>NC_136059.1:417032008-418333079 GCF_964261635.1 Lissotriton helveticus | reverse complement strand
ATTTGCTCAACCACTTTGGAGGCTTCTGGTCGATAAGTACAATGCAGCTTTTGCTCAATTTGTAATGATGCACAAATCATTCAAATTATCTAATTATTAAAATGAGTTCCTCGATCTGTTTCTAAAGAGACTGGAAATCCAAACCTAGGAATTATCTCTCTTAAAAGCAATTTAGCAACAGTCAGATTGTCATTCCTTGTTGTTGGATAAGCCTCTACCCAATGAGAACACAAACAGACAACCACTAAAACATATTTTAATCCATTACAAAGGGGAAGTTCAATAAAGTGTAACTGTAACCTAGTAAATGGTCCTGCTGCTTTTCCAATTCAACCCCAACTAACAACTGTCATTCTAACTGTATTTTGCTGCTGGCACACAGTGCGCCTCTGGCATAGACTCTCTGCAATGACCCTAAACTTTGGGTTATACAAGGGCTGCTTGAAGAGTCTGATCATAGCATTTCTTCCAACATGCGCAATTCCATGGTACATCTTTGCCATTTGAGAGAGTAAACAATCTGGCATTACTGGTCTTTTATCAACATACTCCCAAACTTCATCTTCTGCACTCTTTTTACAACCTGATTTAATCCAAATTTCTTTTTTTTCCTCATTTGGTTCCTCCTGCAGGCGTCTAATTTCCTTCCATGTTTCCAAGGAAGAAAATAAGTGGCAATTTGTATATTTTTTCTCCAACCCTCTGTTGAATGAAATTGAATTTTGTGCGCAGAAACAAGCCACTTGGTCTGTGTATCTGTTTCCATTTGTCACATAGTAATTTATTGACTTATGTGCTAAACATTTTACCACAGCATTCTTTTTGGACATTTGTAATGCATTCAATAAATCCTTCATATTTTTGTTGTTCCAGACTGGGGATCCTGAAGAAGTCAGAAATCCTTTTTGCATCCACAACTGTCCATAATCATATACCCCCCAAACCATATTGACTATCAGTGAATATGGTTACGCTCAGAATTTGGCCATTTATATATGCTCTAGTTAGTGCAATTAGCTCAGAAGTTTGAGCAGAACTTATCCCCGTCAGACAAGATGCTTCAAGAACCATGACCACTGTACATACTGCATAAGCAGCACTCGATGCACCTTTCTCATCGTTCAGACAAGATCCACCCACAAACATTACACTATCTGATTCTTCTAGTGGCGTATCTTTTATGTCAGGTCTTAGTTTCGTGCATAATTCTGTCACATCCAAAAAATCATGATCTGCTTCACCTTTCACTTCTTCACAATTTGAACTCAGCAACAAAGTTGCTGATTCAATATTGTACATCTTGTTACTGTCACATTTTCAGCACCCAAAATCACTCTTTCATATCTGGTCAGCCAACTGTACGTCATATGCTGAGTCCGAGTCCTTGTTAATAGGATCTCAACAGAATTTGACACATATGCTTTCACTGGATGTCCCATAACAATTGCTTCACTCTGCTCAAGACTCACACAAGTAGCAGCTACTGCTTTTTTAACAGCCTGGTAACACTGCAGCCACTGAATCCAATGTAGCCGAAATATATGCCACTGGACAATGTGCCATTCCATGTTTTTGTGTTAGGACTTAAAGTACACACCCATCTCTCTCACAACAGAACAATGCAAATTCTTTCATGCAATCCAGCATTCCCAGTGCAGGTGCTCAGCAAAAACTTTCTTGCAATTCCGTAAAAGCTTTCATACATTTTTCATCCAATTCAATCAGATCAACCACATCTTTATGAGTCAACCTCTGTAAAGGTTTTGCAATCAGTGAAAGCCCACAGATCTACTGTTTGCAGTATCCAACCATTCCCAAAAACATTCTAACTTTTTTTTGAGTTTTAGGAGGAACCATTTGCAAAATTACAGTAATCCTGTCCTGAGTTAGTTTTCTAACTCCTTTCTCAATTTTGTGTCCCAAATATTGAACTTCTCTTTGACAAAACTGTAATTTTGCTGGTGACCATTTATGCCCTCCTTTTGCCAAATGATTCAGTAAGACAATTGCATCTGTCACACAAGCCTCTTGTGTTTTTGATGCCACAAGCAGGTCATCAATGTACTGCACTAACACTGAAATATATGGCATCCTCAATGAATCCAAACACTTTTTCAAAACCTGATTAAAAATCGAAGGACTCTCTGTATACCCTTGAGGAACTCGGCACCATGCCAAAACACGGTCTCCAAACCAGAAAGCAAATAAATATTGACCATCCTGATGTAAAGGTATCGAGAAAAATGCTTGACGCAGATCAATCACTGTGTACCATTCTGCATCACAAGGAATCTGATAAAGAATCACTGCTGGGTTTGGCTCTATTTGACAACAAGGTACTACAATCTTATTAATTTCGAGTAAATCTTGCACTATTCTATATTTTCAGCTTGGTTTCTAAATCCCCATAATATTTGAATAACAAGTACTACCTAGTGTCTCTTTTAGAATGCCTTGCTTAATCATTTGATCAATTACAGGAATCACCCCTGCTGTAATTTCAGGACTCATTCTGTACTGAGGTGTATTTGGATATATTGCACCTGGTTTAACTGTAACATGAGTAAGAGCCACACCTTTTATCAAAGCAATATCTTTTCCTGTAAAATACCACACATCAGATCTTACTGTACTTTTCAACTCTGCAGGTTAATCTTCTGTAAGCAATAAATATGTCATTCACTTCTGTCCTTTTCTTTGCTAGCATCATTTTAAAAGTGACATCCTTATCTTCTGTCTAAAAAGCAATACAATCTGGCGTGCAATGGATGGTGCTGTTCATCTTGCATAGCAAGTCCCTACCTAAAACGTTCACTGGACTTGTATCACATTCCACAAACCAATGCATGTCTTGGAATTTTCCAATATGAACTTCTATTGGTCTTGTTATTGATGTCTTAATACATTTATTTAAAACTCCCACAACTTGGATAGTTTCTTCCGAGAGGGGTAGGTTTGGAATTTCTGCTGCACTCACAGTACAACGGGTAGCACCGGTGTCCACAAGGAATGTAACATCATTACCTTCCACTTGTCCATCAACAAAATGACCTGATTGATCTACCTCTAGAGATGCACTAAGCATGCACTCTTCCTCCCCCCCTCAGGCACCGTCATTGAAATGAGTCTGAGTCACTCTCTGAACATTACAACAAATATTGTGCGACTTGCACATTTTGATTCTTACCAACTTGTTCACCTGCATGAAATCCAGCATTTGCATTGTATCTCTGTACTTGAGCATTCACATTATTTGACCTAGGAGCTTGAGGCACCAGTACTATTTGTACCTGTGATGTAACTACCTGCTGCTGCTGTTGCAGTTGTTGATTCACAACCACTTCATTCTGCATCTGTGAATTGAAATTTTGATTTATTCCATTATTTTTCAATAAGGATCTACACTCATTCCTTCAATGTCCAAATTTTCCGCATGCATGACAAGGATAATGAAAATTTACCTAGCCTTCGTGCTGGGAAGTTTCAATTCTATTAAGGACTCGGAGGCGAGAATTATGCCTACTTCCTTCGCTTTTATTTTCACAGTAGCAACACCAAACATTAACAAACTACATTTCCCATGAACACTTGGGAAAAGAATAAAGTCCTATCGGGAGTCCTTTGTTTGTGTCCACACTCTGACCAGCTCCCATAGCCCATCCACGCTGTTTCCTCTTTCTTCGCGCGAAGCACATGTTGGTCAGTTTTCACGCATCCTGTTTGGGACCGTCATTTCCTGCAAAAGAGGCAGTGTCAGAGGCAGAACCTCAAGCAACTGAACAAGTCACACAGAGATATAACAGTGCAATAACATCATTGTTCATAACTAAGCTGAGAGCACATGAATGGATTACTTTTAGTCTTACGGGGAGGGTCCAATTCTTTGAAGTCATTAGGAGGGATAATCCTCACCTCCGAGTCCTTAATAGAATTGAAACTTACCGGCACGATGGCTAGGCAAATTTTAATTGTATAGCAGGACAGGAGGCTTTGGATTATGCCAGTTCAAAGCTTGTCGACAACTAGCCTTGCCACCTCCAACCCCGGTTTGAAATAAAACCTCTCAAAGGTAGAATCTGAGGCCCAATCGGCCGCCCTCATCAGATCCTCCAACCGTGCCCCTAGGGCAAAAGCTTTAGAGGCCATCACCCCTCTCGCTGAATGAACACCTAATTGTTTAGTATCACTCCCAGCCTCCTGCATTACCCAGCACACCCATCTGGCAATTGTTGGGGATGAAACTGCTTTGTACGGTTTGCGTAATGCAATGAGAAGCTGTCTTTCGCCCAGAGGGCGGGAATCATCAGTCATTTCTTCATAAGCACGGAGGCAGTGCACTACACACAGCTTAGGGGAGTCTGGAAAAGCTGGATACGAAATAACCCTTGTTTTGGACTTAGTTCTTCTACTTACTGTGAAGGACACTCCGTCCGGTGAAAATACTCTGGCAGAAATGTCTACGGCTCTTACGTCCGAAACACTCCTGCAGGACCCCAGGCACAACAGCATTGCTAGTTTGACTGTTATTTCTTTACGAGAAAGAAACCTATTCGGTTGCCAGGATAGAAAAAGGTTCAAAACTCTGTTCATGTTCCAGTGGACCGAGTAACGTGGCTTCGGGGGCAACAATAGGCGTATCCCTCTCAGGAGCTGACATACCAAGGGATGTTCACCCACCGGGGAACCCTGCACCACTATATGTCCGGCCGAGATCGCCGAACGGAAGGTGTTAATTGACTGATAGGCCAGACCCTCCTCAGCCAAACTCGCCACGAAATTAAGGATGTGGACTACATCTGCCCCCATGGGATCACAACCCCGTCGCACACACCAATGACGCCATCTGTGCCAGGTTGACCTATATCTCCTCGTCATGCTATCTGCCCGTGCCTTGGAGAGCAGGTCCATAGCCTTTCCCAAAAGGCCTGGGAGTGACCAGCGATGTGGAGATCCTCCAGGCCATCAGCCTCAGAGATCCCCCCCTGGACTAGCCAGAGGGGAACCAGGTCGGGATTGGGCAGAATGTGAGGAGAGTGTGGGAGTTGGATTGGAAAATCCCAAGAAAGTTCCAGTAGAACCGGAAACCAAACTTGAGACCTCCACCATGGCATGATCAACACTACCTCCGCCAACTGGTGCCGCAGCAGTGCCGACACTCGCATTATCATGGAAAATGAGGGAAACGCATACCCCTGCTCCCCGACCAGTTCTGGAGAAAAGCATCTGTTGCTTTCGCCAGAGGGTCCGGGCGCCAACTGAAGAACCTCGGAAGTTGTTGGTCCAGGCATGACGCAAACATATCCACGAGAAGGGACCCCACTTCTCTGACAGTAGGGAGAAAATCTGAGGTCCAGCTTCCATACACTGGCATCCAGAAGGTGGCGGGAGAGCCAATCGGCCACCTCGTTCTCCTGTCCTGGCCAGCACTCTGATGTGACCGAAACCTGGTGGTCCAGGCAAAAGTCCCAAAAATCCCTGACTAGGTCCACCAGCATCTTAGATCTGGTACCCCCCAGGTGGTTGATATACCGAACCATCGAGACATTGTCCATCCTGAGGAGGACACACGACTGCACTCTGTCCTTCATCCAGCATTTACAGCAAAAGACCCCGCTAGTAACTCCAAGCAGTTGATGTATAACGACTGCTCATGAGTGGACCAGGCACCACCTGTGGAAAATTCTGCGCACCTGGCTCCCCAGCCAGAGTGACTGGCATCTGACTCGATATTTATGTCCGGGTCTGAACTGAATATCGCACGGCCATTCCAGGCCTCCATGTGTGTGAGCCACCATTGCATTTCGTCCCTCACTTCATCCAACAACAGAATCAGCTGAGAGTACGTTAGGCCTTGTTCGAGGTGGTACACCTTCAGGCGTTGCATGGCTCTATAATGTAAGGGTAACAGGAATATGGCCTAAATTGAAGATGAAAGGAGACCAACCAACCAAGCCAACTGATGAAGAGATATATGAGGCTTCGCCAGAGTTTGACATAGCTCGTGCCTGATCTTTGCCATTTTCCTGGCGGGAAGACTCCGAGCGGAAGACACTGAGTTTATGTTGAACCCAAAGAAGGTTGCACATTTGATGGGAACCAAGAGGGACTTCTACTCGTTGATAACGAATCCCAACCCCTGAAGGAGGTTGATCACAGTTTGTAGCTGGGAGGACAGCAGTTTGGGTCACTGGTCCAGAAACAGCATATCATCCAGGTAAACGATCATCCTCACACCCCCTCCCGCAGGAACTCCACTACCGGCCGAAGAACCTTCGTGAAGCACCACGGAGCGGAGGAGTGCGGAGGAGCGCAGGAGAGTTGAAAGGGAGTGTGGTGAATTCATAAACCTGACCGTCCCACTTGAACTGAAGAAAACGCCGATGGGGTGGAAAAATAGGCACCATCAGGTACGCATCTTTCAGGTCGAGTCTGACCATCCAACGGACAGGCGCAACACATCCAGCAGGAGGTGTATGCCCTCCATTTTGAAATGGCGGAATACCAGCCACTCATTGAACTCTTTTAAATTGATGACTATCCGCCGACCACCGTCGACTTTGTCGAACAAAAGGAGATTGCTGAGAAAACCCCCTGGATGCTTGCACGCGTTACAAATCGCCCCTTTTTGGAGGAGGGCGAATATCTCTTCGCGCACCAAAAGTAATGGGGCGGGGACGATGCGGCTGACATGGATGGCCATGAAACTCCAACTGGAAGTATACACAGAAAGGGGTGGAGAGGAAAAAGAAACTTATACAGAAGCGTCTGAACTGTGACACATTAGTGTATTGTGGAAAACTGCCCTCACTCACACACAATGTGTGTGACATGCTTCATCATCGGGTCTGCTGCGACGCCCAGGCGTAGCCACGCACTGAGCGGAACATAAGGAGGGGAGGGAAACATAAAATACAAGAACAGAAATCAACACAAAGAAACTAAACGTGACAACAGTGTTCACGACACAATATAACAAACCAGGACTGGGTACAGTGATAGAACAAAAGATTTGCAGTAGGGAATAGTGAAGTTAAAACTGGCTCCTGGATACCTGGTATAACTTTATTGATAGGTTCCAAGGTCAGGATTAAAAATAGGTAACGGATTGTAGTGCTAATGTAGGATATTAGGACCCCCTAAAACCCCTCCTTTACTGCTACAGTCAACATGTTTTGACCTATGCGTGCCCTCAAGTTAGTTGGTCACATTGGTCTTCCTCAGGACGTCTGACTGTCCCAGTCTCATTTAATACCCCCCTTACCTTAATCTGGTGCTACAAGGGTAATAGTCACTTTACCAATTAATTTGGGTCCATGTGGAGGCAGTTCCACCAACACGGATGACAAATACTGTAAAGGAATTGATAAATAACATTCAAAGTTAGAGAACATACCCAAATGTTACCTCTGTAACAGTATTATAAGGTATCTTATTTCCTTATCTTACATAATGCCCCTCCATCCTAGGCATAATTAATGGTCACTGTTATAAGGTCGGTTAACCCAGCTGTGGACCGATTATGCCAAAAATGGATTCAAAGAGAAATAAAAAGACGTGTGTCCCATAGTTCAATCAAGATACCAAACTTATCGCAAACATCTGTCAACAGGAGATCTTAGTCTTCAACAGATAAATTCATGACCTTTCATGCCTGGTTTATAACCACATGTAAGTTGATTCCCCAACCATTCTAACATTAACAACTCACCGAGTTTATTGAGAATTTATACCCGACTTGGCGTCTGGGGGGTGAGGTTCCAGGGAACACAACCTGCATTACAAAATAGATGTAAATTCACAAATACAAGAATATCAAGGACACAGGTCAATATCCGTATCCATCCAGTTAAGCGCCACTGAACAAGGACCCGAGGAAAGACAAAACACCTTTAAATGTTAGACTCTGGGAGCATTGTTGGCCGTCAACGGGAGGTCTGCGTACTGCCCGTCATAACTTCCCAAAAATGTCTGTACCCTATCGTAAACCTTAGGACTCAATAGTATCAAACAACCCCAGTCAGGGCCTGGGCCAAATCTCCATGCGGTCCCCAGTTTAGGGATTCACATTATCGGTAACCGAGATCAACCCCAACGTGTTCATTGCGAACACGATATGCAAGGTGCACTCTAAATCACTACAATATAAAATGCACGTCAACTGGAAGCCCTGGACATTCTGCAGCACCCAGGCATCGTTTGTGAGGGAAACCCAAGCTGGGAAGAACTGCGCTAAGCGCCCTCCCTACCCACAAGCTCGCAGAGGGCAGTACACTCACCTCTTCCAGCACCCAGCTGCTGGCCTCTTTGGCCTCCTCGGTCACGGAACCTTTGTCCTCTCATCGGGTAGAAATTATTGAAGAGGGCGTTATTCTGGAATTGCCCTCGGCCTGAGCCTTGCCCACAATCGGAGCCTTTGTCGTGGCCAAATGAGCGTCCCCTGCCACGTCCGGCCCTCTTGAAAACCTGAGGGTCAAAGACCTTCTTGATGTTGGCCTGTGCCCTGTCTAGGGAGGTAAATGTTGCCACAAACTTGCCTAACTCCTTGACTAAGCAGTCCCCGAATGGGCCCCCTTGCGCCACAGCACTGGCCTCCGAAGAGGAGAGGTCACCCAACTTGGGATCAATTTTAATAAGTAGTGACCTCAGTCTCTCTGTAGAGAGCGCGCAGTTGGCGTTCCCGAGGAACACAATCACCCGCTTCGCCCAGTTAGAGAGAACCTCTGGGGAGATAAGGTCCCCTGACACCTTGACCTCCTCGGCCATGTCCAATATTTTGGTTATAGGCCCTACTGCATCGAGCAGCTTCTCTTGGCAGTTACGCCATGAGCGGTCGATCCCTAACAAACTTCGCCAAAAATGTCGCCATCTTTTGGTCTATGTCAGGAGTCAACGCCACCTTCCCTTCTAAGGTAGGGCGTGGGCATTCCGCCCTGAGGCGGCTGTGAGCATCCTTATCCATGGGCTTACGCAGATGACTCGCTACGTACTGGGCTACTTTGTCCCCGGGCACCCAAGTCCGAAGACCGAGGGTGGACAATATCGTCCGGGTCCAACATATCAGATGGCCCTGCTGGGGTAGAGGTCTGGGTAGGGAGCCACGCTTCCTCATCCATGTCTGAGGAGTCCCCATCGTCCGGTGGGTCAGGGGAAGTGGTTCGTGGGGTAGGCGGAAAATTCTCAACCTGGGCCAACGGGGCCAGCTGGGGAACTTCTTGCACTTGAAAGGCACTTTTCACGCGCGCAACGCCTCAGTGTCCACCCCCTCAGTGCAGGGTTTCTTGCTAGGAGGGGAAATGGGAGGGGGGGGGCAGGAGTCGGGGCCTGAGTGGGAATAAGGGCCACCAACTTTGCATAGGCTTCATCCAACCATGCTGAAAGGCACTGCTCAATGGGAGCCATGGCCTGATTTACGGCCTTGTAAAAAGAGTCATCCACTGCCTGATAGAAATCACCATCCCAGGGGACATAGTTAAGAGGGTCCTCCTCTGGGTACTGGCCCTGCTCCCCCTGCATTATGAGGTAAATTAGGCTCCGCAGGTACACAGGAGCTACAGGCAACAGAAGTTAAGCGAGCCTTCAAAGGCACCAATTTAAAGCTGGGAGGGGGCCCAGACGAATATGAGTGGCACACAGGCACAGTAGTGACCTCCGTCTCTCTGTAGAGAGCGTGTAGTTGGCGTTCCCGAGGAACACAATCACCCGCTGTGCCCAGTTAGAGAGAACCTCTAGGGAGATAAGGTCCCCTGGCACCTTGGCCTCCTCGGCCATGTCCAATATGTTGGTTATAGGCCCTACTGCATCGAGCAGCTTATCTTGGCAGTTACGCCAGGAGCGGTCGATACCCTTTCTAGGGTCCCTAACAAACTTCGCCAAACATGTCGCCATCTTTTGGTCTATGTCAGGAGTCAACGCCACCTTTCTTCTAAGGTAGGGCGTGGGCATTCCGCCCTGAGGCGGCTGTGAGCATCCTTATCCATGGGCTTACGCAGACGACTCGCTACGTACTGGGCTACTTTGTCCCCGGGCACCCAGTCCGAAGAACGAGGGTGGACAATAACGTCCGGGTCCAACATATCAGATGGCCCTGCCAGGGCAGAGGTCTGGGTAGGGAGCCACGCTTCCTCATCCTTGTCTGAGGAGTCCCCATCATCCGGTGGGTCAGGGGAAGTGGTTCGTGGGGTAGGCGGAAAGTTCTCAACCTGGGGCAACGGGGCCAGCTGGGGAACTTCTTGCGCTAGAAAGGCACTTTTCACGCGCGCAACGCCTCAGTGTCCACCTCCTCAGTGCAGGGTTTCTTGCTAGGAGGGGAAGAGGGATGGGGGGCAGGAGTCGGGGCTTGAGTGGGAATAAGGGCCGCCAACTTTGCATAGGCTTCATCCAACCATGCTGAAAGGCACTGCTCAAGGAGAGCCATGGCCTGATCTATGGCCTTGTAAATAGAGTCATCCACTGCCTGATAGAAATCATCACCCCAGGGGACATAGTTAAGAGGGTCCTCCTCTGGGTACTGGCCCAGCTCCCCCTGCATTATGAGGTAAATTAGTCTCCGCAGGTACACAGGAGCTACAGGCAACAGAAGTTAAGCGAGCCTTCAAAGGCACCAATTTAAAGCTGGGAGGGGGCCCAGACGAATATGAGTGGCACACAGGCACAGTAGTGACCTCCGTCTCTCTGTAGAGAGCACGCAGTTGGCGTTCCCGAGGATAACAATCACCCGCTGCGCTAAGTTAGAGAGAACCTCTGGGGAGATAAGGTCTCCTGACACCTTGGCCTCCTCGGCCATGTCCAATATTTTGGTTATAGGCCCTACTGCATCGAGCAGCTTATCTTGGCAGTTGCGCCATAAGCGGTCGATACCCTTCCTAGGGTCCCTAACAAACTTCGCCAAAAATGATGCCATCTTTTGGTCTATGTCAGGAGTCAACACCACCTTCCCTTTTAAGGTAGGGCGTGGGCATTCCGCCCTGAGGCGGCTGTGAGCATCCTTATCCATGGGCTTACGCAGACGACTCGCTACGTACTGGGTTACTTTGTCCCCGGGCAACCAGTCCGAAGAACGAGGGTGGACAATATCGTCCGGGTCCAACATATCAGATGGCCCTGCCGGGGCAGAGGTCTGGGTAGGGAGACAAGCTTCCTCATCCGTGTCTGAGGAGTCCCCATCGTCTGGTGGGTCAGGGGAAGTGGTTTGTGGGGTAGGCAGAAAATTCTCAACCTGGGGCAACGGGGCCAGCTGGGGAACTTCTTGCTCTAGAAAGGCACTTTTCACGCACGCAACGCCTCAGTGTCCACCCCCTCAGTGCAGGGTTTCTTGCTAGGAGGGGAAGAGGGAGGGGGGGCAGGAGGCGGGGCCGGAGGTGGAATAAGGGCCGCCAAGTTTGCATAGGCTTCATCCAACCATGCTGAAAGGCACTGCTGAAAGGGAGCCATGGCCTGATCTACGGCCTTGTAAAAAGAGTCATCCACTGCCTGTTAGAAATCATCATCCCAGGGGACATAAGGGTCCTCCTCTGGGTACTGGCCCTGCTCCCCCTGCATTATGAGGTAAATTAGGCTCCGCAGGTACACAGGAGCTACAGGCAACAGAAGTTAAGTGAGCGTTCAAAGGCACCAATTTGAAGCTGGGAGGGGGCCAGACGAATATGAGTGGCACACAGGCACACAATACAAGGGCCAAGCCCTAGGGACACTCCAGCCCTCACATCACAGGGCAACCACCCAGGACAGTGTCCCACAGCACCACAAGACAAGCGGTGTGAATTGCAACCCCGCATGGTGTCTCACGAAGCAGAATACAGACCCACTAGGGCGTTCCCAAAGAGGAAAAAACTGGTAAATCTGACCCCTCAGGGTGTCACACTGGATGGCAGGAGGCAGAACAGGCTCTCAGAGGGCACCCACCGCACGCTCAAAACTCTGTGAGAGAAGCCTTAAACTCACGCTGACCAGAGAGAGAAGCGTCTGCCCCCTAGCGGCGGGAGGACCACACCACACTGCTCACTGGGGCTAAAATATCATTAGGCACGCACAAAGCATCCCGTGATTATTAGGGGATCTGCAAAACAAAGGCACACACAAGCGCTTGCCACAAAATCAGAAATATACTAGCTACACCCCTCAAAACCCAGGAGAGAAGCCAAAAATGACTTATCTTGCTGCTGAGCAGCGAAGAAAGAGGAAGAGGAAACAGCATGGAAGGACTATGGGAGCTGGTCAGAGTGTGGACACAGACAAAGGACTACCAATTAGACTTTGGTTTTTTTCCCAAGTGTTCATGGGAAATGTAGTTTTTTAATGTTTTGTGTTGCTGCTGTGAAAATTAAAGCGAAGGAAGAAGGCATAATCCGAAGCCTCCAGTCCTGCCATAGAATTCTTTTTTAACTCTTCCCTACTCATTTTACCTCTACCTCTACCTCCAATTGGTACCTGACCATTTTGATTCTGTCCTTTCATCTGAAAATCTGTTTGAGAACCACTGTTCCCATCTTTCTGTTCTGCCACTTTTACCTGCGCCCACATCATTTTCTCTTTCAGCTTTTTATGCCTTGATTCAATATCATCACTACAATATTTAGCATATCTCAGAATCTTATCAACCATTTTACTATGCCAACAAATCAAAAGTTGTTGAACCATGTTACTGATTTCAGGTTTTAGTCCAAAAACGAACCTATATACAAAGTGTCCCAAATCGTTGTCACCTATACTCTCGAAACCACTATACTGCTTAAACACCTGCAACAACCTTTCATTATAGGCTTTTGCCAATTCTTTGGGTTCCTGTGTCGTCTTGTCAATTTTAACCCAATCTGTTTCCTTTGGAGAAATCTTACTTTTCAAGAAAGTAATTACTTGATTATATTTTTTCATCACTTCTTCGAAAGGTGCTCCTGTTTTCACATCTCTAGGATATTCTTCTTTAGGCTAACAGTTATTTTACACTCAGTCCATAAATCAGCTGGAACTACAATTTCAAACAAACCATCTAAATCTTTTAACAACACTTTTGAAACCTTTACAAACCGCTCTACCTGTTTGTACCACTCAACAGGTTTCTCCCTCAACCTGGGAAAATCATTCATAAAAGATAATGTATCCTGTCTTGTCCAAGGAACATGAACACCTGGTACTTCTCTCATCCGACACACCATTTCAGCCTGTGCTGTTTCTCTTAATGGAAACAAAGATGCATTTTTACTTGCAAGCATTTCTTCCTTTTTTTTTGCCCATCTACCTTTCTATCATTATAAATCACCCCGTTTATTCAAAGTATTCATCAATTCCCTTATTTGCAATCGCTTGCCAGAAATATTCAAACTCTACAAATCTTTATCAGTAAAATCCAATCTATACGTTTTCTGCAAATCTTTAAACTTCTCTATATCCACTCCATATTCTTGATCAGCTTCTGCCAATTTATCATGCAGATTCTTTGCTTTCCATGTAATATTCTTACACAAAAATAACAACTCTTCATCTCAATACTTACTCAATCTCTCAGGAATAATTGTACCAATAATAATTTCTTCCAGATCCAACCACAGTCTACCTAGATCTATACTCAATTGAGATGTAATATTTTCCATTCCTTTTATCCAGTCATCTAACTCCTCTGGCGAAAGACCCACTAAACTTCCTGACACCAAAATTGTTCCTCTGACATTCTGCACTATTTTTCTAGGATCCATCTGACACTTCTCTTAGATGTTTCAGTCACATTTTCACTAACTGGAAGATTAATCAATGAAGTACTCATCACAACTTGTTCTGATCCACTAACATTCCTGGCATTATTCACTGGAATTGTCAATGCTTGTCCTCTAGATATATTTTGACTCTCACTATACAATGGAACTATAGGACCAAATGTTACTGCTACCAATAATGCTTCTGCATTTAGACTCATCTGACTAATTCTCTGAGTTAACTCCCCTCTAGCCTTATTTAACATGTCATTCTCATTTTCTTGTAACACTCAAGTACCTGATAAAACTTGTAAAGCTATCGGAAATTTTGTAACATGTAAAGCTTGTGGAGTTTGCAGAGCTTGTGGAACCTGAAGAACTTGTATCTATATTAGCGGTGCACTTGGAATTGTTTCTCCTGTACTCTCCTGATATGGTGGGGATCTTTTTAATAATATTTCATCCATTAGCTCATCATCAATTATATTTGAGTCTGTCTCTAATTCTAAGGACTCCGAGTTATTCTTTTTCTCTTTACATTTGCCTCCAGTCTGATCTTCAGCAACTAATACTGGATATAATCTATCTGCATTTACATCTCTCCTCCATCTTTTCATTTGATCATCACATCTAGCCTCAGAATACCTTGATATTATATTCCTGTATTTTATTCCATTCCTGTCTCTTTCTCAGTTATATGCCTCATGTTCCCATTTCTCAAGCGCTTCATACTGCATAGGTCTAGGATTTAGTTTTAATTAATTCATTCTTCCACTCCAGTTCTCCAAAATCCTTACGTTAAATGTACCATGCTCTGGGAAAGCTAAAACTCCATCATCTTCCGTATAACTCACCCAATTCTATAACCATGTAAACGTATTATACCCACGCTCCAACATCATTAAAGAAGCAGGCGTTCTTGGAGGAGGTATAGGAAGTGCCACTCTAGTAACTATTGACTAGTCTTTTTTAAAGACATCTTTTATTCTTTTCACCATCTTCATTTTTCAACAACTTTTTTACGCAAAATATTTCAGCAAATAAAAACAAAATCCTTCCGTAATTCAATACTTCCGTAATTCTGCTTATACTATTTGCTAACTCTCGTCCAATGCCAGCGTGTCTCGCACCAACCTACCAATCAGAGCTCTCTACACTCCCACTATCTCAACCAATGCCAGCACAGCTCTCACCAACCGGCCAATCAGAGCTCACTATGCTCCTGCTGCATGATCAATGCCAGCAAGGCTTCTTGTGACATCAGTATTACTCAGGCTACTGACCCTCCCTTTACAAAATAATACGGTAATGTATTTCTACATGTTTCTCAATTAAATTCCTATTAGAAACAACACAAAACAATGCTACTTTGTCAGCTCCTCTAGTAAACGAGATAGTTTCATTTATTTAAATAGATTTTCTTTTACTTCTAGTAAAATAACGACCAGCACTATTCTACTCTCAATCAAGTTAAAGGAAGACTTGGCAATCCTCTGGGGATACTAGCCAAAGTTTCGGGAGAGGACTTTCCTTTCAGAAAGAGGTCTTAGTACTCCTTTGGGGGGATGTAAGGCCAAAGTTTTGGAAATTAAACCTTCACTATTTCATGCAATTTTCTCTCGAACGAATAATCCCTAAAATAACATCAACAGCTTTTCACTGTTCGATAGTACGACAACAGACAAAGTACTTCTGCAGTGTGATACCTTTTCCACACTATTCCTCTGCCACATCGGCTAAAATAACATCATAATCCTCCCGGGATCTTAGGTAACTCCCTACCCGTTCTTCCAGGCAACATAAAACAAAAGACACTAACTATTCATGTTAAAAATCAATGCATCAATAATCAATATTTATTGCCGAACTAATCAATAATTAACCATCCTCTGCTACCAAAACTGATCCAGCGATCAGGCATCGATAAATTTTCACAAAGACCCAACGAATCCCTTCACGCTGAGGTTCAGTGTGATGCAGGTTTATACCCAACTTACCAAATATACAAAAGAACCTGCAAAGTCTAAAATGTATATGACTATGGCAATGAATTTGTATAAAGTTGAGAAGTTGAAAGAAATAATATGTACCTATCAATAACTACTAACTAATCGACAGACTCAGTGTGAATGTTATAATATCTATTGTAAATAATGTGACATAAAATGCTCATCAAGTACCGTTATTCAATGCAAACCATAGATTATCACGTAGAAAAATTGTTAGCAATGTACAGAATCAACCTCATGACAAATAAACAATGCATTGAAGGAGTGGATAGGCGAAGAGAGAAAAGTTTCAGAGACAAAATAAATTTGCAAATAATTATGCAAATTCAGAATATTATCTATACTAACCCAAGTAAGAATCAGGTAAAACTACCCTCTGCCCAAAAAGGGCAATAAGGCCTTCGAGAAGAGTAGAGTGGCAAAGATGTAGTCAGGAATTAGGAAGCAGGTAGGCCTCTATCTGGAAACAGCAAACCAACGACAGCGATGATCTCCCGCTAGCTGACCAACACCTTCTCAAACCACACCCATCGGGGTACCTCAATTATACCCCAAAACCACATATGTTTTAACATTAGAATAAACTCAGTCTCTCATTGGCTAAGGATGGGGTGTTCTGTCATACCACTCTCAGCGTGATCATTTTATTCAATGTTCTTTTGTCTTAAACTTTCAGCATTATGGCAGATTCAACCAAGGAAACAATTTTGAACTCAATCATACTACATATTTCCAAAAGACCGTATTTTCATGTATCAAGTCTTTCACGCTTTATTTGTTTGCCTCTTACATCTCTCGAGGAAGTTGCATCACTTCCACCGTTTATATTTTTCTTATCCGTAGCTTGGCAGTCATACATGGACACAAGGGCAGGCTTAGCTTTTGCGTTCTCTCTTCTTCTTTCGAAACCATCTTTTGGGACATTATATCTTTTCATTAAATATTAACCCCCACACTGGCATGCAGGAAAGTAGGCCCATGCTTAATTTTTCTACAGAAAACAAACACATAACATTATCATTTTCATGAAATCTAATTTCAGTCCACCCCATCCCAGCATTTCACTTACCCATGCACAACCCATATTAATATTATTTCCTAGCAATCATTATTAACATGCGCAAAAGCAGCATTAGTCTTTTTATTTTTTTCTTAAAACCAAAGATTCTGCGGCCTATATCCATGCATTAGTACACACATGAGCAAAAGCATTTCCCCTTTGCTTTAGCAATCATTAATAATATTTTCCACAGCACACTGATAATGAATGTTACTGAAGGTTCAATCCGAGCAGGTTTTATTTCCGCAAAACTTTGTCCCATCAGTAGGTTCCTGGGTAAATACAAAACGTATGGGTACACGATGCAATCACATTAAGATTAGAACCAAGAAAAAGCACTGAAATTAAATGGGACTTGGGGCCCGATGTAGGTAGCCCTTTACCGATCGGAATCGGCCGAAAATACCGATTTTCGGCCGTTTCCGATCGGTAAAGGGCTATGGAGATGTAGGGGCACATTTTCGGTGATTTTACCGATTCGTTATCATTACCGAATCGGTAATATGTACCGATTCGGTAATGATAACGATTCGGTAAAATTACCGAAAATGTAGGTAGCCTATGTTCCATCAGCACATGGCTTACAGAATCGGTATTTTACCATGGAATACAAATCCATGGTAAAAAACCGATTCCTGTGTACATGCACATCTGTGTATGTACACATGTGCCATGTGACAGACAGACGTGCCCTTAGGGCATGTCTGTGTGCCACATTGCACACATGCCCGTTTTGGGGGTGCTAGAGGGTGTCAAAGTGACACCCCCTGCACCCTTGTGAATTCTTTAATTACCGATTCGGTAAATACCGAATCGGTAATGCCTAATCATTCCTATGGGCTTCAAAGCCCATAGGAATGAATGGGCATTACCGATTCGGTATTTACCGAATCGGTAATTAAAGAATTGTTAAGGATTCGGTAACGAATCCAGATGTTGGGACCTACATCCCATTTACCGATTTTGAAATACCGAATCGGTAAAATTCGGTATTTCAAATTCGGTAAATGGGATTTACCTACATCGGGGCCCTAGAATAGTAATGATAAAAATATATAGCAGAACAGGTTTAACAAGATTTTAGGAAAATAATACAGTAGAATCAGAGAGGACTACTTCTAGAAACACTCAAATCTTAGGTAACTCATTTGGGATCCAGAAATATTAGAATACCATTCTATTGCAATAAACATTCAAAATGTGCATCTTTTAACACAGAGAATGTTTCAACAGATTTGGACTGGCATTCCTGTGAATGACGCTGGACGGAATAGCGTTCTGCATTACATAGATAGAAGCTATAAGAACTTTATACACACATATGAGTGCTACATTTTTGGTTAACGTTATACATACTTATAATATACAAGATTACAAAAGGGACATGGCAAGTACGTGCTTCATACTGTTACCTATATAATGTGTCAAAGCAAATCAAAAAGAACATCTTAATCAACCCATTTTCTCATGTGGTTAGGGAAGGAAGGGACCTGTTTAGGCAAATGTCCTTATTTGAACAAGTTGAATGACTTTCTTACTGGGTACAAAGCAAAACCAAAGGGGATGATGGACGGAGTGTTGAACATTGCAAGCACTCACCCAAGTCAACTGATCTGGATTTAATCCATCATCATTCTTTAGCTCACTCCACCACCCAAGTTAAGACATGGCCATATGCACATCAGTCTGACCCTGTGCCTCATGGGAACAGTTCAGCCTGAACTGCCAAGTCATGTTTTCCCTGGACCGGAAATAAGCATCCTGGGACCGGTTTCTGGCTAATCAGTCGTCATCAGCCAGGCTAGCTTGAATCCAGAGGCAAAGTGAGTAAGGGACCCACGTCTGGGCGTACCCTGCCAAATTAGGGCGAACAAGGCAAAACCAAAGGGGATGATGGACGGAGTGTTGAACATTGCAAGCATTCACCCCAGTCAACTGATCTGGGTTTGATCCATCATTTTTCTTTAGCTCACTCCGCCACCCCAGTTCAGACATGGCCAAATGCAAATCAGTCTGACCTTGTGCCTCATGGGAACAGTCCAGCCCAAACTGCCAAGCCATGTCTTCCCTGGACCGGAAACAAGCATCCTGGGACCGGTTTCTAGCCATCATCAGCCAGGCTATCTTGAATCCAGTGCCAAAGTGAGCAAGGGACCCACGTCTGGGCATACCCTGCCAACTTAGGGCGAACAAAGCAAAACCAAAGGGGATGATGGACGGAGTGTTGAACATTGCAATCACTCACCCCCAGTCAACTGATCTGGGTTTAATCCATCATCATTCTTTAGCTCACTCCGCCACCCCAGTTCAGACACGGCCATATGCAAATAAGTCTGACCCTCTGCCTCATGGGAACAGTCCAGCCTAAACTGCCAAGTCAAGTCTTCACTGGATCGTATTGATCAATAAAGGTTTTTGAAACTTTAACAACAACAAAAAAAACAACAAAAAAAAGTCTTCACTGGACTGGAAACAAGCATCCTGGGACCAGTTTCTGGCTGATCAGCCATCATCAGCCAGGCTAGCTTGATTCCAGTGCCAAAGTGAGCAAGGGACCCACGTCTGGGCATACCCCGCCAACTTAGGGCGAATAAAGCAAAACCAAAGGGGATGTGAGACGGAGTGTTGAACATTGCAAGCACTCACCCCCAGTCAACTGACCTGGGTTTAATCCAACATAATTCTTTAGCTCACTCCGCCACACCAGTTCAGACATGGCCATATGCACATCAGTCTGACCCTGTGCCTCATGGGAACAGTTCAGCCTGAACTGCCAAGTCATGTTTTCCCTGGACCGGAAATAGCCATCCTGGGACCGGTTTCTGGCTAATCAGTCGTCATCAGCCAGGCTATCTTGAATCCAGTGCCAAAGTGAGCAAGGGACCCACGTCTGGGCATACCCTGCCAACTTAGGGCGAACAAAGCAAAACCAAAGGGGATGATGGACGGAGTGTTGAACATTGCAATCACTCACCCCCAGTCAACTGATCTGGGTTTAATCCATCATCATTCTTTAGCTCACTCCGCCACCCCAGTTCAGACACGGCCATATGCAAATAAGTCTGACCCTCTGCCTCATGGGAACAGTCCAGCCTAAACTGCCAAGTCAAGTCTTCACTGGACCGTATTGATCAATAAAGGTTTTTGAAACTTTAACAACAAAAAAAACCCAACAAAAAAAAGTCTTCACTGGACTGGAAACAAGCATCCTGGGACCAGTTTCTGGCTGATCAGCCATCATCAGCCAGGCTAGCTTGATTCCAGTGCCAAAGTGAGCAAGGGACCCACGTCTGGGCATACCCCGCCAACTTAGGGCGAATAAAGCAAAACCAAAGGGGATGTGAGACGGAGTGTTGAACATTGCAAGCACTCACCCCCAGTCAACTGACCTGGGTTTAATCCAACATAATTCTTTAGCTCACTCCGCCACACCAGTTCAGATATGGCCATATGCAAATCAGTCTGACCCTTCAGAATCTATGGTGACAAACTTTATCAAACTACCTGGAGTTACGGTGAATACAGAGAAAACTGAGATTAAGCATTTGAGTGCAAAAATAATACCAGATAAGTGGATAAAGCAGATCAACCCTTCATAAAACAAATTTAACACAAATTGTGTAAGAAATGTTAAGAGCGAATTTTACTTGTAGATCAACTTCTCAGTAACTTCCATTGGGCTAATATACTTTAAAATTTTATATTTTCTTAAACGAAATTTTTTTGAGAGTCTACAATTATAAAATATGTTTCTTGAATTTTGCAGACTTTCAATCTTCATGGAACTCATTTGGAACAGACAAACTTCTCTAGTTTATAGTAGTACTAGTAAGTAGAGTGGTGTGGTTCACTAAGTAGAGTGGTGTGGCTCACTGGTTAGAGGCGGCAGACCCGGAAGCAGAGGTCGACCCGGGACCAGGGTTCGATTCCCGATGCGGCAGGGTCTTGGGCCATGGTCAGCGGACTCGATAATTCTCGCCTCGATGCCTACTCCAACCATGGGTCCCACTCAGCAACTCTGGGCAATAGCTTGCTAAATCTCTACTAACGGCCCCATCAGCACCGGGGATGCTTGTCTTCACCTTGGAGATGCCCAGGAGGGACCATCTCACAGGGAAAGCCAGAATGGGTTCCCCAGCGGTATACAGCGCCGGGACGCCCCTTTGCTGGGGCAGCTGTGCGCTTTACAAGTATACAACATTTAACATTTAGTTTATATTAAATCTTAGTAAACCACTTTATGAGATTGCTTACTATACCACTTTCTTATTGGGTTCTATCACTATATGATCCTACAGCTTCACTCAAGCTGCTTATGCACTATGTCTCGCTTTGACGGGTGAACTCATGAAAAAAAAACATAGCCGAACTAAGGAGAGGGACAAGGGCTGAAATCAGCACGCTTAAATATCTTCAATTGAAAAGTTGGTTTCTGTAGGAGAACTTTAGATGCTTTCCAATGGGAAAATGATGATGTACTGAAAAGCAAGCCAACATGTAAGAACTAAGGACCATTTTTACCTGGTGCAGGAATCTAGTGGCCTTGATTCAAGGAAGAATAGAGGCATATTTTTGGTGCTAGGGTGCATGGAAATTGGGAAGCCTGGCATACTCTACTAATAGGTATTGCATAACCTGCCATTTTCAAGAAAAACATGTTTTCACTGTATAGAGTCTTTATTTAACAGTGACAAAGATGTTGTACTTTCATGACAGAGGCACTGTAGCAAGAAGAACATGTGGCGCTATGAAAACGGGCGATATAGACATGTACACTAAACGGGCGATATACACTGAAAAAGAGACCTGGTAAATTGGGAAAATGGCAATACTTTTTTTTCAGAAATGTTAACGGATAGGATCGTGATGGCAGGATCGGGCTGAGCAAAACTTCTATTATTTGTTTAGTTATACATAGCTACCAAGAATATGCTTGATCTGTTACACAAGGCCTCTTATCCCATGATTAAGGTCTGCGAAACTTAACCTTTACCGGTTATTTGATACCACCTTTCTCAAACACAGTATTACAAAAATCGAGAAAAAAAAATATGTATTTGCGCTAAGGGCTGGTCCTTATCACACTGGTTGCCAACATAAGCTGAGTGCATATTGACAATGGCATGCCTGATCTAAAAGGTGTATGTACAATTTCCGATTCTGAGCAACAGCCTTGCAGTCTTGCAATTGGTTTGGCTGCAGCAAGGAGAATTTGAATACTGAGATCCCTGCCTGCCTGCAAAAGACCAAAAGAAAAAAACTTTCTGTCTGTGTTCTGTTAATGCTGACACTATATGAGCAAAGGTACCCCTAAAGATACTTCAAAGGTCAAAGAGCAAGGGGGAAAAACACAAAAGATACTGAATAATGCTCCCTCATGGCATGAATTGCTTCCTAGTGGGCGGACTAAAGTTCTAAGGGCTATCCATCATGGAGCTGATTGAATCATACATGGAAACACAATCATTTATATATCTTTATTATATTTTTTATACAACTTTTTTTTTACATTTCTGGTTCACATTAATACAAAGAGAAGAAATAATCTAATTATACATAATTAAAAAGATTTGTATGGACCCACAGTTGTTCATGATTGCAAATATACTATTACTTGACATTATAATGCATCAAAGGTAATTTGGATCTCATACCAAGATCCTTTTGAGAACTACATAGGCAGCGATAGAACAATAATGATACTGATATGTCATATACCCCCTATGTATTCATCCACACATAACCATTCTGATCTCATAAACAGCAACTCACTCACACATCCGCTTCATACACTTAAGCCCCCAACCACATGAGCATACACCTCTGGACTTGGTGGAGAGAAAACTTTAAACAATATCCGTCATGATGTTGTCAGGTGGGAGTTCACAACAAACAGGTCAACTCACGTTTCGGTGAGAATGGCAATACCCATCCACCTTTGTCAGGACCACTCATATTTCTGATTATAGGTAAGTGTTGGGGATATTGTAATGGGGTCCTTGCTCGTTATATATTATCACTGCCAGAAAACCTGGTCTGGACACCCACACTGAGAAGAGGGGAGGGGGCAGCTGAATGCAATGTATAAAGCCCAATAAGGTTTAGTAGATTGCTTTTCTGTTTCAACTGGTCCTACAAGTGGCAAAGATATGCAAATTTGCCAGAATACTGGAAATAAATTATGGGCTCATGTCCGGGTATACCATGAAATGTAGCTGCACCCTGGTGGGCAGAGAAACCGGCTAAGAATTTTGCTATACCTTTGCTACGTTTTATTTCAGAATCATTTCTGACATTGTCTGGTAACATGTAAGGAGGACCTGGAATCGCAATTTAAAATCCTAACTTTTGGTGAAGTCGGATTATAAATTGCCATTCTGTAAATGCAACTTTTAGAAAGTTACATTTTTTCTGGCTCTAGTCTACAGCCTGTCTCTGGTCTAGTTGGCAGTTGAGCTTTGTGTACTCCTCTTAGACAGCCACACACAATGGGAGCTTAGGTGGGACTCAAAGGACCATCACTGGCAGGATGGGGGGACTGAGCCCAGCCCTACTTATACTGAATAGGCTGTGTCCTGTCTCAACACAAAGGGCCTACAATCTCAACATTGTCAATTCAGCCAGGTGGCAGCCAGGGTTGGGGAGATAAGGAATCCTTTACACTTTAAAGACACTGTCTAGAAGCTTCTCCCACCTTTAAGAACCAGGGCACCAGGATATAAATGGGGGACCTAAGACACTAATTCTTCAGTACACTTCTGTACCTGTGGATACTCTGCCAGGAAGAATGACGGCAGCTCTGCTGAAGAACTGCCTCTCTGCTAGATTGCACTCTGATGCAGTCCTGCTTTGAGTGCTGACCTGCTGCCTGCTTCCCTCCTGCCTGAGTGAGAAAAATTGAACCTGCAGGGGCGTGGCTAGCCGACACCAAAGATGGCCACCAAGGAGTGAAGCTCCGAGCTTCTACTAATTAATTTTCCGCTAACATATCCGGATCTCCACCAAAAACAACATCCTCAGTGCGCATTGAGCTGTGGAGTCACCCGGTCTGCTGACAGAGAAGATCCGCCAACTCTGTCTGGTGAAATAGAAGCCAGAATCCCAGACCGGGACCAGGAGGATGCATTGGCCCTGATGACGTATGGAGCCACTCCATGCAACGTCTGCTGCTGCCATGAAGGCTTGCGATCGCCCGGATAGCATTCTGCTCTCGGCGCCGCTGCCCTTACACAAAGAGGGACGAGCCTTGATTTGCTCCTCGTTGGTGAAGCTGAGTGGCGTACATTGCGCTGTGCCGAGTGAGCCCCGACATGCGCGAAGATGACTGTAGAGAGGCAGGCACCATCGGTCTGCCTCCTGTACTGCTGCGGGGGCTGGGAGCGGTGAAATTGGCTTCCCTCCCTGATAATGTCAAGATCAACTGGGACATTTCGCCATTACTTCACGCCGGGGACCGCCATTGTGTGTCTATGTGGTGCCCCTACCCCATCCTGGCAGAGAAACTCTCTTGTAATCGACTGGCAGGGACGCATGGAGTTGGAATGTAGAGGAGCAATTGTCACGCGGATGTAAGACCTTAGGATCAGCTGGTTCCACACCGTTGGTAGGAGTGTACTCTATATTGCCGACCTTGACTCTTCCATTGCCCCAGAAGCACGGTGGAACTGCGCGGAAGCGGTAAGGGCAAGCACTTGCCTCCGTGTGACCCTCGGCGAGCGGCTGCTCCTTTAGGGGTTTGTTTAGGACACAGAGCAATTGGATCTTTCCAGACCTTTGTTGGAATCTGCCCCCCAGTATATGCGCCCTTCTACTCCTTATAATTGGGGACTGCCTTTGTGACCTTATCCGACGCATTGGCTACCATTATAGGCTCCAGGAAATCCAGCCTGTTGAAACGATCTAAATTTGCTCACTCTAAAGCCGACACATCAGATGAGAAGCAAGCCGAGGCTGAAATGAAACTACAAACCGCCATAGAGAGTCCGTCTCTCACTGACGTTATGGAGGCCATTCAAGGGGTTTGATGTGCGTTGGAGCAAAAGATTGATATGGTGACGACCGAAGTTACCTTCATATGTGCCGACCTCCACAACATGGGTGGTAGAGTCAAGGAGACCGAAGACTTAGTGAAAACACATTTCAGACCTCAACAAAGTCCCTCAAAATATCATTCAAGCGACTACAGGCCCAAGCATTGGACTTTGAGGCTAAACTGGAGGACTACAAAGGGCGAGCACGAAGAAACAATGTACAAATTTTGAGTGTTCTTGAAAGGTCAGAGGGACAGGCTGTGGACTTATTCATTGAAGAATTAATGCAGGAACACCTACAGCCCCGGTCCCTCTCAAAATACTTCTCTGTGGAATGGGTACATCGAGTACCGGGGTGCCCCCCAAAGCCAGGCGTCCTCTGTGACCCCTGCTGGCTAAGATATTTAATTTTCGTGATAGAGATGTCATCCTTCAAATGGCAAAAGCTGCCCCACCACTCAAATTCGTAAACTCTACCATTACATTTTTTCCAGATTTTTCCTACAAAGTACAACAGAGATGCAGACCCTTCCTCAAAGTAAATCGGGCACTTGGTGATCACGACCTAAAATATGCCATGTTCTTTCCAGCCAAGTTGAGAGTGCTAGCTGAGGGGAAATTGTGGTTCTTCGAGATGCCGCAGGAGACCTTGGACTGGCTTGAAGGTTGGTGCCTCCCCCGGTGTCCTTCAATGCCAGAATTACTGCAGAACTGGTTAGTGAAAATGACAAGTGAAAGTGATTGTGTGGTGGGTTAAAAATGTCAAGATTGTGTCCATTAATAAGTTTATTTGTTTGCCAACCAGACACAGGTTAAAAACAGAGTGAGCGTTGAATGAGCTGGATAGATTGATCAATTATGTCTCACTGGGCATGGTCAACATGTTTCTGCCTATATGGTGCTATTGGCTAGGCAGTCTTCAGGACCAAAGTGTGAACCTCAGCGGTATGAGCACGCTAAGGCTCACCCTAACCAAGAGGTCCAATGTGTGAAAAAACTAAAATAAATAGTAACCTACAGTTACTGAGGAATCCTTCCTATTTGGAGGAACCAAAATATGTGGTGCAATCATTTATCACACCATGGGTCTCGGGAGGGGGGTGGTGGCTAGTAGGCACACCGCTGGCAAAGCCAAGCACGCGCTTGGTACCTGATGTAGCCCTCAATAACTGGACCCCGTCGATGGACCACTTGGTTAGGGTGAGCTCTGCAGTAATTCTGGTGTTGAAGCACACTGGGGAGGCACTCAGCCTTCCTGGTGGGGCCCGATGATGAAGCATGTCACCAACCAGGTTGGTGAGTGAGGGCTTTCTTAAGAATCAAGTGTGATTCTCCATGCTTGCTCTTCTCGTGAGAAGGCACAGTCTTCTGTTGTCTTGATTATTCTACATTAGAGGAGCCATCTAGAAATAATAGGAACTGAAAATAATAGTTGAATTTTCAATAACACTTTTGCACATGACTCTTTCTCACCATAATGACAGCACACTACTAAATGTGTGCTCACCTGGTCAGTCTCTGTTTGCTCACCCAACACAAAACTTAACCATTAACTTTCAATCGTCCCCAGTTCCCTTCTTCTGTTCATGCTAAATAATCCTTGAACTCTTCTTCTAAGTTTGTGGCCTCTGAAAATTCCTCTTAGTTCCACACCATTTATATGCTTCACAACATTGTATAGCTTAATCACTTATTTGTGCTTGAAAACATCTCCACCACAACATTTCTGTCCTTTCCACCTACACTATTGGCTTCTCTGCTACCTCTCTCATGACTGCACCCCCAAAGTTGGCACTTTCATCTCCCAGTACATATCCTTTGCATCTCCTTGTAACCTGCCTTTCACAAACACTCTCAGAATTTTTGTGGCTGCCGTAATCCTGATCTCATCCTTGTCAGGCTTTATGGCGTACATTGGTAATCCTATATCAACTTTTTCCTTCCAACCTACATTCTTTGCACCAATAAATTCTTATTGTTTCATTGCTAATGTTTCTCGTCACATAGATGCCTTCTATATTAGGTAAACCTTTAGGCCTTTTTACTTGATGGCATGACAGTAAGCTAATGAATTAAACAGTTAGACTAGTCAGAAACTATCCTTCACTGATATGTATGACATGTCTGCTTGGTTAACTCTCCACTTGTCACATTCAAATCACTTACAATGATAGTTTAAATACAAACTGTCCCCTACTTTTTCTCTCCTGGACAGAGTATCCTTCTCCTTTCTCTTTGTGAACCATATTGATCGGCATGAGCCTGATATGTTCATCTGAATTTGGATCCGATCATCTCCTTACAAAGTATCTTTCTTACTTACTAACTTCTGTCACAGAGCTTCATACCAGCCAACACTGAAGATATGTGGCATTTCACAATGACTGTTCCACGTCATTTCCATGACATGAACCAGATGCTCTTTGTCTATTCGGTATTTGATATTTGTCTAATTGATAAGTTGATATAGGAGTTTGGTTAATGAAATACCTCATATCTTTTCCTTGGCCTTTAGACAATCATCTTTGTCGAAATCCTACTTGCCCCATAATTGCCCTGGCCTTCACTGATCTTACATAGCTCATGTAACTCCAGTCCATTGAATCCATAACCACAATACAAAATGTTGGATCTAATTTAGTGTTTGGCAAACAGGTAATCTGTCACTAATGTGTCAGATATGCCATCCACCTTATTACAATTGCATTAGGATATGAATGCAATTTTTCTAAGGTGGACAGGTTTTGTGCCAAGTTAGTGAAACAAGGCCCTTTGTTATGTCGTTTTTTGCCCCTCTATTTGTTCTTTTCTCTTTTGAAAGCAGCACATGCCACTACTAGAACCAAATATGGCATGCCACCGTCCACTACCAGCTACTTATTTATCGATTCTGAAATGGATACTCCCTGAAATTCCTCCACAGTCTGTTCTTTCATTCCCATGCACTAATTGGCTAGTATTGGTTGAATCCGTATTATATTTTGTCCCTAGGTTTACTAAATTATCTCCATTTTATACATAATACATTGTGTGCACTGATCACTTTCACCAATATGATCAGAGGTATTTTGAGGCATGGGCAAAGTGGGCAATTGCCCAGTGCCCCACCTTCCAAAGGGGTCTCCTACCAAAGTGATTTGTCTCTCTATTTCACCTCTATTTATCTATAGAAAACTTTTCCCCTCATTCTGCCACCTGCCTCTACCTCATACTGTCTCTTTTGACCCAGTGTCATCTGGAGCTCCAGTGCAGGCATATCTTGGCTGTTTTGTGTGAGCCTATTCATTTTTGACAATTCAATTTATAATTTTAGGAAGGAATTAGCACAAAATGGGCACTAAAATTCAAAGCTGTTCCGAGCAGGGCCCCGAAAATACTTAAAATGACACTGAATCTGATAACTCTAGTGGACTATTCCATGTTATATAAAACTGTAAAAAAAAAATAGATAACTACATGTCTTCCTCACCACCACCATGGCCACTGCTGCTATGCCATTCCTAATTATATAAATGCATATACTCTCTGGCATCACTTTCAATGCATATTAATCTAATATATTCTTAAAGGGATAGTTAAAATCACCTACCAGAATGCACAACTGTTCAAGAATATTGAGAAGTGTTGTATGTCACAATAACAACTACAAAAATAATTTGGTGCAAAAATATTATTGTAAAGACAAAGATTACCACAATATCAACATTCTTGAACAGCCACATACCTAAAAAAATACTGATTACAGTCACATAGAGGAACACTATTTAAAATAATTTTCTTCAAAATAAAGCAATACCAAATAAGTCAGTGTCTTCCATAGAATGTATTGCCCCAAAAATGATTCCAAAGTAAAATATAAACCAAGGAAATTAAAAAATAAGGCAGCTGATGAATATGAAAACAAAGTGATTGATATGGAGTATAAATTCTGTGTACTGCCAGACAAGTAATCAGGCCCTAAGGGCTCTATTATGAGTCTGGTGGTGCATGGAAGCATATCAGTGGGGGTCCCCTGACAACAACCTTATTACAATGAGGGTGGTCAGACCGCCATTGCCATTCCCTGGTAGTGTTGTTGTGGTCAGGAGACAGTCATATGCTTGGCAGGACTGCTGCAGTCCCACCAAGCATATTTAAACTTTCCTTCCACTATGGTTTCCATGGTGGTTCCTGCGCCATGAAAACCATGGCGGTCAGGAAACAAAGGGAACCCTACAGGGCCCCTTTGTGCCTCTGCTCCATGTGAATGCACACAGGTGGGCACAACATGTGCCTCCTTGTGTGCATGCACACCTGTTCCTGCATGGCATGAACAATACAGTCCATGCCATGCAGGAACTGTTTTTGGCATTCCCATTGCAGTGGCCATTTTCAGGGCACCACGGCGGGAACGTCAAAACAAATGCCCGTCAGACACGAGTTACACTCGTAATCTGGCGAGCGGCCAACCCACGGCTTTGGCCGTGCAGCAGCCGAGCAGACCCTGCATCTTACTGCCAAAGTCGTAAGCAGACCCTTAAAGATTATTGGCCATAGTCACAAAATCCAATTTGAAGTAAACAATGTAATGCTACTTTACATACTGTAAAATGCAAATTGCAAACCTCCAGCCGAGTGAAATCCATGTCTGTTTCCCCTATCTTTTCTGTGCAGAAATGTCTGCCCTGATCGACAAGATCACTGCATACCTAGGTATAAAATTTAATAGTAAATGTTGGAGGGACAAGGGGGAGTGGTGGTTAAAAATGGGGAATAATTATTTCAAAATGGGCGGTCTGTTAAAGAAAGTTTAGAATGGCCAACCATTGGTACTGCAACACACTCCCACAAACATCAATAGAGGCCGGGAAAATCACTACCACATTGGGAAGCGTATAAACTAAATTAGACTGAATAATATTTTTAGCTAATCTTTATATATATATTAATGTTTTTTTAATCAATCTATAATGTATGAAAGTCAAAACATGTAAAACATTCATTCTTTTAATATATATCAACATTTTGATAAAGTATTGTTAATATAATTCATATTTTGTGTTTAAATGGCAACAATTACACAAGTTGCATTGAAAATTGAGATACATTTAACAAAAATATAAAAAGTTAAGCTAAGTTAGTTCCTTTTTAAGACAGGAGTGTTGTCCCTTGTTACTGCTGAGGCACTAAGCGAATTGGAGTTAGGAACATATGTTTTAATATTTAACTTCAGAAAGAGCAATATTTTATAAATGTAACATTTTTCTTACAATGCCAATATATTTTGTAGTGGGAGAACACCACTAACAGCAAGAAAATTACTAAGTGTAATTTTATAGTCATAAACTGGGTCAATAAGTCTTCACCTCTTCACTTCACTTCACAGAAATAGTGAATTCCATCACTGAGGAAATCTACACCTAGATTTAGTGAGGATTTCCAAGTGAGGAGATCCACACAAATAAGCTAACCTTTGTGAATCTGCCTCTATTTTCTAATGTTACCTAAAAAGTAATAGGACATTTACCCTCCAGTCCAAATTTAAAACAAATAATGACTAGAACCCAACGAATATAAAGACAAGCCACATCTGCACCAGAAAGATTGGAAGAATTAGATACTCCAGCCCACCTAATGAAAAACCCATAAAAAGAGAACTTTATTTTATATGACAATGAAAATAATGAGGAAAGGATCATAGTTTTCAGCACATCTAAAGGTATTCTAACCCTAACAGAGGGCCTGATTATGACGCTGGTTGGATCAAACGTCCGAGCACCATAGCCGCGATTCGATTCCGACCGCCGAGGTCCCGAAATATCCCCCTGTTGTATTACGATGCAACTGCTGCTACTGCGGTGGTCTTATCTATTATATCAGACATACCCCCGAATATGTTGCCGCAAGTGCGTGCAAAATCATGGGAAACATGTGACATGTACACACATGCATGACATATGTGTGGATATGCCTTGAGCACCCTGTACCCCATTGCTGAAGTGTGGCGATATGTGTGCAGTCCAGTCAATAGGGATACATGCCACCTACGGACATACCTGCATTCTGGTGCACAAAGGGTTGTAGTTTTTGGGGGTCAGCTGTCATGGTGTAGGGGGGACCTGGAGAAACAGATCCACGCTGGAGACTGTCTGGGAGAAGAAGATTTGGGTGAGTGTGCACACCAAATCCATTGTTTCTGACGACTAGAGGCAGGCAGTTGGACCGCCAGGGTCGGATCATTGGAAACACACATCATAATCCAGACGGCGGTTGGAGGTCCCGGTACTACCCTATGTATGCTGTGTTTCTCAGACCGCCATCTCAGCAGTCGGGGAAAGGCTGTCGGAGTCAGCAGTCTTTCAGCTGTTGGTTGTAGTACAGAATGCATGGATCATAATCCTGCAGTCGAACCTACCACTTCCGACGAGACAACGACGGTCAGACCATCTCTGACAGGACTGCAGAAGCCGTCCGACCGGCATCATAACCAGACCCATAGTATGATTGTGCTAATTAATGGCACATTTAAATGCTGTCCTTCACCCGTTAGCCAGATATATCCTAACCACAGCCAGCATCACAATACTAACTTTCCACTACTACATTCATTCTTACTCAATAAATAAAGTAGCACCTATCATGATTTACTAACAATAATTGAAGAAAAAAGTAACAATTACAGCCCTCAAAAATGTCATGAAGTTTGAACAGGCGATGATCACTACAGTTCTGAAAATATACCCTCAATATTACAAGGATGTCATTTCCATTTAAACATGTTGTATGGAGAAAAAATCCACTTTATGCATCAACTAGGCAAATAATAGTCAGTTTGATTTTTCAATTAAGAAACTCAGAGCCCCTGCATAGTTTCCACCTACTAATTTGATTTGATTTTATTACTTTGATTTAAAACATTGCTAGAGTGTGCAATTGCTTTAGGGCGTTTTATCATATTGTACCTGTAGGCAGAAAGGAAAGGCCTTGACTATTATAGCAGAGAAGAGAACAGCCAAGTTTTCAGCTGCTTATGAAAGCAGAGGAAATTGATCTGACTTTTAAGGTATGCAGGTAATTTATTCCATAGATTACATATAAAATAGACAACACATACAACCACCCCGCGCAGTTCTCTTAATTCTAGGAGTAGTCACTAGGCTAATGGAGGCAGAACGTAATTAACTTTTTGGAGAGTACCACTTGAATTTACTTTTAGAGTACTCAGGTCCTGAGTGCATGGCCAAGATGGCAGCTCGGTAGGACGCAGGATCGCGTTCCTCTGGCACGCCGATTCTGAGTTGTCATATCGCCCGTTCCAGCTGCCATCATTCTTCGTGAATACTCGGAAGGCCGTTGGGGGACTGCAGAGCTCCTCCGGAGCGAGTGGTGTGCCTGCGGACGGTGTAGCCGCTGCCCTTGGAACCTCCGAGAAGTGCGGGCCTCGGCGGCCTTGTGGTGAGCTGCGGCAGCGGCCTGCACTGGGAGTGTGGGTCATCAAAGGCACTCGAGAGGGGGAATGTGCCTGGCTCCCCCGGCACCAGTGCTGATAGCCACATGATTGAAAAGGCCACAGCAGCAGAGGTCTTCCTGCCGGTCGTGCCGTGTGTAGCCCTCGCGATCCTTCTCCTTCACAGGTGGCGGAGTATGCTGCGGCCCGCGCTAGAGTAGCAGGCCAGCCTTGAGAGCCTTGTTGGTCCATGGCTCGGCGGACGGGGTGCTCCCGGGGGGCTGGTAATTGCCATGTGGGGGGGAGGTTTGAGGTGTCACCATAGCCCGCCAATATTTACTTACATTGCGGAGCCTGAGTCCGGTCGGCACATGGCGGGGTGACCGGCGGCCCCCTCTCTATAAGCAGAACCGGAGGGGCGGTGCTGAACACTTGGACTCATTTGGACCTCCCACTTACAACGCACCTTGCCCTGCTGTTCCTGGGAGCTGCAGCCTCGGGTGTGTAGAGCAGGTCCGGTGCCCGGCACCTTCGGTCTGCATTCCGTCGGTCGGTGCGCGCTGTGCCCCTGACGTTCCCGGACCTGTCTGGAGCCTAGAGGATAGTGGCACACCCGGACATTGCGAGGGCCCGTGTGGGGCGCAGTCTAGGGATGGGTGGAATTTGCGTAGTCACGCTACGCAAAGCTCCGCAAAATGGTAAAAAATCTCTGCGAACACGCAGAAATTCCGTGAACACGCAGAATTGCTTGTTTGCGATGCTTTTTTCCTGTTCGTGATCGCCATTTGCGTGCTCGGGGGGAAATATCTTGCGAACACGCATTTTGAGAACGTGAACAAGCAAAGCAGCGGAACGCTCAATTTTAGACAATTTGCGTTCTCCGTGGAACGCGAAATTACCCAAATTCCGCAAATTCCGTGAACGGAATGGAATTTGCTGCCCAGGCCTAGCGCTGTCCCTACCCCCAGAACACCCCTTTCCACAAAGCTATTTACCTACCGCCAGGCCTTAGTCTGAGGAGGAAGTGGGCCACAACCGTTATCTGCTGGTGGTGGGTGCCATGGCGGCTGAACATGCCAGGAGGGAGAAGTCTCTGAAGGCGCTCCTCCTGAAGCAGTCTGGGCAGTCCTCAGCGCAGGGTGAGAAAAACCCCGGGGTGATGGACGGTGACGACTCTCCGGCCACCATGCATTCATGGTGGAACTATTTACGGCCATAAAAGATGACATCCAGGACCTCAAGAACCAGCTCTCAGCACACCTGAATTAAATGCGTTACGATGTTGATGAAATTGGGGTTAGAGTAGCGACCCTTGAGGAACATGAAGTCAGCAGGGATGAAGAGATCCACCACTTGCAACAAGACTTGCTGTGCCTCCAGGAGCAGCACATTGACTTACAGGCCCATGCCGAAGAACTAGAAAATCGTTCCTGGTGAAATAACGTGAGGATTAGAGGCATACCCTGGGAGGAGGAGGGAGAAGACCTTTGGGCCTATGTTTGGGCTCTGTTCCAGTAAATCCTAGGGGAATATGATACAGCGACCATAAAAATGGATAGAGTCCATAAAGTAGGCCTCCCATGAGGTAACAAAGCCCCTCCACTGGACATACTAGTGTGTGTACACGATTTCCATAGAAAGGAACGCATTATAAAGAAAGCTAGGGAGGCCCAGCCCATACAGTTCCGAGGTCACTCTCCTGCAATTTTTCAAGATGTAGCTGCTTCCACTCTCGCCAAACGGCGTGATTTCAAGATAGTGACCAATCATCTCCATGAGCACAATATTCCTTACTCCTGGGGCCACCCCTTTCGCCTCATCTTTAAACACGGAGGCAAGCTACTGCAGATTCGATCTCTCAGCAAAGCCCGGAAAATTCTTGGCCTTGAAAACAGCGACACGACGGACGAGATGGAGTGATCTAGCGCACCACGCAGCCGCCGCTCTGAACGATGGCAGCGAGTGGGAATAGGGCAACACCCGCCAAAAAGCCCTATCAGGTCACACAAGACAAAGAGCGAGAATCTGTACTTACCACCCTAACACAATCAACAACTCATCCTACCACCCCATGAACCACGACTCAGATGGCTTTGGAACGGCCGACTAGAGGGGAGCCGGGGAGACGACTCTGACTGTCACACGGTACTTATAGACAGTCCCCCTGCAGGTAGGCAGCCCAGTACTGGATTTTTCCCGATCGGGTTGTGGAGCCAGCCTTACCCCCCTGGACTCCTTGTACTCTGACAGACACTAGTCATGTTTTATTTTTTGATTATCCGTCCCTCTTTGGTGTTTCTCCCTTGTTGCAGGTTTTGATGTTTTCCCCTCTGTTGGTGGGTTTGGGTGAGTCCTCTCCTCAGTGTGCTCCCCTTTTGATACCACGCGAAACTGCTGCGCGCTCTAAACCCTTAGCTAACTTCCCCCTATCACAGTCCAACAGGCATTCCAGCATAGCTTTTCCCTCTTCTTAATTACCATCTGGATCTTAAAATAGTCAGTCTTAATGTCCGGGGTCTCAACAACCCAGTTAAACGACGGTCCCTCTTGTCTTTCTTAGAACACTCCGAGGGGGACATATGCCTCATCCAAAAGACCCATCTGTTGCAGTCTGACACCCACCGCATGCTTCATAGCCATTTCCCTCACCTGTTTTGGTCCTCAGTCGGTAGCAAAAGGGGGGGTGTAGCTGTCCTAGTAGTCAAACACTTTAGGGGGTCTGTAGTGGGGCATTCTCAGAAATCAAGGGCCGCCTCTTGGCGCTCCAGCTCCGCGTGGGTTCCTCCTCCTGTACTGTGGCTTCCATTTACTCCCCTAATGACCACCCAGAGAAGTTTCTGTTGGAGGTTTGTGCAGAGGTATTACACTCCCCAGACCGGCAGGTGATAGTGGGATGACCATAACCTTGTGATGAATAGCAACTATGATCGATCTGGCACCTGCTCTGGTGCTGCCGGTGCACTGTCCACAAAAGGGGGGGAGTGGCTGCGCGACGCCGGGATAAGAGACGCGTGGTGCTGCTTACACCCAGACGATTCAGGTATTTTCATACTACTCGGCTGTCCATAAAATGTACACCCGGCTAGACCACTTCCTAGTAACCTCAGCTGCATGAGCCCTTGTCACGGAATCTATCATTGAAGCACATGCCTTCTCTGATCACGCACACATTACCCTAACCTTGCGCTTTCCTGCAGTGCGTTCTGCTTTCACACCGCACTGGCGCCTGCGCGACTCCCTGCTCCGGTCCCCGGACGTGGTCACTGACACAAAACAATGAATTTCTGACTACATAGCAACGAATGACAGAGCTGACACACCACTCTCCTCGATATGGGAGGCTCTAAAGCTGGTAGTTCGCGGAGCGCTCATTGCTAAGGCCGCCTTTGAAAATCAGACCAGACGGACAAAGCGCGCAGAGCTTGAGGCCACCGTTAAGGAGTTAGAAGCCATACACAAGCGCACAGGGGCCCACCGCATTTGGCGACAGCTGGAAAAGGAATGCCTACAGATCCAGCATTTCGATCTTGATCAAGCTGAGCATGCCATGATCCGCCTAAAGCATAAATATTTTGTTGGCTCGAACAAAGGGGGACGCATGTTGGCACACTGCCTACGCAGCCAAGAAGAAGCTCACTCTGTCCAGTGACTGCTTGACGAGTCTGGTCGACTCCTAACGGGGGATACCCATATCATCTCGGCCTTTCGATCCTTTTACCACTCCCTTTATGAGACCGACCCCTCCTTACTGCTCGTTCCGGCTGTTTATCTGAAAGAGGCTTCAGTGACGCCTCTACCCGAGGACACGGCTACACCCCTGACAGCGCCCATATGCATTGAGGAAGTTATCTCCGTGGCTTCAGTGCTCTATTTTACAAAACGTACTGCGCTGATCTTGCCCCTCTACTTACCCATTTGTTTAACTCGTTTGCAGACTCAGAATCCCTCACTCCATCTATGCTACAGGCCTCTATCTCTTTCATCCTTACGCCGGGCAAGGACCCTGAGTCCTGTGGTTCCTACCAGCCAATTTCCTTATTGAACATAGACACAAAGCTGTTCTCCAGTATCTTGGCACCTAGGTTAATCCCCACATGCCGGGTCGAGTAGATCCAGACCAATCCGTGTTTATTTCCGGAAGACAGTGTGGAGACAAGACCAAACGTATTTGTCATCTACTCGATAAGGTACAACGGTCCAAAGAGGAGGCTCTTCTCCTGGCGATTGATGTCGAAAAAGCTTTTGACCATGTGCATTGGCCTTACCTGTTCGCCACTCGCATTTACAGTGCCCCAAGAGCCACAGTTTGAGTCAACGGCTTAATCTCTGAGCCCTTTGAGGTGGGCCGAGGAACGCAAGAAGGGTGTCCTCTTTCCCCCTGCTTTTTGCTCTGTACATGGAGCCTCTGGCTCAAAGGCTCTGTGACAACGCCCTCGTGCAAGGCATCCGCTTTGGTCTAGATCAGCACCTTATCAGTCTGTATGCACACGACATTATCTTTTCTGTCGCGCACCCGAGATGTTCCCTGCTGGCCATTATGCAGAACCTCTAGACAATGCTGGGGCTTTAAAATTAATATACCAAGTCCTCATTCTTACCACTAGTCAGCACACAGAACAGGCTCTCCAGCTTTCCTTTACCTTTGATTGGGCAGACCTCCACTGCTGGAGCCACCTTCTCCTGACATGGTTTGGGAGATTATTTGGGGTTAAAATGAATGCCTTACCACAAGCTCGCTACCTGTTTCAAACACTACCACTGGAACCCCCACTCCACGCCCTATGACAAATACAGGAGACACTTAAGCGCTTTGTGTGGGACCCGGTCTCCCCACGCTTGCAAAAAGCCCAGCTCCAAAGGCCCAAGAACGCTGGGGGCCTAGCCTTCCCTAACATCACTAGGTATTTCCATGCTTTCCTTCTATGTCACTTAGTAGAATGGAATCGCTCCATGATGGACCAATATGTTGCAGGTCATCACATTTGGCGAGACGCCTGGTTACCGAAGGCAGCACGCACTTAGTGTCTATACTCTTCGCCAGTCACACAACCCACAATGCTTGCTTGGGACAGGGTCTCTCACCTTCACTTGCACTGCAAATCAGTCACCCATTATCATATAGACTACTGACCAACAGTACTTAGACCATCGAGCGGGTTATCAAGATGATGGAGGATGTTCCACCTTATCCTCATGCATCACTTGTGGCTCGTCAATATATTGTCCAGAAGGAGTCCCAAATGATGAAGGGCGGATCCGAGTGGTGACTGATGGGTATCCTTAACCGTTTAGGCTAGGCTAGGATCACATGATTCCACCTCCTTTATTCTCTTCTGGTTTCATTCTTGTTTATTGACTTGATTTGTATCACTAAATGGCATTATATCCACGCTAGACCTATGGACACTTTTGCGTTACTTACTACAGTTAGGGAGTGTGTCTATGTTTGGTCTCTTAACCATTCCCTAGGGCCCCCCTCCACCTTAGTGTTGTTGTGGTTCCTCCTGTCCAGCAGTGGAACTCGCATAAACTCCACTGCCTGAGGCCCTGTGCAGCAAAAGGGCCCTCTTTTTGCACCTATGGAAGCTATAGGTGTAAAAAAATAAGTGCTCTCTCTGTGCCAGGTGAGATCGACCTGACTTGCGGCTTTTGGGACCGTGGTTAAACACCTGCTGGAGATGGGGGCCCCTGGGGAACCGATGTGGGCTCCCTGCCTAGCATACTGGTCCTTGCCGAACACTTGCCTGCTGATGCCAAAGGTGAATACCTGTGTTCCTGCTGTCTCATGGCCTGTCCTGATGGACCCAGGGGAGTCACCCCTTCAGGATTTTCTTTTGCCTCGATATAACATTACGCCAACTAAGATCCCTCAAAGGAGCCTGTTTAATACTCGATGTCACAGAACCCCTGGAGGTGCAACGAAAGGTCAACCCCCCATACAATAGGATGCAGAGGATGTGGATGTGCCACAAGGGCCCCCTTCAGAGAGTGAAACTGGATTCAGAAATCATGCCAAAGACCGACAATCCATACTAAAAACACTCACTGGGGAGACCGCCCTCTCTATGGTTTCATGAAGATGAAGGGACATCCTAGGATAGCTAATGATTGCTGGACAAGACAATGGGTTCAGATAGGCCCGCCAGACCCAAAGATACCTTTTTCTATGTACTATTCTTCTGGAATTTGTGATCCTTGAAGCAGCTACTGTACCATCTGGACTGTCCACGATTGGATGACGCTACACAAACTTTGTTCCACTATGACTTACTAGTGTCACTTCATGTTCCATTTAATGTTCTTAGATTGTGTTTACCTGTTTTCTTTTCTTTATACTCCTCGGCACCATCCGATTCCAGTAAGGCCCCAAAGAGGCGTTCAAGTAATTCGTTATTGCTTCCGCTCTTTGTATTGTCTATAGGGCCTCGGAGCCAGGTGCGTCACAAACCACTTTCTGTCCTTGGCCTATGACCCGAGAGTTATGAATAATCAGACTTAATGTCCGGGGCATAGACAACCCAGAGAAGTGCACAGAAGTGCTGTCTCTCCCGGAGCAATCTGGTGGTGACTTATGCTTGCTACAGAAGACACACCTGCTAACCAAAGACACATCCCAAATGTACTCTCACTGGTATCCCTGCCAGATTTGGTCCTCTGGCCCCTCAAAGAAGAATGGGATAGCTATCGTTTTTGCCCAGAAATTTTATGGCAAACTACTATTCAGAATTATGGAAACTAAGGGGTGCCTGCTTGTGGTTAGAAAATAATGGGGCACCTTTAACTTCACCCTGGCCACTATATGTTCCCCAAATGAGCGGCAGGAACCCTTTATTCTTAACTCACTTGCAACAGTCCTCTCTACCCCGAATGTGGCCATCCTGATTCGGGGGGGGGACTTAAATCTGGTAATCAGCCCCACTATAGATAGCTCCTGTAAATGCTCCTCTCGAACAGGAGCCTTCACGTCTGATGTTGTCCAATGGCTGGCAGACGGAGCTCAATGTGATGTCTGGCATCACCTCCACTCCTCTTCAAGGGACTATACCTTTTATTCCGTGGCACATAAGTAATATGACTGCATTGATCACTCCTTCATGTTCCTCTCCCTAGCAGCTTATTGTCAGAGAGAGGAGCATGGAAACCCGATCCCTGTCGGACAATGCCCCAAACTCTTTGACCCTGCTTCCTGATATTTCCCAGCCCCCCGATTCACACTGGTGACTCTGAAATGTGCTGCTGCAAACCCCCTCCATGGTCAAAGCTGTGCACATCACACTAGTGGAATCCGCAACAATGACATTGCGGGAACCCTCCTATTGTCAATTTGGGAGGCTTTAAAGCAGCCGAGAACTGGATCTGTCGGGAGAAGTGCCAGTAACTAGAACACATGGTCTCTGAGCTGGAGTCGATCCATAAATTTACAGGCGCCCCCAGGGACTGGTGAGAACTAGAGAAAAAAAGGCTCCTTCTGAGGCACCTTGACCTCAATAGGGCAGAGTATGCTCTTGTCTGCATCAAACCTTAATTCTAATTGAGCAGAGACAGTTGTGGATGCATGCTGGCTCTTCGGCTCTGCAACAAATTCCTCTCTGGCTCTGTGACCTCTATTTGAAAATCTCGTGATGAAGAGGTCCACATGGACGCGGAAATAGCCGCGACCCTCAATGATTTTTACAGCTCTCTGTACTCCGACTCAGATGGGCGGTCCCAAAGGAGACCTGCTAAGTTATCTGCATTGGGTTCCCTTTACATGCTTACCACCGGAGCTCGTGGCCCAGCTAGACCAATCAATAAGCATAGAGGAGGTGACTGCAGCTATCACCCGCCTCAAATCTTCAAAAGCACCAGGGCCTGATGTATTCACCACCCAATTTTATAAAACCTTCTGTCAAGAGGTAGCCCCTCTTTTAACCCAACTTTTTAACTCATTTTTTTTACTCGGGTACCATGAGGGACTTGATGCTGGTGGTCTCCATCTTAGTGATACTCAAGCCGTCTGTGCGACCCTGGGGACTGCGGCTTGCACAGACCCTTTTCTCTTCTCAACATAGATGCCAAATTTTTCACCGGGATCCTGGCCTCCCGATTGAACCCACTAATGCCAGGTCTGATTGATTCCGACCAATCCGGCTTCATCCCTATGATGCAATGTGAGGACAATACTTAACCGCTCTTGCATCTCATTGATATCATCCAGTGATCGCAAAAGGAGGCTCTCTTTCTTTCCATTGACACGGAGAAGGCATTTGACCGCATTCACTGGCCATACGTGCTTCAGACCCTCCATTAATTTGGATTTGGGTATACATTTACCACATGGATATGCTGTATCATGAGCAACCCCCGGCCTCCATTCGTGTCAATGGGAATTCATTCTCCATGTTCTCTATAGCGCGCTGGACCCGACTTAGTTACCCCCTATCTCCACTTCTCCTTGTGCTGTACATGGACCCTATGGCACAGAGAATCAGGGACAACCTGCAGATCTCTAGCATCCGATTTGCGCTGACAGCCACACCATCAGCATATATGCTGATGACATTATCTCATCCTTGTCAGACCCAATGACCTTGCTACCTTGCCACATTTAAAATGACAGTGTTACAGTGCATACGTTTTATCTTCCAGACCATCCCACTGACTCCATCACCCCCTTTGCTGTGCACCTTGCATGTCGCTATCAGTTAATCTTGAATGGCAAGAAGCCACGCCTCCACCATAAACAACTATCTTGTACAAAGGGAGACGGAGGCTTGCGTCACCCCATGACTGTGCGTTAGTTTCAAGCCACTCAACTTTGCTACATTGTGGGGGCGTGTCTTTGCTGCAGTGCAAGATGGCCACACTCTAGGCGAGCTCTCCCAGCTGAGCTAACCATCCGACATGATCCAGCAGTAATGGAAGCCATCCATCCCTGTCACTGACCCATGGCATCCTGTGAGCACCAGTGGCTGACTGTGCAAAGCTGGGAGTGAGCTTGGGCCTGTACGGGCGGCACACACACTGAGAGGAGGCATCAAGACCAGAGACTGTGTGGCGCTGGGGGCTCAGCTGCACCACCCACTCAAATCTGCGGGACTAGAGTGCCCCGACATCGGGCCGGAGGGCAGCGGACTCATGACGCCACTCTGTCTAGGTCACTGCGGACGATGCAGGGACACCGGGCCTGCCAGCATTGCATGCAAGGAAGCTGGGATGCAGAAGGCGGTGAGTGGAGAGCCTGTGGGGGCCTGACTGCAGTCGCAGGTGGGTAGGCCTTACCTTCCCTCCACCCGGTACTGTGCCTTCTGGACTCCTGCAGCGACACTCCAACCTATGGGCGCCCGGGTGCCTGGTGGACCGTGGAGCTCCCGCTGCACCGCATCGGAGTGGGCCTCGTGCCTGAGGAGTGGTGACTCCATAACATTGAGGTGCATGGCGGTCTGTGACCCAACAGCTGCAGTGCAATTGGCGTGCCTGACTCTGGCCTGTGCAGGCTCGGTAGGCCTGGATGCGATGACTGCGAGCGGCTCAGTCACCACCCACCAAGTTTTAAGGAAGAAAGGGAGTTTTTAAAAAAAAGGGTGGTGGGCCTCCAAGCCACGACCGCCACTACATAAGGTCCACGTCTCTATCCTGAGAACATATCATGGGGCACATGTGCTGTGCACCATTAATCATCTGAACCCTGCGCATGAACCTGCAGAACGTCACTTGCCCATAACCCCTGCGCCCTCAACCTCGGCCAGCTTGAATCCTCTGCTTGGCCAAGCCACATCGAGCCACTGAGCATTCGGACCCGGTGCCCAAGAATGCTGGGACACTAGACCTACAGCCCACGGTGCAACCCATGATCCAGACTCTGTATAACGGGCCGTTCGTTACATACCTTGAGACACTGAAGAGGTGCTGGGGTGGATCAGGGCGCCTGGTGATCGCTGGATGCTGAGGGTGAGACGGGACAGCAAGATATACTCCACAAGCTTCTGAGAACTGGCTGGCCTGCACACCTGTGAACAAGGAGAAAACAGAGGGCAGGCAGTCCAAGATCAGCTTTGAATAAACATGCAGCACTAAGCAAACTGAATCTGAAGTGGAGAAAAACGCTTCACCACTGCCCCCGGAAGACAACGCCCCAGAAGATGAACAACAGGACCAGAGAGCAATATTATTAAACATAAAATCCAGTTTGAGGAACATTGATGCCAAATTAGACAGAGTTAAAAACAGGGTGGACGCACAAGATACCTGACTTGACCACGTGAAAACCAGAGTCTCTGAAACTGAAGATAACCAAGCTGCCACCACTGAACATATGCTATGAATGGACAAAGTACTGGAGATGATAAAACAAAAACAAAGATCTTAAAGCCCGCTCAAGATGCAACAATCTCCACATGACGGGCCTTCCCAAATCCACAGCTATCTTCAGAATGGAGGACTTCATAGAAACAATGCTGCTAGACCTCTTTGGCTCAGATCTGTCGCCGATCTTCAATGTCGAAAGTGCTCACAGATCACTGGTGCCGGGACCTCCACCGGGGCCCCCCCACACCCAATTGTGGTGCGCCTACTAAATTATACTGAGACACTATGCGGTGACAGGCCAGGGAGCGGGGTCACATTCAATACACAGGAGATGCCATATCTTTCTTCCCAGACTTCCCCTTAGCGGTGCAGGCCACTCGTCGTACGTTCCTGCCGGCAAAAAAACTTCTGCAAAAATCCAATATCAAATATACCATGCTTTATCCCACTAAGCTCAAAATCACCCTAGATGGTAAGGCAACCCACTTCACAGACACAACACTGGCTCTTAAATTCACCAAGCCGCAGGCCCAAAGATAAAGTTCCCGGGAAGACCACACAAGCTCCTCCTTGGCAGGAGTGCGGCTCAGTGATAACGATTAACCGCTACCTACGCATATCTATGGAGTGACCGCAAGGAATCAAGAACCGCCACTGCTATAACCAACATCACCAAGTCTTCATGAAGCCGTCGCCTAAGCTAAGTGAACTATGAGTACATTATGGCATAACAGTGGATGGGGTGGGTAAAGCTTCCACTCCACATTCATGTTCAGCCACCCAGCCTCAAGGGGGGTAGACCCTGCGGTGACTCCACTACCCCTGGGATGACTCCCAGAAGTTGTATTTATGGAGGGGAATGTCTTAACCTAATTTTGGGGGGTTGGAGTGGGAGGGGGGAATTGCGAGGGGTGTTAAGAGTTTCTTCCCTCAAGTTTATTGTTAGCACAAAAACCGTTGGCACACCAGCACACTCTCACAGTCTCACATAGGGTTGGCAAAACCACAGTGACACACCACAAGTATAACTGCAACACCATGACTCCTTTCAATGCAGGGTCATGGTCAAACTACTCTCCTTGAAATAAGGGGGCTTAACGATATCAGAAAGATACGCTTTGCCTACTCCAAAAAACCCACCTCTCAAGCAATACACTACCAACTCTGCTCACTGGTGGGTGGGCCTCCACATACGTCTCCTCAGATTCTAACTATGCAAGGGGGTGTGCATTTTAATACACAAAGACCTGGTCTGGATTACAGATCAATACATATGCGACACTGACAGACGCAACATCATTCTAGCAGGCAAACTCCATAACCATCCCGTGACCTTATCTTCCGTTTATGGACCAAACACAAATGTCTGGCAACGGATCGCCAACACCACCCCACAAACGGTACTCTGGTGCAGAGATTTTAACGTCCCACTGATAGATGACATGGATCAGCAGGGAGCTTGAGACGGCCTCACCCACAAGTGGCATCCACACTCATGGTCAAGAATTGATTATTGGCTAACGTCCAAAACTATTCTCCCCTGGAACCCCACAGTATCTCATCTACCCTACACACTCTCGGATTACGCACCAATCCTGCTGACCCTTAACCCCCCACATGCTCCAGCAAGTGTTTTCTCCTGTGACTACCCCTGAATGCTTTCAAAGATCAAGTTTTTAGAGAAGAGGTATGCGCTGCCATCGAGGAATACTTTACGCAGAATACTGGATCGGTCTGCTCTCCCCCACACTTTGGGATGCCCTTAAGGTGGTTATCCGCGACGTCTGGTTAGCCAAGCAGCACAGGGTGCTCAAAGATATCCGAAGAACACTCTCAACACTTGAAACAGACATTTCCGCACTCAAAATTCAGTTTCACCACTCTAAAGTCTCTAAGATATTAGCTGACATCCGTAGTAAACTGACGGCGTATCAGGAGGAGGCAACTAGGGAAGTTAAATTCCTAGGCAAAGAAACACAAGCGTGCAGATATTGCTTTGGTCGACCGCCCGGGCAGGACACTAGACAGGTTACTTCAGAAACCATATGCGTCCTCTCACATTGCAGGCCTTGTAGACTCAAAGGGCCAGCATCACTCTCATACCCCCTTACTCAATTACACTCTACTTTCCCAGCGATTCCCCCCTTGGAATTGCAAACATACTTTGATGCCATCGAACTAGTGTGGCTCTCCTACTCACACCAATACTTTCTGAACTCCCCCATTACCATTGAGGAGGTGCAACAGGCATTGCTAGTCTTTCCCCGGACAAGTCCCCTGGCCCCTGGCATGGATGGACTCACTGCATCCTTTTACAAAGAATACTATGACATTCTAGTTCCCCAGTTACTGGAGGTTTATTGTGATGCACTAGAAGTAGGCTCCCTCCCACCTTCCATGCGGGAAGCTGTAATCTGCATGCTCCTCAAGCCCAACAAGCCTGCTGATCAGTGCAATTCCTAGAGGCCCCTATTGCTCATCGAAATCGATAATAAAATATTCGCAAAGATATTAGCGAACAGATTGCAGCTACTGCTGCAGGTAATGATCAGGCCAGATCAGTCCGATTTCATGCCAGGCCGTTCTGCAGCACACAACCTCTGGGCCGTGTTTGCAGTAATGCACTACCTACACCCTGCACTGCAGCGTTGGCAGCCTTGCTTCATGCAACTAAGGCGTTTGATACATTGGAATGAGGATTCCAGTTCCCACTCCAGGCTAGAATGGGCCTCGGTTCCATCTTCCTTGAACAAATGTGTCTCCTATACACATTGCACACCACCTGAATATGGCTAAATGGGCAGAAATCAGAGCCTTTCCCGGTCAGCAGGGCCAGGTGGCAGGGGTGACCCCTCTCGCCCCTGCTTTCAACAACATCATGCGAACTGAGGGGTGGGATTCACAACTCAAAGTCTTACTGTGTCTTTCTATGTGGATGACAACACACTTTATGTGATTCAACCGGAACACAACCTATCCCCAATAATCCATGAACTCATACGCTTCGGCGGTTTGTCTGGATTGCAGATTAACTTGGCCAAATCAATTTTTTTCCACTAAAGGAAGACACAATCCCATTTCCCGTAGAGTACCCTCTTCAGTGGGCAACAGGGCCAGTTAAGTATCTAGGAATACACATCAGCAGAGATTTGACCGAGCTGTGGCAAGCCAATTTTGGCAGAGCAATGAATGAATGAATGAATACTTTCTTGTAAAGCGCATGGCTACCCTCGGGCATCCCAGCGCTGTAAGACCAGAGACGTGAAAAGACACTATTGAAACAAAAATGTCTTTAGACGCTTCCTGAAAGCAAGATGGTTAGTTTCATGCCTGATGTTATCTGGGAGTTTGTTCCATCCCTTGGCTGCTTGGAAGGACAGCTGGCGGCCGCCCAGCCGGGCTAACTTCACCCTGGGTACTACCAGCAGATTTCGCTGGTTAGATCTTAGATGTCTCACCGATTGATGGCGACGAAACAAGGGGCCGAGGATGGTAGGGCCGACATTATGGATGGACTTATGCGCCAAGCACAAGGTTTTAAACATAATCCTCTGCTGGATTGGTAACCAATGGAGCGACCGAAGAGAGGCCTTTGCCGAGCAACATTTAGGGATTTTCATCAGCAGACGAGCTGCACAATTCTGCACCGATTGCAGAACCTTTATAGGACCTGCTGGGGCCCCCATATAGACAGCATTTGCATAGTCCAGGTGTGACAAAATCAACGACTGGACCAGCACGCGTCTAGCTTCAAATGGGAGGAGATCCAAAATTTTCCTAAGGACCCTCAACAATCTGTAGCAAGTCGCGGCCACCTTCTTGGCCTGGTATTGGAATCCTAAAGAGGAGTCCAGCCAAACCCCCAGACTTTTTATTTGAGTATTAGGCATCGGAGCGGGACCCAAACAGTGAGGCCACCAGGGGTCCAGATTAATTGGGGCTTTATAACCCAAAAGCATGATGTCCGTTTTGGCCCCATTTAGCTTTAAAAAAGAAGAGGTCATCCATTGCAGGACTTTGGTGAGACACGGGGTCAAGTTGTTGATCCCTTGATCTAGCGCATCGTCCCTCACCAGGGATACGACCAGCTGCGCGTCATCGGCGTAGGTGACAAGTTGAATTCCCCAGGGAAGCACCACCTCAGCCAGAGGTCTCATGTGGATGTTAAACATGGTGGGGCTGAGTGATGATCCCTGGGGTACACCGTGACTCAATTGCAGCTGGTTCGATGATACCTCTTCCTCAAAGAGAGAAAAACATCCGTCTGATAGAAAAGAATGGAGCCATTTAAGGGCCAATCCAGAAACCCCTGCAAGACGTAACCAGTGCAGCAGGAGGGAATAATTCATAGTATCGAAGGCTGCGCTGATGTCCAACAGGACTACCGCAGCGCAGCCTCCTGCATCCTCAATGCCCCTAGCCGCCTCCACCACCGTCACCAAAGCTGTCTCCGTTCCTTGCTTGGCTCTAAACCCTGTCTGGGTCGGATGTAGTGAACCCGCGGTCTCAATAAAAGAAGACAGGACCTGATTTACATGTTTTTCAGCTATTTTGCTGAGACCCGGTAGCAGTGAAATGGGCCTTTAATTAGCCAGGTCTTCAGGGTCCAGACTAGGTTTTTTTTAGCAGGGCCCTGACTTTTGCCATCTTCCAATTGGGGGGTACTACTCCTGATGCCAGGGAGGTGTTAATGACCTGCATTAACGCTGGGCAAACCGTCCCCGCTACCTGTTTGAGAACCGCCGGAGGGGCAACATCCAAAGGGAATCCCTATTTCAGGTTGTTAAGGAGACTTTCCACGGTAGCTAAATCTAGGGGTGGAAAGGCTTTGAGTCCTCCAGACAAGTCTGGGGCTACTTCCTCCGACATCCCGCTTTTGCTCTCCGTCCTATCCGGAATAGGTGCAGTTGGGGCAAAGCTAGAGTAGGTATTGGATACTTTTGCAGCGAAAAAAGCGGCTAGGTCCTCACAGCGTTTCTGTGGGTTAGGAGCAGGACTAGTGGCCATAGGGGTGGAGACCAACGTTTGAAAATATTTAAAAATGTCTCTGGGGGCATTGGCTGCTTCCGTGATTTTACCCTGATAGTATGCAGCTTGTGTGGATTTTAGTAATTTTTTATAGGATCTCAGTAATGATTTATATTCACTTTTGGCCGCAGGGGCAAAATCTTTTCTCCACTTCCTATCCGCCCGCTTGCAGGGTTGTTTATGCTCCTTAAGTTCCCCCGAGTACCACGGTTGTTTATTAGGGCCCTCCCGATGCCGAACCTCTTTTTTGGGGTGGGTGGCGTCTAAGGTGGAATTAAGCCAGTTGTCAAAGGCTTCGTTAGCTACCACTGGGTCATCATGGGGAGCCGGCGGACAACTTTTCAGGGCCGCCTCCCAATCCTCTACCAGTAGTCTTGACCACCTTTCTTTGAGAGGGTGACCTTGTGATTCTGTATTAGGGGGGACCATACAAAAGAAAGTAGGGCATGGTCTGACCAAGGAACAAAGCTAGGCTGACCACAGGTGATGTTCCCAAGGTTGGTAAAGAAGTGATCAAGAAGGTGACCAGCTACATGAGTGGGGCTGGCCACAATTTGTTCCAAATGTACTTTTCCCAGGGTATCCAGCAGACACTGCGATGAAGCAGCGTCAGCTTCATCCAGGTGAATATTGAGGTCACCCAAGATGGAACAATTAGAGGCACTATTGATGGAAATCGAGATCTTATCTAAAAGGCTGTTACAAAAGTCATGATAATCACCTGGTGGTCTGTACACCAAGATCCCTGAGAAAGTACAGGTGGGTGAGAAGGATATGGAAAAGCCAAGGCTCTCACACTCAGCAAGTGGATTCTCAGAGGTTCTACACACTAAGGTTTTCTTATAGATAATCGCCACACCTCCTCCTCGCCCTGTCTTACAATCCTGCCTGATAATAGAATAGTTGGGCGGGAGCGCCTGGACTATCTCCGGGTCCGACGTATCGGTCAGCCAGGTCTCAGTCAGAAAAAATACATCCAGATCTCGTTCCTCTAGGAGCAGGAAAATTTCCACCGCATGTCTCGGGAGAGATCGACAGTCTAACAGGGCGAATGTGAGGGAGTTCTTTTGGCCATTCACCAGCTTTATAGGATTGCAATATGGATATAGGGACCCTACCTCCTCTGGCAGAGTCTCCTTAGGACAGCTAGCCTTGAAGCCTCCTCTGATAGCCTTAAGCTATTCCCCACTATAACAGAGGGTTTTAGAAGATGAGGGTTCCATTGTTATAGCCCCCAAGCCACGTCCTAGCCCGGCCTGGCACGGACGGGCACAGACGGGTTTTCCTTAGGTGCTCCTTTGGCGCGGTAAGGCACGTCCGCTAACGCGTACGCTGCGCGTAGGAGGCCCGTCTGAATATATGCGCTTTAGCGCGGCGGCTCCAGCCCTAGCTCCCAACAACTAGCGCGGCAACCTTCGTCATCCCCCAAGATGGCCGCTGTGGTGACTCGGCCCCTCTAGGTCCCGTTCAGCATAAGCCCAAATCGGCCAAGGGAACACTGTGTGGGGTCTCTGACACGGCGCAGAAAAGTGGTGAGTCTACTCGCTCACGCGAGGGGAAAAGTATCCGGTCCAAGGATGAGCAAAACAGTGTTTAAAATGTATTTATCACAAGCTAGCTCCCGGCAACAGCCTCAGGAGCAATGAACGTCCCTAGGTCTTTACACGGCTGCTCTCACCCGCTCAATATATGCGCTTTAGCGCGGCGGCTCCAGCCCTAGCTCCCAACAACTAGCGCTGCAACCTCGTCCTCCCCCAAGATGGCCGCTGTGGTGACTCGGCCCCTCTAGGTCCCGTTCAGCATAAGCCCAAATCGGCCAAGGGAACACTGTGTGGGGTCTCTGACACGGCGCAGAAAAGTGGTGAGTCTACTCGCTCACGCGAGGGGAAAAGTATCCGGTCCTAGGATGAGCAATTTACACATTTCTTAAAATAAAGGCAGTGACAGTTGTACAGTTTAAAATTTATACAAATCAGCAGGCTAGCTCCCGGCTTCCGCCTCAGGAGCAAAACACTAATAACAGTTTTTAAAATTTATTTATCACTAGCTAGCTCCCGGCAACAGCCTCAGGAGCAATGAACGTCCCTAGGTCTACCCAATGAGATGGTTCGAGAAGCGCATTCCCATATGGATGAAGCTACCATTATCCCTGGTGGGCCAAATCACCATAGCAAAGATGGCGGTTCTGACAAAATGTCTCTATCTATTCATAAACATTCCCACCCCAATTACACAGGCCTTTTTCAAACGACTGACTGGTATGGGCAGGACAACAGGCCCTGGTTAAATATGTACAGCTGACCCTGCCACAAATTCCGGGAGGGCTAGGTTCACCAGATTAGCAGCTGTACACACTTTGCACCCAGGCACGCTTCCTACATTACAGGACACTTCCCACACCATTTCAACCGTATGTTGCTGTAGAGATAGACGCAGTACCACCTTGACCTCTTTCAACAGGCCTGTTTGACCCATGTAAAAGGCCAGTTTCTGAAATAAACACCCCACAATGTATGGGATGGGCATGTATTGAGGTTGCGCAGCGCCCCAGTGTTCCTCTCCTTTATGCCCCATCAGTCCCGAGAAAGAAACATCCATTAATACCCTCTCTACAAGATGGTGGCACTTGAAGCTGCACGGACAGGCTCAACATACACACTTTGGCAGATCTTTTTCAGGAGATCACTTCTGCAGTTCTCTACCGTGCACCATGCATCCAATGCACCGTTAGAGACATTTTTATATTACCAATTGTGAGCGACATGCCGAGAGCTCTTTCCAACATTTCCAAAGCCCCGGCGACCCTTCACCCACTATAGTTTACCTACACCACCACCTCACCCCAGAAACCTATCATGTCACTATAATAAAGTATGCAATGCACCTCACCCACAATACAAACACCAGCTCGAGAGGCCTGGGGGGAAGACCTCACTCTCCCACTCACAGACGCACAGTGGTCGTTTTGTTGCAGCCAGCTCCAATTACTGTCCCTGAACCACAGGCTGTGTCTCATTCATTTTAATTGTTACACCGCACTTATTGCACTCCAGTACTGCTACATAGAATGGGTATAGCTTCGGACTCTCAATGTACACAATGCCATGCCGTTGCAGCAGATTTCATTCATCTTGCCTGGCAGTGCCCTGCGGTTGCAGTGTACTGGGTGGAGGTCTTCGGGGTGGTAGGAGAAATTATACAATTACAGTTATTCCCCTCTCCCTTAACTGGACTACTGGGGCACGTCTCAGAGATACCCAATAGCTCTCGCAAACTCACTGCCTTACTATTACTTCTCGCCAAACGTAGGGTCGCAATGTGCTGTTGTGGCACTCTGGTACCCAAAACAAGAGACTGGATTAAAGACATTGCTTACTGCCATGAACAGCTGTCTAATTACTGGGTCCTAATGCCTCTGAGATCTCGTCCCCGTGACATTTGGGAAGCCTTTATATGCCTCAACAAGAACTGACCACCAACCCATAAGACCCCCCTTGGCAACCTGATTCAGAGAGTGGATGTCCCTTGTCTATAAACTCATGTTGTACAGGGTGTTGTAAATATACGAGATGCCAGCTGTGAAATTGCATTGTCATAATAAACTATATGTATTAAGGTACACAAATGCCAACATTATAAATAAAGGTTTAAAAAAAAACTTTGCTACATCATAGAGGGGAATCATCCCTCTCAGAAAAACATTGGTCTATCATGGACCAGACATTCATTGGTGTTAATGTATGCAGAGAAGTCTGGCTGCCTCGCAAGCATAGGGCCTGGGGGCTTTATTCATCCCCAGTGACTGCCACAACACTGAAAATATTGGGGCTCCGTAGCCCTTAAACATGTGATGACGATGTTTCCCTCTCCAATGATGCCGATTATTGACAACCCCAACTTCCTTCCAGAGTGTAACTCAGAAGTATTTAGCTGATGGCGTGGAGAAGGCTCTAAATGGTTGGGCTCGCTTTTTGACCCTTTGGCGGTTAGCCTCTTTGACCGGCTCAAGCAGGATCCCTCTCTTCTTTTGTCAGACGCATTTCATTACTTGCAGCTGAGATACTGGGTGACTTACCCCAGCTACACATCTGGTTTCTCCCTCCACCTCACCAATTTTGGGAAATGGCTGATCCGTAAAGATAATGATAGACTCCTCATTATCGAACTCTATGCTCTACTCTCTGAATGTGGCTCTGCTTCTAAATCTAAGAGCCAGTTACACTGGGAGGAGGAACTGGGATGCTCCCTCTCCATCAAAGAATGGAATGATATTTTCTACATTCTACATCACACTTCACACAACATGGCCAGTACGGAGTCGGCCTATAAGGTAGCCTCCTCCTGGTATCTCACACCTGCACGTATACATGGATGGAATAAGGGGTGTTCAGAGGAATGCTGGCGGGGCTGTGGGCAGACAGGCTCTCCTCTTTACCTCTTATGGCACTGTCCCAAATTAGCTACATTCTGGGAGCAGGTCTTGAACAACAATGACTTAGGGGGTCATTAGGATGGCGGGCAGATTGCCCAGGCAGGCAGTAGCCACCGCTGGCCTGGCGGGGGCAATCCGCCCGCCATCCTCAGCTAAATGACCCCCCGCCATATTAGTATGGCAGGGGGGACTGCGGCGGATGGAAAGACCGTCCGCCGATTTTCCCTCCCGGTCGCCTTGCGGCTGGGGCGGAAAAGGTTTAATATGGTGGTGGTGTCTATTAGACACCAAACAACAAGAAAAGAGAGGTCTGGTCAGTCATCAGGCTGCCAGGAATATGGAGCAAGGAGATAAGTGAGTTTTGTTTGTACACAGTCACTCCGATTGAGTAGGAAAGCCCTCACACACCGACCTGGTCAGTGTCATGCTTCATCATCGGGCCCCACCGAAGAGCCCGAGTGCCTCTTCGGTGTGCTACGACGCCAGAAAGACTGCGGAGCTGGTCGTGTGGGGAGGACGTGATGTGAAAATTGGAAAATTAAAAGTGCCTAACAGGGTATCAAAAAAAAAAATTTTAATGAGTGATCCCTAAGACACGTGTGGGTGGTTTTATGTGTCTGAATTTACGTGCCAAGGTTATTACGAGTTGGGATAAATTCAGCTAAATACCACGCATTTAAAATTAATCAGTCAACATGTTTCTGCCGTACTTGTGGTATGTATTCACCAAGGCATTCTTCAGGACTATACCCCGGCGGTATGGACACTCTAATAGTCCACCCTGACCTGGGGGCGTGAAAGTGAAAAAGAAAAAAGGGTGAAAAAGTGCTTAAAAATTAGAAGAGCTATTGCTCATTCCAAAAAAAACCCAAATTCAGGGGTGTGTCAGCACCTGTAAATGAAAATATACGAACAAACAGATACAGACAAACATACAATTAGTATATGCCAGAATACACTTATCATAGTGCTCCTAAGATGGTGACAAGCTTTTGTGTGCACACAATAAATGATATCTTATGCACCATCCAAGTAGCCCTTAGGGATATTGTATATGCTAGGAGGTGGAGTGCTAAAGGTGGGTTTTATTTAAAAGCTACTGTTGTAGCAGGGGAAGTAAAAACACGATGTGAATTCTCCATGAGCAGGGATCAATATGACCAAGTGGTCGGCGACCCCCCTAAGCTGATAAGTATGGAGAAAATCTCACTTTAAAATAGGGCGCTACTAGCACCATGGGTCTCGGGAGGAGGATTGGAGCGCGCATGGCACATCCTAGGAAATGAGAGAGTTAAACGTCAGAATGACCCAAGCATACAGGTACTTAGCTTGTGGTGATCGCAAAAAGTCGTTCCGCCGGAGATGCAGACTCACGCCCTCAGCGTTCGCAATCAGCTTCTAAACCTGCAAGAAGCCTCTTAACCGGACCCCGACGATGGAGAGCGGGGCCGGTAAATGTGATTAAAAGCACTTTGTTGCTTGTTTGCGCGCCCGTTTCCTGGTTGGGCGTGTCTCGCCCAAAGTGAGGCTTGGAGCGCACACGCCTCTCTGGGCGCGGTGTGCTTCAGATCAGAGTGAGGCTTGGAGTCGCGAGCCTATCCTAGAGCAATACGTGAAAGGGAATTTAGGCACGCTGACGGTTGCTAAGGCGATCCTTTCTATTCAATGGTAATTCGAGTTTAGGTGAATGAATACCATATAATCATGAGTATTGGTGCTGCTATGATTGAAGGGACAGATGAGTGATATTCTAATAGAAATGCACACACAGTGTATTAGTTTCGAACATTAATGTTTTGTTGACGGACAAAGTTCCACTTTGATGTCTTTATGCTCAATGTGCACAGAATATGAAAAACGCGGCAATTATTTAGTATTTGGTATTTAGAAATGCACACACAGTAGATTAATTTCAAACATTAATGTTTTGTTGACGGACATAGTTCCACTTTGATGTCTTTGTGCTCAATGTGCACAGGATATTAAAAATGCGGCAATTAGTATTCGATGGTGTATTAGTTCAGATCACCCTATATATCTCGCTGGAAGACACAAGAGGCTAGTAGTAAGGGAGTTCACGATAGGACTGTGTTCCAGGGGATATCGTCGTTGAGGCCGTTGGTATTTGTCCCCAGACGGTATACCCAACGCTGTTCTTTTTCAAACAGTCTGTTTTGTACATTCCTTGTACCTTCGATAGCTTCAATCACAGTCCACCTCATATCGTTGGTGGTGTGATTTTTATCTAGGAAGTGGCGACTCAGTTTTGTTGTTACTTTTTTGCACCTTATGTTGCTGCGGTGCTCGCAGATCCGTTGTTTCACTTTTCTGGTGGTCATACCCACGTATCGGAGCTGGCAAGGACAGGTGATCAGGTAGATCACATTGTTCGAGTTGCAATTGGTATGTCCACGTTGGGTCCATACTTTCCCTTCTTCTAGAGCCAGTGTTTTGGTAGCTTGTGTTAAGTGGCACACACTGCAGTCCGAACACGGGTAGTGTCCGGTAATTTTAGGGAGACCCCATGTTGTTGTCACTGATGGTGTCATGGTTTGTGGTTTCTCTTTTGGGCGTGTGTGTACCAGGGCATCTCTCAAGCTGCGTCCCTTTTTGAAAGAGAACAGTGGTTTTTCCCAGTCCTTTTTAAAGGTTTTTACAATGTTCCAATGTTTGTTTACGCTCTTTTTCATAATGTTTGAGAGACTGCTGTATGTGGTGACACATGTAAGTGGGATCTGGTCTGGTTTGTTAGTCCTTTCTTCCAGAAGTGCCTCCCTTGGCTGATTTTTAGCTCTTTTAAATCCTTTGTTAAGGGTAGGTGTAGGATAGCCTCTATTTTTTAGTTTTTCCGTCAGGTTGGTTGATTGGTCTTTGAAGTCTGTGGTCGTGCTGCAGTTCCTTCGTAGCCTAAGGTATTGGCCATAAGGGAGGTTTTCCTTTAGCGGACGCGGATGGAAACTGTTAAATTCCAAGAGGTTGTTCTTTGCTGTAGGTTTATTGTGGGTTTTTGTGGCGAGTGTCGTTCCACTGATTGAGATGACCACATCCAAGAACACAATTTCTCTTCTGCTTTTGGTGTTAGTGAATCTTAAGTTGTGGTCTAGAGTGTTGATCCATGTGAGGAAATTTTCCAGATCATTATCACTGCCTTTCCAGATAAGCAGAATGTCGTCAATGTAGCGTTTCCACAGTAACATTGACGAAAAAAAGGTTGCAGTGGGTGGTAAGATATGTTTGGCTTCAAAGTCTGCCACATACAACCCTGCCACGCTCGGCGCGAAAGTACTGCCCATGGATGTCCCAGAGCATTGTAGGTACAGTTGGTCTTTGAATGAGAAAAAATTCTCTTTCAGTGCTAGAGTGGCACACTCAATAATGAATTTTTTTGGGGTCTGGAATTCCCAATTGGTTGAATCCAGTACCTTAGTGAGGACCTTGATTGTGTCGTCCTGTGGAATGCTTGTATAGAGGCTTTCCACATCTAATGTTACCAGAGTGATCGAGTTTTCAGGGAAGGTGATCTCTGCCAGCAGACGCAACAGACTTTTTGTGTCCTTCAAGTAAGTAGGTGTGGACTGTACTAATGGTTTTAGAAAGTGATCACAGAATTGTGATAATGGCTCTAGGAGCGAACCAATGCCTGAGACGATTGGACGTCCTGGTGGTGGTAGTTTATTTTTGTGCATTTTCGGCAACGTATAGAAGTAGGGTATAACACTACTTGTATTGTTCAGAAATGCCGCTTCATTCTTGGATATATGGTTTTGATCCTCTGCTTGTTTAACCAGAGAGCTGATCCTTTTAGAGAGGTCCGGAGTCGGATCTGATGTCAGTGGAGTGTAGTTTCTGGCATCACCGAGTAGATTTTTACAGGTGATCTCATAGTCAGTTGTGTTCTGGATAATGATCCCTCCGCCCTTGTCTGCAGGCTTGATGGTTATGGAGGTGTCGTTTTGTAGTTGCTGCAGTGCCTCGAATCATCAAGCCTGCGGACAAGGGCGGAGGGATCATTATCCAGAACACAACTGACTATGAGATCACCTGTAAAAATCTACTCGGTGATGCCAGAAACTACACTCCACTGACATCAGATCCGACTCCGGACCTCTCTAAAAGGATCAGCTCTCTGGTTAAACAAGCAGAGGATCAAAACCATATATCCAAGAATGAAGTGGCATTTCTGAACAATACAAGTAGTGTTATACCCTACTTCTATACGTTGCCGAAAATGCACAAAAATAAACTACCACCACCAGGACGTCCAATCGTCTCAGGCATTGGTTCGCTCCTAGAGCCATTATCACAATTCTGTGATCACTTTCTAAAACCATTAGTACAGTCCACACCTACTTACTTGAAGGACACAAAAAGTCTGTTGCGTCTGCTGGCAGAGATCACCTTCCCTGAAAACTCGATCACTCTGGTAACATTAGATGTGGAAAGCCTCTATACAAGCATTCCACAGGACGACACAATCAAGGTCCTCACTAAGGTACTGGATTCAACCAATTGGGAATTCCAGACCCCAAAAAAATTCATTATTGAGTGTGCCACTCTAGCACTGAAAGAGAATTTTTTCTTATTCAAAGACCAACTGTACCTACAATGCTCTGGGACATCCATGGGCAGTACTTTCGCGCCGAGCGTGGCAGGGTTGTATGTGGCAGACTTTGAAGCCAAACATATCTTACCACCCACTGCAACCTTTTTTTCGTCAATGTTACTGTGGAAACGCTACATTGACGACATTCTGCTTATCTGGAAAGGCAGTGATAATGATCTGGAAAATTTCCTCACATGGATCAACACTCTAGACCACAACTTAAGATTCACTAACACCAAAAGCAGAAGAGAAATTGTGTTCTTGGATGTGGTCATCTCAATCAGTGGAACGACACTCGCCACAAAAACCCACAATAAACCTACAGCAAAGAACAACCTCTTGGAATTTAACAGTTTCCATCCGCGTCCGCTAAAGGAAAACCTCCCTTATGGCCAATACCTTAGGCTACGAAGGAACTGCAGCACGACCACAGACTTCAAAGACCAATCAACCAACCTGACGGAAAAACTAAAAAATAGAGGCTATCCTACACCTACCCTTAACAAAGGATTTAAAAGAGCTAAAAATCAGCCAAGGGAGGCACTTCTGGAAGAAAGGACTAACAAACCAGACCAGATCCCACTTACATGTGTCACCACATACAGCAGTCTCTCAAACATTATGAAAAAGAGCGTAAACAAACATTGGAACATTGTAAAAACCTTTAAAAAGGACTGGGAAAAACCACTGTTCTCTTTCAAAAAGGGACGCAGCTTGAGAGATGCCCTGGTACACACACGCCCAAAAGAGAAACCACAAACCATGACACCATCAGTGACAACAACATGTGGTCTCCCTAAAATTACCGGACACTACCCGTGTTCGGACTGCAGTGTGTGCCACTTAACACAAGCTACCAAAACACTGGCTCTAGAAGAAGGGAAAGTATGGACCCAACGTGGACATACCAATTGCAACTCGAACAATGTGATCTACCTGATCACCTGTCCTTGCCAGCTCCGATACGTGGGTATGACCACCAGAAAAGTGAAACAACGGATCTGCGAGCACCGCAGCAACATAAGGTGCAAAAAAGTAACAACAAAACTGAGTCGCCACTTCCTAGATAAAAATCACACCACCAACGATATGAGGTGGACTGTGATTGAAGCTATCGAAGGTACAAGGAATGTACAAAACAGACTGTTTGAAAAAGAACAGCGTTGGGTATACCGTCTGGGGACAAATACCAACGGCCTCAACGACGATATCCCCTGGAACACAGTCCTATCGTGAACTCCCTTACTACTAGCCTCTTGTGTCTTCCAGCGAGATATATAGGGTGATCTGAACTAATACATCATCGAATACTAATTGCCGCATTTTTAATATCCTGTGCACATTGAGCACAAAGACATCAAAGTGGAACTATGTCCGTCAACAAAACATTAATGTTTGAAATTAATCTACTGTGTGTGCATTTCTAAATACCAAATACTAAATAATTGCCGCGTTTTTCATATTCTGTGCACATTGAGCATAAAGACATCAAAGTGGAACTTTGTCCGTCAACAAAACATTAATGTTCGAAACTAATACACTGTGTGTGCATTTCTATTAGAATATCACTCATCTGTCCCTTCAATCATAGCAGCACCAATACTCATGATTATATGGTATTCATTCACCTAAACTCGAATTACCATTGAATAGAAAGGATCGCCTTAGCAACCGTCAGCGTGCCTAAATTCCCTTTCACGTATTGCTCTAGGATAGGCTCGCGACTCCAAGCCTCACTCTGATCTGAAGCACACCGCGCCCAGAGAGGCGTGTGCGCTCCAAGCCTCACTTTGGGCGAGACACGCCCAACCAGGAAACGGGCGCGCAAACAAGCAACAAAGTGCTTTTAATCACATTTACCGGCCCCGCTCTCCATCGTCGGGGTCCGGTTAAGAGGCTTCTTGCAGGTTTAGAAGCGGATTGCGAACGCTGAGGGCGTGAGTCTGCATCTCCGGCGGAACGACTTTTTGCGATCACCACAAGCTAAGTACCTGTATGCTTGGGTCATTCTGACGTTTAACTCTCTCATTTCCTAGGATGTGCCAGGCGCGCTCCAATCCTCCTCCCGAGACCCATGGTGCTAGTAGCGCCCTATTTTAAAGTGAGATTTTCTCCATACTTATCAGCTTAGGGGGGTCGCCGACCACTTGGTCATATTGATTCCTGCTCATGGAGAATTCACATCGTGTTTTTACTTCCCCTGCTACAACAGTAGCTTTTAAATAAAACCCACCTTTAGCACTCCACCTCCTAGCATATACAATATCCCTAAGGGCTACTTGGATGGTGCATAAGATATCATTTATTGTGTGCACACAAAAGCTTGTCACCATCTTAGGAGCACTATGATAAGTGTATTCTGGCATATACTAATTGTATGTTTGTCTGTATCTGTTTGTTCGTATATTTTCATTTACAGGTGCTGACACACCCCTGAATTTGGGTTTTTTTTGGAATGAGCAATAGCTCTTCTAATTTTTAAGCACTTTTTCACCCTTTTTTCTTTTTCACTTTCACGCCCCCAGGTCAGGGTGGACTATTAGAGTGTCCATACCGCCGGGGTATAGTCCTGAAGAATGCCTTGGTGAATACATACCACAAGTACGGCAGAAACATGTTGACTGATTAATTTTAAATGCGTGGTATTTAGCTGAATTTATCCCAACTCGTAATAACCTTGGCACGTAAATTCAGACACATAAAACCACCCACACGTGTCTTAGGGATCACTCATTAAAAAAAATTTTTTTGATACCCTGTTAGGCACTTTTAATTTTCCAATTTTCACATCACGTCCTCCCCACACGACCAGCTCCGCAGTCTTTCTGGCGTCGTAGCACACCGAAGAGGCACTCGGTCTCTTCGGTGGGGCCCGATGATGAAGCATGACACTGACCAGGTCGGTGTGTGAGGGCTTTCCTACTCAATCGGAGTGACTGTGTACAAACAAAACTCACTTATCTCCTTGCTCCATATTCCTGGCAGCCTGATGACTGACCAGACCTCTCTTTTCTTGTTGTTTGATACTTAACTGGGGACTAAGAGAGTGTCCTTGATTTCCCTACCTCTCTCTTTGTTGAAATATATGTCTATTAGACACCACCAGCCATATTACCATGGGTTAAGTTGGATGCCTTTCCGTGGAAGCAATGCCACCACGGAAAGGCATGCGGTCTTCACTCTGGGGGGGCCACCTGTGTGCCCCCAGAGTGAAGGAGAGGTGGGGGTGCACACAGGGGGGGTACCTGTGGTACCCCCCTGCATTTACATAAACAAAGCGGAAGGCACCACGCAGTGCCTGCAGCTTTGTTTATGTAAATGCGTCACATGTATTTTTAGCATTGTGGTGGGCGGTGCTGAGAATATGGTGAAGAGGAGTGAGGGGTGGAGGGGGTAATCTTTTTTTGTGTCCTTCTCCTTATTGTTTCTCTTGCTTTTCTTCTGCCTTAATGTTTAAAATGGTAAATTCATAATTGCCGGCCTCCGGGTTGTAGGCATTTAGCTGTGAATTATCTTTCCTAAGTCACTTACACTGCCGTCCGTTGGTTGTAGGCAAACAGCTGTGTCATCAAATTAAGGATTCCAAGAGATAGAGCTGTTCCATAAAAAAAGAAGAGAGAAGCTCAAAAGCTCAGCTGGTAATCCCAATATCAGCCAGCCGCCTTAGAAGAACAGCACACCTGACCTTATCAAAGGCTGCGGAAAGATCTAAGAGGATCACCGTGGCGTTCGTTCCATTGTCCATAGTAGTTCTAATATCTTCTGGGACTGCAAACAATGCAGTCTCAGTGCTGTGGCTTGATCTGAAGCCAAATTGTGCCTCATTCAGAATTTAATTTTCCTCTAGGTGCCCTGAAAGAAATTTGTTGAGACATTTCTTAATGACTTTTGCTGCGAATGGTAATTTTGTATAGGATAATAATTATTCTTGATCTTAGGATCCAGTGTCAACGTTTTCAGCAGTCGAAGAACTGAAACCTTCTTCCAACTTTCAGGAAAACCTCCCTTCTCAATAATAGTATTTAGTATGGGCGTGAGAACAGAGGATATCTTATGAGCCACCCTAGGTGAACAAGGATCGGATGGAGCTCCTGCTTTAGTTTGTCCAATTGAATCGACCACCTGAGCAACTGTCAAAGGGAAAAAAGCGCAAAGCTCATAAACCATAGCAGACAGAGACAGCTGTCCAGTTTCTTCACTAATAGAGGATCTACTAAAATCAGAACCATTATAAACTGCCTCCACCTTGTTTTTCTTTTTAAAATTCAGCAAGTTTTGCAGCAAAACAACTGGCTCGGGAGGGAGCTCATTTCAGGGGTTCAAACCAACAGGCTCTTTAGAAGATATAGCTGCAAGATTAAAGTTTTCTGTAAACTAAATAGTCCTTTATAGTCCTGGATTAGCTTTTTAGATTTTGCCGTTTTATTTTATGTCCTATTTTGATCTCCATCATTTTTCTTCCCTACGGCATGTTTGCTTCATTTCTCTCAGTTTAGGGGAAAACCAAGATAAAGTTGGACTGCTTCTCTGTATTTTCACCTTTTTAACCAGCATTACGCACCCATTCGGAGTAAGTTTCCGCTTCAATCGAATCTCCTGTAAGCTGTGGCAGTGTAGCTTTCAGGTTTTCCGCCACTTCTTTAATATTTTTTTTCAGCTTCCCGATTATTCTTGCTATTGGCTAAGGAACTGCAAGGCCTCAGCTAAAGTGTATGGCATTGTGACCTGATCAAATAATTGGCAGTACAGCTTTAAACTTCAGGGTTGAGTAGGTAGAAAAAATACCATCCAATATGTGTCCTGCCTTATGGGTGGCAGACCACCAATTGGGCCATATTACAGCAGCGTATCACTTCAATTAATGACTGTGTCTTTATCATTAACATGTTCCCAGTGAAAATGTAAATCACCTAGAATAGTAAAATTGAAATAATGAAAAGTAGTCTACACCAAGTTGCTTAGTGAGACAAAGAGCTTAGCCTTAGGGCCAGGGGGTATCTAAATTAACAGACCCTGAAACATTTGCTGATCAGATAGTTTACTTTTGAATGAAAGTGCCTCACTGTAAGATTTACTGATTCGCAGGCTACCTTAATTGGCCTAACGATGTACCTTTGCTATGCCACCACCGCATTTACTAATGCGGTCAAGTCAGCTAGTGATATAATTATCTGATAGCACTGCAGCAAAGTCAGTGCCAGGGGCTTCGTCTGCCCAGGCTTCTGTCAGAAAAACGATCTGAAGAGAATAGGTCTCCAAGAATTCGAAGAACTCATATTTATTTTTTATCAGGGAACAAGAGTTAATTAGGAAGCAGCTCAGAAACTCTGTTTTGAGGTCAGAGAGCTCTTGTGGTTTATCAAAGAGTGGCAGATACTCCATCTAACAGATCCAGGTGCAAATTCTACAGCAAATGTCTGAACCCCCTATCCAAAATATACTACTGCTATGTCTCTTATAGGGAATTATCTTGAAGCAACACTTCTCTCGAGTACCTAATAACTGAAAAAAGACCAGGGGTCCTGGCATCCAGCGGAGTCCAGACGCAGACAGTTGCAGATAGGTTTGCCTCTGGCACGTCTCCAGCGTGCCAATGGCACTCCCTCTGTGCGGTCATGTTGACATAAGAAATAAATAGGGCCTGATCAGGATGTCGGGCGGTCTGATCACTGACAGGCTGTCGGTGGCGATCCAACTGCCATCATGCCTTCGGTCCAACTGCTGCATTACGATACTGGTGGTCGGACCCTAATCTGTCAGACACAGGTTGCTGACTCCACTAGGATCATAGATCCCGGCGGTGCGGCAGTCGGAGCAGTGTCCTAAAGTGGCGGTGATGCGGAGGCAGGATTACAATTTCCCTTTCCGGCAGCCTGGGGAGTCAGCAGGTGCTGCACCCTTTACCAAGGCTGCAGCATGCCCTCAACGACTTTGCAACTGCCAGCCCGGCAATCGCATCAGAATACGATGGTCAGATCCCCCACATGCTTGTCATATAATAGTAATGCTCGTATTCTTTGACCAAGAAAGACTAGCATGCTAACTATCAAGATGGCGCCCACTCACTCAACTCAACAAGTTTTCAGCCCTTGAAAGTTACCCAGTGCAAACAATACCATTAAAAAAGATTTTTTTAAACCTCACAATATTTTTACAAATCTCTTCAAAAATGGCATTAAAATAGTTTAATTAAAGTTAAGGATTATGCGTTGAAGGAAACAGAATATGACATATTTGCATCGTTGAGGTATTTTTTTACCAATTTGTTGAGTGCGAGGTTTATGGCAGCCTGGCCTGGATTCCAATATATCACCCAGCACTGTATGCTATTGATTCCCAAGGTGTGCGGCGGTGAAGTGCAGGGTTGAAGAATTGCTACAATTTAATATTGAATAAGGGATATGGAAATGATAAAAACAAATTACACTCCGAAACAGTTTCCATAGTTGTATTTTATTTTAAGGACCTACAGAATAAGATTCTAGTTAATCTCCTTTATTATCAATTACATTTGTTCAGGGTATGCGCTTGGAAGAGTTAGGCTTCCTTTTTCATAACACTGGCATTGGGGTTTGAAATCGGAACAAATACCTCCTGAACTATTATCTTATACGTTTTTGGATATGTTTTGTGAACTTTTACGTAGGTCTCTAAACCATCAAATAGGGTGTTTCAGGGCAGAATTCGGTTGAATTTTAACATTTCTTCAGTAAGCTCATTTTCATTGTTGAAAGGGGAAGTGCTGGCACAGAATCAAACTTGCGTTGTTAATTTAGACCCTAAAACTATACTTTTATAATGAGAATAATGATCTATAAGTATTGAACAGAGTTCAGATAAACTAATTTTCACATTCAATGAATGCTGACTGTCCAAAATCCCTCTTAAAACAGAGAACCTGAGAGTTCTTCTTGCAGAAAAGATAAGACCGGTCGTCAATACCAGATTTTCTTTGAGTGCCTTGTACATGCATGTTTTAAAACTAAGTCAAAGCAGGTCTGTGTATTGGAAATGGTTATAGGATTCACCAGAAATAACAATTGCCAAGCCGGGTTAGTTGACTTTGACATTATGTGTGAAGTAAACTGCGCGACTCGACTCAGCATCAACAGTCAAATCTGTCAACAGTGGGGCAGGTGACTGAGTTTGCTCAGGTGAGGTAGTGGGACAAGGCCTCAGACAGATCAATGCCCTCTGCTTCGATCTATTGACCCTGGTCTACCACTGAGAGGACCATTTGTTACTTTGAGTAGAACAGATGGAGGAGGGTGGTCCTTTCTGAATCCGGACTAGTCAGAGATTAGTAGCTGTCAGTTGTTGAGGCGTTCTGTCAGTTGCACCAGATAAAGGTATCCGGTGAGAAAAAGATAATCAATGAACATCAACCGTGACTCATGTGTTATTTGCTTTATAGCTGCCTTCCTATTCCAACAGGCAGGCACATATCGTTCATGGAGTGACACCAAATTCTTCTTCCGCCACGTAGCCAACCTGAAACAGTCTTCCTTTCGATCTATTATGTAATTTGAATTTGGATAGACATAATAAAAATTACTTTTGAAGAACAGAAATAAGTATTTCTGTACCCTTGCGGTTGCAAGTAGAAAAAGAAACATAAATAAAACAAGGGAGCGGGGATAATAATTTATTTGGACATCAAGATTTTTTTGACTCAAATATTATGAGGTTCCTCAGATAAGAAGAGTAATCGATGCTATGCTGCTTTACTTTTTTAACTATTCACCATGAAAGTCGTCACAGTACAGTTCGTTTAGAAAACTATAACTTGAGCCATTTTAAATTATTTACACCAATACCCATCCTGAACTCAAAGGGTTCACATAACATGCAACTGTGTACCATATAAAAACCGCAAAACATCTAAATCCATTTCCTTTAGCACCATCTACTACTTTTAATATATCTGTTCTAGTGATGTGATCTTCCATGAAGCATGAGAGGTGCAGGTTTAGTATTTGTATCATTTTTTAAATTGTTTAATTGCTCAGCAGTTTGTGGCAGTTGTTTTTAGATATTTTCTTAAGACGGTGGTGCCTGAAATGGCACAGAAGTTTTTGTTAGTGATAATATCTTGTTTTTGGCATTTTGGTGAGTTCTAGTCCATGGATACTACTAGGCTTTCTTAGGGAAAAAAAATTCTCGGCTGTTTTTCTCCACATTGGAGCCAGGACTTTTATTTTCGACTCATTAGGAACAAATGAAAATAGTCACGACTAAATGCACTTAAATCAAAGTTCTTCAACCCACTAGTATTAATCAAGAAAGGATTTATTTGCATTGGATTTGTCCATATACAGTTGGACACATGGTGGGAATACACAGAAGAGTGAATTTCTGGACCTGGGAGCAGATTTACAAGCCCCTTCCAACACTTGTGTACGCCACTATTGTGTTCCTTTTATCACGCAGCGACATCGTAAACAATGCGCCACATTGCAACACGTTTACAACATGACGCATCTAGGGAGATGCGTCTCGTCATAAAGCCCTGCGCTACATTATACCTGCGTCAGGTACAATGTATGCAAGGTGGGTGTTCCAACAAAAGAAAGCCTCGTAAAAGTGACGCTGTGAAATCTACAAGATTCCACTGCGTCACTTCTACGACGCCAATGTGTCAAAACCCTACGCCTGCTTGAAGCAGGCGTAAGGAGTGACACAACATAATAGGAATAGGCCTTCCTGAGCATTGCCGGAGTGGCGCCATGCTTGCGACACGACTCCAGCAATGCGTTACGTTAACACCAACAGATGCGTCACGCATCTGTCAATCCGTGCGCCACGATGCCCCGCATTGTAAATGCAACGCATTCATGGTGGCGCAAGCTATTTTTTTGGGTGACGCAAATGAATTGACGCTTCTCTGCTAATATGCAGAGATGCTTCAGTTCTTGTAAATCTGCCCCCTGGAGTTGGTATGGGTGGCTTAAAACGTCTTGATAATGGACCACGTTGGGCAAAATAAAGAACGGTGCCCATGGAGCTTACCTTGCTTTAACGGAGTTTTATACGGCAACCTATTCGTTTCTTGTCAAATGCTACAGGTGTTTCCGAGGGCTATATGTGCAAAGGCCATTTTTGTGCAGTTTTTATGTGACTTTCTAAAGTACATACATTTCATTCGAAATGTCTCCAAGTTAGAGCCCGAGTTGCAGACAACAGCACAACCCAGAAGCAGCGTGGAGTGATTGCCCTTTCTGTTCGGTTTTCAGTAGAGCATATGCTAAATCAGAAAAGTTCCGAGTTAAATGCGTGCGCTTTGGGGCCCATTGGGGAAAGGGAGGGGGGGGAAGAAAAGCACCGCCTGAGACTCAATGTAGGTGTGACAAAGGCCACTTTATTGGAAGCAGGTGCATCCTACACAATAACATCCTTGGCCTGCGCCGTACAATCTAAACCTCATAAATATGCAGTTTCCTGACTCACCCCCACCCCCTCCCCTAACTGATTCCCACAATCCACAAACAGTAACAATTAGCATAACGTCAATTTGCCTGTCCACCTGGCTAAATACTTTATTGTGCTTGACCTACCCCCGATAACCCAAACAGATTTCCTACTCTTCCCCCATATATTAGGAAGAACCGCCCCCACATGCAGAATGCACCCCACACCTGCTCCAGCGACATGCAAAACCCCCCACCCAATCATAAAACCCCCTTTTGCACCAGCCTCCAACAAAACACGCCCAAAATCCCCCGGCACCCCAAAACTCCCCCGAAAAAGAACTCCCCCGAAAAAGGAGAATACCTGCCCTTGGGCCCCCCCCCCCTATAACATGACCCAGGGAGGGAGGGAGGGAAAAAATGTTGTCCAACCGCCACCCCCCGCTCGGCGGCCGAGACACCACACTTAAAATGGTGTCTCCGCCGCGTGACCGGCCGGATACCAAAAGCCAGCCCAAAAGGAGCCCAACAAAGCCCCGCCCCCAGCCCAAAACTACCAAAAACACCCAAACCCGCCCCCGGGCGGCGCCAGCTCCACCCCCCCCTTTCCCCTGCCCCAAATTCCCCCGGGCGGGGCAGGCCTCCCTTTGGTCAGCCGCCCCCCCCAGGACCCCCATTGAAAGGGGAGGTAGTATAAACACGAACATACGTCTGTGCGCTGAGTGATCCCCCCTCACCACCACCGTAATGGTATGGCCCTAAAGGGCATCCCAGTTGCGCGGAAAAGCATGGCGTGCTTCTGAAATTATTCAGGTGGGGCGCTTCTACGACTGAGAGGATTCATATGCATATTGTTTATGTCATTCACCCTGATATGGAAAGCGCTATTTAAATATTTATCTTCCAGATGTTGGACTTCGAATAACATACTTATTAATGAACATTCCCGATTGAACCTGGAAGGAACAATGCTGGTTTTCACACTTCGGATTTCCCTGTCGATCATACAAACTCAAATGTGAAGCATTTAATAAAAAAAGTGAGAGAACTGTGTGTTACATGACGGTTTGTACTTGTTCGATGTATTCGATCAGTACACACTTAGTATAAAATACCCAACCTATTCCATTACTTCATGTCAATGCCTCTCTGGCCATTATACCATATTGAGAGACAACCCTTTGTGCCCTGGAAGATAGCTGCTCCATTGTGTTGTAAATTAGGAAGGATCTGCTCAAATAGGAACTAAATATTGCCCGCTGACACCTGGAACTCAGACCTCAGAGGCATGTTTTTCCACAGAAATTCATGGTGTGTGTGTGATGAAAGATGCTAAACAAAACTGCACTGCAGCGAAGCCAGGCTCCTGCTTGCAAATGGCTGTCAGCTATAATTAATAGGTCCCTTGTGAACGTTTGTGCCTCAGAACTTGGACAAATGATCAAATTGCAGAACCTCTGCTGCAGTTTCTGATGGAGTTGCTTTTAGAAAGTCAAACAAACATTTCAGAAAACAGAAGTGGAGAACAAACATTGACTTAGTCCATTTCACTCTTAGCTTTGTATTTACACCTTCAATAAATATGTCAAATGAATAAAGTGGAAACAGAAGACTTCGATATTATCCGTACAAAATGGACTACGAAAACAAAACAGGAGCATTTCTCCATGGGATCTGGAAATCTAAGTCATTTACTGAAGGAACTCCAATACTAGGGAGAAAACTAGAACTCAATCCAGCTACTAGTAATTTAACCCTGAACTTGAAAATAGTTTTTCTACAATTGCACATGAAGGGGCATATTTACTAACATTTTGCACAGGACTTGCCTCACAATAGTTACTCAAACCGGAGTAAAAGGTTTTTTGGGCAATTGGGGCCCGATTATGAGTTCAGCGGTCTGACTGCTGTACCAGTGGTCCCAAGAAGACTGCCAAGGTGGTGTCTTCTGCTCACCATATTATGATGTCACCACTGGCCCAGCAGCAGTGTTTCTGATGGCGTGGTTTATTTTTTCCTATGTGTCAATGGAGGTGTGTATATTTTGTCTGCAGTGTACACATATGCATGACATTTGAAAAAATACCTCCTACCAGTTTTTTCCTATTACTGGAGTCTGACCAATATGTGCCCAGTCCGGTCAATGGGTTAATTTGAGCACCGGGACACCTCTGCTGAGGTAGCTGCGTGCTGTACAAATGATTTTGATTGATTGATTGAAATACTGCAAAACGGCCTTACCTGGATTTTGGCATCAACCACTTCATTTTCTTCGGGGTAAAGATGCTGCTGTGGAGGGGGTACCTGGATGAAGGGATCCACATGGGAGACTGAAGGGAAGAAAAGGAAATGAGTAAGTATGCACCCCAATTCCTTCAATACCGCCAATGCTAAGCAGGTGGTCTTCCAACTACCATCAGCTTCTCGGAAAGCCACCACATAATTCGGATGGTGTTGAATTTCTCTGTACCACCCTCTGACAGCTGTCTTTTCCTCTACCACCATCGATTATGGTCTGTGAATGACTGGCGGTGTTGGAAGTCCTCTGGTGGTCTTTTATTCAGCAAACCACCAACAGTACAATACGGCTGGTGAACCACCAACTAGACGGTGGGGTTTCTGATGCGCTGGCGGTCCCAAGACCGCAAAAGTCATAATAAGGCCCTTCGTTACTAGTGCACAACTTTATTTGCATATGAAAATGGCATTTAAGTTACTCAAAGTGGCCCTAGTGCTGCTTTTCTCGTTGCTTTGTGTCAGGGTGGCGTACCATGGGTGGAACATGATGTTCCCATGTACACGTCTGTGGTTTTTGATGCTAAGCCCTATCTACTACAATTTGTTCATTCATTTGTAGACAGGGCTTTGTGCCAAAAATAAACACCTCTTTGAGGATGGCATTAAAAAAGAGAAATTATTTTATTTGGCCAAATTTTCTGACTTTGCATGTCTGCTGCACTGTATGGCACCTGCATAGTGGGAAACATTTTAAAATGTGTCTAATCATATTATTTTGTACTGGAAGGGTACCCTTTGAGTACAAAACCCATGCTGAACATCACTCAATAAAGAACTGTACACATGCCAATACTGCTACCTTATTCCTACTCTTTTACTCTAGAGAGGCCATATTGAAAATCCAACAACATATGCCATAGACCACCTTTTCAGTCTTAAATAAATCCTTTTCTTTATTTAAATTATTCACATATCAAAATTAACAATTCTACAACTCTTTAAATCTTTCTACATTGCACCTCAACCTTCTTCATTAATAAAAAATTCCTCAACCATTCATCATTCTTCCATTCTTTCCACTCTTACATTCTATTCATACTATATTCACATTCACTCACTTCACCACCAGCATTCACCGTATAATGTTAAATTTATTTTTTAGACCCTTTAAACCTTTCAAATACAAGCCATAGAACTCTGGGGCATATTACCAAGCGGGGCGATAGGCAATTATCGCCGCTTTAGCGGCCATTTTAGGCCGCTAAGCGGCAATAATTCTATCGCTATATTAGCAAGCTGTCGCTAACAGCAGTTAGCGACAGCTTTAGGCGATAGCAAGCGGTTTGGGTACCGCTTTGCATGTCAGCGATATTTATCGCTAATGACATGCAAAGTGGGCGTACCCAACCTGTTAGCGACTGAAAGCAGTCGCTAACGTCGCTAGCAAGGCAGGCGTCGCAATGGAAATATTCCGGCTATCGCCAAAAACTAACGCCTGCTCTGACCAGTTCTTAGCCATGTTATCCAATGGGAGGTGGATAACATGGCTAAGAGCATATTGTCGCTAATGCGTGATTAACGCTGTATTCTCAGCAATATTCATGCTATCGCCGGAAAATGTATCGCTTTGGAGATAAACGTTGCTAATAGCACGATATCTCAGCGATAATTTCCGGCGATGCTTAGCGATAAAAAATTTGTTGCTAAGCCTAGTTAGCGATAAATATCGCTAATCGTTGGTAATATGCCTCTCTATTTTATAACATAAATGTTATAAGTCTAACAACTTTGACTTTGTATGACTTTCTTATGGCAGACAATAAACTGGTCTATGCGTTTCGAACTCCTTCCACTTTTTGGAGTTCTCGTCAGGACCATCAAGCTGAAACACAAAGAGGCTCTTACTATCACTCTAGATGCCAGCCCTCCTCCAACATCCCTCTGTGGCTTATTCATCGAAACCGCTTACCTTCACTTGATCAAGCTATTCCCATCTATTAGTTGCCAGCAGTGGCACCTGTATCAAAACAAATGACACCAATTGAAACACATCCTCTTTTAGCTGTTCATAACACTACTACAATTTAGGGCTATGATTGAAACCGCACATTCACTTACATCACCGTCTCTTAAAGACACTTCTCTTTCTTGGGCTACCAATTCTCCTGCAAGTGTGCCTGCAAAGAGCAAAAAGCCTTCTCTTAATATCTCCCTATCTATTTGAACAAATGAGTGTGGACGTGTTTGCCCCTAAATCCGTACTTACTTGGGCAATAGTGTAACATTGCCTCCACTCATCTTAGTTTTATTTTGTTTTCAATTTTTTGAGGCAGACCTGCAACGTTAAATATGCCCGAATTAGTTAACGTATGGAGTCTGTGCCGAACTATCGGCATTACAAACAACATTTGATCTAGAGCTTACCTGAGTCTTTCGTAAGTCCGGAACACGTTGCAATTTTCAGCGTTCAGGGAATCAGTGCACGTAGCTGTCTTTTTTTTTTGTGTCCTTATACATGCCACCAGACGATATTTGCTCTAGATGGGATCTCTTTGAGCCTTTCGCACACCCAACTTCGGATCTGCCCCTGGAAAGTATGCGCGGCCTTCAGAATTCACCCAGAGGTAGGCTGTCTCCTCGTCCAACTCCCAATCTCCACGTTGACCGGGAGGACAGGCCACAAACCTCTGGCATAATCATTGGACTTAAGTTATTTTTCTGACCAATCTTTTAACGCGGACCAGACCATAGCAGCCATCTCTCCACCACACGACCTGTCTGAGTGACTAATCATCATGATGTTGTTTAGACAGTCAGCAAACTTTGGGGGGGCCCTCGACTTCCACTCTCTACATATTTCTCTCCTAGCGATGACAATAACATAAAAGAGAAACTGCGTGGCAGAATTATTCAGCGAATACTCCTGAGGTAGACCGAAAAAAATCATTCTAGTACTACAGGCAATTGATGTTAATAGAACCTCCTCCAAAAAACCAAAAACCTGCCTCCAGTAGTTAGTAATTTCTGGGCACTCGATAAACATGTGTAAGTCATCCGCTGCAAAGAAGTTACATCTCGGACAATTATAGCTTCCAGCGGATATCTTGGTTAATTTGGCAGGAGTCCAGTACACCCTGTACGCTGTAAATAAATGATTCCTTCTGAGGTTGGCTGGTTTGATTATCTTTTGGGACAAGGTGAATGCATCAGACCAGACCTTCTTTATCTCTTCCGGGCTTCCATTTAGGGTGTTACCCTAAATAGACGTTAGTTCCAGATCCAAACTATCTTTTGCAGCCACCAACGTGTTGTACCAACAGGCAACCTCCCTCCTCCAGCCTCTCCCTCTACTAATAAGATCAAGAATCAGGGTATCCTCCTCCATCCCCCAACTCTGTCTTCCCCACCATGATGACAATTGGTAGTACTTGAATCTTGTGAGGGACCCCCCAGTTAGATCTACTAGAGATTCCCAGTCTAAAAGCCGAGTGTATACACACAGATCGCCCCATTTTTTCAAACCTGCTTCTTTCAAAGGCTGAGCCAGCTGATCTAACAGACAGGCCGGAGTGCCTGGGGAATCCCGAATTGGGGCTTGTAAATTATAATAGGGGATCCCCAGCACCCCCCGGATGTACTGCCAGACTTTAAGCGCAGCCTGTAGAGTCTTCAAGCGGACCTTTTTGTAGAATTTTTGATCTCCAAATTTATAGAGAAAAATTCAAAACCTTATGGCTGGTCCGCTAACATAGCCTGTAAAAGACGACCATGAGAGGTGGAGTCAAGCTTATTGGCCAGATTTCTAAAATTCTTAAACTGGAAAGCATAACAGTAAAAAAGCAGATCTGGCAATGCCAAGCCTCCCAGCTTCAGCTCCCTTCTAAGTTTTCTCCAAGCTATCCTAGGAGATTTTGTGGCCCAAATAAATGATCCTATCTTCCCTTGGAGGCTGACAATATCTTTGGGGTTAAATGTTAGGGGTATGTTATTAAACAGGAAAGTTATTTTGGGGAGGATGGTCATTTCAACTAGATTCACTCTTCATAAATATTCAGAGCTAAGCTCCCCCACCTGGATAGTAATTTACTTACTTCCTTAACAACAGTCAACCAGCTAGTTTTAGGCGTATCTACTAATTTCTGTGTTAGATGTATTCCCAGATATCTTATTTTTTGTTTAGCTCCCTGCGCTGGGACTACGTTATTCCAACTCATTATGTCAGTTTTTTCCTTGTTGATTTTATACCCAGAAACTCTACCAAAGTCTTCAGCTATTTTAAATAATCTGGGAATAGCCTCGATGGGATTGACAGTGTATAGCAGGAGATCATCGGCATATAATGCGGTTTTTAATTCTAACTCTCCCATTTTAAATGGTAAAATGCCAGGATCTGATCTCAGGGAGCTTACAAAGGGCTCAATGTATACATCAAACAAAAGAGGGGAGAGAGGACAGCCCTGCCTCGTGCCTCTTGAGATGTAAAACCAGTCTGTCAAACCCCCATTGATCAAGACTTTAGCCCTGGGGCTCTTACATAAAGTCTTGACTCCTTCAGTGAAGATATGTGGGAACCCAAACCTTATCATGGTCTCCCAGAGGAAAACCCAATTGACCTGATCAAATGCTTTTGCAGCATCAATAGCTACTATAGTAAGTGCCAGTCCCCTCTCCTCCGCTACATCAATTGCCCCTATCACTTGGAACGTAAGCTCATTAAGTTGACGGCCAGGTATAAACCCCCTCTGATCTGGGTGGATGATTGTCTTAACAACTTTTGATAGTCTGGTTGCTAGTATCCCAGAAAATATCTTAAGATCTGAGTTTAGAAGTGAGATCGGTCTGTACGACTCAATCCTTTGGGGATCTTTATTAGGTTTTACTATTAGAACAATAGTAGCCTCCGACCATGAAAGTGGAATGTCGCCTCCCTGTAGAAGAATTCTGTTAAAAAGTGACTTAAGCGCATGGAGTGTTTCCTCCAAATTATCCGCATACACCTTTGTCGGCAAACCGTCAGGGCCAGCGGCTTTACTCCGGCTCATCTTCTTCACCCGTACCCTTATCTCCCCCTCTGTGATCTGACTGGCTAACATCATCTTATCTAATTCACACAGATGTGGCAACTCTCTCGGGCCAAACCAAGCCTCAACATCTTCTATTCCAAGAGAGCTATCTTCCTGATATAGCTCTCTCATAAAGCCCCTTCCTTCCTCCCTGATCTCTTCTTCCTGAGTTATCAGTGCCGCTGAGTCTCGCTGAATCAATGAATCGATGTTATTCCTGCTTCTCTCAGTCCTCGATTTCCAGGCCAGAAGGGCACTGTACTTCTCCCCATACTCAAAATTCTTCAATCTGCTGACCTCCCACCTATCTTTAATTACTTTATCGTTTCTCGCTTTAAATGCTGATTGAAGTTCTACGAGTTCTTTATCTAACTTCGGGATATTATCCCTGTCTGAGAGGGCAGCTCATGAGATCTTCAATATCTCTTTTCTTAATAGATCTCCTTTTATAAATCATCTGTGAGCTCAATATACCTCTAAGATAGGCCTTAAAAGAATCCCAGACTGATTGCTCAGAAGCTGTACCTATGTAGAACTCATTGATATTTTCTTTGATCTTAAACTTAATTTGATCATCTAATAGGAGTGTTCTATCCATCGTCCATCTTAGTTCTAAGGGCCTGATCTTAACGTTTATTACTAGTTCCAACACTGAATGGTCGGAGAGACCAGCTGGAATGTGGGAGACGGACACTATATCTGGGATTAATATACGATCAACTAAAAAGTAGTCGATTCTTGTGATTTGTTTGTATTTTTTACTGTAGAAAGAGTATTCCCTTACCGCACCATATTTAATTCTCCAAACATCCTGTAGATTAAAATCTTTCATAATGTTTGTAAGAGCTAAGAGAGAATTCTTCAGAGCACAGTATTTCGCTCTAGAGGTGCGGTCTAATTGAGTATCAAAAACCAGATTAAAATCTCCGCCTAAAATTAGCGGTGCAGTGTATTGTAATAGAATACCCCTTAGGTACAGAAGAAAACTAGAATTATCTTCATTAGGACCATAATACACTGCACACGTGTCTAGAGCACTACCTATGGCGAGAACTGCCACAAGCCATCTACCAGATTGATCGGTGTCCCATTTATGCACCTTAACCCCCTTCCTTGATCTAATAATAATAGTCACCCCCCTAGAGATTCCCTTCTGCCTGGAACATAATACCTCCTGAACCCAACCTATTTTACTAAACACTTGTTCACAAAGTTTAGCCTCTAAGTGGGTTTCCTGTAAAAGGTAGACAGAAGCTTCTGAATTCTTTAAATATTCACATACCCTAGCTTGTTTTCTCCTGCCACCTATGCCATTAAGGTTCCAGGAGAGAATTTTATGGCCAGTTACCCTGCTAACAGCCATAGTCATAACTAGGCCTGAACCGAAACGGACCCCCCTTCCAGAGCTCTAACCAACGTTCCAATTCTGCCATATATGAGGAAATTTTTTTGTTTCCCCCCCCCCTTGGCCCCACCCTAATCCACCCCCAGGGAACCCTCCCAATTTTACCAGGCGCTGGTTTCGCCTTTAGGGAACCCCGTACCAGCGACACTGCGGCTTCATCTATTCAACCATCTACACCTATCTACCTACACCTATCCCCTAGATAATTCCAAACCCACATGACTGCTTAATTACTTCCTCATCAAAATCAAAAGGTCGTCAACTTCCTCTGGGTGGTTACAGTTATACATTTTATTGTGCCACATGACCTTCAGGAGGGCAGGAAACTTCATCTGTACCTGCGCACCCAGGGACCTGAGTTCTGGCATTCTAGAACCTAATTCCCACTGCCTCTGAGCTGTCCGACCCCCTATGTCAGACCGAATTTGGTAAGGTTTGGCCCGATGATGGAGGGTAGATCGTGAGAGGCACCTACTCAAAATCAATTCTTTAATGCTGTAGGTTTGAAAGTTGACAAGGATTTTTCTTGGGGCTTTTCGATCGGGGTGCAACCTAAAAGGGTCCCTATGCACCCTCTGTATTTCCGCTTCAAGATCAATATCCAAACGATCTTTCAGAACCCCTTCTCGTAACAGTTTACAAACAAACCCCTTTATGTCCTCTGCTTCCTCTCCCTCAGGAATTTTCAGGATTCTAAGGTTGTTTCTACGAGATTGAATTTCCAACCTTTCCATGTCCATCATAAGAGACCGATTTTGTGCTTTTAGGGTTGCAATGTCCTTGGAGTTATCCCGCGTAGAATCTGATAGTGTAGAGTCCTTACTCTCGAGGGAGCTAGTTCGGGTAGATATATCGTCTAATTTAGACTCCAAGAGATTAAACCTATCATGAAGACTTTTTTGATTGGACTTTGAGACTTCGAACTTACACAAAAGATCTTCCCGTAGTGACTTAAATAGAGAGCTGATCCTGTCGCCTTCATACTGGAGGCTGGCAGCACCAATTTCCTGCTCAGAGGCAGTATCAAGAAGTCGACTGAGTCTGTGTCAGAGTAAGAGCCTGAACCTGACCCTGAACCGCTTGCGGGGGCTGTATTTAATTTTTCCTAGGGTCAGCCGAAACCGGAGTAAAGATGGGATTTGGGGACTGTACTACACCTGGAGTCCCATGTTCTAGGGATAGTGAGACAACAAGCTCGCTGGGATCAGCTGGTGCGACTGGTGCCGGTACTGATACTGGTGCTGGTGCAGATGCAATGCCGACAGAAACAACCGACTGTCCTGCTTCCATATTCGGTAGACCCTCCACCTCCTGGATTAACCCAAGGGGAGTATACCGATTTCCTGTCGTCAGAATCAATGGGTCAGGATCTTGATTTTGTAACTCAGTCTGCTTTACCGTTCCCCCCATTGAGCCCTTCTGCTGCTCCATAGGCTTAAAATAGGTCTTAAGTGAGGAGGTATTCTTGTGAAATTGCAACTGTTGTGACTGCTTATTGCTCCCCCCCTTCTTAGCCCCCCACTTTTTCTTCTTTTTATAGGGAGTTAATGGAGTTGGCCCCCCTTTTCCACTCTATCTTCAGAGTCCGGAACCCCCTTTGATTTAAGGTCCTGTTTTGATCTCAATTGGTATCTGTTTCTGCTCCTCGGCCCCTCCGCTTCAGTCCTACTTGGAATGCTGCCAACCACCGAGAGAACTGACCCAGAATCTGGCCCCACGGACCGCTCAATTTTATCTGGGGCGCCCTCCCTCTCACCTGAGGAAATAATCTGCCGGTTTGGAAGGGCTGCTGCCGGCAGCTCAAACTCCATGCAGCCTCCCCCTCCTGGAACCTCCTTACCGGCGATCAGCTTGAAGTGGGACGAAGCCGATGAGATTCTCCCCCAGCAGACAGGACCCCTAAACTGGATGTGCAGAAGCGCCGTCCGAGCGCGAGACAACAAATTCCACCGATAATTTCCGACCAGGGGGGTCGCCTCTACCGTTAAGCCGTTAAGATTCGGGATTCCCATGCGGTTTCAGGGTCCTAACGCCCAAGAGCGCTATGGCGTGTTATAGGGCTGAAACGAGAAAGAACAGAGATATCTGATGCAATGGCATCGCACACCCCCCAAAAATTATACCATATCTCACCGATTCTATACGGAGAGTAGCGCCATGAAAAAAGCCACTTTTCTTCGGCGCTATCGCCGCCGACAGTGCCGCTGGTCCCGGAGCTCCGCGACCTGCATTAGCCTGCCACCGCCATGTTCCCAAGACAATATCAGGACAGTATAACTGTGAGGATTGGCTGTTCGTAGTTAAGCCATAGCGTCATACTTCCGGTTTGTGCGGAATTCTGGTAAATGTAGTATTTATTTTTAGGCGAAGCTAAATTATATATTGTCAATATATGACTTGCTAAAAATCCATTCTTTTCGACGTATGGAAAATCACATTTAAAATCATATCCTTTCTGTAACGGTAGTTCTCTGTCAGTGCACGTAGCTGTGGGGTTCGGCTGTTCGTAGTTAAATCATAGCGCCGTATTTATGCACCGCTGGTCAATCATTGGAGGCTGAACAACCATACAGAGAAAGATCTGATATGGACTATCATATCAAAAGTTGGACAAGATCCTAGAAGTGGAGATATAGAGACAAAACTGTTGGGGAGAGAAGCCATGCTAATAGTTAAGTTTAATACAGCGGTGGATGGGCTCTATGAGTTGTCAGAAATGTACAAACTAAGCTGAAACCAGAAAGCACAGATATGACAACACTGTTGCTAGTGGACAAGTTCACCTTTATACCTGCAAGTTCAAACTGATTGTCAGATTCATCAAAAACAATTTGCACTGTAATAAGCATATTTGAATCTTGGATGCGTCCACGAAGGATGCCTCCAGTTTAATAAACTATCTTGTTGTATCAGATGCAAACGCATTCAAAATCTATTGTGAAAAACCAAGACACCACGAATGGTATTTGTCAAACTACAAATGTAGATAACCAAAAGTTAATTAGATATGGACAACAATGGAAATAAGATCGTTACTGGAGTGTTAGACTAGCCGTCCATAAACAAGATGGATTCAAGTAGTATAGGGTGAATGCTGGTGGTGAAGTGAGTGAATCTGAATATAGTATGAATAGAATGTGAGAGTGGAAAAAATGGAAGAATGATGAATGATGAATGGTTGAGGAATTTTTTATTAATGAAGAAGGTTGAGGTGCAATGTATAAAGATTTAAAGAGTTGTAGAATTGTTAATTTTGATATGTGAAAAATTTAAATAAAGAAAAGGATTTATTTCAGGCTGAAAAGGTGGTCTATGGCGTATGTTGTTGGATTTTCAATATGGCCGCTCTAGAGTAAAATAGTAGGAATAAGGTAGCAGTATTGGCATGTGTATAGTTCTTTATTAAATTGAGGCTTGGCCTTACTGTTGAGAGCCCAAACCCAGTGGTGTTTTTCAGGACATCACTCAAGGTATGGCGCTGTCCAACTTGATTGTGGACCAGCACTAGGGAAGGGAGAAGGAACCTCATATTTTAGTAGCTATGATGCTGCCCTACTGTCTTCCTATTGTACTAATCTCATTCCCCCAGAATAAGTGAGCAACATTTCTCCACACAGCCCTGCGTGCTAACTCCCAGATATACTAAAAATAGTGAGCAAAATGCTGCATGAAAATCCGCTATGTTGCGAGGTGCAATCAAGAAAAATTAGCCCAGAGTCTTATATACAAAGCACTGCATGCAGATGACATCATCATGCAAATACATATAGTGAACACTTGTGCATTTCTAACATCGAGTCAGCGCTGCACTAGGGCACAAAGGCAACTCAGCGGATATGTTAAGCTTTTACGAAAGTTATATACATAAAAGAATGAATTAATGAATATTAATCTTAAAAAGCGCAAACTTTGCCCAAAGGCATCAAGGTGCTAAGGAAAGAGCCAGCAGTCGAGGTACGTGAAAGGCTCACACTGATTAGCTGGTGAAGAGCCAAGACTTCAGGGCCTTGCTGAAGAGAGAGTGGGTCTCTTGTCCAGAGATTGAGAGAGGGAGAGAATTGCAGAGTCTGGCAGCAGCAACAGAGAAAGTTCTCCCCCCCCATTACATTAAGGATGAGACAACTATGCAAAGTTCCCATCCTGGCTCATGCCCATTGTTTTTGCCTGTTTTTAATTGTTGCTGGAATTTTATGCAGTAGCATTTTGTATTATTTTAAGTGACTTTAGTTGATGGAACTTTGTATGGAATCCTACGGTTGTGTGCACTGTTTCCACACTGTAATGCACACTTTGCATAACTTATCTTTCACCACAGAAAATCTTATGTTTGTGAAAGTGAATAGGAGCTACTCCTTGCTCCACTTTATCTCATGCAGCACTACTATGCATTATGTAAATGCCCATGCTAAGATTAATAAATCAGCACATTTGAGCTCAACAGTATGTTTTCAGAATGTCACCAGCAGTTTTTAGCTAAGCTACGCCTTTAGAGAACATTATAAGGAGCTCTGCAGCAACCACTCTATATTGACTAAATCAGTAAGCACTCACCATGCCGAATGCGTCTGCCACGGCACAACTCTGGTGCATTCCACTCACTACACGATTGCTCTGCAAACACGCCACCTAAATCTGGACACTATGTCATCCCTCACTCCTGACGTCATCTTCCTTTCAGAGACCTGGCTGAACATCACCACTGTGCTGGAAATTGCCATCACCACCCCGGAAGGCTACAAGATAATATACCAGGACAGAACCAACTAACACGGAGATGGAATTGACAAAATCTACAAGGACACTATTAGCTGCACAACCTCCTCAGATGACTCGACCCCGATAATGGAGCATTTCAACTTCCAACTTCACACAGATGAAAAAAGCAGCATCTGGGGCACCCTCCCTACAGACCACCAAGACTTCATCCCCCCGATTGCCATTGACTCCGAGCACTACCGCTTACTTGGGGATCTTAACTTCCATCTCAACGACTCAAGCGACATTAACACAACCAGCCTCCTGGAAAGCATGAGCTAAATCAGACTCAAGCAACTTGTCACTTGCCCTCCCATATCGCATGACCCATGCTCTATCTCATTTTTACGTCCAGTAACAGAGTCAAGAATTTCCACATCTCACAGCTCACCTAGACCAACCACGAAAGCATCCCTTTCTTCATCTCAGGACTTATCAACACTGGCTCCATGCCCCCCAGCTCTATGCACTAATTCTGAAACGATATCTCAGAAGACCAATGGAACAATGCTCTCAACTCCCACCTTCCCGACACAACACCAAACCCAGAACAGGCTGTAAAAAACTTCTCCCAGTGGATCAAAGAATGTGCAGGCACAATCACCCCAGCAAAGCCAGACAAATCCAGCCAAAAGGGCTAACTGGTTCACTGCAGAGCCGAAATCCACCCCATACAACTGCCGGCAGCTAGAAAGGGAGTGGCACACCAGCAAAGACACAGGAGACCATATCACCTTTAAGACAGCACTAAACCAGTACCCCTGCCTCATGAAAGAAACAAAGAAGAACACCCTAGCAGACTGCATAGAAGCCAGGACTAACCACAGCAAGGGGCTCTTCGCATCGTGAAAGAGTTCTTAAAACCCAGAGTCACCGAGAATGACATCACCCTCTCCCAGGAATTGCAACACCCTGGTGGACTTCTTCCACAACAAGATTTCAGTCATATACGAAAACTTCAAACCCCAACTGTCAGCCACCAACAGCATCAGACTTTTCACACCCACTAAAACAGACCCCACACACCTGCTCACCCACTGGGACCCTCTCACAACTCATGCCACAATCTCCATCATGAACTCCATGTATTCTGGAGCACCCATGGATCCATGTTAGCAACACATCTTTAACGTCAGGGGCAAGATGGTTTGCTCAAGAAAGTCCTGAACACCTCTATCACCTCTGCTTCTTTTTCTGAGGACTAGAAACAAACAGAAGTGAGGCCCCTCCTGAAGAAACCATCCGCCAACCCAGCAAACCTGAAGAACTACTGGACCATCTCCTTGCTCCCTTTTTCTGCAAAGGTTCTTCAGAAGGCACTCAACCAGCAACTTACTGAACAGCTGGAACACAACAACCTCCTGGTCTCCTCTCAATCCAGATTCTAAGCCATCCACAGCATCAAGACTGTTATGTGGTGACATAGGCCTAGGACGAGGGACACCACCATTTTACATGTTCATGTTTAACCCGTTCCAAGCTGAGGACAGCCAGGGGCCGTCCTACGTGATGGTGGGCATGTGCGTTGGATGGCCTGGGGCCGTCCAAACCCCACCAACTGATAAAAATGCCAGCAACGTGGCGGAAATCGCGTCTCGGTCAACGGGTTAAAGTTGACATCTTTCTTAAAGGTTGACACTTCTCACACATTTGTTTGTATGTCCATATGAGATAATATTCTCTGAAATGGATTTGCTTACATTTACACTTCTTCTTTGGCATATTATCAGGATGTTGAATATTTGGTACCAGGCTTATGTTCACTGCACAAAATGTTGATGTTTGTTTTTGTCTGCTCTCCTACAGCCCTGCAAGGGTAGAATAAAAAATGACGGCCTGACTAGAGCTGTGGTTGGTAATATGGGTGAAGTTTATTATATAAATGACACCAAACCTTTGTGAAGACAGAGGAGCATTTCACTGTCGAGGTTATCCCATGCCAGAATTCCAGCCCAGCTGAATTTTATTTACCTTCCTGAGAAGGATGATGGCATGCTCCATACAAGAACGGACTCCCAGAAGAAACATATCCACAGGTATCTGGGGAGTTAGATCACCATAACGTATCCTGGCAGATTTGCACCGGCTAAACCAACTAGGTTAGAAAGCGCTGGATAAGAGTATAGAGATGATTATATATGTATACACATAATCAATGTAACGGCACAATGGTTGAATTGTTTCTCTTCTAGTAATGTTTATTACTCTGTTCTGTTTCCTTCTATTAATCATTGATGCACAAGTATTTTACACTAGAAACATATTGCTTCAAGAAATATTTGAAATGAATAAAACGAATTTCGTAGCGCGCCCTGCATTGCATTTTACAATGCAGGGCATGGAACAAAATTTGTTTTATTAATTTAATTGTTTACTTACCTGTAATCATCCATATTCCGGTGTTTATCACCCGCCAACCTGACCCTTCCCCACCCCGCCTTCCTGCCCCACCGCAACTCCCTCCACGGGCCGCGGCTGCTGGCTGACCTCCAGCCAGCGGTCCCAACATCGCTATTACTATGCGACCGCACATGGTGCGGTCACGTACTCCCATTTCTAAACTGGCCAGAGCACAAGCTCCTGTAGAGCAATGGGAGTTTTTGTTAATCCCTGCACATAACTGTACATGCCACTCGGAGCAGGGATTGAAGCCCCCAACTGGAGGCTGCTTTTGCAAGGGGGCCCTGCGAGGCGCCCAAAAGTGGCTTTCCGACAGGCTTTTCATGTCGGAAAACTCAACATGAAAAGCCTGTGGGAAATCGATATCGTAATCCTGACAGCAGAAATGTCGGTTTCAAGGGTTTACGTGCCGGTTCAGACTGGCCCATGGGCTCCTTGAGTCCTTTGGAAGCCAGCCAGAATGACTGGCCGGTTCCACTTCCAACCACCATCATTGTAATACGGCGGTCGAAAGTGAAACAGAAGATGTCAGTCGGAAATCCTACGACCACAGGTCAGAGGCTTTCTGACCAACATCAAATTAGGGCTCTGACTCTTCACCCTGGGAATATATTATCAGAATTTTGCACTGAGCCCCGTCAGGTTTCACACATCTATTATTATACTAAGACAAATGTAAGAAATTCCTCATCACCATATGGGTTGGGATGTGTCACACAAATCCATTTTCAGAATTGGCAATTTGCTTCTGTTGTTGTTTGTAGTCGAATCACTGCCAAACCACTAATTTGCGTTCAAAGATTCAAAGTCCACTGTCATGAACATCCCAGTTTGGGGAGGGAAGAAGTATATCCAGTCAGATCTCCTAATCCCCAAGTGGCTATTGCATGTCACATCCAATTTGGAGAATAAGAGAATAGACACACATCTCTCACTCTTCTCTATGACCAGTCAATCACTTTCAGATTCAGTGTGTTATGAGTCAGATCACCATGCCAGAGAAACTGTCATCTGCAGGGAGATAGATATATACATACATATACATGCACGGTACCTTACTCCGGCCTTGTCTTCTTTATGGAGCTCAAAATCCTCCAGCTGAGTAAGTCCAACAAAGTTGCATCAAATATATTTGCTGTGAGGCACCACAGCTGCTCTGGAAGTCTTGGAAGTCAAAACAAATTCTAAGCCTCAACTTTCAGGGAGCCCCTACTCTGGGTCCATTCTAAGTCTCCCATGACCTCAGGTACATCACTTAGGGGCAGGATTCCCTCCAGCAGAGGCCACCAGCAGGGGCCAGTCAAGGTCTAGTTGTTACGGGTCAACTTGTCACTTCAGACAATAGGCCTCTTCAAGCTTATTGTGTTCCTGCAGCCACAAATAAGGTGAGACAACTAACCCTTGGAGTTCACTTATTAGTCCTCGTTACAAAGGGAACAGCAGGTCTAGCCCCCCAGGTGTCCACACAGGTCACCTACAGCAGGTCCACTCTTCAGGTCCAGAAAGTGTTGAGGAGCCAGCATTTTAGGTTTCACTGGCCAGTGGATTAGGGTTACTCCTGGACCCTCCTTAACCAATGAGGGAAATGTTCCCAGGGACAATCCTCCCCATTTTTGCAGCACATTCTGTTTGTCTCTGCACCATTCCATGGAAAACCTAAGATGGCACAGGCCTTCTGCTCTTGTGGGAAGCTTGTGTGCTAGTCAGGTATGTGTTTAGGTAAATGAACATTCCCCTCTTACTATGCTAAACTAAACTGCTTCTTGGGCTGCCTCTCACTGGGTCAAACCAAGGCAGATTACCATGTGTCCGGATAGCAAAGAGTTGCTCTCTCCCAAGTCTCCCCTTACACTAAACTATAAATGGGCGGTCCTCATCTCCGTCTCTTTCAAGTTGATGTAGTTCCTGCAAGCAGTTTTCCTACCTCATTATGGTCAAGCAATGTCTGGACAACTGCTGGCAGGCGAATGCAAATTAGCCTTCGGGAGTTTCAGGCAGGAAAAGGTAAGTTTCTAAATGTTATTTTTCCTAAATATCTATTAGGAAACCTAACTGCGCCAAATGGGGTTTCAATAAATAAGAAAAATACACTTTCAATGACCCTTCCAGCTGTTCTCTGTCTCTGTCAAACTGTACAGATTGAAGTTTATAATCTGTACTTTATCAGTTTCCAAGATCCAGCTAGAATCATTTCAGTGAAAATAGCATTTGGGAGCTAGTAGATGGACAAACATGCTAACTTTAATTTCATACATGTTCTACTTTAAATACCAAGTGTTCTACCTTGTGTGAAACAAGGTGTACTTAGGGTGACTTATTAATATTTAAAAGCAGGGTTTCCGATCTTTCAAAAAGGGTTACACACGGTATGGCAGCAGGTTTTTAGACTACATATGATAGGCTTGATGCCATGTTTTAACAGGGCAACCCTGGGGATTTTTTTTTTATTGTACTTGTAGAGCGCGCTATCATCTCGAGAGGCATCCTGGCGCTGGCAGTAACAAAAGCAGAGAGGAAGGGCCATTGGAGGCGGCTGAAAATTAAGGCAAGTGTGGAAAAAGCCAGGTTTTTAGCTGCCCTCTAAAAGCAGGCAGATAATCAACCTGCCTACTTTCCATGGGCAGAGAATTCCACAGTTTAGCCGCAGCCACACTAAATGATCTGCCTCCAGCTCTAGATCCCATGGATGCAGTCCATGGGTATAGCTTACCTTTCAGGATAATGGGTGCATTTTCTGCAACATTTACCAGGGACTTATAGGCAAGTTAACTACCAAATTCCTGAAATTATGCTGCACACACTTGGCATAATTACACAATACTCGCTGCATACAATTACAGCGAATGCCACATTTGTGGTTAACATTTACAGCGAATTCACAGGAACAACAGAACACGAGGAGCTGTTGCTCAAGGTGCTTATGCTTAAATGTGTCCTCATACCCAAAAATTATGCGAGGGCTTATTTTGCACTAAAATATAGCACAAAATGACAATTTGCATTTTGCGTAATTATAAATAATTGCACATATTTTGCTGAAATTTTGCATAATTATGCTAAAACAATTTACGTGAATGTCACACAACTCTTGTGTTGTGGTAGCACCATTATTCCAGCTGAAGGGGCATCTCAAGCTAGTCTCAGCTACAAAATGTCTAAAAATTCACTAAACATGGACAGGTATACTGTCGTTAAGCAATGGCTCCTTACAGACAGTAATTACAGAGAAACAATAGAGCATTCATTAGTAATACATGATCGTTCATCCTGGCACAGTTAATACGATTAGTATCTGTGTTACTTTTGGTTTAAATAATATTTGCTTAGTAACATGAACTCTTCCGATTGAGTTGATAATGCTGTGTAAGGAACTCTATGGGTCCCGGAGTAGCGTGCTACTCGCCGAAAAAGCGCTTTGACGCCTCGTCAGGGCTAGTAAGCGCTATATAAATGCAATTACAATACAATATAGGCCTCAGTTAGGCCTCAACTCTGTCTTGGATTTAGAAATTGCTATTTTTTAATTTCTCATTGACACCACATGTAGTAAAATGTGCACTGACACTCTATGTTGACATGCTGATCTTGGAGAGCCTCGGGGGAAGTTAAATAGTTCCTTTCCAAGGTCTCTTTCTGCTCTGTGTACTGTAGACCTGTGTGTAACCAAATTTGTGCTAACTCTTCCAATGAAAGGCCAGAGGAGTTTAATTGAGATTAATATAGGGGGGCAGTGCTAGGATGTTTGTATTTGATGATATGTTGATACATGCGGTCACCCTATAATGATTATGCAATTGCAATTGCTATCTATTGTGAATTTTTCCATAAAAAGAAAGATGTGTTTTTTGGGGTGAGCCAGGTAACTTGTTCCCTTTCTCTGGTCCGCTACGGGTGATGCCCGATTTTCTATTGATTTTCTGCATGTTCTGGAATTAGAGATTTTCCCACATTTTGCTGATGGTGCATTTATTTTAAATGATTAGCCTTATGGGAAAGGATTTCTGAGCTGTATGCTATGACTGAATATTATGTATTTTGATTTACTTTGATATATTTTTGCCATCTCTACTGGACTTTAATGTTTTAATAAAAGATCGAAGGCAATGTGGGGGAGATAAATGTTGTATATTATATAGATCCCTCCCCACAGATAGGCCTTATTGGACCAGCCCCCCCCACCCCCTCCCCCCTTTTGTAGACAGTATCAGAAGTAGCACCTACAGTTTTGGTGGCTTATACAGAGATCTGGATCTCAAGATTTTAAGTCTATCTAGGTATACATTTGTCTCATTCTCAGTGCAGACAGAAATTCCTTGGTTTTCATGATCTGGTCAAATTGAATTATTTGCAGTATTCGGGTGTTTCTGAATTGTTTCCGAACAAATGAGTGTATTAATAGGGCAAAAAAGAGTTGTGACTTTTTGAGGCACTAGTAGAGCGGGCATTGTGGTATTTGCAGTTTGAGTGTGGATTGGTGTGGTGACATGAATTACAATGCGACCTTTTTCTTTTTAGCTATGCCCTTTTGATTTGTGCACCATTAGGCGGTTTAAATATTCTTATCTTGATGGTTTTTTCATACATGTGAATTTGAGATATTTAGGTGTTATTGTGAAAAGAGTTGAATTTGTGTGCTTGCGTCAAAATTATTTTATTGCTAAGTTTGGTTCAAAGTAAATGGATTTTTTGAAATCCAAGATCTCGAGCTATATTGCTAAACTTATGAACAAAGTGGTGGGGTGTTTTGTGAGACACCTCATAAACACTGGGACATTTCTGAATTAATACAACTTATTATTGAAAGTATTTTAACCTGGATAAGGGTGTGTTTATATCTTTGTGCACAGAAATAGGCACAGTAGTCAGACTAGGAATGCTGCTGGCCGGAATCTTACCTTTGTGTGATTGATAGTGCCAAATGACATTAGTTTCTCTCTGAGTGAATCTGATTTACTTAATTTTTCTTCTAATTTTTACCTGTTTGCGTTCTGTGGTCTGAAAAGCATTGAGTTGAAGTTAATTACGCTGTGATTGCCATGGTTCTGTAGAGTCGTGTAACAACTGGTTGGCTGTCACTGAGAAGCTGAATTGGGATTAGTAAGTGCCACTGCAAATCGTGCTATCATTGTTCAGTTGCCTTCATAAATTGTGCTGTGATCTGTTGGACTTAGCTATAGACATGTAGTAGTTGGCTAATTATTGTTTGTTTGCTTTGCATTGGAATATGACCGCAAATAGTCCACAACGAAAGAGGAGTAAATTGTCATACTAAGGGGCATATTATCAAGGCAAGGCGATAAACTTATCGCCGCTTTAGCTTCCGTTTTAGGGTGTAAATCGGCGATAACTATCGCCTAATTAACAAGGACACGATAACGCGTGTGTTGCTGACTTAGCCCCCATTTCCACCACGCCTAACTTTGTATCGCTAATGAGATGCAAAGTAGGCGTGGCTGTGAAACCAACCAGGGAAAATATTGCGAAGGCAGCTTCGCGATATTATCAACGAAGGGTAGCGATATTTGAAATCTCGTTAAGTATGCCTTAACGCAGGAATTTAACATCTGTTAAATACCTGAGTAAGGCCTACTTAACATGGGGGGTGGATTGTGTGGCTAAGACCATAGGCCCCTATCATCAAGGGTATCGCTATTTTCAATGGAACATCGCTGGAAAACCCGCGATGTTCCATGGAAAATATCGCTATTGCTAGGATAATTATCGTCATTGCGCTAAGCGTTGTTATTACAGCACTAGCATGGCGATAATTATCTGCGATAGCCGGCGTTAAACATTTGAACGCTAAGAGTGTCCAGCGATAACTATCGCTGGCCGTTGCTAATATGCCCCGAAATACGGAACTAAAGAGAACAAATCATTACTGACAGCCTAAATACTCCTCTATATAGCATTGAAAAAAATACTGTTGCTAGTTGCATCATGGACAAAAAAGAGCAGAATAAAGGCTAACACATATACAACTCCATTTGGTAAATCCTCACCGTACACTGTAGGAAGCAAAAGTAGTATTGCAAACTAAAAGGGTTATGCTTGTACAAAGTAAAAAGAGGAAAAGAAAGATGAAAAATACTAGATACTGGAAAATATTGCAATTCCAGGTTAGAAGTTGCCAGCCCAATATCAGGCTGTATAGTATCTAATGGCCTTTTCCCATGGAATGTCATTATTTAAACCCTGTTTATATGCGTTGAGGGTGAAAATACAATAAACGTCCCTTCTTTTTCTCACTGCCATGCTTGCCATTTCGTGGACAGTTTCAACTTTCTCTCAAATGAGCCACCTAATACCTTCTGGATCGTGTTGTGTCTCAAGAAAATGTTTGACCAATGGGTCAGTGAGTTTAGCTGTTCTAATTGCGTACTGATGTTCAGTTAAATGTGTCGCCACGGGACGGGCAATCTTGCCCACATACTCCAACTGACAAGGACATTGTGATAAGTACACTACATTTTTTGTTTTGCAGTTTGAGAATTTCCTTGCCTTCACTAAATGCCCATTATGAGATATAGTATATGTCTTGATAATTGAATCACATGCTAGGTGTCCACTATATGTAAGCTGCCATCAATTTTCCTTTGTATGATAGGAACACTAGTTTTAATGCAGGACCATACCACAAGATCTTTGATGCTTTGTTGCGTCAATGTGCAAATATCTGTTAAGGAAGTTTTAAGTTGTCTTCAGCATCACTATTTAAATTGTGCCTGTTGGTACAAATAATCTGCCTGATTTTCTCATTCATAGTAGAGTGACGAGTAACACAGATTAAAGGAAGGTGTAGTTTGTTTCTTTTGTGGCTTGAGGAGATGAGCCCTGTCAAAAAAAAACAGCTCTTCTAAAAACTTCATGCACCAGGCATCTGAGATATCCTCTAATTATTTTTTCTTTCATCTCTATAGATCAAGACTCATAGGGCCATATTATCAAGAACGGCGCAAACATTATCGCCGCTTTAGCGGTAGGAAACTGCCGTTAAAGTGGCGATAAGGGGCTTGATAATATGCCCTAGAGAATTCCAATAGAAGCCCAGGTTCTGGTGTCAAGGACATCAATCCTGGGCTTCTATTGGAATTCTCTAGGGCATATTATCAAGCCCCTTATCGCCGCTTTCGACGCGGTTTCCTGCCGCTAAAGCAGTGATAATGTTTGCGCAGTTCTTGATAATATGGCCCATAGTCTGTTAAAATGATGCAGTTTCTTCTTAGCCGTAGAAACTGCCCAAAAGGGATACTTTGCTTCTGCGACCTGGGATGATAACTTTCAAAATGTGAAAGAGTGTTCTTAGCCGTGGGCTTTTCATAGAAGCAAATTCAAGACACCCAGCTTTGTGTGAAAAGAGGCTATCCAGGAGCTCTACTTGGCAATAAGTTGTGTGGCCCGTAAACCACAGGTTTGGGTCACACAGGTTGAGCCAGAGAATGAACTGATCTAGTTCTAGGACACCCCCGCGCCGCACGGCCACCAGCTGCTGCGTGCGTCTTCCCCGCCTTCTGCCTCGCTGCCTCGCCGGCCAAGCTCCGCCGCGTGACCACGCCCCCTGCCTCTAGCAGCGTGGTCCGTGACCGCCTGACCTGCCCCCGTCGTCATTGTTATCCTGAACTGTTTTTAGTGTTGCCTGTACCTTGTATCTGCCTTTTACCTTCTGTATTGCTTGTTTGCTTGTCTGTTTGGCCCCTTCGTTCTCCCTCCCCGCTCCCCGCTTCCCGCCACCACCGCTAACCCCGCCCCTTTTTGCCTTCTGTACCCTCCCCGCTCCCGCCTCCCAGCTGCTCCGCCCCCCCGCGCACTTCGCCATATATGGCGACCGTGCGAACGCGCAGCGTTGACGCGCAGCGGGCGCGCCGATTGTGCGCCGAAGGCGCGCCAAAGGTAAGCCCGTCTGCGCCCGTCCGCGCCTGGACCACGCCCAGTGCCAGGACCCCTGGCCCCCACCGACGAATGCCGACCCGACGAACCTACAACGCCGCCGAACTCATCGCACTCAACACCGGCGGCATCCCGGGATGCCACCGAGCCACCCCGAAGCACACCCACGGACCCTTCAGCTGCCACGCCTGCATGTTCACCTGCATCCGGACCTACTCGGCACCAGCACCCGCCAAGCCGAACACCAGCAGCAACCACCTTAAGTGCATCCTGCTCAACACCCGCTCCGTCCACAGACACGCCATCGAACTCTGGAACCTTCTCGACACCACAGCCCCTGACATCGCCTTCCTCACGGAGACCTGGATGAACGCCTCCTCAGCGCCCGACATCGCCATCGCCATCCCAGAGGGCTACAAGATCACCCGGAGGGACCGCACCGCCAACCAGACGGGAGGAGGCATCGCCATCATCCACAGAGACACCATCCGCATCACGACCAACACCGACGACACCCTGACCACCGCCGAACACCTGCACTTCCAGATCCACACCGACCCGAAGACCACCCTCAGAGGCACCCTGATCTACCGACCCCCGGGACCACGCACACGATTCAGCGAGGACATCGCCGACTTCATCAGCCCGCATGCCCTCCCCTCCGCCGACTACATCCTCCTGGGGGACCTCAACTTCCACCTGGAGAACAACAGCGACCGTAACACCATCACCCTGCTCGACAACCTCGCCAACCTCGGACTCAAGCAGCTGGTGTCCACCCCCACCCACCTCGCCGGACACACACTCGACGCCGTCTTCTCATCCAGCAAAGACATCGCCTTCAGCCACGCTACAGAACTCCACTGGACGGACCACAGCTGCGTCCACTTCACCTTCAAAAGAACGACGATCCACCACCACCAGCAACAGGTTGCCCGAAGAAGCTGGAACAAGATCATAGCCGACCAGCTCACCGCCTCCCTGAGCCAGCACCCTCCTGCCGGCTCAGCGAACCCCAGCCAGGCCGCCGACAACCTCACGAAGTGGATCAGCAACTGCGCGGACGAACTCACCCCGCTGAGGACCCCGCCCAGCAGACCCAACAGCAAGAAAGCCCCATGGTTCACCGACGAACTCAAGAGCTCCAAGAAGAACTGCCGAGCCCTCGAGAAAGTATGGAGAAGGGAACCAACAATGGACAACATGAACACCCTCAAGCTCGCCACCCGGAAACACCACCAACTGATCCGCGCCACCAAGAAAAATGCATACAAGGACCGGCTGGACAACAACGCACACAACTGCAAGGAACTCTTCAACATCGTGAAAGAGCTCTCCAACCCCAACGCCGGAATCAACGACATCACCCCGTCGCAAGACCTCTGCAACTCCCTCGCCTCCTACTTCCACAACAAAATCGCGGACATACACAACAGCTTCAGCATCCAACCGACGCACGCCACAACCGCAGCAACGCCACCCACCACCACCCTCCGCGCCTGGACTCCGATCAGCACCGAAGACACCATCCGCACAATGAACTCCGTCCACTCCGGATCTCCGACCGACCCCTGCCCTCACCACGTCTTCAACAAGGCCGACGTTGTCATCGCACCCCACCTGCGGGACATTATCAACACCTCCTTCGACACCGCCACCTTCCCGGAGAGCTGGAAGCACGCAGAACTCAGCGCTCTACTCAAGAAACCCACAGCGGACCCCACCGAACTCAAGAATTACCGTCCCATCTCGCTCCTCCCGTTCCCGGCCAAAGTCATCGAAAAGACCGTCAACAAACAGCTGGCCGCCTTCCTCGAGACGAATGGATCCCTCGACCCCTCACAGTCTGGCTTCCGAGCCAACCACAGCACCGAGACCGCCCTCATCGCTGCCACCGATGACATCCGAGCCATGATGGACAACGGAGAAACAGCGGCCCTCATCCTCCTGGACCTCTCCGCGGCCTTTGACACTGTCTGCCACCGCACCCTAGTGCAGCGCCTCGGCAACATCGGAATCCAGGAGAAGGCACTGGAATGGATCACCTCCTTCCTCGACGGAAGAACACAGAGAGTCCGCCTACCACCATACAAGTCAGAGGCCACCGAAGTCATCTGCGGCGTCCCTCAAGGATCCTCGTTGAGTCCCACCCTCTTCAACGTCTACATGAGCCCCCTCGCGGCCATCGCACGCCAACACAACCTCAACATAATCTCCTACGCCGACGACACCCAGCTAATCCTCTCCCTGACCAACGACCCCGCCGCCGCCAGAGCCAACCTACATGAAGGGATGAGAGATGTAGCCGAGTGGATGACGACCAGCCGCCTGAAACTGAACTCAGACAAGACGGAGGTCCTCATCCTGGGATCCTCGCCCTCCGCCTGGGACGATTCCTGGTGGCCCCCCGCCCTGGGCACCGCACCCAAACCGACGGACCACGCACGCAACCTGGGCTTCATCCTGGACTCCTCCCTCTCCATGACCAGACAAGTCAACGCCGTCTCCTCGTCGTGCTTCAACATCCTGCGCATGCTACGGAAGATCTTCTGGTGGATCCCCACCGAGACCAGGAAGACTGTCACCCAGGCCCTCATCACCAGCCGACTTGACTACGGCAACGCCCTCTACGCCGGAACCACCGCCAAGCTCCAGAAGAGACTCCAGCGGATCCAGAACGCCTCAGCCAGACTCATCCTCGACATCCCACGAAACAGCCACATCTCCGGACATCTGAGAGACCTGCATTGGCTCCCCGTCAACAAAAGAATCACCTTCCGTCTCCTCACCCACGCACACAAAGCCCTACACGACCAAGGCCCGAGCTACCTCAACAACCGAATCAACTTCTACGCTCCCAAGCGCCACCTCAGATCAACCAGCCACGCCCTCGCCGCCGTCCCCCGCATCCGAAGAGCGACAACAGGAGGAAGGTCCTTCTCCTACCTGGCCGCCAAGACCTGGAACTCCCTCCCAACCGACCTGCGCCTGACCCAAGACCACCTCTCCTTCAGGAGGAAGCTCAAGACCTGGCTGTTCGAGCAGTAACGGCACCCCCCCCCTCCTAGCGCCTTGAGACCCTAGGGGTGAGTAGTGCGCTCTATAAATGTCTTGATTGATTGATTGATTGATTGATTGATTGATTGAACTGATCCAAATGTACTTGAGTGATTTAATTTAAAACTACACTTTTACTAAACCCTAGAAATAAATAATGGAGCATTTGAATTACATTTACTGTATTATTTTATATAATTTATAAATTAATGGTTTTTCATATGTTCATTTTCGCTTGGCCCTTATATATGTCCATTGTGACTTTTTTATCGATCTAGTTGTCGAGGGGGATTCTAGTACAATAATATTGTACATCAAGATCAAGAACATACAATTTCATTTACTTTCAATGCAGGAAAGTTTGAATATTTGAGACTGAAAATGTTTGAGACAAAACTTCAACCCAGACTTGTACCCTTCAAGGCATTGAATGAATGGGATTGTGTTGCGATAGAAAAGATGGGTAAAAGAATGAAAGGTCTAGTTAAAAATGTGGTGAGCCATTGGTTAGCATTAGATTGAGAATGCAGAAAAGAGCATGGGGAGAGGACATGATGCCAAGTGTGGGTGTGTTTCTTACAATTGTCACTGAATTGGACAAAAAGATAATCAATTACGGATTATGCAGATAAATAGAAAGTTCAGCGGAGTTGAATTTCCCGCAAAAGAATCTGTTTCATGTCAGCTTTCATTTGGGCTTGTATTCTGAGCTTAGTTCTCATCTCAAGCATTGACGAAATATTGAAGTACGCAAAGTATTGCAGCAGAAACTAAAAGAAAATCTGATGGTTGCACATATCAAGCATTTTCAAAGAAGAGCTAGATGTCAGCGGGGGGTATATATGGATGTTGATTATGGTTATGTTGGTGGTACAATTGCTGATATGCATTCTAAGCGTAGGTAGTAAATGGACTTCACTGTTGAAGTGATGTTCAGAAGGCACAAGCTGTTCTTCCTTGTAGAGTACAGTATGTCTTGCAGCTGTTTTTAAGTGGCTTTCCCAACACCAGCTCAAATGCAATGCAGAAAAGTTTGAGCTGCTTTTCTATGGCATTGAGACCCGTGAAATCTGGCAGACATTTTTGGCCTGCGGGTGGCCCTCACCCCACCTGAATGGCAGGTGAATTCAGTAAAACATTTGGGCATTACATTTGATGATTGTCTTTCCTTCGCACAACAGGTCAATAAGGTGGTTGGGATGTGCTTTGGACAGCTGAGAACTTGAAGGAAATTCTTACACTTGCTCTCTCTGTCAGCCGGTAAAGTAGTTATACAGGACCTTTCATCGTTTTGTGCCAGGTAATCTTCTCCATTACTCTTCATCACTACAGCCAGTATCATTTTGCGTAAGCATTCCTCAATAAAGTCTGGCTTTGGTGTCAAATCTCACAAGAGTATATCGCCTCTAAAACAAAAGAAGATCACAACTTGGATACCATTGCGCTCTTGAACCATCTTGCAGGCAATGGCTGTGAGACATAGGAGTATTAGTTGAAGGGGATGAGAGCCCATATCTAATAATAATCACAGTCCTTATAAGGGTGAGAAAAGTCACTAATTAAACATTTGCTTATCCATCTGGTAGTTTGGCACAAAATCAGTCAGGCTTAAAGGCAACGTGCAAAACATTTATGAGGTTCTCAAACAGTAATAAAGTGAAAACACAATGCAAGAAAAATTCTAAACCAATTTTGAACACTAGAGTACATTTTGATCAATAAAATGATACCAAAACAACAAAAATCCAATAAGTAAAACCAGAGTTCTGAATTTTTAAAGTTCAAAGTTCAAAATAAGGCCAAAAAATCATTAAGCAACAACTGCTGTCTCCTGGATGCACTTGACAGGGACAAGGCCAAAGGGTAGGCCCAACAGTGATGTAGCATGGGTTGGATACAGGGACTAGGTTCATCCTGGTGAAATGTTTTACCTTCTGACTTAGGGCCTGATTACGAGTTTGGTAGTCCGACTGCCCAAATGCTGTGTCTGCGTCTTCTACGACACTGCTGCGCCAATTCTCTGCTGTCTACAAGTTGTGCTGTGAATCACCGACCATGACCACGGTGCTCCTTCTGCTGGGACAGCGGTGGTCTGTACTGTTGCTGTTGCACCCACTGACACCGTCAGATCCGTAGTCCACCTGTCGAGCGTATTGCAACTACAAAAGTGGTACTTGCGGTCTCCCGGTGGTGGTTAACAAATGGCGGTTATGCAACGGTGGACCGCCACAGTACATGCAACAAAAAAAACAACAGTGACCTTTGGATAGATTTCAAAACTATGCAGCTGATGTGTTTTGGCAAGTGGACACTCCTGCAAATCACACTATAAAACATCTTCCATCCCTGACCATCATCCTTTACTTCCCAACTGCAGTCCACAAGATAGGCAGCCTTTTCCCATTTAGCAGTCTCCCCTACCTGTAATTTTTGTTTTGTACCCTTTCACTGTATGACATGTTTGTTTTCCCTTTCATATACTTACTCACATTAATTGTTCTCATCATGCCTGGCAAAAAAAAACTGTTCACTGAGCAAGAGTTGACAGCCATGGTAGATGAAATCATTTGAGTAGAGCCCCAACTGTTTGGTTCTCAATTTTATCATACTCCTCTCAGTAGGAAAACAGAAATGTGGGACAGGATAGTCAAAAGAGTGAATGCTGTTGGTACGACCCTGTGCACACAGAATAATATTAAGAGGAGGTGGACGGACCTCAGGTTGAGGGTGGGTTCCAGGTACAACTACAACCACCTGGAGGCTCAGAGCACTGGCGGTAGCCCTTCCAGTGCCCCTTTGCAATTCTTTCTCTGGGAGGAGAAGGTCTTGGCCATCCTGCATTCTGAGGGCTTGACAGTAAGAGTGGAATCTGGTAAGTTACACTTAAATAACTGTCACAATATCACAAGGTCCCGTTTGCTCTCAACTCTGCTTTTGCTATTGTGTTCTCGATCTGCTTTCATGACATGCAATACTCAAAGTATCAGAGATGCTGGTTTGTCTGTGTCAATGTGTATTGTTACATATATGACCCCATTTATACAACTCCATGACATGCCACGTGTTGCAATTCTTTCTATTAGTGCATTACTGTACAAATATCAATGTAGACCCATTATATGAGTGAATATTTAAAAGTATGGTCCATCTCAAATGCATTTTGCCAACAGGTATGGCACAATAACTGTTTGTCAAGTGTTGGTAAAGTGAGATTGAAGTGACTGTAACTACCATGAGGCCCAGTCACTGCAACTCTAACCAAGATGCTAGAATCCTTTTGCCCCTTCTCACTGGTCTTCCATGTTACAATTGATCTTCACTCATCATGCAGTTTACTATTTCTCCAGTGTTGGTAAAGTGAGATTGAAGTGACTACAACTGTCATGAGCTCTGTCACTGAACCTCTAACCAAGATGCTAGACTACTTTTGCTCCTTTTGACTCGCCTGCCATGTTACAACTAATCTTCACTCATCATGCAGCTTGCCATTTCTAAAATCTTGGTAAAGTGAGATTGAAGTGACTACAAATACAATGAGGCCCTCTCGCTGCAACTCTAACCAAGATGCTAAACTCCCTTTGCCCCTTCTCACTTGTCTGCCATGTTACAACTGTTCTTCTTTTATCATAGACTGAAATGTAGAGACAATGCTCTACTTAGATATACATCAATATTTTGCTTGATGGTGTCCTGATCTCATCAACTGAAACTATTGATGGCATCATTGACGCCATAACAGTGGTGTACCCCTAAGATGTGTAAGCAATAAAGGAAACTCAGCTGATTAGCAGTGGCAGGTGACCCCTTGACTCTGCATGTCTCCCTTGAGTATCATCCTATTTGGATGTAGGTGTCTTCTTTGGCTCAATTTTTTCCTTTTTTTTCCTTTTCATTATAACATGACCCTGGTTAGCTTTGGAACGCTGATGAAATTTGATTCATAGTCTTGAACCCAAGAGTACAGTAACTGCCTAGAATGATTACATGAATGGTACTGACCATTGTACATTGTAAAAGGGCTCATAATTGTGTGTTCTTGATGCCAAAACCGAGCTGCTGTCAAGACTGAAAATGACCAATGATTTCAAACTGTGATAATAATTTTAATTATCGCAAAATAGCCTCACTTTAATCAAGTAATGCATGTATATTTGCTAACAAATGGATGTACTATCAGGCAATATAAGGCTTTTATGTAAGTGTCATTTTTAAAGCTTTTCTCATTATATACATATTTGTTTAAACAATTGAGTTCTAAGTTGTAATAGCAGAAAAGCAGAAAATATATTTTTTTCTTTTTGCAACTTACTATTGAAACTTCACATTGTCTCCCTCCACCTCATTGCTAAGATGTATCATTATAAAATGGAGCTCATGTTAATCCCCCTTAAACACCCTGACCCTAGGCATTTTTTTGGGGGGGGGCCCACATGGACCCCACTGGGCCAAAACAGATTTTTTTTAAAATAATCTTTTGGCAGAAGTCGTGCTGGATTTAAGACTCCCAGCAAAAAACAACCAGAAAAACAAACAATGTGCTGGCTTGTTAATATAGGCACGCAAGTGGGCCAGGTCCCGGGGGCATATGTAATTAATGATGCTCCTTGCAGTTCCAGGGCCCGCCACCAGCCCAGGGCAAGACATATTGAAATAAGTGGGGGCCACGTGGCCTCCCTGCAACGCAGGAGCCGCCTCCTTGCCAGGGCTAGATATAATATAGAAAAGCAGGGGGTTCGGCCACCTCCTGCTGCTGTGGACCACCACCTCCCCGGGGTACATTGTTTGTAAAGAAAAATGCAGGAGAGGCTGTAGGGCCTCCCCCACTGCCCTGGGGACCGCCAACTGCCCGGGGCACATACTTTATTAAAAAAAGAAGTGGGGAGGCCACAGCCGCAGAGACAGCCACCTCCCCGCAGCACAAATACAATAATTAAGAAGTCCGTTGTGGACCTGCCACCCCGAGGATCATCACCTCGCCTGGCCAAATTTTAACAAAGGCAAGGGACTGCGCGGTCTCCCTTCAGGAGCCCTACATGGCCTCTGGAACCACCACACCCCAGGGCTGGCTCCAGCAATGTCCTGGGGTGCCCACTCCCTGGACATTGCAGTTTGTTATGGCTTGCTGGGAGCAACGCTCCAGCCAAGCCATAGAAAACAAGTGCTGTGCTTTCAGAAAGCAAGATGAAAAATGTTCTTGCTTGCTGTAAGCAGAGCAAGTGTCTGATTCCCTGCCTGCTGTGAAGCAAGGAGGGAAACAGACATATTGCTTTGGGATCCAGGGAGCTGTATATTCAGCAGCTTGTCGGCTCCCACAGGTGGCAGGAAGCTGGCAGGGATCACGGGGCCTTCAGACGCCCCCTGTTGTCTCCATCAAAGTGGCCAGGCCCCAGGGGATGGGGTCGGTGGGTTGATATTGGCCAAGGGAGGGGGGCCATATGGGCCCCCTCCCCTGTTAAAAACAATATCTTATGAAGGGGTCCCTGGGGCTCAAATCAGTCTGAGGAGGGGGGCCACGCTTCCCCCCTTTCTTAACAAAATATAAAAGCCTGGCCCCGGGAGATAAGGACCCAGGGGCTGAAATCAGAAAAACCCAAAGGGTACAGGGATATTATAGTTAGCAAATATAATTTTTTTTTAAACTTTGAAACTCACTGAAAAAAACAAAGGTTACAGGGACGTTATAGTTAGAGTAGGATTTCACTTGTACAAAACCAGAGAAATTCTGCAGTTATAGTTACCTGAGCTACTTATAACTTACGCCCCTGCAATACACTGCTTATGACCTCACATATTACACCACTCATGACATGGTCAGTGACATCACTGATAATCAATAAGGAAAAAGACACTGCCTGAAAATAATTTAAGGTAAATCTGTACATCAAGGATAAAACAAAGTCATATCCCCTAAGACAAGCGCAAACCGTCCGATTTCCAAAAATCGTCCATTTGCACCCGCAAAAACGGCCTCTGCAATGCATGAAACTGAAAGACTCACGCAATTTAAGAAATCACAATTTATTGAGATTTCTCAAATTGCGATTGCATTTAACGAATCGCAAATTGCGATTCCTTAAAAGCAATGCAAGCTAAAATCGCACCTGTTTATCTTGTAAAGGTATCATTACAGGCGAGGAATTTAGCTGTAATGGACACACCACTAAAGCACAAGAAATGTGGAATTGTAAATCCAGTAACGTCATTTATTTTATACAATGCCCCTGTCAACTAGGTTATATAGGGGAAACCTCAAGAATGATACAGACGCGTCTGACCGAACATCGTTCTGCTATCAGAACAAAGAAAATGGTTGCACCAATGGTCAAGCATTTTCTAGACCTAAATCACTGCCCAGAAGATATAAGATGGCGTGTACTGGAAAAAATTCAAACACCAGATTCCAAGGGTGGATCTGCAATAAGAAAGAAAAGGGAGGTATACTGGATTTTTACTTTTGATACATTTCGACGAGGTCTTAATAGTGACCTTCCTTGGGAAAGTGCGATTTGCTAGTGTACCTATATTTGCATTAAGCCCAAAAACGTAGGGATCATTTTGAATTCGGCATTAACTATAAAACCTTGAAGTGAAAATACCCATAAGAATAGCCTCCTTTTCACATGACAGTTAGAAAGAAATGTTTGTTGCTTGATATGAGTAACATCTAGTTTGGAATAAATTAATTTGCAATAAATTAATCTGTAATAGGAAAAAATAAATAAAATATTACTTAATATGATTATTATCATGCACTAGTGAATAAATGATTGTATTGACATAATTCCCAAAGTTTCTTTGGTTATGTGAATATCTAGATCCTCCCTCCATTTAGACTTTGGATGGCCACTTAAATATATAGATGGGACATTTTATTCCCCCTACAAGTTGTTCTGTTTAATAATAAGTGGTTTATCTCTTTTTAAATAATTTTCTAGATGGCACTCCTTATAGGTTGTGTATTACCGTGCCGTGACTTTTACTAATTATTTTCAGTCTGTTGTACATGGCTTATAACTAGCTCATGATTCTGACTGTTTATTTGACAGTCCGTTTTTTAGTTTTAGTTTAGGTAGTGTTATACATATTTTGTTGAAGCTGTTTACCACCAGCCTGTAACCCCTCGAAGTGAATGGATGTGTAAGGATTGCTAGTCCTTCTATTTTATTCATTACCTCCTTCTATTCATATGCGTTCAGAAATCCGACTGTTTACCTGACAGTCCGTTTTTAAGGTTTAGTATAGAGGGCGCCAGTCCCTCAACGCTGTCCATCACCTGCATCTTCTATCGCGAGGAGCACGAACGGGTAGGGATCGCCAGTCCCTCCACTCTGTTCATGACCTCCTTCCATCCCCAGGTGCATGCACTTGCGCCTTAATTACTGTGCCGTGCACACTATATTTACTATAAATAGCAATTTTGTTAATAGGGGGCGCAAATTACCATCAATTTGAACTTGATGGTAATTTGCAAAAACTTTGTGCATTTTTCAAAGTTGTAGGTTACACCCACACATACCCCAGGGGCATGTGTGTGTGCAACATGTGTGCACAGTTCAATTTCAGGGGTGAAACAGGGTGTCCTTTTGACACCTTTGCGCCCTAGAAATTGCATGCGCAATTTACGAGTACTTATTGGTACTTGCAAATTGCGCATGCACTCTTCCATTCATTCCTATGGGCCTCTAGGCCTATAGGAATGAATGAGAAGGCATTCCTTAATTGCGACTTGCAATTTGCGAGTCGCAATTAAGGAATGTTTGGGAATCGCTAATTTTATACCGATTCCTACATGCATCGGCTTTTGCAATTCCTTAATCGGAAAAGCCTACATTGATGCATGTGCCCCAAAGACCATCATTATTATGACAAATGTATCAAATGTATTGTAACATTTCTCAATGTATGAAAATGAACAATTAATATGCCTTCATTAAATATTCCACCGAATACAATATATATTCAGAAACATGGTAATATACATAATGGAAACCCAGGCGCAACACACCGACTCATGACCAACTCATACTCTCAACAGAATCATACTCACTCATTCATACAATCACTATATTCACAAAGGGTCCACTGCATCAAAACCAATAGTCTCTACAGGTAAGTCTTTGAAAATGTTGTGCATAGAATGTACCACAAAATATTTCATAGTTCTTCCATTATGCCATACAGTCACCAGTTCAACATATATTTCCATTAGTTGAAATAAGGAATTTTTTAAGACTTCATGGGAACCTCAAAAGAAGCCTCGACATGATGGTATTAGAGGAGACATAAAGATCAGGGGACACCAGCACTGACACGCATTTCGGTGGACAACCCTGCATGTGGGTCTCCCCTTCTTCAGGGCGCAGAAAAACAGGACACAAAGCAAACTGCGGGCACCTGGGAATCCTGAACTGAAGCCAGTTCAGCCTGAACTGACCGGATAACCTAAGAGTGCAGGTGGAGTATCGGATGAGGGAGACCTCAAGGGGGAACATTTGTAGGTAGGGGGCCTACAGGGCATCAATTAGATGCAGGGAGCCAGAGACATGGGAGGTCTAAAACAACAATTTGGGTGGCAAACAAACCTGGGCAGAGATGGACAGGCCCCGGTATCTCTGACTGGGTGTTGGGAGAGTTCAGACGGTTCCGGATGACTAGGGATCCTGGGAGCTCCCCCGATGAGGGATGATGAGTGATGCCCTGTAGGCCCCCTGCCTACAAATTTCATACAAAATGTAGCATTAAAAGAGGGCCACCTAGTACGATGTTTTCTGAACAGTCATGTTGAAATTGCATTATGCATACATAGTATGTCATTGTTTTTCACTCCAAGATGACCAACACAGTGCTTCTAAATGTGACAGCTATGTTAGAACTTTAAAACAACAAGGCACGTTTGTGGAGTATATGTGTCTGTTTTAATGTGGTCCGGTAAGTTTGTGAATGCAAGAATAAGTCAGTGGACTGATGAATGGATGCGTGAGTGCATGTATGTTAATTTAGTGAGTCCCTAAACTCGTCAATAGCTTTCAGGTATAAATCAGGTCATCAGCACTTTCATTTATAAGCCAGGCATGTCGGTATTGCCAATGCTTATTTGAACATTTGGACCTGAACTGGAAGGTATTTATTAAGAAAATCATGTCAACATTTTAATTATATTATTCTATCAATCTGTTTCAATCCTCTTTCTAGCTTTTGTCTCTTTCCTGAGACATAATTCCTATTGTAGAGTGCACAACCAAGTCTGCTTGTTGCCAACGAAGAACCTTAGTTTAAAAACAATCATTATATAATGCAACGAATCGATTAGTTTAAGGATGCTTACCTGCCTAACTTTTTCATTGACAAAGATAAATGCACATTTAGCTCTGCACATTTATCTGGGTGCATTTAAGATAACGTGATGAAAAGGGTAGACTCTGACATTTTCTTTATTTCCTTTGATGTCAATACATATATATAAAAAAAAAAGAAAGAAAAAGAAGACAGGATCTTTTGGTGATGGGCTCGCCCTGTGGTTGTCATTCTCCTAATCACACCGCTTATAATCAAGACTTTCTTTTCTAATTTTCTCATCTCAAAAATCGAGTACTTTCAGTTCGCGTCAGGCTCGCACCGAAATGCCACACGTCAATTGCGCCGGCTGACGGAAGCGCCATGTTGTGTTGGAGCCGGAGAATAGGGGGTGCTCGTCAATCAACAGATGCCCGGTCCACTAATCCTCGCCGCAGTTAGCTGATTTGATACTTGCCATTTTGACCACTGCTATGGTCAATCACAGAGCACCTCAACTCGGCTTCATCATCTACCTATTCTTATAGATTATTTCATCATGGCCACCTAGATAAAAAAAAAGGATAAAATGGGACAAAAGTCATCAAAACCCCATCTGCTGAAAGAAATACTTTAACGTGACCTGAATGTTGCGACGAACGATTGAAATGCAGCAACTGTACAAAGCCCGGCTCGACAAAGGAAGGCCACCTTTATCTTACCTTGTATTCTCTGCAAAACAAAATCCTGGACTTGTGTATTTATTATTTCATGAATGGAATCCTTCAAAAGCACGGGCTTCTTGCAGCAGATAGATAACAAGGAGTAGTGTGGAGGTAATCTTCCTGTCAAAAAATAAGGTCCCATCACTTTAAAATAGCAACATTTGTCACTTAATCGCCTGATGCTCTAATTGCCAGAAAGAGAATGGGTTGTCAGAGTAGTTTTCTGGCAGTTTCCATAAACACGGAACTGACATTGAAAAAGAAAAATGTGCCCATCTTTGAGACTCCAGACTGAATGCAGATGGCATATAATTACCATGGGAGGGAAGATTGCTGCTTTGCTACACATTATACGAGAGAAAGGCTGTACACAAAGTAGGTAGGAAAATAACTTAGACGGAGAGAGCAAAACACAAAGGGCATTTGGGCTGGCATATTTTATTAGTTGCTGGCCCGAATGTGTCACACCCTGGTGCAACTTGAGTTCCCACACGCAACGGGTTTCAGGAAATCGTCTGGCTCCTGCGACGCCTGGCACAGAACAGGTCTTGTTTGTGCTCGATTTTCTAAGCGTAAATGGTCATGCAATTTGAAAGAAGAAGGGTGATCTGAGGAAAACACACTTTAAAGCGAATGGATAATATAGCTTTGAAAAATGGAAAACAGCTATGCATGTTTGTTGTACTGAAACCATCTGCTTATTAGTTGTTCGCCAGCAGTAAAACATAATGGAGAACTCTGACCTAATAACCCAAGCTAGAAAACTTCAATTTGATGAGTTAAAAAAATTAGGACCACTTATTTCATGAATTAAGGATCGAAAACAAAAGGACATCAGAACCAAAAAGAGCATACCATGAAAACATCACTCAAAAAGATAGAGAAAAATTGATTGGAGAGAAAAGGGAAAACAATATGCTAGGCTAAAGTTAGCGCCAGAGGTATTAAAGTAGGGTAGGATAGAGAAACTAGGTTACAGATACGGTTAGGTATAACAAGGAGTAGTTTCAGATATTAGGGAATAGGCTGAAGTAGAAGTACTAGGATAAAGGTAAAGGTAGTATGGTGCAGGCAGGGCGAAGGCTAAGCTATGGCCGGGACAGAAATACTAGGGCATAGACCAACCCAATATAGCCAGAGTTAGTGGTACTTTGCTCTAGGCAGAAAAAAAGGAGCTAGCCTATAGAGGGAAGTACTAGGGCAAGTTTTAGATACTAGGGATTAGACAAGGGTAGATGTACCAGAGCATAGGCAGTGGTTGAGGAAGCAGGGTACAAGGAATAGAGGCACTGGCAGGGGTGCTAGGAAATAGGCAGGGATATACGAACTAGTGTATAAGAACGTTCATTCGTATTAGGCAATATGACAAGACAGAAGTATTAGATTTAGTGTACCCTTGCTCCTGTATTCTAAGTGGAATACTCATAACTAGAACATCATGGCGAGAACATTCTCATAAGCATAGCATGAAGGACAGACCACTACATATAGGTAGAAAGTTGGAATGTGATTTATTAGTAGGGGTAAGTAGGTACCTACAATTCGTAATAGGCCACAATCACAATACAAGGTCCAAGCAAAGTCTCAATAAATTGCTCAATCCTTGGTAGCTGGCTATGAACAGGCAGGCTCAACTTAGGAGACAGGTGTGTAAAGCATTTAAATACTCCAATATATTAAATGAGTAAGACACAACAACCAATAAAAATCCCACACCAATTTATACAAACTTGAAATATTTTTATGATTAATAACACCAAATAAAAAAACTTCAATGCAGGGAACTGGAGATATGAATTTTTAAAGAATGAATACTTTTTAGTGCAGAAAGCCAAAAGGGCCACTTTGGCACATCTGATCGTGCTTGACCGTGACCAAGTCAAAGTTGTAGGTCTACCGCAATGGAACATGGGTCGAATACACTTGGCAGTAGAGGCCGGTCAAATTTTTACCTTCTGACGTAGTCTCTTTTTTGGAGCTTTTTCTCTCAAAGTAGAGCGAGGTTCCTCGTCAGGCTGGCTTTGGGTTCGACGACAGCAGCGTGGCTCAGTGCAATGCCTAGGTCAACTCCCAGAAGTCTTGTCAATAACAAAAATTACCAGAGCTTAAGCAGGGCAAACTTGAATCTCAGGCCGAGTCTCATCTGCTCATCAAAAATTCTCCAATCTTCTCCAAACTTCTGGATCTTCTTCCAGAAGGTCCTTTTGGGGTTCCAATGAGCCCACAGCCCCAATCCAAGGTCCCAGAAGCTCTGAGGTGCCCCTTGGGATGTTGTCTCCCACAACGCAACAGGACAAATCCTTCAAAGTCCAGCTGAAGGTGGTCATCTGGCTTCTTCTTGATGGAGATGATGCAGGTGGAGCTCCTTTAGCCTGTGCTTTCAGGAAGTCAACTCCTTCTCCTTTTAAAGAAAGGAATGGTCCTTAGCACTATAGTTTCAAAAATGTGCAGCAGGTGCAGTCATCCAGAGTGCAATCCTCTTGGTTGGAGGTCAGGGTTCCAGCAGGGCAGTCCTTCTTCTTCTTGTAGTTTCAGGCAGGGATCTGAGTTGCTGGGAAGCTCTCCCATATTTATGCGTGCTCCTGGGGTGCACCCCTGACCAGAAGGGTTCAGGAAGCCACCTTCAGGTATGACAACTTCCTCCAAAGTGTGGCATATTCTTGTCCCAGAAAGCACTATTCTTTAAAAGCCAAAATGGGCAAAATCTCTCCTGAAAGTTAACACCTGGCTAAGCCAACCCACTGGCATGGCTAAGGTTCCTTAACACTCCCCTTTCATCCCCTCTGCTAAATCAAATACTGAGGCTCGTCTCTGGCTGGGGTGCAGGATGTGGGGGTGAGCCTGTGTCCTGTCTTAAGTGTCATTCCCTCTTTGAATACCAGTTTGGCTACACCACCAAATCCTGACTTTTGGCTCTGCAGCTGCAGCTCTACTCCCACCAGATGTCATTTGTCTCTATGCAGGCTACTTCACACCTCATCAGAGCAGTTTGGCTCAACTTGTCAAAAGCTGGCCAATCAGGAGAGGCTGCTGGAAGGCTGGATTTCGGTTTATCAGAAAAGCAAATTCTTTAACTTCTTTTCTATAATAGCTATAATAACTCCAACCATGGCAATTTGTTGGATTTATTATAATATTTTCAGGTATGCTTTTAGCTCATTCTTATAAATAGCTATACTTTATTAAAGTATTTGCATGTAAGCCAATGGAGCCATGGTGCTAAAATTGGAAAAAACTAAATTCACAGTTTTTCCCTCAGCTGGGCATATAGAACATCTTTATTAATTTCCCTGCTTATAGTTATGTTGGCATGGGTGAATATGATGTAAATGAATGTCATGATATGTGCAGGCCCGACAAAGGCAGTATCAGTAAATACAATGCGAGCATATGCCATAGCCTGTGCCCACATATTCAAGTCAATGCCCGTCATTGCAATTTCAAATTCATAACGTAAATTGTGCTCCCACAACAGCAATGACTTCAGTGATAATGATAACAAATCATGTCGTAATCCATGCTCGCACCATAATAATATTGATGCCAATAAGAACAATGTATGTTAGAAATGGGGGTCTCAGGCTGGCAGAGGTAGGTACCTCTGTCAGAGAAGGGACCCTTGCTTCTAGTTAGGGTAAGGGGATACACACTTCAGATAACCCCTCCTCATCCCCTTGTAAACTTCACGTGAGTAGACTGTAGTGTAGTTCCTATATTCGCAATAGGCTCTGTGTATTGGAATAATGTATTCTGTAGATTTGACGTAGGACTTAGGTCGACTAGGTCTCTATTGAATATATTAGACTTAATTGTGAGTGCCAGCTTGCAAAGAGGTCACTAGAAACTTTCACAAATACACAAGAAGGGTTTAGTTTCTGACAACCGCATAAACATGACAACTTTGTTTTCCCAAGAATAAAACTGATCTTCAGAGTCGTGGAAACAATAGATAGATATTTTACTCAGTCAATCGTGCATGCTTCGTTTCATCAGAGGTGCAGAGAAATAGAGAGACATGCGTTTTAAATAAAAGGATTTATTGAACAGTCTTCTTTCTCAAGCAAGTAAAGTGAACTGCTACAATCGTAATACTGTTTGCAAAGTATAATGCGTACAGTAAGAAGAGTTTTATAAAATAATACTATAAAAGCATTGTATGGTTTCTAAACCATAGATAAATACATCATAAATAAGAAAGGCTAAAAAATCCTCAACTGGTGCTTCTAAAATACGCCAACCCCGATGTACCTAACCTAAGACTAGTACGAGGGAAGAAGTAAGTGAGGTGTAGCATTAGTTTAGTTTGTTTTTTTCCAAGAATCTAACCAAGATTTCTCTTTGCGTCTAATCAGCTGCGTACCTTGGTTTTAGAATGAAGGAGGTTTGGTATCTCTGTCTCGGACTCGATGTCCCAACACCCCACGAGGGGAGCTTGGAAACATTGGAGCTGGATTTTCAGCGAGAGAAAGGCAGCCTCTTTGTCAGTGCGTCAGCTGGAGGGTCGGCTTCCTTCGGCACTTGCTGTAGCGAGCTGCATCGGGCAAGTAGATAGTCGAGCTGCTCCGAACCACCGTGTCTTTGCTAGGGCAAGTGTAGGCATATTTATACCTTGAAGGTGCCTAGTTTGACCTAAAGTTCGACATAATAACGTGATCAAAGAACCCCAAGGGAATGGCAGTTCTTTGAAAACTCCATGATGTCTAGGATAAATCAATATTCAAGCAAGGGGATGTCCCTGACTGCTGAAGCCGAGTTTTCCAAGAAATCGTTGTGGCTTTTTGGAACTAGTGGAAGTAGCTATGCCTGTATTTGGACTGGATGGGTTATGTCTAAATATGGGTATGATTTCTATGTCTATATAAGGGCAATGTGAATTATACCTATGTAAGGGCATGAATCGGTAAATTACGCTTGGATTCTAAAATGCTACACAACACCCACTTCACTTTATCATGTTCGATATTACTAAATTCTAAGCATTTTTAAACATATCTAAAGCATGATGTGTAAAAATCCCTCCCAAAATACATAAAAAGCATTTAAAATGGTTGTACATGAAAGATGAACATTTGTGCGTTATGCATTTTATAAAGCAATATTTTCATTCAAAGCATGTAATGTGACATTGGAATATGCTTATCAGAATGAGACATGAAATAACATTTATGAAATGGCTCTTCAATACATAAGAAAAGTCGAGACCATTCCATGACAGAATATATAAACTATTTAGGTTGTGGACAAGGTCAAATAGTGTCACTTGGAAGTGTTTTCAAAGAATTCTTGTTCTCTTAGAATAGTTCTACTTTAAGCAGATTTTTGTGCCAAAAAAAGTTCAATTCTGGAAAAAAAGTCAAATTGCAGAAAAATAGAGTTCTAAAGTTGGAAGTTTTGTTTTTGGAAAGTGAAGGTCGAATACAGAGTCCCATAGAACGCTGTGTGTTAACTTCAAAAGTCATTCTCGTTGTTAGGAGAAAACATCAAATCTTCTAAGCTGGCAAAGAAATCGTCTACCACAGTAGATGAAAGTTGGACCACTTCATTAAGTAAACCAATAGTACAAAAATGTGAAGCATCGCCTTCAGCGTTAGCCGCATTAGCAATGTTCATCGAAGATAGAGATGATACTTGTGTGCCTGTTGATCCACGTATCTCATGTCAGTAGATTGCGTCTGAGAGATCTCAATGAATGCTGTCATCAGGATTGGTAGCCGCTGGGGGCAACATGATGCATGGGCCGTTACTGAACCAAGCAAGGTATCAACATCCGTTGGCAGTGCTTATGGAAGTGCTAGACAGATGTCCAACACGGATTCTTCTCCACATAGCAGGCATCGTAGAACAGGTAAGATGCAATCTTGCCTGATTGGTCGGAATGATAGGAACCACGTGGTATTCAGGTCTTTTAGACGAGCCAGGCCCAGAATCGGTATCATGCGCTCACAACACTTGGTATTCTGGGTGTCGCTGCTGACGGTACTTGCCATATCAGAGCAGAAGGAACAAGAATAGTATTCCTGCTAGGAGTCCCAAAATGAGAGGCAGGCGCTGAACACAGAGTGCATGAAGTTTGGAAAAATGCCAAGGACTGCTTCAAATGGTGCTAACAGTCCCAAAAAAACTGTCTTAAATGCATGTACAATACCACTGGTATCAGACATGTTTAAGATACGACCTAACAATTCTATGAAATGTACGGGGCAGTTTGTAGATAAAAGGGCATGTATCTCAGCAGAGGACATTGCAACTTGTAGTTCACACGTCACTTTGGACGAGGTCAGAATGGCTTTCATTCTGCTCAAAGTATCAATTCGAATAGAAGAGATGTTCAGTGAAGGCCTTAACGGTGACTCCCCATCTGTCTTAGCTTTAGGAAACAATACTTGCATATAACAAGTGACCCTGGCTGACACAGTTACGAGATAGGCTATTCCTGGCATCATTCCACAACATCTGTGATCATTCAACATTATATAGCTCCCATTAGAAAGCTGCCTAAAAAATGGATCTATCACTGATGCTGGAGAACCTTGCAGGTGGCAGGATAAGTTGTTCGAAGAAGCTTCACAGGCTCCATGTAAATCAATATCCTGGCATAAAAGTGTATCGCTCAGTGCACTTTTACATTGTGTACCACTAAGAAATACTTCTTTTCCCCCACTCCAACATCTATGTGTGTATGGTAATTTCCAGGTTGACTTTATGTATTCCTTACCCAACCTTTCATACACAGCAACTGGTATATGTTTCAAGCAGTATTGAAAATTGAAAATTGTGACAGGCAGAGTGAATATCCCATGTATTAGCCATTCTGTTGCAGGTTTTTCTGAAATAGTTAACGGTAAACTTGTGTTTCAATGCTCAGCACAGTATAGTCTGCTCCTGTCTGTGCCAAAGTGATTTTTTTGTCTGTAAGGTTAAATACAGAAAAAAATGACGTGGTGTTGATTAGAGACCATGGCACATATCCAGAACAAAGATTTTGCAACGTCCAGCCTAAAAGCATTAAAGAACGTAATTGCGACTGTCCATGCTGGAGCATGGGCAAGTCCTGTTCCATTATGTCTATGGCAGAGGATACTATGCTGTCCAAAGAATAAATCCCGGATGACAAGGTCGTTAACCCATTGTCAACTACATAGAGTGCTTTCTCTAAATGAATGCAATCAATTTCTCGTATTCTTTCTGCAGTCTCTGCCTGTGTCGCTTTCCAAGCATCATTATAAATGACGTATATACCTGCGTATATGAAATGTTTATGACATCGTTTTGCCGGACCTTTTAAGAAGTCCCTTAAATCAACGCCATCTTTAAGTAAATATAAGTGTTGTTTAACCTCTGTAAGTGGAGATGTTTGTAGCCACTCTAGACACAGTTTTCCTACACAGTATGTTGTTACCATCCATGGATGTTTTCTCTGGACATATCTTGGATCTGGCCTAGTTGTTGTAAACCCTTGTGTCTTGTTCAGGAATCTATCTTAACAGTTATCCGTGCCTGTCGGCCAGATTAACCATTTTTCCGAACAGGATCAGTTCTGTTTTTAAGTAAAATAGTTTTTACGTCGACCCCTCCCTCTGAAGCGTTTTTACTGTCAGTTGTAGGTGTAGGTATGGACGTTTTGTTAAAATCTTTTATCTTGGCCAGGCCAAGGCAGGATGTCTGTTGCACAGTGTCGTTCAAAAACATAATTTGTTCAGGGATAAGGCAGGCTCGAAATAGAGCTTCTATTCCCTGCACCTGCCAGTCTTTTGAGCCCCAGACTGTTTTCATTTCTATGCTGTCACTCCAACAGTCAAAACCTAATGAGGACAGCTGGGCATAAAAGGCTGCTGAATAAATTTGCTTTGTATTTGTTAACATACTTTTCATTCTTGTCTTCTTAACATTTTTAAAGTAAAACGTTTCCGGATATGTCGTATTAAAACCTGAGAAGTATGGAAATTCTTCATAGAATGTTTTTGAGCTACCCTTTGATTGAAAGTATGCATATTTCTAGGGTTTGCAGATTTGTGCAAGTAATGATGACCATAATGATTATAACAATACATTTGTGCATAATCTGATGAACCTTCTAATTATTTATGCTTTGTAAATTTAGCAGACATCTCTAAGTCTAACATCATATTATTAACAGTCTCAAAGTCCCAATCATCAGAAATCATGCTGGGTAAAACAAAGTCACTCAAGGAAACCTCGAATTGATGTGGAATCTTCAACAGCTCTGCAGGGCCAAAGATGTCATAATCAGTTTTGTCCCATGTTATACCACCTGGTATAGGAACGGCTGTGATGTTTACTGATGTTAAGTCTCTTTGTTCATGATGAGATGATTTGTGTGGCTTTAGGAGCAAGTTGATGTTCTTACTTGATGTGTCCATTTTACTATATCTTCCATTGATCAGCATTCCCAAACTTAATACCAGGATTAGCCAAAGTAGGATAAAAGGTACGTCTAGCGCAATCCAAAATTCAACCCATGGTGAAACCAGATAAGTTTTTTCAAGTTGCTGAAAAAGTCCTGTTACTTGATCTTTAAAAGTTTTATTTGCTGGCGTCGTTTCCAGCTCACTGGGATCCTCAGAAAACGTATCAAAGTTGATGAAATAGCCAGAGGCAGTTCTGTCAATTGTTGGAATTGCATCAGGATTTTTTGAAATCACTGCAGCTACCGGATCTTTTGTCATATTAGTATAGTCAGATGCTACATCATTGTAGACAGGAGTGTCCTGACAAACTGTTATTTGGGTCTCAAGAGGCACAGGTTCCATAGCTTTATTGCTTAGTCCTTTGTTCTGTTTTGCAGAGTCTTCAAATGTTATCAGTCTCTCAGTCTGAACCTCTTGGATAGTAGCAAGATTTGGTCTTCTGCTACATCTTTGGAGTCCACTGGGTCTACTACTTAGTATCGGCCACATGATGTGGGTTGACCAGGTCGATAGATACAAACCTGTTCTCTTTTCTTCCAGCAAGGGGCGGCAGTAACACTGTTCTTGATCCGTGGATTGCTAGCACAGTTACTGGTTTTCTGTAAGAAGGCCCAAATTCCTTCTTGTCCGTGATCTTTTCTCTGACTAGATCCCCAATCTTTGGAATCCAGACAGGCCTTGCTGCGACGGATGGTTCTCCTTCAGTGGTCATTGGCTTCTGTATTGTGTTGCTTTGACTTCTCCATTTCTCGTTTATGTCCTGCAAAACAGCCAAACGGTCTTTGATATCGAAGGATTTTTGTTCTACCACTGAAGTGTGACGATCGAGGTTCTGGACAAGCATTCTAGTACTAAAAAGGATTTCATATGGAGTGATTCCACCCAGAGAATTTCTTGGCAGATTATTTAAACTATGTTGGACACTTATTAGATGTTTAACCCACCCGTCACCCGAGCCTAACACCCTTGCTGTTATAGATTGCTTTATGTCCCGGTTTTTTCTTTCCACTACAGAATTTCCCTCAGGATGGAATGGACTCGAATACCGCAATGCAATGCCCAGATTGGCCATGGCCTCCTTGTAAGCTTTGGGGCTAAACGTAGGACCCTGGTCAGAATGTAGTGTGCCAACTGCGTATGTGCTGATAAAGACTCGCAAATCTTTTATAACAGTTCGGGCGTCAGCCGAGCTCTGAGGCCACATCCAAATTATTCTTGAGCATGAATTCACTGCAACCATGATATATTTATAGTTACCATCCCTCTGTAAGGGACCGCAGTGATCCAGGTAAACGCAAGCTAAGGGTTTATCTGAAATTGAAAGGGGCATCTGCGCCGGGCGTTTCACTGTTGAAACTTTCATTTTCTGGCAGATTTCACATTCCAAAACATAGTTTCTCGTCTGTTTCCTCATTAGCGGCCACCAGTATCTTTGTTTTAATAATGACACTATGGCAGAAACACCTGCGTGTGCAGAGGCAGGCCCTTCATGTGCTGCTAAGATTAGTCCTAACATTATTTACATCAGTTATATATGAGTACTTGAGTGGAAAGCCTTTTGGTAACGTTTTACCGCTGTCTTTATTGGAAGCGGCGACAGCCTGCATTATTTTGCTGTCTATTTTTGTTTTCGTATGAGTGATTGCAGCTACGGAAACCGTTTGCACAGCTACCTTCGTGGCTTCATCAGCCAATGAATTCCCTGCAACGTGAACGCCATCACGCTGATGACTCAGTGTATGGATCACGCGAGTCTTCTGTAGTTCTTTCCGCAATTGAACTACTTGTTCCCAAATCAACTTATGCTTGATTGTGCCACCTTTTGCATCTTTGAAACAATTTTGAATCCAGTTCTGCAAGTATTAATAGTAAGATTGAACGCAGTAATACGAATCGCACACTATGAGTGTGGGGAATTCGCGATAGGTATTTTCAAGCGCCATCTTGAAAACCTGTAGTTCAGCTCCCTGAGCTGTGCAGTCTCCGAGAGATTGTGTTTTTGTGACCATAGGTCGGAATTTACCATCGCGCCAGCGACCTTTAACAATCACGCACGCAGCACTATAAGCTTGTTTACCCCCAATTGTAGGCTGTGCTGATCTGTCTGTATAAATTATACATTCCTACTGCTCTAGAAGTAGAATCTAAGCTGGCAGAGGATATTCTGGTTCGTATTGTAGAAATTCTTGAGTTTTCAAGTAGGGGTCAAAAATGTATTCAACGTCTGTTGCAGCAAGAGAGTTAACCCATTGTATCCATCTTGGATGTATTGTCTTTGCATTTGGAATGCTTGCTTTTGTCACTGCTTCTAAGTCAGGTACAGGAGTAACGACCATTATGCGTTTTCCCTGTGCGAGAGTTCTCTCTTTTGCTACTGCAGTTTGAACCGCTGTAAAAAAAAATTCTGTTGAAGTGAATTTCATTTCAGCTTGTGTGTACAAGTGTGATTTGTAAGCAATTGGTACTTTTTCACCTTCATTAAAGGTTAAGTACATAAATCCACATCTTCCTGGGTTGATTCGGATTACAAGGTTGCGTATGTTTACGCGTGTCTGTAAATGTGATGTTGCTAACATGTCTGTTTGCACTGAACGCAAAATTTCTGTGTGTTTTTGAGTCAAATTAGAAGTTTTAAAATCAGGTTTGATTAATTTGTAGAGAGGTTTAACCCTTTCTGCATAATTTAGAATGTACGTTCCTCTGAAATTCAGGAAACCTAGAATTGACTGTAAGTTTTTCAGCGTTTTTGGTGGTTGGAGCAGCGCACACTTTTCTAAAAATTTGGCTGCCAGGCTTTTGCCTTCACTTGATAACTCATATCCTAGAAAAAGGACGTTTAGTTGGGCAATTCTTGATTTCTTAAAGTTGAATTTGTACCCTTCAGAGGCGAATCCAAGTATAATTGTATTCACTCTGTTCAAGTCCCTGTCCAAGTCATCATCTGTTAGATAGATGTCATTGACATAGGATAATACCTCATCATCATATGTTTGTAGTAACTCTGTTACATTGGCTGAAAATAACCCTGGACTATTCTTGAATCCCTTCGGCAGATGACAGAAGGGATGTTGTGTCCCCATATTCGAGAAAGTGGTCAAGTTCCTGCTTTCAGGTGCAATGTTTTGACAGAAAAAAACGTTAGAAATATCTAATGTGGTTTTATATTTTTTACGCACAATCTTTTTCATTGGTGCTGCACTGTGTGCATTTTGTACTGCAAAGATTTCGCAACAAGAGTTTAAATTTCTGTAGTCCAAAACTAGACGATATGTATTGTCTGGTTTGGAGACAGGAAAAAAAGGATTGTTCATTTACAAGGTGCATGTTTCAATCACCCCTTGGTATTCAAGTTGATCTAATATCTACCTGACCTGTTGTTTAGCTGGATACTGCCTTTGTGCAGTTGGTTGAGTTTTTAACTGGATTTTATTGGGTGAGCAGAGAGCTGAGCGAGACCAGTGGCGGGAGAGAGCCAAGCAGAACGGGCTAACGGTCAGAGGACACCGGCCGCGCCGTGTCGTGCTGAGAGAAAGACCAAAAAAGACCAAGTGGACGAGAGGGCCAAGGCACCAAGGAGGTAGGAGACTGCCAGCTTCACCGCTTAGCGGAAAAGGCGGAAAGGCGGAGAAAGGTGGTGAACGGAGGACGGGCCACGCTTACCCTTACCTTAACCTTAACTTTGCTTGCCTGCCAGCTGCTGCTTGCCGACGTCGGTCCGGGCTCGGGCTCGGGTGCGGCAAAGGAGCGGGTGCGGACAAGGGTGTGAGCGCGGGATCGGTCCTCCGGTCCCCAAGCCTGTCGGCTCTGTCCAGCACTCTGGGGGGCATAGCAGCTTAGTCTAGCAGTCTAGCAGCGCCCTGTCCAGTGGTCAGGCCCGGCCAGTAGCGCCAGTAGTGACCTACGGGGGAGGCGCCGAGGCAGCGCACTGTTGGGAGCCTGTTGGGAGCCTGTATCCCAATTGCTGGCCAGCAGACAGACTAACCATCGATCAAAACTCGACCAACTGAAGCACCAACAATAAACAACACTTACAGGGACAATAAAATCAATCCCCACCGTGACTCTTGTTGTCACCCAACCGATCGCCGGCAAGCTAACCTTGAAACAGAGAAACAGAGAGAGACTGGGCCAGTGGACTAGCGGACTAGTGGTTGCAGGAAGTGTGAGCGCTGGGAGCTAATAGAAGCCAAGGGATAGCGCTGTGATAACAACACTCCTGTATAAACCCCAAACTGTCGTTCCGTCAGCGGGCCAGCGGCAGCAGGTAGTGTGAGCGCTGGAAGTGACAGGAAAGCGCTGTGATAACAACACTCCTGTATGCGCCCCTAACGTCGCTTCTGTCATTATAACCACTGCCTCATAAACGCCACAAATGACAGCAGCGACAAGTTCTAAACAGCCACAAAAATTGAAGGGACAAAGAGAACAAAGCGAACAGCAGCAAGGAGGAGGTTCGCACTGCACCTGATCCGCACTCCGCTTGGCACAAGGAAAGTAGGACAGGCACGGTCCCCCTCAAGGGTACTAGCGCCGACTAGCGAGCAGACGGTCACGGCACCTTGCAAGTACCCTAGTCAGTACCCGAACTAGCGGCAAGTAAACACGAAAATACGAAAAACAATACTAACCCACAACATATTAAAGTAAACCATCAGCAAATCATCTGAGGGGAAAAATTAGATCTGGGAGGCTAAGAGTAAACCCACCAAGAACCATCAGGAAGAAGGCCAAGGCCAAGATCAAATCGCCTGCTCATACCCAGCAAGCTGACCAACTCCCCAGTTTAATATCTCCCATCTACTCGATCTTTGGAACAGTGAAACTCTCCGGGAAGTTCACATTTATGAAGGACCCGATGTCAGCAATCTATTCATCGCCGACAACTCTAAGCGGCCTACAGAAGCCAATGACTCCGAATATCTGTAGCACAAAGACGGAGACAAAGGACACGTCGGCAGCTCAATCAGTCCAACCTATCATACCCACAATGCCAAACGGAATTGAGACGAATTTTAACTGCGCGGAGCAAGTCCACGATCCAACGAAACGCACAGTGCAATGTCAAGCCCTAGTCCATAGGGATAATAACATGCATTAACCAGCAGCAGGACCAGACGCAGAGGAAAAAATACCAACAACACGAGACTTACATACAGTTCCAGACATCATGCTTGAAGGTTGCACAAGTAATGTTTCACTAAGCAATAGCGAACTGAATTTAGCCACGCCTAGCAATCAACGACCAGACAGTAAAAGGGACAGCCCTTTTAAAAACAACCAGTGTGACCCATTAGACAAAGTTTATCTAAACAATCATTCAACTCCTAGACCGGCCTTATGTTCAAACAAAAATCTAAAACCGAGGACAGCGAAAATAAAAGACCTACACCTGGCGTGGAAACCGGAAACATCAACAATAACTAGCAATGATAAGACCATAAGGCAAAGGGGCCGCCCGTCCATCAATACAACTCGAAGTGACACGGAGCAATCCAACATAAGCGACAAATTACTGCTTGCCGCACGGGAGGACCCAGCAATAACAATGTATGACTCACAGTCAGAAATTTTACCCATTTCACCAATCATAGGTCCACTGAGCAATAGTCAGGCAAAGATCCTCAGCGGAACGAAACCGGCACAAGGAAACGACCCATTTACATATGCAAGCAATTGTGTCAAGGACAACTTAAAGGAAATGTCTATACTAGCGATCTCAAGTTCCTTGACACCAGACATAGTACCTATCGAAAGAAATTCCTATACTAAACAAAAAACAACCCAAGAACAGAAACACACAATACTGCCAAGTGGTCAGATCGTCCCGGAGCCGGCTATCATTCTTAACAAAGAACATAGCACACAACCAGAAGCTGAACCTCACACCAAAAGCAACTTAGAATCCATATTCACCTTACACAAGGCACTTTGACGCACACTGGAAACTTCGATAAAAACCCTAAATATGCAGTCGGACAAGCTTGACGTACAAATATACTTAATGGGCTCAATAGCCGAGCACATAGCTGGCATAAATAAAACACTCGACGTAATGGCTGGCTCATTCAGCATCCTAACTGAACAAGTCTGCTCAAGTAAGCCAACTCACTCCTGCACTTGCCATCCAAAATTGGAAAAACTTCAGGACCTTCCATTTATACTGAAGGACATTTTTCAGGAATGTAAGCAGACTAACCCAACTGCAATCAGTATTCAATCGAATGATGATTTGATTTCCTTTGACGACAATGTGACCCAAATAAGTAATACAAACAAGCCCAAGAAAACAGAGGCAGCCAACACAGTTGTCCCCTACCAACAGCTGGGAGAAGGAAACGACAAATATAACAACCTGAGCATTACTGTAACCAACAGACCACAAAAGTCAAACTTAAAATCTGCCATCGCCTCGATTTACCAACTGAGCAGCACTAAACCTGTTACTATGGTCCGACCACCAGAAGCTGACGGTGGAACAAGACTAACCAAACGTCAGAAAAAAAGGGCTAGAAAAAATAGAAATCAACGTCCTAGAAGCGAATCTGAGTACAAGCAGACGTTACCAATCTTCCCTATTTTTGAACTAGCCAAAGCAAAAAGCAAGAGTGCTACAACTAACGACCCATCTCAGATGAAGTCACCAAAAGACAAAAAAACAAGGGTCAGAGGACGCCCGTAACAACTGGGGCACAAGTCGTGAGGACAGATCCCTCCAATAAGCAACAACAGAAAATTTTGCCAAACAAAACACCGCACCCAGCAGAGACTACCCCCACAAAAGCTTTGGGCATAGGGTACTCTACAGGCACAGAACTCTGTGACCAAACGGGACCAAATGCTTCCACTGATCAAGAAGTTACCATCGATGGTCAGTCAAATAAGCCATTAGCAAATAACCAATCTACATCGGGAAAATACGAACCTCCCTTTAAACGGACCCCAAGTCCACAGAATAGGAACAAGCAGCTCATAACAATTGAGAAAGAACCAACAAATGACATATCTGGAAAAGACATACTCAACAGTCAGGTTGCTGAAAAGACAGCCATCAATGCCACAGCATGTCCAATTCTAACTATTATTCCGAGCATGGTCACAGAACCTGACAGACGGCTGGCAACAAATGTAACCAGGGAAAATCCTGATCTCATCAAAGTAACCTTCCCAACTGACAGAAAGGACGTTAAATTAGCAGGAATGCAGGGGGCACACGCCGCTCGGAGAACTTGGTCGACGCAAATGTGTGCTTACCAGCAATGAGGCAAGTAACAAGTACAGCACATGAAGAGAAGCCATTAAGCATTCCAAACAAGCGACCCCTGAGTGGTGTTCATTTCCCTTTTGGAAATTGTCAGTCCGATAACATGAAAGTCTCGGTGAGCCACAACCAAATGCATCATCGTCAAATTGTCAAAATCCGTGACAACCCACTAAAGGCAAAGGAGGAGGCCCCCAATGTAGGAAAGCTCCTTTTCATCCCCGAATTCGAGCAGCGAGGCTTGCAAGACTATCTAAACCGTGGGAACATACTCCGCTTAACTTCAGCCATCCCCAGTCTTGGTTACCTTACTTCAGCAGACCTCCTGTCGGTTGAGTTTATAACATCGGACGACGAGTCAATAAAAGAGTGCACATCCACAACATGGAGGGAGGCAGGAATAGTGACCCACATTCTCTCCGAAACGGCCAAATTTAAGGAATGGGGAATCCTTTTGAAGGAAATGGTCAAGGCAGCGTATCCATCCCCGCTCCTAAGAAGGCAGACCAAGAGTGCAAATCTAGCGCCGAGGAATCTACCAACGTGCTCGGTCCTCCAAGGAGCAAGGGGAGCCGATGTAGTAGACCATGAGCACCTTCAGCAGCAATTGTCATACCAAAATTGAACGCCCGGTAAGTCAACTTCAACTGTAAGCCACGCTATAAAAATTCTCTCCTGGAACATTGCGGGCGCTAAAGACATCATGAACAAAAACGGCAAAGCCGCCACTTGGGACCCATACGCAATAATAGCCTTACAGGAAACGTGGCAAACTGATCCAATTGACATACCCGGCCGTTTGTGTTACCACGTAAGTGCGACCCGCCTACAGCGCTTTGAGCGAGCCCGTGGGGGGCTTTCTGTCTACATATCAACATCTTTAAAGATTAGAACAACACAATCGCCTGACTCAACCGCGGACATGCAAATCTTAAAACTAGAGAGCACAACAATGGCCATAACCAGACCTTAATCTTAATAAACATATAAGCAAACCCCAAAAAATCTTCCAAAAAAGCATTATTCCAACGTATCACCTCGGTGGTCACTAACATGTGTTTGGAACACCCAGACTGGGAGATAATTCTCACGGGCAATTTCAACTCAAACCTTCTACAAGAACTGGAGGACGAAGCCAACATTAATGCTGCAAATGAAATCTGGAACGTCATGCCGCAGGTGGTCCCTCAGGCAAGGAAGAAGGACAAGGAGGGCAAACAACTCATGTGGGACCTTGAAAACCTCGGTCTCAGGGCATTAAACAGAAGAACTAATCAAGATAACCCTCCCTCAATGGCCTATATAGGCCATAACTCCTGTTCCGTACTGGACTACACATTTGTCACACTACCCCTGTTTAGTCAAATACAAGACTTCCACATCATTTGTTCCCTGGACAGCGACCACTCTAAACAATACTTTGAGATCGCGACGGAAATACCTAAACTCGAACCAGCCCCCATGCTACCAGGCAACGTCACGACCATCAACCTGAAGCGGCTCAAGTGGACCAGTGAATCCCTCCCACGGATAGCCAATGACGCCAAAAATGTATTAGAAGAGTTCCTGACAGAGAACGCCCTGAGCCCAGTCACTTGGAACAATTACTTGAAGCAACTTCCCAGGACCAACTCAAGTAACAAAACAAGAACCTCTATTAAATTTTACACCGGATTTAATAGATCAGTACTATCATTAAAGAGGCACTTGGAAAAACTTATACATCAAGCACGTGGACATACCCAAAACGTCAGTGCCTGGGCAGCAGTACGCAAGGTCAGGACTCAATACAAGAAACTAATATGGACCGAAAAACAAAATCTCCAAAATGAGTTCTGGTCCAAATTACTACACAACATAAAGAGAGCGGACTCGCGGGCTTTCTGGCTACAAGTCAACTCCGTAAACCGGACATTCCAACCAATAAGCATGGCCTGTATAACTGAATCGGAATGGTCTCAACACTTAACGGACACATTCTCAATCAATAATTTGAGCACAGCCACTACCTTGGCCTTCGAAGCAACAGATAACCCAGAGCGGGAAGTCATTGCCCCAGTTCACCAAGGGAACAACGCAAAGGTTCATGGAACAATAGCACCACGCCCCAGGCATGACGGCGAACCAAGTATCCTAAAAATAATTGGGAAAAGCAAGCAAGACAGCGCCCCAGGTCCAAACGGCGTTCCACAAGCCATCTACAAGGTGGATCCACAGTATTGGGCTAGTAAATTCAACTTACTGTTTCGAATGGTAACCAACACAGGTGGCATTCCCGAGAGCTGGAGGGGAGCGATCATAACTCCAATCTATAAAGGCGGAGAGCGCAAGGACCCGAACAACTACCGCCTGATCGCCCTCCTTGACGCTGAATCAAAATACTACGCGTCATTGATACTAGCAGACCTGGATAAATGGTCAGAAATGAACAGTAAAATACCACTGAACCAGACCGGATTTCGCCGCGGCATGGGAACAACGATGAATGCCATGGCTTTATGCATTATCGCCGAGAAAAGTCTACAGAATTCCCAAGAGCTTTACACCTGTTTTGTAGACTTCAAGGCGGCATTTGACCGCGTCAACAGGCAAATGCTATGGAATAAATTAAAACACCAGGGCCTACCGGACTCAATCCTCTTGCCCATTATTAACCTCTACACCGAAACCTGGATGCAGGTAAAAATCGACAATGGGCGTCGCCTGACCAGGAAGATCTATACTGCTGACGGACTAAAGCATGGATGCGTCCTGGCCCCACATTTATTTAATTTATTTATGAGCGACCTGGCAGAAAGCCTAGACAATGTCAACACGCATCCGCCCAAGTTAGGTACCCTTCGTCTAACGCACTTATCGTACGCGGACGATGTGGTACTATTGAGCCAGACAAGAATCGGCCTTCAACGCCTGCTAGATGACCTGTCCAGCTACACAAAAAGGAACCTGTTAACAATAAACACCAGGAAAACAAAGTCAATGCTCATATCACGATGACGCAAAAACCCGCCAACCTTCCGAATAAATAATAATCAGCTGGAATCCGTAAACAACTACAAATATTTGGGGGTATACCTAGACAAGCGCCTAAACTTCCTAGTGTACTTCAAAGACATAGAAAGAAAGGGGGCCACGCTACTGCACGCCTTTGCCAGCCTGGCAGTCGAGCTAAAGGGCCCTCTTGTCTCTCCTCTGCTAACTGCAATGAAAGCAAAATTATTGCCTACAATAGCATACGGGAGTGTTTTGCACCACGGGAAAAGCGCCACCCTCCTGGATAAAATACAAACCAAAGTCTACAAACGGGTTTTCTTGTTGCCGAACAATTCTTCTCCAGCGCAAGTTAGACTCGAGTTCGGATTACAATCTCAAGTTCTACTGAAAAAATACGAGGTCATTAAATTCTGGTACAATGTCTGGAGGAACAAGGAGAATAAAATGAATGGTGCACTCTGGGAAGCGATCCAAACAAGTCCGACCTCTGAGTATTCAAAATACCTAAAGTTCTCACTAGAGGCAACTGACCTGGGAACATTGTGGGAAACAAAACTGCCAGCTCCTTCGTTTAACAAGGTGGTCAAAAGGATTGCCAAGAATCACTCGTTCCTCAATGACAAAATAACTTTTAGCACCCGAACCCACGCTTGGATGACTATTAAATCGTATACAAGGCCTGCTCCAGCACTTTATTTAGACACGGCATTCTCGTTGACCCTCAAACGCAAATTTCTCCATTTAAGGCTGGGCAGTTTGCCCACAAGACTAGATCAACCCAGTTGGAGACCACAAGAAGCAACGGAATGTCACCTTTGCGGTGCAGGTAAACATGACTTCACACACATAGTTTGCATCGGTCCAGCTATGTATCAAGGTCGGCGGTACTGGCTTAAGGACAAATTCAACGAGCTAGGAGTCCGTACCTGCCGATCCGCGATAGTCCAGATTTTATGTTGAGCGGATGCCCAACTGATCTGTAGATCAGTAAAATTCCTGGACAGTTTCGTGAAAAAACGAGGCACACTGCCACATGCCGGATCCCCACTGAGACTTAATAACATTGTTTGAAAGATTAATTTGTGTTTTGGAAAAGTTTACTGAAACTGGTCAGACTCTCTGTTACATAGTCCTCAATCTTTTCCTTACTTTTTTTTCTTTATTTTTTTCTTTTCTTTCTCTTCCCCTTTCCTTCTTCTTATTTATTTCCTTATTACAGCCCTAAAAGTTTGTTTTAAATGTTGCAGAACGCTATATATTGTAATGGTTTTAATTAACCGTACAATAACGAATTATTATTAATAACTGGATTTTATGGTGAGAAGAATCCTCATCCCATTCTACATGATTTTTATATAATGCTGGAGCCTGGGATACAGCCCATTTTCTGGGATAGGTATATTTTAAGTGAATTGGAATATGATTGGAGAAGGCTGGCATAATGATGTCTTCGCCGTAAGGGCACTCCCAGACAAATTTTGGTAGCCAGTCTTTTTCAGCTAGAAGAATGTCATAACCCTTAGACTGCTTCTCGCAAAAGAGTGCTCTTATTTTCCTAGTTATCTCCCCTCCATCCGGAGTGTTACTTCATATAACTTATGGGATACACTAACCCTGGTATCAGCTGTTTCAACTTGAATGTACTCATTCAAGACCACTGTCTCCAGATGATCCTTCAAGATTTGGGAGCTATGGTGACTTCTGCTGCGCTGTTCAGCATTGTCTGGGCCCCCTCCCCGTTCTTGAGTTGTGTCCTCAAGATCCTCGGCATGTCCGATTTAGAGACCTGCTACCTTCTTTTTGGTGAATTGGGTTTTCTTATTTTTTGGAACGTGTTGATCGTCTTTGGACTTCACACGTTCTTCCTTGTGTTCTGACCGTCCTCTTCTTTCTGATTTCTGTGAGGAAGTCTGAAAGGTACGAAAGGAACATGTATCAGTATCTTGATTTCTATCAGGTTTTTTCAAATTATCCCTATTCCTGAGGTTATAACTCTTTTCAGAGGGCTCCTTTTGAGGAGACCTTCCTCAGGACTGAGAACGCTTCTCATTAGTAGTTTGTTTAGTATTTTCCCACTTCTTTTTAGGAGTAGTGAGAGTGTTTTTAATAAAGACCTTTTCAGGACTTTCTGTTAGTTGGGGTTTACCTGTTTTCCCACCCAAACTATCTCTTCCTAGTTCTTCGGAGGATTTTTCAATTATTTTGGCCAGTTCATATGGTTGCTCAGTTATATCAATTTCCCTTATTTTTTGGCGCATCGCCACTGATGCTGCTTCACCTTTAATATTAGCTAATATTATAGCTGAGACATGTTTGAAATCTTTCAGTAATTTCATACCCAGATTTAAAGCAGGCTCTGACCGGTATTCATTTTGAATCTGTTTCAGGAAGTCTGGTAACACCGCCATAGACGGAACACCATCTGTTTTTGTGTAGATTGCAGCAAAGACTGTACCCCTGATGTCGCAGTCCTCCAGGTGTGGTGCGATCCCCATTGGTAAACATATTGTTAAAATTCTCTGCTTCTCATGAGGTGTACTATCAGGAATACTGCCTCGATTTGAGTAATTTTTTTAGCTATCCAGAATGGAATTTGTTCCCTTTTTGTGGGTAATTTACCAATGACTGATTGAATAGTCTGTGGTGTGATTTTATTTGTGCTCCCCTGCTGGGGGGTTTGTTGTGGAATCCTTACAGGAGGTTGGACTGTTAGAGTCCGCATGACATATTGAACCAATTGTCTATGTATTTTGATTAGTGGTTTTAGTTGAACTAATAGTTCTTCCCTTGACATTCCTTCAATGTCAGGATGTAGTATATAGCTGGCTAATACCGGCCATGTTGCTCCTGGTCTACCTAGTGAAGCGAGCCTGATAATGTGATTTTGATTTTGTAGGACGCCTTTAAACCAAAGCTGATGCTAATGGTAAGTTCCGTTGGATTATCCTCTACTTTGTAGAAGTGAAACACATGCGATACTGCATTTGCTTCAGGGAAGATTATCCATGAATAGAATACCTCTGTCTACCAATATTTGTGTGCCTCTATGACAAAAATGACCCTACCCTACCTCTTGATGATAGGCCATTTGTGATAAGCTTTGTAGTGATGGCTTTCCTTAAGTTTTCCGGGACGATTATAGCATCCGGGTCGGTTTCTTGGAAACCTGTAACATCTAAACCCGGTTGTTTTGCAGTTGCTGCAGCTCCACCGGTTGCTTTATTGTCGCCGTTAAGCGACATTGTTTAATGAAAGTTGTAGAGCAAGTTTCAAGGAAACAAAGATAAGGTGCACAATATTTTGGAACACTGTATCCTTCAACGTTGAATCAAACCAAAACTAATTCATAGGATTTTTGTCCTACTTAGTTATGACGGATAATTTATCCTTTTACCCACTCCAGACATCTATTGGAGTATTGTACGGGAAAATGGTGTCTCTGTGAAAAGCACGACTGAGTTACTCTAGTATCTAGCGTTAATTTAGTGCCTTACCAAACGTTGGGCGCTATATAGTGTAGTTTCTATATTCCCTATAGGCTCTGCACATTGGAATAATATATCCTATAGATTTGACGTAGGACTTAGGTCGACTAGGTCTCTATCGAATATATTAGACTTAATTGTGAGTGCCAGCTAGCTCAGAGATCACTAGAAACTTTCTCGAATACACAAGAAGGGATTTGTTTCTGAAAACCGCATAAACATGAGAATTTTGTGTCCCCAATAATAAAACTGATCTTCAGAGTCGTGGAAACAATAGATAGATATTTTACTCAGTCAATCGTGCATGCTTCATTTCATCAGAGGTGTAGAGAAATAGAGAGACAGTCGTTTTCAATAAAAGGATTTATTGAACAGTCTTCTTTCTCGAGCAAGTAAAGTGAACTGCTACAACCCTGGGCGCAAAGTATAATGCGTACAGTAAGAAGAGTATAATAAAATAATACTGTTAAAGCATTGTATGGTTTCTAATCCATAGATAAATACATACATAAATAACAAAGGCTAAAAAGTACTCAACTGGTGCTTCTAAAATACGCCTACCCCGATGTACCTAACCTAAGTCTAGTACGAGGGAAGAAGTAAGTGAGGTGTAGCATAGGTTTAGTTTGTTTTTTGCCAAGAATCTACCAAGATTTCTCTTAGGGTCTAATCAGCTCCATGCCTTGGTTTTAGAATGAAGGAGGTCTGGTATCTCTGTCTCGGACTCGATTTCCCAACACCCTGTGAGGGGAGCTTGGAATCACTGGAGTTGGATTCTCAGCGAGAGAAAGGCAGCCTCTTTGTCAGTGCGTCAGCTGGAAGGTTGGCTTCCTTCGGCACTTGCTGTAGCGAGCTGCGTCGGGCAAGTCGATAGTCTAGCTGCTCCGAACAACTGTGTGTTTTCTAGGACAAGTGTAGATATATTTATACCTTGAAGGTGCCTAGTTTAACGTAAAGTCGGACATAATAACATCATGAAAGAACCCCAAGGGAATGGTAGTTCTTTGAAAACTCCATGATTTCTAGGACAAATCAATATTCAAGCAAGGGGATGTCCCTAACTGCTGAAGTCAAGTTTTCTAAGAAATCGTTGTGGCTTTTTAGAACTAGTGCAAGTAGCTATGCCTGTATTTGGACTGGATGGGTTATGTCTAAATATGGGTATGATTTCTATGTCTATATAAGGGCAATGTGAATTATACCTATATAAGGGCATGAATCGGTAAATTACGCTTGGATTCTAAAATACTACACAACAAGACAGGCTTATCTCTAAGGCAATATGTAAAGTATTTGTACTCAAAACATACAGTAATAAAATTGACACCACATCAGTTTATGAATAAAAGTATCTGTACCTAAACTCAACAAGACCAAAACAACAAAAATCCAACATACAGGTAGTAAAATAGCACTTAAAACAGTTTCTTCCCAAAAAAAGCTTGTAGAAAACAAATAGCTACACCTGGGGCTAGTGTGACGTTGTGAGAGCAATAAATCCAAAGTACAACGCTGACCGGAAGGTGGGAGGCCTTGGGTACAGAGTCACATGGACCACCAAACAAACAGTACGTTTGGATTATGAAGTCTATGACGAAGCATGGCGTTGTGTAAGTTAGGCATCAGTGCCAAGGTCGAGGCTGGCTCCTTGGCTTCCACGGGGGGTGAGGCTTCGTGCCTGTGAGGAGGCGACGTGTGGAATCTAGGACAGGGGCAGGCTCTGAGGTGTCAGGTCTGGTGACGGTGTGAAGTCGCTGAGTTCATGGAGGCAACTTGGCAGAAGCAGCAACTGCAGGACAACCCCTCACAGCACACAGCAGAGGGACAGCACTCCTCCTCACAGCACTCCAGTTCTTGTCCTTGGCAAAGGTTCCTTTTGAGTCCAGAAGTAATCCAAAATTCTGGGGTTCAAGGTCCACTACTTTTGCCCCTTTTCGTCATTTATCTTCTTTGTGTAAGGGTCTCTGAGCCCAGTCAGAACCAGTTCTGTCCTCACTGGTGCAGTATGACCACAGGGGGTGGAGACAGCATTATGCAAGGGAGACACACAATATTCTGGTGCAAGAAAATCTCTTCCAACTACTCTAAATGCAGTCAAGGTCTTTTCAGATCAGCTCTTAGTCATCCAGGAAGGGTCAGATACATGTGAAGTACCTTTAATTCCAAAATCACGTTTCCATATAATTTACTTTTAAACGCAGCCTGCAAAGTAGGGCTCCCTTTCAAATGGCAGCAGGCAACACAGCAGTGCACACTTACGCATATTATATCTGCTGGACATCTAAACCCATATGTTCTACCATATACTAGGGGCTTACAGGTAGGTTATCATAGTAATTGTAATTACACCAAATTACCATATACCTTTTACACAGGGCACTGGTCCTGAGTCTGGTTAGGAGAGCCCAGAACACAGTCAGAGTCAGTTACTAACAGTATAAATCATATGATCAGGGGAAAATGGATGACTTTCTCACATAGAAGTAATAACATATAAGCAAGGATAAAAGCACACAGGCATAGGTAGGGGTAGAGGGCTGGGGTAATGACAAATACAAAACTAGAAAAAAAGGGGGGCATATTTTGTTATTGGAAGAAGGATGATAAGAGGGCTAAAAAAGAAGAGGGGTGTTGGTAGTTTTCATTCCTTATAAACAATACAAAGTAAGGACAGACAAGGAAGAGGCAGGAAGGGGTGCAAGGTGATTTACAACTCACTAGGGAACTATATGATGCTGCACAAGAACTTTAAGGAACATTTTTAGACATAAAGGGCGATCACCAGGATGGATTCACCATCCCAGTAAGTTCTAAACATTGGGAAAAATATGAGCAAACAAGATGGAGAAGAAAGTTGCTCAAGCAATTTCCTAAAGTAATTTTTTCTTTAGAATCACAACCAATAATAAAATGTGTATGCATGAATTCCTTATGTGAGTATTGAGAGAGTATTTATGTGAAACCCAACCCCAAGCAAGCATTGGCAAAGCCAATCAATCTCACCCTTGGTTTCTAGCTTTCTGGATTTGTCAATCTGTGTTTTTTATCATAATTTTTTAAAACATTTTGTGCGAGCTACAAGACCCACGTCAGTATTTATTGAAAAATAGAAAAAACTGTCTTAAATAAGCTGACATTTCCTTAGTAGCCATTGACATTGAATAGACATACTGTATATGTGGAAGCACTGTTTGTGAAAGAGCAGACTGTTGGCACTAATATTAAAGTTAGCCAATAGCAGAAGTGGGCTCACCCAATGTCCCAGACTGTAGGCTGACAAAAAACCAATGAAAGCAAAAAGCTAGCTGAAATCTCCTATAATAAAAAATATATATATCATCAGTATGTAGTTATAGTTAGGATGTATTTTCCATAGGGAAAGCATTTTTTGCCTTCCCTATATCTTTGCCGTCATTTGACGAAAAAAGTGCCCCGGTGATTTCTGTTGCACATGGGAAGTTTCAGGGTGATCTGTCAAGTGGGGGCTGAGAAAAAGGGGGGTCAAAAATGTGTGTTTCCCATGTTAATTCCCTTAGGAAATTTAGACACTGCTACAACCCGAACTGCTGAACATATTTACCCCAAGGGGCATATTTTCAAGCCCCTATCGTCACGGAGCATCAGTTTTTTTGATGCTCCGGGGGATTAGTGCCATTTTCTAAATGTACAAGGTGGCGCTAAGCCACTTAAGGTGGCTTAACATCACCTTGTAAACATGCCCCTTTCTGCTGCAGTCCTCTGCAGCAAACGGGCATGCAATGGGTGTTAAATCTGTGACAGTGCCAAAAACTCATGCCAGGCAAGAGCAGGCATTTAAAAGGTTTGAGTTCTCCTTGTTTTTCTTTTTCTATGTATGCTGGATTCTGCAGAACACATGGAAAGAGCAAAAATAAATTAAAGGGGTCCCGCATCGCAAACCCGAGCGGGTGCTCACGCTGCTGTCTCCTGCCCAAGGAGGGGCTATCATACTGCTCCTGTGACGAGGGGGAAATATGCCACCCCAGGAGGGGAATCCTAACTCGGGAGAATTGCTGCCGCCTAGCGCACGGGACTCCACTGACCAGGAGCCCGTGCACTCTTCACCTGGGACAGAGGGGAGGGACGCCCTCGCAGCTGACGTCACGACAGCCAGGCCTTATCACACCTCGCGGAACCCGCTGGCGCGGGTCCCGCATCGCAAACCCGAGCGGGTGCTCACGCTGCTGTCTCCTGCCCAAGGAGGGGCTATCATACTGCTCCTGTGACGAGGGGGAAATCTGTCGCCCCAGGAGGGGAATCCTAACTCGGGAAAATTGCTGCCGCCTAGCGCACGGGACTCCACTGTCCAGGAGCCCGTGCGCTCTTCACTTGGGACAGAGGGGAGGGACGCCCTCGCAGCTGACGTCACGACAGCCAGGCCTTATCACACCTCGCGGAACCCGCTGGCGCGGGTCCCGCATCGCAAACCCGAGCGGGTGCTCACGCTGCTGTCTCCTGCCCAAGGAGGGGCTATCATACTGCTCCTGTGACGAGGGGGAAATCTGCCGCCCCAGGAGGGGAATCCTAACTCGGGAGAATTGCTGCCGTTTAGCGCACGGGACTCCACTGACCAGGAGCCCGTGCGCTCTTCACCTGGGACAGAGGGGAGGGATGCCCCGCAGCTGACATCACGACAGCCAGGCCTTATCACACCTCGCGGAACCCGCTGGCGCGGGTCCCGCATCGCAAACCCGAGCGGGTGCTCACGCTGCTGTCTCCTGCCCAAGGAGGGGCTATCATACCGCTCCTGTGACGAGGGGGAAATCTGCCGCCCCAGGAGGGGAATCCTAACTCGGGAGAATTGCTGCCGCCTAGCGCATGGGACTCCACTGACCAGGAGCCCGTGCGCTCTTCACCTGGGACAGAGGGGAGGGACGCCCTCGCAGCTGACGTCACGACAGCCAGGCCTTATCACACCTCGCGGAACCCGCTGGCGCGGGTCCCGCATCGCAAACCCGAGCGGGTGCTCACGCTGCTGTCTCCTGCCCAAGGAGGGGCTATCATACTGCTCCTGTGACGAGGGGGAAATCTGCCGCCCCAGGAGGGGAATCCTAACTCGGGAGAATTGCTGCCGCCTAGCGCACGGGACTCCACTGACCAGGAGCCCGTGCGCTCTTCACCTGGGACAGAGGAGAGGGACGCCCTCGCAGCTGACGTCATTATATAATGCCTAGCAGCTCCCGCAGCGCGGGGCGTGCGCGGGGCGAGCCGGGCAAAGCCCGGGCAAAGGGCGGGCCCTCTGTGGCCCTCAGAGGCCAGAGGAGGACGGGACGGGCCACCCCACTTGGTTTCTTTGGACGAGGAGGTACCTATATTTTTAACCTTCCTATAATTCTGCCATTCCATTTGTTCATTGACTCCCATGTAGCAGTGTTTTCCACTAGTCATGTCCATTTGGGAGGAGCTGAACGCCCTGTGTGGCACAAAGTATGTACCGGAAGCCTTGACCCCTCCTAAATTGGGTACAGACACTGACCAACTTAACTGCACTCTATTTGATGTACCTTTATCCCCCGATAAAACTCATGCTCAAACCAACACCATGTCCCGGGAATCAACCAGCAAAAGGGAGCATGCTGATGTCAAAAATAAGGCCAACGATGATAATCTACCAAATGTTGAGGTGGACAAAATGTGCATTAGCCCCCCATTGTGCCCCTCTAACTCAATTACACTAACACCGGCTAAGAACTTACTGGCTCAGATTGAGCAACTTTTAATCTCGGCTTTATCACCTTTGATCATAAAAATCAATGATCTTGGGGACAGGTTGACCCTTATCGAAAAAACAATAAAAAAGAACTATTCATCAACCGGAAAAATTGATGCACCTATTTGCCCTACTCCCTCTATCAATTATGAAATGTCCAAACCCACTGCATGCAGAAAAAATCAAACTTTGGAACCCCCCTTCGTTACACTCATTCCAAGAGGCCCGAATGTTACTCTAAACCCCGTACTCGTACCACATAGAGCACCCAGGACCACACCTGATAGAAGGCACTGCATCAATCTACCCCCCCGAAGCCACTCCATTCATGACTGTTCTCTCTGGGGCCCCTGCATTGAGTCACGGCAAAATTGAAACTCATCAGGATTTGCTTAACAAAGCGATTTTTTGGTTAAAACACAACAGACCGTTGCCACCTGCACTAGATGGCGGAATCCTGAGTGTTAGGAGGGTGGGGTGGCTAGGTACGCTGCCCAAAGACATTTCGGGGGACTTGATTTTAATTAAATTTAAGGATAGGAACATTGTCCCCTACCTCCATTCCTCCCAGCCTAAAGAAGGAGATGGTCCCATTTGTATTTGTGATCTGCATGATTTTTATCCCAGCCCCCGGTACAAATCGCTACCAAGACTAATGTCACTGAACAATAATTCTTGGTGAAAGGGGATCCCGGGTACCTTGTGCCATTAATTTTTTTACTTTTTTCTTACTTTTTTACCTTTTTGTTTTAATTCTTGACTATTCACGTATTTTGACCTGATTAGTTAAATTGTTTCTTGTTCATTTTATCCATTGACTTCTTTTAATCCTGCAAATGATTTGATGAGTTATCTTTGTATGTATGTACTTTTCTTTCTTGTTGCTTTTATGGTTTTAAACTAAAAACCGAATAAAGCTTATACATTTTTAAAAAAAAATTAAAGTTTGTTTACGTGCAGGAAGGTCTCCCTTCCTGCACATGAACAATGATTAAATAATGATGATTTGCTACTTCTATATCTGCTGCAGAATGCAGCACACACAGAAGTAACAAATACCCATTATGAATTGTTTATGTGCAGGAAGGGGCCAAGGTGTCCCTTCCTGAACATAAACTATAATTCCCTGCAATGCAGGCACCCTTGCACTATGGTGTTGGGTGCCTGCATTGGTGGTAGGCAGCTAATTTTAGCACCAGGGCTAGGGAAAGCACAGGGGTCTGCCTTATTGTAGTAAATATGGTGTATCCCTGCGACTTGAAAATGTTGGAGCTGCCCTATTTGGTGTTGCTCCAAGCTGAGTCACAGAAACAAAGTTTTTAAAAGAGAAAACGGGGCGGGGTAGAAATACCCTGACCCCCTAGACCTCTTGGGGGGGTGTCTCATGGGGACCCTGCAGGGACAAAAAAGAATTAAAAAAAATGAGCAGGAGTTGTGTTGGATATGTGGATCCTGCTGAAAATGTAAAAAAATTAAGTGAAGCATCCAGCGATTTTAAAATGGCCCCCGGGTAGGTCATTTTAAAAATAAAGCAGAGGGGGGCATTCTCCCCCCATTCTGGAGCTTATCAATGCCCCGGGGACCACCACCTCCCCGAGGTTCTCAGTTCAAATGAATGGGAGGCAACCATATGGCTTCCACCGCTGCCCCGGGGAATACCACCTCCCGGAGGACAGTTTTAAAAAACAAACCACGGGGTCCTCTTGAACCTTCTGTTCCCTGGGGACTACCACTTTACAGGGTTAATTCATTTTTATTGACGGGTGTGTTTGACACCCCCTTTGGCCCCAGAAAACACCACCTCCCTGGAACCATCTTTTTTTTTTAATTCCCTCTCTGGTCGTTTTCAACCCCGGGGAAAGTCACATCCCTGGGGCAGGCCCTGCAAATTAGAAAGGAGAGGGGCAGATTAAAAATGTAAGGAAAATTAGGGGTAAATATACCTGCAAGATAAGTTATGCTGTCTACGTGCTGCAATGCCCATGTGGCTTGCAGTACGTTGGCAGCACAATTTTAGAAGTTCATAAAAGGATCATACAGCATCTAAGGGCAATAAAGAATGGTGACCAGTCGTATCCAGTTGCACAGAAGTTTAAGAAGGTCCATAATAAAAATGCTAGGGGATTTAAATATTTTGTGATCGATTCTGTGGCAGAGAATGTCAGAGGAGGGAACAAGGAAATAAGCATTAAGGAGATTAGAGTCACACTATAATATAGAGCTAGATTCTAAGCAGCCAGGTGGCCTGAATGTTGAAGATCTCCACATGCATCTGTAACATGTAAATGGATTGATGAAGAAAATGATCTAAATCTAATGCATTGTAATGGATTTTGCGATGTAAAAAATACATTGTAATGGCATGCATTGTAACGATATTGGCCCACTTGGGCTGGATACGTGTAAAAATACAAGATGCTGTAAGGTTTCCCTTATCAAGTAAACCACGGATTTATAAAATTTTACATGATTAAATAAGGTACAATGATTTCACTGTACATACAATTAGAGCGGAATAATGGCAAGACAGCAGTTAGCACAGTCACATTCAAGTATAACGGAATGCGCTATGTTGTAAATACTGTAAATATCAATTGAAAATTTGAGTAATTGCTGTTGATAATCAAGGTAATGAACTTGTATAACTATAATATTGATACCAACTGAAATTTTGCATTGTTAATATTAAGGTTTTACCATTTACCGAAGTGAAATGAACGATGAGTCTGTTTTTACTATCACTGAAGGTTTAGTTGTCATGTGGCACGCATGATTCACGAATTATGTTTAAAAAATGGCCACGCTCGATACCTCGGTATCAGTGAGCAAGACTGCTTTGCAGTTGAATCGCGTTTGATAGTGGCCGGTAATAAAATCTGGAAACCACACACATGGCGTTGTCATCCTTTTTGTCAAGGAGTTTATTGTATTTGATGGGACCTGCTCTCGTGGGGTCCTTGCGACGACACAGAAGACTGAATGGATTGTGAGTGCAACTTTGAAACGTTGATCGTTTGTGTTAAAAAAAAATTACTGCGGCAGTCCATTGTCAGTAAGTGTGCACCACCTGGAAGATATTAAGGGGCCACGGCAGCACAGAACTGTGCGGAGCCTCCTATTGGAAAAATCAGTCAGCATGATTAACGGAAAACCCTCACCTTGGAGGCCCACTGGAGGGCTGTGAATATAATTTTACTGGCATGGAAATATGCAAGACCCACGGTAGTAACAAAAGTAGGGGGCACCAAGGCCTCCTAATGACAACTACTATAGCATGCAGCATTTGTGGTAGTCACCTGTGGCCTATTATGGGTGTAATAAAACACGTGTTGTAAAGGTCCCTCTCTCATCTTTCATTGCGGTTTCTGTGCAAGCCTGTGATCAAGGAGCAAAGGAGCTCCGAAAAGCGTAAGGCTGAATGGATTGTTCTCCGAGGAAAGGAAAGCCAGTTTTGCTTTTACACAGACTGGTAGTTGAGTGCAACTTCGAAACGTTGGAGGCTTGTGTTAAAACAAATATATACATATATATATTTATATCGCTATGGGTTAAAATAAATCTCAGTGATTGAACCACTGGAGTGCCAAAGTCATCTCTTGAAAATCAAAGGTGTAATTGCTTGCATAACGAGACAAGGCGGAAGTCTCTTTTTTGGCACCACTTTCGTTAAGCACGTGCACCTGCAGCCGCAACTTGCAAGGTACCGAAGCAGCTACGAGGCCGACGTACCCCTGGACCTCATCGTTGCACGTAGGAAGAATCAGAAGAGAAGAGGGCGGCAACGTGCAACAGGTATCGGAGGTTCCTCGTAGAGCACGGGAATGTTCAAACTCCGGTAAGAGGCGTGCATTGGGGTGGACGGGAGTCCAACTGCAAACCGTTGACTCTCTAAGTACGAAGGAGGGGCAAACAGCAGTTAGTGCAGCGTGAGAAAACAAAGATTTTTCAACAAATCAACAAATATGAGTGATGATGAGTGCTCGTTGAGGGGGCAGGAGGCATTGAATATTTTCACAGAAACCAGCACAGGAAGCCTTCTTAATGAGGGCACCAATGCAACAACCAGCCAAATGAGTAGCGATGTAGGAAAAATCCTGCAACAGTTGGAAAAATTGAACAAAAAAGTGAAATCTCCCGATGGTGGGAGGTAGCCTCATTATGACAATATGTTCAAGTAGGTCGGATACCAAGGGGCTTAGGGATAATGATCACACAAACATATGAAAACCACAATCCGGGGATTCACGAGGATTGGTTGGAGAACAGTGCAGAGAGCTCCATGAATATGATTAAAATACTATTGAAATATGCTGAACAGGAAAGAAATGAAGTACTGACACAAATTAAGGAAATACAAGAGATCTTGGAAAAAGAAACGGACCAAAATAGAATAACAAAATCTAAATCGATTTGAAAAACAATCTAGAAAAGTATGAGAAAAGAATTAAAGATAGGAAAGCGACCAAGTTTCTAAGAGATCGGCTGGTCTACGAGAATGGGCACATTGATACATTTGCAGAACGCTTTGAAACGGTCAGAAGGCAGAAGGTGCAGAACAGCGAGATGTTTCTCAGAGCGAACAGAGCTCTGACACAGGTTCAGAACAGGAGGAAACAACAACAAGAAGAACACTGGCCACAAGACTCAATGTGTCAGATGAGTTGCGTTTTTTACAGTTGGATCAGCTAGACCAGAGTATAAACAACAGATCGATTAGAGGAAGCAGAAGGCAGAGGAAACAGAGGAGAGGGGGTGAGAGATACGGGAGATCTAGAAGAAGGAACACAAAGATAAATGAGATCGAATGCGAAGTAGAAGGGCAAAGAATAAAGGAAGGAGATACAATCATCAATTTGAGTCAAATAGATCTTACCGTCAAGGATGGGAAAACACTGGAGTTCGGTTTATCCTATTGTCACGACAGTGAATTCAACTATGCGCACTGTATGGATCTATTTGGATTTATATGAAAACTAAAATGAACTAAATTACACTCCAACTCCAATAGAAATGACACGGTTGAAGATCAAACCAGAGATCCTATAACTACTTTGAACTTGACGCAAATCGATCTACCAATCTTGATATGTGGTCCTTACAAAATGAGACAGCATGTGAATTCCAAGAGGAAAGAGAACCTCATGAAACTAAAAGTAACCCCATGACACCATCAACAGGAGCTAGAGTAGAAACACGTTTCCGACCCAAGTCGAAATACATACCGCAAATGGACAATGACAATTTGGACACTTCCGCAGAACATGTCATAAAAGATCTAAGACAGCTTTACCATTCAAGTAGTAAACAATCAGTATATCATGATCCAGAGGAGAGACAATTATTTCGCACGATTGAGAAAATCAAAAAGAGTCCGGAAATATTAGTAAAGCCCTCGGACAAAGGGGGCAATGGCGTACTTTGGGGGAGAGAATTATTCAGAGAAGTGGCTTTGAAACAACTTAATAATGTGGCATGCTATACGAGAGTTACAGTGATTGAATACAAAACAATCCAAGAAAGATTTTATGATAAACTATCGAGATGGAAAGAGAAGGACCTGTTAAGTTGGGACGAATACAAGTTTTTAAAAGAAGAGCATCCAGTCCTTCCCACTTTTTATATGATCCCAAAGGTTCATAAGGACAAGTGCAATCCACCAGGGAGGCCAATGATTTCAGCCCAAAATAGCTTGTTTGAAAATGTTTCTAAGTATTTAGATTTCGTTTTAATCCCATAGTAAAAACTTAGCCATCATACCTGGAGGGCTCATCTGAATTTTTAAAACATATTTATGATGTCAGATGGGAAAAGGACATGGTTCTGGTAACGCTGGATGTATCTACAGTGTATACCAGTATCAGACAATAAGATGGACTTAGAGCCATGGAATACTATTTGAGGATGAAACCCATGAAGTATGCAGAACATAATAACATGCTTTTAAATATGATGGAAGACTGTCTTACAAAGAACATTTTTTTGTTTGAGAATTAACTTTTTCAACAGGAACAAAGGACTACCATGGGAACCTGCTTCGCCCCCAGTTAGACGAATATACATCTAGGCTGGTGGGAGGAGCAGGTGCTCGGGGACTGACTTTGAATCAATTGACTGACAAGATTCTTTTATGGCTAAGGTATATTGATGATGTCTTTGTTTTGTCGCAGGGCACAGAGACAGAAGTGGATGAATTTATCAATGACCCTAATGTAAATGATTTAAATCTAAACTTTGTGGGACATGAAAGCACATCAGTTGACTTTTAAGATATAAGAATAATGGTAGAGGGGGAGAAACTAGAGACAACTATTTATGGAAAGGTGACAACAGGGAACACAATTTTACACGCCAAAAGTGCACACCCAGCCCCTTTAATTAGAAGTATTCCCTTTGGAGAATTTTACAGAGCCAGGAGAGCATGCAGCTCACAAATGGAGTATGACAAAATAGAGAAAGAAATGAAATCTTATTTTTTACAAAGACGGTATTTGCCCAAATTACTAGAAATAGCATCTAAAAAAATCTAGGAGTATAAGAAGAGAAAAGATAGTCTTTGAACCGTCCAAAACAGACAAAAGGAAGAGAAATAAAGAACATAAAGTCACTCATAGATACATTAAATCATACAACAAACAACATCTAAGAGTACAACAATTTTTACAGACGTACTGGCACTTTATTAGACATGATCCAGCATTAGGGCACCAGGTGGCTAGGAATCCGCAGATTACCTATAGAAAGTCCAAATCCTTAAGGGATTACATGGTAAAAAGTGACAGCCTGAAAATAAGACAACAACATACTTGGCTTCAACAAAAAGAAGTTTTAAAAAAATATTTGTAGTGCAAGGTTTGTTTACATGGATAGAATATTTCATCTTTTAAACCAGTTTTTAATACAACTGTGAAGGTGAAAGGGTTTTTAACATGTAAATCAGATTTTGTTGTATATATTTAAAGTGTCCGTGCAATAAAGTGTATGCCGGAAGTACAACTCTCCCAGTCCATAAAAGAATCCTTCAACATAGAAGAGCAATAGTAAACGGGGCTCGCAGTCATCCCATAGCCAGGCACTTCGAAAAAGAACATGCCAGCAATCCAGCCACATTAAGATATAGCTGTATAGCACAGGTGCCCAAGAGGAGGAGGGGTGGAGACATGGAGAAAGAGTTACGCAAACTTGAAACATACCTCATCCTAGAGTTGGATAACAAAGTACCAAATGGTTTCAGCGTGGATGAGGAGTTGAATACCTGTCATTATTGAGCCTCATGTAGCCCTCAGAGAGCACTCATCAGAAGAGCAAGAAAATAATCTAACTATATTTTTAAGACAACAAGTGGACAATAGAGCACATTTAGAGCACTTTTTAACTTAAGGGAATTAAATTAATGTATTTTTTTCACGCTTATTTTTAAATATGGATCTCAGGGAAACTCTTTTAATCCTTTAAAATACAGTTGGGGGAAGTAAACAAATGTACTTACAAAGTATAACATATCCAAATGAATCACCACCCAAATATTATTAGGTTACATGGTACAGTAAAAAGAAATTTCTTATTGGATTCATTAAGCACTTTCAAATGAGGTTATTGGCACTAAGTCACTTTTTGCACTCTTGCACTTTAGTAGGACCTCTTTAAAATGTAATGAGCAATATGTATTTGGGGATTTCCCTAAAATTACGGAATGACTGAGTTTCGAATGAGAAAGAGCCATTTTGTCAAAGAACCTCATGTTAGCAACATCCAGCCACTAGTCAATGAAGGAAATATATAAAGGGTAAGATGTAATATCTAGCCATTAAGCATAAGTGATTGTTGCAATTTTACTTTCATAAGGGGCCTTTAAAACAATAAGGAATGCCAGGGGTATGGGGCACTTGTCCATGAAACATGAATGGAAATACAGGAAATGTTCTGTAAATAAATTAATATAAATGTAAAACATTTTTAAAGCTTTTATAAATAATTAGCAATTGAAATTGCATACCAAAAGCAAGTTTTAAGATTGCGTCCATTATTTTTTTAATGCTACTGTTGTCAGACGTAACCTGGGCTTCATCCTGGACTCCTCCCTCTCGATGACCAAACAAGTCAACGCCGTATCATCCTCATGCTTCAACATCCTACGCATGCTCAAAAAAATCTTCAGCTGGATCCCCACCGAAACAAGAAAGACGGTCACCCACGCACTGGTCACAAGCCGACTGGATTACGGAAACACCCTTTACGCCGGAACCACAGCCAAACTACAGAAAAAACTCCAACGCATCCAAAACGCCTCAGCTAGACTCATTGTGGACATCCCCCGTCAAGCTCACATTTCCGGTCACCTGAAAGACCTCCACTGGCTCCCCGTCAACAAGAGAATAATGTTCCGTCTCCTCACCCACGCACACAAAGCCCTCTACGACCTAGGACCCGAATGCCTCAACACGCGACTGTCCTTCTACACCCCCACCCGCCAACTACGATCAATCAATCAAGCCCTCGCCGCAATTCCGCGCATCCATAGATCCACCATGGGGGGAAGAACCTTCTCCTACTTAGCGGCCAAAACCTGGAATTGTCTCCCCACCCACCTCCGCCTTGTACAGAACCACCTCTCCTTCAGAAAGCAACTAAAAACTTGGATATTCGATAAATAAAGTACCCCTCCTCCCCCAAGCGCCTTGAGACCCTATGGGTGAGTAGTGCGCTATACAAATTTCTGAACTTGAACTTGAACTTACTGGTTCATGACGTGCTCTGTTCTGGCGACGGGATTATGGCCTTAGCAGCGACACATGGAATAATGGGATGTTGGAATGTTTTTGCAGCGGTGCTTGAGTTCTTGGCACGCAGTTACATTGAAGATGACCCGAGTTTTCCTCCGATGGTGATAGAGGCTCCGTCGTTGAGGAACATGTATGTTCATTCCCACTATTGAATTGGATGGCTGAAATGTTTTCAGATGAGAACAATGACTTCCTGTTGGAGGCTGTTGCTACATACTGTGCTTACACGCTGTTGGATTAAGACTCTTTGATTTTTCTACGTATTCTTTATTATTTAGCTACTGCTTTCTATCAAAGAGCGAATAACTTTTTTTTGGAAATGTGAACTTGACTCTGCTTCTTAGGCTTGGACTCTGCGTTTCTATTTCGCCCATGTTTATATCACGTGCTTTGATCAAGAAAGAGTGTCGTGGGTCTGGGCGTTGCACTCACACCCTGTTAAGTTAGCATGGGTTTATTAGAAGCTTATAAGCTATTTTTGCTTTCCTGCTCTGCTTTGCACACAACATGTACTTGTGATATTGTTTAGAGAAGGCTGAGTATTTTGCTTCATATGAGAATAATTTGGTATGCTAGATTTGTAAACTGCCTCACTAGTTTTGTGTGTATAGTGAGAGCATGGAACATCAAGGTTATCTTGAATACTGTGTCTGTTATTCATAATGATCCTCGCACGTTCGAGCCATAATACATATGGAGCTGTGGCCACCTCTGATACTTGTGCATTTCATAATCCATTGTGAAGGCAAAGTTACACACAGTTGGAGAACATTCGTATCTTGACAGTTTGTGGAGCACTGAATGTGATCCACTACTGCTGAGTACCGGAGGTGTGGGTCTGCCCATGTAATCCTATGAGACTTTCTGTAGTTATAAACTAATCTGCTAGGTAGGGAGGGTGAAATGTAGGTATAGTTTAAATTTGTTTATCTTTAGCATTATAGGATGCTTTTTCCGTTTGTATTTCATAGAATAGTAACAATGCTGACAACCTTGTTTCTGATAATATGTTTGGTTGTATTTTCTAAGGTAATGTGCATGAGATTATGGCATTAGAAATAAACATTTCAAAGTTGCACTTGTCTTTATTTACATCTTGTTTTGGACTGGTGTAAGACTATATTGAAAGAGTGTTTTTGTTATCCACTTTACTTCATGTAATCTAAGTCACATGTTCTGGGTTGACTAGTCATTGGTGTTTTTGCTCTAGGGCGAAGACCAATGAGTCACTGATTGCTAGTTTGGTAGGGGGTTTGTGTAGTAAGGTGGGTTTTGGAACACCGTAACTCACTGAGGTCCTAAGTCTTTATGCACAGTTCTGTGTATGAGCAGAATTCCTGGAACAGTAGTTACAACAAAAAGGCTCGATAAAGGGCTTGCACTTTGAATATGAATATAAAATAGAAGAATAGTTGACAATCACAGCTAAGGAATGCAGCAATTAGATGTGTGTATGTGTGGATGATGTGTAGATTGAGTGGAAGAAGAAAAACGTGAAAAATAAGAAAGGTTAGAGAGATGCAAACTACCCACTGCATTGTCAGTGAAGTGGATCTTTGGATTTCCAGGTCATTACACAGATAGGGTGTTGGATTTCACAGTGAGAGCAAGAGAAACTAGTACAACAACTAAGGAAGAAAGCTAGTGCATAAAGTACACACAGTTGGGCAGATCTACAAGGTCGTGGGAAAAATTATGCAAAAGTGGCGCAAGGGGCTTGTAAACCTGTCGCAGTGTGTGGTAGAATAGACGCAAGAAAGGACAAAAGTGTGCAAATTTCACACTGCTATTCACGGGTAGTAGTTAGCAAGAAGGATGAATAAAGGGCATGCACTTTGAATTTGAATTAAAGAAGAATAATTGATAAGCTTAGGCAAGAATGGTAGCAAGTAGGTGTGTGTATTTGTGGTTGTTGTGTTCATTGAGTGGAAGATGACTAAGGTGAAAAATTAGAAAGGTTTCAGGCACGTTATAGTTAAGAATTAGCATTTAAAAAACCTTAGAAATTCACTGACAAAACCATAGGTTTCAGCCACGTTACAGTTAGGAATTAGCATTTAAAAAACCTTAGAAATTTACTGAAAAAACCATAGGTTTCACCCATGTTATAGTTAGCTGGACATTTCTCTCATACAAAACCATTGAAATTCCCCCGTTATAGTTAGTTCAGCTAACTATAACTCGTGCGCCCGCAATGCACTGCTGATGATGTCACATATTACATCACTCAACACATGGTCAGTGACATCACTGATGACTCCAGGGGCAGAAGTGGCCCAGGGAAGGGGGGGCCACATGGCCCCCTCCCAAATATTTAATTATTTAAAAAAAATTAGGAATTGTCCCGGCGGGTGGGATCCCCGGGGCCGATAAAAGCCTCCAAAAAAAACCAGAAAAATGTGGCCATGCCCTAGGGATGGGGTCCCCACAGCCCCAAAAAATAGTTAGAGAAGGGAGGGGCACACAGACCCCCTTCTAACAAAACAAAAAAAAGAAAAGCCTGTATTTTGCCAGAAGCTCCACCCCCTCCCTGCATCACTCTGCAAACACACCCCCTGGCACGTTCCAAGTTCCCTTCATTCCTGAGGGTCCCTGGGGGCCATATAACCCACCAGGTATCTCTAGTAATCCCAACACAGTGGGATTGCTAAGAGGTGGTCTGAGGTCATGCCCTTTTTTACACCACTCTGCAAACACGCCTCTTGGCGCACTGCTGGTGGGGTGATGAGGTCATATTCCCCCCAGCAGCAGTGCCCCAGGAGTCGCCTTTGCAGAGTGATGTAAAAAGGGTGTGTGGCCTTTGAGCATTTTCAGCAAACCAGCTGTATGGAGGTTACTGGAGGTAACAGGAGGGTTAATTGGCCCCCAAGGACGCTCAGGAGGAAAGGGGTCTTCATCAGCTAACCAAGAGCCCGCCAGGAGATGCGTTTGCAGAGCGGTGGACAAAGGGGCGAGGCCTGTGTCCACCTTTCAGCAAACCCACTGTGTGGTGCTTACTGGAGGTAAGAGGTAGGCTAGTTGGCCCCTAAGGCCCCCCAGTAGTGAAGGTAACTTCAAACCCTATCCAAGAGTGTCCCAAGGATGTCCTTGGGGGCCAACTACTCCTCTCGTTACCTCCAGTAATTCCCACACTGTGGGATTCCTAAGATCTCTTCGAAGGCCACGTCCCCTTTCTCCACCACTCTGCAAACACGCCTCCAGGCAAACTACAGGATGCGGATGAAGTCCACTTTACTCCTGAGGCACTTTGGAGGCCAAGAACCTACGCAGCGAAGCCACAGACATCGCCCCATCACAGGACCTCTGCGATACACTTGGAACCTTTTTCCACCTCAATTCAAGAACCTCTATGACAAGTTCATCGACCGCCCACCAGATAACCCAACCAGACCCCCGCTCTCCAGAGACACCAGCCATCCCACCATAGGTAACTGGACACCCATCACGATGGAAGACACCGCCTCGACCATGGAAGGCATCCACTCGGGGGCCCCCACCGACCCCTGCCCCTCAACATCTACCATAGAGCCATGACCACCATCGCACCTGAACTACAATGAGCCATCAACACCACCTTCAAAAGAGGCACCTTCCCAGACGACTGGAGATGCGCCAAAGTCAGGCCTCTGCTCAAGAAGCCCACAGAGGACCCCACCAACCTCAAAAACTACCGGCCCATTTTGCTCCTCCCCTTCACAGCCAAAGTTGCAGAGAAAACAGTCTACAGAGAACTAACACGGTTTATTGAAGAGAACGCCATCCTCGACCCATCCCAATCCAGATTCCGAAGCCATCACAGCTCCAAGTTCACTCACCTCGCCACCACAGATGACATCAGCACCCTCCTAGACAAAGGCCGCCCTGCAGCCCTCATCCTACTCGACCTATCGGTGGCCTTCAACACTGTCTCCGACCGCACACTAGTTGCAAGACTACACAGCGATGGCATACAAGAAGCAGCCCTGGACTGGATCCAATCATTCCTCACCGGAAGGAGCCTAAGGGTCATACTGCCACCCTTCCTCTCCGATCCCACGAAAATCACCTGCGGATTCCCACAGCGCTCATCTCTGAGCCCGACCCTCTTCAACATATAAATGGCCCCCCTCGTGGCCATCGTCTGACAACACGGCCGGTGGCCACCATGAGTCGTCCCAGGCGGAGGGGGATGATCCTAAGATGAGGACTTCTGTTTTGTCCAAGTTCAGTTTTAGACGGCTGTTCTTCATCCATTCGGCTACTTCTTTCATTCCTTTGTGTAAGTTGGTTTTGGCGGTGTTTGGGTCTTTGGTGAGGGAGAAGATCAGCTGGGTGTCGTCTGCGTAGGAGATGATGTTGAGGTTGTGTTGGCGTGCGATGGATGCGAGGGGACTCATGTATACGTTGAAGAGGGTAGGACTGAGTGATGATCCTTGTGTTACGCCGCAGATGACTTCGGTGGCCTCTGATCTGAAAGGGGGGAGGCGGACTCTCTGGGTTCTTCCGGCGAGGAACGAGATGATCCAGTCCAATGCTTTTCCTTGTATTCCGACGTTGCTGAGGCATTGTATGAGGGTGCTATGACAGACTGTGTCGAAGGCAGCGGAGAGGTCTAGTAGGATGAGGGCAGCTGTTCTCCGTTGTCCAGTAGAGTTCGAATGTCGTCTGTTGCTGCGATGAGGGCGGTTTCGGTGCTGTGTTTGGCTCGGAAGCCGGACTGTGAGGGGTCGAGGGATTTGTTGGATTCGAGGAAGGCGGCGAGCTGACTGTTGACGGCTTTCTCAATAACTTTGGCAGGGAATGGGAGGAGCGATATGGGGCGGTAGTTCTTAAGTTCAGTGGGGTCTGCTATGGGTTTCTTCAGAAGGGCGCTGAGTTCGGCATGTTTCCAGCTTTCCGGGAAGGTAGCGGAGTTGAGGGAGCAGTTGATGATGTCTCGGAGATGGGGTGCGATGATGGAGTCTGCTTTGTTGAAGATGTGGTGGGGACATGGGTCGGTTGGCGATCCTGAGTGGATGGAGTTCATCAGGCGGATGGTGTCTTCAGTGGTGATTGGGTTCCAGGCGCAAAGGTTGATAGAGGGGGGTTTTGGTTCGGAGGTGGGTGGAGTGGACTGATCTCCGGACTGTTGTTCAAAGCTGTTATGTATGTCGGCGATTTTGTTGTAGAAGAAAGAGGCTAGGGAGTCGCAGAGGTCTTGGGAGGGAGTGATGTCGTTGGTGCCGGTGGTGGGGTTGGTAAATTCTTTGACGATGTAGAATAGTTCCTTGCTGTTGTGGGCGTTCTTGTCAAGTCGATCCTTGAATGCTGATTTCTTGGCGGATCGGATCAGTTGGTGGTGTTTGCGGGTGGCGTTCTTGAAGGTGGTCAGGTTGTCAGTGGTTGGGTTTTTTCTCCAGGCTTTCTCGAGGGTGCGACATAACTTCTTGGATTTCTTAAGGTTATCGTTGAACCAGGAGGATTTTTTGTTAACTTGCTTGATTTTATGGTTTTTATGGGGTGCTAGTTCGTCGGCGCTGTGGGTGATCCATTGTGTGAGGTTGGTGGCTGCTTGGTTTGGGTCCGATGATTTGGCAGGAGGGTTTTGGTGAAGCGATATGAAGAGCTGATCGGTAGTAATTTTGTTCCAGTTTGTTCGGGGAATAGGTTGTGGGGGGTTGTGGGTCGTGGTCTTTTTGTAGTTGAAGTGAACGCAGCTGTGGTCCGTCCAGTGGAGAGCTGTGGTGTGATTGAAGAAGATGTGCTTGCTGGAGGTGAAGATTGGGTCGAGCGTGTGTCCGGCATAGTGGGTGGGGGTGTTGACAAGTTGTTCGAGTCCGAGGTTGGCCAGGTTGTCCAGAAGGGTGGTGGTTTTGCAGTCGTTTTTCTTTTCCAGGTGGTAGTTGAGGTCTCCCAGTAGAATGTAGTCCTCGGAGGGAAGGGTGTGTGGGCTGATGAAGTCAGTGATGTCATCGCTGAATTGTGTGCGGGGTCCTGGTGGTCTGTAGATGAGGGTGCCTCTGAGTGTGGTCTTGGGGTCGGTGTGGATCTGGAAGTGAAGGTGTTCGGCGGTTGCGAGGTAGTCGTTGGAACTGGACGTGATGCGGATGGTGTTCTTATGGACGATGGCGATGCCTCCTCCTGTTTGGTTGGTGCGGTCCTTGCGGATGATCTTGTAGCCGTACGGGATGGCTGTGGCGATGTCGGGTGCTGATGAGGCGTTCATCCAGGTTTCTGTAAGGAAGGCGACATCCGACGATGTAGTATCGAGTAGGTTCCAGAGTTCAATGGAGTGTCTGTGGACCGAGCGGGTGTTGAGCAGGATGCACTTTAGGTGGTTAGTGTCGGAGCTCTGATTGGAGTCTTTGGATTTGGTGTGGGTCCTGATGCAGTCGAGTTTGCAGGAGTGGCAGTTGAAGGGTCCATGGGTGTGTCCTGGTGCGGCTTGGTAGCACTTTGGTGGGCGGCCGAGGTTAAGTGCTGAGAGGGTTGCGGCGTCGTATGTTATGCGGGCGGAGTGGATTTTGTGGGGGCCAGGGGGTCTGGAGCTGGGCGGGGTCCAGGCGCGGACGGGCGTAGACGGGCTTACCTTTGGCGCACCTTCGGCGCGCATGGGGCGCGATCGCTGCGCGTGAACGCTGCACGCAAAAGCTTCTGTCATAAGTGGTTAGTGGAGGGGGTGGGGCGAGGGAGGAGCAGCTGGGAGGCGGGAGCGGGGTGGAGAGCCGGGCTGGGAGGCACAACAACAAACAACAAAATGGCAGCAAGCCAAAAGCGAAACAGGACGAGATTGGGGCACGACCTTAGTTAATTAAGCGCTATGAACTTGGCAGCACAGTCAGGCAACAATTATCAGAGCAGGCAAAGCGAGTGGCACAGTAAATAACAAAGGGACAGTAAATAGCAAAGCACGGTCTAATGGTGAAGCGCTACGATCACTTAATATTCAGCAGTGCGAGCAAGTCTGGCAATAAGCGCTACGATGACAAACAAATTCTAGCAGTGCGAGCAATGCGTTCAATGCGTGGCAATCAGAGCGCTACGATACCAGGTGGAAGCAGGGAGCAGCGAGGGGAGCGACCGCTTCTGAGAAGCTCAGGACGGTCACAGTGCTATTGCAGGACGGGTAGAGCTTACACTCTCTGTGGGAGGGAGGAGCAGCTGGGAGGCGGGAGCGGGGTGGAGAGCCGGGCTGGGAGGCACAACAACAAACAACAAAATGGCAGCAAGCCAAAAGCGAAACAGGACGAGATTGGGGCACGACCTTAGTTAATTAAGCGCTATGAACTGGGCAGCACAGTCAGGCAACAATTATCAGAGCAGGCAAAGCGAGTGGCACAGTAAATAACAATGGCACAGTAGATAGCAAAGCACGGTCTAATGGTGAAGCGCTACGATCACTTAATATTCAGCAGTGCGAGCAAGTCTGGCAATAAGCGCTACGATGACAAACAAATTCTAGCAGTGCGAGCAATGCATCCAATGCGTGGCAATCAGAGCGCTACGATACCAGGTGGAAGCAGGGAGCAGCGAGCGGAGCGACCGCTTCTGAGAAGCTCAGGACGGTCACAGGACAGTAAGGGGCTCATCCGCTGGTCATAATCCGCGTTGGGAGACACCGTACTGCAGAGACACAAATCCAGGGCCCAGTCGAAATCACAGCTCAGGCAATGGAAGACAGGTTGAACGCATGTGAAAAACAGAGAATCGAAACGATAATCCATAAGCTGCACTCAACGTTGCAAGAGGCAGCGCTCCAGAGTAACTAATCATTCGGTTGCGAAGCAGCAACGGCCGGGACATATTATCATCTGCTACAGGATGTGCATCCATATCTATGTAAACAAATTAATAAAAGCACACCGGCAACTAATGCGAGTATTAAGCGCAAACCACCAAAGATACTGGAAAAAATCGAATGAAAAAATCCTAAAAGAGATACCAAATATACTTTCTACAGAAGTGACAAGGCCACTGCTTCTAACTTTAAAAAAGTAAGGTAACCCCGTAGTCAAGGACACATTAAAGATACTCTGAATTAACTCCCCAAAATTCAAGAGCACGTCTGTATTTAATAAAGCATGCACTTCTGTGCGGGTGTTTGCTACATGAAGGACAAATGTTTCTGTACCAGATATAAGAGCGACCTCTTTTTGAGACAATAGCGCTCTTATACGACTCATTTGGTTGACTCTGCTTTCAAGGTCGAAATCGACAGCCAGATGGAAACATCCAGCTTCCCATGCAGAGGAGTTAATACAACTTTTTTTAATCTAACCACAAGCTCAGTTACCTTAATCATGTAACAAATGCCTGCTAACATTGCACAACAATATCCATTATTTCAAAGTAAATAACTCCTGTTTCCAGTAAAGTGAACGTTGTTATGATAGCAGGTGTCGGACTACCTTTCAAAACTCAGTCCAAATTAGCTGCATCTTGATTACAAGAGCCATGCAATTGTATGTGTCTACAAATTAAGTAGTGATTTGGTACTATTGTGCAATCCTCGCCATTCACATAGACTTCTTTTCCCTCCATCAGACACCTATATGTAAATGGTAATAACCAAGCTTCATGCAGATAAGTGCTCCCTAAACATCCATATCTGCCTATAGCATAGTATTTCATGCAAACCTCAAACTTAACCAGGTTACAAAATAACGTTATGATACTGTGGATAAGCCACACACCTGAATTGGATCTCCAATGAGTGACCACTTCTTACCATTCTCATAGCGTGCCATGTGCTCTGATTTGACAGTGAGAAAGTGATCGCACCATAGTTTGTACTGCTAATCATTCTCAGCATACTCTACGAATACCCTTTGACGTTACACGTCGCATCAAAGCTTCCGTGTGACATCATGTACAGCGCCCCGTACAAAAAAGACGCAACTGTTTTTAATTGTTTAAAAACATATATTCATGTATTTGATGAACATACTAACAGAAGACTTAATGTATGATAATTATGGAATAATTTTTTTTAAGTTTTAAAAATCCTATATTACTTCTATATTGTATGAGTGCAGCTGCCTGCCTCTCTGCCTGGTACCCTAGACTCCACCACGCCAAGACCCGGTTCATAAGCACGTGTGATCGTCACCACAAAACCATTACCACGCATATCGCTTTTCCACACATGCTTTTACAACTAGTATGCATTTACCACACATGATAAATGCATAATCTTAATAATGTTTTTTTGTTGACCAACACGTGTTGTAATGCCTGTGCCTTACGTCCTTCAAATTAGTTTCTAGCTAAACGTGTGACCAAGTCTGATAAGATCGGAGACCAAGGAAAAACACCGTGGTATCTGTGGCACGAAATCTCATCGATCACAGAGAAAATATGCACAGGGTAAAATGAAAGTAACAGGTATAATAAAAATAACGGAGAAAAACTACTAAAATGGCGGTTGGACGGAGTATGTAATCAACGTTTGGCACCTCGACACTACATTTCAAATAAATATTCATACAATATGTTTATTAATATATTACAAAAGTATAGCACCGGATTACACACATGACCCGGGAAAAGAAAGCGGCAAATTTAATACCTAAAATCAGGAGAGGTTTGCTTGGCGAACTTGAAGAAAAAGAAAAAAGTGCACTTGCAAACAAGGCTGCGCATGCATAGAGAGTACAACTGATGCAGGAAAAAAACGGAAAGTTTTACATACTGTCATAGAAATATAGCTCTAAAAATTGCCCCCGTAATTTGCCCCCGACCGGACCTAATAAACAAAACGGACTTCTAGTTTTTTTCACCTTTTCCACCGCGTACAAGTACTGCACGAGTACCCCGCTATTTTTTATTTTATGTAAAATAAAAATTGAGCCTAAAGATCCATGTACCATCCCCCTGACCAAGACTATAGGGTCAGAATGTTTCTACCCTGCCCCCTTTCCTTATTTCTCAACTTTGTTTTACTGTTTTCTTGTGACTCGGCTCTCTCGACAAACAAGATGGCTGCCAACATTTCCTGTTTTGGAGTATTGACAACCAATCAGCATGCAGCACTTGCTCGTAATTGTACGTGTTTCCATACACCTATGCCGCGATTTTCATTTAAAAAAATAAAAATAAAAAATAGAGCCTATGCATCCATGTACGACTCCCTGAGCAAGCCTAGAGGGTCAGAATGTTTGTAGCCTACCCCCTTCCCTTATTTCTCAACTTTGCTTTACTGATTTCTTGTGACTCGGTTCTAGCGAGGCACAAAACGCATCAGCGAGACTCATTTTGGACATCCCCCGCCAAGAACACATCACCGGCCACCTGAAAGACCTCCACTGGCTTCCCGTCAACAAGAGAATAACATTCCGTCTCCTCACTCATGCACATAAGGCCCTCTACAAACTAGGGCCCGAATGCCTCAACACTCGCCTATCCTTCTACACACCCACCCGCCAACTAAGATCCTCCAATCAAGGCCTCGCCGCAGTTCCGCGTATCCAAAGATCCACCATGGGAGGTAGATCCTTCTCCTACTTGGCGGCCAAGACCTGGAACTCACTCCCCACTCACCTCCGCCTTACACAGAACCACATCTCCTTCAGAAAAGAACTTAAAACCTGGCTATTCGATAAATAATGAACCCCTCCCCAAGCGCCTTGAGACCCTCTGGGTGAGTAGTGCGCTACATAAATTACTGAACTTGAACTTGAAGATGGCCGCCAACAGTTCCTGGTTTCGAGTGTTGATAGACAGTTCACAGCCAATCAGCATGCAGCTCGCGCTCGTAATTGAATGGATTTTCGTACGCGTGCTGAACTCCGTCTCTAGATATCGCTATGATTTTACTTGCAATTTACTCAGCAACTACTGAACGGATTTACACCATTTAACAAAAAGCACAATCTGTGAACAGAACTCTACCTCTCTGCCAAATTTCGTGTAATTCCGTTCAGCCGTTCGGGCTGTATCCTGGCTAAAGGTCCCTATGGAAAATTGCATGGGGAAAACATGTATTGGGACCCCCCTTTTTTCTCGGCCCCCACTTGACAAATCACCCCCAAACTTTCAGGGAAGGAGCAGCACCGAGCAGGCCATTTTCTTGGAGGAATTCACGAAGATTCGTCCACCCACGCAAAAGTTATTCTAAATAGAATGTTGTGGATTTCCTGTGGAAAGTAGGTCCTAACTATAACTACCCACTGGCGACCGCCAGTAGGTAATATATATATATATATATATATACCGAGAGGCACGGCTGGCATATCGAGTGATTGTGGAAAACAGCAAGCCGGTGCAGGAGTAAGGCCGCGCGGTCGAGCGCAACCACCAAGGAGAAGCGCTCGACTGTTGTGGGTGCTTGATTGATTTGAAACAACACACAGTGCAACATGATGGACGCCGCGGACGTGGTCAGAAACAGAGAGGAGGCGGCAGTGAGTATGTTTGATGACACCCCCATAATGCATATCCAGCAGGCAGGACAAGTGATGCAAGCCGAGGCGGGGGGTAACCGGATTAAAGAACTATTTAAACAACTGGAGAAAGACATGCGGACTGAACAGTCGAAGTGGTGGGAGCAGAAGTCTCTCACCCGCTACTTAGAAGTGGGACGTGTTCCGCGTGGCTTGCGGATTATGCTGGCCCCCAGCTTTGAGAACCCGGACCCCAATATGCTACAGGATTGGGGGCAGTGTAATTTGGACAATTCTAGTCGACTTTTACGAATCCTAATCCAATATGCAGAAAGTGATGGGGTGAAACTGCAAACGAAGATTACGGAGCTTAATGAGCAAATCAAAGCCCTGAATGAAGGGGCACAAGAGAAAAGACTCAGGGAAGAAATGTTGGTGAGGTTGGCCAAAGAGGAGGAGGTGATCAAGAAAAGAAAAACTTTCAAATTTCAACGGGACAAATTAGACTATCAGAATGGGCGTATTTATACATTTTCCAGAAAGTACGATCCCCCCAAGGGCAACTCTACACCACAAACATCACAAGTAACTACCAATATGGATCATACCTTGGTGTCATCGATGGACATCAGCTCGGTGCCCAGCAGTGACTCAGAAGCAGAACAACAGGCGGCAAAGGGGCAGTTGGGGTTTACAAAGCGGTCGTTGGCTCAGGAAGTGGAGTGCCTGAAACACGACCGCAAGCAGTCATTAAGATCCCATACCTCGAGCTCCGGAGTAACCATAGGCGCAACATCAGGCGCAAACAACGGAGGAAATGCAGGGCAACAAAGCAAAGTAACAAATCCTGTGGTAAAGAAAAAAACTTACAAAAGATGGAACCGCCGATCATATTACAAGTAAGTGAAAATATGACTATTATAAATTTAACAGACATGCATCTGAGTCCGGGTGAGCTGAGAACGTTGTCACTAGGGTTGTCTTTTTGTCCACCCAGTACCTTTAATTATGCGCGCACCAGGATGGATTTATTCAAATTTACAAGGAAGTTAAAACTGAGAAAACTGTACCTGGCCAACAAGCATAAAACGTGCAAACCCCCAGACATCATCACAACAGGGGAGACAGAATCCACGACAATGTTGGTAGGGGATTATGAATTACAATGTGATCTCCAAGATCTTTTAAGGGAAGGGGACATAGAGGGGACTCTGGAGGAGAACATTCCTATGAGAACGAATGCCCCGGGGGTTACCCCGTTCAAACCAAAATCGACGTTCAACCCAGTGATGGTACATGACAACATCGATGTGTTCAGTGAGTTGGTAACAGCCGAAATTAAAAAACGTCACCGGGCATCATTAAGCAATGATAGCAGGAAACAAAAGTACAATGATGCTTTTGGTAGTTTGATGAAAAAATTACAGAGTCAAAACAAGGTGGTCATCAGACAGTCTGATAAGGGGGGAAATATTGTCCTCTGGCCCATGCACCTTTACATGGAGGAAGCTTTGAAGCAGCTTAATGATAGACAATGCTACAGCAGAAGTGACTGGCAAATGGCGAAATCCGCCTGGGATAAGTTTAACACCAAATTATATTCCTGGAGAGGACAAGGGCTTTTAAGTGGTGACGAACTAAAGTTCCTAAAAACGAATCATCCGGTAATCCCGGTATTTTATCTGATTCCGAAAGTTCACAAGGATCAGACTAAGCCACCCGGAAGGCCCATAATATCGGCCAGAGGAGGAACTTTTGAAAATGTGTCTCGTTATATCGACCACTTTCTTCAGGAGCATGTTAAAGCCCTGTCATCCTACCTAAAAGACACTATGGACTTCTTGGAAAAAATCCAGACAATTGTATGGCACAATGATTGTTTACTGATTACACTTGATGTGACTGCTTTGTATACGAGTATCAACCACAGGGATGGTCTGAAAGCGGTTGCACATTTTTTTAATAGGAGACCGGCATGTATGTTGGAACACAACGTCATGATTAAGGAAATGTTGGAGATTTGCCTAACAAGTAATTATTTCTTATTTCAAAATCAAGTGTTCCAACAGTTGAGAGGAGTTGCGATGGGGGCCTGCTTCTCCCACAGCTACGCGTGCTTGCACATGGGGCTGTGGGAGGAGCCGGTCCTGGGAGTCGCCTTTGCAGAGGTGATGTCAAACAATATCATGTCACTGTATAGATTCATAGATGACCTTTTTATAATCTGGAGGGGGTCAGCAAGTGAGGCGGAATGATTCATATCGGAGATTAATGTCAACGAGTTGAATCTAAGATTTACCGGCATGATCAGTGACAAAACAGTCAACTTCTTAGATGTCGAAGTCTATGTGGAGGAAGGAAAGCTTCATACCAGGTTGCATCGCAAGGAGACCGCGGGCAACACGGTTCTCCATGCGTCCAGCCACCATCCGGGTCACTTGGTCCACAGCATCCCCTACGGGGAGATGCTGAGGATCAGAAGAATATGTAGCACAGATGAGTCATGCCTGGAATCACAATTGAGTAGCAAGACAAGGTTCCTGGAAAGGGGCTAATCGGAGGCCTTGGTTGTAAAAGCCATGACAAGGGCTAACAGGGTGAGTACCCTTCCTAGCACCGAGGGGAAACCTAATGAAACATTGAAGGTGAAAAAAAAGTGCGGGTGGCCAACCAAGACTAATTACAGCATATAGTGGCCAACACAAGCAGTTGCAAAAGATCTTTCGTAGAAATTGGCCAATAGTCAGGGGGGATCCCGTGATTGGCAAAACACTGGCTGTTCACCCTGCCATAACGTATAGTCGTGCCAGGTCAATGAGCGACATGCTTGCGAAAAGTAGCCCGGAGGTGGTGAGCAGAGACAACTGGCTCATCCAAAGCAAAGGTTTTTTGAAATGCGCCACCTGTAAGGCTTGCACCATGGGGAAGAACAAGACGACCTATTTGTCTCCATTTTGTGACGTACCACAACTGATAACCAAGAAAATAACATGCAAATCAGATTTCGTCGTGTATGTGCTGGAGTGTGCGTGTGGGCTACGATACGTTGGCAGCACCAAGCTGCAGGTCCACAAACGCATACTCCAGCACATGCGGGCGGTTATCAACAAGGATAAAGCATATCCTGTGGCGAGACACGTCAACCTGTGCCACAAGGGTGATCTAGGTTGTCTCAACTATTATGCTATAGATACGGTACAGCCACTCCGCAGAGGAGGTGACAGGGAGGCGCGCCTGAGATTACTTGAGACCAGGTATATCCTTGAACTAAATACCAAGACACCGAATGGCCTCAATGTGACAGAGGACTTGTACACATGCCTGTAAACTGAGATATGATGATAAAATATATCGGCAAGAGTATGACCAAAGGGCATGCTTGGGAGAAATCCTTACGGGGTGTGTCATTTAAACAGAAAACTGCTTTTAGGATTTATTTTTTCAATATTCATAGGGGGGTTTACATTATTCTCACAAACTTGTGCACTGGATAAATAAGATCATATGGGCAGTGTAGACGCAGTTATCCACAAACAAATTAAGCCCACTTGGGCTTTTATTTCTTATTCCCCCCTTCTTTTTATATTCAAACCCATTTGAAAAGAAACATTGTACATCTTTGCACAGATATAAGCAGACTTTGCACATATTTGACTTTTTGCACTAATAAATCTAAAATGTCTATTTATATTCATTTTTTGTGTATATATATATATATAATGAAATATTGAATCCTGATTTTACATTTTATGTATTATAAATCAAAATAGGATATATGTAATATTTAATAATATTTTTATAAGTATTTATTAAAATATTTATTGCGAAATTTGCACAAAATCAAATGCAAAGTATGGATAGGACTAACAAAATGCTTTAAAGTCCATGGGTTTTTCTCTAAGGGGAGAATAACAAATATGAGAATGATGTAATGTATACATTTTAGCAACATTGCTGAGGATTGTTATGTTATATTTTATGCATCATTCCGCCGATATCGTTCAATGGTGTGGATTAGGCTGTTGTTTTTGTCTATAGGCCCGGGATCATGTGACCCTTGTATGCACTTTAAATCACGAGCACAGAATGACCATGTCATGTGATCACGGGCGTTAGGGCCCGAAACGCGTCATGGCGAACGGAAGGTTGCACTAAATAAAAATCAGCAAATTCACCTGATTGGGTCCGGTTCGTTCTTTGTGTCCGGTGTGAAGGATGTTTAGATGAAGTTCCTGGAATATATATATATATATATGGTGTTTTCAGTGAATTTCAAAGGTTTTTTAAATGCTAATTCCTAACTATAACCTGGCTGAAACCTATGGTTTTTTCAGTGAATTGCAAAGGATTTGTAAATGATAATTTTTAAATGTATTAATTGTTATATTGTTTAATACTAATGTACTACATTGTTTTAAAGTATTTATTTTTAGATATTTTATTTTTTAAATTACATTACATATTTTTAATATAAATTGAAAAAAAATGTTTTAAAAAATATTGAAATTGTAATATATTTTTTTTTATTTATTATTTTTTTTATTTATATATATTTTATATAGCAGGCAATGATATCCTATGGAAGGAAATTCAAGTTACTGGTAAGTACAGTTAAATTTACTTTTCAGGAATAGTAGTGAGCTGAAAAAATGCAGCACTGAGGTATCTCCTGATAACAGGTGAGTAAATTGGAATTCATAGTTCGACTGATTTTTGAGGAATTTTTTTATGTTCCAAAACTCCACACTTAGAAAAATTTCCAAGTGAAATCAGTCAATGTTAGCCTAGAAAGGAAATTCAAGTTACTGTAACTACGATTATAATTACTTTTCAGGATCAGTAGTGGGCTGAAAGATGCAGCACTGAGGTCTCTCCTGATAACAGGTGAGTAAATCGGAATTCGTAGTTCGGCTGATTTTTGAGGAATTAGTTTAATTTCCAAAACTCCACACTTCGAAATATTTCCAAGTGAAACCAGTCAATGTTAGCCTATGGAAGGAAATTCAAGTTACTGTAACTACGATTAGAATTACTTTTCAGGATCAGTAGTGGGCTGAAAGATGCAGCACTGAGGTCTTTCCTGATAACAGGTGAGTAAATCAGAATTCGTAGTTCGGCTGATTTTTGAGGAATTTTTTAAAGTTCCAAAACTGCACACTTGAAAAACTTCCAAGTGAAATCAGTCAATGTTAGCCTATGGAAGGTAATTCAAGTTCCTGTAACTACGATTAGAATTACTTTCCAGGATCAGTAGTGGGCTGAAAGACGCAGCACTGAGGTCTCTCCTGATAACAGGTTAGTAAATCGGAATTCGTAGTTAGGCTGATTTTTGAGGAATTTTTTAAAGTTCCAAAACTCCACACTTCGAAGAATTTCCAAGTGAAACCAGTCAATATTAGCCTATGGAAGGTAATGCAAGTTACTGCAAGTATGGTTAGAATTACTTTACAGGATCAGTAGTGGGTTGAAAGATGCAGCACTGAGGTCTCTCCTGATAACAGGTGAGTAAATCCGTATTCGTAGTTCGGCTGATTTTAGAGGAATATTTGTACGTTTCAAAAATAGACACCTAGGGCCAGATGTAGGTGGCCGTTTCAGGCCATTTACCGACCGGTAACGGCCGATTTTGGCCGTTACCGATCGGTAAATGGGTGACAGGTATGTAGGGGGCATTTTTTTACCGAATCGGTAATTTTACCGATTCGGTAAAATAAAAATTCGGTAAATTTACCGATTTTGAGGCACCCAGATGTAGATGGGACTCTTCTGAGTCCCAGAGGCCTTACTGAATCGGTATTTTACCATCAAATCCAATTTGATGGTAAAATACCGATTCCGGTGTGCATACACATGTGTGCATGCACACCTATGCCATGTGACAGGCAGACCTGCCCTTAGGGCATGTATGCCTGCCACAAGGCACCCGAGCCTGTTTTGGGGGGCCAGAGGGTGTCAAAGTGACACCCCCTGCACCCTGTGAAATCGGTATTTACCGATTCGGTAAATACCGAATCGGTAATGCCCATTCATTCCTATGGGCTTCAAAGCCCATAGGAATGAATGGGCATTACCGATTCGGTATTTACCGAATCGGTAAATACCGATTTTTTCAGATTCATTATTCCAGCACATCTGGAATACCTACATATCCACCCCTCAGATTTACAGATTCTTAATTACCGAATCGGTAAAATACGGTAATTTTCGGTAATTAAGAATCAGTAAATCTATTCTACCTACATCTGGCCCCTAGAAACTTTTCTGGTGAAAACCACACAATAGATTCCTATAGAAGGAAATACAAGTTACTGGTAAGGACGCTTAGATTTACTTTTCAGGGTCCAATCTGGGTTGAAAGATGCAGTACAGACGTCTCTCATGATAACCGGTGAGAAAATCGGAATTCGTAGTTCCGCTGATTTTAGAGGAATATTGTGCTCAATAGTGAAGGAAGGGGGCGGGCCTTAGGTGACATGTCTGCAAACACGCCCTGTGGCGCGTTTTAGATTGGGGAATTAATTTATCTTCAATCCTGAGGTCCCCTGTGAGCCAACTAGCCCACCAGGGAACTCCAGTATGCGCCAGGGAGCTGTGTTGGAGAGAGGTGTTCAGACGGCACACCCTACAACACGCTGCAACGCAGCTCCATGGCGCTTAATGGAGGTACCTGTTGGACTAGTTGGCCCCTAGGAAACCTCTGGATTGACGAGGAATTAATTCCCCAACTTGAAACGCGCAACAGGGCATGTTTGCACACATATCACCTCAAGCCCCGCCCCCTACCTTCCCGACTGTGCAAACGCGCCCCTTAGCGCGTTCTAAGTTGGGGGATTAAGTCCCCTTGCATACTGGGGGTCCCTGGAGGCCAACAAGACCACCGGGAACCTCCAGTATGCGTCGGGGGGCTGCGTTGCACAGAGGTGTAATGAGGCCCCGCCCCTTTTTACACCTCTCTGCAACGCAGCCCCCTGGCACGTTTACAGAGGAGGAACTAATTCCCCTTGCATATTTGGGGTTCTTGGGGGCCAACTAGCCCACCAGGAACCTCCAGTATGTGCCAGGGTGCTGCGTTGCAGAGAGGTGTAAAAAGGGGAGTGGCCTCTTTTTTTGGGATCGGCAGGGTACGCGTACCCTGCACGTATACCGCGATTTTTAAAAATAAATAAATATGGGGGCGGCCTCAGGGGTCCTTGTGGGACCCCCTGAGCAGACCTAGGGGGTCAGGAACCTCCAGTATGCACTAGGGGGCTGCCTTGCAGAGAAGTGTAAAAGGGGGCGTGGCCTCTTTACACGTCCCTGCAAGGCAGCCCCCTGGCAAATTTGGAGAGGGGGAACTAATTCCCCTTGCATACTGGGGGTCCTTGGGGACAACTAGACCACCAGGAACCTCCAGTATGCGCCAGGGATCTGCGTTGCACAGAGGTGTAATGAGGCCCGCCCCTTTTTACACCTATCTGCAAAGCAGCCCCCTGGCACATTTACAGAGGGGTAACTAATTCCCCTTGCATATTGGGGGTTCCTTGGGGGCCAACTACCCCACCAGGAACCTCCAGTATGCACCAGGGAGCTGCATTGCAGAGAGGTGTAATGAGGCCACGCCCCTTTTTACACCTCTCTGCAGCGCAGCCCCCTGGCACGTTTACAGAGGGGGAACTAATTCCCCTTGCATATTGGGTGTCCCTGGGGGCCAACTAGCCCACCAGGAACCTCCAGTATGCACCAGGGAGCTGCATTGCAGAGAGGTGTAAAAAGGGGCGTGGCCTCTTTACACGTCTGTGCAAGGCAGCCCCCTAGCGCATACTGGAGGTTCCTGGTGGGCTACTTGGCCCCCAGGGACCCCCAGTAGTCAAGGGGAATTAGTTCCCCCTCTGCAAACGCGCCAAGGGGATAGTGGTGCCTTAAATTTTTGGGGGGGATCGGCAGTGTACGCGTACCCCGCAATTTATTTTAAAAACAAATCTTTTTTTGGGCCTTGGGGGTACTTGTGGGACCCCCTGAGCAGACCTACGGGGTCAGGGTGTTTCTACCCTGCCCTCCTTTTCTTCATTTTCACCTTTGATTCCCTGTTTTCTTGTGACTCGGTTCTACTGAGGTACAAGATGGCTGCCAACACTTTTTATTTTCGAGTGTTGACAGACAGTTGACAGCCAATCAGCATGCAGTTTGCGCTCGTAATTGAACGGATCTCCATACGCGGGTAGGACTCCGTCTCTAAATATCGCTATGATTTTACTTTTAATTTTCCCAGAAACTACTGAACGGATATAAATAACTGTGCATAAGAGCCAGTGAATGTGTGAGTGGCTGTATGGATCATTGTGCTCTTGTATCCAGGATTGTATAAGTGAGTAAATATGTTTTAGTATATGTTTGAATAAGTAAGGTGTGTATAACTGTATAGTTGTGAAAATGGAGCTGTGATTGATTCTTTGCATGACTGACTAGGTGTGTAAGTAACTCCATGGATGAGTGACAGTCTGTGAGTGTCTGTTTACACTGAGTGTATCTAAGGTTATATTAGAGTCTGAAGAGGTTCATCGTATTATCACATGAATGATGTCATCAGTGATGTGATCATTAATGTCAAATGAGATTTTATCAGTGATGTCATCAGTGATGTCATTTGAGATGTCATCAGTGATGTCATCAGTGATGTCATTTGAGATGTCATCAGTGATGTCATCAGTGATGTCACTGACCATGTCATGAATGATGTCATATGTGACATGATCAGCAGTGGATTGCGGGTGCGTGATATATAGTTAGCACAACTAACTATATATGGAATTTCATTGGTTTTGTGTGAGTAAAATAAGGTTTTTTAAATGCTAATTCCTAACTATATATGGTGTATAACCTATGGTTTTTTCAGTGAATTTTCAAGGTTTTGTAAATGCAAATTCCTAACTATATATGGTCTATAACCTATGGTTTTTTCAATGAATTTCATTGGTTTTTTAAAAGCTAATATCTATAGCTGTAAAATGTATTCTTCTTTAAATACAAAAATATATTTTATATGTTTATTAATAATTTTTTTTAAATATTTTTTTTGTTTCGCTCCCGGTCCGCGGACCGGGAAGCTTCCCGTTAGCTCAATTTGATGCCACGACCCGGTCCGCGAACCGGTAAAAAATCAACATAGTGACGGTATCGCGTTGCCGCGTAATGCGTCTTATGACGTACTGCGTTAGCGCACCCGGAAGTGCCCAGGGGCGCGGACCGAGGCGCGAAACGCAGCTCCCCGGAAGCGATCCGCGGCGCGTCGCGAAAACGCGACGTATCGCGTTGCCGCGTAATGCGTCTTGTGACGTACCGCGTTAGCGCACCCGGAAGTGTCCCGGGGCGTGGACCGGGGCGCGAAGCTTAGCGACCCGGAAGCTAACCGGGGCGCGTTCCGCAGCGCGTAACATGAGCGTGAGAGGTCATGTGACTTGGTAATAAAACTTTTCATTGGTTCATTTCACTTTTGGTTTCATAATGATGGAAGGCTAGGTCAGGTGACCTAAAAATAACACTTTTCATTGGTTGAGAACTTTTGCTTTTCCCAAATGATGAAAACCCCTCCTTCTTTCCTCACTCTGACTTTCATCTTGGTGAGAGAAAGACCCTTTTACATTCTAGAGAAATGGCTTCCATTGTTGCTTCAGCTAGTGTTCCCCCACCACCACCCCCACCTCCTCAAGGGAAGAAAGGACCACCTGCTCAAGCAATCATAGAAGAAGAGGAAGATCAAGAAGAGGAGCAAGAGGAGGAAGAGCCTGAGTTTTTGCGAGAGGAGCCCAGAAGATACAATAGAAAAGAAAACTACATCTGGCAATTTTTTAAATTTCCAGCAGGGCAAAAAAAAGTCAATGCCAGATATGTGTTTTGCCGTATTTGCGACGATCGACTTTCAAGGGGCACTGACAAGAAATACAGCTTCGGAAATTATACGATGCACAGGCATATGAGTAGGTGGCACCCAAATAATTATAGTGCTGCCCAGCTTCGTGATGAACAGCAAAACCCCCCTGCAATGGCGAGAAGATCTGTTGTCAAAGAAGTATCGGGACCAGAGGCGAGGGAGGTGATCCCGAACATTCAAATGGACATGGGGGAAGTAAAGCAAGTGTGCGTGTGGTGCAACCAAACACTTTGCTACCGAGAAAGTAGCATTACTCTTATAATGAGAGCTATCAATAATCATGTTTGCCCGAAACGCCCCAAAAAATAAATTCTTCTTTTTTTCGTTGCTCCTGTTGAGCCCTTTTCAATGAATCATTTTTGTTTCCCCCCTCCCCCCCAAAAAACAAAAAAATTACAAAGTGTTCAGAAAAAACAAAAAAAAACAAAAAAATATAAAAAATGTTCAGAAAAAAATAAAAAAATTTAAAACAACAAAAACCAAAAAAAAAAGTTCTTTTCAGAACTACCTCCCCATTATAAAAAAAATTGGTAGAATTTTTGAAACTCTGCCAACCTCTATTTCTTTTAGTTCGCTTCCAGTTCGCACTCCGGTACGCGAACCAGGAGCGAACCAAAACATTTTTTTTTTAAAAAGAACAGTAAGTATAAGGGAAGGCAACAGACAGTTATGTTACAAGAAAGACAGCTACAGGGAGTAAAGAAAACATACTGTTACCCGCAATCCACTTCTGATCATGTCACATATTATATCATTCTTGACATGGTCAGTGACATCATCAGCAGTGGATTGCGAGTAACAGTATCTTTTGTTTACTTCCTATAGCTGTCTTTCTTGTAACATAAATGTCTGTTTCCTATCCTTATACTTACTGTTCTTGTTTTAAAAAAATTTTGAGATCATTCAGAAACAGTAACATTAATAGAGACAGAATGAGTGAATAATAATGAAGAAGTATGAGAAGAGAGGGACTGAGAAAAATACTGGAAGGAGTAGAATAATTAAGTAATAGAGAAAGGAATGAGAGAAGTAGCAAACGTGTCCATAGACAGACCTAAAGTTCATCTGCACAATGTCATCCGTAAACTTAGAAAACACAAGTAATGTAATTGAAAAACGTGGAGTTTCTTTTGCTCATTTCACAATCACATCACCTGTGTTGCCTTTGCTTAGGTATCTCATAGTGCAGATGTAGTTCAGCATATGAAACAGTACGCAGAAGTGCAGCAGTGTATGCATTAATACATGTGAAGGCCTACCAATGAAGTAAGTCATGTCCACTTATTACATCATTCATGACATAGTCAGTGACATCATCAGCAGTGGATTGCGGGTTAAAAGAGTAGAAAACATTTACCTTATAATTCTTGTTAACTTTTTCAAATATTTTTTCATACTTTCAATCTGTAAAAGAGAGAAGAAACATTTCAAAAATATTAAAACATGTATTTAAAAATTTGAAAAGACAAGGGAAAAGGTTCAAGAAGAAACAGTTTTTCAAAAACTTTGAGATTTACAGAAGCCTCTGCTGCTATACGTCCCCTACACAATCCTAAAGATATATATTTTAAACAAACAGTATCTTGATGCTGATGAAGTGAGGCCTATTTTGGAACATGGTGCATCTTTTGCACTGCTGATGTCTCACAATAGTGATGCAATAGCAGTGCAAAAAAGATGTAAAGCCATCATAAAATTGTGTCTAACATTTTAAATGATTCTTTCAGTATACAAATAAGATGTGTCCTTTCAAGAGGTTTCTTTAAGGTGAGGCCTATTCAGTTTTCAAAAAAAAACAGTGCCCAGAAGTGCAGCACTGTAAGCATTAACTTTGACACTTACAGAAGCCTCAGTTTCTCCATATCTACCTCACATTTCTAAATGTATATCATAAGTACAAAAAGTAGAACATTAATTATACATGTTAAATGGTTTATTTTTGCTGTTCTCAGAATGTATCAAATTTCACTTAAATCAGTGACTTGAAGGTATTCATCATGTAACAGCGGGGAAAAAAAAACACAATAAAAATGATTGTGTTTAAAAAACCCATACAACATAAGAAATCAGAATTCAGAACTCCTTAAAGTTAACTTACTTTCCATGACGTCAAAGGATGTCCTATGAACAGCTTACACTCTTTTGTGCTGTTATTACTTTCAGCCCGCCACTTTCTGAAAGAAAATCTCCATCGTTTTTAAAAACACGTTACATGCAATAAATGACTTCTTGCTCTCTACCACAAGTTTCCACAAGGCCAAATCTTGTCAGAGCCATTTATAACTCTTGGATTTCTTGTAAGCCAATCCCGTCATTTGGCATTTCCGCAACTTTCAGAATTAAAATGTTGAAGATCATTTTCACAATCCTGGAATAGTAATATCTTCCCCTTCTTGCTCAGTCATGTTCTACATTTCCTATGACACTGATACTGCTTACTATGAAGCAGACTTACACTACCTCTATGACTACTACAATTATTTAATTCTCTACATCACTTTTAATCACAAAGCAATGTAAAACAGTAGACAGCATTGCAGACTTACATTCCCTCTACTCCATGTTTTGATTGGCTGCTTCAATTAGCTTATAAAAAGAAACAGTTTTTCTGAACTCATTCAAAGTGCACGTATTTCTCCATGACGTCCAGTCTTATGGTTAGAAGTTATGTCTCTGAACTACACTTATCCTCAAGGCCAAATTGTGTAGGAGCCATTAGAACTTCTTGAAATTCCACAGAGCACATCCTGAGATTATTTCCCTAAAATTTTGGTTTTAAAAACACCAGGTAAGAGTTTTTAAGGTCATACGGCAATTTGTTTGTGAAAACTAATACAGAATCATTGCAGAATGACCAGCCATTTCTAGACTTTAAATAAGCTGTGTAATGTCCTGATGTTATTGAAGGGCCGTCATGATATATAATTGCTGCAGTTACAAAAGTCCTTCCTGATATTGACAACTGCGAAGCTACAAAATTTTTAATTAAAGTTGTCAATTTTGTTCCATCAGGCCTACATCGTTGGAACATTAAAATTACATACTGGCCATATGTTCGTATAAATAATGTGGACATCATTTCAGATTTACATTGGCTACACTCCATGTTGTGATCAGCTGCTTTTACTAGCTTATTAAAAGAGACTGATTTACTGTCTGGCAAAGTTAAATATATAAATCTTTCTGAGTCTACACTAGTAGTACTTGATACCATACAGTTCTCGCAGTCATGCTGCCATTGATAAGAAAGCCCAAACAGCTGATCTACATCTACACCTTCAGCATGTAATACATCAAGCATATACATTAAAAACTCCTGACAATCTTGCTGAATATTTTGAGAGAATTGTGTTTGCCCTGAACATCTGTCTAACAGATTTCGAATTTCAGACACACTTTCTAGGTTTCTTCTATCAGTGCTACATTTCTCTAACACAGAATTTAACAAACTGCAAAATCTTTGATCAGAATTGACCACAATCTCTTCTTTTACATTTTCTAGAGAAAACAAAACATTAACCACTACATTAGCATAGCAGTTGACACCAGAACTGTTTTCAAACTGAAAACCAACAACATCTTCAAAAGAATCCTTTTTGTTTCTGCTTGTAATTTTAGGTTCATTGACTTTTTGTCTTTTTGCTACAACCTCCCCAGTATTGGTCACATTTCTTCGTTTCCGGCCTACCACACGTTTCTCAAACAAAGGATACTGAGGCAAATGTGGCGCATACTCTCTTCTTAACCTATTGTATTCCTTAACACAATCTAGATCCGCACAAATGTTTGTGACATCACACTCAATCAAGTACAATCCCGATAAAGTTCTAACTCGTGACAATGCCACATATGCCATACCCTCCTTGAACACAGAACTGCCAATATTCACCAATGCGCTGTCTACACTTAAACCTTGCGATTTATGAATTGTCACCGCATATGCCAAGCAAACAGGAAACTGCTTACGGCGAACATATAAGTCTTTTACAAGCAAAAATCTAGCAGAACAACGACCAATTAGCTGTACTTCCTCAATGCCATCAAATTTAATTTTTAAAAATTCAATTCCATCTCTATTTCTGTATTTCACAAAATCAACAACATTACCCATTGATCCATTTACCAGACCTCTTTCAACATGTAAATTCCTTCTTAAAATTATACGGCAGTTCAAGCACACATTCAGAGTCTTTTCAAAACCTGCAGTTTTAGATATACTCTTCTCTAATGAATCCAATTTTGTTTTCAGATTCTCAGACAAAATAATTGTTGATCCCATATGCTCTACTCTATCAATAGCTTCCAGTTTCACAATCTCTTGCTTTTCTAAATGCAACATTTTGTTGTTAAATTTGGCACATTCTGCAAGAGTTGGCATCAAACATATTCCAGATTTCTTCTCAGTAATTTTCTGAAAAATATTCTCAGGCACAACATCTTGTTCTGGATATAAATTTGACAGTAATCGTGCATGTAAAGCTTCTTTCCCATGCTCGGTCACTTTTCCAATTCTAACATCTTGTAGAATAGTCTTGTAAACTTCATCCTTCGCCTGACGCATATTTTCATGCAGTTCAGCATAATTGAAGTTTAACCATATATTGACGTTGCCAATGCTGCCTAGGCACTTCCTGGTATCTTCATGCGTGAGCATTTTGAACACAGGTTGCCCTTTCACTGGTGTCAGCTGCAGAAGATCTCCGAAAACAATGATGTGTTTGCCACCAAATAACACATCATACTCTGTTTTGAGAACTTCTTGCATCCTCAAATGCACAAAGGCAAGCATGACATTGGAAACCATGCTTACTTCGTCAATGATAAGAAGTTCCATTTTCCTCAAGATTCTTGAAACTTCAAAACAAGCATCTCCAGATAGCTTGTGATATTGTAATTTGTTGTCATGCTCCACTGGCAGCATCAGTAAACGATGTAAAGTAATCCCTTTAATATTATGTGCTGCCAGTCCAGTTGGAGCAGTGACAACACAAGACAGCGATGACTCTGTCCTTTCCTGCAAATAGCATGAAATTGCTTTAATGAGGAAACTTTTTCCAGTTCCCGCTTCTCCACTCACGTACAGTCGGACAGGCTTCAACGACGTACATGAGCACTCTTTCTTATCATGACTTAATCCATGATCAATTTGCATGGTAACTTCGTCATATATTTTCCTCTGCTCAACGTTGAGTTGTCTTTCCAACTCTTCTAAGTTAACTGCATCCTCTTGAGCATGTGCCATGGCTCTTTCCACTTCATTCATAGCAGTGGCAGCTTCATTTTCAATAACAGGTCCTCCTAGTGGATCCTGACTCAATGAAGCAGAACTCTGACTGTCCTGAGAACTGTCTCTGGCAATCTCGGCTGCAATCGTTGCTTCCTGCTCAATTTCCGCATTCAACATTTCTACATATTTGGGAAAAGCAGGACATTCTATGGTCTCCTTGGCGGCATGGAAAGAGTCTTCGTAACAGAGGAAATCTCCAAGCAGTTCCTCTTCTGCACGCCAAGGCTTGAAAAGTTGCAAAAGTGCTAAATAGAAAAACTCCTTTTTTTCAGGAGATTCGCCACTCAATTTTCGATGGTTTACCAAGTGGCATTTTCTTTGCTTGACCAGACATCCCTCACTTCCTATTACAGCATACACTCCTTTCTCAGTATCTTCTTTGATGTTCCTCTTGAATATGTAATTTTGAAGAACCTCATACAGACAAACATTCTCGAGGTGAATGCTTCGATTTGGATAATATGTATCCAACATGTTGGTCTTCAAAATGTCGGTACTGTTTGGCTCCTTTTCCGCCAAATACTCAATTTCCCACACAGGTTTGAGAACTCGATTACGCGTTGCAGCAAGACCAAGACTCGCCCAAACGATACTCCTGGACTTGGCATAGAGACTTGCTGAAGACAACCGGTCAGAACATTCGTACGCTCCGATTTCTCGATGCGACAACATCTTCAGACTGAAACTGTACAACTTCTTGCTGAGGCTCTTTTCATGGGAAATGTCCTCCCACATATCCTTCAATTCTGTCTTCTCTTTTTTGGTGATGTAAGACGTCACATACCGAGCCACAGCCATACAGTATCAGCCACAAACTGTATATCCATGTTAGCATTCCACATGGACAAAATCACTGGGTTGTAGTCGTTGATGTACTTGGACTCTTTGTTCCTCTTCAAATTGTAAGTGTTTTTAGGTGATTTCTTCATGACATTGTGTCGCAGCGAAGACATCAAACTGTTTACTCTTCCTTTAGAAATCACCGGTCGTGGAAAGCCGAAACGACATTTAGTGTAGAACTTGTCCTTGTTTCGGAATTTACGACGGCAGTACTTTCCACATCGATGGCTTTGGAAACGCAGAACTTTTTCTCTTAGGCTTTTCTTCTCCTTTGCGTTTGGAACAGCACACGTAGAATACTGTTGGATGAAACTCATCACTGAGTCTTCTGGATCCGTTCCAAATTTAGGTGCATCCTTGATCCACAGCAACATATGTATATGAGGAGCACCTCTTGCTTGGTACTCCTTTCTCCAGAAGAAATCCAACACCTCTCCAAGAGGTGGATTCTTCTTATTCATGATGAAAGACATCATAGCTTCAAATCTATGATTGAAGTACCTACATACATTGACTGGATCCAAAGAGCACAGTTCTCCGGGTGTCTTGAATTCGATGTTATCTACGTTAGCATTTGCCTCTCGTAGAAATTCAAGTAAGTCTTCCCAGCCATACTCGGCACAGCTCAGAGTGAGGAACCATGTGGGAGTACCTAAGTTCCTCAGCATACATTTTAAATCACCATGACGACGGTACCAGTACTCATTAGTACCACGCTGACACGCCATGAGATTAATCAGGTGAGAATCCAAAATACTGTCTTGGACATTGACTTTATCCATAAAGTCACTTGCCGAGATGTTTTGCATGTGTATACCACTTTTCAAGATGTGGTTCACTGCATATGACAGTCCAGACAGATCGCTTTCAAACAGGAGATGAAACAAATAAGGAATGCATTGTCGAAACCTAGCATCTCCTGCATACAATCGCAAAGTCCGGTATTCAGAAGCAGGAATTTGATGAGGTCGCTCATCATATCTTCCTCCCTGACCTGTTGGAAAAAGCTGTGGGAAACACCGAGCTTCCAAACTTTCCTCCCAAACACTAATGGGACTCCCTTTGGCTTGTTTCATTTGAAACAACTCAATAGCATTCCCCATGACTTCCTTGGAATGCAAAGGATGAACACTATAATGTTCATATATTTCTTCACTAGTAGAGGGTTCTACTTTCTCAATTTGACCAGCACACAAATCGCTATCCTCTTCCTCACTTACTTCCTCTTCTGCAACATATACATTCTTATAGTATTTATTATTTTTTTTCAAATACAATGTTGCCTTTTTAACTTTCCTAACATCTACTAAATCTTGCCATATTTTCTTATTCTTTGTCGGAACCCCATTAACTAAGATAACCAGAGGTTCCTCTTCCACTTTTTCTACTCCAATTGTGTTAATGTTTTTCTTCAAATCTAGAGGCAAATAAACAACTCTTCCCTTTAATCCTCTCTGTAAATCTGATGGAGGCAATTTCCCTGTCTTTGGCTCCATTCTTACAATAGCCTGAAAGGGATGGATACTTTGAATCAAAATAGATTCATAAGTATTTAAATCCTTCAATTCAGAAGGAATCTCAACCAATTCCAGATTATTATGAACTGCTCTAGCAGGCATCTGGTTTTGATTTAATTTGCAACAACAATAACTACACACACGTTGATCCAATCCCAAATCAAAACAATTTTCTACCATCAAGTATGTTGCGAAATCCTTCCATTCACTATTATTTTCCCTTTCACTTTTTGCATATAAATCCACTAACTTAGTCTGATTCTTATAATAAGTGCGTCGACAACACACACAAGTGAAATTAGGCCTCTCACTTGATTTCACCTCAAACGTCGCAATTTCCCTCTGGAAATTATCTGTACTGGAAACCTGTACACTATCTTCCACATGACCCTCTTCTTCTTGCTCAATTCTAACATTCTCCTCTTTACTTCCAAAGTAACAAAACTCAATTTCTTCACATATATTCTTCACATCTATTTCAGAACCATGCAAAAGAGCAGCGCATAATTGTTTAAGCATAATTGCTGGACTCTTAGCATAATACAACATTCTAACTAATTTCCTCACTTTATTATGATGCACTGCTAGCATCCTGAAATGATGAAAAACACTCTGGCATACTCTCCTGGAAAGACAAGCCAGTGAATGACCATGCAAACCTGTCACTTCTCTTACTCTGCAAGGATCTAATTCTTGCAACAACCTTATTTTCTGCTTCAAACTTTTCTTATTAAATGACCGTACAAAATCACAAAGCAAATTGATGGAATCCTGTCGCACACTGCAAATACTACTACACTTCCAGGTGTACACAGGACCCTTAGCACGTCTTCCTAAAACCTCATTACCTAACACCTCTTCTGCCTCTGTTGTCACAAGTTTTTCTTTTTCAACTGGACAACCATCTTTCACTTCATAAGCACGACCACTGGTGTCAACTGCATGCACCAAATCATTATCCTGGAAATAACTCTCCTCAGTAAAAAATGCCTCACAGCTTGAACTATGCATCCATTCTCCAGAAAAAACTTCACAAAAATTACTACGATTAACTATTCTCTTCCATCTACTATTTCTTTTGAAATCATAAATTGCCTTGTTTAGCTTCCTAATTCTATTGATTATCAAAATAAATAACTTACGTTTAATTTCAAATGCCTGATCAATAACTTTCTCAACTTTTTTTTTTCTCTTATAAAAAACCAGTTTCTGTTGACCTTTCTTAATATTTTTTAACAAATTGCCAATTATCCTGTTGCGGAACATTCGTTTACGAATCTCCCTAAACTGTTGTTTCCTTCTACTATCATGCACAGAGTTATCTCTTGCTCTAGCAGTAACATTTTTGATTGGCCTTTCCTTTCCATTTGAATTCCTTCTCGTTTTATGGACTGAAACATTTTCTGTAGTAATATTTTTTTTACTACACATATTTCTTATGAAATATTTTGTGCTCTTACCCGGTGCTTTCTTCGTGACTTGACAAATCTTTTTGTTAGAGGACTGCTGCTTATTTTCTTTCACCTGCTGTCTTTGACGTTTTGCAGCCTTTCTCTGTCTTTCTATTGTTGGCATGGTGAAATCTTGAAATGATCTGCAGTTGAATCTGTGGTAAAATATAATAAAAAATGTTATTAACCATTATTACCAAACAGTAAAACAATAACAGTGATCAAAAACTTAACACACTACTTGACATTTTAAATAGAAGATTTTTTAGTCCTTGCAAATTTACAATACAGAAATAGCAGAAAAGAAATGACATTTATATTTATGTTACCTGTGCTATTTTATATGTGAATCTGATCTAATTTTATGAGCATATTTTAATATTTTATTGAAGACACTACACATAACCTGCTTTTGAAGGTGTCTTTATTTTTAAATTAAACGGTTTACCTTTTTACTTTTTATTAATTATAAATTTTAAAAATAAATGTTTATATTTCCATAGGCTCAAGCAGGTCAGCTTCCCATCCTATGTCATATAATTCGGACAAATCTGCATCCTCATCACGCTCTTCTTCATCCTCAGGATTTAAATCATCCAAGGGATCAACATCCACTGATGTTTCAATTACAAGTTCAATGATGAGGTCAAAATCAACTGATTGCAGATTGTCGCTCATGTTGAGGTTGTCTTTATCTTTAAAGAAAGATAACAACAATGAGATGTTGCAGAGTAAGAGACAAATCTCAGAGATTATAATAGTAAAATTGTTTAACAAGAGTAATATTTTGCAGCTATTATTTAGCCATGTCCAGCAATGCTGAGCAGGTGAAGACTATGTCTAAATTTTCAGTGAACAGGACTCATCTCTTCTTAACCTTGGATAAGCCTCACCGACTCTGTGTGTCCTGCACATACTTAAATGTAAAGGGGCAGATTTATGTTAAATGGCACATCCCCAGGCATGCACCAGTTAACGTGCACCACTACTCTGCCACCCATGGTGTGCCGTATTTACAATCAGATAGGAGAAAGCTTCGTCAAAACCCTGCGCCTGCTTTAAGCAGGCATAGGTCTTGACGCAACATTGTGGAGATGGGGCACCCCTGAGCCTTGCTTGAGCTGCATCGCACTTGCGATACAACTCCAGCAATCACTACCTTTACAGCACAGATACGTCACGCATCTGTGCCATTTTTGCCCCATGATGCCCCGCATTCTAAATGCAGCACACCATGGGTGGCAGAACAGCGGCGCAGGATGACTGACACATCCCTGGTGATGCACCAGTCATCATAAATCTATCCCTAAGCTTCTTATCTTGTTACAGATGAACCACCATATGTAGCATGAAACTATTTTGCATTTCCTAAATAGCGAATTTTAAGGAATAAATAGCAATTCTTTACCATTCCTAATTTGCAATGAGCAAATTGCTAATTGCAAGTTACCCATTCATTTCCATGGGCTAGGAGGCTCATAGGAATGAAGGTTTAATTTGCGATTAGCAATTTGCTCATCACAAATTAGGAATTTTTCCAAGGGTGCAGGGGTGTCTCAAGAACACCCTGCTGCACCCCTGAAAAAGAAATTTGGGGGCATATGGCACACATACATGCCCTAAGGGCATGTGTTGGCGTCATATGGGACCTTTTGTTTTTTTGAAAAAAAGCTTTTTGAAAAGAATTCACAAATTACCACCAATTTACCACAATAGTTTCCAAATCCTTAATGTCATTTTTTACATATTTTTTGTTTGATACATTGCATTTAAGTAGTCACAAAATTTGCAAATCCTTCAGTGCAATTGCAAAATAAGGAATAGCAAATTTTGCTACTCCTTATTTTGCATCAAACTTGTTTGATACATACCATTTGTCTAATTAACATTCGCAAAGGCCGAAATTCGTAGAATTTTGATCTTTGCGAATGCTAATTAGCTTGATACATATGGCCCCAAGTGAGGCCTGTCTTGCGACATGGTGCATCTTTTGCATCACTGCTGCATCGGTTTCATGTGGTACGTTTTTTTTACACCATGACATATCTGCCTAAATGCATCAATTTGTAATGTTGTCGCCTCATAGCAAATCTTTTGCACCGCCGCTGCATCATAAAAGTGACGCACAGTGGCACAAAAGAGGCATACACCTATCATAAATCTGTCCCTAGCATTTTAAATGATTAATCCAGGATGACGATAAGGTGTGGCCTATCCAGAGGTTTGTTTAAGGTGAGGCCTACTCAGGATTGCAGATTAAAGTTACGCTTGATGAAGAATACAGAGGAGATAATACATGTAAAGGCCTACCAATGAAGTAAGTAATGTGCACTTTATTGCGCCAGTCATCATAAATGTATCCCTAAGCTTCTTATCTTGTTACAGATGAACCACCATATGTACCATCAAACTATTTTGCATTTCCTAAATAGCGAATTTTAAGGAATAAATAGCAATTCTTTACCATTCCTAATTTGCAATGAGCAAATTGCTAATTGCAAGTTACCCATTCATTTCCATGGGCTAGGAGGCTCATAGGAATGAAGGTTTAATTTGCGATTAGCAATTTGCTCATCACAAATTAGGAATTTTTCCAAGGGTGCAGGGGTGTCTCAAGAACACCCTGCTGCACCCCTGAAAAAGAAATTTGGGGGCATATGGCACACATACATGCCCTAAGGGCATGTGTTGGCGTCATATGGCACCTTTTGTTTTTTTGAAAAAAAGCTTTTTGAAAAGAATTCACAAATTACCACCAATTTACCACAATAGTTTCCAAATCCTTAATGTCATTTTTTACATATTTTTTGTTTGATACATTGCATTTAAGTAGTCACAAAATTTGCAAATCCTTCAGTGCAATTGCAAAATAAGGAATAGCAAATTTTACTACTCCTTATTTTGCATCAAACTTGTTTGATACATACCATTTGTCTAATTAACATTCGCAAAGGCCGAAATTCGTAGAATTTTGATCTTTGCGAATGCTAATTAGCTTGATACATATGGCCCCAAGTGAGGCCTGTCTTGCGACATGGTGCATCTTTTGCATCACTGCTGCATCGGTTTCATGTGGTACGTTTTTTTTACACCATGACATATCTGCCTAAATGCATCAATTTGTAATGTTGTCGCCTCATAGCAAATCTTTTGCACCGCCGCTGCATCATAAAAGTGACGCACAGTGGCACAAAAGAGGCATACACCTATCATAAATCTGTCCCTAGCATTTTAAATGATTAATTCAGGATGACGATAAGGTGTGGCCTATCCAGAGGTTTGTTTAAGGTGAGGCCTACTCAGGATTGCAGATTAAAGTTACGCTTGATGAAGAATACAGAGGACATAATACATGTAAAGCTCTACCAATGAAGTAAGTGATGTCCACTTCATTGCGCCAGTCATCATAAATGTATCCCTAAGCTTCTTATCTTGTTAGACATCAACCGCCATATGTATCATATAACTATTTTGCATTTCCAAAATAGCGAATTTTAAGGAATAAATAGCGATTCTTTACCATTCCTAATTTGCGATGAGCAAATTGCTAATTGCAAATTACCCATTCATTTCCATGGAGCAGGAGGCCCATAGGAATGAAGGTGCAATTTGCGATTAGCAATTAGCTCATCGCAAATTAGGAATTTTTCCAAAGGTGCAGGGGTGTCTCAAGAACACCCTGCTGCACCCCTGAAAACGAAATTTGGGGGCATATGGTGCACATAAATTTTAACAACATTCCTTTACCTCAAAAACGATTTTCAATTCATAATTTGAAAACACTGCCCACAGGGAAATTACTTAAAATGTCCTTAAGACACATGAAAGTGTTTTTTTATTGCCTTTCCAGCATGGTTGGGTCACTTTTAACATGGCTATGTAACACAAACATTTAAAATCTAAATTTCCCATGCACAGGTCGGAGCATATTTACAAGCAACTTGCGCCACAGAGAAAGGTCTTACATTAAAATGGGAAAAATAACATCAGGGACAGTCAATTGCCGTATAAAGAAGCATACACCATTATGTCCTTGTCATAAATTTTAAAACAATTCCTTTTCCCCAAAAACGATTTTCAAATCATAATTTCAAAACACTGCACATGGGAAAATTACTTAAAATGTCCTTAAGACACATAAAAGCGTTTTTGGATTGCCTTTGCAGCATGTTTGTATCACTTTTCACATGGCTATGTAACACAAACATTCAAAATCTAAATTTTCCATGCACATGTGGGAGCATATTTACAAGCAATTTGCGCCACATAATTCATAATTTTCTCCTTAAAGCACACTATTCTCTATCTAAATTAAAGAAATATTTTCTCACCTTAGCAAATACTTTGAGTTTGAAAACAGTCTCAGAAACACACCAATTTGTCTTCAGCAGAGCAAAAGGTATGCACTCCAGAGTCTGCAGCTATCAAAAGCACAGAAATGCTGTAATTCTTCACACATATCTCTCATGTCACCCAATCAAAACTCTTCCCTCACTTTTTTTCAAATGAAAACCCTTCCCCCCTCTGCCCTTTCTGCCTTTTCTGCATGGCAACCACCTCTTGGAAGACTTCTGGTGTTTGCAAGTTCACACAACAATGTTGCAATTGAACTCTGAACTCTCAGTGCACCTGCATATCCAGTGCATTCTTTCATTTAATGATTTTTTATTGACCATTCAAAATACATCTTTCAAAGAACACATCCGTGCACCCTAACTTTCTGTTTTCAGCAATCAAAATCCACCAATCACTGTTACTGCTTCATGAACACAGAAACTCCACAGTTTTTTTCATTTTAAACTCTCATTTTTTCAACTGCCATTTCATTGCCACACTTCATCTGACTGCAGGAGAACCTTCTCTCACCATGTTTTCTGTCTGGATTGTTGGACATAGTTATATTCACTGGGCTCAAAGGTACGTTGAAAACAGGAAATTACCTAACCTCAATTTACAAGATGTGGAAATTAAGTGGTTTGGCCACAGAGGATTAAAATGTCACCAATTGATACCATTGGTGAAAACCTTTATGCATTTGCCCAAACCTGACCTGTTAATTGTGCACTGTGGAGGTAATGACTTGGGCACTTTGACTGGTGTAGGTCTGGAAATGCTTTTAAAGGACACCTTTGAGCAATTAATGGCACTTTTTCCTCAGACTGCCTTGGTATATTCAAATATATGCCAAAGACAGAAATGGAGGTGGTCAAACCAATTTTGTCCACAAATTGAGAAGTCGAGGAAGCATGTAAACAAATCTGTTTCAGCTTACATGAGAGACCATGGAATGGGCTCCCTGTACAACAATAACTTGCGTTACTACATGCAAGATATCTACAGAGGAGATGGAGTTCACTTCTCAGATGAGGGCAACAGAATTTTCACTCTGAATTTAAGAATGTGCATTGGTACCTACTTATAAGTACCTAAATGTACCATAAACCCAAAAGCTCTTCTCAGAGCTACCCTACATCTAATCACTCACAATTATTATTTTACTCTAACATTTTTCACTAATTTTCAACAAAGTACGCTCCCTGGGGCGCTACCCGGTACGCGAACCGGGAGCTAACCTCGCGAAATTTTTTTTAAAAATGTTTTTTTTTCGCACATATAAGCCTCCTCAGCCACCCTCAGAAAACCTAGGGGGTCAAGATAACTCTACCGTGCCCCCTTCTACCCATTCTGAACATTATTTGCCCTCCATCTTGTATCTTAATTCGACCGAAACACAAAATGGTGGACTCCCGGAACGCTTAAGGTTCGCGAACCGGGGCGCTCAACGGTTCGCGTACCGGGTCGCTCCCTGGGAAGCGCACCATCAAAAAAGGTGGGAAAGTAGTTCACAGAAAAGCCACTGGAGACAATTTCACCAAATATAGATTAGCTCATACTACATACCAATCCCTACCATTTTCACAAATTTGATTGGAATTCCATTTAGTCATTTAGCCTGTAGACCTCTCTAAATACCCTGAGGTAAATTACTTCACAAAACACATCTGAAGTGTTGGAATTGACAACCAATGAAAATGTTACTTTCATTTTCTACTTTTTTTACCTGACATTTCATTGGTTATATACCTGAATATATATAAAGGAAGAGAAGAAAACACAGCCATTTTGACTACTACTTCTTGCTGTACATTTCAATAGTATTTTCACTAATTCCTTCAACTTCTTTCTAAAGGTAAGTTTTTATTTTTAAAACTGAAGTATATTGTGCACTATAAGTTAATATGGTAAACTTTTTCTGATAGATATATACTATCCCTCTGTAGTAGTTATAGATTTAGAGAGACTTCTCTGTTATAGTTATGGATGGAGTTAGGCTTCTCTTGTATAATTATGAATTTACTTACGTTAAATCACATACACTTTTTTATATTCCTACTTCCACTCTGATACTATACACTGCCCAAAGATAAATTCACTGATAAAAAATGCCTATCTAAAATTATTCCCAACATTGCCCTATCTCTACTAATATATATTTTTTTAATCCAAATTTCAGGCAAAATGGAAGGCGAAAACCAAGTTTCTTTTGAAATGGACCTGCAAGAGAGCAGCCAAGAATTGATTGATACAATTGATCAAATTGACATTGAATTTTTCGATGAAACTTGGGACAATGAACTACTGCAATGTGTACAAGCAGTAGATAACCTCCTTGCAAATGAGGACATTTTACACCCTCAGAGACTACAATGTATATTCCATGATAATTATGAAATTTCTGACAATGAAATGTTAGAAAGTTTAATAAATTATGAAACACAATCACAATAAAAAAAAATGCTTAAAAAATAAAGAAAATAAAAAATAATCAACAAAACCAACAATCAATTAACATACTGCATTTGAAAAGTTTCTCATTCATTTTTCATTGTAGTACGCTGCCCAGAACGCTTCCTGGTTCGCGGACCGGGCGCTACCCACGCAAAAAAACAAAAAAAAATTATTATTTTTTTTGCCCCGCGGGGCCCTTTTAAAGCCTCCACATTAAACCTAGGGGGTCAGGGAGGATCTACTAGGCCCCCTTATGGTTATTTCCACCTTTGTTTTGGCCTCCTCTTGTCTCTCAATCCTACCGAGAGACAAGATGGCGGCCGCTCCGGACTGTTTAGAATGTTGACAGACACTGGAGAGCCAATCAGCTTCGCTACGCGAAGTTCTGGTACGCGCCCCGGTCCGCGAACCGGGGAGCTGCCCGGTCCGCTGTTACAGATATATATCTTTTTTTAAACGTTAATTTCTCAAAATCCACTGGAGCACATATATTGAGACCTACAAAAGGCACATCGGGCTACCAGTCCCTACAATTTTGCCAAGTTTCGTGCAAATCCATTCAGCCGTTCGGGCTAAAAGTGAGGCCAACGGCCCTATGGAAAACTCAATGTTAAAAACACGTTTTGGGACCCCCCTTTTTTCTCGGCCCCCCCTTGACGAACACCCCCCAAATTTTCAAGGGCTGCTCAGAAACAAAATGTTCCATTTTCCAGAAAATTTCAGCCAATTCCGTCCACAAACGCCAAAGTTATTAGACATAGAATTTTCAAAAAACCCATAGGGAAAAAATCCTAACTATATATACCTACTGGCGACCGCCAGTAGGTAATATGCGTGTAACGCTCCCTGGAGCACCGAACAAACAGCACAGCCAGACAGAGAAACGGACACAACTCCGGTAGTTTCTGCAGCAAAATTCTTTTTTTTTATTTTATCATGTTAGATGCAGTGTCAAAGGTGCCGCGATCCGACGCGTTGCGGCGATCCTGTCGCCTTGCTCACCAGATGAAAGCGTTATTTGGTGCAAATAATTTAAATATACCACTACCAATCACCGTACTTTTCAGATAGGTCACATGGTCATTCTTCATAGTAATGGATATGGAAAACAGACTCACCAAAGGTTACTCTGTATTTAGGGCGTCCATAAACCAATGATTATGGATAGTAACTGTTTAAATACACATAATATATACCTATATATCTAACATTTAATTCCTGTCGGATATTAAGATTGCAATGTACTTTGAATTGATCTTGATTAAATTTCATAAGTAAATTTTTAAAACCATAAATATTATGCTAAGTATTAAAAAACATAACATTCCCTTGCAATCAATATGTGTCAACTAACTGCATAAATGCAACAATGTTTATAGCATAACAGAACTATCTCATAAAAACAATTGTATCTTCCAACTATTTGACCAATTTTACTATTTTGTTTCTGACCTTTTTGATAAAGTGCTTAAGGGCAAAAAGTGCAAAAGGTGGATAAAGTGCAATTATAGTTCAAATACAAAAATGTTCCCAGCCGGGAACATACAAATGAATGCTCGTCAGAGAGAGAATCAGCATTGCATTTTGGTACATTTTACAATCAATTACTCGGGCAGACTCATCAAAGAAGCTAATAGCGAATCGTTAATGTACAGTCCATGGCTCATAGATAGTGATACATGTCCTCACACATGTTCAGTCCATGTGGGTTCTTAGTGTCAAGTTCTAAAATGTAGCGAGTTTCCAGCTGCCGCAACAATTTGTCTCTATTTCCGCCTCTTTTGTTAATGGGGACACTGTCAATGACAAAATAAGAGAGTACATTCAAATTATTGCCATGTTCTGATTTGACGTGTCTGGCGACAGGATAAGTTTGGTCTGAATTAACAGTGGCTCGCAGATGTTGTAGAATACGTGCCTGCACTGGAAGTTTTGTACTTCCAACATAGCGAAGACCACATACACAATTTAAAACATATACTGCATACTCTGTTTTACAGTTAAAATTGCCCTTGATTTCACATACCTCATCAGAAAATGCAGTTTTATATGTTTTAGTGTTTGATCCAAACTTACAAGCCCTACAGCTGCTACATTTATAGAAACCCTTTTTAGTTGAGTACCACTTATCTTTGTTGAGCAATTCAGGACTATTTTTGACCAAATCTGATCGCATGGAGTATGCTTTCCGATAGGTAATATTAGGCTTTACCGGTAAAACTCCCCTTAGAACACTGTCTGTTAAGACAATGGGCCACTGTGTATTCATGATTTTCCTTATGGCATGTGATTGCTTGCTATACGTGGTGATGAATCTGCACTCGGAATTTTGTTTTTCAGTAATATCCGAGGTAGGTTCAGTTTCAATATTGTTAGCAACCGGTTGTAATAAGTAACGTCTATCCAAGTGATTGACTTTTCTTAAGGCTGCTTTGATTTTAGCTATTCCATAACCACGTGATGTTAATCTAGCTATAGCAACATCCTGAGAAGTTTTCCAAGCTACCTCAGTGCTACATGCCCTTCTAATTCTGAGGAGTTCTCCATACGGGAGACTTTCTATCATGTGACGCGGATGAAAACTAGACGCATGCAATAGCGTATTGCCTGCAGTTGGTTTTTGATACAGGCTAGTTGTGATCTCGTTATCCTGAATCACAACCTCTATATCCAGAAAATTTGCAGTGGTACTGTGAATGTGACTGGTGAAGACTAAGTTGAGATCATTGTTATTAATACTATTCACAAAATCATTTGCCTGATCCTCATCACCCCTCCACACAATAAAAACATCATCGATGTACCTCCACATATGAGCAATATGAGTATCAAATATTGCTTTATGATGACTCCTGAGGACATGCTCCTCCCACCAGCCAACATGTAAACATGCATAGCTGGGGGAGAAGCATGCGCCCATCGCCACCCCTCTTTTCTGTCTATAGATCTTTCCATCGAACAAAAACACATTATTCAATAGGCATGTGTGGATCATTTCTACAATCATTTTGTTATGTTGATACAATCCTATATCCCTCTGCTCTAGAAAGTATCTGATTGCTCGCAACCCATCTTCATGCCTAATGCACGTATATAGTGCTGTTATGTCCAACGTCATAAATAACATGCCATCAGTCCATTTCACAGAATTTAACTTGTTTAAAAAGTCTCTGGAGTCTTTAAGATATGTGGGTAAAGCTATAACAAAGTCCTGCAGATAATAGTCCACATATTTTGAGGTATTTTCAAAGCAACCATTGATAGCCGAAATGATGGGTCTACCTTGTAATGGAGTAATTCCTTTATGGACTTTAGGGATCAGGTAAAACAAGGGTAACACTGGATATTCGTTATATAAGAATTTGTGTTCTTCCTTAGTGATCAGACCTTCCCTTTGCCATTTTGATAGATTATTTTTATAGTCAGTATTGATTTTACGAACTGAAATCCCATCACTGTGTTCATAACAATCAGTATCTTCCAGTTGCCTGAAAGCTTCAACCCTGTATAGTTCTTTGTCCCAGAGCACAATATTGCCCCCTTTATCTGCATTATTAATGACCACTTTGTTATACTCTTTGAGTTTTTTCATAAGTTGGAAATACTCCCTGGTTTGACCAGTGCATTTAGATTTAGATCTGCATACATTTCGGTATAATGTTTTCAATTCGTCTGTTATCCTTTCATGGAATATGTCTAATGCATCTCGAGGCATGATGGGCACAAAAGTAGACGGTGGTTTAAATGGACTTTTTCCAGAGAGGGATATCTCCAGCCCCTCCCTTTGAGCCACCTGTTGTGATCCCAAACTACTTGTACTATTGTCCATTAAGCCATGTAGTGTAACTAGAGTTGGAATAGCGTCTGCCGTGAGGCTTGTCACTGTTTTAGACTTAGGGGTGTTTTCCTTATTCACATTGCCACCCTGATTTTTTAACATGAAGTACTTTCGCAGCTTTAATTTACGAATAAATTTGTAAACATCCACTCTTGTCTGTACAAAGCCAAAATTGCTTTCCGGACAAAAACTGAGACCCAACGTCAATAATTGTTTCTCGGCAGTATTTAAAGTGATGTCAGTAAGATTTACAATAGTTTTGTCAGTTTTACCTGAATTCACCTCCGCCAATTCTTTTTCTGACGTCCTCTGCCGGTTGAGTTTTGCACATTTGCGCCGTTGTTTGCGCCGTTTGTTCCTCGCTTGTCTTGTTGTTGCGTGCCCCTCGAACGCAGGGACTGTAGTCTCTGTTCCCTTATAAAATCCATCTCATCTGCATATGACACTGGCCCCAGTGATGTTACTGAAGAGCTGGATATCCGTAAAAGTTATTCTAAATAGAATGTTGTGGATTTCCTGTGGAAAGTAGGTCCTAACTATAACTACCTACTGGCGACCGCCAGTAGGTAATATATATATATATATATATATATATATATATATATATATATATATATATATATATATATATATATATATATATATGCTCCACTCCTGTATTTTCCCGTGTAAAACAGGCACTGACACCGTGGGCTCTCGTTTCAGGAACAAGTTTTATTAGGCCAAATGAAAAAGTTGACGCGTTTCGACGGCTATACCGTCTTGTTCACAACAAAGAATTGGAGTAAGTGAAAATGCTTTGAAACTTTACTCAGTGCTCATTGGTCTGTGTGGCGGCATCAGTGTTGTCATAGTGACCATTTCCTCATGGCCACTGAAAAGTTACAATGTTACATGCAACTAACATTTCGCGCTACACAATATATTTACTTTGGCACTTGCAAATAAATTAAATTTAACTGTATTTTGATGTTAATTCAAAGTTCAAAATTCATTGTATCACCGCAGAGTTATATATCTTTTATGGGTCGGCACTTATGAATAATTGCAAAATGCTAATTATTTAATTAACATTGTTTAGATTTGGCATTATTCACAATATTATTATGTTTTCCTTTTATTTAAATCATATGTATACATTTAAGAATACATCTTGCTTGCGTTTGATTTGCAGTATGGAGCGATCTTAAATTTAGGGTCTAGTGCCCTTATTTGCAATTCTGACACTATAGTGGTGCTAATCCCTTCTTACCTGCACCAGTTTACAGATTGCTCTTAAATATAGCCCATTTTCTAGGAGAAATTCACGAACATTCGTCCACCGGCGTAAAAGTTATTCTAAATAGAATGTTGTGGATTTCCTGTGGAAAGTAGGTCCTAACTATAACTACCTACTGGCGACTGCCAGTAGGTTATATATATATATATATATATATATATATATATATATATATATATATATATATATATATATATATATATATATATATATATATATATATTACCTACTGGCGGTCGCCAGTAGGTATATATAGTTAGGATTTTTTCCCTATGGGATTTTTGAAAATTCTATGTCTAATAACTTTGGCGTTTGTGGACGGAATTGGCTGAAATTTTCAGGAAAATGGCACATTTTGTTTCTGAGCAGCCCCTGAAAATTTTGGGGGGGGGTCGTCAAGGGGGGGCCGAGAAAAAAGGGGGGTCCCAAAACGCGTTTTTCCCATGTTAATTTCCATAGGGCGGTTGGCCTCACTTTTAGCCCGAACGGCTGAATGGATTTGCACGAAACTTGGCAAAATTGTAGGGACTGGTAGCCCGATGTGCCTTTTGTAGGTCTCAATATATGTGCTCCAGTGGATTTTGAGAAATTAACGTTTAAAAAAAGATATATATCTGTAACAGCGGACTGGGCAGCGGCCCAGGACGCGTACTTTTCGCGCAACGGAGCTTTGTGAAGCGAAGCTGATTGGTTCTCCGGCGTCTGTCAACATTCCAAACAGTCCGTAGCGGCCGCCATCTTGTCTCTCGGTAGGATCGAGAGACAAGAGGAGGTCAAAACAAAGGGGGAAATAACTATAAGTGGGCATAGTAGATCCTCGCTGACCCCCTAGGTTTGATGTGGAGGTTTTAAAAGGGCCCCGCGGGGCAAAAAAAAATAATAATAATAATAATCGAACGGCTGAATGGATTTGCACGAAACTTGGCAAAATATTAGGGACTGGTAGCCCGATGTGCCTTTGCTAGGTCTCAATATATGTGCTCCAGTGGATTTTGAGAAATTAACGTTCAAAAAAAGATATATATCTGTAACAGCGCTCCGCTTCGCGTAACGGAGGTTTGCGAAGCTGATTGGTCATTCTGTCACTGGGCTATAGTTGGGCTACATCTGGCTGATATTTGGGCTACATTTGTTTTTTTGTGTGTCTGGCGGCCCTCTTTGGGCTACATTGGGCTACATTGGGCTACATTTGGGCTCCAACATATATATAGGCCAATGTAGCCCAATATATATTTTTCAAAGTTAATTTTCGTAAAAACCACTGGAGCATATATCTTGAGACATAGCAAAGGCACATCGGGCTACCAGTCCCTACAATTTTGCCAAGTTTCGTGGAAATCCATTCAGCCGTTCGAGCTAAAAGTGAGTCCAACCGCCCTATGGAAATGAAGGAAATGAATGTGTAATTTGTAATTAGCAAATAGCTCATCGCAAACTAGGAATGGTAAAGAATCGCTATTTATTCCTTAAAGTTCGCTATTTAGGAAATGCAAAAAACTTTGATGATACATATGGCGGTTCATCTCTAACAAGATAAGAAGCATAGGGATACATTTATGATGACTGGCGCATCACCAGGGATGTGTTAGTCATTCTGTGCCGCTGTTCCGTCACCTATGGTGTGCTGCATTTACAATGCGGCTCATCATGGGGCAAAAACAGCACAGATGCGTGATGTATCTGTGCCGTAAAGGTGGCGCATTGCTGGAGTTGTATCGCAAGTGTGATGAAGCTCCAGCAAGGGTCGGGGGTGCCCCTGTCCCAGGGTTTCTGTTCTCACACAGAACTGTGGACAGAGGATTGGAACCTCGGCGAATTAGGGTGTCCCAAAACTCACGTTAGTAATCAAAAACTCCTTAGCAAGCTAGGTACAGTGTCACATTGGATATAACAAACTCTCAATGTTTAGACAATCCAGAATATGAACTTATAGTACCTCAGGATACGTGGAACTCATGAACAGCCGGTCGTTATATATTTCTTAGAAACCAGAACATGGAGTTAAGAAGAACACATGTGTATTTGAAATGTTTATTTACTAATGCCGTCTTCACAGGCGTAGTATCTTAGATAATACAAGTACACATATTATCAGTAGCAAAATTACCAGCATAGTTACTAGTACATAAAAAGCGAATGGTGATAGTATGTTAACATGCTGTAAATGAATAAGAGTTAGCAACACTTATAAGCAGCCGCGGGCCGTGGAGGGAGTTACGGTGGGGCAGGGAGGCGGGGAGGGGGAGGGGCAAGGTAGAGAGGGCTCCACCCTGCTTCTCCCCCTCCCCGCCTCCCTGCCTCACCGTAACTCCCTCCACGGCCCGCGGCTGCTTATATCTCACCCTCCCTAATACACATATTATATTATTTGCTAAGAAGGTCTCTTTGTGTTGGTTTAGGGCGTGCCCATACTTTAGTGTCTTAGATTTGAAGGAATCACATCAGCATACACCAGCTCTCTCTTCATGTGAGCCGCATCAACTGTTGTGTATGTGTGTTCGGCAAAGCAATATAAAACCCGCCTCATGCCCAGAATTGGCAGAAGTTGCACTTATGTTATGAGTATGAAGTCGTGGAGATCAGACCTCATAACAATTCTGTATCGTGTTGTTCTTGAAACTTTAGCACTCGCTGTACAGATATAGTTTAACAAGCAAAGCAGATAGTAGAGCAATAACATATTATTCTCATGTAAACCACGATGAACTACTAGGTGGAAAGCTAAAGCAACAACTAAGTGTCGTGTGCAGAAGTTGCAAAAAAGGAAAAATGGCGTTTAAACCGGTAATGAGCCCATGCTAACTTAACACGGTGTAAAGATATCCAGGACCTAGATGACACCTCCCCATGATCCGGAAACGAACTGAATAAGATAATAGAAGTGCCATCTCATGAGAGCAGATTGCAAGTTTATATGTGGACGGTCCGCAAGGTAAAGCATTAAAAACTAGGAAAATGTAATGCTAAAGAAAAATAAAACAGCCAAGTACTTTATCGAGTCTTAAGCCAATAGGCAAGGTAAATAATAAAAACTTGACAAATAAGTCAATGAATTGTCAATGAAATGCTAGTACTCAGCATATCAAACATGAAAAAGGTCTATGACATAACTGTGTATGCAAAATAAGCTGCAACAGCCTCCAATAGGAAGTCACCGTCTTCATCCGAAAACAGTTCAGCCATCCAATTTAAAAGCGGAAAAGAACATACGTGCTCTCCCAGCACCGGATCCTCTATCACCATCAGAGGACAGCTCGGTGGGTTTTCAAGAAAGCTCTGTTCCAAGAAAGACTGTGCTGCCGCCAGTAAATTCCAGGGACCAAGTAGTCCATGCATCAATGCCACAGCCATAATCCTTTCGCCAGGACAAACCAACTCGTGAGTAATGATAGGAGTCATCAGCTGATTAAAGTCGACGTCAGGAGAAACCGGTCCGCAGAGACACAAATCAATGGCCCAATCGAAATCACAGGTCAGGCAGTGAAATACAGGCTGTACACAAGTGAAGTAGGAGAATCGAAAAGATAATCCATATGCCGTGCTTAATATCGCCAACGGCATTGTGCCATAATATTCTAGCATGCGATTGCGGAACAGAGTCAGCAGCTGCAGGGTGGGAGGTTGCATAGGAGGGACATCCATATTTAAAAATGTAAAAAAGCACAAGAGCGTCCGCTGGTAATGCAAGTAAAAATGCCAATCCACGAACCAGAGTGGAGAAAATAGAATGAAAGGAAGCAGGGATGAGTCCAAAGATTTTCTCAAATGAAGTCACGAGACCACTGGTAACAACTTTAAAAAAGTGCGCCAGGGACTTTGCGGAGGATGCGTTAAAGATAGTCGGAACCATCTTGCTGAATTTGAAAGGCAAATCTGAATTGAAAAGTGTGTGCACCTCTGTACGGGTGTTCGCTATGTGAAGCACGAAAGTTTCACGGGCCGAACTCAAGGCCACCTCTCTCTGAGACAAAAGAGCTCTTATTCTTGCCATGCCGTTGAAATCTGTCCCAAGGTTGGTATTTGTGGCCAGATTGAAAACTCCCTATGTTCATGTGTGGGAGGAAATAGAACATTTCTGCAGCAAATAACCCGTTCACTTACTGTTACGATAAAAGGAATACTTTTAATTAACTCAGAACAATCTTCATTATTGAGCATCAAATAACTACCATTTGCCAACAACTTGAACGTGGGGATGATAGCAGGAACTGGCGTGCCTTGCAACACGCAAGCCATATTTGGTCGGTGTTTGTTGCATGAACCGTGTAACTGTATGTGCCTACACATTAGTGAATGATCTGGCGTCTCAGTGCATTCCTCTCCATTCAGATAAACTTCTTGATCATCTTTGAAACATCTGTATGTGTATGGAAGCGACCAGACCTCATGAAGAAAAGCACTACCTAAAGGTTCATAACGACCTATTGGTATATATTTCATACAATTTGAAAACTTATATAAAGCAAAAGGCAGCGTTATTAAACCGTGGATAAGGCACGTTGCCAAAAAACCCGCAATCCTCTGCTGATGATGTCACTGAGCATGTCATGAATGATGTAATATGTGACATCATCAGCAGTGGATTACGGGTAATAGTATCTCTAGTTTACTCCCCTATAGCTGTCTTTCTTTTAACATAAGTGTCTGTTTCCTTCCCTTATACTTACTGTTTTTGGTTCGCTTCCGGTTCGCGTACCGGGGAGCGAACTGGCAAGCGAACTAAGAGAAATAGAGGTTGGCACAGTTCCAAATATTGTACCAATTTTTTAATAACGGGGAGGTAGTTCTGAAAATAATTTTTTTTTTTATTTTTCAGAACATTTTTTTACTTTTTTTGAATTTTTCTGAACAGTTTTATATTTTTTTGGGTTTTTCTTGGAGGGGGCAATGAAAACGATTCATTGTAAAGGGCTCAACAGGAGCAACAAAACAAAAAAAAGAAGTATTTATTATTTTGGGCGTTTCGTACAAACTTGCATATGATAGTCAATAGCTCTGTTGATCAGAGTGATGCTTTTTTCTCCGTAGGAAATGAATCCATCGCAAAATACGCAGATGTGTTTTACATCACCAAATCTCATTTGTATATTTGGCACCATCTCCCTGCCCTCTGGTCCCGTTACTTCCGGTACAACAGATCTTCTGGCCATAATAGGGAGGTTATCTAGGTCGTTCCGAAACTGTGCAGCACTGTAGTTGTTAGGATGCCACCTAGTCATATGGCGATGCATTGTGTAGTTTCCGAAACTGTATTTTTTGTCGGTCCCTCTGGACAGTCTATCTTGACATATAAGGCAAGTTACGTATCTTGCATTTACTTTTTTCTGACCTTTGGGAATTTTAAAAAATTGCCAAATGAAGTTTTTTTTCCGGTGAGACGTCCTGGGCTGCTCAGGCAAAAACTGCCTCTCTTCGTGCTCGTCCTCCTGTTCCTCTTCTTCCTCTTCTTGTTGAATTATAACTTGAGCAGGTGGTCCACTCTTCCTTGGATGTGGTGGAGGTGGTGGGGAAGCACCAGCTGAAGCTACTAAAGAAGCCATTGCTCAGTGATCACAAAGGGTCTTTCTCTCACAATGATGAAAGTCAGAGTGAGGAAAGAAGGAGGGATTTTCATCATTTGGGAAAAACAAGAGTTCTCAACCAATCAAAAGTGTTCATTTTAGATTATATGACCTAGTCTTACATCATTAGGAAACCAAAAGTGAAATGAACCAATGAAAAGTGTTATTACCAAGTCACATGACTTGCTGTGTTTATGTTAAGCGCTTTGCAGGGCCTCCCGGTTTGCTTCCAGAAACCTGCGCTTTGCGACTCGCTTCGCGTACCAGTTCGCTAACGTTGTACGTCATATGACGTATCACGCGACAACGTGAAACGTCATGCGGACGGGAGGCGTCACGATGTTGTTTTCTAACGCGGCACTTGCGGTAAAGAAACGTTTACCGGCTCGCGGTCTATTTCGCGGCATCAAGGTCAGCTAACGGGAAGCTTCCCGATGCGCGAAGCGGGAACGAAGAAAAAAAAATATTTTAAAAAAAAATTATTCATAAACATATAAAATATATTTTTGGATTTAAAGAAGAATACATTTTACAGCTACAGATATTAGCTGTTAAAAAACCAATGAAATTCACAGAAAAAACCATAGGTTATAGACCATATATAGTTAGGAATTAGCATTTACAAAACCTTGAAAATTCACTGAAAAAACCATAGGTTATAGACCATATATAGTTAGGAATTAGCATTTAGAAAACCATATTTTACTCACACAAAACCATTGAAATTCCATATATAGTTAGTTGCACTAACTATATATCGCGCACCCGCAATCCACTGCTGATGATGTCACATATTACATCATTCATGACATGGTCAGTGACATCACTGATGACATCACTGATGACATCTCAAATGACATCACTGATGACATCACTGATGACATCTCAAATGACATCACTGATGACATCATGACACACCAATACCAGTTACTACATAAGCACTCACTGATTCCTACGTCTACACACACATTCACTCATTCACCCATACAATCACTCATACATACAGTCACTTATTATTACAACACTATCATATGCACTCATACACCTATGCAGACAGTCACACATTGCCACTCATCCATGGAGTTACTCACACACCAAGCCAGTCCTGTAAAGAATCAATCACACTTCCATTTCTTCATCTATACAGTTAAACACAGAACACCATACTTCAGTGACATCACTGATGACATCACTAATGACATCTGAAATGACATCACTGATGACATCTCAAATGACATCACTGATGACATCATGACACACCAATACCAGTTACTACATACACACTCACTGATTCGTACGTCTACACACACATTCACTGATTCACCCATACAATTACTCATACATACAGTCACTTATTATTACAACACTATCATATGCACTCATACACCTAGTCAGTCCTGTGAAGAATCAATCACACTTCGATTTCCTCATCTATAGTTAAACACAGAACACCATACTTTTCACACATATACTAACACATACTTACTCTCTTATACAATCACTGATACAAGTACACATTGATATGCACAGAGTCACACACCTCCCAGCCAGCCACACACACACTCAGTCTTCCATACATCCAGTCATTCTTCAATATGTAAAACGTATTTAAACTTTACAAAAACACACAGACACTAGATGATGTCCTCAGTGATGTCATTTGAGATGTCATCAGTGATGTCATCAGTGATGTCACTGACCATGTCATGAATGATGTAATATGTGACATCATCAGCAGTGGATTGCGGGTGCGCGATATATAGTTAGTGCAACTAACTATATATGGAATTTCAATGGTTTTGTGTGAGTAAAATATGGTTTTCTAAATGCTAATTCCTAACTATATATGGTCTATAACCTATGGTTTTTTCAGTGAATATATATATATATACATATATATCCTCAGCCCCCACTTGATGAATCACCCCCAAACTTTCAAGGAAGGAGCGGAACCGAGCAGGCAATTTTCGTGGAGAAATTCGCAAAGATTCGTCCACCAGAGCCAAAGTTATTCCAAATAGAATGTTGTGGATTTCCTATGGAAACTAAGTTTTAACTATAACTACCTACTGGCGACCGCCAGTAGGTAATTTATATATATATATATATATATATATATATATATATATATTACCTACTGGCGGTCGCCAGTAGGTATATATAGTTAGGATTTTTTCTCTATGGGTTTTTTGAAAATTCTATGTCTAATAACTTTGCCGTTTGTGGACGGAATTGGCTGAAATTTTCAGGAAAATGGCACATTTTGTTTCTGAGCAGCCTTTGAAAATTTGGGGGGGGTTCGTCAAGGGGGGGCCGAGAAAAAAGGGGGGTCCCAAAACGCGTTTTTCCCATGTTAATTTCCATAGGGCGGTTGGCCTCACTTTTAGCCCGAACGGCTGAATGGATTTGCACGAAACTTGGCAAAATTGTAGGGACTGGTAGCCCGATGTGCCTTTTGTAGGTCTCAATATATGTGCTCCAGTGGATTTTGAGAAATTAACGTTTAAAAAAAGATATATATCTGTAAGCGCGGACCAGGCAGCGGTCTGGTTCGCGGACTTTTCGCGCAACGGAGCTTTGTGAAGCGAAGCTGATTGGTTCTCCGGCGTCTGTCAACATTCCAAACAGTCCGTAGCGGCCGCCATCTTGTCTCTCGGTAGGATCGAGAGACAAGAGGAGGCGAAAGCGAAGGGGCAAATGACCATAAGAGGGAATAGTAGATCCTCGCTGACCCCCTAGGTTTGATGTGGAGGTTTTAAAAGGGCCCCGCGGGGCAAAAAAAAAAATAATAATAATAATCGAACGGCTGAATGGATTTGCACGAAACTTGGCAAAATTGTAGGGACTGGTAGCCCGATGTGCCTTTGCTAGGTCTCAATATATGTGCTACAGTGGATTTTGAGAAATTAACGTTCAAAAAAAGATATATATCTGTAACAGCGCTCCGCTTCGCGTACTTTTCGCGTTACGGAGGTTTGCGAAGCTGATTGGTTTTTCGGCGTCTGTAAACATTCCAAACAGTCCGTAGCGGCCGCCATCTTGTCTCTCGGTAGGATCGAGAGACAAGAGGAGGCCAAAGCGAAGGGGCAAATGACCATAAGGGGGCATAGTAGATCGTCCCTGACCCCCTAGGTTTGATGTGGAGGCTTTGAAAGGTTCTCGCAGGGCAAAAAAATATATACCGTTTTTTTAGTTTTTTTGCGTGGAGTGCGCTCGGTTCGCGAACCGGGAAGCGTTCTGGGGAGCGTACTTTCTTGAAAATTAGTGAAAAAAGTTAGAGTACAATAATAATTGTGAGTGATCAGATGTAGGGTAGCTCTGAGAAGAGCTTTTGGGTTTATGGTACATTTAGGTACTTATAAGTAGGTACCAATGCACATTCTTAAATTCAGAGTGAAAACTCTGTTGCCCTCATCTGAGAAGTGAACTCCATCTCCTCTGTAGATATCTTGCATGTAGTAACGCAAGTTATTGTTGTACAGGGAGCCCATTCCATGGTCTCTCATGTAAGCTGAAACAGATTTGTTTACATGCTTCCTCGATTTCTCAATTTGTGGACAAAATTGGTTCGACCACCTCCATTTCTGTCTTTGGCATATATTTGAATATACCAAGGCAGTCTGAGGAAAAAGTGCCATCAATTGCTCAAAGGTGTCCTTTAAAAGCATTTCCAGACCTACCCCAGTCAAAGTGCCCAAATCATTACCTCCACAGTGCACAATTAACAGGTCAGGTTTTGGCAAATGCATAAAGGTTTTCACCAATGGTATCAATTGGTGACATTTTAATCCTCTGTGGCCAAACCACTTAATTTCCACATCTTGTAAATTGAGGTTAGGTAAATTCCTGTTTTCAGCGTACCTTTGAGCCCAATAGATGTAGCTATGTCCAACAATCCAGACAGAAAACATGGCGAGAGAAGGTTCTCCTGCAGTCAGATGAAGTGTGGCAATGAAATGGCAGTTGAAAAAATGAGAGTGTAAAATGAAAAAAACTGAGGAGTTTCTGTGTTAATGAAGCAGTAAGAGTGATTGGTGGATTTTGATTGCTGAAAACAGAAAGTTAGTGTGCATGGATGAGTTCGTTGAAAGATGTATTTTGAGTGGCGAAGAAAAAATCATTAAATGAAAGAATGCTTTGGATATGCAGGTGCACTGAGAGTTCAGAGTTCAATTGCAACATTGTTGTGTGAGAGGTCTTGCAAGAGGTGGTTGCTATGCAGAAAAAGCAGAGAGGGGGCAGAGGGGGGAAGGGTTTTGCTTTGAAAAAAAGTGAGGGAAGAGTTTTGATTGGGTGACATGAGAGATCTGTGTGAGGAATTACAGCATTTCTGTGCTTTTGATAGCTGCAGATTCTGGAGTGCATACCTTTTGCTCTGCTGAAGACAAATTGGTGTGTTTCTGAGACTGTTTTGAAACTCAAAGTACTTGCTAAGGTGAGAAAAAATTTCTTTAATTTAGATAGAAAATAGTGTGCTTTAAGGAGAAAATTATGAAGAAAGTTGTGTTTTTCAAATGTTGCTTTGTCTCAAGTGTTTCACAAATAGATTTTGTTTGTTTGAGAAATTGTAATTGGAGAAAATGTGAAGTATTAGTACTGACAGGGCTTTTATGTGCATAGGAGCTGTGGAGTGTTTTCAAATTATGACTTGTAAATCGTTTTTGAGAAAAAGCAATGGTTTTAATATTGATGAGAAGGACATAATGGTGTCTGCTTCTTTATAAGGTAATTGAGAGTCTTTCCCATTTCAATGTAAGAAGTTTGTCTGTGGAGCAAATTGCTTGTAAATATGCTCCCACCTGTGCATGGCAAATTTAGATTTTGAATGTTTCCGTTACATAGGCATGTTAAAGGTGACTGAAACATGCTGCAAAGGCAATCAAAAAATGCTTTTATGTGTCTTAAGGACATTTTAAGTCATTTCCCCATGTGCAGTGTTTTCAAATTATGAGTTGAAAATCGTTTTTGAGGTAAAGGAATGTTTTCAAAATTTATGTGCGCCATATGACCCCAATTTTTTTTTTCAGGGGTGCAGCAGGGTGTTCTTGAGATACCCCTGCACCGTCGGAAAAATTCGTAATTTGCGATGAGGTAATTGCTAATCGCAAATTGCACCTTCATTCCTATGGGCCTCCTGCTGCATGGAAATGAATGGGTAATCTTGCTGAAATGCAAAGTCGAATCTGTATTTAAAAGGGTCTGCACCTCTGTACGGGTGTTCGCTATGTGAAGCACGAAAGTTTCACGGGCCGAACTCAAGGCCACCTCTCTCTGAGACAAAAGAGCTCTTATTCTTGCCATGCTGTTGAAATGTGCTCCCAAGGTTGGTATTTGTGGCCAGATTGAAAACTCCCTATGTTCATGTGTGGGAGGAAATAGAACATTTCTGCAGCAAATAACCCGTTCATTTACTGTTACGATAAAATGAATACTTTTAATTAACCCAGAACAATCTTCATTATTGAGCATCAAATAACTACCATTTTCCAAGAACTTGAACGTGGGGATGATAGCAGGAACTGGCGTGCCTTGCAACACGCAAGCCATATTTGGTCGGTGTTTGTTGCATGAACCGTGTAACTGTCTGTGCCTACACATTAGTGAATGATCTGGCGTCTCAGTGCATTCCTCTCCATTCAGATAAAGTTCTTGATCATCTTTGAAAATCTGTATGTGTATGGAAGCGACCAGACTTGATGAAGAAAACCACTACCTAAAGGTTAATAACGACCTATTGGTATATATTTCATACAATTTGAAAACTTATATAAAGCAAAAGGCAGCGTTATTAAACCGTGGATAAGGCACGTTGCCAAAGCAGTCAACCTTTTGGATTTATACTGGAAATGTTAAAGGAAGAATTACGGAGTAGGGCCTGTAAATCTTTAATAGACAACGAGTAAAATTACTCCAACCATCGTATTCCTCTAACTCCGGGATAGTAGGGGTGTTTAATTTTTTAGAAGTAGCCAATCCAAAGCATTTGGTCTGGGAAATTGTTTCATTCACAAACAACATATGTTTTGGGATGAGACATGCACGGTGGAAAGCCTCAGTGCCTTGTACCTGCCAGGTTCGTGAACCCCAAACTGATGTAGATCCTGGATATTTTTACTCTGTATTACGTTAGCATGGTCTCATTACTGGTTTAAACGCCATTTTTCCTTTTTTGTAACTTCTGCACACGACACTTAGTTGTTGCTTTAGCTTTCAGCCTACCTGCGTCAAGATCTATGCCTGCTTCAAGCAGGCGCAGGGTTTTGATGTAGCTTTGTCCTATCTGATTGTAAATGCGGCACACCGTGGGTGGCAGAGCAGCGGTGCACGTTAACTGGTGCATCCCTGGGGATGTGCTAGTTAATATAAATCTGCCCCTTTACATTTAATTATGTGCAGGGGACACAGAGTAGGTGAGGTTTATCCAAGGTTAAGAAGAGATGAGTCCTGTTCAGTGAAAAATTGAAGATAGGCTTCAGTATATTATATACTTAAGTAGTGTGTTAAGTTTTTGATGACTGTTATTAATTTACTGTTGGGTAATAGTGGTTAATAACATTTTTTATTATATTTTACCACAGATTCAACTGCACATTATTTCAAGATTTTAGGATGCCTAGCAGGAGCATGGAATATTGCAGCAGTCCTCTAACAAAAAGATTTGTCAAGTCACCAAGAAAGCACCGGGTAAGAGTCGAAAAACAGTCATAAGAAATATGTGTAGTAAAAAAAATATTACTACAGAAAATGTTTCACTCCAGAAAAGGAGACCGAATTCAAATGGTAAGGAAAGGCCAATGAGAAATGTTACTGCTAGAGTAAGAGATAACTCTATGCATGAAAGTAGAAGGAAACAACAGTTTAGGGATATTCGTAAACGAATGTTCCGCAACAGGATAATTGGGAATTTGTTAAAAAATATTAAGAAAGGTCAGCAGAAAGTGGTTTTTTATAAGAGAAAAAAAATAGTTGAGAAAGTTATTGATCAGGCCTTTGAAATTAAACGTAAGTTATTTATTTTGACAATCAATAGAATTAGGAAGCTAAACAAGGTAATTTATGATTTCAAAAGAAATAGTAGATGGAAGAGAATAGTTAATCGTAGTAATTTTTGTGAAGTTTTTTCTGGAGAATGGATGCATAGTTCAAGCTCTGAGGCATTTTTTAATGAGGAGAGTTATTTCCAGGATAATGATTTGGTGCATGCAGTTGACACCAGTGGTCGAGCTTATGAAGTGAAAGATGGTTGTCCAGTTGAAAAAGAAAAACTTGTGAGAACAGAGATAGAAGAGGTGTTAGGTAATGAGGTTTTAGGGAGACGTCCTAAGGGTCCTGTGTACACCTGGAAGTGTAGTAGTATTTGCAGTGTACGACAGGATTCCATCAATTTGCTTTGTGATTTTATACGGTCATTTAGTAAGAAAAGTTTGAAGCAGAAAATGAAGTTGTTGCAAGAATTAGATCCTTGCAGAGTGAGAGAAGTGATAGGTTTGCATGGTCATTCACTGGCTTGTCTTTCCAGGAGAGTATGCCAGAGTGTTTTTCATCATTTCAGGATGCTAGCAGTGCATCATAATAAAGTGAGGAAATTAGTTAGAATGTTGTATTATGCTAAGAGTCCAGCAATTATGCTAAAACAATTATGCGCTGCTCTTTTGCATGGTTCTGAAATAGATGTGAAAAATATATGTGAAGAAATTGAGTTTTGTTACTTTGGAAGTAAAGAGGAGAATGTTGAAATTGACCAAGAAGAAGAGAGTAATGTGGAAGATAGTGTACAGGTTTCCAGTACAGATAATTTCCAGAGGGAAATTGCGACGTTTGAGGTGAAATCAAGTGAGAGGCCAAATTTCACTTGTGTGTGTTGTCGACGCACTTATTATAAGAATCAGACTAAGTTAGTGGATTTATATGGAAAAAGTGAAAGGGAAAATAATAGTGAATGGAAGGATTTTACAACATACTTGATGGTAGAAAATTGTTTTGATTTGGGATTGGATCAACGTGTGTGTACTTATTGTTGTAACAAATTAAATCAAAACCAGATGCCTGCTAGAGCAGTTCATAATAATCTGGAATTGGTTGAAATTCCTTCTGAATTGAAGGATTTGAATACTTATGAATCTATTTTGATTCAAAGTATCCATCCCTTTCAGGCTATTGTAAGAATGGAGCCAAAGACAGGGAAATTGCCTCCATCAGATTTACAGAGAGGATTAAAGGGAAGAGTTGTTTATTTGCCTCTAGATTTGAAGAAAAACATTAACACAATTGGAGTAGAAAAAGTGGAAGAGGAACCTCTGGTTATCTTAGTTAATGGGGTTCCGACAAAGAATAAGAAAATATGGCAAGATTTAGTAGATGTTAGGAAAGTCAAAAGGGCAACATTGTATTTGAAAAAATATAATAAATACTATAAAAATGTATATGTTGCAGAAGAGGAAGTAAGTGAGGAAGAGGATAGCGATTTGTGTGCTGGTCAAATTGAGAAAGTAGAACCCTGTACTAGTGAAGAAATATATGAACATTATAGTGTTCATCCTTTGCATTCCAAGGAAGTCATGGGGAATGCTATTGAGTTGTTTCAAATGAAACAAGCGAAAGGGAGTCCCATTAGTGTTTGGGAGGAAAGTTTGGAAGCTCGGTGTTTCCCACAGCTTTTTCCAACAGGTCAGGGAGGAAGATATGATGAGCGACCTCATCAAATTCCTGCTTCTGAATACCGGACTTTGCGATTGTATGCAGGAGATCCTAGGTTTCGACAATGCATTCCTTATTTGTTTCATCTCCTGTTTGAAAGCGATCTGTCTGGACTGTCATATGCAGTGAACCACATCTTGAAAAGTGGTATACACATGCAAAACATCTCGGCAAGTGACTTTATGGATAAAGTCAATGTCCAAGACAGTATTTTGGATTCTCACCTGATTAATCTCATGGCGTGTCAGCGTGGTACTAATGAGTACTGGTACCGTCGTCATGGTGATTTAAAATGTATGCTGAGGAACTTAGGAACTCCCACATGGTTCCTCACTTTGAGCTGTGCTGAGTATGGCTGGGAAGACTTACTTGAATTTCTACGAGAGGCAAATGCTAACGTAGAAAACATCGAATTCAAGACACCCGGAGAACTGTGCTCTTTGGATCCAGTCAATGTATGTAGGTACTTCAATCATAGATTTGAAGGTATGATGTCTTTCATCATGAATAAGAAGAATCCACCTCTTGGAGAGGTGTTGGATTTCTTCTGGAGGAAGGAGTACCAAGCAAGAGGTGCTCCTCATATACATATGTTGCTGTGGATCAAGGATGCACCTAAATTTGGAACGGATGCAGACGACTCAGTGATGAGTTTCATAGAACAGTATTCTACGTGTGCTGTTCCAAACGCAAAGGAGAAAAAAAGCCTAAGAGAAAAAGTTCTACGTTTCCAAAGCCATCGATGTGGAAAGTACTGTCGTCGTAAATTCCGGAACAAAGACAAGTTCTACACCAAATGTCGTTTCGGCTTTCCACGATCGGTGATTTCTAAAGGAAGAGTGAACAGTTTGATGTCTTCGCTGCGACATAATGTGATGAAGAAATCACCTAAAAACACATACAATTTGAAGAGGAACGAAGAGTCTAGGTACATCAACGACTACAACCCGGTGATTTTGTCCATGTGGAATGCTAACATGGATATACAGTTTGTGGCTGATAACTGTATGGCTGTGGCTAGGTATGTGACATCTTACATCACCAAAAAAGAGAAGACAGAATTGAAGGATATGTGGGAGGACATTTCCCATGAAAAGAGCCTCAGCAAGAAGTTGTACAGTTTCAGTCTGAAGATGTTGTCGCATCGAGAAATCGGAGCTTACGAATGTTCTGACCGGTTGTCTTCAGCAAGTCTCTATGCCAAGTCCAGGAGTATCGTTTGGGCGAGTGTTGGTCTTGCTGCAACGCGTAATCGAGTTCTGAAACCTGTGCGGGAAATTGAGTATTTGGCGGAAAAGGAGCCAAACAGTACCGACATTTTGAAGAGCAACATGTTGGATACATATTATCCAAATCGAAGCAGTCACCTCGAGAATGTTTGTCTGTATGAGGTTCTGCAAAATTACATATTCAAGAGGAACATCAAAGAAGATACTGAGAAAGGAGTGTATGCTGTAATAGGAAGTGAGGGATGTCTGGTCAAGCAAAGAAAATGCCACTTGATAAACCATCGAAAATTGAGTGGCGAATCTCCTGAAAAAAAGGAGTTTTTCTATTTAGCACTTTTGCAACTTTTTAAGCCTTGGCGTGCAGAAGAGGAACTGCTTGGAGATTTCCTCTGTTACAAAGACTCTTTAATGCTGCCAAGGAGACCATAGAATGTCCTGCTTTTCCCAAATATGTAGAAATGTTGAATGTGGAAATTGAGCAGGAAGCAACGATTGCAGCCGAGATTGCCAGAGACAGTTCTCAGGACAGTCAGAGTTCTGCTTCATTGAGTCAGGATCCACTAGGAGGACCTCTTATCGAAAATGAAGCTGCCACTGCTATGAATGAAGTGGAAAGAGCCATGGCACATGCTCAGGAGGATGCGGTTAACTTAGAAGAGTTGGAAAGACAACTCAACGTTGAGCAGAGGAAAATATATGACGAACTTACCATGCAAATTGATCATGGATTAAGTCATGATAAGAAAGAGTGCTCATGTACGTCGTTGAAGCCTGTCCGACTGTACGTGAGTGGAGAAGCGGGAACTGGAAAAAGTTTCCTTATTAAAGCAATTTCATGTTATTTGCAGGAAAGGACAGAGTCATCGCTGTCTTGTGTTGTCACCGCTCCAACTGGACTGGCAGCACATAACATTAAAGGGATTACTTTACATCGTTTACTGATGCTGCCAGTGGAGCATGACAACAAATTAGAATATCACAAGCTATCTGGAGATGCTTGTTTTGAAGTTTCAAGAGTCTTGAGGAAAATGAAACTTCTTATCATTGACGAAGTAAGCATGGTTTCCAATGTTATGCTTGCCTTTGTGCATTTGAGAATGCAAGAAGTTCTCAAAACAGAGTATGATGTGTTATTTGGTGGCAAACACATCATTGTTTTTGGAGATCTTCTGCAGCTGACACCAGTGAAAGGGCAACCTGTGTTCAAAATGCTCACGCATGAAGATACCAGGAAGTGCTTAGGGAGTATTGGCAACGTCAATATATGGTTAAACTTCAATTATGCTGAACTGCATGAAAATATGCGTCAGGCAAAGGATGAAGTTTACAAGACTATTCTACAAGATGTTAGAATTGGAAAAGTGACCGAGCATGGGAAAGAAGCTTTACATGCACGATTACTGACAAATTTATATCCAGACGAAGATGTTGTGCCTGAGAATATTTTTCAGAAAGTTACTGAGAAAAAATCTGGAATATGTTTGATGCCAACTCTTGCAGAATGTGCCAAATTCAACAACAAAATGTTGCATTTAGAAAAGCAAGAGATTGTGAAATTGGAAGCTATTGACAGAGTAGAGCATATGGGATCAACAATTATTTTGTCTGAGAATCTGAAAACAAAATTGGATTCATTAGAGAAGAGTATATCTAAAACTGCGGGTTTTGAAAAGACTCTGAATGTGTGCTTGAACTGCCGTATAATTTTAAGAAGGAATTTACATGTTGAAAGAGGTCTGGTAAATGGATCAATGGGTAATGTTGTTGATTTTGTGAAATACAGAAATAGAGATGGAATTGAATTTTTAAAAATTAAATTTGATGGCATTGAGGAAGTACAGCTAATTGCTCGTTGTTCTGCTAGATTTTTGCTTGTAAAAGACTTATATGTTCGTCGTAAGCAGTTTCCTGTTTGCTTGGCATATGCGGTGACAATCCATAAATCGCAAGGTTTAAGTGTAGACTGTGCATTGGTGAATATTGGCAGTTCTGTGTTCAAGGAGGGTATGGCATATGTGGCATTGTCACGAGTTAGGACTTTATCGGGATTGTACTTGATTGAGTGTGATGTCACAAACATTTGTGCGGATCTAGATTGTGTTAAGGAATACAATAGGTTGAGAAGAGAGTATGCGCCACATTTGCCTCAGTATCCTTTGTTTGAGAAACGTGTGGTAGGCCGGAAACGAAGAAATGTGACCAATACTGGGGAGGTTGTAGCAAAAAGACGAAAAGTTGATGAACCTGAAATTATAAGCAGAAACAAAAAGGATTCTGTTGAAGATGTTGTTGGTTTTCAATTTGAAAACAGTTCTGGTGTCAACTGCTATGCTAATGTAGTGGTTAATGTTGTCTTTTCTCTAGAAACTTTAAAAGAACAGATTGTGGTCAATTCGGATCAAAGATTTTGCAGTTTGTTAAATTCTGTGTTAGAGAAATGTAGCACTGATAGAACAAACATAGAAAGTGTGTCTGAAATTCGAAATCTGTTAGACAGATGTTCAGGCCAAACACAATTCTCTCAAAATAGTCAGCAAGATTGTCAGGAGTTTTTAATGTATATGCTTGATGTATTGCATGATGAAGGTGTAGATGTAGATCACCTGTTTGGGCTTTCTTATCAATGGCAGCATGACTGCGAGAACTGTAGGGTATCAGCTACTACTAGTGTAGACTCAGAAAGATTTATATATTTAACTTTGCCAGACAGTAAATCAGTCTCTTTTAATAAGCTAGTAAAAGCAGCTGATCACAACATGGAGTGTAGCCAATGTAAATCTGAAATGATGTCCACTTTATTTATACGAACATATGGCCAGTATGTCATTTTAATGTTCCAACGATGTAGGCCTGATGGAACAAAATTGACAACTTTAATTAAAAATTTTGTGGCTTCACAGTTGTCAATATCAGGAAGGACTTTTGTAACTGTAGCAATTATATATCATGATGGTCCTTCAATAACATCAGGACATTATACAGCTTATTTAAAGTGTAGAAATGGCTGGTCATTCTGCAATGATTCTGTTTTAATTTTCAAAAAAAAATTGCCATATGACCTTAAAAACTCTTACCTGGTGTTTTTAAAACCAAAATTTTAGGGAAAGAATCTCGGGATGTGCTCTGAGGAATTTCAAGAAGTTCTTATGGCTCCTACACTATTTGGCCTTGAGGATAAGTGTAGTACAGAGACATAACTTCTAACCATAAGACTGGACGTCATGGAAAAATAACTGCACTTTGAATGAGTTCAGAAAAACTATTTCTTTTTATAAGCTAATTGAAGCAGCGAATCAAAACATGGAGTAGAGGGAATGTAAGTCTGCAATGCTGTCTACTGTTTTACATTGCTTTGTGATTAAAAGTGATGTAGAGAATTAAATAATTGTACTAGTCATAAAGGTAGTGTAAGTCTGCTTCATAGTAAGCAGTATCAGTGTGATAGGAAATGTAGAACATGATTGAGCAAGAAGGGGAAGATATTACTAGTCCAGGATTGTGTAAATGATCTTCAACATTTTAATTCTGAAAGTTGCGGAAATGCGAAAAGACGGGATTGGCTTACAAGAAATCCAAGAGTTATACATGGCTCTGACACGATTTGGCCTTGTGGAATCGTGTGGTAGAGAGCGAGAAGTCATTTATTGTATGTAACATGTTTTTGAAAACGATGGAGGTTTTCTTTCAGAAAGTGGCGGGTTGAAAGTAATAACAGCACAACAGAGTGTAAGCTGTTCATAGGACATCCTTGGCCGTCATGGAAAGTAAGTTAACTTTAAGGAGTTCTGAATTCTGATTTGTAATGTATGGGTTTTTTAAACACAATCATTTTGATTGTGTTTTTTTTTCCCCGCTGTTATATGATGAATACCTTCAAGTCACTGTTTTAGTGAAATTTGATACATTCTGAGAACAGCAAAAATAAACCATTTAACATGTATAATTAATTCTGTTCTGTTTGCATTTATGATGTACATGTAGAACTGTGTAGGAGGCATGGAGAAGGTGAGGCTTCTGTCAGTGTCAAAGTTGTTGCATACAGTGCTCATATTCTACGTAGTCTTTTATATTTCATTACTTTCACTGTTTCTGACAGATCTAAAAAAATTTTTTTTAAAAGAACAGTAAGTATAAGGGAAGGAAACAGACAGTTATGTTAAAAGAAACACAGCTATAGGGAATAAACTAGGGATACTGTTACCCGCAATCCTCTGCTGATGATGTCACTGAGCATGTCATGAATGATGTAATATGTGACATCATCAGCAGTGGATTACGGGTAATAGTATCTCTAGTTTACTCCCCTATAGCTGTCTTTCTTTTAACATAACTGTCTGTTTCCTTCCCTTATACTTACTGTTCTTTTTTATAAAAAAATGTTTTTGGTTCGCTTCCGGTTCGCGTACCGGGGAGCGAACTGGGAAGCGAACTAAGAGAAATAGAGGTTGGCACAGTTGCAAATATTGTACCAATTTTTTTATAACGGGGAGGTAGTTCTGAAAAGAACTTTTTTTTAAATTGTTTTTGTTGTTTTATATTTTTTTTATTATTTTTCTGAACATTTTTTTTACTTTTTTTGAATTTTTCTGAACAGTTTTATATTTTTTTTGTTTTTTTTTCGGAGGGGGCAACGAAAACGATTCATTGTAAAGGGCTCAACAGGAGGAAGAAAACAAAAAAAAGAATTTATTGTTTGGGGAGTTTCGGACAAACATGAGCATGATTGTTAATAGCTCTGTTGATCAGAGTGATGCTACTTTCTGCGTAGCAAATGATTCCACTGCAATGTACGCAGACTTGTTTTACTTCACGAAATCTCGTTTGTATATTTGGCACCATCTCCCTGCCCTCTGGTCCCGTTACTTCCGGTACAACAGATCTTCTGGCCATAATAGGGAGATTATCTAGTTCGTCCTGTTCCTCTTCTTCCTCTTCTTGCTGAATTATAACTTTAGCAGGTGGTCCACTCTTCCTTGGATGTGGTGGAGGTGGTGGGGAAGCACCAGCTGAAGCTAGTAAAGAAGCCATTGCTCACTGGTAACAAAGGGTCTTTCTCTCACAATGATGAAAGTCAGAGTGAGGAAAGAAGGAGGGATTTTCACCATTTGGGAAAAAAAATAGTTCTCAACCAATGAAAAGTGTTCATTTTAGATCATATGACCTAGTCTTACATCATTAGGAAACCGAAAGTGAAATGAACCAATGAAAAGTGTTATTACCAAGTCACATGACCTGCTGTGTTTACGTTACGCGCTTTGCAGGGCCTCCCGGTTTGCTTCCAGAAACCTGTGCTTTGCGACTCGGTAAGCGTACGAGTTCGCTAACGTAGCACGTCATATGACGTATCACGCGACAACGCGAAACGTCATGCGGACGGGAGGCGTCACGATGTTGTTTTCTAACGCGGCAGTTGCGGTAAAGAAACGTTTACCGGCTCGCGGTCTATTTCGCGGCATCAAGGTCAGCTAACGGGAAGCTTCCCGATTCGCGAAGCGGGAACGAAGAAAAAAAAATATTTAAAAAAAAAAATTATTCATAAACATATAAAATATATTTTTGGATTTAAAGAAGAATACATTTTACAGCTACAGATATTAGCTGTTAAAAAACCAATTAAATTCACAGAAAAAACCATAGGTTATAGACCATATATAGTTAGGAATTAGCATTTACAAAACCTTGAAAATTCACTGAAAAAACCATAGGTTATAGACCATATATAGTTAGGAATTAGCATTTAAAAAACCTTATTTTACTCACACAAAACCATTGAAATTCCATATATAGTTAGTTGCACTAACTATATATTGCGCACCCGTAATCCACTGCTGATGATGTCACATATTACATCATTCATGACATGGTCAGTGACATCACTGATGACATCACTGATGACATCTCAAATGACATCACTGATGATATCTCATTTGACATCAATGGTCACATCAATGATGATATCATTAATGTGACAATACAATGCATCTCCTCACACTTTAATATAACCTCTGTTACACCCAGTGTTAAATACAGAGTATAATTTTTGAAACCATTGACACACCAATACTAGTTACTACATACCCACTCACTGATTCCTACGTCTACACACACATTCACTCATTCACCCATACAATCATTCATACATACAATCACTCATCTTTACAACACTATCATATGCACTCATACACCTATACAGACACTCACACTCTGCCACTCATCCATGGAGTTACTCACACACCTAGTCAGTCCTGTAAAGAATCAATCACAGTTCCATTTTCTAATCTACACAGTTAAACATAGAGTACCTTACATTTTAAAACATATACTAACACATACTTACTCTCTTATAGAATCACTGATACAAGTACACATTGATCTGCACAGAGTCACACACCTCCCAGCCAGTCATACACACACTCAGTCTCCCATACAAATACTTGTGCAACCAATCAATAACCCATATAGCTACTTATATAGCTACTGATCAACACATGCAGCAGCTTGCACAACAACAGACATGCTGATGCACACTTTCAGACAGTTTAGTCACTAACCCGTGCATTTAGTAAGACGCATTTAATCACTCACTCATACAGTCAATCACGCACCTACTAAAACCTTCATTGAGACACTTATACATCCACTCATTCTTCAATATGTAAAACATATTTAAACTTTACAGAAACACATAATCACTGGATGTTGTCATCAGTGATGTCATTTGAGATGTCATCAGTGATGTCATCAGTGATGTCACTGACCATGTCATGAATGATGTAATATGTGACATCATCAGCAGTGGATTACGGGTGCGCGATATATAGTTAGTGCAACTAACTATATATGGAATTTCAATGGTTTTGTGTGAGTAAAATAAGGTTTTTTAAATGCTAATTCCTAACTATATATGGTCTATAACCTATGGTTTTTTCAGTGAATATATATATATATATATATATATATATATATATATATATATATATATATATATATATATATATATATATGTGTGTATTTTTTCCAAGAGTCGCTCCTTCCGACTGCTTGGGCCTCGTGGGAATTGGCGCACAAGCCGTCGGAACATGCCAGAAGTCAATCCTCAAAAAATCACAACAGTGTTTTATGTATATATATATAGCCAGTAGCTTGTTATAGTTAGGACTTAGTTTCCGTAGGAAAATCATTTTTTTACTTGCCTATAACTTTGGCATCGTTTGACAAATGTTCAAGAAATCTTCCCAAAAAATTGTCAAGGTAGGTTCTTGTCATGGAAATTTTGGAGGTGAGCCATGTGGTGGGGACTGAGGAGAGAAAAGGGTGCATTTGTAATGTTAATTGCCATAGGAACCTTTATCCCCAGCTACAGCCCGAAACGCTGAAAGGACTTGCACCAAATGTGGCAGGGAGGTAGATGTTGGTTCAAAGAAGTGCCTTTTGCCTATTTGGTGTAAATCCATTCTGTTTTTTTTGCACAATTTAAGCCAAAAAAAAAATTGTGATATCTCTGTTCATAGATATTTTACAACAGTTTCACGAATAATCGCAAATGCATGCGCCAACGGGAATGCTCTGATTGGCAGGACGGAGCCTGAACAGTAAGTTGCAGCTGCCATTTAATTGATCAGAAATGGTTCCCGGGGCTGAACATTTCTGAAAAAGATAGCATAAGTAGTCAGAGTAGAGTGACCCATGTTTGAGAAATGGGGGTGTTAGTGACACAAGTTATGTGTCCAAATTAACTTTTTTAATCGCACTCAATATTCGCGACAACACTACGAATGCCAGCACAGCCCCCCCATGTACCATCACGGGTACATTGAGATTTTCACATCAACACCGTGAAAATTGGTGGAAATATTTAAAAAAATATCAGTGACTCATTAATAAGTATTGAGATTAAGATAAATATTTTTATAGTTATTTATATAGTGAGTTATCTACTGTGATGTTTGGAATTATTTATATAGTTAAAATATAATTTTTGAATATGGTAGTGGCTATTGAATTCCTGCTTTTCCAATCCACGTTCGCGATGTAACCGCGGGGATCGCAACGCCCCACAACATCATGATCTCCAGCCTTACTACAATAATGAAAAATAGTTTTTAGAGATAGTTTTTTTTAGAAATACACTAGAAAACCATGATTTTAAAGAATTCTGTTTGAAACCCCTAGTGTATACAATACTGTAATTTGTGTTGATATCTGTTTTAGAATCTATGGCAAAGGCGCAATCGTAGCGATTAATGACATCATTGTGACGTCACGAATAGTAGCGAAAACAGAAAATATGTCTAAAAGATGGTTTTTAAAGCAACTTAGTACAAAAATATGATTTTAACTCCTTCGCTACCAGGCCTTACCCCCAACACCCATCCCACGCCCTTTTTTGACTATTTGGGGTAGTTCTCACTTGGGCCCCCACAATGTTTTGTCTACATAAGGTATCCATGCCAAATGTGCGTCCTTTACCTTTAAAATCCTGTGGATTCTAAAGCTACCGGGGGTTTGTGTATTCCCCTGGAGAGGACCAAGAAATTTGGCAAAATACATCTAAATTTGTTGTTTTTTGGGGGTAAATGGGAAAAAGTGCTGCAGAAGAAAGCGTCTCGTTTTTTCCCCGTCAAATGGTAACAACAAAGGGTTTGTGGTGCTAAAAATACCATCTTCCCAGCTTTCAGACACAGGCAGAATTTTCTCAGGATACCAACATTTTCTACACAGTTTTGGCATTTTACTGGTACATAGCCTATTTTTCCTATTTTTTGTGCTTTCAACCTCCTTCCAGCCAGTGGTAGAATTGGGTATAAAACCAGAAATGGATACCGGAAATCTATAGGTTTCTGAAAACTAGATGCAATTTTGAATTCAGGAAGAGGTCATTTGTGTAGATCCTTCAAGTTTTTCCTATAGAAACTAACAGTTGACATAACAAAATATTGAAATTTAGTTGAAAAAAAGCCATTTGTGCCTACATTTACACCTGTAACTTCTTCTAACTATGCATATTTTTTAAAGCAATATACCATTACATCTGTGGGAGCCTTCTGGTTGCAGGGATATATAGAGCTTTTAAGTTCACCAAGAACCCCTCCTGCCAATGATGGCCCATCCAGTCTCTTCTAAGCTCCCCATTGTATGTTGATGTCTAGGATGAATTTACAAAGCCCATATGTCAGCTACACCCAGTCATGTGACCTAGAGACAGGCTTCAGGCAACGAATGGCTAAGGCAAGAAAATGTATCAGTAAAGTGGAGTTAGAAAAAGGAAAAAGGATGCCTTCAGCTTCCCAAACAATACAAATGTGATCAAAGTGAGAGGGTTATCTTGTCTTTTTTGTCCCTTGAAAGAAGTGGGTAATGGAAACCTGGAATCTCTTAGATTTTTTAAAATGATCCTCATCCACTTGTGTGACAACTTGTATTCATGTGCATAGTTTGCCCCACTGGGCTGCTGAAACTGGAAGCAAGGCATGCCTTTGATATCTGACAAATTCTTCCAGTCAGGTCAAAATGTGGGCAAAAACTAATTGCTGACTGTTCTTAAAGTGAAACTCTATATAAATATGAAAGAGTACTAATATGTAGTTGAACCATGACTCTCTCCCTCCACGGCATACTTTATTGCAACATGGGGGCTTTAACAGATGAAGCAACCCCGATCTCATATATCCTCTGAAAATAAGTGGTGAGAGGAGAGCCCTCAAAATTAGTATAACAATTGCTCAGCTACACAGAACACATACTTTGAAGTGTGTTTGCTGCTTTATATTGAGCAATAAAGAGAGACACCACTACACCAATCTGTCAGAAATTAGATTATTGATTTAGGGTGGGCTGACTCCTACCAATTTAATAAACACCATTTAGTTATAATAATAGAGGATCTCTGCTCAACTCCTATTGCTTTGACAAAAGCAGCAGACACACCCATAGTAGAGTGTGCTAAAATTCAGTAGTATCAACAACTCAAGATAAGTCAAAAAAAGAAAACAACAAAATTCTTAAAGCAATTTAGAAACACTGAGAACATTGTATTGGGCACAAATACACTAAGATTATTATAATGTTCTTAAGTGTTAAGCACACAAAGTACATGGAAACTTTAATACTCCACTAAAAAAACAACAGTTCACAGTTGAGTTGAGTAATTTGAGGCTGACAGCAATAGACTAGAGGTCAGATACACCATGTGGGTCATCTTGGTGAAAGATATCTCCTCCGAACTTAGTTGTTAATACTGATGTCGATATAAGCAATGATATTTGTATGTTCCAAAACAATATAATATTGCTGCTGTTGAAATCTCCAGAGTTATCCTCTCCATCAACCACGTGTATGAAATACGTGGTCAGGCAGGCCTTGCGACCTAGGCCTGAGGCTACTGATTGACAGATCACAGGTGGGGTGGCATGTAAACAGCAGGACAAACATGCGGACAGGGAAAATCCAGATTAGTCCCACGGATAGGCATCAACACCATAATGGTTCCAGGAGATTGGCCCCAATAAAGCACATAGGGTTGGAGGGGTGCGCACGTTCCTAAAACACCATAAAGTTAGATGCCAGATGAAGTTAGGAACACTCAGCCAATCAGAGCACAGCACACATAGTGCACGCAGTGATCACATGATCCTCATGCTAGACATCTGGACACTTCACCCACTGGCCCTCATTGTGTCCACGCAAGGTCTGGACCACCTGAATTTGCTATCAAGTGGCCTGATTTATGGCTCCAGGACTAGGCCCACATTCTTTTTTCGTAAAATAAGATTTAAATTGTGTTATAGTGCTCCAAATCACCATAAAACAATGGCAATCAGAACAATGTTGCAGTCCTCAGTCCGGCTTCTGTAACTGTTTCTCGGTAACAGCGTTTAATTGCTCCTGTTTTGCGAAAAAGCCTCTTGTTTTTTGTTTTTTTAAGGTAAATTCCCATTCCAACAGCATAGTCTTTTAAATGAAATCAAAATCCGTCAGTGGGGCAAATCCAAGTTTGTAGCCAGAGTCAGATTCAAAGTGCAGTTCCCACTGAAGACTATAGATCTGGCACCAAAAGCTCCACATGGGACAAAGAAGGATTTTGGAGCCAGTGAGTTGGCTTCACAGGTCAAATAGAGTTGTTGCCTCGCCCTTCTCCTTGGTCTTACGTTAATGCTTAGTTCGTTTTTTAAGAGACAAAATTCTTCATTGAGGTAAGGTTAGAAATGGTAGACTGGAAAGGCTCTATGAGGCTTGTCACCTTTACCGTGAGGACATGTATTCAGCATGGCAAAAAGCTATGAGCAGGAGCATCTAGTTTTCTTGTACATCTTGTGTGGTATCTCCCTGGGCACGCCCCATACCTTTGTCCTGAACCTATGAGGTAAAAATTTGACTAAGCCCAACCTTTTTTCAATTGCCAGGTAAATTCTTTCTGCTCAGTCCAATGGTCATCAGGTCCCCAGAGCAGGCTTCTAGGCATTAGGGCCCATATTTAACTTTTATTTCAGGCAGCGCAATCCAGCTACTACCTTGGTGTGCTGCATGAAAGGGAAAGGGCTGGAATCTACTGTGTTTAACTCTATACAGTGTATTCCTGTAATTTTCTAGTGCTTGTGCACAACTTGTTGTCTAGAGCCAATGCAAGCATCTTTGTGTCATGGTGCAAGAGTGCCTGCATAGTAGGCATGATTGGTTTTGTGCAGGAAGGGCACACAAACAATCCTCAGAGGTATTTTCCTCTTTCTACGTGTGCTGTAGAATGTAGCACATGTAGAAAGAGGAAATAATGAGGAGAATAAAGTTATTTCTCCTTACTGCTCCTCACCTGGGGAGGCATTGCATTTTGACCCATTCCCAGGTCTACAACTAATGGTAAATCTGGGACTGTGCCATAATCCATGAGTGAATGCGTGGGAACACCCATGCTCCATCCATGGCACACCTCCCTGGGCAGAGTAATGCAAGGCTGTGATTTGCGCTGCCTCGCGTTACCCACAAGGTGGCCTTGAGTGGCTTGATAGATCTCTTTTAGGTTTTGTATTGTATTTGCACCCCCTTGAGGCAACGGAAAATTTAATACATCTGGTCTGAAAGCTTTCTACAGCTAGTTCTCGGAGCTTAGCTGGGGCCTCTTTGAGTCAAGAATCTTTCAGATTTATGTGTCATTGGTGCAGGCCAAATAGGAGGCCATCCACTTGACCCTTGCAGAGTAGTTCCAGTCACTGGCTGCAAGCAGAAGTCAGTAGTCCTTGAGTATTGAAGCCCTCTTCTCACAGTAGGAGTTAGGATTCTTCTATTCTCCAGAAGGTTCTCTTCAGAGGACCACAAATATTCTGAGGAGATGATAGTTAAAGTAAAAGATTTATGCTGTGCATGAATGAGTGATTGTAAAAAATTCTACCACACAAACACATGTACTCACTGTCCCCTGCTGCCTTTTACAGCACTTCCCTTTTCCCTTACAGTAAAATTATCCAAAAGTTCCTGATTCAAAATGGCAGAGACCTTCTACCACTAGGCAGACCTCTCTTCAGCTATCTGATCACTCCCCTATTTAGATGCACCCCATCCCTACCTAACAGGCCCCAGACTAGCTCTGTACCCCACTGAGGTTTGAGCCAGGTTGTCTTGGAGAGTCCTAGGAATAAATAAGAGAAGCCTTCCTTTGCAGGGTTAAGTCAGAGGAGGAAGTGCTAAGGCTTTCCTTTGTTCAGCCAATTGTTCCTGTCCCCATCCCAGAGGGCTAAGCGATGCCAAGTATAAAGTAGTTGATGCCACATGATATTCCTGGGTTTGAGGTAGGCATTTGTTCTCTAAGTCAGAATTGTTACTTCCCTCACCCAAGGATGAGTATTGGTCTCTGGAGGGGAATGAGTGGCCAAACAGATTTGAGCTAGTTTGGGCTCAGACAGCAAAGCACAAAGTACATTTTTACCAGATTTATTTTCTACTAATGTTATAAAAATCATATTTCCCATTTAACAGAATTTTTAAATGGAGTAGGACATTATTTCTCTAACAATTTCCCAGGCGGAGATTTAAATTAATATTTTAATCACACCTAGGCCTGTTCATGGAATGGTCTAGCAAAGCCTGCTCAGTGAAAGTAGCTTTTGGGTTTTATTTCACTGTAAGTACACAAAGGCTAAACTCTCCAACACATATTGTGCTGTACTCTTCATATTAGCACCACGGCCTGTGGGCCTACAAGGCACACTGTGGGGTTGACTTAGGAATAAATAAAACATGTTTTTCTATATGACAAAGGCAATTTTCCCTGCCATGTCTTACTACTTACCAGTCAGAAAAAAGTACCATTCCTAAGAGCCATGTCATTCTGTGTGAGATATACAAGTGATGTAATGACACTGAAGCCTATATATAATGTTTAAGTTTTCATGTCTTAGGTGTATTATATACACCATTTACTGTGAATATATAAGAAAATTGTAAGAAAGTGAATTATTAATTGGGGTGGATTGTAGTCCACCACAAAGCATAAGGTCAGTATATTGTAAGGTCCAGTTAAAGGTTTAAGAAATTTAAACCAGAGCCAATGCACAGAGTAGATATGCTTTAAGTTCAAAATAAGCTTTATTGAAAGGTTTGAAAAAGTCATATAAACAATTTAAATACACGAAAGCATAACATTGATACAAAAAGAATAAATGAAACACATGAGAACAAGAATCAAAAATCCAAAATGGATAAGAAAAAACAGTTCATATGAGATAAATACAAAAAGATAAAAAGAAAAATACCAGCTAGAGGATAAAGAGTAATACATTACTATGAAATATAATACTAAACGACATAGCAATTTTTTGAATATTATGAAAAAGAAAAAGAAAAGAAAAGACAATATAATAAAAGGAACTCAGGGAGGTTTAGCAACTTCTTGTTGAAAGGGAGATTTAGGCAGAGAACGAAGGGCACAAGAATCAAAAAATGAAGTAACCGGATCCCATAACTGCTTTCGTTTTGGGGCTAAAACAGGTGGATAAACATATGTTGTATCTAATCTATGATTATAGCACACAGCATACCACCAAGCCTGATAAGAGAGTTTAGTAGAGTCCTTCCAAGCTTTGTTAATTTGCTGAAAAGCTACTGCAAGAAGTAAGTCAATTATTTTGTAGATATGCTTAATTTAGGAAAATGTGTTAATGATTTAGAAGTACTATAACAGTAAACAAAATCAAAAACACAACACGATAAAATTCCACTCACATTTATAAAAAATAAAGAGTAAATTAATCAGCAAAATGACACCAAAATGAGAAAGATCCAGTTTAGGAAACTAAAGATATGATTTTCTACAGTTATAAGTAAAAAGAAACAAAAAAGGGCAAAGCACCAATCGTGGTCAATGATTATGGTAGACTGAGACCTAGGTTTGATTTCAGGCCAACCGCAATAATGTAAGGGTCAGATACACCACAAATCACAAAAGAGGGGGGTGCTGGGAGCTTAGAGAGAAAAGAAGAGCGGTCCAGTTGCCGTGCTCCCAAAGTAAATGCAGTAAACACTAGGAGGTAATAGTTCTTATGGCTTGAGTAAGCTGACCTAATTCAGTCGCTTGCAAGGTCTGTGAGAGATAATTTCACATGATAGGTTGGAAATGATACAGGAAAAAGGTTGGGGAATTCCTCCTTTTATAAAAAGGGCAGGTAATAAGCCGCTGTACGGGGAGAGGCCATATATGCTCTCGCCACTTTCGGTATCAATGCCGATGCAGCCAGTTGTCACAATTGATGGGGTTGGACAGAGGGACATCGAGTAGGATGTTCCCATTGGTGCATTGATACGCGCTTAAGAAACCTTATTATAGGTAATCTAGGGAGACTGAGTGCCGTCTTCTCAGACCCCTATTTTTAACCCTTTATTTCACACACATTTTTCACGGTCCAAAGGAAACGCCACAGGATCCATTAGGGACCCATAAGGCATGAAACATGTCAACCTAGACCTAACATAAACCAGTTTAACGATTATTTGTTAAAAAGCCAAGTTTTTAAGGTTTTGCGGAATTGGACATACACAGTTTCATTACAAATTGATATGGGATGAGAGTTCCATAAGGAGGGGCCAAGACAGGCGAATGATTGACCACCCATCCGAGATAGTCTAACTCTGGGCACGAAGAATTTCCATTGAGTTGATGAGCGAAGGAGACGAGAAGGCACATAAGGATAAACCAGGGACTGCAGATACTGTGGGGCCCACTCCTGTTTTGAACGTGAACATATAGCTCAGGGCTTTGTACTTAATTCGGTTCTCTACCCTGAGCCACTGAAGATCACGCAGGTGGCCAGAGACAGAAACAGCTCTAGAAACCTGGCATAACAATCTCACAGCAGGGTCCTAAACCATCTGCAGCTTACGAGTCACCTCTTTGTTAGTCCCCAGATAAAGAATGTTGCCGTAGTCCACTCTGGAGGTGACAAGAGCCTAGAATACAGTTCTCTTGGTATGATCCGGCAGCATCCAAATAATCATTTTTAGCCATTTCAAGATGGTAAAACATGTAGCAGCCACCTTAGCAGCGTGGTGTTGAATAGTTAATGAGTCATCGATGATGCAGCCCAAGTTACAAACTTGGCGGGAGGGCTGAGGAAGAGCGTCCATTTCACTAGGCTAGTGCTGGGGACCCCAAAACCAAGACCTCGGTCATCTCTTCACTGAGCTTGAGACAATTTGCCTGCATCCAAGAAGCAAACCTCAGTCTTCTCTCCATTGAGCTTGAGACAATTTGCCTGCATCCAAGAAGCAATTTTGCCCAAGCCCAACTGGAGGGTGGAAGTCTCAGCCGCCCTCTCCATTGAAAGAGAGTAAAGATAATCTGGGTGTCGTCCGTGTAAGAGAACAAGGACAGCCCAGCTTCCTCTGTAACATCAGCCAAAGGTCTGACATATAGATTAAATAATAGAGGGCTAAGAATGGAGCCTTGAGGTACCCCATAGGGTGAAAAATGGGTATCGGAACTGGCCGTTGGAGAAAAGACTCGGAAGGTCTGATTGGCAAGAAACGAAATGAGCCAATTGAGAGCCAAACCACTAATGCCCAATGATCTTATGGTTTTCACTAGCATGGTGTGTGACACTGTGTCGAAAGCTGCTCTTAAATCAAGCAATATAAGAGCCACTGTGTCTCCAGAATCTAGGTGGTGATGCAGTCTTTCCGTGACTCAAAAGAATATTGTTTCCATTGAAAAACCGACTCTAAAGCCCGATTGAGATGGGTGAATAAACTTTTGTGACTCTACAAATTGAGACAGCTGTAAGTTAGTAAGCCTCTCCAGAATCTTTTAAAAGGCCGGTAACAAAGAAATAGGCAGATAATTGGAGGGCAAATCAGAATCCGCTTTAGCCTTCTTCAGAAAGGGGAGCACCATAGCATGTTTCCACTCTGGTGGAACTATTGCTTCTTGTAGGGAGGCATTTAAAAGTTGCAGGATTACCATCAATGATGGCGGCTCGAGCTGCTGGAGCACAGAGATAGGATCCCTGAGAGATCCTGATTTAACACTGTCTAAAAGACGTTTAAAGAATCCATATCTAGTAGAGGCCATGTATCCAATTTAGTTGTGGGTTCAGAGGGCACCCTTTCTTGATCAAGTTAGATATTGTCAACTGTGTGGATGCTGGTTGGGGGAAATTGGCAGATTGCGATTGGGAGGAATTATCAGACTGCAACCCTTCTATTTCAGAGTATATTTTCTCTACTTTCTAGAGAAAGAAATGAGCTAAATCTTTCCATTGCTGATTATTTATTAAAGGGGGCCTAGATTGAGTTTCAGAGCCAGAAAGCTCCTTAACCATTTTAAATAAAGGTTTGGAGCATATCAGAGCACTGAAAATGGTGGCAGATACATATTACGCATGAGAGGACTTGCAAAGATTATGGTAATCTCTTTTGGCCATTTTATAAGCAAATTTGGAATCGGGTGCATAGTTCCTCCTCCAGCATCTCGCCAGCACCTTACATTTGGTTTTCTCCATTTTTTATTTCTCTGTGAACCAGGGCACCGGGGGACGGTGGTTGTTTACCTTTTTTAAGGAAGGAGGGAGACAGATGTGGTTGGCATTTAGAAGCCACTTTTGTGCGGTATCCAAAAGAGTACCCAACATTTGTTTAGAGATTGGAATATTTGAGGACAGTATCTTATTTAAAGCTAACATATCTAATTTTTTACAGTTTCTTGTTGATTTCCTAAAGGTAGGACTAACAAAAAAAAGAGTTTTATAAGTAGTCCAGATGAAAACCAATAGCAAAGTGATCCGACCAGCATAATGGAAGAGCTGGAGAGCAGTGAATGTTGGATAAGCTGGAAAAAATAGGATCCAATAAATGGCCCGCCACATGAGTGGGGCCAGAATTATGCAATTCAATGTTCATTGCTGCCAAATCAGAGATAAAAGTAGCACTGATATTACATGTGGGGTCTTCTAAGTGCAAATTAAGGTCACCCAGAATAGTGAAATTTGCAGTATTCATAAGAAAAGGAGTTATCAAACCAGGGAAGGACGAAGCCCATGGACCAGAAGGCCCAGGAAGGCGAAATATTGGTTAAGGCCAGCTTAAATAAAGCTTAAATAAAGCTGCCTCACAGTTCCTAAAAGGTAAATCTTCAAATTTACACAGATAGTCTTTTTTCTAAATTATAGTAATACCCCCGTTAGACCTGGCATCTTTGGCGTGGTTTCCCCCTATCTCTTTGCCTCTACCTCCTGTATTTTTTATGCTGTGCTGGATTTCGTTTTTGCTGGTTTAGATGCTTTGGACACTCTGCCACTGCTGATCAGTGCCAGAGTGTAAGTGCTCCCTATGTAAATTGTTATTCTGATTGGATATACATGTTTGGCATATTTGTATCACCATGAAGTCCCTAGTAAAGTGCACTGGGTGTGCCAGGGCTGGTGATGACAAATGCTACTAGTGGGCCTGCAGCATTGATTGTGCCACCCACAGGAGTAGCCCTATAATGATGTCTCAGGCCTGACACTGCAGTGCCTGTGTGCAGTTTAGACCTGCCATATCCTCCTGGTCAGTGTCCCCACTGACCAGGCCTAACCCTTCCCTTTTTGTGCGCATCAGTCACCCCTATGGATGGCCCAAGGTACCCCCCTGGGCAGGGTGCAGTGTATGTAAAAGGTAGGGCATGTACTAGTGCAGGTGACATGCTCTGGTAGTGAATGGCAGCCATTTTCGTTTTTCACTATTGTAAGGCTATCTAGCTCCATAGATTAACATGGGGGATGCTGGCTACAGTGGTTAACAGCATTTCTTCCCATAGCAACAAGATAGGACATAAGTATCTAGTATCCCTGAACTCAGAATTTAATAACACATCTTTTAGGAAAGGTTGTTTTTAAATCCTGTGTTTGAGAACAGCACTTTTGGAAAGTTGTTGTTCTCTTGTCTGACCCTTCTGTGTGCCTGGGCCTGTTTGTGTATTGACTGTCTGGTTTGAGAGTGACAGGGGCTGGGGATGCCCCGGGAGGCTGGCTGAGTCAGCCCTAGGCTGAATGACTGCATTTGCAACTGGAGTGGTGAGAGGAGTTAGCACCTGGGCCTGAATAGAGCTGTGCCTTCCTTCCACAATGCTGGCTCCACCTCCTGCTGGGTGGCTGACGACCCTGCCCCTCACTCTGAAAGGAAAGAAGAAACCAGCAAAACAAAGTACTCAGGAAACACCCAGAACTGGTTCAGACCGTGCTCATGGCCCACATGCACAGAGAGAACAAAGACTTTAGGGGTATAAGTACAGGACCCCTGACAACAGAAAATTAGATCATCCTGGAATCAAGAAGGAACCTCTGCCAAGGAGAAAGCTGAAACTGAAGAAGGAAGACTGTCCTGTTGTTGCTCTGCTGGACTGACCTGATGTTGCTTTGCTGCCAAGGAGAGGGGAAGGACTTTGCTTTGTGCTGTGTCCTCTAGCTTGAAGGAATCTCCAAGGGCCTGAGTAGAGCTGGCTCCCTGTTCTGAAGTCCCAGGAACAAAAGGACTTCACCCCCAGCTTCCCTGAACTCTGCTGAGAGAGTTCTGTCCTTCCTAGAGTGCTTGATCCAGTTGTGGGGCCTCTGGAAGTTGTACCTGTGCTGGGAAGCTTGAAACTAAGCTTGAGAGACTTCTGCTATAGAAAAGTGTTGCATCGCTCGCTTGCGGAGCGCATCCCCGACAGTGCGAGAAGCTTCCCGCCGCTACGAAGGTCGAGATTGTCGCAGCGCCTGACGCCGCTGCCAGAGCCGTCGCATCCTTCGTTTGAGGGACGCACCAGACCGGTGTGGGAAAATCGAACATCGCTGCGAGTGTCGTCGCAGAGCCTGTCGTCGCTGGGTGAGATCGCCGCACCGCTTGCTTGCAGACCGCATCACGTCGCTGCGAGCATTGTCGCAGAGCCATCGCATTGAGGAGCTGCGAGAGTGAGGATCACCGCTGGACCACGCATCGTCGCCCCGGAGATCGTCGCAGCCCCTACGAGATCGTCACATCGTGCCTTTGTGAGAACAAACTTCCTACAGAACCTACGCACCGGAATCCATACAAGTGGCCTTCCTCCCCATACAGACCGGATTCGTCGCAACACGCCCGCTGCTGCAGCGGGGCTGTCGCAAACGCCTCCCCAGGGTCTCAGGAGCAACGCATCGCTTGTTTTCCACCGCACCAGCTTCTGCTTTTGGAACTTTGTTGCAACTAAAAGGTACTGTGAGTAAACGTGACGCAACTGTGAACTTTTCACGCTTCTGTAGAGAATTCTATTGCAACTTAGAGAATTCTATCACAACCTAAAGAATTTTAAGGCAACCTTAAGAACTCTTTCGAAACCATATTCTTGAACTGTGTATGTTGGATTTTTGTCGTTTTGGTCTTGTGTAGTTTAGATTAAAAATACCTTTATTTTTCTAAACTGTTGTGGAGTCAGTTTGTGGTGTTTTCACTGTGTTACTGTGAGTGTTGGTACAAATACTTTACGCATTGCCTCTGGTTAGCCTAGACTGCTCAGGCCAAGCTACCTAGAGGGTGAGCAGGGGCTATCTCAGAGGGTTATCTCCTTGCCCTGACTAGAAGCAAGGGTCCCTATTTGGACAGTGGTACCTACCCCTGCCAACTAGAGACCCCCAGTTCTAACATTGGTGGTCAGGCGGTGGGATTTGAACTTGTATTTGTACTTGACCCATAGTAATTGGTGTACATCACTAGTGAGTGCAGACCACTATGCCACCGCATATTACTGGTTTTTGATTTTTGATTCCATTTTTCAGTAACTCTTCAAAGTCTCATGGCTGCAAAAGGAAAGGTACTCAGTGAAGGGTCAGAAGGAGAATGGGAGTTTGTCATTGAGGATTTGTACTCCTACCCAGCAAGACAGCTTAAGCACTTCTGCCAGAAATTTGGGTGCCCCGCAAAAGGCGCCAGGAAAGAGGAGCTGCAGAAAATCTTGAAGGCCCATTGGGAGGCACAAGAGGGAAATGATGCTGTGGATGTAGAAAATAGTTTTCAAGGCACAGATCTGCCAGTGGGCAGAGTAGGCTCAGGAGCTGGCAGCAAGCATTCCAGCAGGGGCCTCCCCACGAAAGGGTTACAAGAAAATCAGAGAGTGAGAGAATATGACTTGGAAGTCAGGAAAATGAAAATGAAGCAATTGGAAGTAGAAAAGGCGGCGGAGGAGAGCAAAAATGCCTGTGCCTTAGAAGAGAAGCAATTGCTTTTGGCTCATGAGTTGAGCATGAGAGAACTGGATCTTAAAGCCAAGGAGGTGGATGCCAGTTCTAATGGTGGCAGCGCGCAGCCAGTGCAGGGGGGTAAAGTATATATTCCCAAGGACCTGGTGCAGAATTACCATAGGAGTGAGGATATTTATGCCTGGTTCACTTCGTATGAGATTGCATTGAGAATGAATGGTGTGCCTGAACAGCATTGGGGGGCGGGCCTGTGGAAACATTTTGAGGCTTCTGGGAGGAGTGCTCTAGAGCCCTTAGAGATGGCAGGTGCCATGACCTACCCCAATATGAAGGAGGCCTTATGTTTCAGGTATGGCCTTACTCCAGAGCAGTATAGACTGCAGTTTACAAACTCCAAGAAGAGAGAGTCTGAGACTTGGATGGAGTGTGTGAATTTGTACTCGCGTGCACTGGAAGGTTGGATGAAGGGCAATAAAGTAACTGATTTTAAGGGGTTGTTGCATTTAATCAGTTGGGAGCACTTGAGTAGTCTCTGTGTTCCAGAGCTACGCCAGCATCTTTTAGACAGCAAGCTGACAGACCCCATTGAGCTTGCTAAGGAGGCGGACCGCTGGACCAGTACCAGGGTCCACAGAGGAATTGTGGGTACCACAGCCAAAGGTGGGCAGGGTCCCCAGCAGAAGAGTGGGGGGGACAAGGGTAACCAAAAGGAGTTCTCACAAGGGCCCCAAAATAGTTCCCAGGGAAAGGAATCCCAACCCCCCAAACCTAGACAGCCATGGCCCCCTAAGGGCAGGCGGGACAATAGAGACAGAAGAGATAACCAAGGTCCCCCTACCTGCTATCACTGCAATGAGGTGGGCCACTTTGCTCCAAAATGTCCCAAGAAGAAGCCGGCACCCACTGGTGCTCCCGCCCCAGCGTTAGCTAGTGTAGCTTTGGGAGGGGATTTGGTTTCTAGTGACTGGGGGGAGCTAGCAGTTATGACCCTTGTCTCTCTAGGAGACCAAGAGATGGTCCAGGAAACTTTACTGCCCTCTAACACTAAGAAATATGGGCAGAAGGTGACCATCAATGGGAGGGGATTGAGGCTCTGAGAGACACAGGAGCCAGCGTGACATCCGTGAGGTGTCAGTGGGTATCTGAAGAGCAAATCATCCCTGATGTACTCCGCCCTGTAGTGGCAGCTGACAGCTCAGTGCGCCTCTGCAAGCTGGCGCGTGTTCCCTTTGCATGGGGGGAGTCTCTAGTCTTTTGGAAGTAGTTGTCAGTGATGCCTTGCCTGTAGACTGTCTGTTAGGTAACGACCTGGAGAGTTCTCCATGGAAGGATGTAGAACACAGAACTCACTTGGAGATGTTGGGTCTGCCTGCGTGGATCTGCGTGACCATGCGTGCTATGGCAGCCAGTAAGGGTGATTCAGCAGAACTGGAGCCTGAAACAGTGGCCCAGAGACCTCCCAGGAGAGGAAGAGGCAGAGGGCGTGGGAAACCAGCCCCAGCCGTTCCCACGGTCCAGGAGGAAGCAGAACCTGAGGGGGATGCCCTGGAACCTACAGGGGAACAGGTGGCCGAACTGGGAGACCTACCTGAGCTGACCCATTGGCAGCAGGAAGGTGGTCCCTCCAGGGAGGAATTCTGCCAGGCGCAGAAAAAATGCCCTTCCATCATTGGTCTGCGGCAACAGGCTGTAGATCAGGCAGCAGGTGGAGCAGCCAGAGATCACTTTGTCTACTGGGAAGATGACTTATTATATAGCGAGCCTAAGTTTTCTGAGCCCGGTGCAGCCCGTGTGCTGGTGGTACCCGAGCGCTTCAGAAACTTCCTAATGGGTCTGGCTCCTGACATGCCTCTTGCAGGACATCTGGGGCAAGACAAGACCCTGAACCGGCTTGTCACCCACTTCCACTGGCCCCAGATGAGAAAGCCCGTTGGTTCCTTTTGCAGATCTTGCCAAACCTGTCAAGCCAGTGGCAAGACTGGAATGAAGCTGAAGGCACCCCTTCAGCCCTTCCCAGTGGTGAGCACCCCTTTCGAGCGGGTGGGCATAGACATTTTAGGGCCCCTGGACCCCAAGACAGCCTTAGGCAACAGGTTCATCCTGGTCTTGGTGGACCATGCCACCCGGTACCCGGAAGCAGTCCCTCTCAGGACAATCACAGCACCCGTGGTGGGCTGTGCATTGATGGGGATCTTTTCCCGTGGGGGGTTCCCCCGAGAGGTGGTCTCCGACCGGGGTACCAACTTCATCTCTAAGTACATGAAGTCTCTGTGGGAGGAGTGTGGGGTAACTTATAAGTTCACCACTCCTTACCACCCTCAAGGAAATGGGTTGGTTGAAAGGTTCAACCGGACCCTGAAGGTATGATTATGGGCCTAGCGGAGCCCATGAGACGGAAGTGGGACGTCTTGTTACCATGCCTGTTGTTTGCCTACAGGGAGGTGCCTCAGAAGTCCTTAGGGTTCAGTCCCTTTGAACTCCTGTATGGTCACCCTGTTAGAGGACCTCTATCACTTATGAAGGAGGGTTGGGAAAAGTCCCGTGGGAAAACCCCCCAGGATGTGTTCAGCTATGTGCTGGCCATCCGCAACCAGACACAACGCTTCAGGAAGCTCGCTCAGGCGCACCTGGAAGCAAGCCAGGAAGAAATGAAAAGATGGTACGACCAGAATACCATTCTGGTCGAATTTCAACCTGGGCAGAAAGTGTGGGTGATGGCGCCAGTGGAGCCTTGTGCGCTCCAAGACAAGTGGACTGGGCCATATGAGGTGGTGGAAAGGAAGAGTGAGGTAACCTACCTGGTTAACCTGAGGACTTCCAGGCAGCCCCTGAGAGTCTTGCATGTGAACCGCCTCAAACCACACTTTGAGAGGTCTGAAGTGACTATGCTCATGGCTACAGATGCAGGAATGGAAGAGGACAGTAATCCTCTCCCTGACCTCCTGGCAGTTAAGGATCAAGATGGGTCAGTGGATGGTGTGGTCCTCTCGCCCACCCTGACCCCAGAGCAGCAGAGGGACTGTCGCCAAGTGTTGGGTCAGTTCTCCTCCCTGTTCACCCTGACCTCAGGTGTCACCAACTGGTGCGTCCATGATGTGGACACTGGAGACAGTCTGCCTGTGAAACACAAATTTTACAGGGTAGCTGACAAGGTCAGGGCCAGCATCAAGGAAGAGGTTTCCAAGATGTTGGCGCTAGGGGTGATTGAGCCCTCCAGCAGCCCCTGGGCTAGCCCAGTGGTCTTGGTGCCCAAGAAAGCTGCTACGCCCGGTGGCCCTCCAGAACTCCGGTTTTGCGTGGACTACCGTGGGCTCAATGCGGTCACGAAGACTGACACACACCCCATCCCCAGAGCTGATGAGCTCGTGGATCGGTTGGGAGCTGCCCAGTACCTCGGTACATTTGATTTGACTTCTGGGTACTGGCAGATTGCCTTAACTGATGGGGCCATAAAGAGGTCGGCATTTTCAACGCCAGAGTGGCACTTCCAGTTCCGAGTCATGCCCTTTGGGTTGAAGAATGCCCCTGCCACGTTCCAGAGGCTGGTTAACCAGGTACTGTCCGGGCTGGAGGAATTCAGCGCCGCATACCTGGATGACATTACTGTGTTCAGCTCCACGTGGGAGGAACACCTGCAACACCTCAGCGAAGTGTTGAATGCTCTGCAAAGGGCAGGCCTCACTATCAAGGTCAGCAAGTGCCAGATAGGGCAGGGATCTGTGGTGTATTTGGGACACCAGGTGGGGAGCGGCCAGGTGGCGCCCCTACAGGCAAAGATTGATACCATTCTGGCTTGGGAGCCCCCCAAGACCCAGACAGAGGTGAGAGCCTTTTTAGGACTCACCGGGTATTACAGACGGTTTGTCAAGGGATATGGCACCATTGTCGCCCCCTTGACAGAACTCACTTCCAAGAAGTTGCCCAAAAGAGTTGACTGGACTGACGCCTGCCAAAATGCTTTTGATGCCCTGAAAACTGCAATGTGTACAGCACCGGTGCTCAAGGCACCTGACTTTTCCAGTGAGTTCATAGTACAGACAGATGCTTCAGACCATGGTGTGGGAGCAGTACTCTCACAAATCACCGAGGAGGGAGGAGACCAGCCGGTAGCCTTCATTAGCAGGAGACTACTCCCCAGGAAACAGAGGTGGAGTGCGTTTGAGAGAGAGGCATTTGCTGTGGTCTGGGCTCTGAAGAAGTTGAGTCCCGACTTGTTTGGGACTCACTTCCGTGTTCAGACCGACCACAGGCCCCTCAGATGGTTAATGCAAATGAGGGGTGAGAACCCAAAACTGTTGAGGTGGTCCATCTCCCGACAGGGAATGGACTTCACGGTGGAACACCGCCCTGGCATAGAACACGCCAATGCTGATGGTCTGCGATCTTCTGCGGTGTATTGAAGCACGCGATTTGTAGGACTGATATGCCATCCGTTAAAGTGGTGCAACGAAGTTGGAGGGAGGAAAAGGCTCTGATCCATGTGTCTTTGTAGATGTATAACAGACACCTGCTTTTGGATAAATGAGAAGAACACTGTGACTCAATACTTACTACATAGCCAAGACTTTGGTGTGTAGAGGTGGGGTCTCTGGGGTAGCATCTAACCTTTGGTTGAAGGAGCAGAGAGGATACGCTACTTATGTTAGGATTCGGGTAAACTCTTGGAATCTCTATCAGTGTGAGGGATGTCCCACATATAATTGAGAAGTACCTTGCTCTATGGATAATATTCCAGTACAGTAATCCCAGGGGGTGAGAACTATTGGTGTGATATCTGGCTGGTCCTGGTGAAGGTGGCTCTTAAGTCTTTTTATGCCACTGCAACACGTTGACCAAGTCCTTTTACAAGCCTACTATTTAGCAGCAGCCCTGTATCGGGTCATAGAGACTAAAAGCAACTAAACGTGGAACTTGGGATAGCTATGTGGAGTTGTGGATGGGATATGAATGTAATGTATATGTGTGTATGAGTGGTATGTATCGGTTTGTTCTCTACCTGGAAGTGTATAGATTATAACTGTAGAAAATATGTTTTGCATTGGAGATCTTTTGTAAACAATAAGAATATGTATTTTTTATAAACATTGAAAATGAACAAAGACAAATGAATGATAACATAGTAAAAATAAAAAAAGTCTAAATAAATATGTTGTGATTTGTTACTGATTTTTTGGTTCAATAGCCCATGGTGGAAATGTATTCTGAAATTGGAAGTAACATTGTATAGGTCGTGAGGGAGTATCTTTTGTACCAGAACTCTCGTGCAGCCATGTCTCAGTAAGAAACATGGCATCTGGTTGTTCGCTGACCAAAAGATTGAAAATATCTGCTTTATACACTAGAACTATTCACTATCACCACCACTCACTCACTGGCTGACACCAGAAATGGAAGGAAAATATCCACCTCTCAAGCATAATTTTCCCTGAGTCCTCAGTTGTCACCATCACCAATAATTTTTATCCTGGCCACTTGGACTCCCTATTACTTCGGGGTACCTTCGTGGTATTTTAACAACGCACTTTTCCAGCCACATACCTGCACTCAGAGCTGCGGTGTTACTCCGAACATATCTCTGATATAGAGCCCTATCGTGGGGCCTGTGGGGGACTGCAGCGCCACCCCCACGAGGAGCAATGCCCGATGATGAAGCATGACACCTGCATGGGTGTGTGAGGGCACTTTTTCTAAATGGAGGAATTCCCCAACCTTTTTTCTGTACCATTTCCAACATATCCTGTCTGATTATCTCTCACAGTCCTTGCAAGCGACTGAATCAAGTCAGCTTACTCTAGCCATAGGAACTGTTACTTCCTAGTGTTTACCATGGTCAGATACACAAACAAGGTTTAACCCAGTCAAAGTTTTTACCTAGAGATTTAGGGGGATATTACCAAGGCAGGCGATATGAAATTATCGCTGCTTTTGCAGCTGTTTTTGGCCGCAAAGCGATGATAATTTCATCGCTCTATTAGCAAGCTGTCGCTAACATCAGTTAGCGAAAGCTTTTAGGTGATAGCGAGCGGTTTGGGGCCCGCTTTGCATGTCAGCGATTTTTATCGCTAATGACATGCAAAGTGGGCGTATCCAACCTGTTAGCGACTGAAAGCAGTCGATAACATCGCTATCGCCTATTATCAACACAGGCGTAGCGACAAAAAAATTAGTGCTAAGCGCGAATATCGCTGAAAACTAACGCTTGCTCAGACCAGTTCTTAGACTGCATATCCAATGGGAGGTGGATATTCAAGCTAAGTCCCTATTAGCGATAATGCCTGAATATCGCTGGATTTCCAGCGATATTTCCGCATTTCGCCGCCATCGCCGGATATTTTATCGCTTTGGAGATAAACGTTGCTGATAGCACGTTATCTCTGCGATAAAATCCGGCGATGAGCGGCGATATAAATAATGTCGCTAAGCTTATATAGCGATAAATATTGCTACTTGTTGATAATATGCCCCTTAGTCTTTTTTTCTGGAATTCGAAATCTGTAACGGGCAAGGAAGCAGGCTGTATATCATGAGGGCTCCACAACATCAAATAAGCTTTATACAAGGTCCGGGTGAAGCTGTTGGTTTGGGCGGGAAAAGCTCTGAACAGAACATTTCTCTTATGAGTCAGATACTTTTGGTGCCTTTGCCAGGTCAAAATTTTCAGTCTCTAGTTAGGAGTGCTGAATCCTCTACTTTCAGTTCTTTGACGCTACCTGCTTATAAAGGACGTATCGTTTACAAAAACTTTCCTTTTTTCTTTTTCTTTCCTTTTTTCCTCACTTGTCTAGGAGGTCACTCTTTGGAACTTTGTTTACTGGATAAAAAAGACTGGTAAGCTGGAGTGTTATTTAGGTGTAGTAGCGCTCTCAAGTACTCTTGGTTTTTTAGATTTTAGACACTTACAGCCTGATTCATGTAGCCAAAAGCGCTCGCAAAAGGGCCAGATTCTGAGAATCTGGCCCTTTGCGAGTGCGATTTTTGCATTTGGTATTCACAATCCCAAATGCAAAAATCGCTATGTAAGAATTCGCATATTTGCGAGGAATGGCATTTAAGGAATCTCTAATAGAGATTCCTCAAATGCTATTCATGACACAAAAGAAAATTGCGATTTTGCACTTTTGGGCCGCTATTTACCGAGAGGTCAGACCTCTCGGTAAATAGCAAAAACTCAGAAAAATGCTTTTAAAAGCATTTTTCTAAGTTGCATGTTGCACACACACATGTCCTTTGGACATGTGTGTGCGCAACACCTGTTCAAATGTGCATTTTAGGGGTGCTACAGGGTGTCCTTTGGACACCCCTGGCACCCTTCAAATCGCTATCTGATTTGCGAGTAGCAAATTGCTACTCGCAAATGAGGGATACTCCCCATTCATTCCTATGGGCCTTTTGGCCCATAGGAATGAATGGGGAGTTATTCCTTTTTTTGCGAGTAGCAATTTTCTACTCGCAAATAGAGATCATGTAGGAATCGCTATTTATTTAGCAATTCCTACATGAATGCCGTTTTGCGTGTCCTCAATAGCGAGTCGCTATGATTCGCTATTAGGGCCACGCAAAACGGCCCGTACATGAATCAGGCTGATGGTTCCTTTTGTTTTCTCTTTTACAGAGACGCCTGGCCCTGAGGAGAATCCTGATATTCAAAAGGATTCGAAACGCGTAGGCCTTTGGGTCTGCTTATTGCACCCTGGTGCTTATTTGTTTCGCACCTTGACTTGTGTTTATAAACTTAATGTTGTAAATCATAATGAAAATTATTTTGATTTAACTGAATTATCAATAGTGCATGATTTAGAACATTATAGAATGCTTTAGATTCTTGAGCACACCTTATACTTCACCAACTGGTTTATTGTTTTTCCAGATTGTGTGAGGTATCCAGCTTGAATGTTTGAACGTGAGTGGTTTGAATGTGATATGTCTGATGGTTAACGAGTGATAGTTTGGATGAGGTTTTAACCTTACTATTTTGTGTCCTGATGTCCTTTGTTGTTAAATGTATGTGTTTTTGAACTTGAACACTATTCCAAAATCGTGCATTACCAAAACATTTTTGAATAAACAGCTATTTAATAGCAGTCCTGAGTACTGAACTGTTGTCTGTATTTGGGTTCTAAATATTTGCCTCAAATTACGTATCAGTACTGGCACTTCTTTTTGTTATTTAATAGAATCCTCTACCATGGCACGGATGCCAGCTGTAACCAAAGATAGCTCCACAAGGCCATATGTTTTATAGGTGAGGTCCGTCTAAATTAGATTTGCTGCTGTAGAGAAGCTCTAAAGCAGTGGAAAATCTTCAGCCAAACTACAAATCTCCTTCGACAAATCGACTTGGCAGGTTTGCGCTGGCCCTCTTGAGGTCTTGAAGTCCAAAAATGTTACAAGTCCAATGTTTTCATGGATTTTAGGAGATGTCCAGTTAGACATAGCCAAGAGTCTCAACATCTCAGGGACAGCACTTGAGAGTGAAGACTTATTTCTGCAGAGGCAACCCGCAGGATCCGGAGCAGGTCCAGTTCGAACTGGTCAGCTGGGCTCTTCAGGGAAAAGGCCTCTTACAGCTTGTTGGGGCCCTGTTGCTTGAATAGGAGGTCAGCCAACTGACCCTTGATGTTCACTTCTTTGTCCTGGGTATATATGGGAGCAGGTCTGGCCCTTCAGGTCTCCTCACAGGCCTCAAACAGCAGGTGGAGTCCTAATTCTGTTCTTCCACAGATCATGTAGTGCTCTGAGGCGGTGGCAGGGGATGCCACATTTTTGCATGCCACAAAATTTTGAGTACAAGTGACTACTGGTACCTTTCTAACCAATAAGCCAAACTTCCCCAGGAGTAAACATATGCACTTTTTCTTCAGTTCCTGTGTGTCATACTGCAAACAACCCCACATTTCCCCTCACTTACAAATTTCAAGATGAATAAATCCTTCTCCCCTTGTGTAGCGCCTGTCTCCCACCGAGAGGTGTGGCCAGGGAAATAATCATTCTACCTCCTTGGTCACTTCTAAGTACTTCTGGGGGCAGTTTAACCACCCACTGGGTTTGGTATCTATCTGACTGGTAGGACAAAAGAAGAGGTCTGTGCTGGTGTTAACCCTGCCCAACTTGTCCTATCAAGGAACAAAACACCTCCCCATACCAAGGCCATTGTTTCTGCTTGAAGAGCAATTTTCATAACTTATCAGGACCATTCACCAGCTGGGTGACAGTTGGATGCTAATGCAGGTTAACCCCCAGAAGCTCCGGCTTGGAGTGTATCTTTCAAATAATCCGACTACACTATTGAGTTGGGTGTTTAATAAATAATAATAACAGTTCTTGAATTATTTTCTAGCTTGTTTCTCGCCTAAGAAAGCAGAATTAATATTTAATACGACTTTCCATTGTTTGTCTATGGGCCAGACAGCTTTCCTACAGTGAAAATAGTGTTTTGGCTAGTCACTGTAAGGACATGTTAACTTTAAATGACTACATGTCCTGCAATTAATATACCATGCACCCTGTCTTGTGGGCTACAAGGCCTACACAGTGGTGACTTAATATTTTAAAGAGAGGTTTTCAACTGGCAGAAAGGTCTATTTTGACTTGATGGACTGCAGATTTAAAAGTTTAGCATCCAGGCTACAGTGGCAGGCTTGTGGTCCTGTTTGTCATGTCATATTAGTGGATGGCACAATAGTGCAGTAGTCCGTAGGTGACATTCAACTTTAGATATGTGGGTGTTTTTTAGGCACCATATACTCTGGCCTTATAGGAAAATTAAATATGTTGATTAGGGTTTTAACAGTGCCTTGGTGCACAGTGACAAAAACAGCAGGTACAGTGAAAAACAATGGCGGTGACCATGTTGGAATAAGTACTTTCTCACAAAGTTGAATAAGCCAAATAGGGGATTCCAATGCCTAACTTCTGTTTGGGGGGAGGGGGGCTGGGACTCTATTTAGTTGTGTAAAGCGCACAGAGAACTACAGCCAGCAACATCAGATGGGAAAATATTGGAGACTGTAACAAAATATTACGTCATTCTTTAAACCATCCTTATGTGATCATACTAGAGTCCAAAGATTAGCACTATTGCCTCATTCTGATTTCTCTGATGTTCCCTGATATGTTTCTGGTAGTCTAAGATAAATTCATTGCTACAGTCAAGACAGGCATGAATCACATATTAAATAATTGCGGCTAACTGCCCCTGCCAATGAAAAAAATTAATCTGCTTTAAAGAGTGAAGAGGCAGGAGATAGGAGGCCCTCATTTTCAGGACAGGCATCTCAGAAGCTATTGCAGGCCTGAGACAACAAACTGAAACATGGTTTCAAGGTTTAAAACCACATGGCATATTTACAAAAGAAGTGACAGAGCGCGGTGTCAACCTTGTTGGATTAACGCCGCACTCTGCCAATTCTGGAAAGCAGGGCTACCATGTATTTACAAGAATACGGTGCAGCCCAGCGTTTCCCCCTGCGCTGGTGTTAAATTTAGCAGCCTAGCACCAACACAGGTCCCCTTGCACTGTAGTGCAAGGGGCCCTGCGTTGGGGGAAGGATTGTTTATGTGCAGGAAGGTGTGCTTCCTGCACATAAACAATCTGAAATGGCGTTTTGTAACTTCTATGTGTGCCGCTTTCTGTAGCACACATAGAAGTTGCAACTCATCATTACTTTTAATGATTGTTTATGTGCAGGAAGGCCACCTTCCTGCACATAAACAATCAATGGTAAATCCAGATTTTCCCTGGTCTTAATTTTGGTGCTGCCCCATATTTACGCTGCCCTTGTAAATATGGGGCAATGTCAAAAGGAATGGGTGATGCAGTGGAACGCCTGCCACAACACCCATTGCCTGTCCCTTTCACACTAAGTATAGCGTGAAAGGGTGCCTTATTTAAAAGGCAGTGTTAAGTCACATTAAGTGGCTTACAGCCACCTTGTAAATAAGGCAAAGCCCATATCTCCACAGGAATGTCACTAAAAGTGACGTTCCTGTGGCGATAGAGCTTGCAAATATGCCCCAAAATGTTTTGCAAGGATAGAAAAAGTACAGCAGACTCTGCATCTGGTTCCATCCAGCTGAATTAGACATGTTAGCTGCTTTGTTATTAAGAAATAGGACAGGCTTGCTTTACAATATATAAATAAATTCTGTAGTATGAGTCCGAGGTCCACAAAAAGTTCTAGACATGGGGAATATCGACCTACTGGTCTTACCTTCTTACAGGCCTGATTGTGTATGTAGTCTTCAAAGGTCAAATCTTTATAAACCCAGGGTTCTGAACTTTGACTGCCTCCAAGTGCTTCAGCCTTGATGAAAGATTAATTTTATTTTCTATAAAATGCAGGCCACCAACCCACTTCTGACCACAAAGGGGCATATATTGGGTTACCAGCGCACTTTAATCCGTGGTTGAGTCAAACTTGCTGCTATGGCCTTTCTAATAATATTGTACTGTCATTAGTTATAAATGAACTTGCAAACTATATCACACTTGATCTGTGAGTAATTGTCAAGGGTGCACCTGGGTCGAGGATGCAGAAAAGAGGATACTCTGTGAAATAAGTCAATTGAATAAAATTCAAAAGATCTTTATTCGGCCGGTCCGGCCACAAAAGGCAAATGGAAACAACATACCACGCATAATAGTCCTTCATTATTAAAATTCTACAATTGGATCATCAATGAGTAAAAAATCATGAAACAGCAAAATTGCAGATCTTGATAATTAGATCTCTAAGATTTTGGTTTACACAATATTATGAGATTAAAACCACACAAAGCCAATATAGCAACCATTTTATTTATTTATTTGAAAAGTTTTATAAAGAGCGAACATGACCCATTCCGGTATCAGAGCGCTGTACAAATGAACGTATGTGGCATGAGGTAAAAGCATGAGTAAAATACAAAAGGAGCATAAGAAGTACTTGAAAAAAAAAATGTCATAGGGGATCACGGGGAGAACGAAATAATAAAGGTGATCCATGGTATCAGCACATCTAGTGGGACCTGTAAATTCCAGCAAAGCAGTACACCAAAAGAACACGTGATGAGAAACATAACACACTTTGAACAAAAGGAATAAAAGACTGTCAAACAGGAGATGGAAAAAAGATAAAGATGGCATCCGGTTATGGATGTTGATGATCATTCAGGAGTAGCGATATGACATTTTTTTTTAATGAGTCAGTCGATGGGTTTGATCTGATCCTGGGAGGAAGAGCGTTCCAAACTCTAGGAGCAAGACCCGAGATGGCACGATTGCATGTTCTTCTCCTATTGAATTTAGGAGGTTTCAATAGTAAGGTATTAGACAATAAAACAATAAACAAAAATTCCCTCCCTGCCCAGGGAGAATATTAACCCTCAATGGTTCTCTTAGCTCTAGGAGCAGCTTTTTAAAAGAGAACATATGCTGAAACAGATATACAAAGTATTCAGCAATTGCAGGTGATATAGATCTTATTTACACCTGCAATAGCCAAGGGTTTTTAACAATAGTTTAAGAAAGTGCTTCCGTGCATAGTTAAAATAGGTACAAAAAAACATATAATGCAACAAGGACTGTTCCCGAAATGCGCCACAGGGGCGGTTGGAGCAGAATTCCCCATGGTGCCATATGATCCAGCAAAGGACAAAAGCGACATACTGGACCTGCACAAATGAGCTAAGGGCCAACGACTGATTAAAAGGATGAAGATATTGAAAGGGAGGGGAGTGGGCCGGGGGTGGGGGTAATCTGTTTTAATAATGTTTTCTATCTTTTTTTACTGTAATGTTTTTAATTAATCGAACAGTCAATAAATTCATTCAGTACTGGATCTAAATCAGAAGAGCAGAGATCTCTTCCAATGCGTTAGTTCAAGTGAGAGATAAAAGGCTGGCTTGGGAGAGGCAAGTGACCTAGAGTAAAATAACACTGTACATTTCTAGGTCTCAACTGCGAGTCTGGTGTTTTCACGAGATTGCAAATATAATTGCTTGACCAGCAATTTGCCTTCTTTCTTTATATTAGTAGGAGAGGAAAAGAGAGAGGATAACCTAGGGCCTTTAATGAACTTGATATGTAACTCAGCCACGGTCCTGCGCATTCATTGTCCAAGCCAAGACAGTCCAAGATGATGTCTCTGCAGCGCTTGGCATGAGGATTAGTCTGAATGCTAACCCAGAGCAACAGGGGTGCCAAACGAAACCTATCCTCAATGTGTAGCTCCGCATTAGCAATATAATTCGAAGCTGTTGAAGGGAGGTATAAAAACCTCGGGCAAGTGTGGTTTTCCTCAGACCAGAGTATGGAAATAGTTTGGTAACCCCTGCCCCATACACTACCCCCTGAGCATTTCACATTTTTAACAAAGGTGGGATATTACCTTTGAGTATGGGGCTAGAAAGGTTAAAAACTCTTGCCACCGATCTACTAAGCTCTGTGCAGCAAGATGCACCTGGGGTTTGCAAAAGGTTGCAAAGTACCAAGATGTTAAAAGTAATTCCCAATTAATTAAATCTTCTGACACTGATCAATGACTGGCCTTTAGTGATAAGGCTATCTAACATATTTTTACCGGGCCTGCAAGCCATGATTTGTGACTTGCCATAGATAGTATTTAGATAAAGGTTACTCATAAAGAGAACAAAGCTTCCACTATGAAAGTGTTGGGGATACGAGCCAGTAGGGCTGCGTCAGCTGCTTATAACAACGGAGATACCCAAACGCCTGCGATTCTGGGGGTATCAATGAGGCTGAAAGTCAAATAGCGAAAATTGCCTTTTATATATATATATGTAATAAAAAGTAAGGGGGAACAGTATGCACCCTTGACGCACACCTCGCTTTAGAAAAGATTTCAGGCAACATATCCCCTTTAGGGCTGATGCCCACTTTAGCTTTCAGGTCAGCATGCAGGCAATACAAGAAATTGCCCAAGGGGACCCCAATACCAAGCTCCAGCAACAATAACCATAGCATGGGCCTGCTCACAGAATTGATAACCAAGTCGTGCATTGCTAGATAGATAGCAAACGCTCCACCCCTCTCATCATGAGATTGTACCTGGGCTTCTTTTTTCAAGGACCTAACCCTCTGCAAAGAAATTCCCAGTTTAGCAGTGAAGTCTCCGCATAGCAAATACAGAGGTTGCATGGATAGACTGCTCCAAAGTGGCAACAAGTTGGAAAGAAAATAAAACAACTGAGAAAAATGTATACACTTCAAATGAACTAAATCATTAATAGAAAAATTAAACAAATAAAATACAAATCGGGCGACCCTATCCCAGAGCTCCAAAATTTTGACAAAATGCAGACCCAATGTTAATATATTTAATGTCCACAGATAGGTTTAAGCAAACCCAGACCAAGAGGAAGCCCATAGCTCTTACCCGGAAAGGAGCTAGCAATTGGTTTGGGTAGCAGACGTAGCTGTCTGTCGTGGAAACGGGTGGTAGCCGAGGTCTGCTTCAAGGCTATGATGTCAAATGTACTAATAAATGTCCGCCAGTCAGAGTTATTGACTGTCACTTTCAGGCCAGAAACGTTCCAACTCAATGGAGAAAATGTACTATCTGTGGAGGCATTGTTGAGGGCCCGAATTTGAGAGAGGGAAAGGTCCTTGAGGCTGAGATGTGAGTCAGTAGGTAAATTAGCAGTGCTGGCGCGTCAATCGGGCATCAAGGGGCAGATTTATGAAGGCCCTGCGCCGCCGGTGCGTCACTTTTTCCCATGTTAAAAGTGACGCACCGGCGGCGCAAGGCCTTCATAAATCTGCCCCCAAGTCTCTTGGATGTCGGGATGGAGAAAAGAGTGCTAGCTCTGCTGCAGAAATCCACTCGATCATGGGCAGGAATCTCAAGTGACAATCCAGAGAAAAAGGTTCCAAGAGATCGAGGGGGCAGCCGAACTGGGAACCACAGGTAAAGTCAGCAGAGAGATTAGGGGTCGCAGTGAAAGAGAGCTTCGGTCTATTGGCATGGCAATTCACTGAAAAGTGGGCTTCGGCATCCAAGCAGCCTTGGGATAGATTGTTTCTGTTATACACTGCTCTCATCTGTGAACAGACACTTTACACCACTTTGTTTATAGTTGGTGGTTTTTCTGCTTGAGACGGGGCATATTATCAAGGGGGTTTATCTCCGCTTTTTTGGCTTTAAAAGCCAAGAAAGCGGAGATAAAATTATCTCCCTATTACCTAGCTGTCGCTAACACCAGTTAGCGACAGCTAGTAGGAGATAGCGACCATCTTGGCCCCCACTTTGCATGTCAGTGATATTTATCACTAATGACATGCAAAGTAGGCGTGCCAAGATGTTAGCGACTGGAAACAGTCGCTAACATCGCTATCTCCTATTACCAACTTATGGAGATATTCGCGCTAAGCACGAATGTCTCCAAAAGCTAACACCTGCCCTGAGCAGTTCTTACCCATGTTATCCAATGGGAGGTGGATAACATGGCTAAGAGCATTAGCTCGATAATGCATGAATATCGCTGACTTTTCAGCGATATTCATGCATTGCGGCGATTTTTATCGCATTTGCGATAAACCTTGGTAATACCAAGGTTTATTTGCGAAAAAAATCGCCGCAGCTCAGCGGTAAATTCTTGTCTCTAACCAAGCAATAGCGATAATTATCGCTATTGCTTGGTAATATGCCCCTGAATTCTTCTGAGAAAAATGCGTCTGCATACGCGCTTGTAATTGTATGGCGGGAAGTGTTTAAATGCCCCTGATAGCACCACTAAGATCGTCCTCCTTCTACTAACAGGCCCGTGCTATGGGATAGAATCAAACGTTTTTTTATTGGGAGTCACATTAAATTAATCATTTTCCATGTGTTCTCCTTATAGAACTTGTTTGATGGGGCGGTTTTAGGCAATGAGCAAGGTGGAGTAAAGGAAATATCAAATCATCAAACCAGCTAAAAGGATTTAGGGGCATATTATCAAGCCTGTGCGATAAAATTATCGCTGCTTTATCGGCCGAAAACGGCCGATAAAGCGGCGATAATGGGCTTGATAATATGCTCTAAGGATTTCCAATCGAAGCCCATGTTAGATGTCTTCACATCTAACATGGGCTTCCATTGGAATACCATAGAGCATATTATCAAGCCCATTATCGCCGCTTTATCGTCCGTTTTCGGCCGATAAAGCGGCGATAATTTTATCGCACAGGCTTGATAATATGCCCCTTAATTCCACCGTGAGAAAAACAAAGGGGCATATTATCAAGGGGTTTATCTCCGCTTTTTTGGCTTTAAAAGCCAAGAAAGCGGAGATAAAATTATCTCCCTATTACCTAGCTGTCGCTAACACCAGTTAGCGACAGCTAGTAGGAGATAGCGACCATCTTGGGCCCCACTTTGCATGTCAGTGATATTTATCACTAATGACATGCAAAGTGGGCGTGCCAAGATGTTAGCGACTGGAAACAGTCGCTAACATCGCTATCTCCTATTACCAACTTTTGGAGATAGTCGATATTCGCGCTAAGCGCGAATATCTCCAAAAACTAACACCTGCCCTGAGCAGTTCTTAGCCATGTTATCCAATGGGAGGTGGATAACATGGCTAAGAGCATTAGCTCGGTAATGCATGAATATCGCTGACTTTTCAGCGATATTCATGCATTGCGGCCGTTTTTTATCGCATTTGCGATAAACCTTGATAATAGCAAGGTTTATCTGCGATAATTTCTGACGATGCTTAGCGTTAAAAAATTTGTTGCTAAGCATCGCTAGCGATAAATATAGCTTAACGTTGGTAATATGCCCCAAAATTTCTATCAAAATGAGATCCAACTTGTGAACGCTCGACTCACAGCGCCTAGTGACTTTAAGAAAATCTGAAAACCCAGCTGATCCCCTAATTAAGAGCTGATTTATCTACCGAGTTATTCATATGTTTAGACCTCAATATTAAAAGTCATGTGTTCCTTGTTCTTGAAAACCTGCTCTCGGCCTCACGATAAGAGCAAGGACATGGCTCCGCCGAGTGGACATGCAGAAGCGACATATAATGCACATTTTGAAGAGACAATTTCTTCCACTTCAATTCCTTGTCAATTGAAACTAAGCATTTCTGTTCCGTCAGCGAGCGCTCATAATGTCGTTTGCACTTTACACATTGAACACAATAAAACAGACTGTACATAACCAGGGAGGCTGAAAGGGACTTTTTCAAACCAGTGGAAAAGTTTCAAATAAAGCACTTCAGTGAGATGGAAAACGTTCAGTACAGGCGTGAAAATCACACGGTTTATTGTGGCCATTGTAATGCAAAGTAAAGGCAAGGACAGTGCATTGAGGAGGGCAGACCAGGAGAGGTCATTATGGCATTAGTCTCTGAAGCCATTCCACGCAGAGATTCAAAAGAAAAGCTTTCTCGCGTCTCTTGTATTTGGAGAGATTAGAGCCATCTGACAGGGTCAATTCAAGGAACGCATATTATCATCAGCCCTTTAGCAAAGTAAAGTGAGCTTGAAGTGTAGGCATTTGACAGCAGCGGGAAACTGCGGGGTGTGATGGCAGAGGAAGGACTCGAGTTTGTGGCACTCCCTAGGTCTATGAATCTGCATCCTCTCACCCTCCTGCTGCTGGTCTAGGGTCTGGCCAGCCAGGATACTGCTAGTCCGATGGCAATGATTGCATGGCAGCCCTGCCATGTACCACGCATCAGCGGTGAGACTTACCCATTTTAGTGCTGGTTTGTGCATCACCCACGCATATTAGAGCTCCTGGTGCCAACCTGTGCACTGAGGCACTTCAGAATTCCTATAAACAGTAAACTTCAGATTGCTCCAAAACGTCATTGTGAGACAGTCAGGGTGAGTGTTGCTAGGCTACTAATTCTCAAATATTTGGTCGTCTTGAGTGAATACAGAAATTGTCCCGACCTGCCTTGGCCACATGGATCCAAAGTTGCAGTGCTTTGTGGTACAATGTTAAACAAGGCATCTTTTTTTTTTTAGCCGTATCCTGACACCTAATAATCGGCCCAGGCAGGCAGTCTGATTTTTTCCTGCTCCTTGTGCGCGCCTCATCAAGGCAAAGTGGCTCCATGCAAACATGTGATTTGTGTGTCGCTGGACTGCAGGTGGTCAAGATCACAGACTTGGCACCCGGCTCAGGATGTTTTTTTCTGATAGAGCCGGGCATTAAGGCCATCAAAGGCCACCAGAAGCATCCTCCTGGCAGGCGCCTTAGCCTGCAGTCAGTCCGGAAGAAGTCAGTCTGCATGATCCCGGTGGCCCAAGAACAGTCGCAACTCATCTCAGGTTAAATAAGGGAATCCGAGAGCAGAACATCAAAGCAGTGTGGGAGTGTCAGAGTATGATGTGATGGAGGACCCTTTTAAAGATGTGACTAAAAAGTAGGGTTGAGTTTTCCTCTGCGGAATTCTGCTGAGTTACAAAAAAATTCCACAGGATTCTGCGGAGTACCGGGAGTGAGCGGACATTAGGACATTGCGCTGCTTATTGTGATTTTTAGCACAGTGAGCAGCGGCGGTGCGTCCATTGGGGCGTTGGGGCGTTGCCCTCCCAATGTGCACTGCCGCCATCTGGGACCGCCAATGTGTGACTAAATGACACATTCAGCTACTAGTTTCTGGCCGGCCGGTCACCGGGCCGGACCAGAAACCATCAGGAAAAGGGGGGGTGAGGCTGTGCAGACACGCTCAGGAATCCGCCTTCATACAGCGCTAGTGCGCATGTCTGCTTTCGGACTGGTCATTTTTATGCCCGGCGCGAACATGCGCACTAGCCTCCCCCTTGGGAGATCGGGGGTTGCCTCATGCCGCAGCCCCCGGTCTCCTAATAGGGCGGGGAGTTTGGCTGCTCCAGCCAATCCTGAGCAAGAGTCCGACCTGCCTGATGACGACTAGCATGACGTGACGTCACCTAATCTTTAGTCTCACCCCGCACCCGCAGCCACTGCCACACACAGTGCTGCCTGCTTCACACCTCACCTGGTGTGCGTGCTCCTGATGGTAACTCTTCCTGCCTAGTCGTGGAGCTGGACTACTACCGTTACCGTACCGGACATCGACAACTTCTGCAACGAAAACTACTGAGGTGAGCCACAATATACTGCTGGTGATTACCGCCCTTTTGTATTTCAAACTCCCACCCGTTAAGTATTACCCATGATCCCCCACAGCTGTACCCCTGAGAGTGCCATGGCGGGTTTGGGCTGATTTGGTAATTGGTTCGCAAATGTGCCCAAAAATCTAACTTGATGCAGATTCCCGCTAAGCTAAGCTGCTGGCTGGACATTGTACTGTGCAATTATTTAAGCAGAACAGCTTCACATTTTTCCTTGTGGCAAATCTATTTGAGGCATATTTTAAAAAAATGTATACGTTGACTGTAAGACTGTTTTTTTTAATGATTCCTCCCCTCGTAACTCCACTCTCTTTCCTCTGTCACACATTGACCACTCTCACCCAATTTATGGGTGCCAGGAATAAATTGTTTCCAATTCCTGCACTGAAGCGACATAAACAATTTGTGCAGCGCCTCGATTAACGCTAATGGGGGCTAAGCTTTGCTGGAAATCCAGGAAGTGCATGTAAGAAACAAATCACACCTCAGCCAGAGGTCAATGGGGCAAGTTTACAGTGATCCTCACGGATTACTTCCTCCTCCGCCCTACCTCGGAAGTCCGCTCCTTTGTGGTAGATTCCTGCGCTCCGAAAAGGTCTACAAGGTGTTTTAACCACTTCAGAATCTGTGGACGAAGTGCGTCAAAGCAGAGGTTCAGCCGCTTGTCTTTTACAGCAATCGTATGTTTTGTTTGTTGCTTATTTAGGCAGTGTGCATTCCGCTTCAAGCCTGTCCTCTTCAAACACTTGGCAAAAGGGGCAGAAAAAGGGTGTTGATTCATGGCTCTAACAACGGACATAGCTTGAGACATAGGGCATTTGTTTTTTGGGACCTCTAGGTGGCTTCATGTCGTCACGAGTCAGGACATCATTGGCAGGCGCACGCATCGCCCATTAGAGGGTTATAGGGCTTCGGCGAGCCCCTCCACCCCCTCCAGCCATGGATGCTGCAAGCTTCCCGGACACACACAATTCTTTATCGGATATGTGCTGAGCTGTGCAGGGATTGTGGCTCCAGGGACCGTCTCGTACAAAGGTTCAAGTGTATATAAAATGTATGAGGACTGCGATAACACATTAACCAGCCCCAAATTAATTTGTCTTGGTTGAGGCTGGCTGGGCAGGTGTGCTTTCTCCCCATAATCTACAGTGGTGAACCAGAGGGTGCTGTGATGAACCAGAAGGTGCAGTGGTGAACCAGAGGGTGGCAGTGGAGAACCAGAGGGTGGCAGTGGTGAACCAGAGGGTGGCAGTGATGAACCAGAGGGTGGCAGTGGTGAACCAGAGGGTGGCAGTGGTGAACCAGAGGGTGACAGTGATGAACCAGAGGGTGGCAGTGGTGAACCAGAGGGTGGCAGTGGTGAATCAGAGGGTGCTGTGATGAACCAGAGGGTGGCAGTGATCCACCAGAGGGTGACAGTGATGAACCAGAGGGTGGCAGTGGTGAACCAGAGGGTGCTGTGATGAACCAGAGGGTGGCAGTGATGAACCAGAAGGTGACAGTGATGAACCAGAGGGTGGCAGTGGTGACCCAGAGGGTGCTGTTATGAACCAGAGGGTGGCAGTGGTGAACCAGAGGGGAGTGCGGGGGGTGTTCGGGCAGGCACGCTGCGCTCGCGAGCTACAGTGCGGAAATCACTTTCCGCGCCACCACGTTCAAATGTCACCAGCCGCCACTGACAGTAAGTTTGTTCTGCTCCGTAAAATCAATGTGAAGAGCACCACATGGCGTGGCAAAGGGTATGCTTCTTTATGCCACTCAAGCAGAATTTCTACTCGAGTAGTAGCTTTCTCAGAATGAAAGGCTGCGACCTGCCGTGACCTGCTGCGATCTGCTGCGAATGCCCCCATTGAGAAATCCCACATGGAGGTGTTCTAGAGCCTGACACTTGTGCTAGTGGATGCAAATTCTCTCTCATGCTCACCAACCATTGGCAAGCAGTGCACAAGAAAAAACTTCTCCATGCAGCGTTTGTCGGAGTTTTACCCGAGCTCTGCGTTCCAAGCGCAGAGTGTGCAAACCATCATGAACTACTCTGGCAGAGCAGAATCATTTGTCCACCCCTACCAAATAGGTATCTGCTGCATATAATGATGGTGCACACACTTCACAGAGAAAGACAAATGCAATTTGTGAAATATGCAGCAAAAGCAATCTTTCCAAAACCTCGAGTTTTCCAGCACAAACTATTGTTTCATGACTTCCGCTGTGCTGTATAAAGGACCCGAAAGAAAGTTAATGTTATATTCTATTGTCTATTTTGCTTAACATATGGAATGCTTTTAGGTTATTAGGAATGCTTTGGAGAGTTATGTGATTCAGGTGATGTCTGGCTACAGAGCTGTCCTATTCTCCAAGCATTTCTCTGAAATTGCAATTAAGATTTTTAATAAGACTAACGTGGACTCTGGAATTGTATGGAAGAAGAGACTCAGGGCCACATTTATTAACATTTTACATCATGGTGCAACACGTTTGTGGTGCACCCATGACATAAAATGCAAGTAGATAGTTACAAAGCCATGCAAGGGGCAATTTAGGTCACCTTGCATTGCTTTGTAAAAAATAATGTAACTCAATGCAGTAGCTTGCGCTGCATTGCATTACATTTCATTCTGGGAGGCATTCCAAGGGTGGAACATAGGTGATCCCATGCATCTACCCATGTATTTTACACAATCCAAGAATTAAAAAGGTTTGTAAACCTGGGATTGCATGAAATCACTCCACCTACTATAGGATGGCGTAACGAAAAGAAAAATCTTTTTTTTTCCTTGTTATTTACCTTTCTATGTGTGCTGTAAACTGCAGCACACATACAAAGATGAAAATGTTTCGAGAGACCTTCCTGAACAAAAAAATATTCTCCTTGTAATGTTGGCACCCTTGCGGCTTGAAGTGTGCCTGCACCCTCAGTGCCTCATTTATGAAAAATGACGCACAGCTGCGTGAAAGCAGCGATGCGTCACTTCTCATTGCGCTCTCCCTGCGACACCAATGATGCGTCATATTTACAGTATGACGCACCATGTCACAAGGAGTTACAGATACGTCAGTATTTCTGACGTATCTGTAGGCGCAAAAGTGTCGCATTGCTGGAGTGTGTCACAAAAGTGACGCAACTCCAGCAATGTGTACTTTCACATGGGGAAACCCCATGTGAAAGTGCCTGCGTCAGTCTTACGTCTGCTGTGAGGCAGGCGTAAGATTTTGACGCATTAGCGGCCAAGAAATGGCGCAGTGAAATCTTATAGATTTCACTGCGCCACTTCTATGACCCTTTCTTGCGTCAAAACGCCCCCCTGCATACGTTATAACTGGTGCAGGTATAATGTGGCGCAGGGGTTTACAAAGTGACATATCTACCTAGATGCGTCACTTTGAAAATATGGCGCAACAAGGCAAATTTTTTACGCCACTGGTGCTTCACAAAAAGTGACGCACCGGTGGCGTAAAAGTGACGCAAGGGCTCATAAATGAGGCCCTCAGAGAGCAGAAGTGCACCATATCTTAATAGATAAGGTGCATTTCAGGTCCCACCCTTTCACACAACACAACACAGCACATTGCCTTGCTACACTGCGTTGTGCATTGAATGAAAGGTTAGTGAATCTGGCCCTTACTACATTGCAACAAGTGGCTTGGATGAGGGCAGGCTTGCATCGCTCCCATGCAAATTACAATTTATAGCACACTGCTTCGTTCTGAACTTTCACATTTACAGACATTAGAATTTACCAGCTCACCATCATCTTGGTTTGCATTAATACACTCTTTTACGTTATGAAACTTCAATTAGTCAATACAATCACTGCAGCGGTGAGTGTTTTTGTAATCAGAGAGAAACAAAATTGAATCCGTTGTTGGTGCTGTAGGGAATGCGATTTGTGTATTTATAGTGCTACAAGGCCCTAGCCTGCTACCCAAAGCACTATGAACACGCAGGTCATTAATTTACAATACGGGCAGTAAGTTAGGGTTTTCCAGCCGATATCATGATCATTTTAGACTTCACTGCTGAAAAGGGTGTATTTTCTCGTGCTTATCTTTTTCCATAGATTTGATTGCTTGGTTTGGCTCATGAGAACTTATCAATCTGTATCACACATTTGGCAGTTGAATGTCCCTCATAAGTTCAGTGAAACCATGGAAATGTCACATATAAACAAATTGAAAATTTGGCAGCAATTGGATGTCCGGAGGGCCAGGGTCATGGTCCCCTTGCCCACAGAGGGACCTCAGAGTGCTGGTGACGTTTGTGGGTGTGTCTCTCTTGTCCATAGGTCTCCGCTCTGCTGTTTAGGGTGATGCCATGAAAGCAAAGGCAAATCAAAAGGCATAATGGGTGGGAAATGTCGCAACTTGACACATATAAAGTGCACTGGCACACTGTGCGTAACAATTCTAATTGCTGTATTATATAAGTTGCATGAGCCACTACCCAACCAACTTGCTATGTGTACAAAAGTGGATAATAAGTTTTACCATCAACTGTTGATATGTCCTAGGAGTGAGTTACCAGATTTATAATCTGCTGTAAACCATAATGGCTCACCATTAGAGCCATGCATAATAATGATGTAATTTGATTGCCTATTTTGGAAAAACACCTTTATTAAAGACTTCTGTAACACAATAACAAGAAAGAGGCAGATCTGCTCGGTCTGAAAGGATGCTTCGGTTGATTGCAAAGTGAATACACATAAGTAGTTTGATCTGCAGAAGCTTTCAACTCAATATTGAAGGATGTTGGTGTCTCGTGTCACTGGGCTTGCTCCCCTCGCTGCTGCAGGCTGAGCTCCGGTTCAAGCCTGTAACCGCTGTTAGCCTAACACCTCACCATTGCTCTCACACTCTCCCCATAACCTTGTTTTGCTTCCGCCTAACTTTAACCTTTCTGCACCTTTTGCCTCCATAAACAGTCTTTTTTTCACGACTAAACCTAACATTTTGCCTTCTTTTTGCCTCCATAAACAGTCCTTTCTCCTGCCTTAACCTAACCTACTGCCTCCATAAACAGTCGTTTTTCTTACCTAAACTGATTTTTTTGCTTCCATAAACCTTGTTTACCCTCGCCTAATAAAACTTTTGCCTCCTTTTTGCTTTCATAACCTTGTTATTCATGACCTTCTATCCCACCAATTGTGACTTTTTCCCCCAATTTTGTAACATTGCAGATTTTTCCTAATCATGTTTTCTGATTTCCGCCTAAACTAACATCTTTCCACCTACTGCTTCTCTCCTTCTCCCAACTCCACCCAGTGCAACCTCCTTGGAACCTATTAAATGGAGGCCATCATATGGCTATGCAGGGGGCGCGTCGCCGGCGAGCCAAAGCCAAGGCCATCTGTGCCTGCCTTCACATGGACCATGCACCATGCCAGGGCCCCTAGGATCTCTAACAATCCACAGGTCCTCCAGAGCTGAGTTAACTATCCTGATCCCAGGCCCTCACAGTGACCTCCGCAGCCTCACTTGCCCTTGATCAATGGCCGGACCCTTCTCCTGCCAACATTGCTGATTCTCGTGCAATGTCGAACCCCCGCCCCCTTCGGATACCAGCCTATACACTCTGCCAAAAGATAAATCCAATTACTCCTGATCAACGTCCGATCACTCCAAACACCATAGAAATATGGGACACCATCAGCCCCCATATCACCCCAGTTGTCATCTTACTCATGAGACATGGCTCTACCCCACTTTTGCACCGGACTTCGCCGCCGCTACTCCCAGCGACTACAAAATCATACACCGAAACTGAGTCAACAAACACAGAGGTGATATAGCCATTATCCACAAAGAGTCCCTCCGCAACATAGCAGCTACAGATAACACCACCCCCATTATGGAACACCTCAATTTCAACCTCAACACAGATAGCAAGTCCACCATCAGGGGCAGCCTGGCACAGAGACCACCAAGACCACACCCGCATTCTCCTAGCACACCTCCGACTTCCTAGCCCCCCTGGCCATTCGCTCTGAGAACTTCAGCCTCCGCGGAGACCTCAATTTCCCCTTCGACGACCGAAGCAATGCCAAAACTGCAAATTTATTAGACAGCAGGAACACCATTGACCTCACCCAAATCATCACCAACCACACGCACATGGCTGGACACACTCTGGAACCAAACTTCACAGCCAGTGACAGAATTATATTCAGCCACACCTCGGAGATCACCTGGTCCGACCACTCAATTGTCCACTTCTCCATCTCCACCACCCTCAACACTGCCACTGACCAGACCAGCACCACTCATAGGATCTGGAGCAAGGTAACGGGAAATCTATGGACCAACATCCTCAACTCCTCCCCCTGGCACACTACTGCCGACCTCAAGGTGGCCGTCCAAAATATCAACACCTGGATTACAGAATGTGCTGACATAGTCACTCCCCTCAAACACACCAAGCAAGGCAAATCCTCCAAACACACCAGCTGGCTCACTTCTGAACTAAAAGCCTCCAAATGCAGTTGCAAACAACTAGAAATAATCTGCTGCACTAACAAAGCACCCAGGAACGGAACCAATTTCAAAGTGGCTCTTCATAAATATGAGAAACTCCTGAAAAATGCCAAACAGGAAGCCCTAGCAACCCACATCGAAGCTAGCTCCAACCATAGCATAAACAAAGAGTTCACCAACCCTCAGCAACCGAGAACACCATAGCCCCCTCACAGGAGCCCTGCAACACCCTCACAGACTTCATCTACATCTAAATTGCCACATCTATGAACACTTTGACCCGCAACCAACCAGCAACAACTTCAACAAACTCCTCAACAGTAGCTACTTAACCTTAAACACTATAATCACTACGTGGGATCAGCTAACCACACAAACCACCACTACCATCATGAGCTCCATCCATTCAGGAGCACCCAGAGACTCCTGCCTCAAATACATGTTCAACCTGAGGAGCAACTCCATCAGTAAGAAACTAACCACCATTCTCAACTTATCCATCACCTATGCCTCCTTCCTAGAAAGATGGGAGCATGCAGAAATAAAACCTGTGCTAAATAATCTGCTGCTGAACCGGAACTCAAGAACTACTGTACCATCTCCCTGCTCCTGGCTAAAGTCCTGGGGAAAGCAATAAACAGACAACTCTCTAATCACCTAATTTTAACAACCTTCTGGATCCATCCCAATCTGTCTTCCACATTAATCACACACTAAAAAGGCCTTATTCGCAGCCACAGCTGACATCAGATCTCTCCTAGACAAGGGAGAGACAACAGCGATGATCCTCCTTGACCTCTCCGCAGCCTTCAACACCGTCTCACACTACAACTCCTACATGGACTTCATTAGATGGGGATCAAAGGAAATGCCCTTCAATGGATCTCTTCCTTCCTCACCGGAAGGACCCTCAGGCCTAAAACATCATCTGCATTGTTCCACGAGGGTCCTCAGTGAGTCCAACCCTGTTCAATATATACATGCCCTCCCCCCTGGCCGCGCTGGTCAAATCCTATGGTATGAACATTATATCATACGCAGACAACACTCAGCTCCTCCTTTCCCTATCGTACGACCCCATTAACACCAAAACTAATGTCCACAGGTACGTGACCATGATAGCCAGCTGGATAAAAAGAAAACATTTCTAACTCAACACCAACAAAACACATGTACTCATCTTTGGGAGCAACACCTCCCCATGAGATGACTCCTGGTCTTGCAGAACTGGGCCCCTCGCCCACTCCCTCAGTCTATGCCAGAAACCTCAGCATCATACTCAACAACAAGTTCACCATGGAAAAGCAGATAAACGTTGACTCGGCAGTCTGCATTCTCCCACTCTGCATGTGCCGGAAAATATTCAAATGGCTCCCCATCAACACCAGGGACACCATCACCCAAGTCCTCATCACCAGCCGCCTAGACTGAGGAAACTCCCGCTAAGTGGGCATCACCTCACAACTACTGAGCAGACTGCAAACTATCAAAATGCTGCAGCCAGGCTCATCCGCGACCTCCACTCCTGAGAAGATTACACATAGCCCCCCACCTCAGAGTGCTCCACTGGCTCCCCGTCCAGAAAAGGTGCCAGTTCAAATTGTTGACCCACGCCGACAATGCCCTGCACAACAAAGGACCACCCTACCTCAACCACAGACTGAACTTCCATCAACCCTGCTCCGCCTCCTCTCCCTTGCCCACACGCCCTGCTTGTACAAAAGCAAAATCACAGCCACACCTTCTCCTATCTGGCCGCCAAGACCTGGAATGGCCTCCCATTCCACCTCTGCACTGCATCTGCCCTACAGAATTTAAGAGATGGCCTACAAACCTAGATATATGACTTATAACTCCCAGCAGCAGCCACCCCCAATGCCTAGATATCCTCAAGGGTAAAAAGCAGCGCTCTACATATCATTGATGGATTGATTGATCCTGTTCACATTTTCAGTCTACTGGCCTTGGCCTTGGATTAGGTCATTTATAGAAATGCACCTGCTGGAAGCCGGCAAGAGACTAATCCTGCTAATTAGCCATAAAGGGGTAAAGGCTCTAAAAATAACTATTAAGTGAAAATATAGAATTGCAATTCGAAATGTTGTCTTTACCAAGCATTGCATACATTTCAATATCATACGGTGTACAAGCACAACAGGTATGTAGCTGCAGAGAGTTTAGGGGTTTTATATACAGGTGGAGTGCTATATCTTTCTCACATCCACTACTCAAATACTGTTTCTCCTACCTCAGTTTCATCGAAGTCCTGCTAAAAATACACAAATGCATGTCAGTGGGGCTCTTCAATTACAATGTGAATGTTCCGGACTGACACCCTTTCCCCACCTTTCTCCGATAGTGCAAAACTACCAAAACCAAGATGGCAGCTGGACCATGCTACTTCAGTGGATTTTAATTAGGTGACCTGGAAGAGGAAATGATGCAGGGGTGATTTCAGTTTATATGTTAATAAGGGAATAGGACATGATAAAAATATTCCTTTATCCCTCTTCATTTGTGCACTACATTCAACTACAAAATTCCACGGACTGTACGGACAGTCATTTTTACACCTCTCACGAGTTGACTTCCAAATCTACAACGCCCTTGACTCTTCCAGAGCCATTTCCAACCACAAGGCACCCCCTGAACAACCGCAGGGTGTCTTCTACGTTAATAGACTGAAAAGAAGAAAATTCCAGTGCTGATATATGGTGTAGGGTTAGAGGCAACCGAAGAGAACTGTAAGAAGGTTAGGCCCTCCCTGACTGGCTGCATAAAAGAAAGAAGGATGGCTCAGTGAAAGGATGACATTTTGTTTCCTAAGAACATCAAAACAGCAGAAACAGCTGGTAGCTACTGCAGCAGTTCTCTGGTATATTCTCTCTCATCGCAGGTCTGACAATTTGTCATCTCAGTGAGAAAGATACAAGGCTCTTAGATGTCAAGTAAGCGACTCCATCAAAGGAAAGGGGCAGTAAAAACAATGTTAGACCTGGGGGTGACTGAACCTTTTAAGATGGCGCTCGTTCTGTCACCAAAATAGAGAAACATCAGATACCTAGAGCTGATGATTTCTGGCACACATTAGGAGCTGCCAATTTTCAAAGTAAATAATTTTTTTGTTTAGGGCACTGAAGGTGTGGGAATGAGACCACACGTTTCAAAACCTGAAGGTTACTTTCTTTCCAGAGGACTAGTCTTTAAAATCAGTAATGCCACTGAAATCTTTCAGATCCCAGTAAAATGTATCCTAGGTTAGGTAACAGGGTGAAGATTAAGCTTTAGAAAAAAGAGAGTGGTGGACAATTGAAAGTCTAGTCAGTTGAGATACCATTACTGAAGTTCCACATCATGAGCCTCTGGGAGTAGAATTAGACCAGTGTTAGCTAAACATGCAGGTGATTGGGACTTCAACACTGGGCCTGTTATAAGAAGAAGATTTCTGTCAATTGTGCAGTGGTGGAGATCAATTGAGGACAAGTACCTTACTGTAATTTGGTTTGAGTTCAACTTTAATCCCTATATCTTTAGAACTTAGCATTGCAGACTAGCCATCACTTCATGAGGAGGCTTACCTAAATGTGGAGGGAAAATCCAAAACTGTTGATGTGGTGTTTATCCCTTCAAGGCTTCGTAGAAGGAATGAATCTTGCGAGGTCCTGATGTAAAAGAGTAGTGGCCAAGACTGTTTTGGAATCACATAATTGGCTGCAGGGTTTAAAACTCTCCTGGCGCCACTCGAGTATTGAGAGAATTGAGACAATGCTCGAGTATCGCCTGGAGAGTTTTCAAACTTGAAGCCAATGATGTGATTCCAAAACAGTCTTGGCCACTATTCCTTTACATCAGGACCTTGCAAGATTAATTCCTTCTACGAATCCAAACTTACGTTGTTTCATACCTAGAAGACAGTCGAGGTTCCTATTACCATTCCTTCAGGCCGACCCTGTGTTCCTTCATACTGAAGAAGACCCTCCATGGCCACTACCAATTCTCCCACTTTTGAGTCGAAACGTCAACGCTCTTGTCAACAATCCTGACCCTATTCTCTCTGCTCCACATCGAAAGGAAACGCAAATCCTAAGCGGTTCAAAGTATTTATGTACTTAGGGATGGTTGTTGTTAGATCTGAGGGTCTCAAGTTGGCAATGGCTATCACCTTTGTCCAAATAGGGCCCCTTACTTCTAAGTCAGGATAAGGGGATTACACTCCTTAATAACCCCTGCTCACCCCCTTGGTAGCTTGGCACGAGCAGACAGGCTTATCTCAGAGGCTGTGTGTTAAGTATTTGTGAATATGCACAGTAATACAGTGATAACACTTCCGATGGACACAACACAGGTTTTATAAAAATAGGTATTCTTTATATAGACTTAAACACAAGACCACAGACGACAAAAATGCACAATACTACACTTAAGGTTACTCAAAAGATGATTAATGTCTCTTAGTTCAAGTTGATGGTAAATGCGACAAAGTTCTCAACAAAGTACCTGGGTGCGTAACTCAAAGTGAACAAAAGGCTTGCAAAAGGGGAGATGCATTGGTTCCGTTACCTGGGGGAACGGTTGCGTCCTTCCTCAATGCTTGCACAGTGTAGAGGACTCGTCGTGAACCTTACCGGTGCGGAGGTGATGCATAGATTCTCGGCCTGAGGGCCCGTTGCGGTGTGCAAGATGGAGCCTTGATGCAATGCGACGATCCGGTCGCGATGCGAGAAGATGGCGCCCTTGATGGGGCGATGCGATGACGATGCGATGACGCCCTGGCAGCCTAGCGACAACTCTGTACTTTGGAGCCGCGACAGGCCCTGCGACACGCTTCTCCGGTGATGCGATGGCGACTCTCACGATGGCGTCACGCTTCTCTGGTGATGCGACAGCAGACAGCTTCGATGAACACATGCTTCCAGGGAGAAGCGTTGCGATGATTTCAGCTGCGGCGGTGACACGCTTCTTCTCGGTGCATCGCGCTTCCAGCTTCCAGCTCCCATCGGCACGCAAGTGACTGGAGTCAGAATTCCCAGCAAGGAAATTCAGGAGGGAGCTGGAGGTGAAGTCTTTTGTCCCTGAGACTTCAGCAGGAGGCAAGCACAGTTCAAGCCCTTGGAGAATATTTTGTAGATGAAAGTCCTTACAAAGTTCCTTCTCCTTTCCCTTGGCAATGAAGCAACCACTGCAGGCCAACCCAGCAAACAGCACACTGGCAGAGGGGCAGTCCAAACTCCTGCAGCTTCCTTGGTTCTTCTCCTTGGCAGAAAGCTGTCTTGTTACAGAAGTGATCTAATTTCTTGGGATCAGAGTCCCAATATTTATACCCCAACATCCGTTTTTCTCTGAAGGCAGAGAGGCCTCTGCCTAGTTCAAACCAGTTCCTGAGCATTTTGTTGACATGACTCTCTTATTCCTTTCACTGTGCAGTGCAGAGATATCAGCCGCCCCACAGGAGGTGGAGCCAGCACAGGGGAGGGAAGATACAGCTCTGGAGCACTCTGTTGACATGATTACTCCTCTCCTTTAACAGTGCAGGGCAGAGACATCACACAAGGAGGTGGAGCCAGCATTGTAGAGGGAAAGCCCAGCCCTATTCAGGTCCCAGGTGCAATTCCTCCCTCTCATCTAGATCCAGATCTCTCTACTTACAACTTGGCTGCCCCAGCCTATCTCCTGGAATCCCCAAGCCCTGTCACTCACAAACCCAGACAAGGAATACACAACCTAGCAGAGGCAGGCCTGGACAGTTAGGCAAGAAAATACCTTCTTTCTAAAAGTGGTATTTTCAAACACAGAATATTAAAACCAACTTTACTAAAATATGTATTTTATTATGCTGAGTTCAGGCATATTAAATTAGAATTTCTACCATGTTCCCTGAGTCAGTTAGGATTATAAGAATGTAATAATCTAACTGCCCATGCTAGCCTATGGAGAACAGGTAGCCTTCAATATTGAAAAATGAAAATGGCTGTAATTCACTATGAGGACATGCTACACACATCAGAGCCTGTCCTACCTTATACTTGCAATGCACCCTGCCCTTGGGCCTACCATAGGGGTGACTGATATGAAGCAAAGGGAAGGGTTAGGAACTGGAAAGTGGGTGCACTTGTCCAAGTCGACATGGCAGTGCTAGACTGCTCATAGGCCTTGCAATGGCAGGCCTGAGACACACTTTACAAGCTGCTTCTGTGGGTGGCACAACCAGTGCTGCAAGCCCCCCAGCAGCATATGATTTACAAGCCCTGGGCACATATGGTGCACTGTACTAGGGGTTGACAGGTAAATTAAATAACCCAATCATGGAATTACTAATTAGTACATCAATTTATCATAGGGAGCACTTGCACTGTGGCACTGATTAGCAGTGGCACAGGGCCACAGCATATAACCAGCAAAAACATATCAAAACAGAGGAGGCAATCCGTTAAAATGGAAGGGAGACTCATGCCAATGATGCCAGGTCTAACACTCCAACACACCAGATACATTTACTGTATGCCATGTACTCACCCAAAAACCACACACTCAAGGCCTTTGTAAAAACAAACACTCTTGACTGCATGCATTTTGACTTGATACAGTCATCCTGATAAAGACTTTGACACGCCTGATGAATACATGCACTCGATGATATCTGATACACAGCCTCCATGCAATGCACAACCAACACATACTGCACATGATACAGACATCTCCCTCCTGCTTCCAAACATTTGACTCTACACACTCTTCGAAGAAACACTTTCCTTACACTTGACATAGACTTATAAAACACTCACAATCTAGACTTTATGTACAACCAGGCTGATTTAAATGCCAAACACAGGAAATATAAATTTTCCGTAATACCTGATACACTCTACTAATATACACACACATGCACGCTCTCTTAGAAAACACACACTCTTGATATTGTATGCAGTGAGACTGATGTAGATCCACATCACATTTGACCAATGCACACACCTAATGATGCTCGATGCACTCCAAGTGTATAACCTGCACATACACAGTCCACACTACACTCAGCAATGGACACACACACACTTCAATACACACACACTCCACATCATACATTCACTCATAAATCCTTTTGCAAAACACATACCACTAAATTATGATGAGCTACACAAACACACATGCACACACACACACATATATATAAAACACACATACTCATGATTGTGTCTCCTAACGCTGTCAAGGTGATATAGATGTATGACACACCCAGTACATGTGAAACAGACACCCTAATCTCCACACTCTTGAAGGACACACACAGTGGACCAGCTTGGCAGGTTATTCCCGGTTTTCTTTCAGTTCTCCAGGAAAAAATGTCTTGAAAATGTTTCTAAGTCAGTACACTCTGACACCAGCCAATTGTCCTAGGACCTCAGTAAGAGTACATGAAGGTCAGAACTCACTTCAACAGAAACCACCAGCAGGGTCCATGGCAGGTCCAGTATGAAATTGATCATCTACCTCAGGGGTACTCATAGTATGGCCTGCGGGCCGGTGGCGGTCCGGCAAACCTTCCTGGGCGGCCCGCGGACATTGCAGATACCTGTGTTTAAAAATAAATAAACTAAATAGTGTTCGCAAATACAGCCGCAGCAGCGCGGACTCAGAATCTGCTCTGTGGGGGCCCCGGGGGATTCCAGTGATTGTCAGAGGGGAGCTGCAGGGGCCTAAGAGGTGAAATTCAACATAGCTTAATTAACATGTAAATGGTCTTTTAAAGACCCATGAACTACTGGGGCGCGGCTGTGTGCGCGTGGCCGGGGAAGTTGTCTCAGCCCAGGCTGAGGGCTGACACACACACACAGAGGTGAGAGGACAGAGAGGGAAGGAGGAAGACACAGAGGGAGGGAGGGAGACACAGAGGGAAGGAGAAGGGAGACACAGAGAGAGGGCAGAGGGAGACACAGAGGGAGGGAGGGAAACAGAGAGTGGGATACAGGGAGGGAGACACAGAGGGAGAGAGGGAGACACAGAGGGAGGGAGGGAGGGAGGGAGGGAGGGAGGGAGACACAGAGGGAGGGAAGGAGAGACAGAGGGAGGGAGAAGGGAGACAGAGAGAGGGCAGGAGGGAGACACAGAGGGATGGAGGGAAACAGAGAGTGGGAGACAGGGAGGGAGACACAGAGGGAGGGAGGGAGACACAGAGGGAGGGAGGGAGACAGGGAGGGAGGGAGACCCAGAGGGAGGGAAACAGAGAGTGGGAGGCAGGAGGGAGACACAGTGGGAGGGAGGAAGACAGAGGGAGGGAGGGAGGGAGACACAGAGGGAGGGAGAAGGGAGACACAGAGGGAGGGAGGGAAACAGAGAGGGGGAGACAGGGAGGGAGACACAGAGGGAGGGAGGAAGACACGGAGGGAGGGAGACACAGAGGGAGGGAGGGAGAGACAGAGGGAGGGAGAAGGGAGACAGAGAGAGGGCAGGAGGGAGACACAGAGGGAGGGAGGGAAACAGAGAGTGGGAGACAGGGAGGGAGACCCAGAGGGAGGGAGGGAGACAGGAAGGGAGGGAGACCCAGAGGGAGGGAGGGAAATAGAGAGTGGGAGACAGAAGGGGGACACAGTGGGAGGGAGGGAGACAGAGAGAGGGAGGGAGGAAGGGAGACACAGAGGGAGGGAGAAGGGAGACAGAGAGAGAGGGCAGGAGGGAGACACAGAGGGAGGGAAACAGAGAGTGGGAGACAGGGAGGGAGACACAGAGGGAGGAAGGGAGGGAGACAGAGAGAGAGGGAGGGAGACACAGAGGGAGGGAGGGAGACAGGGAGGGAGGGAGACACAGAGGGAGGGAAGGAAACAGAGAGTGGGAGACAGGGAGGGAGACACAGAGGGACGAAGGGAGACACAAAGAGAGGAAGGGAGACAGGGAGGGAGGGAGACACAGAGGGAGGGAGGGAGACACAGCGGGAGGGTGGGAAACAGAGAGTGGGAGACAGGAGGGAGACACAGTGGGAGGGAGGGAGACAGAGAGAGGGAGGGAAGAAGGGAGACACAGAGGGAGGGAGGGAAACAGAGAGGGGGAGACAGGGAGGGAGACACAGAGGGAGGGAGGGAGACACAGAGGGAGGGAGACAGGGAGGGAGACACAGAGGGGGGGAGGGAGAGACAGAGGGAGGGAGAAGGGAGACAGAGAGAGGGCAGGAGGGAGACACAGAGGGACGGAGGGAAACAGAGAGTGGGAGACAGGGAGGGAGACACAGAGGGAGGGAGGGAGACAGGAAGGGAGGGAGACCCAGAGGGAGGGAGGGAAACAGAGAGTGGGAGACAGGAGGGAGACACAGTGGGAGGGAGGGAGACAGAGAGAGGGAGGGAGGGAGGGAGACACAGAGGGAGGGAGAAGGGAGACACAGAGAGAGGGCAGGAGGGAGACACAGAGGGACGGAGGGAAACAGAGAGTGGGAGACAGGGAGGGAGACACAGAGGGAGGGAGGGAGACAGGAAGGGAGGGAGACCCAGAGGGAGGGAGGGAAACAGAGAGTGGGAGACAGGAGGGAGACACAGTGGGAGGGAGGGAGACAGAGAGAGGGAGGGAGGGAGACACAGAGGGAGGGAGAAGGGAGACACAGAGAGAGGGCAGGAGGGAGACACAGAGGGAGGGAAACAGAGAGTGGGAGACAGGGAGGGAGACACAGAGGGAGGAAGGGAGGGAGACAGAGAGAGAGGGAGGGAGACACAGAGGGAGGGAGGGAGACAGGGAGGGAGGGAGACACAGAGGGAGGGAAGGAAACAGAGAGTGGGAGACAGGGAGGGAGACACAGAGGGATGAAGGGAGACACAGAGAGAGGAAGGGAGACAGGGAGGGAGGGAGACACAGAGGGAGGGAGGGAGACACAGAGGGAGGGTGGGAAACAGAGAGTGGGAGACAGGAGGGAGACACAGTGGGAGGGAGGGAGACAGAGAGAGGGAGGGAAGAAGGGAGACACAGAGGGAGGGAGGGAAACATAGAGGGGGAGACAGGGAGGGAGACACAGAGGGAGGGAGGGAGACACAGAGGGAGGGAGACATGGAGGGAGACACAGAGGGAGGGAGGGAGAGACAGAGGGAGGGAGAAGGGAGACAGAGAGAGGGCAGGAGGGAGACACAGAGGGACGGAGGGAAACAGAGAGTGGGAGACAGGGAGGGAGACACAGAGGGAGGGAGGGAGACAGGAAGGGAGGGAGACCCAGAGGGAGGGAGGGAAACAGAGAGTGGGAGACAGGAGGGAGACACAGTGGGAGGGAGGGAGACAGAGAGAGGGAGGGAGGGAGGGAGACACAGAGGGAGGGAGAAGGGAGACACAGAGAGAGGGCAGGAGGGAGACACAGAGGGAGGGAGGGAGACAGGAAGGGAGGGAGACCCAGAGGGAGGGAGGGAAACAGAGAGTGGGAGACAGGAGGGAGACACAGTGGGAGGGAGGGAGACAGAGAGAGGGAGGGAGGGAGGGAGACACAGAGGGAGGGAGAAGGGAGACACAGAGAGAGGGCAGGAGGGAGACACAGAGGGAGGGAAACAGAGAGTGGGAGACAGGGCGGGAGACACAGAGGGAGGAAGGGAGGGAGACAGAGAGAGAGGGAGGGAGACACAGAGGGAGGGAGGGAGACAGGGAGGGAGGGAGACACAGAGGGAGGGAAGGAAACAGAGAGTGGGAGACAGGGAGGGAGACACAGAGGGACGAAGGGAGACACAGAGAGAGGAAGGGAGACAGGGAGGGAGGGAGACACAGAGGGAGGGAGGGAGACACAGAGGGAGGGTGGGAAACAGATAGTGGGAGACAGGGAGGGAGACACAGTGGGAGGGAGGGAGACAGAGAGAGGGAGGGAGGGAGACACAGAGGAAAGGAGGGAGACACGGAGGGAGACACAGAGGGAGAGTGGGAGACAGGGAGGGAGGGAGACACAGGGGGAGGGAGGGAGACAGGGAGGGAGGGAGAGACAGAGGGAGGGAGGGAAACAGAGAGTAGGAGACAGGGAGGGAGACACAGAGGGAGAGTGGGAGACTGGAAGGGAGACACAGAGAGAGGGTGGGAGACAGGGAGGGAGACACAGAGGGAGAGTGGGAGACAGGGAGGGAGACACAGAGGGAGGGAGGGAGACACAGAGAGAGAGAGGGAGACAGGTAGGGAGGGAGACACAGAGGGAGTGAGGGAGACACAGAGGGAGGGAGGGAAACAGAGAGTGGGATACTGGGAGGGAGACACAGTGGGAGGGAGGGAGACAGAGGGAGGAAGGGAGACACAGAGGGAGGGAGGGAGACACGGAGGGAGACACAGAGGGAGAGTGGAAGACTGGGAGGGAGACACAGAGGGAGAGTGGGAGACTGGAAGGGAGACACAGAGGGAGAGTGGGAGATAGGGAGGGAGACACAGAGGGAGGGAGACACGGAGGGAGACACAGAGGGAGGGAGGGAGATACAGAGGGAGGGAAACAGAGAGTGGGAGGAGGGAGACACAGAGGGAGAGTGGGAGACTGGAAGGGAGACACAGAGGGAGAGTGGGAGACAGGGAGGGAGACACAGAGGGAGGGAGGGAGACACGGACGGAGACACAAAGGGAGGGAGGGAGACACAGAGGGAGAGAAACAGAGAGTGGGAGACAGGGAGGGAGACACAGAGGGAGAGTGGGAGACTGGGAGGAAGAGTGGGAGACTGGGAGGGAGAGTGGGAGACTGGGAGGGAGAGTGGGAGACTGGGAGGGAGACAGAGGGAGAGTGGGAGACTGGGAGGGAGACTGGGAGGGAGAGTGGGAGACTGGGAGGGAGAGTGGGAGACTGGGAGGGAGACACAGAGGGAGAGTGGGAGACAGGGAGGGAGACACAGAGGGAGAGTGGGAGACAGGGAGGGAGACACACCGGGAGGGAGGGAGACAAAGAGGGAGGGAGACACAGAGGGAGGGAGGGAGAGGGAGGGAGAGAGAGGGAGGAAGACACAGAGGGAGTGGGAGGGAGAGAGAGAGAGAGAGGGAGAGAGCGAGAAGGAGGGAGAGAAGGAGAGAGAGAAAGATGTGTGTATGCTGGGTCTGGTGGATCAGTGGACGAAGGTGTCTGCTGCAGGGACCTGTGTTTAAACTCATGGTCACAATTTTTGTTTGCTTTAGCCCCGCCCCCTCCCCCTCTGACCCTGCCCCCACCGGTGCTGCCCTCAGCCACAAACCACACTGTAAATTTGGCCCCCGAGAGAAAGTTTGTGAGTACCCATGATCTAGCTCTTCCAGGAAAGTGGACTTCTTGCAGCATTTGCATCCCTGTAGCTTGACAGATCATCAGCTAAATGATGCTTGTAGACCACGTCCTGGAGAGCAGGTCCAGCCCTAAGGGTTCTCCTCAAAGGTCTCACCAGAAGGTGCAGTCTTTCTTCTGCCTTTCACAGGTCCAGTCATCTATTGTAGAGGGTTGCCAAGGATGCTGCATTTATGCCTGGCACTATCCTGTGGGTGGGGGTGACTCCTGGCCCACACTCAACCAATAGGGAGTAGGTTCCCAGTAGTAACCCTACCCATTTTTGAAGCAGTTCCTGTGTGCCCTACTGCAAACCACAAACAGCGCCTCTCTATACCTAAAACGAATGTGGCAAAATATTATTTCCCTGTGCAGAGCTCCTCTGCCCACCCTGGCTGATGAAGGGTGTTACCCAGAAACCGGTCACAGGATGCTTGTTTCCAGTTCAGGGAAGACATGGCCTGGTGGTTCAGGCTGGACAGTTCCCATGAGGCACTGGGTCAATACTGATTTTGCATATAGCTGGGTCTGAACTGAGGTGGCGAAGTGAGCTAAAGAATGATGATGGATTCAACGCAGATCTGTGACTGGGGGTGAGTGTCTGAAAAGTTTCAGTGGTCCGTCCATCATCACCTTGTGTTTGCTTTGTTCACCCTAAGTTGGCAGGGTATGCCCAGACGTGGGTCCCTTGCTCTCTTTGTCACTGGAATCAAGCTAGCCTGGCTGATGCAGGGTATTACCCGGAAACCGGTCCTAAAATGCTTGTTTCCGGTTCAGGGAAGACCTGGCTATGCAGTTCGGGCTGGACTGTTCCCATGAGGCACAGGGTCAATACTGATTTGCATATATCTGGGTCTGAACTGAGGTGGCGAAGTGAGCTAAATAATGATGATGGATTCAACCCAGATCTGTGACTGGAGGTGAGTGTCTTAAAAGTTTCAACACTCCGTCCATTGTCTCCTTGTGTTTACCTTGTTCACCCTGGAGTTGTGGCCAGGAAAACGAGCAATCCTCCTCTGAGGTCACTCAAAACCGGCTCTGGAGGCAGCCCCTCTCCCACTGGGCCTGGGGCTGACTGGTGGAGATTTCGGACTGCACAGCATCCCTCTGGGCTAGAGTACTTTGCTACTGTGTTGGGCCCCTTTTTTGCCTATGATAACTACAGAAGTGCTGTTTGTGAATAGCTATGGAATTACTGTTTTGTGGGTGGCTTGTCGTCCCTTCCTAAAGACCCCCTTGGCCCTCCCTAAACCTCTCCTTACTCCTCCCTTAACTGTTCCCCTTTATTCATAGTAATTCCACATTTTCGAGCTTCTTCCCTGTGTCCCTCCTACATTTACTCCTAAAAGGTCCATATGTGTGGATACTCCGCAGTCCGGGAAAGATCTCCTCATGTACGGTATAAAAGATATGGAGGCATAAAATCTGCTTGTAGGTTTGTGAGTGGTATTTTGTGGTACATTTTGTGGTTTTACATAACATACTGCAAAATGCAGTTTGTGGATAGCCCCCGTGTTTTTATACATTTGACAAATCTTTGATTAAAAAAGCAGGGGCACTCCCCCTTTAGGATTAAATAGTGCACTCCCTCGCAACTTTATATTTCCAACTTAGTTAAGGGAAATGATCACAAACACCTGTTAAAAGCTTTACGGTATTGGAGGCAAAAAATAGTAGAATTATATTGTAAAGGGCAGATTTATCATTGTTTTGCATCACCCTTATGCAATGGATGGTGGTGTTGAGCGACACAAAACCTAGAATCAGAACTACCAAGTCACTCAAGGCCATCCTGCGTGGCTTAGTATATCTGATGTAACGCAAGTTGCAGCCTTATGCAACACTGCATGGTGAAGGTGTTACATGGGTTGTGAATGGGTGTTCCCACGCGTTGACCCATGCATTCCGACACATTCTCAGATTCACCAACACTGATATACCTGGGAATGTGTCCGAATTGTATGCCTTCCCATCAGAGGCGCAAAAAAAGGAAATATCATTATGTTTACTTGTTCTTTCCTCTTTCTAAGTGTGCTGCCTTCTGCAGCCATGGTGCGGGGTTGCCTGCGTTGATGCTAGGCTGCACTGAGTGCGTCAACGCAAGGAGAGAACGGGAGTGCACCATATAATGGTAAATATGGTTAATTCTGCCCTCTCCCTTTCACGTAGCGCAGCAAGTTGTCTTGCTGCCTTAGGTTTCATGCAAAAATTATAACTATGGGCCTTAGTTTGGTGTTATTGTTTGGTCTTTCTAAATTGTCTACAGGTGGGAGGCTTTGAAATGAGATTAAACTAACTTCTGGTTCAGCCCCTACAAAAGGGAATGTCCGGGACAGGTAGTTTGCCTTGTACCGTGGGTTCGTCGCTGTGGTGAGCTTTCCTGTGTTTTCTTAATATATGTTTTCCTACGTGACCTATGCTTTTAGAATTCAGAAATACTGCATTTAATCTAGTATATGTGTAAGTAAGTGGTGATGTATCGCATTGAGTTTCTGGGAAGTAAGAATACATTGAAGTCAACGGATTTTAGTACTTTTGTAAGGGTTAGGCAACTGAACGATCAGAAAGGGTTAATTACATGATACTTTAAGGACTGAAGTATTCCTGCATGCGTTTTAGGAAACTTGGGTGTACTTAAAAAAGCAGGCTTTAAATGCAGGCAGGGCGCGCGGGGATTACTGCTTTTACAGTCCACACAAAACAGTTGCCCAAGGACTATTAAAAGGAGAATACGGTTTTCCAAATAAACGAACTATGCATTTTGCCAAGCTTATGAAACATTGAACGTACAATTATTAACGTGTTCAATCCATCGAACGTGAGTGTGTGTCAAAGAAACAAAATGCAGAGAAGCTGTGGTAACCTTCCAAAGAGTCGCCATTGACTTTCACCGGGTATTCAATAAAAGTGATTCATACCTGCAGGAAATGACTACTCCAATTCAGGTTTTGTGCGCACCAGCAATACGGGGAAGGGAGTCTGCACTGTATATCAGTGCTGGATCTTTCATGTTTTTACGACCCCAGAGAGAAATGAAGCACTTATGGCGGGTAGAAAAAAATCATACAAAAAGGCCATGAATCTTGAGCAACAGGAGGTTACTAAGCTGCAGAAATCACAGCTTTAAACTGACACAGCTGTGACTTTCCAGACTATAAGTCCATATTTTATTCATAAAAGGGGAACGAAGTGAAGAAATATTAATATCAGTCTTACCTTGACTCTGTTTAAGGCTTTCACAAGGGCCTTAGAACATTAAAGCATAGCCCAGCAGAGCACAACTTATTGACCAAAATCTTCGTGCTGGGAGGAAATGTAACGTCTTGCCACTTGCTTGTAGGAGAGAGTGGAGTAATAGTCAGAGAGCCGGCCTTTTGCCTGAACTGCTAGGCATCTTTTCTTTATTGTTAAATGGTTAAGGGACCAAGGGCCAGATGTATTAAGATAGGATTCATAAAAAGTGGTCGCAATTTGCACAACGACTTTTGCAAATCCATTAGCATTTTGCAAACTGACCTATGTACTAATGGGTCAGTTCAAAAATAACAAATAACAGTGGGTGGCAATTCGACCTACTGCATGAATATTAATGAGATAAGTCGCAACATTCGACCTACTATGATTTGCTGCCATCAGGGATGGTGGCCTACTTGGGTCAGCAGACCACCACGTCTGTGATTCCTAGAAAAGAAAACACATTTTTTTTTAATTGCAGTCCATTTTCCTTTATGAAAAATTGAATGTGTTTAATATTAAACATTAGTAAAACTATTTTTTTAGGAGTAGGCAGTGGTCCCAGAGAGATCTGCCTACTTCTAAAAATGTTTTTGGAACCATTCACGAAGGGGAAGGGGACTTCCAGTTTGTGAACGGGTTCCCAACTCCTTTGAGGTGTTGCTAAAATATTAATGTTTTACGAATCGATTTTGGTCGCAATACATACCGTAAGGAATCACTATTTGGAAGAGACTCCCTTTCGGCACATGGATTTCAGTTTTTTCTGCGCCAGAATGCGGAGCCACTATAGAAACTGGTTGTGGAAGCAGTGTGCCAAAAAGATCAAAAATCTTTGAAACATTAATAAAGAAGAAACACCAAATGGTATGTTAATACCAGACATGGTTTTAAAGAAAACCCCAAAGGAATCAACAAAACACAGGGTTATGTGAAACCTTGTGCCATGGTAAATAACGCTTTTGTAAGGAAAGAAAACCTTACACCCTATAGTCCATTCATCAATGGTAATAAATAGCATGGTAGTAGCAAAAGAAAACCTATAAAAACAACAGCAAGCTGTTTGTTGAATCACACCCTTATGTGAGAACCTTTTTGTTATATATAAGTCTGGGTAAATTGACTATGCTTGACATCGTGAGATACTACCAATATGGCGCTGCAACTTTCCCCGCGCTGCGATCCCGTTGCGTATACGGGTTTGCGATAACTATCGACGGTTTGTTACCAGGCACTGCTTCTGAATTTCTGGTCCTTTGGGTGTGCGAATAGAGCTTACATTTTATTTACCGAGGCAAAGAAGTTGTAATTGGGTATACAAAAACAAAGAGATTCTATCAATGAAAAAAAAGGGGGGTTGTGTATATAATTTATTTTTCACAGTGAAAAAGCAGTGAGAGGAACTCTCTTTGCAGGTGGCAAATAGAGAGCACTATGTGTTTTTAAAAATACCCCTCACACACTAAGAATCCCTTAGTGTCATGCTTCATCATTGGGGTCTTCCCGTCCCTCTACGGGGCGGGGCATGCTGCGACCTACGGACTACGCGGGAGCACTTGATTCGTGATGGTAGGTTATGTGTGGTGTTAGGGTAGTGATAGGTGATAAGTGATATGGGTGTAGGGACCTGGATAAGTGAATGCAAAAAGGTTATAAATTCCCTGGCTAGTGGAAAAAAATTAATTTAATAGATTCCCTGGCTGGGAACTGTAAAAAGGGGTTTGTGGGGTAGAACAGAGTATGTTAACTACCTGGTCGACATGACATGTTTCGTAAGCAGTCCCCTACTACTTACTCCTCAGGACCTCTAATGATCCCTACTAAAAGTACTCAATTCTAAATAAGTATGATATGCCTACAATCCTAAAACCTAATAGCAAAAATCGGCTAATAGGTTCTGCTTCTGGGCTTGAGTCGGCCCACAGTGAAGCGAAAAAATGGGGTGACCTGTTGTGGTCCCTGAAAAGGAAAAAGGGAAAGAAAATAAAGAATTGTAAATGCACAAAAAGACAACACATAGTTCTCATATTGCGTTTTTTGCGTAAGGCACAATTGTGGCATTGTATCTATACTAAGGAATAGCTGTGATGACTGGTAAGGCAGCCAGTCATCAAGGGAATAGTGATATATTTTTCTCAAGGGAATGGTGATATATTTTTCTCCCAGCCCTGATATAGTGGGTATAATGAGCCTCGAAGTCTCGCACTCGCAAAAGCATGTGGACCTCACACATCACACACACACATACTGCAGTGATCCCACACAGAGGAAAGAACTGCTTAGAAAGATTCCATGTTAAAACTAGAGAGACTCAACAGTTTTAGAATAAAACGGCAGAATGTTCGTTTTTAGGGAAAGAAAAAAGTGACTTGCACATATATCACAAATACATGCACGTGGCGAGTATTAAATACATACAGTTCTTTCACATGTAGTGTGCCCCATGAGACTGCATCCTGGGGATCAACATCTTGCGGTCTACAGTAATGAGACAAATGTGGTACAGTCTCAAAAACGTGCTAGCTAGAAAGCAGAGCCCAGAAATAGCGTGTTGACCAGCTTTTTCCGACCCATGGTCGGGGTCTTACCTACGTGGCCGCTCGTGATATTGTGGCGTAAATCCTACCCCTCGGCAGCTCCGTGGCATCCCGAGTGGCTGACTGAGCCCACTCTTTATGCTTGAAAAAAATTAATGGAGAACAAGCCGTGCCATCCAGGGCGCTGCCGGAAGACTAGAGCGTTTAAAAAAAATGGACGCCCATAGTGGCACGATCATGAGGATGCTTTTATTTCATTGTCCGGTTCAGTGGGGAAATAAGTCGCTGAATTGATCTACAATAAGGCTTAACTCGAATAAAAAAATATTATGTGAAATAACAGGAGGTGTGTCCCATTTGTCGCACAATGTTCTAGATAAGCTTGCGGGCTAGAGAGCTAACCAAAATGGCGGCTCGCTGTGGCCGTGTCATTGGAAAAGGCAGAGTTGTCGAGTCTTTTTTCTGGTCGAAAATATTATAGGTCTACTAAAAAATAAATCTCTTCTGCTGAGTTTTCAATTATTGGCCATTCAGGACTAAAGCAAAAATTAGGGAATTTAGGGGAGCTTATCTTCATGATCAGACATCAATGATGTAGCCGTCGTGTGATGTTCTACATTCATATCAGATTATACAGTTTTCTCAGCGAAATGTCACTGTTAGTACTGCCATACAGAGATGATACATGATTGATCATAACCCCCACTCTGGAGCTGCAAAGGAGTTTTTTTAGAGGCAAGGGGGGTGTTAGATAGTCTATATTGACTTCCTTTTTAGACAAGTGGAATGTAAGGTTGGAAAGTTTTATCACAGTTGTCCCCATGGTATTGCGTTGTTCAGACCGGTATTGTTAGTGTCCAAGCGGAACACCCACCTTTATTCTTTCTCCTGGAGGTGTTCTTCCCTTGTCACTTGTTCGATTATGGTCCAACTGATGTCTTCCGGTTTATGGTCTTTTTCCAGAAAATGGGTCGTTAGTTTTGTGCTGGCTCTGCGACATTTGATGGTGCTTTTATGTTCCCCCATCCTGGTTTTTATAGCCCTGCTGGTCATGCCTACATACTCAAGAAGGCAGGGGCATGTGATAAGATACACAACGTTGTTGCTGTTGCAGGTGGTAAAGCATCTTTGTTCCCAGCTTGTTCCGTTGCGGAAAAACTATTTTTTGCTCTTTTTTGTGAGACAACAGACTTTACACTTGCCACATGGATGGTGGCCTTGAACAAAATTCGTGTTCCTGCTAGGATTGTTGGTCAAGGTTCTCGGTCTGGTATGTACTAGAATGTCTCGTATATTTCTCCCCCTCCTGTGTGAGAACATAGGTTTTTCTAACTGTAAGCCCCCACTGTTGAGAATTCTCCAATGTTTGTTTATAATCTTGGTGACTTGGTTTGAACTGGTGTTGTATGTGGTGACACATATTGGTCTTCTTTCATCCTCTTTGGGTATTTTCTCTTCCAGTAGGCTCTCCCTGCAGTTGTTGCGAGCCCTTTTGAAGGCTTGGTTAATCAATCTTTCCGGCTACTCACAGGTTTCCAATTTCCTCCTCAGATCCATAGATTGAGCCTTAAAACTCTCAATTTCAGTACAGTTACTCCTCAGGCGGAGGAATTGCCCATATGGCAAATTGTCCCGTAGGTGTTTGGGGTGAAAACTTCGGTACATGAGTAAGCAGTTTTTTGATGTACTTTTGAAATGTGTGGTGGTCATTAGACGGCCATTTCTGGGAAATATGTAGAGATCCAAAAAGACAAGGTTGCTGTTGGAACAGGTGCTCGTGAATTTAAGGAAATCATCCTGTAGATTTAGCCACGTCAGGAACTGTTGTGATGTTCGTTCATCCCCATCCCAGATGATGAGGATATCATCGATATACCTCTTCCATGTTCTTATGTTCCGTCTAAAGGGATTATCGGGATGGAGTATCCTGGTGGTCTCCAGATTGTGCACGTAGAGACCAGCTATGCTGGGAGCAAAGGTGCTCCCCATGCTGGTCCGGTGCTTCTGCAGGTAGAGGGTGCCGTCATAATCGAAGAAATTCTCTTTTAATGCTAGCGAACAGCATTCCATGATCACATTCCTGGGGGTTTGATAATCCCAGTCATCTTCAAATAGAACGTTTTCGATGATGTTGAGGGTCTCATTGTGTGGAAGGCTAGTATATAGGCTTTCCACATCACAACTAATCAATAGTTGGGTGTCAGGGTCAAATTCTAGTTCTTCTAGGAGATTTAATACATCCTTAGTATCTCTAAGATAGGTAGACGTCCGTTGGACCATCGGACGGAGGAAAGCGTCGGCAAATTTGGAGACGGGTTCCAAGACTGATCCAATGCCGGAAACAATCGGGCGACCCGGTGGGTTGTCCAATCGTTTGTGAATATTGAGTAGGATGTATAGGTAAGGGGTTCTCGGATTCTTCTGGCATAAAAATTCACCTTCTTTTTTGGTAATCCAGTTGTGAGCCAGAGCTTCCTCCACCATTGTACCGATTTTCACTTGTACCCTTTCAGTGGGGTCAGTGTGGAGTACCTCGTAGTTCCGTCGGTCTTGTAGGAGTCTCATGCATTCGTTCTCATATTGTCGTTTGCTTTGTAAGACTGTTGCACCGCCCTTGTCTGCTGGTTGTATGCCTAGGTTAGTGTTGCTACTCAATTCTTGTAGTGCTTTACGTTCTTCGCTGGAGATGTTCTGAAAAACCCTTCTGTCTGTTGGGTCCAAATCGTTCAGATCTTTCATTACCGCTTTTTCGAAAGCAAGAAGTTCAATTGGTAATGTGTTGTCCATTGGTGTAAAAGTTGACTTGGGTCCTAGTCCTGTATCACCTTCAGTGTTCTCTTTCACTTTGTCTTTGAAGAAGACTTGGATCTTTAAACGTCTTATAAATTCCTGTATCTCTTTGCAGAGAAGGAATTTATACATGTTGGCTGTGGGGACATAGCCTAAACCTTTTTCTAGTACTTTTGCTTGTGCTTCGGATAGGTTGACGTCAGTTAGGTTCCCTATGAGGCTCCCTTCCGGTTTTTTGCTGCCCCCGTCATGGTTGGGTATATACACTTAACCTCTCTTATAGTATTCTAACAGGAGGATTTTAAGGAATGGTGGTTTTTTTCAATCTTAATGCTATTCCACGGACCACACAGTGGAAAAGTGGTATTTGGCTGACTCACCCACTGCTTTGGGGAGCGGTATTCACCCTTTTAAGATGGCTTCATCGTGACCGGGTAGATGCATCCTGGGACCAGACATGCCTATTAAAGTTTTGAAACTTACATGGCACTGTTTCTTGGTCCCTTGATACGAAGGATTCTGGACTTGCTCAAAGGTAACTGAGGGCGATCTTGCTCACTGAAACGGTTCTGTATTTCCACGTTTGTAGGGGACGCGGGTTTCTGACTATTGAATTGTTTGTTCTTTATCCTTTTTTTAAATATGGAAATATGGTCCTTAACACAATTTGGGCTGATTTGGGACTGACTATATGCCAATCAGTGCTTTTCTCTTCTTCTCGTCCAGGACAGATGGATGCTATACGGGTCGGTCATCTCATCACTGCTTACTGTGGTTATTTATGCCACACACATACATAGGTAAGCGGATGCGCTATGGTATAATCTTGGTGGATGACCCCGTTAAAGGGATCTACTACTCTTATTTAACTTATGGTTGGTTATGTCTTTTATATACTAGGACGAACAGCCGCGATTTTGGGTTGTTGTCGTCATAATTTCTATCAACGGTTATTTATGCCGTACTAGCACATAGGTAAGCAGGTGTGCATCGGTGTAATTGAGATGGATGTCATATATTTAGATTTCTATCACTCACAGTGCCATATGGTCTGTTATGTCTTATTCCCCTTAGAACTGCGGGCTGAGCATTTTCAGACATCTGAACTAACGAGAATCCTTCCCATATTGGCTTTTAACTGAACTACCTTTCTGTCTGATATTCAAAATAGAGGTAGGATACTGTTGGCATCACACAATACACTGTGGCACTACTCATGATTGTTCATATCATGATTAAAATATGTCCAATGTTGGGATGTGGATGTATAATTATTTTTTTGAATAGATACATGTGCCAAGACTCTGGCCCACTAAGGTACGCCTATGTTTATTGAAAATCTTGTCCTGACAACTCCTCACAACAAGTTTGTCTTAGAGGTGAGACTCATGTATCGGGGTGTCTGTCTCTGTAGTCAGGACGGATCTTTGGTACTGTTGGGGCGCATTTAACGCACCCTTGTATTGACTAACTTTTGAGTGTGGATGTCACCCACCTCCCCTAGAGGTGTCCCCTTAACTATTGTGTATTGATACAATATGTGGTTTTTGTATATATTTTTCTCTTAACACTACATCACCAGTAGTAGGTACTCTTAATGATATTACGACCATGATGTTTAATATGTTAGATCAATATGTCGGAACATCGTTCATAATTGCTTTAATAATATCTGTAATATACTTTGTTTTGCCTAGAACAAGGCCTGGTAATATTCAGACTATTTACTTTAGGACCATCTTTAGACCCACAAGTGACTATTGAGGTGAGAGTCAGGGACCTGTGGGCTCATCAGTGATCGAACAATTTGGGGCATTTATTTATTAAGCCCTGTATATTAATTTTTTTTAAATATATTTGTAGTGGTCACTGTTCAGGACTACAGAGTCCAATGTTTTTCAAACAAGTGAGGTGCATTCACCTGTAATGCATAACTTATGTATGCCCTTTTCTCTTCCTACATTTATGGGCCTTAATGTTTTTCACTCTCCTCTACTTTTCCCTTTCCTTCTCCCCCCCCCAATTCTCTGGTACTGATTTGACGTATGCTTATACAATATGTAATTGCATTGTATATATTCTTATTGATTATTTAAAGTGTTCTGTTGACTTTGTATGTCATCTTTTTAGATATGTGGTGTTATATTTGTGGCATGTTCCATGCATGTTCTATTTTATTAGTTTGTAGATGGAGCAAAATGTACGTCTGACAGACACTTATATATATGTAGAAAGTAATATTTATGTATTAGTATAAGTGTTGTGTTTTATATGTTTAATATATTTTGTCAAACTTTCTTCCCGTTTGCATTGTCTTTTTCATGGTATATCTTTTATTTGTCTGAAATCTTGATATATGTGTATCAATGGTGTCTTTATTTATGTGGTATGTAATGTGTATTTGTTTCATTTTGTATACTTAGTGTGTTTTCATATCTGCACTCTTTTCAGCCCTGACAAAGTTCCAATGGAGCGAAACGCGTTGGCTGAGGTTTTAAAAGCTTGAAAAGAATAAAGGACTTTTTGGGACAAATTTGAAGCTCTCTTGAATCTTATTATTTGGTACACCGTCCTTCTCTACACAATCTGTGACATATTGAAAGGGCCAATACAATGTATGAATCCAAGTGGTTTGTTAAGTCCCAACATAAATTGAGATAGTGATTACTTGTATATAAAACCAGTACTGAAAAAGGGTATAACCCTTACCTCATAGGTCATTCACAGAGTGGGGAGGATGAGCAGGCAGTTAATAAATTTGCAGTAAGACTGTGTATATACCAGATATCACGTTACCAAAGATAAGTAACTTTTACATCTGATAGAAGCATCTAGCCGCAGATTCCTTAACTTTTGAATTAAATACAATAGCTATACCCCCCCTGGAGGAGGGTCTCCAAACTAATCCTACAAAAGTTCTCAAAGAGAACAAGCTGGTCATAACTAACAACTGACCAAATGTACATAGGCCACTCCTTCAGACCCACCATTACATTCTTTGGAATCTATTCAGCAGGTGGGGAATCTGCAGGTAAAACTATCCACCGATCTTTCTGGTGGATACTCTGTCTACTGGCCCCAATCACCTTTTCAGTTTAAAGGATGATTGCAGAACATGTTTAATAATGTTCATATTAGATTGTTGCAATTCCCTGCCTCAAACTGATCAATTGCTTCCTCATCTCTGCCTTTAAGGGCAAAGAATAAAAGGGATGGAGAACTGACATCAGTGCCTTGAGGTGAGCATTCACTGGCTCCAGTGACATCACCCAGGTGTTGCTTCTGGTGCTGAGATGGAGCCAACACCGACTACCAGAGTAAGAAAACCATGAAAAATGTCTGGATCCAGTCTTGCATCTGGGGGTATTCAATAGGTGAGAAATCCGCAGGTAGGCAGATTTATCATCCAGGTTGCTGAAGAAAAGTAACTTTTTCATCTGATAGAGACATCTAGCCGCAGATTCCTGGACTTTGGAATTCTCCAAAGGCGCCAGTCTGGATCCAGAATTTTTTCAGCATATAAGTCCCCTCCGTCGCACAGAGGTCAGTTTCTTCTTTTCCGCTCTGTAACATGGATCCAGAGAAGCGGTTCCTTGGGTCAATTTTTTGACCTGCTGCAATACTTTGTTGTCAGTGGACCAGTGTGTCTCTGTCTATGTCTACAGGATTCAAACCTTGTGTGTCTTGTCGCCGACATATGTCAGTGACGGACCTACATACAGTTTTGTATGTAGTGTTTGGGCGAGCATCACGATGCTGAGGATTGCAGCTCCTGCCTGAAACTGAAGCTGAAGTTGCTAAATGAGCGGGTTTTGATGTTGAAGGTGGCGCGTGTGTCACGGTCCTCAGGACCTTCCCAGCCTCAGTCTTTGTCGTCAAGGGAAGAGCATTTGTGGGGTCGATCTATGAGCTGAAGCTGGTCTGGAGGACGAAAGTCAAAAGGTAAGTGACGGTAAAGTTGTGGCATTCTCTGCCTTCACCATGTGGAGACTCTGTCTTCCATGGCTCCTCCTGCTTGACGGTGGAGGAGGCCGTACTTGACTCCGCACTGCATCTCCCTGTGTTTCTGGAAGCCGGAGCGTAGATGGCTCAGATGAGGGAATATTATAATTCCTTGCACCTCACCTTTGGGACTCCATCTCAGTCTGGAGCACCTTTAGGCCCCAAAGAGGTGAGAGGGGCGCAATCGGAGGTTTGTCCTTGGTGACGGTTGAGCCATTGAAGTCGATGGGCCAGCGCCAGTCGATGTCTGATGGTGCCACTTTGGTGCAGTTCCACAGTCCTTCGGGATCTAGGCCTACGACGCCAGACTTCAATCAGCCTTCTCCGACACTGATGTTGGTGGCGGTTGAAGTTGCTTCTCCTCCTCCATGTAGGCATCGTAAAATGTCAGATGCGGAGTCAACTAATCAAACTGAGGGGAATATACAGGTTTTGATTCCTTCTCAGGAAGTGGTTGTGGAAAGTCAGCCTGTGTCGATTGAGGCAGGGCTCTCTCTGCCAATTACCGATATTAATGTGCCTCAGATGGAGGAGAGCTGGTTGTTTGCTCTGTGAGAGGCTAGTGGCCTGGATTCTTCACAAGCTTCAGGGTTGCTTTCTCCCACTGGCCTTGCTATGGAGGTGAGTTTTTTGTTTGCAGACATGCTAAGGAAAGTGGCTACGGTTTTAAGCTTGTCACTTCCAACAGTGCAAAGTTCCACAGACCCTTTGATTGAGGTCCTTTTTCAGGTACATACAGAGGAAGAACATGTTCTTCCATTTGGGTAGGCCCCGTTTGGTAATTTATTAGGTGCCTGGGCCAAGCCTGAGTTGAGGGCCTCAGTGGATCGGGATATTGATATTGCCTGCACCTGGGGATCCGATTTGTCTTCATAGACATCCTTCCACACATAGCTTGGTGACTCAGGTTGTGACATCTTCACAGGATGTTAATTCTATACGTAAGACTCCAGTGGGTAAGGAGTCTAGGATTCGTGATGTATGTGGTAAACACATCTTTGTTTCTGCAAGCTCAACCTTGAGATCCACAAACACATCTTGCATGCTGGTGTGATATTCCCATGCGTTATGGGATTCACTACAGAATATGTTGCAATCTCTTCCGGCTAACTTCCATTCAGAGATTGGAGATTTGATTAGAGATGGTCTGCAGGCAGCTAGGCTTTCCATAAGGTGTGGTATGGGAACTATGGACTCTGCCATCACAGTGGCATTAAGGCTTTGTGCTTGGTTGGCAACTTTGGGTTTCTCGGAGGCCTTCCAGTTGACTTTGGTCGACATGCCATTTGATGGTGCCCATCTTTTTGGGAATTCAAGCTGATGCGGCGTAAAGCTGCTTCTGTGATAGACAAAGGTCTTGAGAGTCATAGTTTTTCATTTTCTGTTACTTGTTGTAACTTGTCCTTATACTTGAGATGCAGCATATTTCTTTATAAAAGAGTTAGGTTTGTGAGGGCATTCTACTTCTCTGTTGTTGGTTTGATCACTTGGTGTTCCTGCGAGGGCATATGTTTTATTCTCAGTACCATTTTCCCTTTTTTTGTTGGTATTGATTTAGATGGCCGAGGGAGGTTTCCCTTTGTCCCTTGGCCCCTGAGGTTGTGCTTTACCCTCAAGAGGTTATTGTCAAGAGATGTGTCTTCTTGTATGGAGGATTTTCAGACCCAAGCTTCTATGAAGCATTTAATCATGCTAAAATGTGCATGGTTTGTCCTACGAGTTTAATGGTGCATGTTGTTTTCTCTTTCTGAGCGGACTGCATATCTGTATATTTATTATAAGTGCTTCAAGTTTTGAAGAGTTGTGCAAGTAAATTCTGAGTTTATGGTGTATTCTTTGGGAGACACGAGTTAGTGGCCTTCTCCTCTGTGGGAGGGGAAAGGTAATTCATTTGTTCAGCCTTGGAATATGACAGGTGTATTTTACGCCGTGTGATAGGCAGTGTCGGAAACAATCTGATAGAGCCTTCTAGTCACAGATTCCTTACCTGTTTTCGGTCATACAGTTCATGGTAGGAGTTATTTTTTTTAGACTTTATAGGAAACTCTTTTTGCTATTCTCCCACAATGCTTTTTGCATCTGTCTGGAGGTTATATATTACCTGCACTCTTAGGTATGTATCTATTTTGTCTGTATTTCACAAGTCCTTGGGAAATCCTGGCTGTTTCTTCCTGAGACAGACTTGCAATCAAATGTTGTTTGAGTCACAAGTGTTCTTGCATGCGCTTGTTGCTAACAAGGATTCATTTTATATATGATTACCTTTTAGTGTTTTGGTTTTTCCTTATGTTATGTTTTGGTGCTGCACTAATAGGTGTGTTCCCTTTTGCAATCTACATATTTGGTCTTCATTTAAAAAAAAGAAAGAGAAGAGAAAGAGGTTTTAATGTGAGTTGTGGTTACTTCTCTTTTTTCGCTTGCCTTGGTATTTTGAGCATGCCCACAGCTCGGAGTCATGTTCAGACTGTAGTACCATGACACTGAAGGTCATGTGGGGACAAGCTATGTAGATACTTGTGTTCCAGCAGACAATGTGAGCCAGCGAAATTCTATGAGTTGTCGGCCACTCGGAGTCTATTGACACAGTGGTGGCTACTCAAGGGAGTGCTGCGGGCGGTGGGGTGGGGTGGGGAGGGGCGGGGAGGGGCAGGGTAGGGGTAGTAAACTCCGGCATACGGCCGAACAGAGTTAAGTCAATAAATAAATAAATAAAAATGAATTACATTGCGCGTGCAGCATTGCCATTTGGCGTTGCAGCGCGCACACTTTAATTTGTTTATTTTATTTATTTATTTACTTAACTCCATTCGACTGTCTGCCCGAGTTTACTATCCCCCACCCTGCCCCTCCCCCACCCCACCTAACCGCCCGCAGCACTCCCTCAAGGAGCCGCCACTGTTGTGACACAATTTTACATACATTAGGTATATGTCCAGATAATACATCTTTGTGGCAACATTTTATACAACTGGCATCATTGATGAATATCTATAGATTCATATCTATTTAGTGACATTTTAGTCTCTTAACAGTGCATTATGTAACCTTCAAGCAGTCATTTTGTTCAAAGTAAATTATTTATATCATGGAGGTATTATTGTCTATTCTTCTTTTGGTGTTCTTTGGAATTTATCAGGATTTGTTTTCTCTGATATCTCTTTATTGTTGAAAAGAATGCCGATTACAAGACTTTTGTTTTGCACTCTGGCCTTTTGGCCAACGAGTTCTCTTTCCCTTGGGGGATAAGGATAATGTCTGATAACTGACAGATGGTTCTTTAGGGTTATTTTCCCCTTTTCCTTCAAGGACCGATTCTCTCAGGCCTGTAGGGTTCTTTTATATTCATATGTTATGTGCCAGTGAGAATGGATTCTGTTAACAGCCAAGTGGTGGAGTATCCAGCAGAAAGATTGTTGGATAGTTTTACCTGCAGATTCCCCACCTGCTGAATAGATTCCAAAGAAGTAAATGGTGGGTCTGAAGGAGTAGTCAAACAAGAAGTTCTGGAGCACAAAGAATGCAAAAGGATCAGCCCTCCTAACCCCTGAATCCAAGCAATAATGCTTATCAAAGGTATGGAGAGATGATCATGTGGCTGGGCAACACATTTCTAGCAGAGTGACACCTCTGGCAAGCACTGAGGGGCAGATTTATGACGGCCTTGCGCCGCCGGTGCATCACTTTATTTGACGCAAGGGCGGCGCAAACAATGCGCCCTATTTACAACGTGACGCATCTAGGAGATGCATCACGTTGTAAAGCCCTGCACCATAGGAGGCGTTCCTGCGCAGGGGGCGGGCGTTCCTGCGCAGGAACGCCTTCCAAAAGTGGCTGAGTGAAATCTATAAGATTTCACTCAGTCACTTTCAGGACAATGCTGCCAAAACCCTGCGCCTGCTTGAAGCAGGCGTAGGTCTTGACGCAGCATTGTGGAGATGGGGCACCCCCGAGCCTTGCTGGAGCTGCGTCGCGCTTGCGACACAGCTCCAGCAATGCGCCACCTTTACGGCACAGATACGTCACACATCTGTGCCGTTTTTGCCCCATGGTGCGTCGCATTGTAAATACGGCGCACCATGGGTGGCGGAGCAGCGGCGCAGGATGACTGGCGCATCTCTGGGGATGCGCCAGTCATCATAAATCTGCCCCTGAGACTGTAGACTTCGTTCTGGTGAAATGAGTGCAGAGTCCCATAGGTGTTTTTTTTTTGTCAAGGATGTGGCACATTGTGATGCATAACATAATCAGGCAGAATAGTGTTGTCTTCTGGTAAACGTTTTCCTTCTTGCTGGCCCACAAAGAGCTTATCTTCAGACCTTATATCCTCCATGTAGCAAGTATAACAATTGACCACCCTTCTGGGATGAAGCCAATTTAATATCATCTCCTCTTTGGTAGTATGGGGTGGAGGATAAAAAAATGGGAACAATGATGGATAACCTCAAAGGCAAAGAAGTCACCGCCTTGGGAATAAAAACTACTCTGAAGACCAATTTGTCAAAGAAGTAGCATGTAAAAAGTGGCCACGTGCTCAGTCTCATGCCTTGCCAGGGTGATTTCCACATGGGAAACAGTTTTTATAGTCATCAGACCTAACTGCCAACTGTCTCACAGTGTACACGAAGGTAGTACTGTGGGGAGACAGGTTTTGAAACAGACTGGTTGGGTTGTTCCCAACAAGCAATAGCAATTCTTGCATTTTATTCCGTCAGGAGGGTAGAATCCACAACATATTCTGACTCTTTTATATCAATGAGCATCTGTGGTAAATTACTGATTCAACCAGCCAAGCCTGCTTCTATCCATGGTGGCCGAAAAGGAGTTTGTCAGTATTTTATTATTAGTTGTATTACCATTAAATAAGTTCCACACAATAATACTTATTTTTTTATTTAGACCACTTAGAAACAGTAGAGAAACATTTGTATAACAAAGGTGTCATTGCAGAAGTCACTTCCATGGTGTGGATCTTCACTGGTGGTTAATTGGAAGAACTACAGCTCTTATCACTATTTCTGCAGTGGCCAATTTAGTGGCACAGAAAATGAACATTACCAAAACCAATAGTATTGCCTTCGGTAGACCTATCTGGTTTGTCAATGATTTTTGCTAATGCTGTTCAGGATCAGCAAAAAGAGGACATAACAATCCTTTTGCTGATGCTAATTAGCATCAGCAAAAGAACATGTATGATGACGTACACATGCACATGTGTTGCTATGCATGGGAATATAACATGTTAATGTTAAATCTGCTTGTAACGCGCACGGCTGCCCCAGCCAAGGGACGTACCGGCGCTTGCTGTAGGAAGGTGTGCCAGTAGTGAGTGTTTGTTCTGTCACAATGAAGCAATTGTACGTTAACAGAAGAGATGGGTTTTTATAGCTTTCCTGAAGGGTAGTAGCTCCTCAATTCTTCGAATATGAATAGGGAGTCTATTCCAGAGTCTTGCGGTGAGGTGTCTGAATGACCGACCGCCCATTCTTGCTAGTTTGAAGCGGGGCACTACTGCCAAGTTCTGTCCTTCTAAACGCAGCACACGTCGGGGGACGTACGATGTGGAAGAGGACATAGCATGGGGGGAGGCAGTTTTAAGGATTTTAAATGCAAGACAGAGGGTTTTATAGTGGATCCTTTTTACCACGGGAAGCCAATGGAGTTTCGTGAGGACAGTGGACACTGACTTATAGCGTGGGAGACCGGTTAACGCTCTAGCTGCGGCGTTCTGGAGTCTCTGGAGTCTAGCTTTCTCTGCTACATTTGCCCCTAACAAGAGAGAGCTGGCGTAGTCCAGTCTTGACAAGATTGCTGACTGCACCACAATTTGGCGGGTTTGGTGGTCAAAAATGTTTAAAACCGGTCTAAGATTGCGTAAAATACCGAAACAGGTAGCTGCCACCTTTTTGGTATGATGAGTAAAAGACAGATCAGTGTCCACCCAGACTCCCAGGTTTCTTACATGGCCTTTGCATTCAGGAGGTTGGCCAAGTGTTTCTGGACACCAGTTGTTTCCCCAAGTCGTTGTTTCTTTTTCCACCAGTAACACTTCCGTTTTACCGGCGTTCAGCTGGAGACAGTTCGTTGTCATCCAGCTGGTGATGTCGATAAGCGTCTGCTTGAAATTTTGTGCACTAAGACCGCTTTCGTTGTCCAGTGTCACCACCAGCTGGGTATCGTCGGCGTATGTCACTAGTGAGAGACCATGTTTCCTGGCTATTTCTGCTAGGGGTTGGACCTAGACATTGAACAGGGTAGGGCTCAAAGCTGACCCTTGGGGCACACCCTGTTCAATGGGATGTTCTTTAGATAAAAAGGAGGGATAGAAACTCTACAGGATCTGCCCGAAAGGAAAGCTTTGAACCATTTAGGGGCATGCCCTGTTATTCCTATCCCCTCCAGCCTCGACAGCAAAATCTCATGTGACACCGTATCGAAGGCAGCACTGAGATCTAAAACAATCAGTGCGGCCGTCCCCCCAGAGTCTAATATGGTACGGAGATGTTCTGTCACACAAAGAAGAGCTGTCTCAGTGCTGTGGCCAGCGCGGAAGCCGTGTTGAGATCTATCCAGGATGGCATTGGATATCAGATGATTGGTCAGAATGGAATTGACATGGGCTTCTGTTACTTTTGCTGGCCAGGGGAGGAGAGATATAGGTCTAAAGTTTTCGGGTAGGGCAGGGTCTAACGTGGGTTTTTTATGATGGGAGTCACCCAGGCTTGCTTCCATCTCATGGGTACAATGGCTGTCGAGAAGGATAGATTTATCATGTCTCTAAGAGGGCCAAGGACCGTCCAGTCTGAATTTCTAAATAGTTCCGGTTTCAGGGGATCTGCAGGTGAGCCTGACTTAATTTTACTACATAGTTTGAGAAAGTCATCTTGGCTGAGTGTTGGAATATCGGAAAGATTGGGCCTATTCAGGTCAGCTTGAGGAGTGAGGTGAGTATTTGTTGGGAAAGTGCTATAAATTTTCTTAATTTTATCAATAAAAAAAGACGCCATGTTGTCACAGAATGCAGAGGATATATTGGTGTTGTTTATCGATTTCTTAGCACTGAGCTCTTTCAGTATCCTAAAGATAGTCTGCGAAGCATTATCGCTATTCTTAATTTCAGTAGTGTAGTACTCCGTTCGAGTCCTGCAAATATTGCGATGATAGCTTTTTTGTACTTGAATACAGAGGGCTTTAAGTGTGGGGTCATATTCTCTCCTCCATCTTCGTTCGGCTTTTTTGCATTCTTTCTTTTGCAGGGAAAGTCCTTCATTGAACCAGGGACATGACAATGCTTCAATTCTTTTTTTACCTACTGTTACAAGATGCTGGACGTCAATCTCGGTGCAGTAAAAAAAAAAGCTAAATGTACAGGAAAGTGTTGACTCAAAAAAGTGTGAGCCCAGAGCAAGTTGCTGCTGCTGATTTCTCTACAACTAATTTGTTTAATGAATGCGATGGAAGAGTGAGGTGGCAACAGAGGACTGATTGGGGGCAACATGAGGGGAGGAACAGAGAATTGGGGGCGGTTGAGCAAGGGAGGAGTTTCACACAGGGAGAAGAAAATGTGAAAGAAAAAGGCAAATATTCAGTAGGAATCAGCAAAGAAATAGACGAGATGGGGAGGTGTGTTGCAGGTAACAACAGGAAGAGCACAGAGATGTAAATGTAAATGTAAATGTAGTTGAGCTTATATAGCGCACAGCTACCCGCAGTGGGTTTCCCGGCGCTTGCTTAGGGAACCCTTCCTGGTATTCCCCTGTGAGATAGCAGGGTATCCACAAGGTGAAAGTCAGGCATCCCGCCGCGAGGGGCCGTTGTGGAGATTAAGCAAGCTATTGCCCAGAGTCACAGAGTGTGAACCCGTGAGTCGAGGAGGCACCGGGGCGAGAATTATCGAGTCTGTGGAATTTTTTTTAGCCCAAGACCCCGCCGAGGCGGGGAATTGAACCCTGGTCCAGGACCAATCTCAGCTTCCGGGTCTGCTGCCTCTAACCCCTGAGCCACACTTCTCCACATACATCAGTTCCAACCACATCCACAGGACCAGAGCCTTCCGGCAAGGACTTCACTCAGCCCCACGTGTTGCAGTGCCACATGGCAGTGGTGTTGTGTCTGATGACCTGTACCAGCCTCCCTTTGGTGGATGGTAGAACTGCTTTTAACAGTAGGCAAATTACCAGCAACTCCAACTGAGTGATATGGAGACAGCTTTTTCAACAGTAAGCAGAGTCCTCTAATCTACACCTCTGCCAGATGATTCCCCAACCCAGCAGTGACACATCCACCACCACTGTCGGCTCTGTGTGGGGGACTGGTCAGGTTGTGGTCGAGCTGCCACAACTGTAGATTTTGTGCAGTCTCTTATGAAACCTGAATCATATCGGACAGGCTTTCTTGGTGCTGAGGTCACTGAGACTTCAGATCCCATTAAAGATCCTGTATTGATCACCTGGTTAAGTGGCAAGCAGGATGCATGAAGCCAATAGGCAAGAAAGCCTCAGAAATGCTCGTACAGACATCCATTAGCACAACTGAAACATCAGGATCATAGCCCGAATGTCCTGATCTCGTAGTAATGGAAGAAAGACCCTGAACTGAACCATGTCCAAGACAATTCCTATTAAAAGGAAGTCTCCCGGAATGAGTAAGAAGTGACTTTGGTTAATTGATCAAGACAACCAATGATGTCAAGAGGCCCACCATAGTCTGCAGGTGGTATATGACCAAATGTAGTGAGCTCACCTTCGATATCTCGTCATTGAGGGGGAGAAAGCTGGTATCCCCAACCTGTGAAGATGGGCAGTTACAACTACAATGACTTTTGTGAACACTCCAGGGGCAGTAGTAAGGCCAAATCAAACTGAACATGCTATTGGCCAATCTGGAGCTGCAGGTAACAACTGAGAGATAGAACATGGGTCAGTGTGACCATTTTGACTCTGTTCTTCTGCTGGAAGGCACTCACAGGGCGGAGATCTCAAACAGGACAAAGGCTTCCATTCTTCTTTGGTATGAGGAAATAGTGCTTTAACAACCGTCCCTATCTCCGAGTCAGGAACCCTGTCAATGGCCTCTTTGGATAGTAGAGCTCACACATCTTGCAGTGAGATGGTTAGCTTATCCTCTGAAAGTCATTCTGATGTGGGAGAGTGCTGTGTTGGGTTAGAAAGAAACAGCAGGAGGTAGTCCAAGATAATCCGAAGGACCATCTGTAAGATATAATGGATTGCCACTTGAGAGGAACTGCTGGATCCTGCCTACCACAGGGCAGGTGTGCTCCCCTAAGGCCAAACTGAAGTTACTTGGAGGCTGTTGCCACAGGGAGGGGGACAGAGAAGATAGGTGCCCTTGGTGACTTGTGTGTTGCCTGATCCCCATCACCAGTCATGAAACAATTGGGGTGGCTGCATGTGCGGGGCGGGGAAGCCTGGTATTGCCTCTGCACCATCCTTCTTGAGTAGCCTCATAACATAGAAGGGGTCCGTCAAAAGTCATATCCATAAGGGGTGAAAACATGTCTCCAGAAAAACCTGTGGATCGCATCCGTACATGGCACCGAAACACCACACTAGCACCAACTGCTTGCCCCAAGCAATCAGAAGCATCCAGGACAGCATGAATCACATATTTGGCAGAAACCTGGCCATCTAGAATGGTTTGTACCAATGAGGTCCTAAACTCTTCAAAGACTTCCAGCACAATGTCACTGACCGTATACCCAAGGGAGTACAAACAACAGCTGTTAGACCTGGCATCTTTGGCGTGGTTTCCCTTGACTTTTTGCCTCTACCTCCTGTATTTTTGACGCTGTGCTGGATTTAGTTTTTGATGATTTAGATGCTTTGTGCACTTTGTCACTGCTGATTAGTGTCAAAGTGCAATTGTTCCCTGGGTAAATTGCTATTATAATTGGTTCTCCATAATTGGCATATTTGTTTTACAAGTAGGTCCCTAGTAAAGTGCGCTGAGTGTGCCAGGGCTGGTGCTTGAAATGCTGTTAGTGGGCCTGTAGCACTGATTGTGCCACCCACATGAGTAGCCCTAAAATGATGTCTCATGCCTGCCACTGCAGTGCCTGTGTGCAGTTGCTAACTGCCATGCTGACCTGACCAGTGTTTCCACTGGCGAGGCCTAGCCCTTCCCTTTCTGTACACATTGGACACCCCTATGGAAGGCTCAAAGTACCCCCATGGGCAGGGTGCAGTGTATGTGAAAGGTAGAGCATGTGCTAGTGTGGGTGACATGCTCTGATAGCGAAATACTGCCAATTTCGTTTTTCACTATTGAAAGGCTATCTTGCCCATAGGCTAGAATGGGGAATGCTGTGTATAAAGTTTACCTGCATATCTTCCCATACGAGCAAGATGGAAAATTAAAGGCTGGTATCCCTGAACTCATAATTTAGTGACCCATCTTTTAGGAAGGATAGTTTTTAAATCCTGTGTTTGAAAACAGCACTTTTAGAAAGTGGCTGTTTTCTTGTCTGACCTTTCTGTGTGCCTTGGCTTGTTAGTGAATTGACTGTCTGGTTTGTGGGTGTCAGGGTTGGGGTGGCTCCATGAGGCTAGGTGAGTCAGCACTAGGGTGATTAGCTTTATCTGCATCCTGAGTGGTGGGAGGGGATAACACCTGCACCTGAATAGGGCTGTGCCTGCCTTCCACAAAGCTGACTACACCTCCTGCTGGACAGCTGACAACCCTGCCCCTCTCTCTCATAGGAAAGAAGGAGTCATGTAAACAGAGTGCTCCAGGACGGACCAAAACTGGTTTGGACTAGGCCAAGGCCTCTCTGCCTTCATAGAACAAAGAGAATGTTGGTATAAAAAGGGATACTCAGACCCCTGAACTTCAGATAATCCTGGAATCAAGAAGGAACCTCTGCCATGGAGAAAAGCTGGAAGACTGAAGAGGATGGACTGCCCTGCTGTGTATTTGTAGGCTGACCTGCAATTGCTATTCTACCCAGGAGAGGGGAAGGACTTTGCTGTTGCTGTGTCCCTTGCTTGAAGAGATCCCCAAGGGCCTGAGAAGAGCTGGCCTCCTGTTAAAATGTCCCAGGAACAAAAGGACTTCACATCCGGCATCCTTTCCCTTGAACTCTTTTTAAAGACTTATTTTGGAACAGTGTATGTTGGATTTTTGTCGTTTTGGTCTTGTGTAGTTTAGATAAAGATACTTTATTTTTCTAAACTGGTGTGGAGTCCATTGGCGGTGTTTCCACTGTGTTAATGTGAGTGTTGGTACAAATACTTTACACATTGCCTTTGATAAGCCTGTCTGATCGTGCCAAGCTACCAAGGGGGTGAGCAGGGGTTATCCAAAGTGTGTATCCGCCTTACCCTGACTAGAAGCAACCTACCTCTGCCAATTAGAGACCCCCAGATCTAACATTGGTGGTCAGCGGTGAGGATTTGAACTTGTTTTTGTATTTGACCCTAAGTAATTGGTGTACATCACTAGTCTAGTGCAGACCACTTCTCAACCACATACCGTGTTTTTATTTTTTGATTCTATTTTCGAGTAACTCTTCAAAAGCATCATGTCTCAGAGCGCAGCAAGTGAAAAGGCAGAATTGGAGTTTCACATTGAGGATCTGTATTCATACAAGGTTGAGGAGCTTAAACAATTCTGCAAAAATCTTGGTTGCCCCGTGAAAAGCAGCTCTAGGAAGGATGAGCTGCAGAGTCCCTTGAAGGCCTGGTGGGAGGCCCTAGATGGAAATGATGCACGTGGGAGGAATGGTTTTCAACCCCAAGATCTGCCCACGAGCAGACCAGGCTCAAGGCCTGGCAGCAACCATTCCAGTAGGGGTCCCACTCCAGAAGAGTTAGAGGAGAATAAAAGAGTGATAGATCATGATTTGGAAGTCATGAGAATCAAGATGAAGCAATTGGAATTAGAGAAAGAGGCAGAGGAGAGCAAGAATGCTCGTGCCCTGGAAGAAAAGAGATTGCTTTTGGCTCATGAATTGAGCATGAAGAAGCTAGATATCAAGGCCAAGCAGGAAGAGTCCAATTCAAATGGTGGCAGCGCACAGCCAGTGCAGGGGGGTAAAGTATATATCCCCAAGGATTTGGTACAGAATTATAATAGGAGTGAGTTTGAGTTTGAGTTTAAAAGTATTTCTAGAGCGCACGTACACCCAGCGGTTTCATGGCGCTATGCAGTACTACAAAACCCAAGGAACAGAAAGACTAGGGAGCCAAGGGGGCAGTTAAGAAGGGAAGGCCTGAGTAAAAAGAAAAGTTTTGAGGGCTTTGCGGAAAAGGGAGTACTGAGGGCAGGATCTCAAGTGGATCGGGAGAGAGTTCCAAAAGGCAGGAGCCAAAGTGGAAAACTTGGATCCTCCCCATTTTTTTCGTTTAAAGCGGGGGACTACGAGAAGTTGTTGGGTGGCTGAGCGCAATTCTCTAGATGGGGTGTAAGCGTGAATTGCAGAACCGATGAATGCAGGGGCAGAACCGGACCGGACATTAAAAATGATGCAGCCCAGCTTAAACAGGGCACGTTGCTGTACGGGGAGCCAATGTAAGGATTTCAGAAGGGGCGTGACATGATGTGATTTGGCTAAGTTAAAAACCAGGCGGGCCACCTGGTTCTGGACCAACTGGAGACGCCTCACGAGGTACGCCGGCATGCCACAATAAAGGGCATTGCCGTAGTCCAAGCGGGACGTCACCATCGCCAGGAGTGTAAGTTTGAGGGCAGAAGGGGAAAAGAACCGGGAGACTTTGCGGATTGTCCGGAGGGAAAGAAAAGCTGAAGATACAACCGCACTAACTTGGGAATGAAGGGAGAGTTGATCATTGAGTTTGAAGCCAAGAGTTTTAACAGAGGAAGAGGAAATGGGTGAGGGACCTAAAGAAGGGGGCCAAAAGAGAGAGGACCATGGACTGGAGCAACCACCCGTCAACACCAATTCCGTTTTGTCGGGATTGAGTTTCAGGTTGTTGTGATTCATCCAGTCCTGAATGAAGGTCATAACAGAGTGAAAATTGGATATTGAGGCAGGGGAAGAGGATAAAGAAAAAATTAGCTGGAGGTCATCTGCATAATTGTAAACAGAGACCTCCAGCTGTTGTAGAGCAAAAATAAGAGGGGCAATGTACAGATTGAATAACAATGGGGAAAGGGAGGATCCTTGGGGAACCCCGCACAGTACAGGCCGAAAGTTGGCTGAATAATCACCCAAGCGGACTGCTTGAGTGCGGCCACTCAGGAAGGAGGACAGCCAGACCAGGGCCGAACCCCCGATTCCCGCCGCTCCGACACGGGAAAGTAAGATGGCATGGTCCACCGTGTCGAACGCGGGGAGAGATCGAGGAGGACCAAGGCCTAGTGTCCATACCCTCCCTGAGGTTGTCCAGGACCGATATAACCACGGACTCCGCGGAATGTGCAGGGCGGAAACCAGCCTGCCTGGGGGCCAAGAGACTGTTCCTTTCCACAAAGGAGCTCATAGTTCTTACTACATGGCGTTCTAGTACCTTGGCCAGAAAAGGCAGGAGAGAGATAGGGCCGTAGTTGGCTGAAACAGAAGGGTCGGCGCCAGTTTTTTTTAAGATGGGTAAAATTACCGCCGATTTAAGTGATGGAGTGACAATACCCTGAGAAAGTGAACTGTAAAGGAACGTGAGGGGTGGTGAGGGGCAGAAAGAATAAATCTGTTTCAGAATATAAGCAGGGCAGGGATACAGAGGGGAACCAGACTTAACCAGGGGAATGAGGGAAAGGAAGGAGTCAGCTGTGAGAAGAGGGATAGAATCCAGACGCGCTGCGACTGGGGCACAGTGAGGATTAATGAAGGAGGGGGACAGGAGGGGAATATTGGCTCTGATCGTGCTGATTTTATCAAGGAAAAAAGAGTTGAGGGAATCGCAGAGGGGCTGTGAAGGAGAGGGTTTGAGTGTGGCCCTATCGGAATATGCTAGATCTTGAACAATGGCAAAGATTTCTCTGGGACGATTTTCGGCGAACTGAATTTTAGACGGGAAATAGGCCTTCTTAGTTTCCAGAATGGATTTCTTATATAGGGCCGAAAGGGTGATAAAATGATTTCTTGAAATGGGACAGTAGTCCCGCCGCCAGAGGCGCTCCGCTCAGCGAAGATTAAGTTTTTGAATCTTCAATTCGTTATTAAACCAACGGTTTGCATCTTTAGAGCGCTTAGATGATATGCGCTTTAGAGGGGCGACTAAGTCACAGCCGGCCCGCAACCAGCCATTGATGGATTCCGCTTGTCCAAGAGATGGCAGCCCTGAAAGATCCGGGCTGGCCGCGGAGAGTGTGGCAGACAAGGAAGCTACGTCCATGCGGTTCCATGAGCGCACCCAGGTGTTTTTGACTGGGGGAGGCTTAGGAACTGAGCAGAGGGATAAGGAAAAGGAAATAAGAAAATGATCAGACCAGGTGCAGGGGGAGATGGATAGTGAAGTAACCGGGCAATCTCGGTACCAAATTTGGTCGAGGGTGTGGCCCAGACTGTGGGTAGGGGCGTGAACAGCGGAGGTAAATTTAAGAGAGCGGAGCAACTCTGAAAACTCCTTGGAAGCTTTACACTCAGCGGGGTCGGAGGGCCAAAAATTGAAGTCCCCAAGAACAACAATGGACGAGTGGTTGACTGCCAGGGTAGCCACCAAGTCTTGGAAGCTAGGAAGAAATAATAACGGGGAGGACGGGGGTCGGTAAATGAGGACACAAGTGAGTGGGGAAGTAAGGGAAAGTGAGCGGGCCACTAAACAATCCGATGAACCCAAGGGGGAAAAAACTAGAGGTTGAAAAATTATTTCTTTCCCGGCAATCATAGCAACTCCGCCTCCTGGCTTGCCGAGAGAGCGATCGGCTCGGAGAGCATAATAGGATGGGGGGAGCATTGCCAGTAGAGAGGGGAGGGAGCTATCAGAAAACCAGGTCTCGGTAAGGAATAGGAGGTCAGGTTTGTGTGAATCCAATAGCGTGAAGAGATCGTGTTGATGCTTAACTGCCGATCTGGTATTGAGGTACATCGCGGAAACAGCCGTAAAGGAAGGACCAGTGAGTAAGGGGGTGGTGGGGCGACTGGCCGAAGACAAGGGTGGAGAGTGGGAAAGGGCATGAGATGTGGAAAGGCCTAGCCTGATGATTCGGGCTGATACAATGTCATCTAGTGGCCACGGGCCTTGGAGACCGGTCAGCTGCACAGATGAATATTGAGTAAGAGAGGCAGAATGGCCAGCCCCTAGCCCCGGTCGGTCGCGGACGGGCGCAGACGGGCTTTCTTTTGGCACGCCTTCGGCGCGCAAACGTCGCGCCCGCTGCGCTCGTCCGCTGCGCTTCCGAGGGAAACACATGATTTATAGCAGGAAGGACAGATAGGCGGTGGGCGTGGCCTCCGAAGGGGGCATGGCCTGCGGGCTGGGCGAGGCGCTGGTGAGAAGCGTTCCACGCCTGATGACAAGCAGCGCTAAGTCCGCTTTCCAAAAGCGTGAAGATGTCAGGGGGTAAGTGGTCTTTAAAAGCACAAAATAATATCTAGGATATCTAGGCCTGGTTTACCTCATATGAGATTGCTTTGAGAATGAATGGTGTGCCTGAACAGCATTGTGGGCGGGCCAATGGAAACATTTTGAGGCTTCTGGGAGGAGTGCTCTAGAGCCCTTAGAATTGGCAGGTGCCATGACCTATCCCAATATGAAGGAGGCCCTATTCCTCAGGTATGGACTTACTCCAGAACAGTATAGACAACAGTTTAGGAACTCCACGAAGAAAGAGTCTGAGACTTGGATGAAGTGTGTGAATCTGTACACGTGTGCACTTGAAGGTTGGATAAAAGGCAGCAGAGTAACTGATTATACGGGGTTGTTGCATTTAATTAGTTGGGAGCACTTGAGTAGTTTATGTGTTCCAGAGCTGCGCAAGCATCTTTTAGACAGCAAGCTCACTGACCCCATTGAGCTTGCTAAGGAGGCGGACCGCGGGACCAGCACCAGGGTCCACTTGGGGATTGTGGGTACCACAGCCAAAGGTGGGCAGGGTCCCCAACAGAAAAGTGGGGGGACAAGGGTAACCAAAAGGAGTTCTCTCAAGGGCCCCAAAACAGTTCCCAGGGAAAGGAGTCCGAGCCCCCAAACCTAAACCAACCTGGCCCCTCTGGGCCAGGCGGGACAACAGGGGTCCCTCTACCTGCTTTCACTACAATGAGGTGGGACATGTTGCCCCTAAGTGTCCCAAGACACTCCCAGCACCCACTGGTGCTCCAACGCCGGGTTTATTGAGTGTAGCTTTGGGGGAGGATATAGTCCCAGTGAAGGGGACGGACCAGCAGTAATGACCCTTGCCTCTTTAGGAGACCGAGAGATGGTCCAGGAAACCTATCTGCCCGACAACACAAAAAAATACGGGCAGTGGGTGACCAATAATGGGAGGAGGGTGGAGGCTCTGAGAGACACAGGAGCCAGTGTGACATCTGTAAAGTGTCAGTGGGTGTCTGAAGAGCAGGTAATTCCCAATGTACTTCACCCAATAGTGTCAGCCGACAATTCAGTGCGCCTCTGCAAAGTGGCGCAGGTTCCCTTTGAGTGGAAGGAGTCTCAGGTCTCTTGAAGGTTGTTGTGAATCCATCCATGCCTGTATACTGTCTGCTAGGCAATGACCTGGAGATTTCCCAATGGAAGGAGGTGGAACACCAGGCTCATCTGGAGATGTTGGGTCAGCCTGAGTGGATCTGTGTGACCACTCGGTCCATGGTGGCCAGTAGGGGTGATTCAGCAGACCTGGAACCTGAAACAGTGGCCCAGGTGCCTACCAACAAGGGAAGGGGCAGGGGGAGTGGGAAACCCACCCTAGCTGTTCCCACGGCCAGGAAGGAGAAGAACCTGAGGAAGATGCCCTGGAGCCTACCGGGGAACAGGTGGCCGAACTGGATGACCGGCCTGAGCTGACCCATTGCCAGCAAGAAGAGGGCCCCTTCAGGGAGGAGTTCTGCAAGGCGCAGATGGAATGCCCTTCTCACAAGGGGTGCGGGACCAGGCTGCAGACCAGGCAGCACGTGGGGAGTCCAAGGATCATCTCATTTACTGGGAAGATGGGTTACTTTATAGTGAGACTAAGGTCGCTGAGCCCTGTGCAGCCTGTGTGTTGGTGGTACCCAAGCACTTCAGGGCCTTCCTAATGTGTCTGGCTCATGACATCCCTCTCGCAGGACATCTGGGGCAGGACAAGACCTTCCAAAGGCTTGTCACTCACTTTTTTATTGCCCCAGATGAAGAAGCACGTTGGTACATGCTGTAGGACTTGCCAGGCTTGCCAGGCAAGTGGCAATAGTGGCAGGAAGTGCAAGGCACCCCGCCAACCCTTTCCTGTGGCTTGCACCCCTTTCAAGCGGGTGGGCATAGACATTGTGGGGCCACTGGACCCCAGGAAAGCCTTAGGCAACAGGTTCAACCTGGTCTAGATGGACCATGCCACCCGGAACCCGGAAGCTGTCCCTCTCCAGACAATCACTGCCCCCGCGGTGGGCCGTGCATTGATGGGGATCTTTTCCCGTGTGGGGTTCCCCAGAGAGGTGGTCTCCGACCGGGATACCAACTTCATCTATAGGTACATGAAGTCTTTGTGGGAGGAGTGTGGGGTAACTTATAAGTTCAGCATTCCTTACCACCCTCAAGGAAACGGGTTGGTTGAGAGATTCAACCCAACTCTGAAAGGTATGAAAATGGGCCTTGCAAAGCCCATGAAATGAAAGTGGGATGTCTTTTTATCAAGCCTATTGTTCACCTACAGGAAGGTGCCCCAGAAGTCCTTAGGGTTCAGTCCCTTTGAACTCCTGTACTGCCACTCTGTGAGAGGGCCTCTCAGTCTAGTGAAGGAGTGTTGGGAGAAATCCCCTGGTAAGACCCCCAGGATGTGTTCAGCTACATGTTGGCCTTCTGCAACCAGACACAACGTTCAGGAAACTCGCTCAAGGGAACCTGAAAGCTAGCTAGGAACAAATGAAAAGATGGTACAACCAGAATGCCACTCTGGTCGAATTTCAACCTGGGCAGAAGGTATGGGTGATGGCGCCAGTGGAGCCTTCCCCTGGTAAGACCCCCAGGAGGTGTTCAGCTACATGCTGGCCTTCTGCAACCAGACACAACGTTCAGGAAACTCGCTCAAGGGAACCTGAAAGCTAGCTAGGAACAAATGAAAAGATGGTACAACCAGAATGCCACTCTGGTCGAATTTCAACTTGGGCAGAAGGTATGGGTGATGGCGCCAGTGGAGCCTTTTGCGCTCCAGGACAAGTGGACTGGGCCATACGAGGTGGTGGAGCGCAAGATCGATGTAACCTAACTGGTTAACTTGCAGACTCCCAGGAACCCCTTGAGGGTCCTACATGTGAACCGCCTTAAACCCCACTTTGATAGGTCTGATGTGACAATGCTCCTTGCTACAGATGCTGGGATGGAAGAGGATAGTGACCTTCTTCCTGACCTCCTGTCAGCCACAGAGCAAGATGGGTCAGTGGATGGAGTGGTCCTCTCGCCCACCCTGACCCCAGAACAGCAGAGGGACTGTCGCCAGATGTTGGGTCAGTTTGCCTCCCTGTTCTCCTGACCCCAGGAGTCACCAATTGGTGCATCCATGATGTGAACACTGGAGATAGTCTACCTGTGAAGCAGAAATTCTACAGGGTAGCTGACAAGGTCAGGGCCAGCATCAAGGAAGAGGTTTCCAAGATGTTGGCGCTAGGGGTAAATGATCCCTCCAGCAGCCCCTGGGCTAGCCCAGTGGTCTTAGTACCAAAAGCTGCTGCCCCCCCCGGTGCCACTCCAGAATTCCGGGTTTGTGGGGACTACCGTGGGCTAAATGCAGTCACCAAAACTAACGCACTAGAGCTGATGAGCTCATGGATCCGTTGGGCGCTGCCCAGTACCTCAGTACATTTGACTTAACATCTGGGTACTGGCAGATTGCCTTAACTGAGGGGGCCAAGGAGAGGTCTGCGTTTTCAACACCAGAGGGGCACTTCCAGTTCCGTGTCATGCCCTTTGGGTTGAAGAACGACCCTGCCACGTTCCAGAGACTGGTCAACCAGGTACTGTCAGGGCTGGAGGAATTCAGCGCTGCTTACCTAGATGATATTGCGGTGTTCAGCTCGACTTGGGAGGAACAGTTGCAACACCTCTGCAAAGTGTTGAATGCTCTCGAAAGGGCAGGCCTCACTATCAAGGCCAACAAGTGCCAGATAGGGCAGGGATCTGTCGTGTGCTTAGGACACCAGGCAGGGAGCGGCCAGGTGGCGCCCCTACAGGTGAAGATTGACACCCATCTGGCTTGGGAGCCCCCCAAGATCCAGACAGAGGTGAGAGCCTTCCTAGGTCACACCAGGTATTACCGAAGATTTGTCAAGGGATATGGCATCATTTTTGCCCCCTTGACAGAGCTAACTTCAAGGAAGCAGCCCAGGAGAGTGAATTGGACCGATGCCTGTCAAATTACTTTTGATGCCCTGAAGACTGCCATGTGCACAGCCCCTGTGCACAAGGCGCTTGATTTCTCCAGTGAATTTGTAGTGCAGACCGATGCTTTAGTGCATGGTGTGGGAGCGGTGCTCTCACAACTGAACAACGAGGGCTTGGACCAACCTGTAGCTTTCATTAAAAGAAGGTTACTTCTGAGGGAACAGAGATGGAGTGCGATTGAAAGGGAAGCTTTTGCTGTGGTCTGGGTTCTGAAGAAGCGGAGGCCCTACTTGTTTGGGACTCACTTCCGGGTTCAGATAGACCACAGGCCGCTCAGATGGTTAATGCAAATGAGCGGTGAGAACCCAAAACTGTTGAGGTGATCCATCTACCTACAGGGAAGGGACTTTACGGTGGACCACCGTCCTGGTACGGAACACGCCAGTGCTGATGGTCTGTCCAGGTTTTTCCGCCTTAGTGATGAGAACTCCCAAGAGGATGGGTAGTTCTCCCCACTTTTAGCTGGAGGGGACATGTGTTAGACCTGGTATCCCCTGACTCTTTACCTCCTCTATTGTTGCCGCTGTGCTGGATTTCGTTTTTGCTGGTGTAGATGCTTTGTGTACTTTGCCACTGCTGATCAGTGTCAAAGTGCAAGTGATCCCTGGGTCAATTGCTATTATAATTGGTTATCCTTGATTGGCATATTTGTTTTATCATTACATCCCTAGTAAAGTGCACTGAGTATGCCAGGGCTGGTGCTTCAAATGCTACTAGTGGGCCTGCAGCACTGATTGTGCCACCCACATGAGTAGCCCTAAAATGGTGTCTCAGGCCTGCCACTGCAGTGCCTGTGTGCAGTTGCTAACTGCCATGCTGACCTGACCAGGGACCCCACTGGCCAGGCCCAACCCTTCCCTTTCTGTACACATTGGACACCCCAATGGAACCCCCTTGGGCAGGGTGCAGTGTATGTGAATGGTAGAGCATGTACTAGTGTGGGTGACATGCTCTGATAGTGAAATACTGCCAATTTCGTTTTTCACTATTGAAAGGCTCTTTTGCCTATAGGCTTGCCTATAGGCTAGAATGGGGAATGCTGTGTATAATGTTTACCTGCATATCTCCCCATAGGAGCAAGATGGAAAATTAAAATCTGGTATCCCTGAATTCAGAATTTAATAACCCATCTTTTAGGAAGGATGGTTTTTAAATCCTGTGTGTGAAAACAGCACTTTTAGAAAGTGGCTTTTTCTTGTCTGACCTTTCTGTGTGCCTTGGCCTGTTTGTGAATTGACTGTATGGTTTGTGAGTGAAAGGGGCTGGGGTGGCTCCAGCAGGCTGGGTGAGTCAGCACTAGGCTGAATAGCTGTATCTGCATCTTGAGTGGTAGGAGGGGATAACACCTGTGCCTGAATACGGCTGTTCCTGCCTTCCACAATGCTGGCTCCACCTCCTGCTGGGCGGCTGATGACCCTGCCCCTGTCTCTCAAAGGAATGAAGGAGTTGTGTAAACAGAGTGCTCCAGGACTGACCAGAACTGGTTTGGACTAGGCCAAGGCCTCTCTGCCTTCAGAGAACAAAGAGAATATTGGTATAAATAGGGATACCCAGACTCCTGAACTTTAGATCATCCTGGAATCAAGAAGGAACCTCTGCCAAGGAGAAAAGCTGGTAGACTGAAGAAGAAGGACTGCCTTGCTGTGTGTTTGTAGGCTGACCTGCAGTTGCTATTCTGCCAAGGAGAGGGGAAGGACTTTGCTGTTGCTGTGTCCCCTGCTTGAAGAGATCTCCAACGGCCTGAGAAGAGGTGGCCTCCTGTTAAGAAGTCCCAGGAACAAAAGGACTTCCCCCCCAGCTTCCCCCCTGAACTCTGCTTTGTGATTTCTGACCTGCCTAGAGTGCTTGATCCATTTGTGGGGCCTCTGGAGGTTGTTTCCTGCTGATTGGGGAGCTGCAAAAGAAGAAAAGAAGATCTACAATTTTACATGCATCACTCGCTTGCGGATCGCATCGTCAACAGTGCAAGAGAATTCAGGTCGCCGCGAAGATCGTCGCAGCGCCTGTTGCGGCTGCAAGAACCGAAGCATTTTTCACTTGCGGAACGCATCGCCCCGGTGCTTGAAGATTCCTGTTGCTGCAAATATCATCGCAGAGTTTGTTGTCTCTGTGAGACCCGTCGCATCGCTTGCCTGCGGACTGCATCCCATCGCTGTGAACATGGTCGCAGAGTCAACGCATCGAGGGGCCACAACAGAAGAGGATCAACGCTGGCCGTGCATCGCTGCCGCACTGAAGATTGTCGCCGTCCTAAAGATCGGTGCATCGGGCCTGTGTGAGACGCTTCCTACCTGAGAACCTGCAACCCGGAATCCATATAAGGTATTGCATCGCTCCCCATACAGATCAGATTCGACACAACCCGCCCGCTGTGTGCAGCGGGGTTATCGCATTGCCTCCCCAGGGTCTCAGGAGTGATGCATCACTTGTTTGCTGGCGCTGCAGCTGCCGCTTGGAACTTTTGTCGCATCTACATGTACTTTGGGCTAAAAGTGACGCAACTGTGGATTATCTTGGTGCAAACCTTTGAACTCCTTTTAAAGACTTACTTTGGAACAGTGTATGTTGGATTTTTTTTGTTTTGGTCTTTGCAGTTTAGATAAAGATACTTTATTGTTTTTTAATTGTTTTGTAGTCCATTTGTGGTGTTTTCACTGCGTTACTGTGAGTGTTGGTACAAATACTTTTCACATTGCCTTTGATAAGCCGGTCTGCCGTGCCAAGCTACCAAGTGGGTGAGCAGGGGTTATCCAAAGAGTGTATCCCCCTTACCCTGACTAGAAGCAAGGGTCCCTATTTGGACATTGGTACCTACCTCTGCCAATTAGAGGCCCCCAGATCTAACAACAGCCTAGTAGGCAAACTGCATTAACCAACCTCCAGACTAGGCAGGCCAAAAAGAAGATTTGTTTCTTGAATGCCTCAATCCTTTTCAATTCCCTGACAGTGGGAGTCATGGAGAACGAATTAGGATTCACCTTGCTGGTGGATGCTTGAGCTTCCAAACTCCAAGAGTTGGATGCTGTGTAGGAAAATCAGGGTTGCCAGATGCCAGTCTGAGAATTAGCCTGCATAGAGACAAAAGAGACATCTGGTGGGGGGAGAACTGCTGTTGCCAAGGACAGGAAGGAGTCTGGGTAGCCAAACTAGTCTTCGAAGAGGGAAAGGCCTCCCTCTTACTTCCTGCACCCCCAGCCTGATGGGAGACCCTGTAATTGAATTAGCAGAGGGGCTGGAAGGAGTGTGCTAAGGAAAATTAGCCTCACATGTAGCTCCAGTAGACATGTTCTCGAATGTTGGATTTTTGACAAACAGTTTTTTTCTGGGACAAAAATATGCCACTCTTTGAAGGATGTTATCATACCTGAGGGTGGCAACCTGTAACCCATAGGTTGGGGTGCACCACCTGCTTGTCACCCCAGAAGCATAGATATATATGGGAGAGCTGCCTAGCAACTCAGATCCCTGCCTTGAAACTGCAACAAGAAGAAGGATTACTCTGCTGGACCCTTGGACTGCACAACAGAGTACTGCACCCATAACAACTGCACCTGCTGCAAACTTTGGTCTTCAGTCTAAAAAGGACTTCGCCTTGCTTTGAAAGTCAGAGGAGTTCACTCCCTGAAAGAAACCGGAGAGAAGAGCTCCACCTGCTTCATCTCCACCAAGAAGAACCCAACTGACCACATTTAACTGGACTTTTAAGGATTTGGCCAGGTACATTGCAGAACTTGCAGTTCCAACATCCAAAGGAGCAGCTCAGAGATTCTGTAACTTTGGATTGGTTTTGTTGACAGTTGGGAACCCCAAAAGTCCCTTATGGAGGCATCACCAGATATTTGAAATCATTTGGAGCATTTTAACCAAAGAGTTCTATAAGTTGACCGACCCGTCATCGAGAGTTAAGCCAGCGATGTCGAACCGTGACACCGACCTGAAATTAAGGTTTGCCCTGCTGAAGCTCTGAAGCTTTTTGCCATCAACGAGACTTCCAGTAATCGACTGAGGCATCCTGATGAAGCAAGCTGCTGTTGTGAAACCCAAACCCGGCCTGCCGAGGAGAACCGCACAACATTGAGAGAAAAAGCTCCAGAAAGGTGACTAAGTCAGAAGGTAAAAACTTGACTGTGCCCTACTGATCACTGTATATAACCGGTACTTCATTGCTGTCAACTTCAAACTTTGACTTTGCCCCAGTGAAGTGCGTCCAGATGTCCTAAGTTGGCACTTTTAGATTTTAAGCACTAGAACATGTTCATTATTTAAAAATGTATTTCTCCTGTTCCCTACATTGGAATTTTTTTTGTTTTGGTGTCATTTTAATAATACAAATATTTCCTATTTATATAAATTGATGTTGGATTTTTGTTGTGTGTTGTGTCTTACCTATTTAGGACCCTATTCCGAATCGGGACAGAAGGGCTCTGAACCATGTTTGGAGCCCTTCCGACTGAAATGGCTCGGTCGGAAAGGAATCCGACTCGGATTTACGGATGGCCTACGACGGGCTCGGAGAGCCCGTCTGCCATCCAGAAATCCTCAAGAACTGCCCCGGTCGCCTCTTTACGACCGAGGGAGTACGATGGCAGTTTTTCACTGCCTTTTCGTGCCCGTCTGTCCAGCACGAAACGGCAGTCAGAAACTGTCTTTGGGGGCCCCCAGCAGGGCCCCCATTGGTGCAAGGCTGCTGAGTGGCAGCCTTGGGGCACCTATGTTACCCCTCTGTGGATCCATACACACTAACCTCAGCGAATGCCAAGGGTGATATGACAGAGTATCATATTGTTAAGCACCCAAGCAATCAGCTAGGTTTGACGAATTATTATACCATGTTGCACATTGTGGTATTACGCGATGAGGAGCTTAGTATGGACCATTAAAAATGTCCCATTTATTCATGGTGTTCACATGACAGAATCTCGCATTTCTCAACACATGTGTGAGAAGCTGACTAAATACCCCCAGCCTTCCCATCAGTTCCCATCGACGGGGAGACCGAGAGGACGCCTATGAGAAAGCAGCTGGAAGCACTGAAGATAGACAGTAAGAGTATGCATGATGCTGTATGTGTGTATGGGTGCTTCACTATGCTGGGAGGCCACAATACTTGGAGTTCTATTTTGTGTAGGAGTCCTTTTGACAAACCATCTGATTATAAATCAGGATGTTGGAAACTTTAACCACACATGACTATGTTTTACTTGTTTTCAGAAAGTCACAGTAGGTCCTTCCACCTCTGCCCTCCCATGGAGCGAGTAGGCTAGATTATAGGGTAAGGTAAAAAAACAGTAATTTCTTTGGTTTGCAAGGATACACGTGTACATGTCACGTGTCTCATATAGACTGAACCACGTGCGCAATAGGTATGGCGCTGCATGGATGGTATAGTGTACTAGTTATATGCATACTCACACTTTGGCGTGTATGTTTCTTTTCCTTTTTCTTTCCTTTTTCTACAGAGTCACTTGTTAGGTTACTACACCAAGAGGGGTATTTGTAATTCACAGCCCCTTCACACATTAGTAGTAGGTAAATTTTTTCTGACACTCGGTGCTGGGAAGTGGACCTCTAGGTAATAACCTCCCCTTTGGTCCTGAAGAATGCTGCGTACCCTTTGGGGACACGTTAGCAGAAACATGTCGACCCTTTATAACACGGTGAAGGGAGATTAATGTCCCACATCACTGACCACTTCTTTTAGCTACCATACCTTTGATCCCTGAATAAACTTAAGATATGGACAAGGGTAATGGTTTTTAATACACCTTTTCACTCCCCCACATCCATCACTTAGATTTAGAAGTGCATCCCTGTCTCCAGGTAAATGCCCGCCCTCTATCAAACCAAGTTTTTTGAGGGCGAGGACAGCCGATGATGAAGCATGACACCGGGCGGTGTGTGAGGCCAGTCGGTAACTTCTTATGAGATGCCCCCATTGGTAACGCCCCTCTGTGGATCCTTGCACCCGGTGGCAGGCACCTTGGGGTGCCGGCCACAGGGTGCAGGGATGAACTGCATCCCTGCTTTTCTCAATGCAGGCATACATTCCGGTTGGAATGCATGCTTGCATTGTGAAACATACGAATGCGACCGAACAGGGTTTGGTCGCATCGTACTAGCAGGGCCGTAACTGACCACTGCAGGTCGGACAGCTACGGCTCCTGACCGATGTTGGACGGACCCTTAATGTATCAGTGTTTTTAAATGCTTTACACACCTGTCTCCTAAGTTAAGCCTGCCTGCTTGCAGCCAGCTACTAATGGTTGAGTAAGGAAATAATTTATTGAGACCTTGGCTCAACCTTATATTCTGATTCTGGCCTTATTACTGGTGGTAGGCACCTACCTACATCTAATAATAAACCATCTTCCAACATGTGGTGAGCAGCAATGAGGATAGTACTTCTGTTTAACCACACCATACAGTATTTAAGTGAAGCACTTTAAAAATCCTCTACATTTAACCAGAGCAAAATAGATTTTTGAAATGTGGACTAATTAGTTATACTTTTGATTTTTCTAATTTGTTCTTGAGTTCAATTGGTGGCAATTTCTTTTTGTGACCATAAGGGTGGGCAGACAAAATATCAAATTTAAAATATCGACGTACATTAATATTGAGTTTTTAATATCGTAGGGACAGAATATCAAAATCAAGAATATCATTGACCAGAATATCGACTCCAAGGTAAGTAATATCAAAGCAAGTAATATCGTAAGCAAAAATATCGTTGGTAATAATATCGAAAACATTTTTAGTGTTATGTATTTTAGTGTGTATTTCATATGGATGTTAAACATTTTTTAGTGTATTTTTATAAATTTTAAAATAAATGTTAATAAATTAGTCATTTTGTGTTTTAGTATTAGAGCGGGTTATGGGTTTATAGGGGAATAGGGTGGGAAGTAATTTAGTTATAATTAATTCATTAATATGTTTTTATTAATGGGTATTGATGATTAATTAATTGTTAATTATTAATTGGTCATTCATTTGTATTAATTAGTTAATTTTATTAATTAGAACGAATTTATTAATAATTTATATGTATTGTTGCTAATTAATTTATTGTTAATTAATAATTAATTGGTTATAAATTTTAATGAAGTGATTAATTGATACTTAAATTACTTTTGTGAGTTTTTTATGTGTAGTGGGTTGTGGGTTTATAGGGGAATAGGGTGGGAAATAATTACATTAAATTAATTAATGAGATTGTTTTTATTTATTGGTATTTATTATTAAGTAATAGTTAATTACTTATTAATTGGTCATTATGTTGTACTAATTTGTTAATTATATTAATTAGAATTACGGTGCTGATAATAATTATTATTTATTGTTATTGCTAACTAATCTAGTGATAGTTAATAATTTCTGATTAATTATTAATTGGTAATCAATATTTATTAATTAGTTAATTTATAATTATATGGATTTATTATTAAGTAAATATTAACTTTAATTTATTGTTATTTATTAATAAACTATTTTAAATAATTATTAATGTGTTATTTTTAATTAAAAAATATGTAATCGATGAGTATGTTAATTTACCCCTACGCTATCCAGCGCTTTCCCTACTGTTGCACTCTCTGGAGTGGGAATAGTAATTTTTTACCCCTACGCTATCCTGCGCTTTTCCTACTGTTGCACTCACTAGTGGGAGAATAGTAATTTTTACCCCTACGCTATTCAGCACTTTCCCTACTGTTGCACTCTCTGCAGTGGGAATAGTAATTTTTACCCCTATGCTATCCAGCGCTTTCCCTACTGTTGCACTCTCTGGAGTGGGAATAGTAATTTTTAGACTCATGCTATCCAACGCTTTTCCTACCGTTGCACTCACTGGAGTGGGAATAGTAATTTTTATCCCTACGCTATCCAGCGCTTTCCCTACTGTTGAACTCACTGGAGTTGGAATAGTAATTTTTACCCCTACTCTATCCAATCTTTCCTTACTGTTGCAATATGTGGAGTAAGTATATGTATACATTTATATATAGATGTTTAATTAATTTTTAAATTATATTTATTAGTTATTTTTTAAATATGTTTTAGTTTATATCTATAATTTTGTAAATTATATGAATTTTTTACTATTTTTACATTATTATTAAAACATTTTAAAAAACTATATTTTTAACATCGATATTTTTTACAACAATATTTGTTTTCCGATATATTTGTACTTACCTTTATGTAGATAGGACTTTGATATTTTTGATGTCGATATTTCTGTGTCAATATTTTTGTAGGTCGATTTTCTGTCTTTCGATATTTTGTCATACAATCGACCCAAAGCTAGGGATATGATGGGCCTTGATCTGGCTACCCTGACTAAACTCACAACAGCCGAGCATATTGTACAGTATAGGGCTAGGGGGCTACAAGCTGCTAATAGGATTAAAAAAGCAGAGCTGATTAGGTCCCTTAAGGCCTGAGCAGTGACAGCTCCAGGGAATGAAGGTGACGGGGAAGATGACCCTTCCAACAACCTCCAGGTGTAGGATGATGATAACTTGTTCACTGCTTCTAGCTGGAGGTCCAGACATGCAGCTAATGGTGGGAAGGGAGGCACTTCCACGGGGCCCCAGCAGTGTCCCTTAGAGAAAGAGAGCTGGTGGTTCAGTTACCTTCTATAGCTCTAGAAAAGAAGAGGATGGACCTAGCTAGAGAGAAGTGGGCAGAGGCAAAAGCAAGATCGAATACTGGCAGTGAAGAAGAGGAAGACATGTGAAGGGGTGGGGAATTTGATCTCATACTTCCCAAGGGGATAGTTCCCAAGTACCAGGAGGGGAATGATACTGATAAATGGCTGACAGCATTTGAAAGGACCTTTATAAAGAGAAGGGTTCGCTCCAAATGCTGAGGTTCACTTCTGTGCGTGTTGATGCCAGTAGCTAGGAGGGATAGGCTGACCTTAGAGGGAGAAGCAAAGAATCTTACTCCCACATGAAGCAGTGTCTAACCATGAAATTTGGTTTCACCCCAGATCAGTACAGGATGAAGTTCAGTGATACCCAAAAAATCAGAACCCAATGCTAGGTGGACTTTGTAGACATCTTAGTATAGGCACTAGATGGTAGGATACAGGGTACGAAGGTAAGTAGCAATGAGGGGCTCTAAAATGTGTTCATGAAGGAGCACATTTTGAGTAATTGTACCTCATACAAGTTCTGCCAATATCTAGTTGACTCTAAACTGTCTGGTCCCAGGGAACTGGGGTAAACAGCTGATAGATGGGTGTGTTCAAGAGTGCCCCGGAAGTCCCGGGGGTAGACTTCAAGAAGGGGGGTTAGGCCCACAAAAACCTACGGAGGGAGGTGGTAAGCCCACCACAGGGACTCCCTCATTACTCCAGAACCCTAAAAGGGAGGAGAGCAAATCCCACCCCAAATATAATAAGCAGAGGTAGAGGGATCCAGAGCTAAAAGGCTACTTGGATAACAGGGTTGTTTTGACTGTCAGCTCTCAGGTCACTTCAGGGGTGTCCCAACCTGTTCCAAGAAGTTGGTTAGCACTGGGCTGTCCAGTGAAGCCATAGAGGAGGACTCCTCAGATGAGTAGGTCCTCATACTATTGTGCTGGGAGACAGGTCCAAATGGTGTACTGGTGATACCTGAGTGTTGGAGTAGGCACTTCCACCCCATTCAGTTGAATGGGATCCCTTCCATAGGCCTGAGAGACACCCGTGCCAGTCACACCATTGTGAGTGACAGGTTGGTGTCCCCAGATCAGTATGTACCAAGAGAGATAAGAAAGTTAAGGGCAGCACCAGGTGAGGTCACAACCAAATCTGTAGCCATAGCGCCCCTGGAGAGGCAGGGTACCCTTAGCTGGTACGAGGTGGCCTCTAAAGCAGCTCAGCCACCTTCCAGTGGAGAGCTTAGGGAGTGGTTCTGGACTTTGACAGCTGCCAGTAGCCTCTGCTGGGTGCTTGTCTTCATGGCAGCACGGTCCTTGGCATGGGAGGCAGACCCCTTAGCCAAAAGTAAGCTAGGCCCCTGACACCATGGAAGAGTTGATCAAGTGTTGGATAACCTTTGTCGGTAAACTAGGTGTTGCCCCAGCAAAGTTAGGGATATAGGAAGTTGGCACCTCACTACCATAACTAAAAAAGGGAGAAAGAAAATGAAACAGCAGTGATAAAGTTTCAGTTTAAAATGGGCCGTGTTACTGTAGAGTTGGGTCAGCTTCCAAGTGGACGCGACCTTAGCAGGCAGGAGGATGTACGTCAGAGAAGGCACTGCAATCTTACAGACTGGTTTCTTTAATTTCATCCTCGCCTAAATGATCAGGGAAACTCTCCCAGGGTTGGGGTGAGTCACCTGGGCTGTTGGCTGGGTAAGGGGGGGGGGGGAGAAAGTAAGGGCTTTTCTGCAGTGTCCCCCAACTTTTTGCCCCAATTTAGACTATTAGATGCTGTGTTTCTGACCCTGATTGTACGCTGGGCTCTGCTAACCAGACCCAGGGCTTGTTCTCTGTGTAAAAGGTGCATGCTAATTAGGTATACTTACAATTGTTACAGAAAACCTTTATTTTTAAGTTCCTAGTATATGGTAGGGCATGTAGGTTTAGAGGCTCAATATATTTAATGCACTTAAGTGTGCACTGCTGCTTTTTAATTATAATTATATGCACATTCGACTTTGGTAATAAATATATTTCTAAAGTTTTAACTGCCTTATTTTTACGTATATGTCCCCCTTAAAGTCTCACCTAGGTGCCCCAGGAGTAGGGTGCATTGTAATTTAAAGCAGGGACATTATGAAAGATGTTCTATAAGCCCTCATGATTGAAAACCTGCAAATTTCGTTTTCCACACTGCTGTTCATTAGCTCCATATGCTAATACGGGAAGGCTTTATTAACGTTTAATAAAGTCCAACTATTGACTGAAGTGAGCTAAAATTATTCTTCAAAGTGTCACACTAGTAGTTAGAATGAATCTAACAACATGCCGTTGTTTGATTTATAATAAATATGAAAGAAAAGAACTTATGGAACTTGCTTTTCTGTTGTGCCAAAATCCAGCCTTCTAGCAGACTCTCCTGGCTGGCCAGCCTTTGGCAAGCTGAGCCAAACTGCTCTGATGAGTTGTGTAGTGGCTTGCATTGAGACAAAGGAGACATTGGGTGCGGGAAGAACTGCTGCTGACAAGCACAGGACAGGAAGGGGACAGGGTAGCCAAACAGGTCTTCAAAGAGGGAAAGACACTTAGGACAGGACCCTACCCATCACCACTTCCTGCACTCCCAGTCAGATCGGAGCACCTGTAATTTAATTAGCAGAGGGTTTGCAATGCGAGTGTTAGGGTAAGTTAGCCAAACCTGTAGTTTGGTTTAGCCAAACCTTGAGCTCCAGGAGAGATTTTCTCCATTTTGGATTTTTGACAAACAATGCTTTCTGGGGCAAAACTATGCCACAATTTGGAGGGAATTGTCATACCTGAGGGTGGCAGCCTGTACCCCATTGGTCAGGGGGGCCCCCCAGCTTGTCACCAGAAGCATGGATAAATATGAGAGACCTGCCGGGCAACTTAGATCCCTGCCTTGAAACTACAAGAAGAAGAAGAAGGACACCCCTGCTGGACCCTTGGACTGCACAAGAGAGAACTGCACCCATAAGGACTGCACCCAATGCACATTTTGGTCTTCAGCCCAAAAAAGACTTTGCCTTGCTGTGAAAGTTGAAGGAGTGGACTCCCTGCATCATCTCCGCCAAGAGGAATGCAGCTGACAACCTTCAACTGGACTTTTAAGGATTTGGCCAGGGGCATTGTGGGAATTGTATTTCCAAGGAGCAAATCTGAGCTTTTTGAACCTTGGATTGGTGTTGTGGACATTCTGAAATCCCACAAAGATCTTCTGGAGGCATCTCCAGAAGTTTGATATCATTTGGAGCATTGAGAATCAAGCTGGCGAAGTCGGACCACAACCAAGCGTGAAATTCAATTTTGCCCTGCTGAAGCTCTGGAGCCTTTTGTTGTTGAAAAGTCTTCCAGGAATTGACCGAGGCATCCTGCTGAAGCAAGCTGCCTTCATCTAACCCAAACCCAGCCTGCCAAGGAGACCTGCTTGATGTCGAGAGAAAAAGCTCCAAAAAAGTGACTAAGTCAGAAGGTAAAAACTTAGCGGGACCCTACCGCTCCCAGAAAACGACCCGTGCTCCATCACGGTTGGCTTAAAATTTTGACTTTGCCCTGGTCAAGTATGACCTGATGTTCCAAGTCTGCGCTATTGGCTTTTAAGCACTCAAAAGTGTTAATTCTTTTAAAATTCATACCTCCGGTTCCCTACATTGGATTTTTGGTATTTTGGTGTCATTTTAACGATAAAAATATATTTTATTTTCATAAATTGGTTTAGGATTTATATTGTGTTTAGTGTCTTACTTATTTAATGTATTGTTTTTTTTAATGCTTTTCACACCTGTCTCCTAAGTTAAGTCTGCCAGCTCGAAGCCAGTCACCAAGGGTGAGCAAGTGAATAATTTATAGAGACCTTGACAGGACCTTATATTGTGAATGTGGCCTGATTAGTAGTGGGAGGTCCCTACCTACACCTACTAATAAACCACCTTTCATCAATGTTGTATGGGCAAGACTGCTGTTTTTGATTTCTCTTTCCAGATCACCTTCTTGACAGCATCATTCTCAAATACCACTCTACATGACTGGCCAATCCGAGCCTGTGCACCATCTCCCACATGGAGTTGGTGCTGCCATAAGTTTGACTTCACGCAAACATTCTGCTGCCAAGAACTAGCTCATACCAGTTTCTGATGTCTGTGTGCAAGTAATGGCAGGTTTGCGCAGCTAGTAGAGAAGGTGAAAAGCAGCATTAGGGAAGGGCGCCCTACGATCTCTAGGGTGGTTGCGGGATCCTTGTCAGTGCTGGTGGTCTCTAGTTCCAGGACATATTTGGCAGCTGTGTGTGTCCTACATTTTACAGTGAGGCACACTGCAGGTGTAGATGCTGTTGGCTTAAACAGGCATGTGAACTGGAGTTGAAGATCATTTATCCACAGTTTAGTGTCAAGTGTCTTGTTTGAGTAGAATGTCTGCCTGATTAGGGTAAGACATCCATTTTAAGCTGTGTGCAAATCTTCATTATAAAGTGCAGAAATGTACCACATCAATGACCCAAAGAAGAATGGGGTGAGAAAACACTCCAATCAAACAAGTAAACTTTGTGTGGTTCTTGCCTTTATTTTCTTTCCTTAAAAAGCATCACAAATATGCAGCGAAGACAGCCAACGTGTTTCATTCATAACAATGGACTTATTCAGGGATGCAATTCAATAAAAATGTACATTTAAAAACAACAAGGCAGACTTAGGCTACAAAGAACTGGCTAAATCCCAATATATTAGTGTAAAACACATTCTGATAAATACACAAAAAGAACAAATAGAACAATAGACTGTAATGATATCAAAAAATATACTTTTAATTTCAATCTTTTTTTAAAACATTATAAAATAAAGGGTCAGTGAATATCCCTTGATTATATATAGTGCATATATTTATGAATCTGATACATTGATCTGATACATTGATCATAAATGACACAGCCCGAGTCTACCACAAAAAATTCTGACGAAATAACCCTGAAACTAAGTTTTATTTATTTCCATTCTGTTCTAATTTTATCAGTATATTACGGAATTGTCATTTATGATCAATGTATCAGATTGTGTATTTATCAGAATGTGTTTTACACTAATATATTGGGATTTAGCCAGTTCTTTGTAGCCTAAGTCTGCCTGGGTGTGTACTTTTTTCAAAATTGTTGTTTCCCTGACCCAGGAGTCGATCCTTAACAGGGGGTCCCTGATATTTACCTACATTTAAAAACAACAAACATAAAAAACAAGCAAAGCACGTGACACAGTACTACAATAAATAAAGAAAACATGTAAAAACTGGTGAATTGATATCAAAACAGAGCATCCACAATATAATCCAATAACCCCCCAAAAAAGGCAACAACAAATTATTTTACACCTAAAAAGAAAGGACAAGTGACACAATCACATTATACATATCAGAAAAGAAACATCTATTAAACACAATACACCTATATATAAATCATTTTGCGCCTTGCAGGTAGGAATAAGCAATATGCACAGGTCTCAGATAATAGCCGTAGAATACCCCAAACGTGATACATGGTTGTTATTAGTACAAACTCAATTTTATTTATTTCAATATTACTGTACTCGGTTAAGAAAGTCGATGGTTGGCATTAGATTAAATATATTTTATATAGTGGAAAAAAGTGATATATATTGTGCATATTACTTTTTTTCTCTTTCTCGTCTTCCTCAATTTCAATTCTGTTTCTTCTCCTTTCTCTGGTCAAGTTATGATATCTATATAATATATGGGTTCCCCTTTTTCCTCTCTGTATTTCTCTCAATCTAGGGGTCAATGTGGAGATTGGCAGATTATATAGTGGTATGTTCTATCGGTCAATTTGTGTGTGTGGCAGCCTGATGTGCACCGCTATATGTCTGGCAGGCCGTGACAGATTTGACTCCTTGTACCACTTCTTAGTTGCCTCCAACATGCTTTTGAATTTATTTCAAATTGACTTTTCCTCTGGATTCAGGGACTGAATACAATCCAGTTGGGAGGGAAATTGTGATAACAACAAATGAACGATGTTTGCAGGCCATGGAAAACCTGGTAAATGTGCTTGAAAAAGACAGGTGTTGATGCCAGTGAACGCACATCGTCACTGAAAGAACACCACTTAAATTGTACCAGACCTCGAAGCAAATGGTGAAAGAGGTATGTTTTATCCTCCTGAGTCGTTTGCCATTCCCCATGAATCCTGCTGATGGCAAGTTTTTGTAGCTAGAACGCAAAATAGTACCAGACCACTCATCTATGTCTGCAAACACAAAATGGGTTATTGGAGTACGATATACAGACTTTGGCACAGATGGCTATGTATTATGGAAGGACAGTATGCCAGGATAGTGGCACTAGCACCTGTGCTCCTTCACTTTAAAGTGGGTTATAGCAATTCTAATCTAAATAAGGTGAAGCAGCATTCTGCACTTTTCACTCCTAGTGTGTAATAGCGTAGATGGCACCAATTCTGCTTACAACCAACACTCACTATTATCCCATGTGCATCATAGCCCTATTGGTAATCAGAATGGTAGGCTATTGTGAATAAAGGTCAACTTGACATGAGATGTGACTGCTCTCCCACAAACTCTAAACTAGATAACCCACAGTTGTAGTCTAGCTTCACTAAGCAATACCTAGTCTCAGCATTACTAGCATGGCCTGTGCAGCAGTGGCTCTTGAGAAAAAGTGCATGTGGTATGTACAAGAAGGCAAACAACAAAGCATTTAAGATAAGATGACCAAACATTTTATTTGAAAAATACAGTTTTTGTTAACAATAAGATAAGATGCGGGGTGTGGTTTGGAGCGTGAGGTAGAGGGTGGCATGAGTCTGCAGCTCCATACCAGGGAGGCAGAAAATAACATATAACTTCACTTCCAGATCATCCCATGAAGGAAAAGCAAAGAAAATTAACTCTGATCAATGTGAGGCTCAATATGACACCACGGAAGCTGTCCCAAATGACCATCTAAGACAGTTTGCAAGACCTGTTTAGGCTGCGTGACTCATTTCTACCCTCTGCATAGATGGTGAAGTGGTTTGTGTATGGAAACCTGGCAGCCTTATAACCACAGTTGCTTAACAAGCTCCTTTATAAATAACAACTAAGGTTGGTAACCAAGCACTCCCTCTCCAGCCGGGTTGAAAGTATCACCGGCCTTGGGCCCTGAAGAAGTCGTGGGAGTACCCTCCATGATGAAACACGTGTTGGCTGGTTGGTATGGCTAGCTGCTTTTCAACGAGATAAGAATAAAAGAAACGAGAGACTGTTCTTCTGTGAACTCGAATGGGATAGATTTCAAATGGACTTACGTTGATGAAATCTTCATGTTTTGGCAACCAACCTGTACCTAACATAGAAATTACCTCTTGTAACAAGATATCCTGCTGTACAGGAGATTTCCACTCTTGTTCCGAGATGCAGGAAAAATTTGACTCCATAACGAGGCAACAACACAAAATTTTCACTTTGTTCATCAGGTTGTTCATATGCTAAAGGAAGTCTGAACAAAGAGTACACAAAAATATTCTTGACACTAGAGATGTATGAAAATGAAACTCCATTAACCTATAATGCCACTTGGCAATACAGGGAGTGGCATTACCAGCTCCTTTGGTAGTGAACAAGTTAAGCAAAGGCTTGTGATCCTTTCGAATGGTAAATAAGGAACCCCATGAATATTGTCTGAAATGGATCACCCCCCCCCTACCAACAAGCTAAAGCTTTGCACTCCACAACAGAATAAGTGGACTCCGCACCTCTCAAAGTGCGTGAAGCAAAAGCCACAACCTCCTTCTTTCCCTCTCTGCTTTGAAGAAGAACCGCACCCAAACCAAAGCATCAGTGACTAAAATAGATCTATCATGTGTGTCAAACTGTTGTAAGGGAATGGCCTTACTTAGTACTAATTTAATGGACTGGAATTCTTTTTCTAAATCAGATGACCAAAAACACAGTTGGTTCTTTTTCATGAGTAGTCTTAAATTGTGTGTTTTGCTGCTACAATTGGGAATTAATCTGGCATAAAATTCTAACATGCCAAAAAATGATCTAAGTTGATCTTTATTCTGTGGAGTAGGAAAAGATTTTATGGCAAAATCAAATGTTCCTTAGGTTCCACTCCTTTAGCTGAAAGTTTGTAACCAAGATAATTCACTTCTTTAACAGCAAATTTGCATTTCTCAGCCTTTAAGGTTGCTCCACGATCAGTCAAAATGGATAACACAATAGCTAAAGTCTTATTATGAAAGTCTATACCTTTACCATAAACCAAAATGTCATCCAGGAAATATTTTACATTTGGTACGTTGAAAAACATGGATTCCATTACCCTTTGGAATACAGCAGAGGCTGAAGCCAAACCGAAAGGCATCCTTTTGAACCTATATGTACCAGCAGGAGTGACAAAAGACGTGAGATTGTGACAGTTTTTTTAAGGGAAATTTGGTGATAAGCTAATAACATATCTAATGTAGTGAATACTTTGGCATCTTTGAGAGAACTCAATATTTCTGTGATATTTGGAAGGGAATGCCTGTCCACCCATATTTTGTCATTTAAATCTCTCAAATCTATACACATTCTAAGCATTCCATTGGGTTTTCTGGCTAAAACCACAGGAGAAAGCCATTCTGAGCTCTCTATGGGCTCAATGATGCCTTGATTGCAAAAGGATTCAAGTTCTTGGGATAATTCCTTCCTCATGGCTAAGGGAACTCGTATGACTTTGTGCACAATGGGTTGGACACCTTGCTTAAGAATGATTTGATGGGAAAAACCCTTAATTTTACCCAAAGTACCACTGAACACAGATGTAAAATAAGTTTTCCAATAATGGACATCTACAGTACAAACAGAAGTAAAGTGATTCCTAAGCAAAACCTGTTTGGATCTGTTAGGATCCAAGATGATTCTCAAATTTTTATGTTCCAACCAGCCAAGAAGAGAAGATCGATCATCAGCCACATAGACGGTAGCAGAAGTGGTACGATCTTTAAACGTTAAGGTATAATCAAATTCACCCAAAACTTGAACAGGTTTTCGATCATATGCTACTGCTTTAATCAGAGACTTTCTCAAAGGAATTTCAGTTAATTTGCACCACTCTCCAGGACTGATTAAAGTGAAAAAAAAAACAGAGTCAGCCATCATGGAAATGTTAATACCATGGTAATACCATTATCCCTAACCTGGCAATAGGGCCTCTGTTGAAGTTTCAATATTTGAGACACAACTTCAGGAAGACTGGGTTTGGGAGGTGTAGTCAAAATGCGTTGGGGTGCTTGGACAAGAACTTCATCAGCAATGGATAACATGATGATCTCATTATTATCCTCAGTATCAGAATCAGGATCTACTTCCGATTTGGCTTCAACAGTAAGAACCTTTTTTGAGGCAGGTTTAAAATTGGAATTGTTGGGCTTAGTTTTGCACACCTTAGAGAATTGACCTTTCTTTTTGCATTTAACACAAAACGTATCCAAAGCAGGACAAACATGACTCCTACTACCACACCTGTAGCATTCTAGTGGTTTGCGTTTCTCATACCTAGCTTCCTTCTTGACAACAACTTTGTCAACAGCAAGAGCATGTACTTTAGTATCCAAAGACATTTGGTCCATGTACATTGCTGTTGATTCAATATTTTTGGCTATCTCTTAGGCTTTATCCAATGTTAAATCTTGTGTAGTTAATTTCTCTTGAATCTTTTTACTGTTATTTTTTTCAACTAATTGATCTCTCAACAATTCATCATGAAAGGTTTTATAGTTGCAAGTGGATGCTAATACCCTTAAGTTAGTTATGAACGTTTCAACAGGCTCACCAGGTAATTGTTTTCTCATATAAAACGTGTGCCTTTCCATAATGATATTACGCTTCTTTTTCAATCTAAAGTCCAACATCTTTATGGCTGAAGCATATTCATCTTTAGCATCATCTTCACCCATGACTACAGTAGTAGGCAAAACTTTCCTTCATTCTGTACCAAAAGAGTGACGCAGCAAGGCAGATTTTTTCTTCTGTGTAAAAACTCCCACTTCAATGGCTTCTAGAAAGCCTTGAAACCTTCTAACCACAACTCTCGTTCTATAGGAGGATTTCCAGGAGTTGCAAGAAAAGGGGATGGTGGAAGTACAGATTGTTGCATTCTAACAGTTTGGCACACGAAAATACAAAATACAAAATTGTAACAGTGATACACCCCGTTAAGGATTTAAATGAAATAATATATATAAACTAGATTCACATATACATGGGGGTAAAAACTACTAAATAGTATTGAAGTTGAAACATCACCGAAATGTACTGGAATGAAATAATATTTATGGATGATATTAATAAATGTCCAGTTGAAAAGGTGAGCGCATCACCGTGATGCGCACCATCTAATAATGTGCAGTTAAGGAAGTGAGAAAACACAATGCAAACTGAAAAAATGAGCTGTGTGCATCAGCGAGTTGTGCACAAACACTAAGTAACTGTGGACAATTCAGGTTGTAAGGTATAATTAAAGCTGTACGCATCAGAGATCTGTAAATCAGCTGTGCACGAGTGAAAGAAGGTAAACGTGATGTCCATAATAATAGGGCCAGTTTCTAGGAAACAGAAGTAAAAGCAAAACTTTCTAAAATGGCCGTCAACTACATAGCAGTGTAGGGTATCGTAGAGTCAACGTCAGGCCAGGCAAAAAGAAAAATTGATGTAAGTTGGGTTCCTTCTGCAGTTGCCAGGAGATGCCAGAAAATGTTTTGAAAAGAACACCAGCTACGTGATGACGTAACATAGAAACAGTGTCAGGCAGGACAGGCGGTGAATGTGGTGATGAAATTCCTGAATGCACGAGCTCTTGCGCATGGAACTTCACGCGACGGCCAACAAAACCGCAGCAGAGATTCAGCCAAAAGGAAAATAGAAAAATTGGCAAAATCCTACCGGAGAGTGCTTTCACAACAACAGTAAGAATTTCGGCATCCAGCGAAACGCGGTGGTCGTCCAAAAGGAAACAAGAGTCTCCCTAGGAAAGACAGTGCTCCTCAAAACTCCGAAGAAAAGTCCCACCGGAGTCTACCCAGCACCGCCAAAGAAGGCAACCAAGAAGTAGAAACACCGTCAGGGAAGATCCAATGGAAACGAAACGCTGTCAGCAGCAAACAGGGAGAACACGAACAGGTCGGGGTAAGTTCTCCTCAGAAACCAGGATGCCTCTAGCCAGTCCAGGGTGCAGATCCAGTCATCGCCAGTGAAAAGAAGTGGAAACTTGGCTGGTAAGTTCAATCTCTTTATTTGTATTAAGAGAGAGATCTAGGGTAAAAGACCGTCAAGAGCAAACAGCAAAGTACACCTGCTGTTATGACCATTCCACATGCCACCATTCTAGTATGGAACAATGGTAATGGTGGCATGTGCTGACATTCAAATGAAAACTTGTATTTAAAGATACACAAACATCTTAATGCAGATGCACAGAACCCAACAAAAGGCTTTCTGGCTCTCCATTCCAGACTGAAGGCGTTGAATTTTCATTGCTCCTTCGCAGGACCTACAGAACATTGTGTTACAATTCAAGGCACTCCACATATCTTCACAGACCACACAATTCTCATGAAGTTCCTCAACGACAAGGAAGAGGTGATGATGGATACCTTGAGTCTTAGAGACCAGCGTGAAACCCAAACACCAACCCTCTACCTGACCTGAATCACCAGCCATAGAACGTGGTTCTGATTTCTTTGGTATTCTACTGTACCTCTGTAAACTTGTATGTCCATGGACTTACTGGTCATCCACCCATCCAATAAATCACCAAGGATCTATTTAAAGTTTGAGGGGTAATCTATTATGACAGAATGCTGTATAATTGATGGCGAATACAAATATGAGATGGAAAACACAGGCCAGTATGAGCACTTACATTTGTAAAATCAATGTTTGTTTCCCATATTGGGTATGGGGCATACTTAGGGCCCGATGTAGGTCGGTCGGTAACGGCCGAAAATCGGTATTTTCGGCCGTTACCGATCGGAATTGAGCCATCGGGATGTAGGAGGCCAAAATCCGACAAAATCGGTGAAATTACCGAATCGGAAAGTCACCGAGTCGGTAAAATCCCGAATCGGAAAAAATAAGGAATCAGAAAAATATCCGATTCGGTAGAATACCGAATCGAAGATTTTTCCGAATCCTTATTTTTTCCGAATCGGTATTCGACCGAATCGGAGATTTTACAGAATCGTGAACGTACCGATTCGGTATAATTACCGAATCGGTGATAATCCGATTCGTTGTGAAAAGCTGAAGATTGAGATGTAGGTAAGCACTGAAATACCGAATTTGCCTCAAATTCGGTATTTCAGATTCGGTAATTACCATGGATTGGAATCAGGTGGTAACCAGGTGCAACCTATAAAAAAGGACCCAAAATGCAGTTCTACTTGCAACATGGCAGCTTTCTATGTCATAGCAAGACGGCTACGGCTACAGCAGGAAGGAGAGAGGGAATGGCAGAGAGAGGAGCAGGTGTACAGACAGAGGATCACCCTGTCCATGCTCACTGATGCAGAGATCCTACAGAGGTACAGGCTGGACCCAGAGACCATCAGAGACCTCATTAGGGACCTCAAACCCCTGTTGCAGCACCCCACCCCAAGGGCACACGCAATCCCTGTGCATGTGCAGGTGCTATGCTGCCTACACCTGCTGGCGTCTGGCAGCTATCAAAGTGTAGTTGCTGTGGCAGGACGGGTGACCCAGAGCAGCCTGTCAAGGTTCTTCCACAAGTTCCTTGACGCCATGATCCAGAGGATGGACCAGTACATTTCCTTCCCTGCAACCCATGCAGAACTGGTACAGACTAAAGCTGACTTCTACCAGATGGCAGGATTCCCCCACATCATTGGCTGCATAGACGGCACACACATTCCGATTTGCCCCCCTGCTGACACGGAATACGTATACCGCAATCGGAAGTCACGGCACACCATAAATGTCCAGGTGATTTGCAATGCCAAGGGTGTCATCACTGACCTGGTGGCGAAGTTTCCGGGGAGTACCCACGACTCCTATATCTTCCAGAATAGCGGAATTTATGCACGGCTGATGGCAGGGGAATTTGGTGAAGGATACCTCCTAGGTAAGACACAGTGTCAGACCCCCATAACGTAAATAGCAGTATGAAGTACATGTATGCATGTGAGTAATGTCACCCCTTTTCCTTCTAGGCGACAGTGCATATGCCCTCCGCTCGTTCATTCTCACCCCCTACCTAAACCCCTCAACACCCAGCCAAAGGAGGTATAACCGTGCCCACAAAAGCACGAGGAATGTAGTGGAAAGGACCTTTGGCATCTGGAAGAGCAGGTTCAGATGCCTGCACAAGAGTGGAGGTGCTAGACAATATATCCCCATCACCTGCTGCAAAATAATTGCTGTCTGTGCAATGTTGCACAACCTTGCAGTCAGGAAAGGCACTGAGGTTGAGTTGTCCGACTACGAGGACCCTGACGATGACAATGCTGTGCCACTACCACTACCTGCTGGAGTGTCTGCACCAAGTGACGGCAGATACAGGCGTGAGGAGATAACAGCCAACTATTTCTGAGTGAGTACAGATGCACAGACAGGTCAATGTATGTTTTCAAAAAAGAAATTTAATAATGTTGCAACAACGTTACTGCACTGATGTGCAACAAAAAAAAAGTAAACAAGATGTGGTCAAATGTCAATTGTCCGGGTTGCCTCACCCGCCCTGGCAGTCTTATTTCTTGCTGCGCTTAGCAGCCCCACTAGGATGTGGCTCACCCCCTTCTGTATGACCAGCAGCCTCAGCTGAGCGCCTGCTGCTCCGGCGTGGCTCAGACACTGCGCTGGCCGGGCTGCTGCGGCTGCTGCTGTCCCCAGCCTCGCCCAGGCCCAGGGCGGGATTAACAACTGTGTTAGATATCAGTAATGTCTCCATTGCGTTGGTAATGCGGGCCATGCCCCTAGTCACCTCTGCCATGTTCTGGGTGAGGCTGCCCTCCATGTTTGCCCCACGTCGGCATAGCTGGGCAGTTGCAGCAGCAAGGCGGTTCATAGACCTATTGAGCATGCGGGCATCCCTGCGGCGACAGTGCTCGTGTTCATCCATTTTATTGCAGAGCTGGGTGATGGCAGTGGTCATTCGCCCTATACCTGTTGCAATGTCCTTGTTGCTATCAACAAATGTTTTGAATCCCTGTGCCATCTCCCCCATCTGCAGGTTGTGCAGCCGCAACTGGCGATGGCAGGCCAAGATTGATTTTGCCTGCATTCTCTGGATTCTGACCATACTGCCCTCCAGCCCTCGGAACACGCTGCCCTCCTGTGCTGGATGTGCACTGCTGGATGCACGTGGCCTCCGGGGATTGCTGCTGGCCTGCTGTGTGTGCTGGGGTGACACAGGTGTTACAGGGTTTTGTGCTGGAGCCTGACCCGCTGCTCCCTCCATGAGGTTTAATGGTGCAACAATTCTCCTCCTGGCAGGAGATGTGGCCGGTGCAGGGTGGGTCTGTGGTGGTGAGTTCTCCGGGGAGAAATGCAATGGGGGCGTCTGAGACAGAGACAGTCTGGGGGAGTGTGGTAATGTGAGGGAATGTCCAGTGTCTTCCTCATTGCCCAGGGCGCTGCTGTTGTCCTCCTCCTGTACATGTACACTGGTGCTTGGCACTGCCACCGCACTGGCTGATGGTGCTGGAGCTGGTGCTTGAGTAGCTGCTGCTCCCCCGCCTGATGGTGCCCCTAGGTATAAAGAGGCATTTGTCAACTGATTGCTAATGTATTACATTCACTACTATTAAAACATTGCACATCTCATTACTAATACTTTGATGCAGTATTACAGTTCTTTTTATTACGCTTCTGCAGTGGCATTTTAGGGTACTTTTGCTGACTGCATTTAGCATGATGCATTGATCATGTCTGTTGCTAGCAGTACTGGGCTGGGGTTTGGCTGTGCATTGGGTCTAAAGGGGAGATGTCTGGTATGGTGTGTCAAGTTGCGCATGCTTCTTACCTGTAGCTGTAGCTCGGGATGAGCTATCCAGGTCCCCAATTCCCACAACACTTGCGCGCTCAATGGTATTCGCCACAAGTTCCTCCAGCTCAGTGAGGGGTGGCGCCCGGTTCTTGCCTCCACCAGTTAGTCCAGCCTGCTTGTGCAGCTCGGCAAGTTTCCTTTTAGTGACGCCGCGGATGTCGTAGAACCTCTTTTTGAGGTCGTCCAGGCTCCTGTGGGTGACACCGACAGCGTTTACTCTTTCCCCAATTTCAATCCACAGCTTCCTCTTAGTGCTCTCTGGAACAGTGAGGGACAGCCTTCCATACAGCTGGCTGTGTACCCTCACCACCTCCTCCACCAACACTTGCAGCTCCATGGTGCTGAATTTGCTCTTCCGCTTGCGCTCTGCCTTCTGCCTCTCAGAGCTGCTTGCCATGTTTTACAGGGATCTGGATACTGCTGCTCACTGTGGCTGCTCAGCTCAGGCTGCCTCTCCAGAAAGTTCTGATGAGTTGCACCTGCCTGGCTTGCCACACCCTGTGGGGGAGGGTGCTTCCACCTCATTGGCTGATGGCTTTAGTTTCAGTTTCCTTGCTCGACAAATCGGCATTTACCGATTCGGTAATTGCCGATTCGGAATATACCGATTCGGTAAGTGCCGAATCGGTAAATGCCGAATCGGTATTTATAATGCATTCCTATTGGCCTTTTGGCCCAAGGGGTGTATTGCTATTACCGATTCGGTATTTTCCGATTCGGTGGTGGCAGATTCTGTTTATACCGAATCGGAACTTGCCGAATCGGTACGTATCGACTCACGATACCGATTGCTACCGATTCGGAAAATTTCCGATTTTTTTTATCTACATATCATTTACCGATTTTGAAATACCGATTCGGTACGATTCGGTATTTTAAAATCGGTAAATGCGTTTTACCTACATCGGGCCCTTAGTGTACACTTTAAGTTGACATGTACTCTAACTAGTCATTCTAAAGCCTGTTTCATGTAAAAGGGTCTCACATCCTATTGTTCTAGTTGTTACATACTGTCATAGTGGGACTAAAAGAAAGATCTTAATAATTCACTGCCTTACTTTAAAAGGGAAGATGGAGGAAAACCTAGCCTCCCTTTGAGTAAGTGAGCGCTTTTACACCAAAGTGATTCAAAAGTTCCGTTTCCCTGGAGGAGTGGTTCTTCCTCCTATCTTCATTTCTGTTGGTTATTTTGGAGGATGGGTGGGTGGAGGAGGATTGTAGGGGAAGAGTATCATATACCTCATTTATTTGCTGTACTTTTCTTTTAATCAGCTACTCCTTTGATGTTTCTGTTTATACATTATTTTCCAGCACTCATATGAGAGGGTATAGAAATTCAAGTATAGATACTACATACTTACACACCATCCAGAGACCATACAGATTCCGGAATCATATAACCCATAACACACTTCAAACTGGGGGATCTCAGCCGTACATCAGAGTACTATATTATCCTGATGACTCGCCCACCACAAAATATTAAAATAATTCCCCTGAGTATAATGGGAATTAATCAACCCATTAAGAAAAAGAAAATCTTTGACTATATATACAAACAAAAGGGGGACATCATCCTGCAAGAAACCAAGGTTGACTCTACACAAAACACCTCACTTAGAAATTATCAATTCTCTGACATAGCATGTTCAGTGGCAATAGGTACAAAAAAAATGGGTTATTATTCTGATCTGTAAGAAATCCATGATAGAATTGATGTTAAGTCTCTCAGACACACAGGGAAGATGGATTATTTCAAAACTATCCAAGAGCAAGAAAGAGTTCTTCATGGTCAACATATATGCTCCCACCATGATGATCCCTCCTTTAGAGATGAGCTCTCCATATAATTTAAGTATATATCAGATTCAGCCACTCTCATACTAGCGGGTGATTTCAACTTACCCCTGTATCCTACAAAAAACAGGAACTCACAGTTTTCCTTCTGCCCTAATAAATTACATAAATCACATAAAGCACTCAAAACCTATTCACACAGTTTAACCTAATGAGGCTTGGAGAACACAGAATCCTACAGAAAGGGATTAACATTCTACTCATTCCTTCTTAACTCCTACTCAAGCATCGATTATCTCCTTATATCGGGAAGTTCGCTAAGTAAGGTTGACCAAACCACAATCAAGCCAAAAGTGATTTCAGATAGTGTTCATGTGCGTTGGATAACTCCCAGCCATCCACGTATCTTCCACAGGAAATCTGTCTGGTGCGGGCACCAAAGGGATTTACTTTTTGTCAAAACACCCTCGGGAGTTGGGGAAGAGCTTTCCCACCTCCTGAATGTGTTCTGATAATTTCTTCAAAATGACAGTTGGCACGTACGTTATTCTGATGTCATTTCACAGAAACTGAAACTAAGCTTCAGTTTCACTGCCTCGCTGCTCAGGGAGCTAGCTCAGCCCCCTGAGCACTTAGGCAGATGGGAGGGGTATCTTTGGAAAGGGGAGTATCTTCTGGATCTCTGCTTGGGATCACTTCAGGAGGGCAATCGCCAAGCAGGGATCCATCCACTAGGTAACAAAGGGGGAGTGGACCCTTGGGCAAGGGCTTTTGCTCCACCCATTATTTTGGGCACAAACAGTCTTTGTCCCCCCTGGGAGGCTGTTGGGGGCAATAGTCCCCAATGTGCCCCTGGGAGCAGAAAGCACATTAGGCACCAGGGATTTTAGTTTTTATCCCTTTAGGGGTAGGGGCTGGCTAAAATGGGCATGCCAATGCCCTCACCACCCCCAAATTCTACAGTTTTTCTGCCCCCCTAGGGAGGCAGATGGGGCAACAGCCAACAATCTGCCCCCCGGGGGGGAGGAAGCACACTAGGCACCAGGGATGCTTGTTTTTACGTCTAAATTTATTAATTTATTAAAACACTTATAAAGCGCGAACGAAGGCCCTTGGGCATCTCGGCGCTAAGAGTCTCTGCAATGTTTAACCAATAGGGAAGCTAAAATGTATTGATTAAAAAGCCAGGTCTTGAGTTGCTTACGAAAAGACCAGAGGGAGGTACTTGTTTTGATCGAGTGTGGTAAGGTGTTCCTATAGGGGTGGGGCTGCCCAAAATAGGTATACCAATACCCCCAACCTCCCCAAATTCCAGTCTTTCTGCCCCCCAGGCATATTGGGGTACTGGGCCCAAATATGCCCCCCCGGGGTGGCAGAAAGCACACTAGGCATCAGGGATTTTTTTTGTTTTTTTTTTCTATTGAGGTGGGACTGGCAATGCCCCCACCCCCCACATCCACAGTCTTTCTGCCCCCCTGGGAGGCAGATGGAGCAATAGCTCCTTTCTGCTCCCCCCTCCCTTCAGGGGTAGCAGAAAGCACACTAGGCACCAGAGATTTTTTATAATGTATATAGTAATAGGGGCTGCCCAAAATGGGCGTGGCAATGCTCCCACCCCCCTAAATTTCCACAGTCTTTCTTCTCCCCTAGGAGGCAGATGAGGCAATAGCCCTAATCTGCCCCTCCAAGGGGCACAGAAAGCATACTAGGCACCAGGGAGTTTTTGTTTTTATGTATATTGAGATGGGACTGCCTGAAATGGGCATGGCAATTCCCCCCCAAATCCACAGTCTCTCGGCCACCCAGAGGTAGATTGAGCACCTTTCTGCCCCCTCTCCCCCCCCCACAGGGGGGACGAAAGCACACTAGGCACAAGGGATTTTTTTAATGTATATAGGAATGGGGGCTGCCCAAAATGGGCATGGTAATGCCCCGACCCCCCTAAAATTCCACAGTCTTTCTTCTCACCCTGAGAGGCATATGGGGACTATAGCTCCAATCTGCCCCCCCCCCCCAGGGGCACAGAAAGCACACTAGGTATGTGTTTTAATAATGTGTATAGGGGTAGAGGCTGCCCAAAATGGGTATGGTAATGCCCTCACCCTTCAACAAAAAAATCCAGTCTTTCTGTGCGCCCCGATCTGCCCCCGGTGGGGCGGATGACACACTAGGCACCAGGGATTTTTAAAAAATGTATATTGGAGTGGGGCTGCCCAAAATGGGCATGCTAATGCCCCCATACCCCCAAACAAAATTCAACAGTATTTTTGTCCCCACCCCTGGTGGCAGATGGAGGATTTAGCCCCCGATCTCCCGCTGGGGTGCAGAAGCTCACTAGGCACCAGGGATTGGTCTTTTTATACGTAGGGGTGGCGCTGCCTGAAATTGGCATGCCAATGCCCTCACCCCTAAAATTAAATTGTCACCGTCTTGGCAATAGCCCCTGATCTGCCCCACAGGGGGGCAGAAAGCCCACTAGGCACCAGGGATTAGGCTAGTGTTTTTATACATAGGGATGGGGCTGCCCAGAATGGACATGCTAAAGCACCCACAACCCAAAAAATATTTCTGCCCCCCACCCTGGAAGGCAGATTGGGACAATAGACCCTTATCTGCCCCTCCACATGAGCAGAAAGCGCACTAGTAACCACTGATATGTGTATAGGCATGTCAGGGAGATGCCCCATAGGCATTGGTCACTCCCCTTTATTTAGGCACACATTTTGGCTGTTTCAGTGATATTTTTAGTCTCATCTACCCCTAAGCGAGGTCCAGAAAACCTCTAGAGACCAGGGACAGTTTGTGTGTATGTAAAAGGGAGTTTGGCTGACAGTCTGAGGTGCTGACCTTTGGCTGGGATTAATGGTGACTGTGTGTGGACTTTTGTTTGATGATGGTGTGTGTAGATTGGCCCTTGCCTGGTGGTGTGCGTGGAGTGGTGCTTGGCTGCCGGTGTCCATTGATGGCACTTGGCTGGTGGTGTGCGTTGATGGTGCATGGTTGGCAGTATGCATGGATGGCACTTGGCTGGTGGTGTGTGTGTGGATGTTGGTGTGTGTGTACTGACGTTTTGCTAGCGGTGTGGCTTGCATGGATCTCCTAGCGTTTTCTTACCCAGAATCCCCCAGAAAACTCCAATTTACTTAAAAAGTCACATTTTCCTGACATTTATGTTTGGCTAAGTTGTAGGATCACTGCGGAGGCACACATTTCCTACCACCCAGCATTCCCTTGGTCTGCTGAGAAAAATGATACCTCACTTGTGTGGGTGACCAAAGTAGCGTCAGCCTAAAAACGTTTAAACAAATTGCACTTTTGTACCCGCCTTGGGCCCCCCTCAATCTCTATGCATTTTTGATTCTTCAATTTCGTAGGCACATTTTCATTAGGAGACTGAGAGGAATGCTGAGAGCTAGGAAATTTGTGTTTGTAGTGATACCACAACTTCCCCACAGAGATATAAGAGAGAAAGTGACTTTTTAGCTAACTGTGAGGTTTACAATGGATTTTGGGAAGGAAAATATTGATGGATCAACTCAAGCCACACCTCCCTGGAATTCCACGGGTGTCTAGTTTTCTGAAATGTCTCATTTTTTTAGGTTCCCCTAGATATCTGCAAGCCCGGGACCAAAAACACAGGTGTCCACATTCCTATCACAAAATGACCTGGTTTTTCAAGGGGGTCATCTGCGTTTTTGGTGCCGGGTTCAGCGGCCATCTAGGGAGACCTACCAAACCCAGACATTTCTGTAAAACTAGACACCTAGGGGAGTCCAAAACAGTGTGGCTTGCATAGATCTCTCAGCATTTTCTTACTCAGAATCCCCTGCAAACCTCAAATTTAGCTAATAAAAACACATTTTCTTTACTTTTCTGAGTTGGATTGTTGGATGATCACCGGGCTGCCACAAATTTCCTACCAACCAGCATTTCCCCAGGTCTCCCGATAAAAATGGTACATCACTTGTGTGGGTAGGTCTATTGCCCGCAACAGAAAAAACACCAAATCGTCATGTGGAGACATCAAAATGACCTATCACAAAACAACAGTGTTTTGCAAAAGGGGGGGTAACCTGGGTTTACATGGATACCATAACGTTTTCCGACCCAGAATCTGTTCTGGAATTTGCTTGCATCAACAAACTTCCACCCACCCAGCATTCCCCCAAGTCTCCCAATAAAATTGAAATGTCACTTGTGAGGGGGGCTAAGTGCCCGTGGCAGGGAAGGGCCCAAAATGTATTGTGGAGACATCAAAATTACCTATCACAGAACGACATGGTTTTGCAAGGGGGTCACCTGGGTTTTTGCCCCCGGGCTCGGTGGCCATCTATGTAAACCTACGAAACCCAGACAATTCTGAAAACTAGACACCCGGGGAGTCCAGGGAGGTATGGCTTGTGTGAATTCCCGACGTTTTTCCTACCCAGAATCCCCTGCAAACCTCAAATTTAGCTGACAAAATCACACTTTCCAGACATTTCGGTGATGGAAAGTTCTTGAATTCGCATGCATCACTTGTACTGATCACAAAACGACCTGGTTTTGCAAGAGGGGGGGGTCACCTGGGTTTTTGGACCCAGGCTCGGCGTTGTAGGGAAACCTACCATACCTACATTTCTGAAAACTAGACACCCAGGGAGTCCAGGGGTGTGTGGCTTGTTTGGATCCCCCAAAAGTTTTCCTACCCAGAATCCCCTGCAAACCTCAAATTTAGCTGAAAAAAAATCAAATTTTCTTACATTTCTACAGATGCAGTTCAAAGAGATTTCCAGTTGCTATGTAGCCTCATGAGTTGGGAATACCTCATCTAAGTGTGCTTGTCCAGAAAATCGGTTGCAGATGTCATCCATGTTGCTTTCTAGAGGATTTTCTTTTTGAAGAATAGCAATAGACCTGGTTTCACATGTGGCTGGTCTCCTGAAATCAAATTATAATATTCAATTTGATGAGTTTTTGCAACATGCATACTTCCACTCGCCCAGTACTGGCAGTCCTCATGTTTGCAGTAACTCACAAGCACTATTATATAAGCTGGCATCAATGATGCTGTCATCAAAGGTAATCATTTCCAAATGTGTCTACATTCATGCTCAGCTCTTACAGGCAGAGGTGAAGGAAGGCATCTTACCTGAGTTGCTAAGTGTGTCATTCAGGTGTGAGGTCTGCTGGCTCTTAATTAAACAGACCAGAAAAACAACCAGCCCATCTCTCTCCTCCCCTCTGCGGCCAAAGTCACAGAGAGACTCGTAAACGCCCAGCTGACCGCCTTCATAGAAGAGAACTCCATCCTGGACGCCTCCCAGTCCGGATTCGGCAGCAACCACAGTACCGAGAACGCACTCCTCACTGCCACCGACGACATCTGCATGCTACTGGATCAGAGACACAGCGCTGCCCTCATCCTTCTAGACCTCTCCGCAGCGTTCAACACCGTCTCACATCACTTACAGCCATACTTCATGATGCGGGCATACAAGGAGCTGCCCTCAACTGGATCCAATCCTTCCTCTCCGGCTGTCATCAAAGGTAATCATTTCCAAATGTGTCTGCATTCCTACTCCGCTCTTACAGGCATAGGTGAAGGAAGGCATCTTACCTGAGTTGCTAAGTGTGTCATTCAGGTGTGAGGTCTGCTGGCTCTTAATTAAACAGACCAGAAAAACAACCAGCCCATCTCTCTCCTCCCCTATGTGGCCAAAGTCACAGAGAGACTCGTAAACGCCCAGCTGACCGCCTTCATAGAAGAGAACTCCTTCCTGGATGTCTCCCAGTCTGGATTCGGCAGCAACCACAGTACCGAGAACGCACTCCTCACTGCCACCGACGACATTCGCATGCTACTGGATCAGGGACACAGCGCTGCCCTCATCCTTCTAGACCTCTCTGCAGCATTCAACACCGTCTCACATCACTTACAGCCATACTTCATGATGCGGGCATACAAGGAGCTGCCCTCAACTGGATCCAATCCTTCCTCTCCGGCAGAACTCAGAGGATCCTACTCACTCCCTTCCTCTCTAAACCCACGGAAATCAGCTGCGGAGTACCCCAGGGATCATCACTCAGCCCCACGCCCTTCAACATCTACATGGCCCCCCTCGCCGCCATTGTCAGACAACATGGGCTCAGCATCGTATCCTATGCCAACAACACCCAGCTCATCCTCTCGCTCACAAAGGAACCCGAAGAAACCAGACTCTGCTTCCAGGAAGGAATGAAGAACATGGCAGCCTGAATGAAAGACAGCTGCCTGAAGCTAAACTCAGGGAAAACCTGCAAGTCTGCTGGGACAACACCTGGTGGCACTCTACCCTCGGGAGCCCACCCATCCCTACAGACCACACTCAGAACCTTGGCATCATCCTTGACTCCTCCCTCTCTAAGAACCGCCAGATCAACATCGTCGCCTCTACTAGTTTCAAATGCCTTCGCATACTCCATAAGACCTTCAGACTGCAGAAGGACCATCACACACAAACTCATAACCAGCAGACTGGACTACGGCAATGCCCTCTATTCTAGAATCAACAAAACTCTTCTACACAAACTCCAAACCATCCAGAACGCTGCAGTCAGACTCGTCCTCGGGACACCGCGCCATGAGCACATGACCCATTACCTAAGAGACCTCCACTGGCTCATCGTCGAGAAGAGGGTCACCTTCAAACTCTGCAGCACACATATAAAGAGAAAAACGCCTCCATGGATTGTTTCTGTGCAGGAATTTGTCCCTTCCTGCACAAAAACAATCCTGCCAATAATGCAGACACCTTTGCACTAGAGTGCAAGAATGACTGCATTGTCACTAGGCACCATATTGTGTGCCAGGGCTGGCTGAAAAGACAGGAATGCACCGCATCTCATAAATAAGGTACATTCCTGCCCTTTCTAATTAGCATAGGGCAGCGCAGAAAAAAGACTTCCTGTACTGCCCTATGCAAACTCATTGTAAATGAGGCCCTAGGTGCTTTTCTTCACTATGTCCATATGGCCTTTGATCTTGTTGAACAAGTTACTTACCTTCGATAACAAGGTATCTGTAAGACACATATGTAATTATAGAATCCTTACCTTTAGAATTACCTCCAGGTGTCAGACTGGATCTGGAGAATGTTTTCGTAGCAGAACCCCTATGCATCAGTAGGTGGTGTTGGTTGACTCCGCGTCAGTTGTTAGCGTCGTGGTCACAGGGATTAAGTCACTGTGTCTACTTAGATGTCACTCCTGCTTACTGACATCAGTTTTCACATGACTTTCCATGCCAGAAGTGCAGAGCCATGCAGGACACTGACCACTGGTGAACATAACTAGGGCGCTAGAAGGGAGTCGCTATCCCTAGAACTCAGTACGCATAAAGGGGAGGATGGGTGGGGCGGTAAGGAATCTATAGCTACATCGTTCCCAAAGGTAATTAACTTGTTCATCTGAAAGAGACTGTAGTTATAGATTCCTCACCTTTAAAATAGATATCCCAGCAATGCCCACCCCGGTGGTGGGACTCCGAGCTAAGTTCACACCAGAAAGTCCTGGAGAACAGGACGCCCAAAAAAGCTGTCTCTCTGGACTTGTCTATCCAGGCAGTAATGTTTTGTTAACGTGTGCAGGGATGCCCACATGCCTGCCTTGCAGATGTCAACCAGCAGAACCCCACGTCCCAAAGCAGCAATGGCTGACGTTTCCCTGGTAAAGTGGGCGGCTAGTCCTATTAAAGGTTCCTTTTTCACCAAAGAATAGCAGATTTTGATGCGTAGGACAACCCATGGATAGATGGTACGTTTGTGCACGCCCCAACCTTTCTTGATGCCCACATAACCCAAAAAGAGTTGATCGTTCCTCTGGAAATCTTAAGAGCTGTCACGGTAGAAGGACAGAGCATGTTTTGGGTCCAGATGGGAGAGTCTATCCCCCTCTTTCGATGGGTGTGGAGGCGGGAAGAAGGTAGGCAATGTGATGGTCTGACCTATGTGGAAAGAGGTAACCACTTTGGGCAGAAAAGAGGGCCTAGTTCAAAGGACCACTTTGTCCGGATGAACAGCAAGAAAAAGATGCTTGGAGGACGGAGCCTGAAGTTCACTCACCATGCGGGCAGAGATGATGGCGAGCAGGAAAGCAGTCTTTAAAGAAAGAAGACAAAGAGGGCAATTATGTAGTGGCTCGAAGGGAGCACTCACTAGATAAGTAAGGACAAGATTCAAGTCCCATTGGGGCATTACAAAAGGAGAAGGAGTAAAGAGATGAGTAATGCCCTTCAGGAATCTATTTACAGTCGGGGACTTGAAAAGAGAAGGCTGATCAGGAAGGCATGGAAAGGCCGAAATGGATGAAATATAGCCTTTAAGGGTGCCCAGAGCAGAGCCCTGCTGCGCCAATGATAGAATGAAGAGGAGAACCTCAGGAAGAGTGACAGAAAGGGGATTCACAGCCTTTGCTGTGCACCATGCCACAAATTTGTTCCATCTATAGGGTTATACCATCTTAGTGGAGGGATGCCAGGCTGCCAAGATGACGTTACAGACTTCGTGAGGAAGGTCGAAGGCTGTCAACTGTCGCCGCTCAATCTCCACGTAAGGAGGTGGAGGCTTGACAGGTTCGGGTGGGGTACCATCCCCTGTTGCTGTGACAGAAGATCCTCCCGAAGAGTCAGACTAATTGGAGGATCGAAGTCCATGCTCAAGAGTTTGGATACCAGACTCTTCATGCCCAGTTCGGTGTCAGGATCTGACTGGGGCGCCTGTTGTATCTAGGTGTCACCGAACTACACGTCCCAGAATGCCTTCCTGCTGGGAGGAGCTTGGATATTTAAACTCACGTCACGCAGGCAGCGCCGTACGTGATTCTCCCTCTGAATTGTTTGTTCCTGGATTTGTGTTGCTGAGCGGTACGCTCAGCTTGCTGGATCCCGTACCGGGACTTGTTTACGTTCTCGACTGAGACGCGGGTCTTTTCCCTGAGTTCCGCCCTCTTGGATTCTGCTCGGCTGAGCAGGATCGTCCTTTCCTGTTGTCCTTCCCGCTTGCGGCTGCAGCGGGGAAGGGCTGCTCGCGTTCTCGGCGGAGATGAGCTACTGGATTCCTTGGGGTCTTTGCCTTGACTATCTGCTTGGATAGGCAGATATTATTCATAGTTCCTTCCCGCTTGCGGCTGCGGTGAGGAAGGCTTGCTTTCTTCAGAGTCCAGCGTGACTCCAACCCTCTGGGAGTTCTGGCAGCGACGCTGATTAAGGGATTTCTGAGAGACCCCTGCCTTCCCTTTTCAGAGATCATTTCCGTTGCCGTATACTTGCTGGAAACCTGTCTATTTTTCTGTGAAGCAGCGGATGGAGGTCTGGTAAGCCTCGGAAGAGGTTTAAACGTTGTGTTCTCTTATTTAAGGATTGAGCCATTTTACTACTAACTTTATTGCTGGACTAAGCTGGTGGTACGGTGGAGTTTTTTCAATTCCTTTCATGACTTTGATTTGAGCAGCAACTCCTCTTTTTTGTCTCCTTCTCCCTTGTTCTTCTTCACCTTATGGTTTACCTTGGTTGCTGGAGAGGGCATTTCTTTGGATTACTGGGAGAGCGTGGCATAGTATGTATGTGGCACGGTATGCGTTTTTTCCCAAGAATAATAGAGAGGAAAATTGATGGTGGTATTAACTTCTGATTTGTGTTGTAGGAGTCTACTGATCTGAGTAGAAGAGACGGATCTTACTACCACAGTCAAGAGAGGAAGGGTTCATCTCCAGAAGTAGTTATTCTAGGTAGGTGTTCTATATTAGCGAGAATTATTGAGAGTAGCTAGCGATATATGTTGCTAATCCCTTTCGCCTTATCATTTCCGATATCCCTTCCTTTGCTGCTCCTTCCCTTTCCCATCCCTCAGTTGATTACCTCTATGCTCTGTGTATGGTTAGCTAGTCAGAGTGTGGGGAAATCAGGAGGTGGACCCCTTAAAGCATCGCTCTGATCCCGAGGAGGTCGACGGTCGTGACACTGGGTAGAAGTGTTACAGGTGGAAAGGCGTACAGGTGGCTGTAACTCCACTTGAGATGAAAAGCATTGCCAAGCTAGTGCTGCCTTGGAATCTCCAACGCGCAGAAATGCTGACATTGCGCGTTCTCTTCGGTGGCAATAAGAGCTAACCAAGGCCCACTGCTGAAAGAGACCTTACACCACCTCAGAGTGAAGACGCTATTCGTGATCCATCATGCACCGGCGGGTGAGTTTGTCTGCCTTGGCGTTCAGGGAACCTGTCAGGTGTTGAACCACCAAGGATATGCCCTGATGTTCCAGCCATGTCCAAAGGCAAAGAGCCTCTTGACATAGGGTCCACGACCCCACCCGCCCTGTTTGTTGTAGTACCACACGGCCATGATATTGTCCGGGAACACCTGCACTACTCTTCCTCTGACAGAAGGAAGGAATGCCTTTAGTGCAAGACGGATCGCCCGAAGCTCCAGAAGGTTGATGTGGAGCCCGCACTACGCCTGAGACCAGAGACCCCTGATCTCTGCCTCTCCCATGTGGCCACCCCATCCCAAGAGTGATGCATCTATCACCACTGGGAACTTTGGTTGGGGAAGGGAGAGGTATCTGCCATTGACTCAATCCTGGTTTGTGAGTCACCACTTCAACTGACGTGCAGTCCCCTCCAAAATCTAGACGGCATCGGAAAGATTCCCCTAATGCTGAGCCCACTGGAACTTCAGGTTCCACTGCAGAGCCCGCATGTGACATCTGGCATTATCCACCAGCAGGATGCAGAATGCCATGAGGCCCAGCAGCCTCATGGTCATTCCCACCGAAATCCAGGATAGAGGCTAAAACATCGGTGTCATAGCCCGAATATCCCACACTCGCTGCTCGGGAGGATAAGCCCAAAACTGCGCTGTATCTAGAACTTCTCAGATGAAAAGGAGCTTCTGAGAGGGATTTAGGTGCGACTTCAGCACGTTGACAGTTGTTAGAAATGGGGATCTCTGGTTGGCTATGGCTTGCGCCACAGCCAGGCAGAGACCACCACTCTAGTCAGAGAAAGGGAGTTACACACCAAAGATAACCCCTGCTCACCCCCCTCGTAGCTTGGCACAAGCAGTTAGGCTTATCTCGGTAGAGATGTGTAAAGCATTTGCACAACTCACACAGTAACAACACATTAAGCACTCCACAAAAGGAATTCCACACACGGTTATATAAAAATAGCCTTTGTATTATAATAAAAACACATCAGATAGTAATCACACAATATACACTGTGCCAACTGGCATGGGCAATATTTACAAGGGATTATTTCCACATGACAGGGCCACTGTCAGAATTAGCACTTGGTAAAAGAAATAGTAAAAGTAAGAATATCTATAAACTTAGAACACAACCAGTAATCACTGGCAGACACTATACTCAGCGTCAACCTGTAATATAAATCATAACAGGTACAGTATCACATAAGGTGAGAACTCTATTCTGCACCAACCTCATAAGCTAAAATAGGATAAACCATAATCTCCTAAACATAACTTGCAATAGGAAATAAACTTAAGAACATGCCCTGTGACTCGAAGGGCACTACCCTGGGAGAGAACACGGGACTTGTAAATAACTTTGTCCCCAACGCTGGAGCCACGGGCGCTTTAAAATGAAATATGCCCCCAAAAATGTGGAGCGCGCTGGCGCTTTAAATAAATGTGCCCATGAGGTTGGAGCGACCAGCTGTCACCCGGGCCGCTCTAAATGCACCGCCACACTGTGCCTCGATCAGGCACCAAAACTCGGCCACACGGAGCCCCCAGCCCTTGCTCACTCCCCGGGCTGCTCAGGGGTGCTCCTCCTCGTACTGCGCGACTCTTCAGTACACGCGGTGGGGGCAGCCATCGGCAATGTGCCTCAAGCCCCCTCCGCCTTCTGTCACCATATGCTGGCGTATTGCGGGGCTCTCCCTCAGTCACGGGAGCCCTGTGGAAAAGTAAATTTTGTCATGTTCTGTGTCCCTACGTGTCATCCATCATATGTTATGTGTGCATGATCAATATGCATATGTTATTCCCCATGTCCGATTCAAGACGCAATTATAGTTGTGTCCTCCTCTAGTATGCCAGTTTCCAGTCCTCGTGAATACTACGAATATCAGGCCTATGTAAAGCTACGTTGCCACGTTTCTCAGTGTGCACGTTATTTCATTATAAAGTCCCCGTTTCCAGGCCTTAACAGGGCCCGGACATCAGATTCAGCTCCTGTCTCCTGAACCCTCGCTGAGGAGCGATCCAGCCCCCACCTGTATCCTCGACCTTTCACTTACTTCCTGCCTCGCAGTGCCCGGTGCAGCTTGGCCCTGCCTCTGAGTCTGCCAAGACTATGTTGTGATTCCAGCTATCAGTTTAGTCCTCCTTCTCTGCATTCCTAAGCTACTGAACTGCATCAATAGTTTCCGTCATTGTCTAGCCTATGCGGCTCCATGTTAAGAGAAATACTGTATTTAATGGTCATTTAATATTCTTCATCACGCACTATATGTAGAATAAATGCATGCTCCAGTCTTAGAGTCAGTTAGCTTTTCCCCTCATGACTTCTAGTTTATATCAACATGTTCCCTAAACATTAGATACCAGATAGGGTTTAGGTACATGTCGCTCTGACCCTCCAGACTTTAGTCTCTGCTCCTAGCACAGAGTTCATAGCCCCCAGCTTCTCCTCGTAACACGTCATTGCCAGTTTGCGCGCACCACCAGGTTAGAGGTCCCGGCTCCTTAGGTAGCCCCCTCCTATGTTTCCGCCCATTCATGACATATTCTGTTACGTTTGCATCACATGTCTGAGTTACACCTTCTTTTTACTCTTATCTTTCGCGACTGCTACGCGTCACGCCTTCTGCTCCACCCACTGCTACGCCTACTGCAATATAATGCTATGTGTTCGCGCTATGTATATATGCTCATGTATTGTTATTAAAAGTTAGCGCGCTCATCCCAGACCCAGCCCCAGCAGCTGCTGGGCCCTGTCATCCTATTCCTATGCAGGTTGTCCTGTTCCTGTCCTTACGCTGTATTAAACCTGAAAAAACTCCTACTACCTCGAATCTTGACTCTTATTTATTGAGCTATCTGTTATGATATATGTCTAGTCAAAAATAGGGTATTATTTATTTATTTACCACATAATGGCGCCCGAACAGGGACTTGCCCTTTCCCCACGCGTCGGTGAAGCCACGCCGACCCCCTGACCCTCTGCAGTCGTGACGAACTCTTCTGCGCAGTGGCAGATATTTCTGCTCAAGTATCCCTCAGGCCCACGGAGGAGACGGAGGAGGCGGTCCAGCATCCAGACGAGACGGTGGAGGAACGCGGCGAGTCCCGACCAGAGCCCAAGCCAAGAGTCCAAGGTCCGAGGTATCCGGAGGTCCACCCGTAACTGAAGTCCGAAGTCCGAAGTTCGTCGTCATCGTCGTAGCAGTCCAGTCCAGTCCGAGGCCTTCCGTTCTTGCTGCCCGGTGAGTACCGTTACTGGGGTGGTATCTAGACAGGGTCAATTTCATTGACTCTGGTCTGTGGGTTGGTGGTACACAGTCCCACAAACGAAGTGTTCACTTCGGTGGATACGGGTCCTGACGTGTCTCGTTATGAGACCGGTAAGTTTCGTACTGTTTCAGCAGTGCATCTAGTTTCTGTTCTAGTCAGTTTCTGTTCTCGAGAAAATTCATGTGTTCTGTTCTCAGTATTTCCAGGTAGTATTCTGTTCGAACTGTTATTTTAAATGTTTTTCATGTATTTTAATGTCGTGGTATGAATGGGAAATAGGTATCGTGTTTATTGTGTATTGTATTGTGTCTAGATTACAGTTCAGTCATGCCCATATTTTCCAAGTTACGTCAGTTAAAAACTAGAAAGGGTCTGCTGGAAGCAGCAGTTCCCGTCCCGCCTAGGGACAGTCCAGGTCATTTTATGTATCAGAAGCATGGCATAAGTGCCATATTGTATCTAGATTTATGGGTAGAGTATACCAAACAGTTAGAAGAAAAGTATAGATGGCCCGTATCGGGTACATGGGATGCCGAATGCATCATGCGAGTAGAGGAGGCATTATGGAAAAAGAAAGCCAGACAATCACAGAAAGATGCCATCGAGTTATGGCGCAAAGAAGCTCATAAAAGAACCGAAAAAGAAATCAGAAAATCAGAATTAAGTAGAGAATGTTCAGAACGAGCCCAAGAAAGAGAATTAATCGAGATAGGTGAACGAGTTAGAACTGAGCAATCAGACAGACAGAGGAATGCCCTCATTAAAGGTATGTATCCTCTTCTTGCCGAAGGCTTGCCAAAAGCGACCCCGGAGGCATCCAGTAATTTCCCGCCACCGTTAGTTCCGACCAAACTACGTCACAAACCGACCGCAGCTGATATTTTTATTTCGTCCTATCTGGACGACACAGTCCCCGAATATGCAAATCCTGTTCGCGCTCCGCCAGTCCCAGTAAATCAGGTAATTCCTGCTCCTCCAGACACCGGGGTGCCCTTAACAGCCCCCCCGGGTCAGCCCGCCATACAAGTCCAGCCCACGTTACAGTTACCCACCCTGCCAGGACGGAAAGCATCAGTTGATGATTCCAGTTTAGGGGCCGCAGGAGGAGGTCTTCCTCAAACCCCGCCGCCATACAAGCGTTTATCAGCACTCGAATTACATGCTCAAGCATCACAGCGTACTCCTAAAAGTAATAAGTCTGTTGCAGAGATCAGGCAAACCCTTGGCGAATGTGTCTATGACCCAGTTCCAGGCGAGTTTAATATGGTTTTATATTCCGTACGCGTAAGGAGAGTGACCGAGTATCTAGTCACCCTGCCGAATATGAAAGAAGATCTAGACCGGATATATCGTTTCATCCGTACAGGGGATGACCCACAAAGTATTAGTGATGCCATGTCTCAAAGGAAAGCCGAGATTCAGCGCATTATATTAAAGTTCTTAATTAACTGTCTAATAAGAGAACAAGATTATCCGTCTAAAGACCCGGAAGAAATGAAAACTCTAACAAAGTGGAGTGATAATATAGCCGAAGGAAAGCACAATACCATTGGTGCCATGGAAAGTATGTACAAGAAAATCCGTAGAGAGATAATAAAGATACACGAACAGCGTAAAGCAGCCCAAGTAAGCGAGAAAGAAAGTATCTCTGATCCTGAAGAGGAAGACGATGAGAATACTGCCAGAATAGCGTATGTAGGAAAACCTAGATTTCCAGATCGCCATTTACGTCTAGAACCCAAGTCTATTTTCCATCATTCAGCACCAGAACAAGGTTCCCTAGAACAAGTATTCCAAGCTACCGATCATATTCTGAAATCACGAATCGGTTATAGTGAGTTAAGTACCATGCATGAACAGGAACTAGTTCGGTCAGCAGTCCGATGGATTACTGATTCTACCACTTTTCCAGACGAAATAGTGGCACAAATGTTTCTGAAATTGCCCCCGGCCGAGCAGCGACTGGTGGGTATGTATATGATTCAGCACCTCATTACTCTGTATGAGGGTCAACATTCTGATCCAGGCCCGTTACATGATATCCTGAACGAGTTACTCCAGTACAAATGGAGAGGTCTAGGTACCGATTTAATTAGTGTCATTCTAGAACAGCGCCACAAATATAGAACGTTTTTGAACCCGCATTTTGTTCATGTCTCACCCCCAGAAAGTAAATCATTCTACATAGACAGACAGAATCCGTTACGAGAAGTCCACCCAGTCAGAGGAGCGGGTGGCGAAATGCAACGAGTGTTTGTATACACTCCGATCACAAAGATGGAACTCCTCGAAATGAAGAAATTAATTCCCTGTCATGACAAAGATCCAGCAGGGTTCCATAGAGAATTAAAAGACATGCTCCGTATGGGAGAATACACTTACCCAGATATCATTAAAATGTTAAAGGTTCTGCTGCCCGCAGGGGTGTATGAAAAGCTAAAAGAAAAAGAATGGGAGGTGGGAGAGAAAAAGATAGATTGGGCAGTTCTAGAAGCAGAAGATAAGATACGTGTACCAGGTACTGGTCTTGGAGAGAAATGTAAAGAATTACCAGAATTATTAATTCAAGTTTTACCCAGATTATTAACAACGAGAAAAGAAGACTGGGATGCAATCTCAGCCTGTAAACAGAAACAAGATGAAGATATTAGTGATTTTTATTCTAGGTTTGAAAAGTGCTTTAGTATCAACAGTGGTCTCAAGACAAGTAGTGAGTCATACCCTCACCTTTTCGTTACCAAATTAGTCGAGAATTCAAGTTCACCAATTAAAAACCGAGTTCTGAAAGTCGAAAGTACCTGGCAAGCAAATACTCCGTCCCAGATGCTCCAGATGCTCCAGTACCACCAGAATAGAATCAGGGAAGAGCAAGAACACGAAAGAAAACGTATGAAAGACACGAAAATGAAAGTACTAGTTGCACAATCTGTTCCTCAAGACAGTCAGAAGAGGGGTCCGAATCAAGCCAGTCATCCTGCAGCTCCCGTTAAAGGGAACTGCAATTATTGTAAACAGCCAGGTCATTTTATAAATGAGTGTGCAGTTCTGAAACATAACATAGCTACTGGTAAGACTAAAGAAAGACCACGTCCGCCTAGACAAGAACAAGTTTCACAGACTCTTCAGCCACAGAATGCACAACAGACAGTTACAGTACCGCAGCCTATTGCTGCAACACAGCATGTTACATCGCAGATGTACCAGTATGCACAGTCTGAGTATCCAGAGTACCAGCCATATTCATGAAACAGCCTAGAGAGGGAGGTAGGCTTGCCTCTCATCGAGATACCTGTAGATCAAGAAGGTCCCTATGTTCACAGTCAAGTATTAGGGAAAGACAGAAAGTTTTTGATTGATACAGGGGCAAGTAGGACCACAATTAGTCACGCCGAAGTTCCAGGGGCTCCGCTCTCAGGCTCAAGAAATGTTTCCCTTGGATTTTCAGGAAAGCCTATCGTTAATGAGATTTCAAAGCCAGTCACTCTAGAAGTAGGTCCATTGTCCCGCACTACTGATCTGTTACTTACTAAGTCATGCCCAGAAAATCTATTAGGCATCAAAACACTGAAAGAGTTAGGTGCAGTTATATGTTGTTCCCCAGAGGGAATACGTCTGTTCCTACGTGACTTTAAGGGTCACTATGTATTACGAGATTTTGATTCAAGACTGTCTAATGTCCCACAGCATTTATGGGCGCAAGGTCCAACTGATGTAGGTTACATGCAAATCACACCCCATCGTGTGACTCTCAAACCAGGTGTAGTGTTACCACGAATCAGGCAGTATAGATTGCCACCTGAGGCTGTAGCAGCCTTATCCAAAATTATAGACGAGCTCATGGCTCAAGGAGTAGTTGTAGAAACTGACTCCAATGTATGTAACTCTCCGATCATTCCAGTCATGAAACGTACTGATCCAAATGCACCCCCAGTATATCGATTAGTGATTGATTTACGGGAACTTAACAAATGTATTATTCCTCAGTACCCAGTTGTCCCAGATATCTCTTCCCTATTGACAGCCATTGATTCCGAAGCCACGTTCTTCACTGTCATAGACCTCAAGAACGCATTTTTTAGTGTTCCCATCCATCCAGACAGCCAGTTTCTTTTCGGATTCTGTTTAAATGGAAGGAGCTATATGTTCACACGCGCTCCTCAAGGTTTCACAGAAAGTCCTAGTATTTACAGTCAAGCACTCAAGAGACAACTAGACAACATTCACATGCCAACTGACACTGCCCTGCTCCAGTATGTCGATGATCTACTGATCACAGCCCGTTCTGAACGTGACTGCGAGCGAGCGTCACTGACGGTTCTGTATTTCCTAGCCGAGATGGGGCACAAGGTGTCCCCTTCGAAGCTTCAATTCTGTGTCCAGCAAGTGGTCTACTTAGGACACTTACTGTCCAAGAGGGGTAGGCAGTTGACACCAGACCGTATCCAGTTGATAGCGAGTCTTCCTCAGCCCAGAACCCAGAAGGAGGTACGTGCCTTTATCGGCCTTACTTCTTATTGCAGACAATGGATTCCTCAGTATGCATTTCTAGCCAAGCCACTGATACAGTTAACGACACAGGAGGCAGCCGTATCGACTGTTCTCCCTTGGACATCTGAACATACACTTAGTTTCAACGAGTTAAAGAAAGCTCTATGCCAAGCTCCAGTCCTAGCTACACCGAACTACAGTAAGCCTTTTACACTTTTCGTTACTGAACGTGAAGGTACAGCTTTATCTGTTCTCACACAAGACCAAGCAGGACAAAACAAGCCTTGTGCTTATTTTTCGAGCACATTAGATCCAGTCGCCCAGGCTCTGCCTGCGTGCCTCAAGTCAGTTGCAGCCACAGCACTAGCTATCAGACAAAGTGATTCCATAGTCTTAGGACATACCTTGACAGTACAAGTCCCACACTCCGTGGAAGTTCTTTTAAACCGAACACAAACTCAGCACTTGACAATTGCACGTTTAACAGGTTATGAATTGACACTGTTTCAGCCACACATAGATATTAGACGCTGCAACATCCTGAATCCTGCTACACTGTTACCATCAGTTAATTCAAATCCAGCCACACATGATTGCGTGGAAGTAGTTAACATTACGACAAAGCCAAGACAAGACCTGACAGACATTCCGTTACTAGATCCCGACCTGACACTTTATGTGGATGGTTCATGTATGAGAACTAGTACAGGAGAACTAGTAGCCGCGTATGCAGTGACTACTGACACCGAAGTTATTGAGACACACCGTATTGATACCCTGTCCGCTCAAGCAGCAGAGCTAGTTGCTCTGACACAAGCCTGTATACACGCCAAGAACTTGAAAGTTAATGTTTACACAGATTCACGCTACGCATTCGGAGTTGTTCATGACTTTGGAGTGCTCTGGCAGGAGAGAGGTTTCATGACTTCTCATGGAACCAAGATTCAGCATGGTCTCCTTATTCAAGCTCTGTTAGATGCCATACATTTACCGACATCCATCGCTATCATGAAATGCAAAGCACATACGAAAGTCACTGACATTATTTCCCAAGGTAATGATCTAGCAGATCGCACAGCCAAGCTTACAGCACAGACTCCAGACATTCAAGTTAATCCGACACAGACACATACTCCAGATCTGACTACATGTATGACAGTTAAGGACCCTACTCAAGATGTCATAGATATCCAATTACATGCTACTCCCGATGAAATCAAGAAATGGTCTGAACAAGGAGGGGTCCAGACAGATCAAGGATGGTTAACAAAGGGTAGGACCGCATGGTTTCTCCCCGACTCTATGGTTCAAGTCATCATTAATACCGCACATAGTCCAGCACATTTAGGAGAAAAAGCAATGTTAGACAGTATCCAGAACATTTGGTTCAACAAGCATTTACGAGCTGCAGCCAAGCAGAAAGTCCGTACCTGTATGATATGTTGTCAGTTTAATCCAGGTAAAAGTGTCCCGGTGGAACAAGGGGGATTCCAGCCTCCTGACCACCCTTTTGAGGTCCTCCAGATGGATTATATTCAGATGGAGCGATGTCGAGGTTTCAAGTATGTTCTTGTAGTTGTATGCGCTTTGTCCAGATGGACAGAAGCATATCCAGTCCCAGATTACACAGCCGCGACCACTGCCAAACAGTTGGTTCGTGAATTCTTCCCTCGATATGGACTCCCTAGAGTCGTATATTCTGATAACGGTCAGCCATTCTCATCTGAGTTGATGAAGCACGTTTCCCTGTTGTTGGGGTACCAGTGGAAGTTTCATTGTGTACGCCATCCTGAAGCAGCCGGTCTAGTTGAGAGACATAATCAGACTCTGAAAATCCGAATTGCCAAAATATGTAAAGATAAGGGTGTGGACTGGCTAGTAGCTCTGCCAGTTGCTTTGTTTTATATGCGCATGGTCGCACATTCCAGATCAGGTCTGTCCCCGTATGAGGTCGTATTCGGCCGCCCCCCTAACATGTGGGGTACTCCTAGACCCCGAAGTATTACTGATGTTTCATGTAATATGCTGACAGATTACCTAGCTTCCTTGATGTCTGCCCTCAACTCATGTCGTTCACAGGTTGCCGCCGCATTTCCAGACAATACCGAGGTGGCACCGCATGAAATCGTTCCAGGTTCGATGGTGCTCGTACGCAACTTTGACAGATCAAGTCCGCTGGAGCCACGTTGGAAGGAGCCCCGTCAGGTCCTCCTCACCACCCGTACAGCTGTGAAATTGGAAGGACGCCGCGGCTGGGTGCATCTTTCGCACGTCAAGAAATTCTACGGATTAAAGCCGGTCTCCAAGAACATTTCCCAGGACTTAAAAACTTGTCAAAACATTGTTCCTAAGGACTGTCCCGCAAATGACATTGATACAACCCCTCCCTTGTTAGAGAAAACTCCGCAGCAGGAGTATAAACAGAAACTCCGGTCTAGTAAAATAAGTCAGTCAGTTTGATTGTCTAAGTCCTCCCCTAGGTGAAACGGTTAGACTGTTTCTGACATGTATAAAATAGACCCCCATAGTGAGAGAGTCAGTCAAAACTCAAACCGATGTATCGTTTTTCTAAGTTTCATATTATTCATCAGCATAATGATTTCCTGCACTAGTTACGCATTTTTCCTGTGTTTCCCAGTTCCTCATGTAAATAAGCCTTCTAATGTTACAGTAGAGCACACGTTTAGTGATCTGCCTCCTCACGAATATTCATACCGCCTCGCTATGCGTAACAATACATTTATCCGCATGTTGCATTATTCACACCAGACCAGCAATGCCACTAATTGTTGGGTGTGTGGTCGACTCCCCCCTTTCCAGACCCCGAAGGGAGTTCTGCCACTTTTTCCTTATCCTTTTTCACATAATGGTTCGTGTGAAGCATGGTCCACGTTAACGTCATCCTCAACAGATATGTCTTTTCTTAACAGTACATGTTTCCCAGACAAGCAAGGTCTCCCCCACAGAACAGGTTTAGATCTAGAAAATGAAGTGTATAATTTAGGTAACTATTCTTCGAATTTCATGGTCCTGAATGTTCAGTCTGATACTACTCCAGACTCACCTGCTATTTCAGTATTACCAGTCAAAGGCGAATTATGTGTCCGTAATTATGGTTCTGTACACGTAGGACATAGTGATTGTACTACTATTATCCAGTATAGTGACAGTGGGAAATCTATTTTTAAAGCTTCACGTCATTCTTATTTTGTTTGTGGTCAAACTGCATATGCTCGTCTGCCCCTCGATTGGGAGGGAACCTGTTACATTGCCTTCCTACTGCCACCTGTTTTCCTAGCCCCACCTGACTACCATAGGAATTCCTTCCTAGTACATACTAGACACAAGAGAAACCTCCCGATTGTCGATTATACTGAAACTGCTGCAGAGCAATTCATTGATATTGATAAAGGTGTTTTCCCATATTTAGGTACAGTTGTAAATAGTAAGCTAATCCGTAGGTTAACAAGAACCCTTGAAGCTGTAGTAGATGAGACTGCCTCCGCTCTAGGTAACTTAACCGAAGAGCAATCCTTTATGAGAATTGTTGTGCTCCAGAATCGTCTCGTCCTTGACGTCATACTGGCCGATAGGGGCGGGGCCTGTAGACTCATCGGATCTAGTTGCTGCATTTTCATTCCAAATAACGCGCCGTCTGTTTATTCAGCTATAACCAGACTCCATAAAATTGCCCATCTGTTACACCAAGATCCAGGCACCTGGACATGGTCCGGTTGGTTCTGGAATATAATTTCCGCCTGGGGATGGAAAGTCCTGTCCTTTCTAGGTATCGCAGTAGCGATCATATTCAGCTGCTGCCTCTGTATACAATGTGGCCCTGCGATTTGCGGCATGTGTGCTACCTCTTGTATTCCTAGTCCCAAGCCCCGTTCTAAATCCCGTTCCAAGACAATTCGAGATGAACAAATGGTACTGTATGAAATGATAGATGGTATCATGAATATTGATGTTTCCTGATGGAAACGTAGTGACAAGGAGGGAATGTGGAAAAGTAAATTTTGTCATGTTCTGTGTCCCTACGTGTCATCCATCATATGTTATGTGTGCATGATCAATATGCATATGTTATTCCCCATGTCCGATTCAAGACGCAATTATAGTTGTGTCCTCCTCTAGTATGCCAGTTTCCAGTCCTCGTGAATACTACGAATATCAGGCCTATGTAAAGCTACGTTGCCACGTTTCTCAGTGTGCACGTTATTTCATTATAAAGTCCCCGTTTCCAGGCCTTAACAGGGCCCGGACATCAGATTCAGCTCCTGTCTCCTGAACCCTCGCTGAGGAGCGATCCAGCCCCCACCTGTATCCTCGACCTTTCACTTACTTCCTGCCTCGCAGTGCCCGGTGCAGCTTGGCCCTGCCTCTGAGTCTGCCAAGACTATGTTGTGATTCCAGCTATCAGTTTAGTCCTCCTTCTCTGCATTCCTAAGCTACTGAACTGCATCAATAGTTTCCGTCATTGTCTAGCCTATGCGGCTCCATGTTAAGAGAAATACTGTATTTAATGGTCATTTAATATTCTTCATCACGCACTATATGTAGAATAAATGCATGCTCCAGTCTTAGAGTCAGTTAGCTTTTCCCCTCATGACTTCTAGTTTATATCAACATGTTCCCTAAACATTAGATACCAGATAGGGTTTAGGTACATGTCGCTCCGACCCTCCAGACTTTAGTCTCTGCTCCTAGCACAGAGTTCATAGCCCCCAGCTTCTCCTCGTAACACGTCATTGCCAGTTTGCGCGCACCACCAGGTTAGAGGTCCCGGCTCCTTAGGTAGCCCCCTCCTATGTTTCCGCCCATTCATGACATATTCTGTTACGTTTGCATCACATGTCTGAGTTACACCTTCTTTTTACTCTTATCTTTCGCGACTGCTACGCGTCACGCCTTCTGCTCCACCCACTGCTACGCCTACTGCAATATAATGCTATGTGTTCGCGCTATGTATATATGCTCATGTATTGTTATTAAAAGTTAGCGCGCTCATCCCAGACCCAGCCCCAGCAGCTGCTGGGCCCTGTCATCCTATTCCTATGCAGGTTGTCCTGTTCCTGTCCTTACGCTGTATTAAACCTGAAAAAACTCCTACTACCTCGAATCTTGACTCTTATTTATTGAGCTATCTGTTATGCTATATGTCTAGTCAAAAATAGGGTATTATTTATTTATTTACCACAGCCCCGCAAAGACAGGCGCCATCCTCCTCTCACCGGACAGCTTCACGCGATCCCTCTAGACTGCAAGGCCTGCGCTGGACTTCTTGCCGGATCGCAGGCCCCGCCCACGTCCTGGCAAGGGCGCCTGCCTTCTGGTTGTTCGGCCCGGCTGCGGCGGTGGTTTTCTTTATGAAAAATGAGGGGTAGGCTCCCTCGAGTTTAAAAATACGCTGGCATGCGGGGTGGGCACCTGCAAAGGAACACAAATACGCGGGGTGGGCACCCGCATTAATTATGTAATAAAACAAAGACGCAAAGTGGGCACCTGCGCACGGGGCACTAACAAATAAGCCGGCATAATGCAGGTTGGGCACCTGTAAGATTTAAACATTAAAATAAGAGGGGTGGGCACCCGCCGCTATTTTCCTCCAGGGGGGATCCCTACACTGGGGATTCCCTCTTAAAGGGCTAATCAAGGAAATAAGCACAGTGCTCCCAGGACACTAAAAGATGCAGCAAGGTCCTGGGGAAAAGAAATGAAACAATCAGCTCCTCAGCAAAAAAAAGTCCTCCAGTCCGCCAGGCAAGGCAGAGGGGTCCCAAAGAGAAGTCAAGTCTTCCCCTGAGCTCCAGCAGCAGCGCGCCCCTGGTAGATTCCAGTCAAAGAACAAGAACATTTACTTGGGGTCACAGCCCCTCTTTTATACACACAAATCCTTTGTTGTAGCAGCGAAGGCAAGGGGAGAACCAGATGCAACTGGTTCTGGAGCACTTTGTTTTGCTCAGCCCCTCTCCCTATTCATAAGACAGGCCAGGGACATCAGACACACCACAGGGGGTGGAACCAGCATTGTGGAGCGAAGGCACACCCCTATTCAGGTTCCAGGTGCAACTCCTCCCTGCCATCAACATGCAGATCTCCCCTATCACCACCGGGCAGAACCATCCTGACTCCTGGAGCCAGGCACACCAGCCAGCTCCAGCCAATCACAAGCCAGACAGTCAATTCACATTCACTACACAGACATGCCAACTTCTAAAATTGGCATTTCTACACTAGACACTAAATCTGCGCACACCATTTATTATCACGAGTTCGCACATACCACACTCGACCTTGCGCTCCCCACATATCAGGAATTACCACGGGCACACATATTGCCCATGCATTCCTATCTGAGGGCAGGCCACTCTCCGCACACACACTCAGAGTGCGCACGCACTTTACACTTTACACTTACAAGTGCGTAGAGGCCTAAAATCACTCCCACTATGTCAGAGGCTAAAGGCAAAAAGTCTAGGGGTGAACCTGCCGAAAAGTCCCAAGTCCAACAGCAGTGAACCCCAGTGAATGTAGGAGGTCCGCAGAAGTCTGGAGGTGAGAGATGACAGCCTGGGGTGAGCCCACCTTCAACAGTCAGTCATCGAAATACGGTAAGACTGGAACCCCTGATCTGTACAGATGTGCTGCGACCACCGCCATCACTTTCGTGAACACCCGAGGGGCGCTAGTAATGCCAAGGTTAGCCCGGTAAATTGAAAATGCTTGCGGCCTACCATGAACCATCGGTAACACCTGTGGGCTGGCAGGATGGGGATGTGGAAATAGGTGTCCTGCAAGTCCAATGCTACCATCCAGTCTCTGGGATCGAGGACAGAGAGTACCTGAGCCTACGTGAGTATTTTGAACTTCTACTTCAAGAGAATGCGGTTGAGGGCCCTGAGATCTAATGTAGCACGCAGGCCATTGTCGTTCCTGGGTACCAGAAAGTAGTGGGAGTAGCAACCACAACCTACTTCTGGCACAGGGGCCCTTTCAATTGCTCCCTTGGCCAAAAGAGCTGCAACTTCCTGGCAGAGAAGGGTCAAATGATCTTCCAAAATGCGATGGAAGGATGGTGGCATGGAGGGAGGGGTTGTCTCGAAGGGGAGAGATTAGCCCCTTTGGACTATCTGCAAAACCCACCTGTCCAACATGTTGTGCCAGTGCAGAGGTGACAGCAAATCCTGCCGCTCATTGGCCTCTGGTGGCCCTGAAAAGTCGAACTAGGAAGGTTTGGAGGCTGCTATGGGGGGGGTAATGGTGGCCTGGCCTGCTCGCTGCCCCAGACCCATGACACTGGGTCCCATGTCCGTGGCCACACATAGACTGGGTAGCTTGCGTGGTACTGTGGCTGGATTGGGAGGAACGTGGTGGGGCACACCTTCTGTAGCCACAAAAGGGACAGAAGGCAGACTGCAATGGGCGAGAGGTTGTTGCGAGGTCCAAGGATTTGGCCGTAGCCCTAGAATCCTTGATGCACAGAGTCCGCCTTGTTAGCAAACAGGTGACAGCCAGCAAAGGGCATGTCCAAAAGGGTGTTTTGGACATCCCCTGAAAAACCAGACATCCTCAACCAGGCGTATCACCGCAGTGCTACTGACGTAAAAAAAACATTCCGCCCAGAGAGGAGGCGGTATCCTGCCCACACCTGATGGTGAACTTAGCTGCGTTTTGATCCTCAGCAACTGCGAGGGTGAGCATGGCCTGGGCCTCCTCCAGGCACTATGGCAGCACCTGCGTAATCATATCCCACATCATATGGCCCAAAATGCATGCAGTGTTTAAAAACTATAGCCCTAAGCTGGCAGAAGAAAACATCTTCCTAAGGTGGTCCAGCTTCTTGGATTCCCTATCTGGGAGAGCAGTAGGGAATGCACTTTTAGAGGACGAGGCTTGGCCGACCAAGCTCTCGGGGGTGGGTGCTGTGAGAAGAAAAGTGGGTCACCCGGGGCCTGACGGTAGCGTCGGGCAATCTTCCTGTCAACAGGAGACCCTGTGCAGGTCTTGGACCAAGTGCCGAGAAGGATGTCTGTGAGGGATTTATTAAAAGGCAGCAGGGGCTCTGAAGAGGCTGCCAGCTGAAACACCTCTGTCATGAGGTTAGTCCTGAAGAACACGTTACTTACCCTCAGTAATGCATTTTCTAGTGGACGCAGTATCTGCCTGTGGATTCCTCGCCTTTTGAATACACCCTGCGCCAGAATTTCTGCGGAAATTCTTTTCCTAGCTCTCCCACGTCGACGAGGACATCTTAATAGCACAGCTCCGCTTGCTACTCCGTATGGCGTCATCAGAGCCATAAGAGGACCTCGTCGGCATGCTGACATCAGTTACACCCATTTTTTACGTGCACTCGAGGCAAACTGGCGGACCGACAGGATTTTCACAAGTATAAATAGTATACATAATATATATATATGAATGCAAATACACACAGTATATACAATAACATAATGGAAAAGGCCAACAAAGTATTTTCCAATAAAAAACTGTAAGCATGAAAAAGATATTTTGAAAACATCCTTGTCAAACAGTTATAACATTTTTGGTAGAAACAGGAGGACAACGGGGAGGGGGGTGGGTCAGTGAGGAATCCACAGGCAGATACTGTATCAGCCAGAAAAAGAGTTACAGAAGTTAAGTCACTTGTTCTTCTGATGTATCATCTGCCTGTGGATTCCTCACCTTTTGAATAGAATCCCCAAGCTGTACCTCTCCCGGAGGAGGGTGTCCACCTGACTATATCAAATAATCTTGCAGAACAGAGCGTTCAAAATGGCCGTCCCTCCGAACCTCAGAATCCAAGCAATAATGCTTTGCAAAGGTGTGGAGGGAGGCCCAAGTTGCTGCCTTACAATTGTCAACAACAGGAACACCTCTAGCCACATCAGAAGAAGATGACATCTCTGGTGGAATAAGCTCTAATACCTTCAGGCAGCTCCTTCTTGGACAGGGCGTAGCAGATCTTGATACACAAGATGACCGACCTGGACGTGGCAGGGCCCCGAAATTTAAGGAGTGGCTTGCGGACATGACACACAGTCAGGAACAACACACAACCTTTGCGGAATTACTCCCGGTTACTAACCGACCGAAGGACATATGGGGATAACTAACGACCTGTTTGCTGGCCCGGACTGGGGATGACCTTCCTGACGATACCAACCCGCAGACGTCACATGCACATACCCTTAGATAAACGTATAGTTGAGATGCTTCCGACCGCACATGCTCGTGGGATCTACCCATGCACACTTTCCTGGCTGCCATAGGCCATTATTAATAGGCCATAGATGTATTCCTGCACTCCTGAGGCACTTTCCCTACCTCCCATTGTTATATACCGAATCATGATTCTCTCTAGTATATGTTGATTATGTATGCTTACACCGAAGGCATGGTATGCCACTAGTCCCGTTGCTTAACTCACTGTTGAATTCATTTGTCTACGTTGTCATGTACTATGAATGATATATGCTTTTGATGCTGCCTCGTTGAATGCCCAGCCGTACTCTTGTATTGTACTATGTTGAAAACTAATAAACAAAGTTTTTTTAAAAAAGATGACCGACCTGGAGAGAGTTCACTTGTGGACAGCATTTCCTTTCATCCGACCAATGTAGCCGACGAAGAGCTGATCATCCAGCTTCAGTTCCCTGGTCCTGTCTAAGTATGGGCGTAAAATCCGTTCCGTTCGCGGAATTTGCGGATTTTCTGCAATTGCGCGGTCCGCAAATCTTGCAAAATTGCAGAAAAATCATCGAAATCGCATGCGGGGCGGATTTTCAACAACTGAAGTACATGAAGCACTTACAGGCTTATAGCAGGTGCCCAAGTTGGAGCTAATTTCTTTGTAACCATTTACAAAATGGTTACAAAGAAATTAACTTCAACTTTGGCACCTGCTGTAACCCTGTAAGTGCTTCCTGAGCGGCGCCTCCAGAGTTGTTGCCTACTTACAACTATTCTCTGACCCTGCTCTGACCCTCGAAGCAGGGTCAGAGAATAGTTACAAGTATGGCACAATGCTCCAGGATGTCACAAAAATTAAACCACAACAGGAAGCACTTACAGATAAGGAAGCAGGTGCCAGACTTGAAGCTCAAATTCAGTAACACATTAACCAGCCCCCGGTTGAGGCTGGGCAGGTGTGCTTTCTCCCCATAATCTACAGTGGTGAACCAGAGGGTGCTGTAATGAACCAGAAGGTGCAGTTGTGAACCAGAGGGTGCTGTGATGAACCAGAGGGTGGCAGTGGTGAACCAGAGGGTGGCAGTGGTGAACCAGAGGGTGGCAGTGGTGAACCAGAGGGTGCTGTGATGAACCAGAGGGTGGCAGTGATGAACCAGAGGGTGGCAGTGATGAACCAGAGGGTGGCAGTGATGAACCAGAGGGTGGCAGTGATGAACCAGAGGGTGGCAGTGGTGAACCAGAGGGTGCTGTGATGAACCAGAGGGTGGCAGTGATGAACCAGAGGGTGGCAGTGGTGAACCAGAGAGTGGCAGTGATGAACCAGAGGGTGGCAGTGATGAACCAGAGGGTTGCAGTGATGAACCAGATGGTGGCAAGGGTGCACCAGAGGGTGGCAGTGGTGAACCAGAGGGTGATGTGATGAACCAGAGGGTGGTAGTGGTGAACCAGAGGGTGGCAGTGATGAACCAGAGGGTGGCAGTGATGAACTAGAGGGTGGCAGTGATGAACCAGAGGGTGGCAGTGATGAACCAGAGGGTGGCAGTGGTGAACCAGAGGGTGCTGTGATGAACTAGAGGGTGGCAGTGATGAACCAGAGGGTGACAGTGATGAACCAGAGGGTGGCAGTGGTGAACCAGAGGGTGCTGTGATGAACCAGAGGGTGGCAGAGATGAACCATAGGGGGACAGTGTGGAACCAGAGGGTGGCAGTGGTGAACCAGAGGGTGGCAGTGGCGAACCAGAGGGTGGCAGTGGCGAACCAGAGGGTGGCAGTGATGAACCAGAGGGTGGCAGTGATGAACCAGAGGGTGGCACTGCTAAACTGCCTGGGAGCCCTGTGGGTGTGAGCCCCCGCGCTGCTGAGCTGCCCAGGGGTTGTGAGCCCACACGCTACTGAACTACCCCGGGGCCCAGTGTGTGTGAGCCCCAATGCTGCTGAACTACCCCGGAGCCCTCTCAGTGTGAAAATCATTTGTGCTCAATTGCCTGGGAGACCTCTGGGTGTGAGCACACATTGTGCTAAGTGCCCCCCTGCCCCAGTACATATATACCCGTACCGCACAGCACCATTATTCTCTTGCACCATGAAGTCTGGTGCCTGGATGCTCCTGATCCTTGTAGGTGGTACCACCGTCTGGTGCAGTCAAAATGGAAAGTCATAACTTGCTACACAGCACCAATAAACACGTGTCCCCCTGGCACCGGTAAGCGCATGTACCAGGCGTAGAGCACCCACATGCCACAGCACCCTACTGCCCAGCGCCAGCATATGCCTGTACGGAGCAGTTTAGTATGAGATGGGACATTGTCCAGCAGCAGCAGCTGCATGCACCTGAACCCACTGAGCAGGATCAAAATGGCTTTGTACCATCACGAGCAGCAGAGCTATCTTGGACATCTGAAGGATTCTGGGGTCCTGTGCCAAACATATTTTTGCATCCATGAGTTTCCTGAGCGCCATCCCCGTGTAGCTCCTGTGACCAGGAGGCTGCTTTCTCCTCATATGCTGCTCTGCTCGGTCTCTGACCCTTTATAAACAAGATGCATGTGAACTCGCATAGAAGCCCCGCCTGTTTGGCCCCGTCCACCACACACTAGCGAGATGAAACGTCTTCCCACCCATCCCCACTATAATGGCCACCTCACTCAAGGGACCTCGGCACCTTTTGGCGCACTGGCAAAGTTACAGGCACACGTGGTCACATATTTGTGCAAATGGCGCAAAAATCCACGAGTTCGCAGGAAAATTCGTGGACTTTTTTTGCAATTTCGCACGAATTTGCGGACTATGAATTCGCAAAATTCGCCCATACTTATTCCTGTCCCGGTAAAAACTGACCGCCCTCTTAGCGTCCAGGTGATGAAGTGTCTCCTCATTGGAAGGGTGAGGGGGAGGATTGAAGGTAGGTAAGGTAATGGACTGATCTAAATGGAAAGGAGTAACCACCTTAGGTAGGAAAGCAGCGCTGATCCTAAGAACCATCTTGTCTGCATAAATGGTAAAGAATGGAGGTTTAGAACTAAGAGCCTGCAGCTCACTTACCCTGCTTGCTGAAGTTATAACGATCAAAAAGACCGTTTTGAAAGAAAGAAGCCTCAACTGACAAATATGAAGAGGCTCAAATGGAGAACCCATCCGAAAAGTAAGAACAAGATTTAAATCCCACTGAGGCATAATGAAAGGAGTGGGAGGAAACTTATTAGTAAGGCCCTTAGTGAACGTCATAGCTACAGAAGATTTAAACAAAGACGGCTGATCCGGCAAACAAATGAAAGCCGACAAATTACCTTTAACTGAAGCCACAGCACAACCCTGCTGAGCCAATGAAAGAGAGAAACTCAGCACATCAGACAAACGAGCCTTCAAAGGGTCCATGGGTCTCTTCCCACATCACTTTGCAAATTTGGACCACCTAGAGGAATAAATAGATTTGGTAGAGTGTCTCCTGGACGATAAAATAACATCCACCACATACGGTGGGAGAGAGAAAGAACTCAGATTGCCCCGCTCAATCTCCAGGCATGAAGGTGCAGGGTCTGGAGATGGGGATGTAGAACCTGCCCTTGCGATAGCGAGAGGACGTCTGCCCTGAAAGGGAGACGGAGTGGTGGGCGCTATGAGAGGTGAAGTAGATCTGTGTACCACACCCTTCTTGGCCAATCCGGGGCGCTCAAAATGACTTGGGCCTGGTCTTGGCGAATCTTCCTCAGAACCAGAGAAATCAGAGGAATCAAAGGTATAGGGGAAACGTGTGAAGGAGTTGTGCACTCCAATCCAATTGAAACGCTTCCCCCAGTGCTCCCTTCATCCGATACGGAAGACTGTAAAACAACGGACAGTGAGCGTTCTCGCAAGTGGCAAAACGGAACTCCCCACGCCCTGAAGATGAGACGGACCACCTCCTGATGAAGCCGTCACTCGTGGTCGGCTGAGTAACGCCGACTGAGACTGTCCACACGAACATTCAGCACACCAGCCAGATGATTTGCCACTATACAAATCTGATGGATCTGAACCCAGGACTAGAGTGGCAGAGCCTCTCTACAGAGATGAAATAACCCTACCCTTCCTTGCTTGTTGATGTACCTCATCGCAGTAGTGTAGTCCGTCAGGACTTTAACTAAATGACCATGAAAGGAAGGAAGGAAGACCTTTAGTGCCAAACATAACGCCTGCAATTCAAGAAGGTTGATGTGAAGCAACCTTCCCTCTGGAGACCAAAGACCTTTGAACTCCAGATTCCCAAGATGAGCACCCCAACCTAGAGTGGAGGCACCCGTGATTACTGTGGCCACCGGTGGAGGAGACTGAAAGGGCTATCCTTGAGACAGGTTGTCCGGCTCACTCCACCAAAACTGCTCTGCTGCAGTGTCCATGAAGATTCTGATATTTTCCCCGAGATCCCCGTTGTGTTGATACCACTGCCTGCGGAGGCACCACTGGAGTACCCTCATATGCCAGCTTGCATGGCTGACCAACAGTAAGCAGGAAGCAAACAGACCGAGCAGGCGAAGGACCTTCAGGACAGGAATAACCGCTCAATTGTGAAACAAAGGAATCATCTCCTGTATGTCAGGAGTCCTCTGCGGAGGCGGAAATGCCCGACACACAGTAGTGTCCAGTATTGTGCCAATGAACAGGCTGTGCTGAGAAGGCACCAGGTGAGAGTTGGATACATTTATCAAGAAACCCAATCTGAATAACAACTGCGTCATTGCATGCAAACGGTGCAACTTCATCTCTGGAGACTCTGGTTTCAGCAGCCAGTCATCCAGATAAGAGAAAACAGGAACCCCTGACCTTCTGAGATGTGCTGCCACCACCACCATCACCTTTGTGAAGACCTGAGGTGCTGAAGTAAGACCAAATGGGAGGACCACAAACTGGTAATGCAGCGATCCTACAGTAAACCGGAGAATCTTCCGATGCGACTTCAGGATGGGAAGATTAAAATGCGCATCCTGCAAATCGATCAACACCATCCAGTCTTCTTGTTTCAGCGCTAGTAGAACCTGAGCCCAGGTCAACATTTTTTACTTTTCCTGCTGAGGTAAAAATTTAAATCCTGAGGTCCAGGATCGGCCTCAACCAACCGTCCTTTTTGGCAATCAAGAAATAATGGGAGTAACAAGGGCATACCTATTTTCTACAAGATTTAAAACCCAACGATGTGAGGTAACTGATTTCCAATCCTGTAGTAATTAGGACACCCGACTCCCTACAGGACCAGCGTGCTCCAAGGTGGGGGATCTAGGGCTGCTTTCCCGTGGTACCAGTGGTAGGGGGAGGAGAAGAGGAAGAGGAGGACTGCTGCCGGACGGCTCCTTGAAAACAGCCTCTATTCTTTCCCCTGTATGACCTGTACAGGGGGTTTTGCTGCTGTTACTGCTGAGGCTGCTTACAGCCCCAAAAGGAAGCCGCCTTCCCAAAGCCTTGATACCTCTTGTAGCCATACCCTCTAGGCTTAGACTGTAAGCCCAAAGTTCTTGCAGTTGCTCTACTGTCCTTAAAACGATGCAGAGCAGAGTCCGCCTTGGTGGCAAACAACCTTGCTCCATCGAAAGGCATATCTAAAAGAGTAGCCTGAACATCCAGAGAAAATCCAGAAGATCTGAGCCAGGCTTGCCTCCTCATTGCAACAAGAACACATTACACGGGCAACCAAGTCTGCAGTGTCCAAACCCGACTGAATGACTTACCGGGCAGCTGCCTGAGAATCTGAAAGAGCCTCAAGAAAATGAACCCGATCTTCATCAGGAAGGTTAGGGGCCAATTGCTTAACTGAGTCCATAAGGGCATGAATATGCCTCCCAAGCAAACAAGTGGTGTTCATAGACTTCAACGCCATACTTTCTGAGTAAAACACTTCCCTGGTGGACTGTTCCATCTTTTTAGAATCTCTATCCCCCGGGGTGGTAGGGAAAGAACCAGATGATTGCTTGGAGCAAGAAGCTGAATCACCAAACTTTCCGGAGATGGATGTGCAGAAAGAAAAGCAGGGTCTCCAGGAGCAGGCCTATATCTCCTTGCAATTGACCTGGAAACTGCAGGTGCTGACAAGGGCTTTTAACACACCTCCAAAATAAGCTCCATCAATGCCTCATTGAAAGGCAGAAGAGGCTCACTAACTGAAGAAGTATTAAGGACTTCCGTCTAAATGTTTGACTTATTTTCTGCCAAAGGCAACTGAAGATCCAACACTTCAGCAGCCTTCCTAATCCTCCCACGATAAGGAGCAACATCCTGAGAGATGACAGCCTTTGTGAAGAGATCTCCCACTCTGGGGAAGTATCTAAACCACTGGCCTCTTGTAGGCCCTCGGAATCATCCACACAGTCAAGTTTCTCTCATTCCTCTCGCTCCTGCCGATATTCATCCTCCTCTAGCAGCCTTTGTGCATCACTCCTGGAACGGTGCTTCGGGATCGGCGTCAGTGGCGCTGGAGACAATAGAGCCGGCATGGAAGGAGAACCTTCAGAAACAGGCAACGGCGCCGTATGAATCCGAGGTGGAATCGACACCAGACAGAGTCTGAGGATTTGGAGTCGAAAACTTCAGCGCCGGGAACTGCCAAGATGGAGCAGTCGGCATAAAAGGTAAAAAGGGCACCGGGGCATACTGTTGAGGGACAACCAAATTAAAGGCAAGCGGACCCACGGGGCCAGAAGGTGCCATAGTTAGGTTGGGATGCCCAGGCAAACATGCCATACATTGCATTTAGAAAATGCGAGGGATCCGTTCCGGGTCCTGGAAGAGGAGGGTAAGGATCCATACCTCCTTGATTAGGATCCATCTGAGGCCGAACTCGAGGCTGAGGTTGCGGAGCCGGTGAGGACAGCGCCACACAGGCGAAGCCACAGGCACAGGAGAAGACTCCCTGAGGTCCGGCGAACCTCTGGGCACCGGAGACCTTCTTGGCGCCGGAGGTCCTTCTGGCATAGAAGAGCCTGTTGACGCTGGCGAACCCCTCGGAGTCAGCGAGTGTATCCGAGTCACTTAAGGAGAAGAAGAAGGCGACGGAAAAACAAAGTCCATTCCCCAGCGCCGCTGAACAGGTGAAGCCGACCGCGAAGCCATGCCCTTCAAAGAGCGATGCCGAGAACTGTGTCTATTCTTCAACTTCCTATGCTTCTTATACTTAGAAGTATGCGAGGTTGATGACTTTGAGCGCTTACAACCCCTCTTTTCTTTTTTCTCCTTTGCCATAAAGAGTTTTGCTTCATGCTCCTTCAACGCCTTAGGATTAATCTTTCTGCAACACAAACAGCCATTGACGTTGTGATCCGAAGAAAGACACCAGAGGCAGTCATTGTGAGGGTCTGTAATCAACATATGACCCCCACACTCCCTGCAGGGCTTAAAACCATTCTTCTTTGAGCTAGATATTTCCACAGGAAATTGAAGAAGATACGGAGAAACAAAGTAATCTCATATAAAATGGTGAGTCCCAGAAAAAAACGTTAAGCGTTGACAGTGCGAAAAAAAAAGGAACTGACATCCGCACGCCGCCGAGATCTTCTTATAGATCCAATGATGTCATACGAAGTCATGAGCGGAGCCATGCTATTATGACGTCCTCGTCGACGTGGGCAAACTAGGAAAAGATTTTCTCTGGAAATGCTGGTGCAGGGGGTATTCAAAAGGTGAGGAATCCACAGGCAGATGTATCCATCTGAATGGCACCGTAGGAAGCCCGAGGCCCAAGGCCTCAGCTGCTCTAACCAACACCACTGCATAGTACACTCACTCCTCCATAGCCATGGTAGGGGGAAAAGCTTGCCAAGGTCTGGGGAGGTATCCAAACCACTGGCATCACCCAACTCCTCTCGCCAGTAAAGACTCTTCAAGCTGGTCAGCTTAAGGGTCAATAGACCCCTCACAGTCCTCCTCACACTCCTCTGGCTGCCAGTCAGGGTGCTTGGGAACGCCAGGGATGAAAAGCAGTACAGAAGTACCCTCTGGCATTGGTACCAACCGGGTTCAGTATGGGGGTGAGTCCAGCATCAATGTCGGTTGGGGGCACAACCGGCATCGGGGCGTCGTCACTGGAATCGGCATCAGGGACGGTAACGTGAGGTTGACCAATGCCAACCTGGATCCAGGCCTGGATCCTTGGGCCCTCTGGTGCCAGGCCTGGAGCAGCTGGCATCAAAGGCCCAGGGCCCTCAGCCAAGTCCATGGGGCCCGAAGGTGCGGCTGTCGAGTCAGGCTACCCAAAAATGCTGTAAAGAGCTTCGTAAAAAGCTTGAAGCTGTGCAGGGGATGCTCCGGGTCCAAGAAAGGGAGGGAAGCACAGAGCCATCCCAGGAGCGGGCTTCGAAGATGGAGCTGGAGAGCAACGGTGCCCTGGGTGCCGATTCGCGTCAGCCGACGGATGGGGAGAAGGCGAAGAGCGACAATGCTTCTTCGTCTTCTTCTTGTGCTTCGACTTACCCAATGAGTGTGAAGACTTCAAAGATGAGTGGTGTTGGCTTCGCGACCGGTCCCGAGACCATCCTCGCGGCCGGGATCTCGAACGACACAGAGCGGACTTCCAGGCCTTCAAGGGTTTCGGGACCACTCCCGCAAAGACTTGGGATTCATGGCCCGGCAGCCGGAGCACGCCTTTGGGTCATTGTCGCGCTCGAGGCACCAGGGGCACACGAGGTGCCGATCAGTGACTGGCATCAGCTTGTGACAGGAGTCACAAGCCTTGAAGCAGGTCCGATGATGGAACATCCCTCATGCACCAGAGATCGAAGACAAAAAAGATGTTGACAAAAGTCGAAAAAGTGTGGTGAGAAAATGACTAAGGGGCACGCTCTCTCCAGATCTGCATTGGCTGGTGCAGAAAAAGAAAGAACTGACGTCGGCATGCAAGGGCAGTGTCTAAGTAGAGACCGCAACTTCATCCCAGCGACTACGATGCTGACGACCGACGTGGAGTCGACCAACGCCACCTACCAACGCTCAGGGGTAGCTATGATAAAATTCTCCGGATTCAGTCTGACCCTAGGGGTAATTCTAACGATAAGGAATTTATAACTACAGTCTCTTTCAGATACTTGGCCTTAATAGACTGAACTCTTTGTCCACAACACTTTAGGGTAAGTAAATGTAATCCTGTATTTGTAAAGTGCACAGCTACCCGTAGGTTTCCCGGTGCTGGGGGCCGTCGGGAAGATTAAGCAAGCTATTGCCCAGAGTCACATGGTGCTGGGCAGATCCCTGCCGCCCGTGCCGGGGATCGAACCGTGATCCCCAGCGTCCGGCGTCAGTCACCCTGGCTACTGCGCCACATCGCTTCCCTTGTGGGTCTAGTACACAGTACACAGAAAAGGGACACCAGCACAATACATGTACCTTATAAATCTGGATATGTCATGTCTTTTGCCTAATTGTTCAATATGCATGTTCAAATTTGTTAGCAACTGTTTCTCAAGTAATAATTTTATTTATATTGAATTTTTCATTTTCAGTTTTATACATAGAGAACCAGACCCTTAGAAGCATCAAAGTGATTTATATCCGAAAGAGACTAAATTACAGAGTTATACTCTGCGGGGATTTTAGGTCCCTCGGAGAGAAAAAAATTATACCAGTCAGGTGTCTACCTTTGTCTACTTTTCTCTTATTCCTCCTTCTCTCTCTTTTTTTAGTATCCTCACTTTGTCTTTTTACTTCATTTTATCTTTGTTTTCTGTTCTTTAGGTCTTCAGTCTGTGTAGCTTACTCCACCTTTCCCTGGTCAGCCACCATCGAAGCTGCCATGACGCAATTGAACCTGGCGATCGAGTCGTGGAACCCAGACCTTGTCAACTACACGACCATCAAATATGCGATAAAGAGGCAAGTGCGCGCACGCTCCCGGGAGCTGGACTTGGAGTCCCTCACGAAAAGAGCCTTCCACGAGTCCTTATGCTTGCCACATAGCGCGCACAATGCTCGAAACCATCTCACGCAGGCCGTGGGCCTCCCAGCTCTCCACAAGATTCTCGCCTACAGACTGCACCCCCTGCCGCTCAACGAACTATATCATCCGGAAAATGCAGGCACAGGAGTTCGGGATTGCAGACTCTGTAACTATAAACGAGAGTCACTGGCCCACTTACTGTTTTGCTGCCCCGCCTTACGTGCACCCCGCACCCTCTACCTTAGGCCCATTCTTATGGATGCCGGGACACGAACAGCCAAGGAAGCAATCCATCATTTATACACCTTGAGCATAGTAAAACAGATGGCCTCATTTGGAAAATTTGTACAACAGACTCGGCTCGAGCTGATAGCTGCCAAGGCCACGCAGGAATAGAGACTTTGTCGTGGGACACCTGGTGGCCCCCACAGGTCCCCGACCGCGTGTGCCCATATGAACTCTGGGATCTTCTTACAAAAGCCTGCCTACAGAAACTTTGTGGTTTTTTAACTTTTGTAATTTTATACTTTGGTTTTAATGTAATGGTTTTAAGTAACCACACAATAAAAGTTATTCATTCATTCATTCATTCATTCATTCATTCATTCATTCATTATTCATACTCCACCTTTCTGTTATTCCTTCTGGTAATGTAAAATAATGTCAGTGGCACTGTTCCCTTTCTCATTCTATATATCTCCATATATGGACTATTCCTTTATTGCCACAAACAACTGAATATTATAGTCAATTGTGCCCAAATGACTTGTTGAATATATCCTGTTTTACACACAGTGGCAGTCACCACTGGTAGTAATAGTTAGGGCTGTGTTTCCATAAAAAAGTAATTTTTTGATTTGTTTATAACTTTGACGCCATTTGATGTATTGTCATGAAAATCTCTCAAATAAAAGTGTTATTTTCCTATTTCCTGGAATGTTTTGGGATAACAGTGTAATTGTCCTATTTCCTTGAAAGTTTTGGGGTGATCCGTTAAGTGGAGGCTAAGAAAAAGGGAGAAGGGGAGTCCCAAAACACAATTTCCCCTTTTCCATATAGAAATCGAATACTGATAGTGCAAAAACTGCTGAACACAATTACACCACATTTGGCAGAAAGCTAGATCTTGGTACAGAAAGTGTGGTATTTGTAATTTGGTGTAAATTCAAAGGGCAAAAAACGATATCATGCCTTAGAAGATATGCAGAGCTGAAACAGTTTAAGATAAGATCGGATTGGCTGCACCACATCAAAAAATATGTGTTGACTGCTATTATAGGTGTCAGGACTCAGTCCTGAAAATAAGGCAAAACAAACATATGGGCAGGGTAGGTATACGCTACCCCCCTAGGCTTGGTGTGGGGATCCCAGAATGACCCATCCCTGGGACCAAGAACAATAAAAAATGTTACCACAAACAAGTGGATTTGCAAAGCTGCAGTAAATAAAAAAAGAAATGGGTTCTCACGCTTAAAGAAAAAAGGGTGAGTGACTAAATAAATTTGGTAGAGGAGGAGCAATGATGCCCCCTCTCTGAGCCTCCTTGTGGCCCCCGGGATGTCGATATGTATTTAAAGGGGAGGGGGCAACTTAATATTAAAGGAGGGCACATGGCTGCACCATGCTAGCTCAGGCGCAGTATATGGGGCAACTTGAAGGGAGCCCGTGGGCCCCTGGGGCTCCGCCTGCAGCCCCCAACAAATATTTAACATGTGGGTGTCCCTTGCGGGCCCTGTGACACCCAAAAGAAATAAATAAATGACGGTCAGGAGTGGCGAATTTATTAGTCACAACTTCTTGCTAGGAGCACCCTAAGGTGTCCTGCAAGGGCTTTTTAAATATATGTTTTGAGCCTGGTGGTGTCTGTTTTTTGATTGGACATTTTTCTAATGTTGTGGGGGCTGCAGGGAGTACAGCTGCCACAAGCAACATTACAAAAACAGTGAGTCTCCTGGGTCATTAAATCCATGACATCAGAAGAATTACCATATTTGTTAAAGCACCCATAGATGGAGGACTATGCTTTTCAGCTGGAGTAAAGAGCCCCCCTTATGGTTTGTTCTAAGGATGCACTTTGTAGCATAACAATTTTTAAAAGTAGATTAAAAAACAAGTTGATTTTTTGAAATAGGACTTTATAAACATTTTTAGTGGCACTTATTTTTTTTATTAAACATTGCACTAGTAGAATTAATGAAATATGCATTTGATTATAAATATTGGTGTATAAATACATTGTTATTTCAGATGCTGCAGTAATGTTTTGAATGATGTCATAGAACATGTCATGAGTGATACATATGAGGTAATTAGTTTAAACAAAGTTGTGAGTACAAACATTAATTTTGGCCAATTAGCACTTTTTCACTTAATGTGGGTTCTGCTGTATTTTACCGACTCACCCCTTAAAGAGATTTAGGCTTACAATATATCCTCCGGGGTCAAGTTAATTACACTGCTGGCCAGTGAATTGATCAAATCTTCCAGTAGATCATAGGCCTATTTCATGGGATTAAGCATTCTTCTGGTAAAACAGTGTGGGGATAAAATCTGCTATGGCTGATTAACTGTCAACTTTCTGAAGAGCCTGAGAATATCCTATACACAGAGACAAAGGGTAACAGCCAGACTGAACCAAGTCACACAGGGGCTCCCTTTTAAAGTCAGGAAGCTAAGTAATCAGTTTACAGTGGCAGTTGTGGTGAGAAGGTGGAAATGCCAGTGGGCTGCTTCTTGGAAATGGGAGTTAGGGGGATAGATGTTGTAGCAACTTTTGACTGCGCAGAGAGACACAGTTTCTTGAAAACTCCACATCCACATTTAAACCCCTGCATACGTGAGAAGCCCTGAGAGGAAAATGGAATGGCAGGAGAAGAGGAAGGAATAACCCTGTGCTGACAAACCCCCACCAGGAGTGGAAAGACACTGTTGACCTTCCTGGAGTCTGTTGGAACTTGTCTCCTGGGCCAGTAGTACTGGCCTCTCTGATGGCAGTTGTGAGAGGAATTGCTGGATCCTAAGGAGAAGGTTCCCTTAGACATCAGTGAACTGGCTCTTTGTTGGCCAAACCCGGAGGGGGGTCCTCTGACTCCTGTTAGACACACAGTTGCCCTGCAAATTGGCCAGGAGGAAGCATACCTCAGGAATGCAGACAGAGAGGATAATCTGACTTGATGGCCAGAGGATGCTGCTGAAGGAAAACTCTGGGCACAGCAGATTACCAGGAGGCAAAACAGGAGAGCAGGTCTTTGGGGCACCCCTTATTTGGAAGGTGTTTGGGTTCTATATCCGTAGAAGAGCCTTGCAAAATCGGGCTCCTGGGAACCATCACATCAGATGCAGTGCAGCTGAAAACAGGCTACAGAAAATATGTAAAAAATTTAGAGGCCCGAAGGCCCTGAATCAATACTTCCTGTCAAGAGTGCAACCAAGAACAAAAGACATCGGGGCATATTATCAAGACAGCCGCTAAAACAGCGATAATGGGCTTGATAATATGCTCTATGGAATTCCATTTGAAGTCCATGTTAGATGTACTTCACATATTCCATGCGCTTCAACTGGAATTCCATAGAGCATATTATCAAGCCCATTATCCCCGTTTTAGCTGCAGTTTTCTGCCGCTAAAACGTCGATAATTTTAACGCCTGTCTTAGTAATATGGCCCATCATACCTCATTAAGAACAGCTCACTGTGATTGGAGATATCAAAATCTTTAACTAGAACTCATACATGATTTCTTGTATGCCCATCATATCCATTGAGGCCTGTGGCAGTGTCAGGCACAAGCAGGCCTACACTGAACAGTATTTCAAATATACTTCCATGGAGGGCCAGTGACTCAGGAGTAGACCAGCAAGGACAAGCCTATAGCAGATCTTGATGCACAACACAATCCATCTCAAGATCGTCCTCTTTTGCAATGCTTTACGTTTATTAGGCCTAGAGAAACTGATTAAAGGTTGTTCATCTTGTTGGCAATCTCTGATTCAGCCTACATAAAAGCTAAGGACCCACTTACGGACCAATTACGAGTTTGACATTGCAGACCACACACCAAACCCGTGTGAGAACTGCCCGGCGAATAATTACTTTTTTAGCCATTGGCAGGCGATTCCTTTGGTGTTGCCATGGCGGTGCCTGTAAAATAGGCATCGACATGGGAATGTCAAAAACAGTCCCTGCCGTGCTGGAATTTCTGTGCATGCACAGAGGTAGGGGGCACATGTTGTGCCCCGCTGTGTGCATCCACAGGGCTTGAGGTACAAGGTGCCGGAACCCTCTCTATTGCTTACTTGACCAGGAGTGCCTGAAACTTTATGCGTAGGTTTGACTTCAAAGAGGAGTTGGAGTGCAGGCGCAATGTTCAGAGTATAGGATGGACAGTGTATAAAGCATCAATGTTTCATGATTTGGAGAACCCATTGGTCTTCCATCCAGCGAGGTGAAAGGGGACTCAACCTCCTACAGGGTGATCGTGTGCCACCAATACAAAATTAAAGCTGTTTCACAATGGCTGAAGAGGTGGGGGCTTGGTGGGCACGTTGCCCATGGAGCTCTAGCCGCTATCAGCCTGCTCTCCAGCCTTGCCATCAAAAGCACTGGGATGACTGTTGCTAATACTATCTTCTACAGAAGCCTCAAAATGGACGTTGTTGTCAAAGAACCCAGCAAGTCTGTTAAGCTAGTTCAAGAGAGCAGGTGGTGGCCTTGCTCTCACTGTCCCAGGGCAAATTAGCCTTTGCACCGAATAGTTTTGACCCTCTACAGAGAATGACCGTAAGGACATGTTGCAAATCCGATGAAAAGTCTGTTGACCGGATCCAGGCATGGCATCGAAGCACCATGCTGATCCCACATACCCTATCCAGACAGTCGGTTGTGTCCAAATCTGAATACATTGTGTATTTTGCAACATCTTGACAGTCCAAGATTAGTTGTACCTGTGTAGGATGATAGTATGTGACATGATAGTATTAATGGACCTTAGGGCAAGACTGGAAATGGAAAACACCCCTTTCACAAATGTGTCCATTTGTTTGGACTCCAAATTGTGTGGGGTGGTAGGAAATTAATTAGGATTCAGGTAGCTGGAGGATGCCTGCATCACCAGAGGTCGAATGCTGGAGCAGAAAGTTGGGGTCTCCAGGGGTAGGCCTACATCCTCTCACCATAGTTTTCTTACTGGAATGCAAAATCCTGGATGCACCACCAGCACATCAATGAGGGCCTCATTAAAAGGTAGCATGTGTTTTTGGGTGGTCTGTGCTGAATAATCGCATTCCAAACATTTGCCTTTACTTCCTGTGTAGGAAGAGTAAAGTCAAGGACCTATGCTGCCCTCATAACCACTGTGGCAAAGGAGACAGTCTTCAGAGACCATAGCTTAGTGTGGGAAAATAACCCAGTGTCTGGTGGTGTGAAAACCACTGGCATGCTGGAGTGCCGAAAATGTCCACTTCATCACAAAAATCACCTCCATAGTGACCATTGTTGTCACAGTAGTGGTATGCTTCTGGGTTAGAATGAGTATAATGTCAAGGGTCAGAGGCTAAGCCTCCCAGTCCAAAAATATCTTATCCATGTCGGCTGGGAATCAGTATAATGTTGAGGGACTGAGGCTGCGCCTCTGAGTCAAATAACATTTTCGAACCGTGTTCGGCATCAGATACATCAGAACCATCCCGCCAGGTGGTGGTGGTCGCAGCGGCATGGAAGGCGTCAGACGTTGCACTGAAGTCTTACACTTCAGTTGTTTTTTTTACTTACAAGGTCCCAAAGGCGAGACCTATTGGCTATGCCAATGCGTGTTTGTTTTAGACAAAAGAACTTGGGCATATCCTTCACCCTCAGACTATCAGAATAGGGTCTGCCCCTACTCTGCGAAGGACCGGGCTGTCAAAAGGAGAATATTCTACTGTTCTACTCAACATTACCCTTGCTCAGCGACTGCCCCTCCCCCGTTTGAAGCATTTTAAAATGGATAAAAAGTAAATGAATGAATAGGGTGGCCATGCAGCTGACAGGCTGGTGAGGAGGTCCTGCAGTCAGATATCTCATCTATAAGTCCGCCTCATCCTTCTCTTGAACAGTGCCTGCAACTCTTCCGTCCACACAGGTCCTGCTTACCTCTCCTCCCAGTAGATCACTGCCCCTTTTCATCCCATCAGCTCTGCTCCCGGCGGATTGTGCCTCTTACTTCTCCAGTATGCCATGGCCTTCTCGGCTTTCCCTCTTCCTTGTCTCAGCACTGCATGCCTTCTGCTTGCACCTTCCCATTCAGGTTACTGCACACATGATTTCTCCCCCCTCACTTTCCTGCTTGTTTGAGCTTCAGCTTTAATTCTGCTTTCCTAGAGCCCATAGCATACACAACCTAAAGATAACACACCTATCTCAATACCGCATACACAAATACAGCACAACACCAATGGATGTCATGTTTTCAGGACACACAGTGCACTAACATACAACAGAATATATTAAGACAGAACAAACATGCACCTAAACGTAGCTCAGAGATGCTTTCAGTTGACCATCATGGTCTTGCTGTCACCAACTGTCTCACACTAACAGACAGGCACACCTATGCCAGGTAATCAAAACGCGTGCCATCCTAGAAATTTGTAAGTTATTCGGTACTGCCCTTGGTTTCCCTCATCCATTACCATGAACATTCATGCACAACTCATTGAAGTTGACACATGTAACTAACAAAGAAACATGCCCATTCACATTACACATTTTCAGAAGCATGGCGCCTCCTGGATGGTTGTGGACACCTCAGTACTACCCGACTAATCATCACCACACCAACACAAGTGCTGCAATATCAGACGAGAGGTATATTGTAAGTTATACAAACTTGAACAACATAACATCATCAGTGACTCCGACACACTTCTCTTTCACTGGCCCACAGACACATCAACCAAAATATCTGTTAGCAACATTAGGCAAACCAAGTGCCATAAAACGCTTCCGATCCTCTGATTCCCTAAATGTATTTCATAATTGCAAGATCTGTTTTTTCATGCACTATTCAAAACGAAATCTCTGCTAATTAATGCATGAATTACGTTTCCTTTTAGCCTGTGTTTTTTTCCCCTCTTAATGCCTCCTCTTCAATGCGGTGTTGCTTCAAGATGCTTTTGTCCAACGCTAAACAAATCCTACCAACTAAAATGACGTTAGAGGTAAATCTTGTGGTTTACAGAGCTTCGAAAGTCACTAATGGATTCAAAAGGCATGCTGCCGTGTATGGCGTAATGCACATCAGAGGGGAACACTGGCATCTATAAAATGTTTATCAGGATGATCCTGTATTTCATTTGCCAATGAACGGTGTGAATATTTTGCCAGATTTTTTTAAATGTTCTTATGTCCTTCTTGATACAATTACAAGTAATGTAATAAACGCTTAGATATTTCCACAGCAAAGTCTTTAAAACCATTTCTAATGTAAAATAAACTTTTTTATTCAGAATAAAAATGTTTAGACTCACCCAATTTTCAATTTAAATACAGAGCAGTTGTCTAATGAGGAAGATATACAGCACTTAAAAAAATCAAACATTTCAATTTTTGTCAATATAACATTTTGTTCTCACTAACTCATTTTTATTTTTGTCTTTTTTATTTTTAACAAAAAAAAACGAGGAAAGGGGTTATCATGGCAGTAGTAGAAAATGTTACAAATATAAGTATGACCCAAAGCACACAGTACAGTATGCCATTTTCTTTTATAAAATGACACGTTAAATAGAAATGGATTATAAGCTTAACCTTATTTAATTGATTTCATGTGTGCACCAACTACTATAAAATCAAAGAAACTATTCTACAGCATCAGTAAACAGTTTTCAATTGATCAGGAAATACAAATATTAAAAAGATTGGAATTCTTTAGCGTTCCATAGCTGAACATGGCTAACAAAACGATAAATACTGAAAGGTGGTATGCAATCATATGAACTTGAACCATCTGTAAGGATTTTGAAAAAGTTCAACAAAATTGTAAAACAAAGATATTGAAACGAGTAAAATCTCAAAAATACATTTGATATTCTAATTTCAAGTACCACAGCTGCTGCAAAAGTGACACGCAGTGCTGGTGTTCTTAACGTTGCCACTCTTCTGTTATTTTTGGACTTCTTCCACAGGGGCCATTAAGAATAGAGTTGTTTTGCCAAGTTAACCTCAGCTGAATCCGTCTGAATGTGGAGATGGAGAACAAAGGGTTGCAGCATGCATAGAGCAGTGTGCTTTTCTGTTGATATGTAAAGTTCACATTTGGTATTGGGCTCTAATATTTTATGCTGTCTCAGAACCTATACGCTGAACAAAATTCATAGGCTAAAATGAAAAGGGCTATACAATTGTAGGCACAGTTGTCAACGGCGTACATTCTCAGGAATGCTGGGTGTTATATGAGGACTGATAATACACAACTTCATCCGTCGCCATATTGAAACTTTGCTGCTTGGTGAAAGACACGTATGAGAATTTGGCGAAATGCTGCCCTCTGATCAGGATGCGAGCTAGAAATGTTGTGATATCATTGATCAGAAAGTATTAATAACTTCACAATTTCATATGTATAGTTTTCTGTATTGGGAATAAAATATTACTCTATTGAGCACTGATTAGTAAAATGCATGTTAATGGTAAACCTCATTTCAATAATGGCACAGTTAAATTTACTGCGCATTTCTATTAATAACTAAGGGTCTTATTTATGAAGGCCTTGCGCCACCGGTACGTCACTTTTTCCCATTTTAAAAGTGACGCACCGGTGGCGCAAGGCCTTCATAAATACATTTTAGCTTTCAAAATATTAAGAGTAACTAGGGTTTTGCACGTCTGGGTGGAATATTATGTACCTTGCAGGACTGTCCCAATTTGTAAGCTCAAACATTTCAAGCAAGTGCAAACCATATGACCGAGAATGCAAATGAACCATAAGTTTCCTGTGATAGGTCATATTGTATCAGTGGCTGCCTGAATAGCAGGGAAGTCAATGAACCCTTATCGAGCCTGGAGGCCTGATTGGCTCCTCCATTAGACCTGGTTTCTTCCTCACTGAAGGATGGAGTCAGACCGAAGCACCACCCTCAAGAGTGAGTGCAATCCCTTGCTGCTGTCACGTGCCACTGTGAAAAGACTGATACTGGGTGAATATACAGGAACCCTACTTCCTTTGTCCTCCCTGCGCACAGGATGTGAGTTTGCATACTCCTTTGCCTGGCGTTAGAAAAGAGCCACAGTAACCCTCCACGTGGCCACCATTAGGTAAACTTGCCAACCTTCTTGACCTATACCAAAAACACTGCTGCAGGCCTCCGCTAACCGGGAACAAAACGGTTGTCTACCCTTGGGTAACAGACATATGGCACATCCCTCTTGGTCTATTTATCCCCTTATAATATAACAGTGCCAGAAACTAAAAGGAATCACCCATTTGGACAGAAGCTTAGGCACTGGCTCAAGCATCCAATATTACAAAATGGCCATTTGCACGCCAGGTTTTCTTTCTGTGGTGCAGCCCTTTGAGTATATGTGGGAATGTATACATATGTCAAACGAGTTTACTAAAATGTAGAAAAGACTAGTGCAAAAAATGTATAACTTCAAAATCATCTGCCTCTGTTCATCTTAATATAAATAAACAATAATATAGTGACAATGATCGTGTTATTTTATCAATGATGGCCAGATTATGAAAATATCAAGTCAATGGCAGAGTTTGCAAACTGTGACTCGAACCTTTGAGTTTCAGGCTGCACACTGACCTATACAGAAGCCACGGAGTTACATTAGCAACATGGTCTGGTTTGCAAGAAAGTGACATTTAATATCAACAAATGCGCTAATATAAAATATTTTGTAGTTTTTTTAATGGAAAATGCATGGTGTACTACTCAAAAGTATCCAAGCTGTGTTTATAAATACTGTGCATCTACTGCTGATTTCTAATTAGACAATCCTTATAGTGAGCGGAATAATGAAGCAACTGCATGTATTCATCGTTAGTGCAAGCTATCATTGACATGGCATTGTTTACAAAAACATTTCAAGTGTTCCCATTTTCAAGTTGGATTTTTTTCATTTTACACTCCAAGCGCAGTACTATGTTGGGCTGCGTAGGCTCGGCAGAGAGCCAATGTTTTATGTGCCTGCTGGGTGTAAAGTGAGTGAATTCATTTAACCTCCCTGCGTGTCTCAAAACCAGTAGTAAGTACTATCAGGCCCTATATTCATGTTCAGGATGATATGATCCCAGCTGCCCAGGTGGAATACAGGAGGTTGTCTTAACAGCATTATTTTTTCTGTGTGTACAGCAAGCAGATGCGTATTTTCGATGGGACATTTTCAACAGCTGTCCTGCGGTAGGAGACATTTTATCGAATGTTGCACAAGTCTGATAGGTAATTCAGCTAAAAAAATGGGTAAGTAATTTTTGAGCAACAGTACATTTACACATTTTGTAACATATTTTCCCCACAAGTTGGCCTCTGAAAATATCTTCAAGCCATCTTAATTGTATCACAAGAAGTGAAGGTTATACATATTGCAAAGCATCACACCATTATGGGGCTCTAAATTATAAAACTCGTCTTCCTTGCACGTTAGACCATTGGTCGTAAAGTTCCCAGAACGAAATGTCTAAATCAACTGCTTTGCAGAAAAATGTGTGTTTTCATCCAGTTTATTTCTAACAAGGAATATAGACATCTGCGTAATAACTTCATGGTAGTCGATATGTTGCATTTCAGTCCGAATACAAACGTCAAGAAAACACAGAAATTCAAAAGGGCAATTATCTGCGTTAAGAATCAAAATAATTTGTTTTAACCGTTTTCAGTTCAAAATCCAGCTTTGAAACTGAGGAAGGCATTAAGTTGTAACCCTAATCATTAAAAGAAGTCCACTCAACCAGTAGCTGTTTGGTTACCAATGACTCGAAGAATTTCCTTGTGAATGCTCTGATCCTGTGTATTTATGCTTGTATCGCCCACTTGACCATCTTCATAACTACAAAAATGAAGGGAGAAACATAAGTGATATACTGTAAGTACAGATTAAACATTTCACCCTTTTTACAACTGTATTACAGCGTGATTACAAGACTGGTCACAAGTAGAAAACCTGCATTACAGTTTTAAATTCATGTGTATAGAGACTTTGCAAAGAGACAAATTCAACATTTAAGATGAAAATTTCCGCTTTGTAAAAATAAACACCTTTCAACAAAGCCACTCTTTTCTCCTACCCGTTTCCTTCACTGAAACTGAATGCTCTCACATGTCTGTTTCGAGCCACCCCCTCTATGTCTGATAGACAAACTTCACCTTCATCAAGCCAACCACCCCTCCCCAACAGTAGCTCAACGGGAACGTTGCTATCACGAGCCAGTTGTGGCACTACAGCTCTCCACATGTTTAAAAAAAAAGTAGTTCTTCATCTTGGGTACGGCAGCTTACTTTACAAACTCCAAGGAGGACTATACCATTTATTCTTCACTGACGACACATGAACCATTCCTTATAGTGACAGCAGTGCTTGGTTTGCTGTGGCTAACATCGACAATTGCCTTGTCGGTAGTGGAATGGATGAAGTGCAGCATTTCGGATGGAAAAAATTCAATCATCCATTTCCCCGCCCCCCCAAAGGATGTGCATGGAGGATCCTTTCTCTTCCTAACCCATGAAGCACATGTCCGCAATCAAAATTGTGTAGAAAGGTGTTCCTATGAATCTAGTAGGAGTGTGTATTTAGAACCATAAAACTTTATAATACAGAGACTGAATTTTCTTATATAATCAGTAAATGCATGTTTGTTTGGTTAGCTGACATTACCGCATCTAAACCACAACCCTTACAAAATTATAGATGTTGTTGGTAACCTTGAACAAGACCACTCAGATTCCCACTGAAATCGTTGAAGCATATCTAACCCTTTCTTTTGTCACTTTTGCATGTCCAGTGTGTTTCAAAGAAGCGTAACGAAAATGCATTTTTCAAATGTATATTGAAAAGCTCCAATCTTTGTAAATAAAACATGAACTGCCATTATCAGAAAGATGTGACACATCATTGTTATAAGCATGATCATGATGGTGAAAAACGCAAACAATTCAACCATGTTAATTGTTCATAATATTACTAAGGTTATTCCTATCTATCACAAATTTTTCTATGCTAAAGAGAGCATGGCGTGAGTACCCATGTGCCAGGCCTACTGGAATGACCTAACCCCATACATTAGTACTGTTTGTCAGGAAGCACTAACAAATGCACCCCGTCTGTTTGTGCAGGTCTGCACACTTCTTCTGAGCCGCTGTCTCCCTTCTCGGCATGAAGGTAGGGGACAGCAAACCTGCATCTCAGGCACAGTTCACAACAGCGTTCCATGATGACTGGGGCGGAAAGTGAACCTCTCACCGACTTCAGCATGGATGCTGTTTAAATATTAAAATGGCAAGCTTATCACACTGTGCCAGAGGTGCAGAACAGTGTCATTAATAAGTCTAGTAAGAATTAATCATCTCCTACGAGCAAAACTTAAATAAAATTAAACAAGGCATCATGCTTGAAGTTGTGCGACCTTGGACCCTGACACTGAAATAAATGTGCAGAATATAGGGGGGACAATGGTTATAAGAAACAAATGCATGCATGGCATATTCGCAAATTAGGGAAACATTTGCATACCCTCATTAGAAAACGATGGTAAGTTAAAAGGAAAAACTAAAATCGAGATTAAATGTACATTACACAACATGGGCTGGTGTGTTTGGAAGGGTTATTTATCTCATGTTTGATAGGTGCTTGCTTATAGTGTTGCTGGGATTCTGCACACACAGAACTATGCACAGGAAAACAGAACCTTGGTGTGTAGGGGCTAGGGGCCATATGTATCAAGCAAAATTGCGATCGCAAATGCCGAAATTCGCAGAATTTTGGGTTTGCGATCGCAATTCTGCTTAGTGGTATGTGTAAGGCAAATCTGTGTGCAATATAAGGAATCTCAAAATTTGTGATTCCTTATTTTGCGAATGCATTTAAGGAATCGCAAATTACCACCAACTTCAAGTTGGTGGTAATTTGCGATTCCTTTGAAAAATTCACTTTTTTGTATTTTTCAAAGTGCAATGTGAAGCACATACATGCCCTTAGGGCATGTATGTACGCCACATGTGCACTTATGCTTATTTCAGGGGTGCAACAGGGTGTCCTTTTGACACCCTTGCACCCTTGAAATTGCATTCTCAATTTGCGATTCTCTAATTGCTAATCCCAAATTGAGAATGTCTTCCCAGTCAGTCCTATGGGCCTCTAGGCTCATATGAATGAAAGAGGAGGTATTCCTTAATTGCGAATCGCAATTTGAGATTCGCAATTAAGGAATATGTAGGATTCGCAAACTTTATTGCACATCCTACATATATAGCATTTTGCGATTCTCAAAAAGCGATTAGCAAAAAAATCGCTATTTGACTATCGCAAATGAAAATTTTGATATGTATGGCCCTAAGCCTTACTACCGTATCGGTACCCAAAGAGCACCAAAGTCAACTTTAAATTTCCTACACTGGGGAAAAATGACATGGGCAGCTTTCACTCACTAGGGTTTCCAAAACATCTTTCACAGGGACTCTGCTTATAGTGTTGTGGGGAGTCTGCACACACTAAACTATGCGCAGGAAAACAGGACCTCGTACCCATTCGTTCTCCTACATAATCACAAAGCTACAAATGATTAGACAACCCTGAAAACAACACTCCCAACTCTCTCAGGAATTGCAGTAGCAAGAAGTACCCTATCGCTAACTCACTCATACTTGTCCACAATAAGAATAGACAGAGTAATCGTTATAGTTCAAAATGTTTATTTTAACTATTGTGCTCTATAATGCAGTATAGAAGCCACTACAAGCAGCAAAACGTATAAACCTAAAACAGTTAGCATTGTAGCAAGTCCATAGACTATGAAAGGGGAAAACATTGTATACAGACAGTGGATGAAAGGACTATAAGACCTAACCACCCTCCCCTTGGAAAGAAGTTTCATTATATAAAAGAAAATCTCTGGGCTTTGTCAGCAGACCCGATACCTTAGTGTCTAGACTGTTGTTTGTTACATCCGAGGAACTACAGAGCTCCTCTCCCTGGAAAGATCCCTCTCCAAGTGTGTGTTAAACCAACATGCAATCCCATAATATCAAAGCACAGGTTTCCAACATCCACAGCTGTGTAGCATGTTTTGTCTAAGTGCTAGGGACTGACCAGAACAGAATAACAATGGGCATTGTTTATCGACCTTGCACAGTTTGTTCAAACTAAACTCGAGGAACAGGCAGAGAAAGCAGAAAGCAGATAGTTCTCATGTGAAAGGCACAAACAGTGTTGCAAAATAAAGTCATGTAGTAACATGCGCAAAAGCAGCAGCATGGCATCAGAGCTCATGCTAACTTAGCAATATCGACAGTGAACAGAACGGCCATACTACAATAGTTGCATGACCCCCCACTCCTGGAACACCTTGGAGAGACCGTCTGGGTAACCACAATGTACAAATAAGGTAAATTATCACTTTTAAAGTGCCCATACCACCAAAGACGAGTTTGCAGTTAATTGTACTTTTAAAAGCAATGCTGCAACACAGGGCTGCTTTTAAATTGACCTCAGGCTCTCAGCTGTGCCCACATGCAAGTTCAACAAAGGCTGCAGGCCTCCGAACTGCAGTGCCTTATTATATACTAGGGACTCATTGGGTAGGTCATGCCAATTATGAGTGTATCTCAATCAATGTGCCTCTGTTTAACATAGGATTGGACCTGGGCCTGGCTAGCAGAGCCCAGGGCACAGTGATAGTCAGCTACCATCAGTGTCAGTCAGTAGAGAACAAATGGGGGTGAACAGGCCAAATAGAGTGACTTTTTAACACTCTCAATGCCGGAATCTCAAAACAACTCCTACAGAGACTACAGAACTCCCATGCCGCACCCACATCACACTGCACCTCAGGAAGCTTCACTGGCTCCCTATTCACAGACACAGCAAATTCGAACTTCTCAAATAAGATCCAGCACAAAACAGGACCAGAATACCTCAACTGCCATGTACACTTTCACCAACCCACCAGCCAGCTACACTTAGCCTCGCATCCACAAAAGCAAAACTGGAGGTCGCTCATTCTCCTTCATTGCACCCAGGACATGGAACAACCTCCTTCAATACATCAGAGTCTCCTCACTTCTTGAGTTCCGCTAAAAGCTGAAGACCTGGCTCTTCGTATAAGCACCTTGGGGACCACAAACCTACAGACCTGCTCAAGCACCTGGATACTCTCTCCGGTGATTAGTGCACTATAAAAAATCAGAATTACATACTATTGTGTGGTGTGGAATGGCACTGTGCTGTGTAGCGTGGAGTGGCATTGTGTTTGTTGTGTGGACTAGAGTGGCGTTGTTTGGTGTGGAGTGGCATTGAGTGCAGTGGCATTGAGAGGGGTGAGTGGCATTGTGTTGAGTGGCACCAGTTTCTGTGAAGTGGCACAGAGTCAAATGGTACTGTGTGGCGAGGCATTGAGTGATGTGGCACTGAGTAGAATTAAGTTGCATTGTGTGCTGTGGAGCAGTATTGTGTAGCATGAAGAAGTATAGTGTAGCATGGAGTGGCACTGTGTAGGATGGAGTGGTGTGGCATTGTGTGGAGTAGAGTAAAATTGTATGAAGTGGAATTATGTGGAGTTGGATTGTGTGGAGTGGAGTGCAACAGAGTGGAATGGAACTGAGTGGAGTGGAATGGAGTGGAATTATAATGAGTGGAGTAGCATTGTGTGGCACAGAATGGCATTGAGTTGAGTAAAGTGGCATGCTGCAAAGAGGTAATAAGTGCTATATAAATACAAATACAATTGAGTGTAGTGTAGTGGCATCGGATGGTGTGAAGTGCATTGAGTGAAGTTGAATTGTGTAGTGTGGATTGGCATTTTGTGGCATGAAAGAGCATTGTGTGGTGTGGATTGGCATTGTGCAGCGTGGAATGGCATTGTATGGCGTGAGGCGCAGTGGCATTGTCTGGCAAAGAGAAAGACTGTGGGGCGTGGAGCAACATTTTGTGGAGTGGAGCAGCATTGATTGGAGTAGTATTCTGTGATGTGGTGTGGAGTGGCACTGAGTGAAGTGGTCGGCACTGAATGGAGTGGCTTTGAGTTGGATGGAGTGGCAATGAGTGGAGTTGCATTGTGTAGAGTGGAGTGGTGTGGTTTGGCATTGCGTGGAGTAGACTGGAGTGGCATGGTGTGGAGTGGTATTGTATGGTGTGACGTGTCATTGTGTAGAGTGGATTGTTTGGAGTGGAATTGTACGGACTGGTATGGTGTGAATTGGAATGGAAATGAGTGGAGTGGCATTAAGTGGAGTGGAATTATGTGCAGGGGAGTACCATTTTGTGGTGTGGAGTAGCACTGTGTGGCATGGAGTTGCACTGTGTGAATTTAGTGGCACCTGGTGGTGTGGAGTGGCATTGTGTGGTTTGGAGTGGCATTGTGTGGCATGGAGTGGCACTGTGTGGAGTGGAATGGTGTTGTGGAGTTGAATTGTTTGGCATGGGCTGGATTGTGTGGTGTGGAGTGGATTGTGTGGCATTGAGTGCAGTAGTATGGAGTGGTGTGCAGTGGAGTGGGTGAAGTGGAACTTTGTGGCATTTTGTTTCATGGATTGGAATTGTGAGGCATGGAATGGAATTGTGCAGCACTGTGTGGAGTGGAATTGTGGGGCAAGGAGTTGACCTGCATGACATTGTGTAGAGTGGAAATATGTGGCATATGTGAATTGCAGTGTAATTGTATGGCATTGTGTGAATTGGAGTTAAATTGTGTGGAGTGAAATTAAGTGAATGGAGTTGTGTGGCATTCTGTAGGGTTGCGCTGCATGGAGTGATGTGTGGTGTGAAGTGAAGCTTAATTGTGTGGCAATGGGTGGCATGGAGTGCAATTGTGTGGAGTGGAATGGAGTGGTAATGTGGTGCACTGAGTGGAGTTGAACTGTGTTGCACTGTGTGTAGTGGAGGTGAGTGGCATGGACTTAAATTGTGGGGCAAGGAGCAGTATTGGGTGCCATTGTGTGGCATAGAGTTGAATTGTGGCACTGTCTGGAGTGGGCATTTGTGGTATAGTATGGCTTTATGTGGTACTGAGCTGAGTGGAATTATGTGGAGAGAATTATGCGGTGTTGGTTGGAACTGAGTGGAGGTGTATGGTATAGAGTTGAATTGTGTGGCACTGTGTGGAGTGAAGTGGAAATGTGTAGCATATTGTTGATTGGAATTGTGTGGTGTGGAGTGGAGTGGAGTGGAGTGGAATTGAGTGGCAATGTGTAGTGTGTAATTGTGTGGTGTGGAGTGGCATGCAGTGGAGGGCAGTGAAGTGGCATTGTGTGTCATGGAGTGGAATTGTGTGGCATGGAACAGAATTGTGTGGCATTGAGTGGAGTGGAATTGTGTGGCATGGAGTTGAATTGCGTGGTATGTAAATATATGGCATTACATGGAATGAAGTGTAATCGGTGGCATTGTGTGAAGTAAAGTTAAATTGTCTGAAGTGGAATTTTGTGGCATGGAGTGGAATTGTGTGGAGTACAAACGTAACAAGGCATACATCAGTAATGATAAAATCATCTTAGACCAGAAATTAACCTTTTTCAACCTTTTCTAATCAATCAATCAATCAATAGACTTTATTTCGGTCAAAAGACCATAACAGCACAGAATAAAAAAGACAGTGCAATATGTACAATTTCATTACTGGCAAATGCTCATTGTCAGATACACAGTCCAATTAGTTACTAAACATTGTTAAAATAAGTACAAAATAAAAGTACTATCCAGATTTCTTTATAAAGTACTGATTGATCATACCCCAGGAATACAGAAACTTAATCTAAAAACACTAAGAATATGAGCTAATAAAAAGTCCGTCAGTCGTGCACAATGACTTCGCTGGGGTTACCATTTAAAATACATATGGTCAATGTATCTCTAGCCTATGTACATACTTTTTTGTATATAGATCTTAAAAAATACATTGACTGGCAAGTATATAACTACTAAAAAATAGGATAAGAGCACCTGTAGGGAGTTACAAAACAATCAGATCCCTAGTCAGTTCAATTTAAAAAAAACTGTGCACTAGAATTCACTCAGCCGCCTTTTTCTGAGAGAGCCCTGCGTAAATGCCACATCGAATTTAAAAAACTGGAAACTGCAAACACTATGGGCGGATGGGTATCATGTTTTAATAATCTATAGGCCTCTATGTGGGACCTAAACCCCAGATTGCGGCATATTTGGAATATCCATCTTTTGCGTGGGGGTGGTATGCCGGGCAAAAAAACAAAACATGAATTTCAGATTCTTCTCTATAATTGCATGCAGGACATTGCTTCTTATTCTCTATTGCCCAATTACTGGTAAGGGCGTTTAGTGGGAGACTCCCCACTCTGAACTGCATGTAGAGTTTCCTGGCCTGTATGGGGTAGATCATATCCAGGAAATCTTCCTTCCTGTATTCAGCCTTTATTAACAGGAACTCCGCAGTCATTGAACCCCCTGTGGCACTCCCCTGAGTGGCTATCAGGTTTGCCTGTCTATAAAGGTACACCAAATCTTGCCTAGATATTGATGAGCATGATGTCTCTGGGGTTAGCCAGAGATCCAGCCTACCTAGCCTGGCCAAGATATCCTTTATGTGGGACAGCCACAGGATTTTTTTAGTTGGTAGAATAGTAAGGATCTCCCTCCTCAGCTCGTCCCTGTAGGTGGAAAGTTCTGGGGTCACCCACACCCTGCGCTAAAATGTAATGGGCCTCAATGCAATTTCTTCATTGATGGGCCGCAGGCCCAGATCCATGCGAAGGGGCACCAAGGGGGAACTCGGTGGCTGGCCCACTATCTGTCTCATAAAATTATTCTCTATATTTAGGAGATTAGTTGTGGGTGTATGTCCCCACAGTTCAGCCCCATAAAGGGCAGCCCCTCTCGCCTGAACTTTGTATATTTCTACTGCAGGGGACACTGGCCTATATGTAGTTGACCTATGGTATTTCAATAACCCTCCCGTTGTCTGTGATAGTTTCAGTCTTGCCTAATCCATTTGTGATTTCCAGAGAAAATCTTCTGTTAGCATAATGCCTAAGTAATCAAATATCCTCACCCTGTCTAGGGGTATGTTGTCAAGAGTGGGATTTGGCCGAGTATATTTAGGCGGGTTGAAGATCATGTATTTCGTCTTCAGTAAATTTATCTCCAAACCCCGCATAATACAAAATTCGGCGAATCCGTCTAGGATGCGCTGGACACCTGTTGGAGTTTTAGACAACAACAAGGTGTCGTCTGCAAACATTAGCGCAGGTATCTTCCCCAGACCCAGTTTCGGGGCGTCATTGTCCTTGATGTTGTTAATATGGTCAATGAGCCCATTGATGTACAGACAGAATAATGTGGGGGCAAGGACACATCCCTGTCGTAACCCCTTCTTGACAGGGAAGCGCGCGGATAGTTCCCCATGTTTCCCGCTTCAGACTTGCGCATAAGTCCCTGTATGTAGCCTCATCAGATCTTGAAGGAGGTAAGTTGGGATCCTAAGATTGTTTAAAACCTCCCAGAGCTTACCTCTAGGGACCAGGTCGAAAGCAGACCTGAGATCAACAAAATTAAATAGAGGCTGCCACTCTCCATCTTAACTGTTTTCCAGAACAGTAGTTGTAGCCTGAATATCTGGTCCACAGTTGAGGTGTTTGATCTGAAGCCGGCTTGATAGGGACTTAAGATATCTTTCTCCTCCATCCAACTTTGTATACGTTCAAGGAGAACCCTACCCATCAATTTTTGTGGAATGTCAATAAGACTGATGGTCTATAGTTGGATGGTAAAAGGGGGCAACCTTTTTTATAGATGGGGACTATCTCGGCCCCGCACCAAGTGTCCGGCGCAGCCATGCCCTTCAGAATGGCATTGAATAGGGCACATAAATAGGGGTCCAAACCCCGGGTTCCGTACGGAAGAGCTCCCCAGGAAGCTTGTCTAAGCCTGGTGCTTTTTTGAGGGGTAATCTATTGATGGCATTCCCTACTTCAATCAAGGTAATGTCGCACAACCCTTCTGAACTAGACTCGTAGGTGGTCCCCCCAGAAACTAATATTTTTTCACCCACCAATTCCTCCCCGGCATATAGGTCCCCGAAGTGCCTCTCCCAGACTTCTGGCGCTATGTTGGGCTCCCGGACTGCTTGACCTTCCCTGTTTCCTGCGCTTACTATCGCCCAAAATAATTTCAGATCTCTATCCTTCAGGGCAGTCCTAAGTGCTTCCCATTTTTGAGTTTCCCAATTGTTCTTTTCCCTTTTTAGGGTCCCTTTGTAATTTGCCCGAAGACATTTAATTCGGGGTCTATCCTTTGCCTTAACTGCGGCTATTAAGTCCTGCTTGGCTCTACGGCAGGTGGCATTATACCAGGGGTTAGTATTATACTTGGTTCCTCTAGATGTTGTAATAGGGTATACTATCTCAATCAGACTAGCCGTTAGCTGCTCATGAATTTCGCCTGCCCTATTTTGGGTCCCCTGGCAGATCTCCATCTGGCCTAGTTCCCCCATGTCCTCTATCAGGGGAGATACCAGCTCATATACTTTGGCCAGTGTAGTTGGCGAATGTTGTATTTTACACCACCTTACTCTTCGTCTGTTATTTGAGAGCAGCAATGGGTCGGGCCCCTTGGACAGTGGGAGTAATGCGTAGGTGACGCCCGTGTTCTCTGTATTCAGGGACAGTACCAAAGCGTTGTGGTCACTGTCCTGCCTCTCAAGTACATGGAAATCCAGGACTTTATCCCAGGATTTAGTTTCCACTAAGATGTAGTCGATCAGAGATGTTTGGGCTTCCCTGTTGAATGTAGGCTGGGCTGGCTGGTCAGATTTTGTTCTCCCATTGCTGGCCCTAATGGCGTAAGCTAGGGTCAATGAATGGAGTTGAATAGCCAGCGGTGTCCAGATTTTTATAGGGCTAACTTGTGGTTCAGGTATAGACCAGTAGCAGTCTTTTTCTGAGGGTTCACCTTGATTTGGGTCAGTTAGTGGTTCATACTGACAGTTGAAGTCTCCCCCTACAATCAGCATTATGCCCGGGTCTAAAGTCGATAAAAAGCATCCCAGTTTATCCAAAACCACTGATTTCTGGCTATAGCTTACAGGCCTAGAATACACATTGATAAGGGCTATTTTAAATGTGTTTGGGAATGTTAACATAACGCATAATATATCATTAGTTTGCAAAGTTATCTGTTCTGCCTTTGCCCCAATATTATATTTGGTGTATGGAAACAGTAATTCTGATTTTAAAATGCATTTATAATGCCAATCCAGGCCTTTTCTACAGCATGTCAAAATTACCAATTCAATGAAAGATGTGAAGTTTTTGACCCAATGCCTTTCGGGCTTTACGCCCTTCTTCAGGGGTAACTATAATCAGAAACAAGCACTTGCAATGCAATCGGTCTCGCCCTTGGGACCTTACATGTATTAAGCTATGCAGCACATTAGCCTGGGTGCAGAAACATCTACTGTTCTTTAAAATGGATGGAAAATAAGCACCAAACTGCGTGACACGCCTGTTATGGGAACACATGGAGAGAAATACTGCCTTTCAGGGGGGAAATGGTATAGTCCAAAGCTCTGTTTTTAATATAAAATCAGGGCCTTCAGTGCTCATATTACTGAAAATACAAGATTTGAAAAAACATTATTGTCTACGGGTGCTCGTGGAAGACAATTTCAATGGACTGGAATCTATAGAATGCTAAAGTAATTCTGGTATTTTACTGACCTCTGCTGGTCGTTTTGTATCAAGAAAGTTAAATGGAGGCAGTTGCCTGAATGTTTTTAAAAAAAAGGAATCTCCGTCAGCAGAAAGCAATGCTGGTATTTTACGGACCTCTTCTGGGCCAGACATGGCAACTACCACTTGAGTCTCAGCGTAGGACTATCTTCCCATTAGAATGAAAGCTCAATTAACTGGGCGTTTAACTGGATAAGACTGGAAAACTATCAACTACAGGCTATGGAGTTGTGGGAAACACTGTAGCTTTAATATTGTATTCACACTGGCACTGCGGTCAATCGATTATTAGCTAAAACCACTGAAATTATGCAATACGGGGATGAACAAATTATGTGGCAGGGGTGACTTTTTTGGGGCAAGTAAAAGCAAAATATACAACTTAAATAACTTTAGCATATTCACACATTAACATTGTTTGGGGAAAGGCATAACCTCGTTGGTACCAGTTTAACATCCGAATACTCTAGTAAGCAACTTAAAATTGACCAGTCAACCTTTATATAAGGTGTTTCACAGCAACAAGTGCAGCTGCAACTTTAGTACCTTTTGAGCTAGAAAGATTTGGGTTAAAATCTTAAATATGCAGAAGGTACTTAGGCTGGCAAATCTGTAATTCTGCAGCTCTGTTAATAGCAAAGGGAATAGATGTGAAAGTGGCAATTAAAGTGCAGTTTAGATCATCCATTTTCAACAGCTTTAAGTAAATTTAACGGAGATGAACACATTTCTGCATAATTTGACCACCACTGGTTAAATTAAGAAGGTAGTGCAGGTTTTATTCATTCAACTCATTTTGGGAGTTCCACCCAAAGCCTCTGTCGCATTTCCAGTATATCTTATGCATGTAAATGTAGTCTATGAAGAGCGTGCTTAGCTTACGTTTTGGTTGTTGACGAGCTGCTGAAACTTAAAAACTGATTATGAAAATGTGAAAACTCACAGAAGCTTCCTGTGTGGAAAAATATGAAGTCAAAGGCAATGACGTCCTTTTACCTGTCTTGGTTTGCCTAATCATGCAAGAGGTCTCTAACAGCATTCGACAACTTTAACTCAGTTATTTAATGCGATTACCAGAGTGATCGTTTATAATGAAGGCACTTCAGTACACTGACTCGTGGTGGATGTGGTTTGAAACATTCCAACAAATCAAACAATGAAAGAAAAAAAAAGTAGCAGTTAAACACGTAAGTTACTGCAAATGAGAAGAAGTGGACATAAAAAAACAGATTGCTTCACCTTTTGTAATTCATATGGAAAATACCTCGAGAAGAAATCCCAGTCCCTGGGTACATAACGGGATTCAACTGGCTCTTAATCTGACCTTTTTCACACTGCTTTTTTGGCAGACCAGTAATATAGTTGTTGAAACGAAGAAATAGAAGCATTTGTAACACAGGGACAAAAAGAGAGAGGACATCAGAGCAAAGCAAATGAGCAGCCGGAGAAGATTTATGGCCTGATGAGGGAGATGAGCTATTGTCGACGTGTGTATGTTGTGAAGTCAGATAGGGAGGGGCCCCAGCAAGAGAGAATCCGGATATGAGGCTCTGTAAGTTTGGTGCTCAGGGAAACAACAAGCCACCGTACCCCATAAAATTCCTGCACCCCATACATTAACCAACACTGAACCAGAAGTCCTACTGGCATGCAGCACCTGTACACACCTCAACCTACCTACAAATAAAGCAACAATGCTAAATGCTAAATTTTATAGTGCAGTTTTGGGTACCGCTCTCCAGTTGTCTTTAAGCATTCCTAGTATCCTCTATAAATCACGTCCTTATTAATTGCTGGAAAACGAATTACACCAATTGTGGCACAGCAGAACTCCTTGAGCTATACATTAAAAATCATATAAAGCTCATGCCTACGGCTGGAGAACTTATGCAGCAATGCCCATCCGATGTGTGAGAATGCAACGCAGTGCACCAGTCCTGTGCATTCAAAAGCATATGAGAAAGCACTGGTGTTGAGACAGCACTCATTTGCATACCCCATAAGTGAAAGGAATGCAAGTAAAACGATCTTGCAAATGGAATACCAAATTGCAGGTGCATTTCCTACAAATCGAAAACGGCTGGTTAAATAGAAGCAAGAAACTATATGGAGAACCAAACAAGGTCTCTGTCATCGCAGTCAATTCCTAGCCCTGCCATGTCCCGCTGGCGTGCAGAGACAGTCTGATGTGGGTGCCGTGGCTCAGTAAGTTCTACCGAAGCTACTGACTGCACAGCAGCCAACCCATAAGCAGTTGCAGCTGCACCATCCCTCTTGATAGCATGCACACTGAGCAGAAGCAAAATAATTCGAGCCTGCGGTGGCCAATCCACACACCATGGAAGGTGTGAAGCACGGTGACAGCTCGTCACTGCAGGTGACAGGCGCGTGACACACTCACTGTACTCGTAGCGACACCCGGGGAAGGTGCGAGCCCGGGACGTGGGTGGCAGAAGCAATAGAGCCACCCTTCAGATGGGAGACGCTTAGATCAGCCTGAGCCCTGCATACACAACTGGCACTCTGCAGCTCTCTCAGGAAGAGCAGGAGGGGTACCACAGGAGATGACATAGGTCCAACAACTGTATAGGCCAGGTGGCTTACAGTGGTACATCTGACTACATATTTCTGCTGAGGGGCTGAGTTAAATCTGACATTGACAGCAGTGGAATACGTTATACTCACCAGCTCAGAGTCTGCTCATCTGAAGGTGTCTTCCAACTACCCAGACATAAGCGCCAGAAAGATGGAACACAGATAGAAGCTGTTACCTCGTAAAAACAAGCATTTGCAATGCAATAGGACTCGCATTTACACTAGACTGATTGCATTGCAAACGGAAAGGCATGCGGGCGACAAGGCACAAAGGGGGGACGGGGAGGGGGCAGTGGGCGCCCGAGAAGGCATTGGACTGCAGAAGGGGGGGCACAGGAAGAAAGTAGTCTGCAGTAAAGGGGCCAATAGCCATGGAAGGACACAAATGATGACATAGCAGTCTTAAGGAGGGATAAACAAGCCAACAACCAATCAGAAGGCAGCATTTACAACACAAGCCAATCAAAAAGATGGGCAGAGAGTGGGAGGAGCTTCCACAAAGCTTCCTGGCTATAGTGTATTCTACATGGCTCGCAAAGCGAGCAGCGCATGCGCTGCAACGATAGGCGAGACCTAAAAAAAAATATATCATAAGGACAGTAGATGCACAACAATTTTTACACAGAGTACCTTGTGTCTTCTAAAACTTTCATTAATTAACATGCCAAAACCCCATAGCTATTCCATTTATCCATCCGGCAAATAAAATTTCCCCTTTCCCGTAATGGGCAACAATAAAGTAAAATTAAAAAATAGTCACACACCCATGTTGTGGCTCAAATTAAACTTTCATGCCAAACATATTTAGAAGCATGCGGTCCAAATTGTCTGAACGCCTCCTACCTTCAGCTCTCAGACTGATAGCACAGAGTGACCACTTTGTAAGTTACTCGTTCTTAAGCGTGCTGGTGCCCCAACTGCCTTTAATCAAATAAACACATGCTTCCCCACTACACGCAACCATTGAAATAGAAAAAATACATGGTGACCAATTTGATGTAAAAACCACTGTGAAAAGTCATAATAACAACATGATAAAATGCACATTGGAATGCAGATTTCCACGCTCCCATGAAAACCATGAACGTTAACATCTTGTTTTGTCAATAATTGTGCGATGGCTTTTTCCAAAGTTTAAAAGTCGCTCTCAGATATGTTTTTTCAAAAAAAAGGGATGGAGTCCATAATTTGACAAATGTCTTTCATATTGCGATCAAGTTTGTATGAAGTTTGATGGGGATGTCCGCAGAGCTCCACGCCTCTGCCTAGGCTCCCGTGATCCTCGATCCTCGACCCATGGCCCCGCCTCCGTAATGGCGAATGCAGTTTTCGAGATGCCGAGACGCTGATACTGCCGCTGATACTGCCGCTGCTGGTACCGGGAGCCCAAGCGGGAAAGGAGAATCCAGACATACGGATGTAATGCGGCACTGAGTGGCATTGAGCAGAGAAGAGGAATTCCGGCGATTGTTGGAATGCGCCGAGAGAGATGACGCTACCTCGCCGCTGCAGTAACTGTTTTTGACCCGTCAGTCAGGCAGTCAGACAGGGGCTCGGAAAAGCTCGATCCTTGCAGGACACGCCGCTCATCTGTTCCTATCTGAGGTGAGCAAGTGTGCATCATTAATTGTGGGCCAGTCAAGGAGCTTCTCATCGGTTCTGCTGTAACTGCTGTAACTGCATCTCTCGAGGTTGTGGGGAGCAGGCTGAATGCGGTCAGCTACAGGGCAGCTACTCTCATAGACTCTCATAGACTTAACTGTGTCAGGCTGTGCTAATTCTCCACGGAGGAGTAACTGCATTGAATTGCATTGAAATGACAGTGCACCAAAAATAAAAATAAATTCGCTGGGGGTTCCTGAATTTACTGGAACATTAAAAACTTTTCTCTATCCAAAAAAAAATAAAATAAGGGGAGTATACTTCTTCTAATAAAAAAAAAAATGGGCAAACTTTTGAAAGATGATGACACGGTAAAACTCAGTAAAGTGGAAGCGGCGGCCCGTCAGAGAGCTAAGACTCGCCTCGCCCTGGCTCTTGCTAAAAAAGCTGCATGAAAAGCGGCTTGTGAAAAAAATAAAGACACCAATAAGGAGGAGGTGGGGTGCGTTATAACAGATGATACAACACCTGAATCCTCAGACAACGAGTCGCCTTCCTCCTCTACTTCCTTGCAGCACAACGAACAGCAAGAAGCGGCAGTAGAGGGAGATAAGATGAATGATGTTATTACACCAGATGTACTTGCACTGCCGCAAGCGGAAGTAGAAATCCACCCTCTAACTCTTAACCCCACCCAGACACAGGCAACAACAGCGCCTCAGGTCTTAGAAGAGGGGGAAAACAGTGGGACGGGAGGAAAGGAGATGAGAGATTTTCCACTGTTTACAAAAAGAACTACTCCGAAATCTCCCCTCTCTAATTCTTCACAGCCCCCTTTGGTCTCTCTTACTTTGGATCCTCCAGCCTCTAATGTGTTATCTAAGGGCCCTCACTTGACAGCATCTCCATCTCCATTCTCATCTCAATCTCAGCTTTCTTCAATAAATGTAACAAATGAAGTGGTTCAAGGAGGGGAGTGCATACAAGATAAGACTCCCGGGAACGAAGAAATTCTAGGACTTGATTCTAGTCTTATCGACAAGGAAGCAAGATCTGAGGTAAAATTCGAGCTAGATATTCGCGAGATGCTCAACTTAATCCTCGATGAGATCCGTGAAATCAAAAACAATCAGCGAACGGAACTTGCTGCTATTCACGCTAGAATAGATAAGCTGGAGGAATTAACATTGGCGCTCCCCAATAGGGTCTTGGAAGCTGAGTCAAGGATAGCAGTCCTTGAAGATCAGATGAATCTGGTTTCAGGAGAGACTAAAGAGGCCACAAAAAAGAGGATTTGTATGGAGAACAAACTCGAGGAGTTGGAAAACCACTCCCGTCGATCTAACCTGAGGATCGTAGGGGTTCCTGAAGGAATGGAAGGATCCGATACAGTGCAATGGGTTAACTCTTTTATACAGAAGGCAGTTCTGCCAGACTTTGAAGGAGACTTGACAATAATAAGAGCCCACAGAGTACCGGCTCAGCGCTTTGCGAACTCTCCATTTCCTATAACTATTCTATTAAATTTTGCTGATTTTAGAATTAAGGAACGTATACTCTCCAAGGCATATCAACAACGCCAGTTTTCTGTTTCCGAAACTTCAAAATGCAGGATTTTCTCGGATATGACAGCAACTGCGGCTAAAAGGAGGAAAGAGTTTGTAAAGCTGCTGCAGTTATTCAAGGCTAATGGTGCCCAGGCCTCGATTGCACAGCAATCAAAACTGAAGGTTCTCGTCAAGGGGAAATTTTTTCTATTTACTGATCTAGAAGAGGCACAGACCCTTCTTAATGAAATATCAACAAGGGCCTAGGCACAGTGGTCTGGCTATATATATATTGAATGTTGAATATGAGGAATCCATGTTACAATCCAGAGTTATAATTAGGAAAAAAAAAAATGAGAGTTTGAAAATATCCAGGCGGGGGTTCTTGGGTCCTTGGGTTCAGGGTCACACCAGGGTCACACCGGGGTGTAACAAGAAGACACCCGAAGTAGAAGAAAGGGAGGGATGTGGGCAGCGTGGACAGGAAGGGGGGTCCCGCATCCATGGGGGGATCCTTGGTGGGGGGGGGGGGTGAATGCAGCAAAAAAAAAATACAAGAGAAGTAGGTTTTCTATTCTTAACATTGGTTGGTACAGAAGAGGTTTAGAACTTCATAGCCTTATCAATGACAATTGACGTATGTAATATCCTGTCCATTAACGCGAATGGGCTGTTAAATAAACAGAAATATTGAGGACTTTTGAAATGGGCAATTGCTTTTAAACCCCATGTGGTCTTCCTCCAGGAGACGCACTTGAAATCAAACTCCCCAAAGTTGTTTCTTCCTAGATATTTTTCCCATGGGTTTTTTTCCTCTGCGGGTGTTGCCCAGAGGGGTGTTGCTATTTATTTTGCAAGAAATTTACCCTGGGAGATTCTACAAATGCAAAGAGACTCTAAAGGGAGATGGCTTTGGGTGGCAGTGAAATTGTTGGGAAAGATATTCAATTTTGTCAACTATTATGGCCCAATTTTTGATGACACCTCGGCCCTGACTGAAATTAGTGAAAAACTAAGGGGAACTGCAGGGCAAATTATAGTAGGAGGTGATTTTAATTTTATTCAGGATTTAAAGAAGGACACCTCTAATAAGAACAAGAAACAACTAAAACCAAAGACTAAAAGGGTATTAGAGGCTTTTTTATCAGAATATCAATTGCGTGACTCCTGGCGCTCCCTAAACCCCAACCTAGAATCTTACACGTGCTATTCTAATAGGTTTCATACAGCCTCTAGAATAGATTTCTTTTTATCCTCAAGATCGCTTCACATCTCTAACGCATTGATAGGCTGCAATCCATTTTCAGATCATGGAAGGATTGAGGTTGAATTAATATTAGAGGGCTCGACAGAGGAGCGACCCAGGTGGCAGCTGGATCGCACCCTTCTACAGAATATGACTTGGGTTGAGGGATTCAAAGTTTGGATAAGGGATTTTTTTCTAGAAAATAAGGACTCTGCAGAGCCTTTCGCAGTATGGGGAGCATTCAAAGCAGCAGCCCGGGGACAGATTATAGCATTTTCTTGTAATAAAGCTAATGATCGCAAAAAGAAAAATATCTGCCCTTCAGCGCTCTGCAGAGAATGAGTATACTTTGAAACTAAACCAAAAACCAAACAACTGGGAACAAGCTAAAGCAGTGCTTAGGGACTTCTTCATCTTGGAAGAGATAAATAGCTCAAAAGCCTTCCAACAAAAGCTATATGAAGATAGTCAACTCATGGGTAAGCTGCTGGCAAATTCGATCAGGAAAAAACAAGAGTCTTCCATCATTTTAAAAATCCAAGATCCATCAGGTGGAATAGATACCAGAAGCGAGGGAATTGGGAAAATATTCCTTGATCATTATGAGAGAATTTACTCTACGGATATTCAAGTAGAGGAAACATTGATCAGGGAATATTTTGACAACTTGAATATCCCCAAAATTTCCAAATCCAGATTTAATCAAATAGGCTGTGATATAAGTCATCTGGAAATTCAGAACAGTATAAAAGCCACAGCGGGAGCAAAGGCTTCAGGGATTGATGGATTCCCTATCGAATTCTACAAGGTTTTTTTGAAGGAGTTAGAGGATCCCTTGAAACATTTATTTAATTATATTAGATTAGGTGGTATGATTCCCTCTGAGTTTAAAGAGTCCACAATTATTAGTTTTGTTAAGAAAGGAAAGAACCCGGAAGACGTAAACTCCTATAGACCAATTAGTCTATTAAATTCTGATTACAAGGTTTTTATGAAAATTTGGGCTCAAAGATTCGTGTTGGCCGCCCAGGAGGTGATACATCATGATCAAACGGGCTTTATAGCCGGATGCTATATGGCTGCCAACACAGAATATTTATTACAGGCACTAGATTATTTTAATATTAATTCAATTTCTGCATGCATTCTTATGATTGATGCAGAAAAAGCATTTGATTTAGTTAACTGGTCAACGTTATTTTGTTCCTTGAATTTTTTTGGATTCCCCGCCCCTGTCATTAATATGTTACAAAATATTTACGAGGGAGCATCAGCCCAGGTGATAATAAATGCCAAACAAGCAGGGAAGATTAAAATAAATCGAGGCACTAGGCAAGGTTGCCCCCTATCCCCCCTGCTATTCGCCTTTTTTATCGAACCCCTGGTAATAAAAATAAGAAATAATGATGCAATATCTTCTCCAATGGTTGGAATGTCGAAGTTAAAACTATTTGCCGACGACATTATCCTCTACATGGCTCCTGATAAAGAAAATATTTTACATCTTATGAAAGAGCTTCAGGAATATGAGAAGATATGGGGCTACAAAATTAACGAAAAGAAAACAGAAGTTCTTATTTTAAATTCGAATTTAGACTTCCTTCCGCTAGATCTTCAGTCTCAAGCAGAAAAGGGGGGCCCAATAAGGTATCTAGGGATTTATGTGACCAGAGACTACCAAGAACTTTTTCAATTGAATTATATAAAAACAACGGATAAAATCAAGAGCCTTTTAGAACAATGGGAAATACTCCCCTTATCATTGATTGGCAGAGTGGCTTTGATAAAGATGAATATATTACCTCTGCTTTTATTTTTGTTTAGTAATATCCCAATTAAAGTTAATTTGGCCTTTTTTAATGAATTAGATTCCATGTTAAGAAGATTCATTTGGAATAAAAAGGCCAATAGAGTCAAACTCGCGGTAATACAACTTCCGGTTAATCAAGGCGGACTTGCTCTTCCCCATTTTTATTCATATTACGAGGCAGCTTTTTTCGATATAATGGCGGGATTATTAAAGGCTAGGCAGACAAGAGGCAATTTTTTTTAAATAGAATGCTTGAGGAATCGGGTTCTCAAATTTTTATTTTCTTAAAAACTGCAAAACTTCCAAAAAGAACACGACATAAGACACTCGTGGGTATTCATCAAGTCTACGGCTTCTATTTGAAAAGCATGGCTCAGATGGATCTATTTATTTAAAACTTTCAGAATGTGTTAAAATGGGTCTTAAGATTTCCTCAAATCATCTGACAGAATGGGAATTGGCCGGATTCTGTGAAATAAGGCATCTTCTCTTTCAAAATTCGATAATCAGTTGGCAAACGGCTAGAGATAGATCACATCCGAGGCGGCTCATGTTTTTTCAATACTTGCAATTGAGTTATTTTATAAGAAAAGTTGTAGGAAGTTTTGATACAACACCCAATGCTTTGTTATCAGCGTTATATGGGGAGAAACATAAGGGTATAGGATTTTGGTATAAAAAGCTACCCCCCCTTCTGGAACATCTAATATAATAAGCAAACATTTGGAGAAAATAAGTCTCACATTGCAGTGTGTATTGACAGACAAAGATTGGGAGACAATTTGTTATTTAGGAAACAGGGCACTCCGAGCAGCTAATTATAAAAGAATGTCTTTTCTTTGTCGCTGGTTAGCATATTATACCCCGCAAGCCCTACAAAGAATGTTCCCTGAACACGAGAATAAATGTTTTAGATGTAAAACCAGGGGACAGGGTGGGTGGCATCATATTTTCTTCTCATGTCCAAAGCTAGAACCCTTCTGGAGGGAGATTTTCGCAGATTTGGAGATGGCAACTGGGAAAATTCTTCTTCCAGAAGTGGAAGTGGCCCTCTTTGGCATTAGTAAGGACAGGAACATGTTCAATGAATCAGAAGAATGGTTTATTTTTGTTTCTACTGCCGTGGCACGGTCCCTGATTCTGCAAAATTGGAAATCCACGGCGTGTCCTTGCCATGTTAAGTGGGTCAATAAAATGAGAAGAACATATAATTTTGAGAAAGCCTATGCAGGTAGAGTGGGTGCGGTGGCAAGATTTGAAAGGAATTGGAAATATTTTAACCAGCTTGAACTATTAAAAGGAAAGTGACTGTTATATTTTAGCTATCTGTAAGTTGGTATGACATCTACATCTGAGGAAAGATTAGTATCCATCTGCCATGCTATCTCAAATTGTTAAGCATTTTTATTATGACAGTTTTTTTTTATGTTATCGTATTTTTAATATTATGAAATGTATTATTATCTGTGTTATTAGATATTGGCACGTCATTGCACTTCATTGCACTAGTCACTTTATATAGGTCTAAAAAAAATTTGCACATAATAATATTAGTCATTTTAAGCGTTGGTCTTTCTACTCTTTGCTTAAGCACTTTATGAACGGTATAGTATTATTATTGTGTTACTATACATTGGCACTATATTGCATTAGTCACTTTATATAGGCTATATTTTGCACATAATGGTACCCTCTAGCGCTGGTCCTTCTTCTCTTGCATTAGCACTTTATGAACGACATAACAATACTATTCTTGATGCTGCCCAACCAACAGTTGTTTATATGTTGGGTTATCTAATATGTCTTGGAGTTATTATTTTGAGTATGGTAATGATAATGATATTTCTTTTTTTGTATTGTATTTATAGGTTTAAATTTTGAAGTATAATACTGGTTATTTTCTTGTTATTGCTGTGGCATTCTATTGTCTAGGGTTGTCTCTTGGATTTTGCAATTTTCTGGGTTAATGTATGTCTAATTATGAAGAATTTAATGTACCAATGTATTTTTCTTACCTACGGCTTGTAATAAAAAAAATAAAAAAAAAAAAAAAGGTTGTATCAAGTTTGTCTCAAGTTAATATAATCCTCGGGTGCTGGGCATCGGATGGGACAGATACATAACCAATGTGTAAAATAGTCAGTAACCCGCACTGCTGTATTACTCCAAATGTATCATAATTATTCATTTTGAGGTGCTATCCTGGTAAGTGCTTCAACTCATGGCACCAGAAAATATACACATGTAAAGCTGATAAAAAGCATGCATGAGTCCCAGGATGCAACCACCTCCAAATTGGATTATAAAATCACCTAGACCAGAAATTATCTTTTTTCAACCTTTTTTAATCAATTGATCCTCGTTTTATTTTCACTTTTGCTCCTGAGAGAGGGGTTAAAATAGAAAATGTGATCTGGGAAGTGTGGAGCAGAAGGTTCCACAACATCACTGCGCGCTGTGTAAGCAACGTTCACCACGTAAAAACAGGAATTATATGCGAAAACACTGAGAAGGCCTTTACCGTCGGTTTCGTATGGGAGGGCATACATACCCTGGGGCAGATTTACAAGCCCCCTGCGCCACCACTTCGTCACTTTTCATGACGTACTGGTGGCGCAGAGGGCTCGTCCATATTTACAAGGTAAGGAAAAGCCACCCTGCGTGACTTTTCCTCTCCTCGTAAATCTGGCCCCTTCACACGCACAATGCGTGCTGCATTCTACAGCACGCATTGAAAGAGGAAAAAGCTTTTTGTGATTGTTTTTGTGTAGGAAGGTGCCCCTTCCTGCACAAAAACAATCCCCCCACGACGCAGGCATCCTAGCACCATGGTGCAAGGGTGCCGGTGCATGGCTGCAGTTTTTGCGCCAGCGCAGGGGAAGCACAGAGATGTGACATATTCTTGCAATTATGCCGCATCTCTGTGCTTTCCAAACTAACGCAGCACGGCGCAGCAAATTGACTTGCTGCACTGCGCTGCGTTACTTTGTTGTAAATCTGCCCCCCTGTGTGTACAATTTTCATGCAGATGTCCAATTCGCCTAATCCTGAAGAAAATTATGCATACTATCGAAGAAAAAAATACAATGTGAGCCTCCTTTCCGGCACCTGACATCACTGTTCACATTCTTCAGGAATTTCTAATCCCAACATATATTTTAGAAGACATTTCATTCAGCAAAATTTGACAAACATAAATCTATCAACAGACCTTCTTCCCACATAACCAATCGCCAAACCAGGCCCTCCTTTCATAAAGCACTGCTCATGTCTGTAACATCGTTTTAACCACACATTTTTAAGAACACACAAGTTGCACAATTGTGTGAATAGAGCAGGATAAAAATACGTCTTCCATGGTCTGCTGCTTGATAGAGAGGGTTTAATATGTTGTCCTTCGATAAAAGAACATGAAAAGGTAGCTGCAGCTTAGCTATGAAAAAATCATATGTATAGCTTTTTATATTAACATTTTGAACTTTATAACATGAGCGCATGCTACACGTATACGAATGTTTGATAATGTATCAATTAGACAATAAAAGTGCTAACAAAACCAAAAATATTCGTTGTCGACAAAGGATAAAAATGTATCTTTGTGGCTTCAATAAGCATTATGTTAGTTTGTATCTTCAGGGACATACACTTTGACAAACTTGTATACATGGAGCAAAATTGCCACCTAGTGGACATCCACCTTCTATGCAGCCATCGTTACAGGTCAACATCTATTTTTTTTACTCTCGCAGGTTTTCCAGTATTTCGAGTAAAAGAATAAGAAACATAAAATAACCTAAGAATTGTAGGAAATTTCGGACGAAATGAATTTGTACAATTGAAGTTATAACTTGCTCGCCAAGTTGAAAATCAAACTTCAATGACTATCCTGCAATAATCTGAATGAGTGAAGGATTGACTTATATTTGCCGTCCCACATAGTGTGTTTTAAGCACACACTAAGTAAAAGAAGCATTTGCAAAGCCATCAGAAATGGCCATGGCAAGTTGGTGTGAATATTTTGTATGCATATTACACAAAAATAAATTTTAAAAAGCAATGTGAATACAGGGTATCCTTGCAGGCAATGAAATGAAGTCAGTATTCAAAGTCTCGAATTCCCTACAAATGTCAAGCAGCAAGTACAGAAAGTTATCTCTCCTATCGCGAGTAAAAGTAGACATAATTCAGTGCATTTACTATACAAAATGAGTATGTGTACTTCCAATCGATTACACTTTTTTATTTTTACTTCCATGGTTCGTATTAAAAAAAGGGTTCAAATTCCCTGTTTGCACCACAGCGCACCTTTAGGCAGGTGGGCAGGCGCCAACAATGATAGTGTGCCCTGTAATGATAACTGAACTGCCCTCAGGGCAGCCGTGAACTTGCTCTGCAAACGCGCCTCCTGGAGCACTACTCATTAGAGGTAAGAAGTCCCCTTGGATGCAGAGGATCATTGGGGGAAAGTGTAAACTACTGAAGAAGAACGATATAACTGATAATTTGCACCTTAAGCTTATACCATGCTTCTATGGTGAAACCTCTTTGTAATGTACCTGCGCCGAAAAACTTGTGAAATGTGTTTGCTTACACGGCTACTCAAAATGACAGCTCGGTAACTAACATAAATACAACAGATTGTAAGAAGGCATCGAAGCACACCATTAATCCAAAATAATAATCATAACTGGATAAGCACAATATACGAAGCCTGGGCAAGGGGTGGTGTGTGAAGGGCTGTACCATTACCATGTATTTATCAGGCAGGATTATGAAAATATGACTGTTGTGAAACAAAAGACAATGATGTAAATAATATTAAGTGTAATATATCTTTGCGTCTACCGTTTGGTAGGATTGAAAACTGTTTGTTAACTTGTTGATTTTTTAATGTGTTTTTTAATGTGACATTAAGTTAATTGAAAAGAATACACAAAAGTAACATTTTGCACACAATCTGATCTGTTGTTTTTTGTGTCTTTTGGTGTTTACCTTTATTCACCATTCCATAGTGTTGCCAGGATATGCAAAATAGGGGAAACATAGATCAGCCTTTAAGGGTGTGTGGTGCTATGAAAGATCTGTAACAAAATATCAGATGTTGGTCACAACATTTCTGCTCTAACACAGGTGTGCAGTGGCCTCGCCCCTGGTTCGTGCAGATTCTCAGGGGCCTCATTTAGGAGGCCTTGCGTCAGTTTTGCGCTTCCGATGCGTCACTTTTTGTGACGCATCGGCAGCGTAAAACATGCCTCCTGTTGCGCACTATTTACAAAGTGACGCATCTAAGCAGATGCGTCACTTTGTAAACCCCTGCGCTACATTATACCTGCGTCAGGTGTAATGTATGCAGAGGGGGCGTTCCCCTGCAAAAAGCCTCGTAATAGTGACGCAGTGAAATCTATGAGATTTCACTGCGTCACTTTTAGGACGCTGTTGCGTCAAAATCTTGCGCCTGCCTCACAGCAGGCGTAAGACTGACGCAAGCCCTTTCACATGAGGCTTTCCCCATGTGAAAGGATGCATTGCTGGAGTTGCGTCACTTTTGTGACACACTCCAGCAATGCGTCACTTTTGCGCTTACAGATACGTCAGAAATACTGACGTATCTGTAACTCCTTGCGCAATGATGCGTCATATTGTAAATATGACGCATCATTGGGGTCGCAAGGAGGGCGCAATGAAAAGTGACGCATCGCTGTTTTCTCGCAGCGATGCGTCACTTTTCATAAATGAGGCCCCTGGAGTAGAAGGCAGTAGCAGTTTCTGCACTAGGGAGCAGGGACTGCGCCCACGCTACTTTCAGGCAATTCGCAGGCGCTAGGCTGCTTCAAACTCGCTCCGATATTACGGCACCAGAGAAATGACACGAATTCCAATGCGCATCGTGTAAGGGAGTCTCTCAAGTAGGATGTACCCCTATGCAGCCCTTACATTTGATAATAAACATTCCGCAGCAGTAGGGTGACCAGATGTCCGGAATGAAAAACCGGGACGGGCACGGATATATAAATAGGACTGCATGTCCTATTAGGTCTCAGGGCTTCTTATATACAACTATATATAACATGGGGCCTCATTTATGAAGGCCTTGCGCCACCGGTGCGTCACTTTTTCCCATGTTAAAAGTGACGCACCGGCGGCGCAAGGCCTTCATAAATAAGGCCCAGGTGTGAATCGGGGCCGCAGAGGTCATAGGGCAAGGCCAGGCTCACCAGCAGCTGAACCCTGGAGCTCTTCACAGAACGGGAGGTAATGTGAAAATACATTCTTTTAAAAAAACACCTGATTCACACCTCATTATATTCTGCTGTCCTCCTTAAATTAGGCGAAGCAGCACAGCAGGAGAGTTTAAAGAAGTGAACTCCTGTCCCCGTTTCTAAGAAGGCTGGTCGAAATGTGAGCCTGCATAACACTGTGATTAACGTGCAGGTTCTATAACATGACATCCTTTAAAAACCGGAACATTTCTTTAAATAACCCAGGCACTACCCAAAAACTGGGACATTTCTTCAGGACATTTCTTCAATTTGAAGAAAAGTGCCAGGACACTGGGCCACTTCTCCAAAAACTGGGACCGTCCAGGGAAATCCAGGACATCTGGTCACCCTACCCAGCAGTGATGTAGCCTGCAGCCCATGAAATTCGTTCCCACAGGGCGATGCAGGTTGAAGTCCTGAGTGATGATGTAAGGCCTTTCATGTCAATCGGCACCGAAAATCCTCTATTTTAGGACAGTCCATATTCAACGTTTATGTTTAATTGAATGCAGACGGCCCCTGCAGAAGGTGTATTCTGGTTCAGCCGTTGAAAGCCAGTGTTGTTTAAACTTCCAAAAAGGCCTCAGCAACATGTACTTTATTTAAGATTTTGAACTTGTGCTTTACAATTAAGTTTCATGCAGAAATACATCACTACCTTTTCTATTAATGAAATATGCAGAACTGTTTTGAATAATCATATTTGAGGGAGTAGTGGTAGCATGATTCATTCATTTTAAATTTTGTACCTAACTATTTCTAACATGTGTATCTTAAAACTGAATCTGCACTGAAGTTATTTGAGTAAATAGCGCCTCCTTCAGGAATGGTTCAAATGTAGTTTAATGTAATTACAATGTAAGGAAATCCTCTGTGCCTCTCCCTATAATTGTGAAGCCATGGCATGAAGAATTGAACTGTGTTTCTATTCAATGCCCAGCGTGGACTAATTTGTGGGACCTTGAGAAAGAATGTAATGGAATTTGGGATTTGTTATGGGTCTTTGATGGCTTGCTTGCAGTAAATATTGGACTTCCTGAATGGTCACACGGGATGGGGACTGGAGGAGATGTGGAGTACAGTAGATGGATGGCTCAGTTAGTGGTGATGGTTTCTGGAGGAAGATTGGATGAGCGACTTGAGATTAAGGGATGAGCGAACGGAGATTGAGGGATGAGTGACCGGAGATTGAGGGATGAGCGAGTGGAGATTGCGGGATGAGAAACTGGTGATTGAGCGTTAAAGGCTGGGAAGCTGCTGAGGGGTCCCCTCCTTTGGCCACAGCTCATTGGAAGATGTTCACTTATCCTGTACCTGGAAATTTCCTTTATCGGCTTTTCCTTGTTTACTAAGAATTTGTTATCAGATCAATAACAGTTGCTGTTCCTATTATTATTAATGCTGAGAATATTGTAGGTCAAGCATGAATTCTAAACTGTTTGAAAGCCTATGGAAGAACTTTCTCTCACTGAGCAATACATGTTGGTTTTTTCTGTCCCAATGCTCTGAAATGTCACCTGCCGCCTCCAGTAGAAGGACTGGATTCTGGGGATGCTGTACAAAGGTTTCCTTTCTTCTACTTAAGGCTCAGTCAAGGGTCTGATATAAACCACTGCTTCTTTGATTAATTTGGAAAGTGGCATTCATTGAAGGGTACATTTTTGGAGAGAAGCAGAAACACTATCAGTCTTTCGTACCCCAAGGAGGACCGAATAAGGCATGCATAGTCCATAAAGCAAATCTATGGTTATAGATTGTAACGTTTTCTTGTAAGTGTTATTCACTTCACACCCTAAGCCATCACCATGCTCAGGGCTTTAAGTGGGATGAAAAAACTGGGAGGTCTCTCAAGGGGGCGTGGAAGATGTAATTAGGGTGTGGCTTATACCACGTATGCAAGATATCTATCTGTGCTTAGTATAGTGTGCCCCCTGACTGGTATTTTTCTGTTTCTGTCATTGGATCCAAATATATGATACAACAAGTAACATGCCTACAACAAACCAGGACGTTTGGCATTCCTCACCTCAGTGATGTCATTTGAAATGTCATCAGTGATGTCATCAGTGATGACACTGACCATGTCCTGAGTGATGTAATATGTGATGTCGTCAGCAGTGCATTGCGGGGGCGCGAGCATAGTTAGCTCTACTTACTTTAACAGCCGAATTTCTCTGGCTTTGTACGCGTGAAATGTCCAACTAACTGAATTTCTAAGGTTTTTTAAATGCCAATTTCTAACTATAACGTGCCTGAAACCTATGGCTTTTTCTGTGAAATTCTAAAGTTTTTAAAATGCTAATTTCTAACTATTAGAAAAAAAAAATAATTCTGAAAGGGGTCCGGGCTGCCACATTCCAGAAAGCGCGCGTTTTTTGCGTGTGGTATTTTGCCATGTGCATGGTAATTGGTCCAGGCAAGGCTGTGTTTAAGTAAGGCAGCACGCCATAGGACTTAGGAATTTGTCAATGTCCACTTCCTGCATAAAGTGTTCGGACACGCGCAGAAGAATACATAAATCCTCAATTACCAGCTGTCCGAGGTGCCGGTAATTGAAGGCAGATGGTGCTGGGAGCGTGTGCACTGCTGTGTTTTTTTTCCCTTCAGCTCTGTGTGCGCGCATGAACAGCCGGCCAGCAATGTAGAGAATCACATGCATCAGATCTGGTTTTTTTAAACAATTGCGATCGCGAAAGTGATCTCTTTCTGTGCTGCTTGTTTAAACAATTGCGATCGCAAAAGTGATGCTTTCTGTGCTGCTTGTTTAAACAATTGCGATCGCGAAAGTGATGCTTTCTGTGCTGCTTGTTTTTTGTATGTAATCTTGTTCTTCTACGAACTCGATGGTAGCGGAGTATCCCATCCTCACCCTCTAGGTCACTTCATTAATTTTCCACGAGTCCGCCGTGTCTGTTGGCGAGTGCAGATTGGTAGTGCAGAGTGGTAGTGCAGAGTGCAGAGTGGTAGTGCAGAGTGGTAGTGCAGAGTGGTAGTGCAGTTTGGTAGTGCAGAGTGCAGAGTGGTAGTGCAGAGTGGTAGTGCAGAGCGGTAGTGCAGAGTGGTAGTGCAGAGTGGTAGTGCAGAGTGCAGAGTGGTAGTGCAGATTGGTAGTGCAGAGTGCAGAGTGGTAGTGCAGAGTGGTAGTGCAGAGTGGTAGTGCAGAGTGCAGAGTGGTAGTGCAGAGTGGTAGTGCAGAGTGCAGAGTGGTAGTACAGAGTGCAGAGTGGTAGTGCAGAGTGGTAGTGCAGAGTGCAGAGTGGTAGTGCAGAGTGCAGAGTGGTAGTGCAGAGTGGCAGTGCAGAGTGCAGAGTGGTAGTACAGAGTGCAGAGTGGTAGTGCAGAGTGGTAGTGCAGAGTGCAGAGTGGTAGTGCAGAGTGAGAGTGCAGTTTGAGAGTGCGAGTGGTAGTGGTAGTGCAGATTGAGAGTGCAGAGTGCAGATTGGTAGTGCAGATTGGTAGTGCAGAGTGCAGAGTGGTAGTGCAGAGTGCAGAGTGGTAGTGCAGAGTGCAGAGTGCAGAGTGGTAGTGCAGAGTGCAGAGTGGTAGTGCAGAGTGCAGAGTGGTAGTGCAGAGTGCAGAGTGAGAGTGCAGAGTGCAGTTTGGTAGTGCAGAGTGCAGATTGGTAGTGCAGAGTGCAGATTGGTAGTGCAGAGTGCAGAGTGGTATTGCAGAGTGGTAGTGCAGAGTGCAGAGTGGTAGTGCAGAGTGGTAGTGCAGAGTGGTAGTGCAGAGTGCAGTTTGAGAGTGCAGAGTGCAGAGTGGTAGTGCAGAGTGCAGAGTGGTAGTGCAGAGTGGTAGTGCAGAGTGGTAGTGCAGAGTGGTAGTGCAGAGTGCAGAGTGGTAGTGCAGAGTGGTAGTGCAGAGTGCAGAGTGGTAGTGCAGAGTGGTAGTGCAGAATGGTAGTGCAGAGTGGTAGTGCAGAGTGGTAGTGCAGAGTGCAGAGTGGTAGTGCAGAGTGGTAGTGCAGAGTGGTAGTGCAGAGTGCAGAGTGGTAGTGCAGAGTGGCAGTGCAGAGTGGTAGTGCAGAGGGCAGAGTGGTAGTGCAGAGTGGTAGTGCAGAGTGCAGATTGGTAGTGCAGAGTGCAGAGTGGTAGTGCAGAGTGCAGAGTGGTAGTGCAGAGTGCAGAGTGCAGAGTGGTAGTGCAGAGTGCAGAGTGAGAGTGCAGAGTGGTAGTGCAGAGTGCAGAGTGAGAGTGCAGAGTGGTAGTGCAGAGTGCAGAGTGAGAGTGCAGAGTGGTAGTGCAGAGTGCAGAGTGAGAGTGCAGATTGAGAATGCGAGTGGTAGTGCAGAGTGCAGAGTGGTAGTGCAGAGTGGTAGTGCAGAGTGGTAGTGCAGAGTGCAGAGTGGTAGTGCAGAGTGGTAGTGCAGAGTGCAGAGTGCAGAGTGGTAGTGCAGAGTGATAGTGCAGAGTGCAGAGTGGTAGTGCAGAGTGGTAGTGCAGAGTGGTAGTGCAGAGTGCAGATTGGTAGTGCAGAGTGCAGATTGAGAGTGCAGAGTGCAGATTGAGAGTGCAGAGTGCAGATTGGCAGTGCAGAGTGCAGAGTGGTAGTGCAGAGTGCAGAGTGGTAGTGCAGAGTGGTAGTGCAGAGTGCAGAGTGGTAGTGCAGAGTGCAGAGTGGTAGTGCAGAGTGCAGAGTGGTAGTGCAGAGTGCAGAGTGGTAGTGCAGAGTGGTAGTGCAGAGTGAGAGTGCGAGTGGTAGTGCAGAGTGGTAGTGCAGAGTGCAGAGTGCAGTTTGGTAGTGCAGAGTGCAGATTGGTAGTGCAGAGTGCAGATTGGTAGTGCAGAGTGCAGAGTGGTATTGCAGAGTGCAGAGTGGTAGTGCAGAGTGCAGAGTGGTAGTGCAGAGTGGTAGTGCAGAGTGGTAGTGCAGAGTGGTAGTGCAGAGTGGTAGTGCAGAGTGCAGTTTGAGAGTGCAGAGTGCAGAGTGGTAGTGCAGAGTGCAGAGTGGTAGTGCAGAGTGGTAGTGCAGAGTGCAGAGAGGTAGTGCAGAGTGCAGAGTGGTAGTGCAGAGTGGTAGTGCAGAGTGCAGAGTGGTAGTGCAGAGTGGTAGTGCAGAGTGCAGAGTGGTAGTGCAGAGTGGTAGTGCAGAGTGGTAGTGCAGGGTGTTAGTGCAGAGTGGTAGTGCAGAGTGCAGAGTGGTAGTGCAGAGTGGCAGTGCAGAGTGGTAGTGCAGAGGGCAGAGTGGTAGTGCAGAGTGGTAGTGCAGAGTGCAGAGTGGTAGTGTAGAGTGCAGAGTGGTAGTGCAGAGTGCAGAGTGGTAGTGCAGAGTGCAGAGTGGTAGTGCAGAGTGCAGAGTGAGAGTGCAGAGTGGTAGTGAAGAGTGCAGAGTGAGAGTGCAGAGTGGTAGTGCAGAGTGCAGAGTGAGAGTGCAGAGTGGTAGTGCAGAGTGAGAGTGCAGATTGAGAGTGCGAGTGGTAGTGCAGAGTGCAGAGTGGTAGTGCAGAGTGGTAGTGCAGAGTGGTAGTGCAGAGTGCAGAGTGGTAGTGCAGAGTGGTAGTGCAGAGTGCAGAGTGCAGAGTGGTAGTGCAGAGTGGTAGTGCAGAGTGATAGTGCAGAGTGCAGAGTGGTAGTGCAGAGTGGTAGTGCAGAGTGCAGATTGGTAGTGCAGAGTGCAGATTGAGAGTGCAGAGTGCAGATTGAGAGTGCAGAGTGCAGATTGAGAGTGCAGAGTGCAGAGTGGTAGTGCAGAGTGCCTAAAACACATTGCCATTTCAATGCCATTATCTCTAACTTAAAACAAACCCGAGCCCTAATGCATTCCTAATGCTTGTTCTGTTAGATACAGTATCTGCCTGTGGATTCCTCACCTTGTGAATATCCCCATGTGTCAGCAACATTCGGAAATTCTTTCGTAGCTTCGCGCCGACGTGGGCGACGTCATAGAGGCACGGCATCGCGCGCGACTCCGCTGACGTCACCGACACCATATTAGGCCCACACCGGCGTGATGACATCAGTTCCGCCCTTTTTTCCGTGCCTTCAAGGCACACGGACAGACACATGACAGTAGATATATATACAGTATACACAGTACACAAATGTCAAGATAAAACACACACACAGTGTGAAGCCAATGCAGGAAAACATTTAAAATAAAACATTTCCTTTGAAAACAATATATATATATATATATATATATATATATTACCTACTGGCGGTCGCCAGTAGGTATATATAGTTAGGATTTTTTCTCTATGGGTTTTTTGAAAATTCTATGTCTAATAACTTTGGCGTTTGTGGACGGAATTGGCTGAAATTTTCAGGAAAATGGCACATTTTGTTTCTGAGCAGCCCTTGAAAATTTGGGGGGGGTTCGTCCAGTGGGGGCCGAGAAAAAAGGGGGGTCCCAAAACGTGTTTTTAACATTGAGTTTTCCATAGGGCGGTTGGCCTCACTTTTAGCCCGAACGGCTGAATGGATTTGCACGAAACTTGGCAAAATTGTAGGGACTGGTAGCCCGATGTGCCTTTTGTAGGTCTCAATATATGTGCTCCAGTGGATTTTGAGAAATTAACGTTTAAAAAAAGATATATATCTGTAACAGCGGACCGGTTAGCGCTCTGGTTCGCGGACTTTTCGCGCAACGGAGCTTTGTGAAGCGAAGCTGATTGGTTCTCCGGCGTCTGTCAACATTCCAAACAGTCCGTAGCGGCCGCCATCTTGTCTCTCGGTAGGATCGAGAGACAAGAGGAGGTCAAAACAAAGGGGGAAATAACTATAAGGGGGCATAGTAGATCCTCGCTGACCCCCTAGGTTTGATGTGGAGGTTTTAAAAGGGCCCCGCGGGGCAAAAAAAAATAATAAAAATAATAATTGAACGGCTGAATGGATTTGCACGAAACTTGGCAAAATATTAGGGACTGGTAGCCCGATGTGCCTTTGCTAGGTCTCAATATATGTGCTCCAGTGGATTTTGAGAAATTAACGTTCAAAAAAAGATATATATCTGTAACAGCGCTCCGCTTCGCGTAACGGAGGTTTGCGAAGCTGATTGGTCATTCTGTCACTGGGCTATAGTTGGGCTACATCTGGCTGATATTTGGGCTACATTTGTTTTTTTGTGTGTCTGGCGGCCATCTTTGGGCTACATTGGGCTACATTGGGCTTCATTGGGCTACATTCGGCTAATTAGCAAATAGCTCATCGCAAACTAGGAATGGTAAAGAATCGCTATTTATTCCTTAAAGTTCGCTATTTAGGAAATGCAAATAACTTTGATGATACATATGGCGGTTCATCTCTAACAAGATAAGAAGCATAGGGATAGATTTATGATGACTGGCGCATCACCAGGGATGTGTTAGTCATTCTGTGCCGCTGTTCCGTCACCTATGGTGTGCTGCATTTACAATGCGGCGCATCATGGGGCAAAAACAGCACAGATGCGTGATGTATCTGTGCCGTAAAGGTGGCGCATTGCTGGAGTTGTATCGCAAGTGTGATGAAGGTCCAGCAAGGGTCGGGGGTGCCCCTGTCGCAGGGTTTCTGTTCTCACACAGAACTGTGGACAGAGGATTGGAACCTCGGCGAATTAGGGTGTCCCAAAACTCACGTTAGTAATCAAAAACTATTTAGCAAGCTAGGTACAGTGTCACATTGGATATAACAAACTCTCAATGTTTAGACAATCCAGAATATGAACTTATAGTACCTCAGGATACGTGGAACTCATGAACAGTCGGTCGTTATATATTTCTTAGAAACCAGAACATGGAGTTAAGAAGAACACATGTGTATTTGAAATGTTTATTTACTAATGCCGTCTTCTCAGGCGTAGTACCTTAGATAATAAAAGTACACATATTATCAGTAGCAAAATTACCAGCATAGTTACTAGTACATAAAAAGTGAATGGTGATAGTATGTTAACATGCTGTAAATGAATAAGAGTTAGCAACACTTATAAGCAGCCGCGGGCCGTGGAGGGAGTTACGGTGAGGCAGGGAGGCGGGGAGGGGGAGAAGCAGGGTGGAGAATACAAGTACACATATTATCAGTAGCAAAATTACCAGCATAGTTACTAGTACATAAAAAGCGAATGGTGACAGTATGTTAACATGCTGTAAATGAATAAGAGTTAGCAACACTTATAAGCAGCCGCGGGCCGTGGAGGGAGTTACGGTGGGGCAGGGAGGCGGGGAGGGGGAGGGGCAAGGTAGAGAGGGCTCCACCCTGCTTCTCCCCCTCCCCGCCTCCCTGCCTCACCGTAACTCCCTCCACGGCCCGCGGCTGCTTATATCTCACCCTCCCTAATACACATATTATATTATTTGCTAAGAAGGTCTCTTTGTGTTGGTTTAGGGCGTGCCCATACTTTAGTGTCTTAGATTTGAAGGAATCACATCAGCATACACCAGCTCTCTCTTCATGTGAACCGCATCAACTGTTGTGTATGTGTGTTCGGCAAAGCAATATAAAACCCGCCTCATGCCCAGAATTGGCAGAAGTTGCACTTATGTTATGAGTATGAAGTCGTGGAGATCAGACCTCATAACAATTCTGTATCGTGTTGTTCTTGAAACTTTAGCACTCGCTGTACAGATATAGTTTAACAAGTAAAGCAGATAGTAGACCAATAACATATTATTCTCATGTAAACCACGATGAACTACTAGGTGGAAAGCTAAAGCAACAACTAAATGTCGTGTGCAGAAGTTGCAAAAAAGGAAAAATGGCGTTTAAACCGGTAATGAGCCCATGCTAACTTAACACGGTGTAAAGATATCCAGGACCTAGATGACACCTCCTCATGATCCGGAAACGAACTGAATAAGATAATAGAAGTGCCATCTCATGAGAGCAGATTGCAAGTTTATATGTGGACGGTCCGCAAGGTAAAGCATTAAAAACTAGGAAAATTCAATGCTAAAGAAAAATAAAACAGCCAAGTACTTTATCGAGTCTTAAGCCAATAGGCAAGGTAAATAATAAAAACTTGACAAATAAGTCAATGAATTGTCAATGAAATGCTAGTACTCAGCATATGAAACATGAAAAAGGTCTATGACATAACTGTGTATGCAAAATAAGCTGCAACAGCCTCCAACAGGAAGTCACCGTCTTCATCCGAAAACAGTTCAGCCATCCAATTTAAAAGCGGAAAAGAACATACGTGCTCTCCCAGCACCGGATCCTCTATCACCATCAGAGGACAGCTCGGTGGGTTTTCAAGAAAGCTGTGTTCCAAGAAAGACTGTGCTGCCGCCAGTAAATTCCAGGGACCAAGTAGTCCATGCATCAATGCCACAGCCATAATCCTTTCGCCAGGACAAATCAACTCGTGAGTAATGATAGGAGTCATCAGCTGATTAAAGTCGACGTCAGGAGAAACCGGTCCGCAGAGACACAAATCAATGGCCCAATCGAAATCACAGGTCAGGCAGTGAAATACAGGCTGGACACAGGTGAAGTAGGAGAACCGAAAAGATAATCCATATGCCGTGCTTAATATCGCCAACGGCATTGTGCCATAATATTCTAGCATGCGATTGCGGAACAGTGTCAGCAGCTGCAGGGTCGGAGGTTGCATAGGAGGGACATCCATATTTAAAAATGTAAAAAAGCACAAGAGCGTCCGCTGGTAATGCAAGTAAAAATGCAATCCACGAACCAGAGTGGAGAAAATGGAATGAAAGGGAGCAGGGATGACTCCAAAGATTTTCTCAAATGAAGTCACGAGACCACTGGTAACAACTTTAAAAAAGTGTGCCAGGGATTTTGTGGAGGATGCGTTAAAGATAGTCGGAAACATGTTGCTGAAATTGAAAGGCAAACCTGTGTACGGGTGTTCGCTATGTGAAGTACGAAAGTTTCACGGGCCGAACTCAAGGCCACCTCTCTCTGAGACAAAAGAGCTCTTATTCTTGTCATGCCGTTGAAACGTGTCCCAAGGTTGGTATTTGTGGCCAGATTGAAAACTCCCTATGTTCATGTGTGGGAGGAAATAGAACATTTCTGCAGCAAATAACCCGTTCACTTACTGTTACGATAAAAGGAATACTTTTAATTAACTCAGAACAATCTTCATTATTGAGCATCAAATAACTACCATTTTCCAACAACTTGAACGTGGGGATGATAGCAGGAACTGGCGTGCCTTGCAACACGCAAGCCATATTTGGTCGGTGTTTGTTGCATGAATCGTGTAACTGTATGTGCCTACACATTAGTGAATGATCTGGCGTCTCAGTGCATTCCTCTCCATTCAGATAAACTTCTTGATCATCTTTGAAACATCTGTATGTGTATGGAAGCGACCAGACCTCATGAACAAAAGCACTACCTAAAGGTTCATAAAGACCTATTGGTATATATTTCATACAATTTGAAAACTTATATAAAGCAAAAGGCAGCGTTATTAAACCGTGGATAAGGCATGTTGCCAAAAAACCCGCAATCCTCTGCTGATGATGTCACTGAGCATGTCATGAATGATGTAATATGTGACATCATCAGTAGTGGATTATGGGTAATAGTATCTCTAGTTTACTCCCCTATAGCTGTCTTTCTTTTAACATAAGTGTGTGTTTCCTTCCCTTATACTTACTGTTTTTGGTTCGCTTCCAGTTCGCGTACCAGCGAGCGAACTAGGAAGCGAACTAAGAGAAATAGAGGTTGGCACAGTTCCAAATATTGTACCAATTTTTTAATAACGGGGAGGTAGTTCTGAAAAGAACTTTTTTTTTTATTTTTCTGAACATTTTTTTACTGTAAGCTTCCCGATTCGCGAAGCGGGAACGAAGAAAAAAAAATATTTAAAAAAATAATTATTCATAAACATATAAAATATATTTTTGGATTTAAAGAAGAATAAATTTTACAGCTACAGATATTAGCTGTTAAAAAACCAATGAAATTCACTGAAAAAACCATAGGTTATAGACCATATATAGTTAGGAATTAGCATTTACAAAACCTTGAAAATTCACTGAAAAAACCATAGGTTATAGACCATATATAGTTAGGAATTAGCATTTACAAAACCTTATTTTACTCACACAAAACCATTGAAATTCCATATATAGTTAGTTGCACTAACTATATATCGCGCACCCGCAATCCACTGCTGATGATGTCACATATTACATCATTCATGACATGGTCAGTGACATCACTGATGACATCACTGATGACATCTCAAATGACATCACTGATGACATCACTGATGACATCTCATTTGACATCAATGACCACATCACTGATGATATCATTCATGTGACAATACAATGCATCTCCTCACATTTTAATATAACCTCTGTTTCACCCAGTGTTAAAAAGAGAGTATAATTTTTGAAACCATTGACACACCAATACTAGTTACTACATACGCACTCACTGATTGCTACGTCTACACACACCTTCACTCATTCACCCATACAATCATTCATACATACAATCACTCATCTTTACAACACTATCATATGCACTCATACACCTATACAGACACTCACAGTCTGCCACTCATCCATGGAGTTACTCACACACCTAGTCAGTCCTGTAAAGAATCAATGACACTTCCATTTTCTTGTCTATACAGTTAAACATAGAGCACCTTACATTTTCAAACATATACTAACACATACTTACCTTCTTATACAATCATTGATACAAGTACAGATTGATCTGCACAGAGTCACACACCTCCCAGCTAGCCACACACACACTCAGTCTCCCATACAAATACTTGGGCAATCAATCAATAACCCATATAGTTACTCATATAGCTACTGATCAACACATGCAGCAGTTTACAGAACAACAGACATAATGATGCACAAATTAAGACAGTTTAGTCACTAACCCATGCAGTCAGTGAGACACATTTAATCACTCACTCATACAGTCAGTCATGCACCTACTAAATCCTTCGTCCAGACACTTACACATCCACTCATTCTTCAATATGTAAGACATATTTAAACTTTATAGAAACAAAAAATCACTGGATGTTGTTATCAGTGATGTCATCAGTGATGTCATTTGAGATGTCATCAGTGATGTCATCAGTGATGTCACTGACCATGTCATGAATGATGTAATATGTGACATCATCAGCAGTGGATTGCGGGTGCGCGATATATAGTTAGTGCAACTAACTATATATGGAATTTCAATGGTTTTGTGTGAGTAAAATAAGGTTTTGTAAATGCTAATTCCTAACTATATATGGTCTATAACCTATGGTTTTTTCAGTGAATATATATATATATATTACCTACTGGCGGTCGCCAGTAGGTAGTTATAGTTAGGATCGATTTCCATAGGGAAATCGCAACATTCTATTTGGAATAACTTTGGCGCCGGTTGAGGAATCAGCCTGAATTTTTCAGCAACTTTGCCTCGCGGCGCTCCACTCCTTCCCTGAAAGTTTGGGGGGATTCGTCAAACGGGGGCCGAGATAAAAGGAGGGTCCCAAAACGTGTTTTCCCCATGTTAATTTCCGTAGGGCGGTCTGTCGCACTTTTAGCTCGAACGGCTGAATGGATTTTCACAACACTTGGCAAAATTGTAGGGACTGGTAGCCCGATGTGCCTTTGCTATGTCTCAAGATATGTGCTCCAGAGGATTTTGAGTAATTTAGTTTCAAAAAAATTTATATATCTGTAAGCGCGCCCCGGTGCGCGTACCGGGGAGCGCTCCGGGCGCGCCACGCGACCTGCGCACGGGAAGCTGATTGGCTCTCGGGTGTCTGTAAACATTCCAAACAGTCCGGAGCGGCCGCCATCATTTGTCTCGGTAGGATCGAGACACAAGAGGTGGAAAAAACAAAGGGGGAAATGACCAAAAGGGGGCAGGGTACACCCCGCTGACCCTCTAGGTTTGATGTGGGGGCCATAAACGGGTCCCCCGGGTAAAAAATAAATAAATAAATAAAATCGATTTTCGTGGGGGGAGCGCCCGGTACGCGCACCGGGGAGCGTACCGGGGAGCGTACTTTGGTGAAAAATAGTGAAAATAATAGTGTAAAATAATCATTTTGAGTGATTACAGGTAGGGTAGCTCCGAAAAGAGCTTTTGGGTTCTGTGGCTGTTTTAGGTACCTACAAGTACGTCCCACACACACCCACACGCACACAACCCCACACCCCCACACCCACACACTCCCCACACACACCTCACACACGCACACCTCCACCCACACCCAAACACCCCACAGCCCCACACCGACACCTTACACATCCACACCCACAACCACACATCCCACACACCCAGACACACACACACACCTCACCCCTAACACACACACACACACACAGATACCTCACAGACACACCTCACACATCCCACACACCTCCCCCCCACACACACGCACACCTCACAGACACATCCACACATCCCACACATACACACACATCCTATACACATACTCCCCACACCCACACACACCCCACACACACCTCACACACCCACACTTCCACCTACACCGAAACACCCCACACACCCACACCCACACACACACACTTTACACACCCACATCCCTACCCACACCCATATACCCCACACAGATATACACCTCATCCCCCCAGACACACACACACATACACACCTCACAGACACACCCCGCACATCCCCCACACACACCTCCCCCACCCCCACACATGGGGAAAACTCAGTGAAACACTAAAATAATATTTTAAAGTGCTTAGAGGTAGGGTATCTCTGAATAGAGTTGTTGTGTTGTGTGGGTGATTTAAGTACCAACACGTAGGTACCAATGCAGTCTTAAATTCAATGTACACCGTTTACTCTGTAGATAATTTGCATGTTGTTATAGAAGTTATTGTGGTATATGGAATCCATACCATAGTCTGTCAGGAAAACATAAAGAACATGGAGGCAGGAGATGAAAAAGAGATGTCAAATACACTTTGGAGATAATATAGTGGGAGAAAGGAAGTATCTATGAGCAAAATTACTATGTAAAACAAAAAAGTTGCACAGTATACTATAAGTTTGACTTTACATTATAATCAATTTGGTAGTAGTTTAAGATTTACATATAAAAATGAATAATGTCTCAAACAATTTTAGAATTATTAAATATACATTTATTTTTTAGATTCATTTTCAAATTTTGATAGAACGTCTAACATTTGACTGTCCGAAATGTCCTCTTTTTGAGTGAACATAACTTCCAACATTTGACTGTCAGAAACGTCCTCATATTGAATTAACAAATCCACAGATTCTACACATTGTAGAAGTTCATGGTCCCGTGATTCATCCATGAATTCCAAGTCATTGGGTTCAATGATTTCCTCATTGTTCATCTCTAGGACAATTTCAAAGGAAACGTTCTGTTCTCCTTACATTTTTGTGCTGAAATTTGCATTTAAAAAAAATCAGTATAAATATGGCACTGTTGGGTTTAAGTTCAGACAGGTAGTTTTGATTTTCTAACAGTGAAGTTAACTTTGGGCAGTGTATGGTAACAGGCAGGAAGTAGAAATATAAAAAAGTGCCTGTGAAGAAACGTAAGTAAATTCATAATTATAGCAGAGAAGCCTAAGTCAATCCATAAATATAACAGAGGAGCCTATCTCTATCTATAACTATAGCAGAGGGACAGTAAATAACTATCAGAAAACTTTTAAAAAAAATAACTTAAAGTGCCCCTTACAAATTATCAACTTACTTTACAGAGAGGTGAAGAAGACAAAATGCGAAAATCCTTTCAAGATGTACCTCAGGTAGTTGTAGTCAAAATGGCCGTGTTTCCCTCTCATTTTTCATTTATATTCATGTACATAACCAATCAAATGTCAGGAAAAAAAAAATGAAAATGAAAGTAACATTTTAATTGGTTGTCAATTCTAACACTTCAGATGTGATTTTGTGAAGTAATTTACCTCAGGGTATTTAGAGAGGTCTACAGGCTAAATGGCTCAATGGAATTCCATTGAATTTGGGAAAATGGTAGGGATTGGTATGTAGTATGAGCTATTCTATATTTGGTGAAAGTGTCTCCAGTGGTTTTTATGTAAATTAACTTCTAACATTTTTTTAGAGCGCTTCCTGGTGTGCGCCCCGGTACGCGTACCGGCAGCGCTACGGGAGTCCTCCATTTTGTGTTTCGGTAGATTTAAGACAGAAAATGGAGGACAAACAACGCTGGGAATGGGTATAAGAGGGCATTGTAGGCACTCCTTGACCCTCTAGGTTTTCTGAGGGGGTCTTAGGAGGCCCAAATAGGCAAACAAAAAAAAAAGTTTTTATTTTTCGCGGGGGGAGCGCACGGTACGCGCACCGTGAAGCGTACCGGGGAGCGTACTATGGTGAAAAATAGAGAAAAAAGTTAGAAAAAGATAATCATTTGGAGTGATCAGAGATAGGGTAGACCTGAAAAGGGCTTTTGGGTTCTGTGGCTGATTTAGGTACCTACAAGTAGGTACCAATGCACAGTCTTAAATTCAGGATGAATATTCTATTCCCCTCATCTGAAAAGTGCACACCATCTTCCCTGTAGATATCTTGCATGTTATAACGCAAGTTATTATTGTATATTGAACCCATTCCATAGTCTCTCATGTAAGCAGAAACAGATTTATTCACATGTTTCTGTGCTTTCTCAAATTGTGGACAAAATTGATTGGACCACTTCCATTTCTGCCTTTGGCATATATTGGAATATACCAAGGCAGTTTGAGGAAAAAGTGCCATCAATTGATCAAAGGTGTCCTTTATAAGCATTTCCAGACCTACCCCAGTCAAAGTGCCCAAGTCATTTCCTCCACAGTGCACAATTAAAAGGTCAGGGTGTGGCAAATGCAAAAAGGTTTTCACCAATGGTATCAATTGGTGACATTTCAATCCTCTGTGACCAATCCATTTAATCTTCACATTTGGTAAGTCAAGGTTGTGAAAATTTCTGGTAGCTGCATACCTTTGAGCCCAGTGGATATAGCTATGTCCAATAATCCAGACAGAATACATGGTGAGAGGAGATTCTGATGCAGTTAGATGAATTGTGTTGAAATGAAATGGCAGTTGGAACAATAGGAGATTGCAAAAAAAAACCTGTGGAGTTTCAGTGCTCTTGAATCACAAGCAATGATTGGTAGAATGAGATAGTTGAAAACTGAAAGTTAGGGTGCATGGTTGTGTTCTGTGTAAGAAGTAATTTGAATGGTTAAAAAAAAGTCATTTAAAGAAACCTTGCACCAGAAAAGCTGGTGTATTCGCAGGTCAAACATCCTTGATGAGGTGATTTGCAACATTGTAGAATAAACTTTTAACCCTGGGAGCTCAGTGAGGAGGGAGTTGCTATGGTAACAGGTAGAAAGGGCTGAGGGGGGGAAGGGTGTTGGTTTGAAAATACAGAGGGAAGAGATTTGATTGGTTACCATGAGCAATATGTGTGTAGAATTAGATGTTTTCTGTGCCTTTATGGTTTGCAGTGTCTGGAGAACATACCTTTTGCTCTGCTAAAGAAATATTGGTGTGTGTATCTGACACTGTTCTGAATCTCTTAAAATATTTGTAAAGGTGAGTTATGATTCATTTAATATACATAGAGACTTGTATACTCTATGGAGAAGATTTGGAAGCAAATTGTGGTTTTTTAATGTTGCTTTGTGTCATGCTTTTTGATGATGCTTGGTAAAAAGTTTTTACTGCATAGAGTAATTGTATTTTGTAAAATTGTGAAGTTTTAGTCGTGACATAGAATGCTTCTACATAGGACTTGTGCTGTGTTTTGTAAATGTGATGTCAAAAACGATTTTGGGGAAAATAAATGGTTTTTACATTTTTGAGTATAATGTGGCGCAAAGGTTTAAAAAATGACGCATACATGCGTCACTTTTTAAATATGGGCAAAAAAGGTACATGTTTGGGCTTTCCTGGGGAGCCTAGGTGGTGAGGCTTGTATCTAAGAGTGCAGTGGACTAGGCTTCATGAAGCATATCCCTGTCTGCAGTCTTAGACACAGGTGTCAATTTGACTCTTTACAATGATGTTAGCTGTGTTTTAAATCAGTGTAGGAAGCATATTGAGTTTGTTTGCATAGAGGAATTGTATTTTGTAAAATTGTGAAGCTCCATGTGAAAGCGTTTGCCTCAGTCTTATTCCTGTTGTGAGGCAGGTGCAAGATTTTGCCTCAGTCTTATCCCTGCTGTGAGGCAGATGATTGTAAATAGGATCTGTGCTGTGTTTCCTAAATGTGATGTCAAAAACTATTTTGGGGAAAATAAATGTTTTTTACATTTTTGAGTATAATGTGGCGCAGAGGTTTAAAAAGTGACGCATCTACCTACATGCGTCAATTTTTAAATATGGGGCAAAAAGGTACTTGTTTGGGCTTTCCTGGGGAGCGTAGGTGGTGAGGCTTGTATCTAAGAGTGCAGTGGACTAGGCTTCATGAAGCATATACCTGTCTGCATTCTTAGACGCAGGTGTCAATTTGACTCTTTACAATGATGTTACCTGTGTTTTAAATCAGTGTAGGAAGCATATTGAGTTTGTTTGCATAGAGGAATTGTATTTTGTAAAATTGTGAAGCTCCATGTGAAAGTGTTTGCCTCAGTCTTATTCCTGTTGTGAGGCAGGTGCAAGATTTTGCCTCAGTCTTATCCCTGCTGTGAGGCAGATGATTGTAAATAGGATCTGTGCTGTGTTTCCTAAATGTGATGTCAAAAACGATTTTGGGGAAAATAAATGGTTTTTACATTTTTGAGTATAATGTGGCGCAGAGGTTTAAAAAGTGACGCATCTACCTACATGCGTCAATTTTTAAATATGGGGCAAAAAGGTACTTGTTTGGGCTTTCCTGGGGAGCGTAGGTGGTGAGGCTTGTATCTAAGAGTGCAGTGGACTAGGCTTCATGAAGCATATACCTGTCTGCATTCTTAGACGCAGGTGTCAATTTGACTCTTTACAATGATGTTACCTGTGTTTTAAATCAGTGTAGGAAGCATATTGAGTTTGTTTGCATAGAGGAATTGTATTTTGTAAAATTGTGAAGCTCCATGTGAAAGCGTTTGCCTCAGTCTTATTCCTGTTGTGAGGCAGGTGCAAGATTTTGCCTCAGTCTTATCTCTGCTGTGAGGCAGATGATTGTAAATATGATATGTGCTGTGTTTCCTAAATGTGATGTCAAAAACTATTTTGGGGAAAATAAATGGTTTTTGCATTTTTGAGTATAATGTGGCGCAAAGGTTTAAAAAATGACGCATCTACCTACATGCGTCACTTTTTAAATATGGGGAAAAAAGGTACATGTTTGGGCTTTCCTGGGGAGCCTAGGTGGTGAGGCTTGTATCTAAGAGTGCACTGGACTAGGCTTCCTGAAGCATATCCCTGTCTGCATTCTTAGAGACAGTTGTCAATTTGACTCTTTACAATGATGTTACCTGTGTTTTAAATCAGTGTAGGAAGCATATTGAGTTTGTTTGCATAGAGGAATTGTATTTTGTAAAATTGTGAAGTTTTAGTCGTGACATGGAATGCTTCTACATAGGACCTGTGCTGTGTTTTGTAAATGTGATGTCAAAAACGATTTTGGGGAAAATAAATGGTTTTTACATTTTTGAGTATAATGTGGCGCAAAGGTTTAAAAAAATGACGCATACATGCGTCACTTTTTAAATATGGGGAAAAAAGGTACATGTTTGGGCTTTCCTGGGGAGACTAGGTGGTGAGGCTTGTATCTAAGAGTGCAGTGGACTAGGCTTCATGAAGCATATCCCTGTCTGCATTCTTAGACACAGGTGTCAATTTGACTCTTTACAATGATGTTAGCTGTGTTTTAAATCAGTGTAGGAAGCATATTGAGTTTGTTTGCATAGAGGAATTGTATTTTGTAAAATTGTGAAGCTCCATGTGAAAGCGTTTGCCTCAGTCTTATTCCTGTTGTGAGGCAGGTGCAAGATTTTGCCTCAGTCTTATCCCTGCTGTGAGGCAGATGATTGTAAATAGGATCTGTGCTGTGTTTCCTAAATGTGATGTCAAAAACGATTTTGGGGAAAATAAATGGTTTTTACATTTTTGAGTATAATGTGGCGCAGAGGTTTAAAAAGTGACGCATCTACCTACATGCGTCAATTTTTAAATATGGGGCAAAAAGGTACTTGTTTGGGCTTTCCTGGGGAGCGTAGGTGGTGAGGCTTGTATCTAAGAGTGCAGTGGACTAGGCTTCATGAAGCATATACCTGTCTGCATTCTTAGACGCAGGTGTCAATTTGACTCTTTACAATGATGTTACCTGTGTTTTAAATCAGTGTAGGAAGCATATTGAGTTTGTTTGCATGGAGGAATTGTATTTTGTAAAATTGTGAAGCTCCATGTGAAAGCGTTTGCCTCAGTCTTATTCCTGTTGTGAGGCAGGTGCAAGATTTTGCCTCAGTCTTATCCCTGCTGTGAGGCAGATGATTGTAAATAGGATCTGTGCTGTGTTTCCTAAATGTGATGTCAAAAACGATTTTGGGAAAAATAAATGGTTTTTACATTTTTGAGTATAATGTGGCGCAGAGGTTTAAAAAGTGACGCATCCACCTACATGCGTCAATTTTTAAATATGGGGCAAAAAGGTACTTGTTTTGGGCTTTCCTGGGGAGCGTAGGTGGTGAGGCTTGTGTCTAAGAGTGCAGTGGACTAGGCTTCATGAAGCCTATCTCTGCTGCATTATTATTGCACTCTATAACTATAAATCACCCACTCTCCTTAGCTTATCTTTGTTTGCTCCTTACTTTTGACCTCTTCTCTCTGTTTTTCGTTCACTACTTCTATGTCCTCAGTGCCTCACTCTACTTGTGTTATGTTCACTTGTGTTTATATACCTTCTATCACTTCTTTTACAACAACTTCACTGCTCCTTTCTCATCGTTCTTCATCCCATTTCTTTTACTCTGGTTCCATTACTATCCTTCATTTCCTTTCTTTCAATGTCCTTCTCTTTACTTTCATCACATAAATATTTTTTCTCAGTACCACTGTTTTAGTCGTCTTCTCCTCTCTTTCCTTCTTTTTGCTCACTTACTCATTTCCTTTTCTCACTCATTGTACTCCACCTCACTCAGTTTTTCTCTTAGTGTGTCTACCTTATAACTTCCTCAGTCCATTTCCTTCAATCGTTGTATATTATCCTGTCTACCTTCATCCTTTTTACTCTATGACTGTTCTTCACTTACTCTCAGTTATCTTCTATTCCTCATTCTTCTAAATGCATCCTTAATTAGACTGTTTTCTGTCTCAGTCATTATCGTTTTACTTACTTCTGTTTCCTGATTTAGTTCTGCTAACTCACATTGTTTTAGTATCTTTCTTACCTTCAGTTCATTTCTCTGTTCTTATCTCTCTTTTTCTCAGTGAATCTATATGCCTTACTCTTTGTAATTTGCTCTCCTTCTATTTCTTTTTCCCTCTTTTTGTCCTTCTACCTTAGTTTATTTCTCTTTCTGTGTTCTTCACTCTAACTTTATTTCTAAATAGAGTGTTATGAGTTTTAACCTCTTCATTTGTATCTTTTAATTTAAAATACATATTTTACTAATTATAACTTATTTTTTCTTCTCTCTTTCACAGATACCAACTGTAGTAAAAAAAATTAAAGTTACATTTATTATATGGTAAGTATGACTAAAAAAATGTAGTTTGTTATCACCCTTTGCTTCAAGGTCACTAACATTTTCTCAATCTACCTCACTCCTGTGTTTTTACTCTGCTTCTCTCACTTATTCTTATTCTCCATGTTTACTCCCCTTTCCCTATTTACCCTCTCATATTCAACTTCTTTCGATCCCTATTCTTTACTTCACTTACCCTCTGTTCCCTTCCTTTGCTTCTTCACTCATTCTCTTTTTCTTAATTATTTACCTTACTCCTACACATATACCTCATCCCCCTCCCAACACATACACACACCGGTAACATACACCCCACACACACACCACACATACACTTCATACACACAAAAAATCCTCCCACACACACTCCTCAAACACACACACACATTCCATACACACACATACATCGAACACATATACACCCCACACTCATACACTTCTCACACATATTTCACACACCCTCATCTCTACCCACACCAATACACTCCACACAACCACACCCACAGACACACCTTACACACCCACACTCCGACCTACACCCACTGACTCCCTGTAAGTCACACACACTGCATTACTTATCTTTTTTTGCTGTTTTACTCAAGCCCATTCAGGTACTGTTTCCTTTACTCTCTTTGTCCTCTCTCTTTGTCACTCTCCATGTGTTATCCTAATTCAATATTTCTCCCTCTTTCACCCCTCTTTACTTATACTATGGGTAGTGCACCGGGGAGCGTAACAAGGGGAAAACCAAGAGAAACAGTAAAATAATATTTTAGAGTGCTTTGAGGTAGGGTAGCTGTTGTGTTGTGTGGGTGATTTACTTACTGCACTCCTTCCAATCCTTTTCTCAGTCCCTCTGTTCTCACAGTTCCTCACTCCTGTTCACTCAGTCCGTCTCTCTTACTGTAATTGTCTCTGTCTCTTCACTCTTTCACTACTTGTTCATTATGCTTTCTCCCTGAAGTTCAAGCACACTACCTTATTTACATTTCTTTGCTGCTTCAATTATTCCCTTTCTGTTACTTCTTCTTTCCTTCTTTCAGTTTTTTCTCTCTGTCAATGCACATGTTTTAACTTTAGTCGATTGTATCCATCTTATTTCATCCATCTTTAGTTATGCACACTACTTTTTTCTCTCTCTCCCTCACCAGTGTTATTTAAATCTGGTTCCGTTATTACCTTTTATTTGTACATCATTGTTTCTCTTTCCTTTTACTCTTTACAGCCACTCACATTCTTCATGTGCCTCTGCTTTAGTATTCTTCTTCTCTCTTTCTTTGTTTCACAGCCTTATATTTTTTTCATTTTCTCTCTTACACTTTCTTATATCTTTTACACTGTTTTACTATGTATTACACAGTACCCCTGTCTTGCTCCCTCTTGCTGTCTGTCTCTTAACATTACTCTCTCTTTCTCTTTCTCTTATGCTCTCCTTCTCTTGTTTTTTTTTTCTTTTTTTTTTTTGATTGCGCTAACGGGGCGCTCACCGGTGCGCGCACCGGGAAGCGAACCCATGAGAAAAATGAAGTCAAGAGTGCTAAAAAGTTTAGTAATTTTTTAAAAATGGGAGGTAGTTCTGAAAAGAACTTTTTTAAAATGTTTTTGTTGTTTTATATATTTTTTTATTATTTTTCTGAACATTTTTTTTTGATTTTTTGAACACTTTTATAATTTTTTGGGTGTTTTTTTGGGGGAACAACAAAAAAAGGAATTACAAATGGCTCAACAGGAGAAAAAAAAAAAGATTTTTTGCTTCTTCTTTTGATTACATTGATGGTTTTCCACCGCATTGCTTATTAAGATCACGCTTAGTTCCCCATAGCACAGTGTCTTGCCACAGAAGACACATACAAATTTGAGACTGCCAACATTTTTTTGAACATTGGGCACCATTTGCCGTCCTTCAGGTGCTGCAAGTGATACTTTGGCAGAGGAGGTGCTGGGCTGTGGATTCTTCTGATTTTGTGCCATGGCACGAACCTCTGCTTGAGCAAGATTATTAGGATGCAACCTTTGCATGTGGCGCAACATAGTATAATTGCCGAATGAATATTTCTTCTTGGAATTGCCCCTGGAAAGAATATCTCCGCAAATAAGGCACTTAACCTTAGGGGCATTCACTTTCTTCTGCCCAGGAGGGTGGGAGAAGAAGTCCCAAAAAAAATGCACTTTTATGTGACTCTGTCTTGGCTCTTCAGGCAAAAATTGCCTGGGTTGTTCCTCCTCCTCCTGTTCTTCCTCCTCATCCTCTTCTTGTTCAGGGACAAGGAACTGGGATGGTGGTCCTTCCTTTCTAGGTGGTTGTGGTGGTGGAGGGGGTCCACCAGCTGCAGCTACTAATGATGCCAGTGCCAGAATCAGATACAGGACTTCCTCTCTCAAAGTAGAAAGTCAGAGTGAGGAAAAAGGTGGGGGCTTTCATCATTTGAAAAAAAAAGTGTTCTGGACCAATGAAAAGTGTTATTTTCAAGTCTCATGATCCAAGCTTTCATCATTTGGAAACCAAAACTGATCTGCACCAATGAAAAGTGTTATTTTCAGATCACATGACCCGACGCGCTTATGCTACGCGCCCCGGGGCCCCGGGGCGCGTCGCGTAAGCGTGTCATGACGTTGCGCGATCGTATGCGATCGCGTTATTCCGGGTGCGCTTACGCAGTGCGTCATATGACGCATCACGCGACTACGCGAAACGTCATGATGTTGTTTTCGTTCGCGGGAATAGCGCTCTTGGGACGTTCCCCGGTACGCGCCCCGGGGCGCGCTGTAACATTGCGCTTACCCGTGCGTTCACCGGTACGCGCCCCGGAAGCGCTCCGGGGCGCGTACCAGGGCAAACAATAAAAAAAATATATATATATTTACACTATTTAAAATTTATTATAAAAATTATTACTTTCTTACCTATAGATATTTGCTATTAAAAAACCTATGAAATTCACTGAAAAAACCATAGGTTTCACCCCAGTTATAGTTAGGAATTAGCATTTAAAAAACCTATTAAATTCACTGAAAAAACCATAGGTTTTACACCAGTTATAGTTAGCTGGAAATTTTACTCGCATAAAACCATTGAAATTCCCACGTTATAGTTAGTTGGACTCACTATAACTTGCGCGTGCAATGCACTGCTGATGACGTCACATATTACATCACTCATGACATGGTCAGTGAGATCACTCATGACATCACTGATGACACCATCCTTGTGACAGAGTGACAGACCTCCTTTCACTGTAATGTAACCCTTGAAACACATATTCAAAAATAGAAACTAAAATTTTCAAAAAAATGGAGATACCCATACCAGTTACAACAACCAATTCAATAATTCCACCATCTATATATACATCCACTCATTCACCAACAGTTCTATATAGTCACTCATACATATACTCACTCATCATATGTAGTGATACACCTATACATCCTGTTACACACTGACAGGCATCCAAAAGTTACTCACACACATACTCACACATGCAAATAAACTATTGAACATCCACTCATTAGCATATACAGCTATACACACACTACCACTTTACTTCTAAGGAAACTTACACATACTTACTCTCTTAAACAATCACTTATAGAAACACATACTAATTTAAACAGGAACTTTTAGAATCCCTCACTCTCACATATACTCACTTATATACATCAATATTCACATATACTAGATTAAAACATATGTAGTTACTGATAAAGACACTAGTGAGACAGTCATTCACACACTAACACACACATATACACACTCATCCACCCATACAGTCCTGCACATATGCTGCCTTCAAAACACATACAAAGAGAGAGTCAGTCATTCATGCATCTATGTGCTAAGTAACACCCCCACCAAACATATAGACACTCATATTGATATTAAAAAAAATCTAATAACCCATATACCTACACATGTAGCTACTCACCAACCCATGCAGCCACTTATACACAAAGTGAAACATTAATACATATATTTAAATATTTAAACATTACTCACTAATATTTATTTTTCAAAAAGACACACATTCACTGGATGGTGTCATCAGTGATGTCATGAGTGATGCCACTGACCATGTCATGAGTGATGTAATATGTGACGTCATCAGCAGAGCATTGCACGCGCAAGTTATAGTGAGTCCAACTAACTATAACGTGGGAATTTCAATGGTTTTATGCGAGTAAAATTTCCAGCTAACTATAACTGGTGCAAAACCTATGGTTTTTTCAGTGAATTTAATAGGTTTTTTAAATGCTAATTCCTAACTATAACTGGGGTGAAACCTATGGTTTTTTCAATATATATATATATTTGTATATATATATACATCACAATTACTCTGGTATAGAAGAGTGGACAATCGGGAGGCGGGTGGGTCAGTGAGGAATCCACAGGCAGATACTGTATCTACCATAAAAGCGTTACCGAAGGTAAGTAACTTGTTCTTCTGATAGATGCATCTGCCAGTGGATTCCTCACCTTGTGAATAGATTCCCACAGCAGTCCCCACTCCCGGGGGAGGGTGTCCACTCTGCTATACCAAGAAATCTTGGAGGACAGAGCGCGCAAAGTGGCCGTCCCTCCTCACCTTGGAATACAAGCAATAATGCTTCGCGAAAGTGTGGAGGGAGGCCCAAGTCGCGGCTCTGCAAATATCCTCTACAGGCACACCTCTAGAAAGAGCAGAAGTTGCAGACTTAGATCTAGTGGAATGAGCCCTTATTTATTTTATTTATTTGCGGGTTTGTATCACGCTTGAATCGACTCCCGGAGGAGTATCTCTGCGTCCAAGGGAACACAACAAAGTACAATCAGAGAAAGAGGCCGAATGTAAAATTAGTTTTGGAACAGAAAGGTTTTGAGTTTCTTTCTGAACAGCAGATGTTCTGAGCACTGTCTGAGAGCTAGAGGGAGCTTGTTCCATAGCGATGGACCGTCCACAGAAAGAGCTCTACCTCCGTGCCTGGCTTTCTTTGCGCGGGGCACAACTAATAAGAATTGGTTGCTTGACCTAAGGGAACGTGCATGGGTGTAGGCTATAAATTTATTCTTCAAGTATGCAGGACCTAGTCCGTTTAAGCTTTTGTCGATTAGACAACATGTCTTAAACTTCGTCCTCTGCCGGACAGACAGCCAATGTAATTTGTCTAGAAGAGGTTTGGACGCCGTACGGGGGGGGGGCGTTTAGGACCAGCCGGGCCGCAGTATTCTGAATCACTTGGAGTTTTGCTAATACTCCCTCGTTTACAGATAGTAGCAGGCCGTTACAATAATCATTGCGGCTAAGAACCAGAGCCTGTACCAACGTTCTCCTGGCAGAGTCTGGGAGAATAGGGAAGATTTTGCGTAGCAGGCTGATTATGTGGAAGCATGAGCCCACAATGTAGTTGCTATGTTGTTTGAGTGAGAGTTCCTGATTAGTCGGACTCCTAGTTTCTTTACGATCTGTTTGGGTTCGGGGACTGGACCCAGATCATGTGGCCACCAATCTGGGGTCCAGAGGATCTTAGCCTCCCCGAACAACATAACTTCGGTCTTGCTTACATTACACTGCAGACAGTATGATGACATCCACTTAGCCACAGCTCTCATGCCCTGGGAAAAGGAGTTCTTTACCTCGGTGGTCATAGATTTAAAGGGAAAGAGGAGCTGTGTGTCATCCGCGCATGACACAGGGACGAACCCATATGCTCACATAATTCCAGCCAGGGGTGCCACATAGATGTTAAAAAGGGTTGGGGTCAAGCAGGAGCCCTGTGGTTTTCTTTTTTAACCATTATGAAATTTGTGGGATATTTTTAACTATATGAATTTGTAACTGTTTTTAAAGTGTATTTGATTGTAAGCATCACCGTCTTTTTATGATATTGAATTATCGAAATAAAGTATTTTGACTGACTGACTGACTGAGCCCTGTGGCACCCCTTTGGAAATCTCTACCTCCACCGAGCGATAGGCACCCATGGTGACACATTGGGTGCAGTTGGATAAGAAGCTTCTTAGCCAGGTCAGAGCTTTGTCCTGTAGACCGATGTTTTCTAGTCGGCTTGTCAAGATGTTGTGTGACACCGTGTCGAACGCCGCCGACAAGTCTAGTAGTACCAGGATGACAGAATGGCCCCTATCCTGATATATGTGTAGGTCGTCTGTGACTGACATCAGAGTTGACTCCGTGCTATGTTTAGGCCTAAAGCCGGATTGTGAATAATCCAGCCCCCCTGCCTGTTCAATGTACATGGATAGATGGCGATTCACATGTTTTTCAAGGAGTTTTCCCAGAAATGGTAGCTGGGATATAGGCCTAAGATTGGACAAATCTGTCCAAGGAATTGTGGGGTTTTTTCTAATGGGTCTGACCAGAGCCCTCTTCCATCCTCTGGGGACCTCACCGTGTTCAGGGAAAGGTTTACCAGCCTCTGAATCACAGGCCCTAATTCTGTACCAATCATAGGCATAATTCCTGCTGGGATGGTGTCATCTGGACATCCGCTCTTGATTTGCGAAGTTAGAGATATAACCTCATCTAGTGTGATAGAGGGGAAAATGCCTAGGGTGTGCGTGATGGGGATGGGATCTTCCTTGCTTAGTGGAGGAGAGTTGTTTCCACAAAAGGACGGGCTGGTGCTAATGATTTTCTCATAGATTTTATCTATTTTATTGGTGAAAAACAGTGATATATCATCACATAGTTGCTCAGATGCAAACTCTGAGCTCTCGCAGGCCACCAGTTTAACGAAAGACTGTAGGATTTGATATAATACCCTAGGAGTGCTTCCAGCAGCTTCGATTTGGGACGCAATATGAGTTTTGCGAGCCCTACGGATGGCTTTATGGTATGTGGAGAGGGATTCCCAGTAGCAGCTCTTATCATCAGCCAGGTGGGACGATCTCCATTTCTTCTCAAGTTTTCTTGCAGTTATTTTTAGGGATCTTAAATGCTCCAAAAACCAGACTTCTTGTTTATGTGCCGGACGTGGTTTGAACAGTTTCAGGGGGGCAATATCATTCACTGCAGTCACCAGCGCTCCTTCAAATTTGGTTAGGGCCCCCTCGATGTCCTCAGTGGGCGCAAGGAAAGGTTTAACAAATCTTTCTTTAAAGGAATTTTGAGTGAGCCCTTATACCTTCAGGAGGTTCCTTACCCGCCAGGGAGTAGCAGAACTGGATGCATAAAATTATCCATCTTGAGAGCGTGCGCTTGTGCTTGTGCACAGCCTTCCCCTTCCTGCAGCCAGCAAATCCAACAAACAGCTGGTCAACCGACCTGAACTCTCTTGTCCTGTCCAGGTAAAAGCTCACCGCCCTCTTAGGGTCCAGGCGGTGAAGTCTCTCCTCCTCCTTGGAAGGGTGAGGGGGAGGATAAAAGGTAGGAAGGGTAACGGACTGCCCCAGGTGGAAAGGAGTTACCACCTTCGGCAGAAAAGCAGCCCTGGTCATGAGAACCATTCGATCAGCATGACTGGATGAAAATGGGGGCTTTGAACTAAGAGCTTAAAGCTCACTTACCCTCCTTGCCGAGGTAATTGCGATCAGGAAAACCGTTTTGAAAGACAAAAGTCTCAAGGGACATGAGTGTAAGGGCTCAAAAGGCGAACCCATCAAAAATGTAAGAACAAGGTTCAAGCGCCATTGAGGCACAATAAAAGGAGTAGGAGGAAATTTATTTTGAAGGCCCTTGATGAATCGTAAAACAATAGGTAACTTGAGCAAAGAGGGCTGGTCAGGCAAACAAAGGAAAGCCGATAAGGCCGACAAATAACCCTTAATAGTTGCCACCGCAAAACCCTGCTGGGCCAAGGAAAGAGCAAATTGAAGAATATTGGACAAACGAGCCCTTAAAGGGTCGATGGACTTCTCCCCACACCAAGCAATGAACTTAGACCATCTATACGAATAAATGGACTTAGTGGAGTCACGCCTGACTGACAAAATGACATCCACCGCATCGTGTGGAAGAGAAAAGGAACTCAGGTTGCCCCGTTCAATCTCCAGGCATGAAGGTGTAAGGTCTGGAGGTGGGGGTGTAGAACCTGCCCCTCCATTTGGGAGAGGAGACGGAGCGGCGAGCACGAGGAGAGGTGGAGAAGATCTGTGTACCAAACCCTTCTTGGCCAATCCGGGCGATCAATATAACTTGGGCCCGGTCTTGGCGAACCGTCCTCAGAACCCGAGGAATCAAAGTTATGGGAGGAAACGCGTAAAGGAGTTGTGAGTCCCAACTCAACTGAAACGCGTCCCCCAAGGCTCCCTGCATCGGAAACCGGAGGCTGCAGAATGACGGGCAGTGAGCATTCTCATGAGTGGCAAACAGATCCACCAGAGGAGTTCCCCAAGTCCGAAAGACCTGACGAACTACCTCTGGATGGAGCCTCCACTCGTGGTCGGCAGAGAACTGCCGACTGAGAGTGTCTGCACGAACATTCAGAACTCCGGCCAGATGATTTGCCATCTGACAACTCTGATGGTCCTGAACCCAGGACCAGAGACGCAGCACCTCTCTGCAGAGACACTGCGACCCCACTCCTCCCTGCTTGTTGACATACCACATCACGGTCGTGTTGTCCGTCAGGACCCGAACTGATTGACCGCGAAGGGAAGGGAGGAAGGCCTTGAGTGCCAAACGTATCGCCCGCAACTCTAGAAGGTTGATATGAAGCAACCTTTCCTCAGGAGACCAAAGACCCTTTATCTCCAGATCCCCCAGATGAGCACCCCACCCTATAGTGGCTGCATCCGTTATCACTGTGGCCACAGATGGAGGTAGATGAAAAGACTTTCCTTGTGATAGATTGCCTTCCACACTCCACCAAGTCAGATCCGCTGCAATTTCTCTGGAGATCCTCACTGACTCCCTGAGATCTCCGTTGTGTTGATACCACTGCCTGCAGAGGCACCACTGGAGTGCCCTCAAGTGCCAGCGTGCATGGTTGACCAACAGAATGCAAGAAGCCATCAGACCGAGCAAGCGAAGGACAAAGGAATCATTTCCTGTATGTCGTGAATCCTTTGAGGAGGAGGGAATGCACGACATACAGTAGTGTCCAGTACCGCACCTATGAACAGGTTGCGTTGGGAGGGCACCAGGTGAGATTTGGGTACATTTATCGAAAAACCCAACCTGTGCAACAACTGAGTTGTCTCCTGCAGGTGATGGAGCACCTTCTCCGGCGACTCTGCTTTGATCAGCCAATCGTCGAGATACGGAAATTCAGGTATCCCCGACCCCCTGAGATGCGCTGCCACCACTGCCATCACCTTGGTGAAGACCCGAAGCGCAGTAGTAAGACCAAACGGAAGGACTGTAAACTGGTAGTGTTGCGACCCAACCGTGAAACGGAGATACTTTTTGTGCGACTTCAAGATGGGAATATGAAAATACGCATCCTGCAAATCGATTGACACCATCCATTCTTCTTCCATCAGCGCCTGAAGAACCTGAGCAAGGATGAGCATCTTGAACTTCTCCTGCTTCCGATACAAGTTCAAGATCCTGAGATCCAGGATTGGCCGAAGCCTGCCATCCTTCTTGGGAATCAGAAAATACTGGGAGTAGCATCCCTGACCCCTTTCCTGCCCTGGAACCACCTCTATCGCACCTTTTCTGAACAGTGCCAGGACTTCTTCCTGCAGGAGAAGCAGGTGGTCCTCCAAACAATAACCCTGGCAAGGAGGGTAATTTGGGGGAAACTCCCGAAAGGGAAGAGCATACCCATTCCCCACGAGATTGAGAACCCAAAGATCCGATGTTATCAATTCCCAATCTGGTAGAAAATGGGTAAGCCGGCCCCCCACTGAGCCCGCATGATCCGGAATGGCGGATCTAGGGCTGCTTTGCTGCGTTGGCAGGGGGTTGGGAAGGGGAAGAGGAAGAAGAGGAGGAGGCGAATTGACGACCTCTGGGACGAGCCCTCTGTCTGCCCCTGTATGCCTTGTATGGGGTGTTTTGCTGCTACTGGAGCTGTTGCTGAGTTGACTTGTAGGAACGAAAAGAAGATCTGCCAAACCCTCTAAAGCGTCTCCCAAAGGTGCCCCTGGTCTGAATGCCCAACGACTTAGCAGCCGCCCTGCTGTCTTTAAAACGTTCTAAAGCAGCATCTGCCTTTTTGCCAAACAAACCAGATCTGTCAAATGGTAGATCCATTAATGCAGACTGGACATCTGTTGAAAACTCAGACAATTTCAGCCATGCAGCTCTCCTCGTAGCCACCGAAGAGCCCATGACCATCGCCACAGAATCTGCTGTGTCTAAACCACTCTGTATCACCTGCCTTGCTGCAGCCTGAGTGTCCGAGATAACCCCCTGTAAGTCCTTTCTATCATCTTCTGGTATCTTTGGCACCAACTGTTTTACAGTATCCATTAGGGCGTGAATGTAACACTCCATCAGTCAGGTCGCGTTTGTGGACTTCAATGCCATGCTGGCGGAGGAGAAAACCTTTTTAGCAGCCTGATCCTGTTTCCTCGACTCCTTTTCTGCAGGAACCTGTGGAAAAGCTCCCGTTGATCTCTTGGAATAGGCCGCCTGCACCACCAAACTCTCAGGTAGAGGGTGAGTGGACAAAAATTCCAAGTCATCAGGAGCTACTCTGTATCTCCTGGCAACAGCCCTAGATACTGCAGGAGCTGACAAAGGTTTCTTCCAAACTTCTAAAATTGGCTCTGCTAGGGCATCATTAAATGGCAGTATAGGTTCAATCACTGAAGATGGTGAGCGAAGGACCTCTGTGAGAAGGTTCGACTTAAACTCAGCAGTAGGCAGAGTAATGTTCAATACGTTCGCCGCCTTCCTTATCACGACATGGTAAGGAGCCACATCTTTTGAGGGTGCATCCGAAACTGAGACTCAATCCCACTCAGGGGACAGTTCAGGGCCACTAGCCACCGTCAGGTCATCAAATGGGTACTCAGGCTCCTGCAGCTCCCCCTCCTCCAATTTAGCCTCACGAAACCTCTCTTCCTCCATAAGCCTCTGGGCTTCACGCCTCGACCTGTGCTTCACATACGACGCCGACGGATCCACTGTCGACTCCGTCGAAGCTGGTGACGGCGCCGATCCCGACGTCGGACAAGGATGCTTTACACGAGGTCGTTCAGGGTTCGGCATCGGAGTTGATGGATTCGGCATCAAAGTAATCGGCGTCGGCGGCTTCGGCATCGATGGCTTCGGAGTCGAAGGCCTCGCCGGCGTCGGAAAATGCCAATGCGGCGCAAAGGGCATAAAGGGCGCAGGAGCATAGGACTGGGGAACACCCAGACTAAAAGCCATCGGACCCGTGGGACCGGCAGGAGCCCCAGTGGGGTAAATAGCCCTGGAGTATATTCCAAACATTGCATTCAGGAATTGCGTCGGATCCTGACCTGGAGCCGGGAAGGCTGGGTACGAACCCCCGGGCTGCTCTTGAGGGCGTGGAGTCGATACGACTTCGACCTCCTCTTCGGGCTGGTGCACCGGAGTCAACGGACACACGGGCAACGGAGCCTCTCCCTCACCAACCACCTCCTCCTCACCTTCATCCTCCCGACCTGAAGGATGGGACGGAACCGGAGATGGATTTGTTATCTGCCTCGGTGAACCTGGCGAATTCGCATGCAACACTTCACCCTCGGTGTCCTGCTCTTCCTAAGCCGAAGACACCACTACCTTCTCAACCAGCTTCACCTGCGACTTCGGCTTTGAACACGAGTCCTTCCTCGAGCGATGTTGGGATTCATGGGCCCTCTTCTTATGTTTCTTTTTTGAAGATCTCGAAGCATGGGCCGAGGACGAGTCCGAGTGCGACATCGAACGAGACCTTGACCTCGATCGCCGAGTTCGCGACCTCGAACTTTTCCTCTGTTTTCTTCCTATAAGCTTCGCCTTGAGAAGCTTGGTTTCTCTCTCCCGGAGGGCCTTAGGTGTCATTTTCTTAAAAGACTGGCAGTCTTCGACGTCATGGTCGGAGCTTAGACACCATACGCAGCATTCATGTGGATCCATAATGGACATGGTTTTGCCACATTCCCCACAAGCTTTAAACCCGGTCTTCTTTGAAGACATGTCGAGAGAGAAGACAAAGAAGCACAAATTAAACAATGTAACAAGGTTACAGCAACAGCTACGGACGATCCCTAGAAAACCGTTAGCGTCGATGACGCGGAAAAAAGGGAACGGTTGTCATCACGCCGGCGTGGGCCTAATATGGTGTTGGTGACGTCAGCGGAGTCGTGCACGATGCCGTGCCTCAATGACGTCGCCCACGTCGGCGCGAAGCTACGAAAGAATTTCCGAATGTTGCTGACGCAAGGGGATATTCAAGGTGAGGAATCCACTGGCAGATGTATCTATCAGAAACCTATGTTTTTTTTGTGAATTTCAAAGGTTTTTTAAATGCTAATTTCTAATTAAAATGTTCATTAAACCTATGGTTTTTTCAGTCATTTTGAAGTTTTTTTTGTGATATTTTGTAACTATAATATCCTAAAAATAGTTTTTGAAATTTTTTGTGTTCGTTATTAAAAGTATATAATGTCTTCATTTTCATTAAATGCTCAAATATATCTTTATTTTGGAGAAAAAAGTGGAGTTGTGCACCCATCGTGTACCTATTTCAGTGGATGCGTGGATTCAAACCGCCATATTGGTGAAGTTGTGAAGGATGCGCGTTTCAGCCAGCCCACTCCGCCCATGCTTACAGGGAAGGAATGACAACGCTAAATGTCCCAGGTCTTCCCTGTAGTGATCTGCTGATCACAGGTCTAGTTGTCAGCATGCCACAGCCACTCCCTCACTGCTGGTTTACACCCACACTACACCCATGCAGCACAGGCGTCACAGGACATGTGACCCTGCCAATAAAAAGGGCCGGGTGCAGGTGCTGGAGGCCATTGCCATTATCTCCCATGACTTGAAGTACACAGAGTTGGTAGCAGCTGAGGCACTTTGCCTGTCACAGGTCTCCCACCATGTGGCGATGACTTGAGTTTCACTGAGTTAGTGCCACCAGAGTTGAGCGGGTGTGCAGCCTGCGATGATGCGTAGGCCTCGATACACTAACCTGGCAATCAAGACTCGATTTGTGAGCTCGGCTGGACTGCGTGTATGCCACACAAAGATGACTCCTCGACATGGTGCATTGATATGTTTTCGACCATTGCGATATCAAGACCCAGAATCAAATGTGAGACCTTCTGGCAGCCAAGGACGCAGGCTCCAGTCTTGGAGCTCGTTTCAGCACGTGGTGGGCCCTCTTGGACACACACCAAAGAGCAAAGAGCGAAGAGGCTTGATTGCGCAGCATCGGGCAGTCACCTCTGGGCGGTGGGAGTGAATCGTGTGCAGCAGCTTGGTTGCACAAGGGTGGGCAGACACCTCTGGTCAGTGGAAGTGGATGGTGTGTAGCAGGCTGGGTGCGCAGGGGTGGGCAGTCACCTCTGGGCGGGGGGCGTGAATGTTGTGCAGCAGCCTGGGTGCGCAGGGTCGGGCAGACACCTCTGGGTGGTGGGAGTGAATGGTGTGCAGCAGCCTGGGTTAGCAGGGGCAGGCAGACACCTCTGGGCGGCAGGAGTGGATGGGGTGCAGCAGCCTGGGTGTGCAGGGCGGGCAGACACCTCTGGGCAGCAGGAGTGGATGGGGTGAAGCAGCGTGGGTGCGCAGGGGCGGAACAGTGATGAAGGCATGTGCAGTTGTATGTACTCTGCCATTACTGATTCTATACTATGTTTCAGATGAGTGAGCTTGAGGGCTGCAGTATGTCCCGTCACATGGTTGGAGACACAACAGTGGCGGAAAGGTGAGGTGTGAGGGTTTTATTCGCAGTGTCGGTACTCACCCTCCCTCTCCATCTCTTCCTTTCTCCCTCTCACACTCTTTCTCTCTCTCTTCCTCTCTCTCTCACTCTTTCTCTCTCTCTCTCCTTTGATGGGCGCATGACGCACAATCTTTTCTTACATTTTGTCTTGCAGGCTATGATTCACAGAATGTCGAGGGATGACACGCCGTGCCTGTACCTACTTTTATTTTGTTGTTTTGTTTAAATAAAATGTTTTATATTTAAATCCATAGATGACTGTGATTCTCATTTGTCCAACCTCACATGCATCTTGATTGTTATAATTGTGCGATATCAGCCGATTTGTTATGTTCCATATTTTGGAAGATTGGGGTCACATTTGTTTGTCGGGGTCAGGGGCGATGGAGGACAAGGGGGTGGAGGCGTGGAGTGTCAGGGCACTCTTAGGCGTCTGAGCTGCAGGATCGTTGGCTCCATGGCATCTGTTGTCATTTAGGTGTGGCTGTGGGCTGGGCTACTTTTGATGTTGCGCGTTGTAGTCCAAATTTACACCTGGTGAGTGCAGGTGTAAACTTCCTGGTGCTAACGCACCTTTTCACCTATTTTGTGTTCTCTTTGCAGATCTAGCTGGTCATTGAGAATGTTGCAAAGTGGTGTGTTCGCTGCTTTTTGCATGGAACGCCTACTTTGCATCTCATTAGCGATATTTGCCGGGGGTCATCCGTGACAATGTTTTTTTGAGGCCGGTATCACTGGTAAACTGGTGATATGGGTTGTTTGCATTAGCTTGTGAATGGTGCGTTAAATTCATCACCATTTTAGCTGCAATTAAGTGCCGTTAACTCGGCGTTGTGTCCTTGAGCATATGCCCCTTGGTGTTTTAAAGACCTGAGAAGAACCGCGCATCAAGCACCTTCACACTAGGGGGCTGCGCTGAGAGCCGCACACCCTTCGTGTTCACACTAGGGACCCACGATAGGGCCGCGACTCCATGATTTTGGAAAAAAAATTCAGTTTAATTTACATTCGCCTCCTGGACCCCATCCCCCGAGGTATGCCCACATCTACATAATATATATTTTTTTTTTTAAAGGGGAGGGGGACCGCATGGCCTCACTCCCCAAGCCACTTCAGGCCCCGGGGACCACATCTCCTATGGCCTGGCCTCTCTGTTGGGGACCGTGGGGGGAGCTCCAATGCCCCCATGGTCCTGCCGGCTCTCCGCCTCCTGTGGGAGCCGGCTTTGCTTTTGGGCAAAGGGAGCTGCTAATATGCAGCTTACCTTGCCCAAAAGAAATTCTCCTTTCTTTTTTCGAAGCGAGAGGAGGTTTTCCTCCTCTCACTTCAATGAAGCAAACCAGGGTTTGCTATCACAGGGTGGAAGCCATGCTCCCGTCCTGTCATACCAAACTGCAATGTCCTGGGGTTGGCGGTCCCTCTATTTCCAAAGCCCCGGGCTGGTGGTGGTCCCCGGGGCTGCGGGAGGGCTGTGAGTCCTCCCTCACCTAATTTACAGAGCCCGGAGTAGGTGGCGGTATAATTATACGATTGTCCCCAGGACCGGGCCCACCTGGGGGCTAATTTAAATGAAGTGGGGGAGCCCACACTTCATTTTTTGAAAAACATTTGTCTGCATTCGCGCACCCAGCGCGCTTTCAGATGTTTAAAAAAAAACAATAATAATTTGTCCAGTCCTTGTGGGATCCCCCTGAGCTGGCCTAGGGGGTCAGGGTGTTTCTACCCTGCCTCCTTTTCTTCATTTTTCACTTTCTTTTACTGTTTTCTTGTGACTCAGTTCTACCCAGTCACAAGATGGCTGCCAACACTTCCTGGTTTGGAGTGTTGCCAGGCAATTAGAATGAAGCTCGTGGTCGGGAAGGTTCACAAACCCACTTCTCCCCTGGATATCAATATTTTTATTTTTTGATTTTCTCAGCAACTACTGAACGAATTTACACCATTTAAAAAAAAAGGTCGCTTTCTGAACCAAGAACTACCTTTTTGGTGTAATTCCGTTCAGCAGTTCGGGCTGTAACCTTGAATAAAGTTTCCTATGGGAAATAGTTTTTTGACATTTATTTTACAAATTTCTCTGAAACTACTGAACAGATTTACACCATTTAAAAAAAGGTCGCTTTCTGAACAAAGTGCTACCTTTATGCCAAATTTGGTGTAATTCCGTTCAGTAGTTTGGGCTGTAGCCTTGGAAATTAACCTGGAGAAAACACTTTTTGAGACCCCCCTTTTTTCTCAGCCCCCGCTTGACGAATCACCCCCAAACTTTCAGGGTAGGAGCTGTCCTGGATAGACCTTTTTTTCAGGGAATTTCGTGAAGATTCATCATACGACGCCAAAGTTATTAGCTAATAAAAAAATGCTTTTCCTGTGGAAAATAGGTTCTAACTATAACTACCTACTGGCGACTGGCAGTAGGTAATATATATATATATATATATATATATATATATATATATATATATATATATATATATATGTTCGCAGATCCGGCCCAGCACCGGAGGTAAGGAGGCACGCAAACAGGCAGGTAAAAAGCTTAGACCAACAGCTTTATTTTTAGCTCAATCGTCACTAGCCCAACGCGTTTCGCCTTCAGTCGAAGGCTTGATCAGGGGTCATGTATATATAAATATATATATTTTCCTGTATCAACAAGTGAAAGTTAATTAACACATGAAAACATAATTTTAGGACCCCCGCTTTTTTCTCTTGGCCACTACTATACGGATACGTGCAAAACTTTCCATGAAGGAGAAGATGTGGGTGAAGTTTATCTAATTGGAACATTTTGTACAGATTCAGGAAATGGCACCAAAGGTATTATTGAAAAAATTATATTAAAACTCTGACCTAACTATAACTATACAGTGGCGACTCTGTAATATATGTTGGCATGAAATGTTAAACTTGAGTTTGTGTGTATGCATATATTCATTTATAGACTCATATGCACACTGCACTTCTGTTGGCCATTCCAAGATTGAAGCTGTGCAACACATTTTTGGCAATGTTAAAACTGACTGGCGCCGCAGAGGTGCATTGCAGAGAGGTATATTGCAGAGAGGTGTAAAAAGGGGCATGGCCTCTAAACACCTTTCTGCAACGCAGCTCCCTGGCGCATACTGGAGGTACCTGGTGGGCGTTTTGGCCCTCAGGGGCCCTCAGTATTGAAGGAGAATTAATTCCCCAACTTTTTTGCACAATAGTGAAGTAAGGAGGCGGGTTTTAAGTTGGGAAATTAATTCCTCTTCAATCCTGAGGGTCCCTGGGGGCCAACTAGCCCACCAGGTACCTCCAATATGTGTCAGAGAGCTGCGTTGCAGAGAGGTGTTCATAGGCAACGTCCCTTTTTACAACACTCTGCAACGCAGCTCCGTTGCGCAAATTGGAGGTACCTGGTAGACTACTTGGACCCCAGGGACCCTCAGGATTCAAGAGAAATTAATTCCCTAACTTAAAACATGCCACAGGGTGTGTTTGCACACATGTCACTTCAAGCCCCACACCTTCTCTTCACCACTGTGCAAACGCGACCTGTGGCACGTTTTAAGTTGTAGGATTAACTCCCCTTGAATCCTGAGGGTCCCTGTGGTGCAACTAGCCCACCAGGTACCTCCATGAAGCAACACAGAGCTGCGTTGCAGACAGGTGTAAAAAGGGACGTGTCCTCAGAACACCCCTCTGCAACACAGCTCCCTGGCGCATACTGGAGGTTACTGGTGGGCTAGTTGGCCCCCAGGGACCCTCAGTATTGAACTGGAATTAATTCCCCAATTTAAAACGCGCCACAGGGCGCGTTTGCAGAGTGGTGAAGGGAGGGGGCGGGGACTGACGCACAATTGTGTCTTTTTTGTTTTTTTAGAAGGGGGACTGTGTGCCCCCCCTTCTTATTTTCTTTGTTGGGTACTGGAGACCCCAACGCAGGGCCTGTCCCCTTTTTTAATAAAAAAAAATGAATGGGAAGGGGGCCGCGTGGCCCTCCCTCCCGTGGCTGATTCTGGCCCCAGGGACACCATCCCCCGGGGCATGGCCAAATTTTTTACATGTTTAAATGGAGGGAGGCTGCATGGCCCCCGTCCCGAGGCCTCTATTGGCCCGGGGACCCCATCCCCCACAGCCAGCCTTTTTAAAATAATTTTTTTCCCAAATACATTTTAGGGGGAGGGGCCGTGTGGGCCCCCTCCCGGGCCACACCCGGCCCCTGGGGCCCCATTGCCTTGGGCCTGGCCACTCGTTGGAGACCCTGGGGGAGCTCCAATGCCCCCTCTGTCCCTGCCAGCTCCCTGCCTCCTGCGGGAGCCGGCATTGCTTTTCCACATGGGGAGCTGCTAAGATGCAGCTCCCCATGGGAAAAAACAATCTGCTTTAGATTTTGGAAGAGAGAGCAGGTTTCCTGCTCTCTCTTCAAAAATCCAAAGCAAGTTTGCTATGGCAGGGCGGGAGCCGCAAGGCTCCCGTCCTGCCATAGCAATCCGCAATCCGCAATCCGCAATCCGCAGTGTCCCGGGGGTTGGCACCCCGGAACACTGCAGGAGCCGGCTCGGGGGGTGGTGGTCCCCAGGGCCATCAAGGGCTCCAGGAGGGGGGACTCGTGGCCCCCTTCCCTTCAATCACAAAGCCCCGGGGTGCATTCTTAGTGGCCCAAGGAGGTGGCACTCCCCGGGGCTCATGGGGGTGCTCAAGCCCCCCCCACACAGGTTATTTTTATTTTTATAGCCCAATTAAAGAAAAACCCCGGGGGGTGGTCCCTGGGGCTTAGGGGGGCCTTGGAGGCTCCCCCCACTCATTAAAAACAAAAGCCCCGGGGGTGGCGGTCACCGGGGCCGCGGGAGGGCTGAGTGCCCTCCCACACATTAATAATTGAAAGCCCCGGGGGTGGTGGTCCCCAGGGCTGCGGGGGTCCCCGTGGGCCCCCGCAAATATTTTTACCAATGTCCCCGGGACTAAATATTAACGAAGCCCGGGAGCCCACACTTCGTTTTTTTCCGCGGACGGATCTGCGGATACGTCACGCATCCTGACGATTTGTTTTAAAAAAGAATAATTTTTGGGCCCTGTGGGTCCTTCTGAGACCCCCTAAGCAGGCCTAGGGGGTCAGGGTGTTTCTACCCAACCCCCTTTTCGTGTTTTGCGCCTTAGTTTTACTGATTCCTTGTGCCTCGGTTCTACCGAGGCACAAGATGGCTGCCAACACTTCCTGGTTTGAAGTGTTGACAGCCAATGAGCATAAAGCTCGTGATCGGGAGGGTGCGCGGATCCTGCGCGGCTATAGATATCTCAGCAACTACTGAACAGATTGACAAGATTTTAAAAAAAGGGATCTTTCTGAACCAAGGGCTACCTTGTTGCCAAATTTGGTGTTATTCCGTTGAGCAGTTCGGGCTGTAACCGTGTCTAAAGTTTCCTATGGGAAATTGCATTGGGGAAACACGTTTTGGGACCCCCCTTTTTCTCGGCCCCCGGTTGACGAATCACGCCGAAACTTTCAAGATAGGAGTGGACCGGAGCGGGCCACAAGTTTTGAAAATTTCACAAAGATTCGTCACTCAGCGCCAAAGTTTTTGGGAATAGAATGTTGCGATTTTCCTATGGATAATAGGTCCTAACTATAACTATCTACTGGCGACCGCGTGTAGATAATATATATCTATATATATATATATATATCTATATATATATCTCTCTCTCTATATATAAAATAAAACTGCGTCTGCCATTTTTTTTTGCCACGATCCCGCAGGGCACTAGCGGGATCCCGGCAAAAATTGCTGATTTGTTTTGCCCAAGGGAGGCTCTGGGACACTTCCTGGGGCTAGGGGGTCGGGTATCTCTACTCAGCCTCCTTATATCATTTTTTTTCTATAAACTTCAGGACAGGGGACTACCAGCAAAAAACATCTCATGTTGCTGGCATGCTGCTTGGAGCCAATCAGAGCACTCACTCTGAAGGGCATGTACTGCATCTGGGGCCCCCAGTGCACAGCTAAAGACAGTGCAAATTCAGCTCTGATCTTGAATGATGGTATTGGGGGAAAAAGTTACTAAAATCCAACATTATTGTTAGCTACGCTGCTATAACATCCAAAGTAGCACTGTTTAGTAACTCACACATGACAAACCTAGCAATGTCATCACTGACGTCATTGAAGGGGCACACATCTATACATCACAACTGTTTGGAGCTAGTGAAAAAACAAACAGACTTTCTTCCGCATGGAATGTTAGCGAGTATATCTCCTCTTTGCATGTGCTACTACTGCTATCTTACAATTGCAATTTTATTTTACTTGTGACCTCAACAGCAGAAGCCTTCCTTTTTGATAGAATCTATGGGAACATGTTATGAACTGTCTTTTTATACTCCTTATTGTGTTTGTTTTAAAAAAAGAAATAAACTGTAAAGTTTTATTCTGTCAAACTTTTATGGTTTTGTGAACCGATATAAAGAAATTCTTGAATTGACTCGTTAGAATATCTGTGACAGCATCTAGCGGCTGACAGTGGAAGCGGATCCTTAGATCTGTAGTTAATGTCTGTAAGGACATGTAATATTTGTGACTGACCCATCCGCACTTCTCTATGAGGATTTCAAGTTACTTATAATGGACTGCAAATTAAAACTTTTAAAGAAATTCGATTAGTTGTGAGAGAAACTTTAGCCTTTTAGCTACATTAAGCCACTGAGGAAGAAATATTTTGGCAACATCTAAATAGTGACTGTGCAAAAACAGTCTTGTTTATATATAATCGATATAAGAGTTTTAGTTATTTCCCACTAGCTGTGCATGACTACATAAACTCTCTATGGGCATGTGCTGGGTAGCAGTAGCAAGAAATCATTTCAGTACTTTGTGATTCCTGGGTAGATACAGATTAGCGGCAGCCTTTTAGCTTAATGTATTGTAAAATGCGACAGCACACCAGTGTTATTATTGATGACATTATTAGCAAAGTCAGCAGTGATGTCATATGAAGTACATTGGTGGTGTCATTGCTGACGAGAATGTCAATGATGTCTTAGTTTTAGTTCATTACCTTACCATCACTTGAACTGTTTGAAGGTTATTTGATTACACAAATAACTGCTAGAATCATAATGCTCATTAAAAAAAAAGTGGTTTCAATGACTGCTGTATATACAAAATGGATTCATTCACACATGCTTCATGATGATTTGAACGTTATTTACCATTGTGACCTCTGACAGTAGAATCAAGTATGTGCCTGTATCATCAGCACAGAAGTTGAATTATGGATGACAGTGTGGATATAAGTAAAGAACAAGTTACTTACCTTCGGTAACGCTTTTTCTGGTAGATACAGTATCTGCCTGTGGATTCCTCACCTTGTGAATATCCCCCTTGCGTCACCAATGTTCGGAAAATTCTTTGTAGCACGCCGGTGTGGACGACGTCACAGGAGCACAGCATCGCGTGCGACTCCGTCTGACGTCACTGACTCCATATTAGGCCTACGTTGGCATGATGATATCAGCTCCGCCCTTTTTTCCATGCCCTCGAGGCACCCGGACGGACCAATGACAGTAGATATATATATACAAATACATTGTACACAGTACATACAGATCAAAATTACACCCACAGCGTGTAAGCAAGGCATGAGAACCCATTTCAAATACAAATACAAAAGTACGTAAGTACTGGTATAGAAGAGTGGACAACGGGGAGGCAGGTGGGTCAGAGAGGAATCCACAGGCAGATACTGTATCTACCAGAAAAAGCGTTACCGAAAGTAAGTAACTTGTTCTTCTGATAGATACATCTGCCAGTGGATTCATCACCTTGTGAATAGAGTCCCACAGCAGTCCCCACTCCCGGAGGAGGGTGTCCACTCTGCTATACCAGGAAATCTTGGAGGACAAAGCGCGCAAAGTGGCTGTCCCTTCTCACTTCGGAATCCAAGCAGTAATGCCTCGCGAAAGTGTAGAGGGAGGCCCAAGTCGCGGCTCTGCAAATGTCCTCAACAGGTACACCTCTAGACAACGCAGAAGTAATAGACTTTGCTCTTGGAGAGTGAGCTCTAATACCCTCAGGAGGGTCCTTACCTGCCAGGGAGTAGCAGATCTTGATGCACAGAATTATCCACCTGGAAAGTGTGCGCTTGTGCACCGCTCTACCCTTCCGGGAGCCAGCAAAACCAACAAACAGCTGGTCGTCCATCTGAAAGTCTTTTGTTCTGTCCAGATAAAAAGACACCTCCCTCTTAGGGTCCAGACGGTGTAGGCTCTCCTCCTCCTTGGAAGGGTGAGGGGGAGGATAAAAGGTAGGAAGGGTAATGGATTAACCTAGATGGAAGGGAGTAACCACCTTAGGGAGAAAAGCAGCCCTGGTCCTAAGAACCATTCGTTCAGCATGAATGGTCAGGAATGGGGGCTTGGAACTAAGAGCCTGAAGCTCACTTACCCTCCTTGCCGAGGTAATCGCAATCAGAAAAAAAGTTTTGAATGACGAAAGTCTCAAGGGACATTTATGTAAAGGCTCGAAAGGCGAACCCATCAGGTACGCAAGAACCAGATTCAAGTCCTATTGAGGAACAATAAAACGTGTTGGAGGGAATTTATTGGTTAGGCCCTTAAAAAAACGTAAAATAATTGAAGACTTAAACAAAGAACGCTGATAAGGCCGACAAATAACCCTTGATAGTTGCCACCGCAAAACCCTGCTGGGCCAAGGAAAGTGTGAATTGAAGAATATTGGACAAACGAGCCCTCAAAGGGTCAATGGACTTCTCCCCACACCAAGCAACACATTTAGACCACCTATAAGAATAGATGGACTTGGTGGAGTCACGCCTGGCTGATAAGATGACATCCACCACCTTGTGTGGGAGAGAATAAGAAATCAGGTTGCCCCTTTCAATCTCCAGGCATGAAGGTGTAATGTCTGAGGGGGGGGTGTAGAACCTGCCCCTCCATCTGAGAGAGGAGATCTACCCTGTGAGGGAGACGGAGCAGCGGGTGAGAGGAGAGGTGGAGAAGATCCGTGTACCACACCCTTCTTGGCCAATCCGGTGCGACCAATATGACTTGGGCTCGGTCTTGGCGAATCTTCTTCAGAACTCGAGGAATCAAGGGTATGGGAGGAATCGCGTAAAGAAGCAGACCTTCCCAACTCAACTGAAACGCGTCCCCTAAAGCTCCTTGCATCGGATACTGGAGACTGCAGAATGACAGGCAGTGGGCATTCTCGCGAGTGGCGACAGGTCCACTCGAGGAGTCCCCCACATCCGAAAGATGTTGTGAACTACCTCTGGATGGAGCCTCCACTCGTGGTCGGCTGAGAATTGCAGACTGAGAATGTCTGCACGCACGTTCAGAACTCCGCCCAGATGATTTGCCATCAGGTAAATCTGATGATCCTGAACCCAGGACAAGAGACGCAGTGCTTCTCTGCAGAGACACGGCGACCCCACTCCTCCCTGCTTGTTGACATACCACATCGCGGTCATGTTGTCCGTCAGGACTTGAACTGACTGACCGTGAAGGGAAAGGAGGAAGGCCTTGAGTGCCAAACGTATGGCCCGCAACTCTAGAAGGTTGATGTGAAGCAACCTTTCCTCTGGAGACCAAAGACCCTTGACCTCCAGATCCCCCAGATGAGCACCCCACCCTAGAGTGGATGCATCCGTTATCACTGTGGCCACCGACGGAGGTAGTTGAAAAGGCTTTTCTTGTGACAGATTGCCTTCCACGCTCCAAGACAGATCTGCTGCAGTTTCTCTGGAGCTCCTCACTGACTCCCTGAGATCTCCATTGTGCTGATACCACTGCCTGCAGAGGCACCACTGGAGTGCCCTCATGTGCCAGCGTGCATGGTCGACAAACAGAATGCAAGAAGCCTTAAGACCGAGCAGACGAAGAACCTTCAGGACTGGAACGACCACTCCATTGTAAAATAAAGGAATCATTTCCTGTATGTCACGAATCCTTTGAGGAGGAGGGAATGCACGACACACAGTAGTGTCCAGTACTGCACCTATGAACAGGTTGCACTGGGAGGGCACCAGCTGAGATTTGGGTACATTTATCGGAAAACCCAACCTGTGCAACAACTGAGTTGTCTCTTGCAGATGATGGAGCACCTTCTCTGGTGATTCTGCTTTGATCAGCCAATCGTCCAGATACGGGAATACTGGAATCTCTGACCTTCTGAGATGTGCTGCCACCACAGCCATCACCTTGGTAAAAACTCGAGGCGCAGTAGTAATTCCAAATGGAAGGACCGCAAATTGGTAGTGCTGCGACCCAACCGTAAAACGGAGATACTTCCTGTGCGACTTCAGGATGGGGATGTGGAAGTAAGCATCCTGCAAGTCGATCGACACCATCCAGTCTTCTTCCAAGAGCGCTTGAAGAACCTGCGCAAGAGTGAGCATCTTGAACTTTTCCTGTTTCAGATACAAGTTCAAGATCCTGAGATCCAAGATTGGACGAAGTCTGCCATCCTTTTTGAAGATCAGGAAATACCGGGAGTAGCACCCCTGACCCCTCTCCTGCTCCGGAACCACCTCTATTCCACCCTTTCTGAACAGTGCCAGGACTTCTTCCTGCAGGAGAAGCAGGTGGTCCTCCGAACAAAAATCTTGGCAAGGAGGGTAATTGAGAGGGAACTCCTGAAAAGGAAGGGCATACCCATTTTCTACGAGATTGAGAACCCAAAGATCTGATGTAACCGATTCCCAATCTCGTAGAAAATGAGTAAGCCAACCCCCTACCGGACCCGCATGATCCTGAATGGTGGATCTAGGGCTGCTTTGCTGATGCAGGTGGGTGGTGGTTATTTGAGGAGGAGGTGGAGGAAGAGGCCTGACGTCCACGGCCACGACCCCTTTGTCTACCTCTGTATCACTTATACAGAGGGTTCTGTTGTTGCTGCTGTTGTTGGCTTTGTTTGAAGGGACGAAAAGAGGACCTCCCAAAGCCCCTGAACTTCCTGGTAGTAGAGCCTTTCGCTTGTAGGCCCAAAGACCTTGCCGTCGCCCGGCTATCTTTGAACCTCTCCAAAGCTGCATCCATCTTCTTTCCAAAGAGGCCAATGCCGTCAAAAGGCAAATCCATAAGAGTAGCCTGAACGTCTGCGGAAAACTCTGAAGCCTTTAGCCAAGCGGCTCTTCTGGTGACCACTCAAGAACCCATCACAGAGTCCGCCGTGTCCATGCCACTCTGAATAACCTGGCGGGCAGCCGCCTGAGTGTCCGAGACAACCTCATTGAAGTTTTTCCTGTCTTCATCCGGAAGCTTAGTTAACAACTGCTTTACCGAATCCATTAAGGCAGGCAAATACCTTCCCAGTAGGCAAGTAGCATTTGTAAACTTCAAAGCGAGAGGAGTTGGCCTAACGGCTAGGGCGCTCGACCTCGGACCTTGGGATCTGGGTTCGAGTCTCGGTAAAGACGCCAAAACCTCCTGTGATTCTGGGCAAATCACTTAATCTCCCCGTGCCTAAAATGAAAGTGTGTCCTCATGTAACGTAACTTGAAAATATGTAAAAGCGCTCTGATACCTGATTCAGTTCGGGTCTAGTTCGTGCTATATAAAACTCTAAAAAAAAAAAAAGCCATGCTACCCAAGGAGAAAACCTTTTTTGCAGCTTGATCCAATTTCTTGGAGTCCTTATCTCCAGGAACCTGGGGAAAAGAGCCTGCTGACCTGTTCGAACAAGCGGCCTGCACCACCAGACTTTCCGGCGAAGGATGAGAAGTCAAGAACTCAGGGTCACCAGGTACCACCCCATATCGTCTCGCCACTGATCTGGACATCGCAGGCGCAGACAAAGGCTTTTTCCAGACCTCTAAAATGGGTTCAGTCAGAGCCTCAGTGAATGGCAGAGTCGGCTCAACAACTGAAGAAGGCGAATGTAAGACATCCGTGAGGATATTAGATTTGAACTCCACTGTAGGCAAAGTCAAATTTAGCAACTCCGCAGCCTTTTTGATAACTACATGGTATGGCGCCACATTCCTAGAGGGTGCGTCCGAAACCACAGGCAACCCCCAATCTGGAGAAAGTTCCAGGCCACTTGCACTATGCAGATCCTCAAAGCAATCCTCCTGCTCCTGAAGCTCGCCTTCCCCCACTTCAGGTTCCCCATATTCCTTCTCCTCCAAGAGACGCTGGGCTCTACGCCTCGACCCCTCCAGACGAATCGAAGTCGTCGGATCCGGCGTCAAACGAGGAACTGGAACAACTGAAGGTTGAGAAGCCGGAACTGACGTCGAGCCCCGATCCAAATCCCGAGGTCGCTCCGGAGCCGGCGAAGCCGTGAACGGAGTCGATGACCTCGGCGGCGCCGTACTGAGCCAAGGAGGATAGGGCGCCAGCATAAATGGTTGAAAAGGCGCCGTAGCATAAGTTTAGGGGACACCCAAGTTAAATGACAAAGGACCCATGGGAGCCGCAGGTGCTCCAGTGGGGTACATTACCCTTGCATAAACACCAAACATGGCATTTAGGAAATGCGAAGGGTCCTGGCCCGGACCAGGAAAGGGAGAGTACGAACCCAATGGCTGCTCCGAAGGAGGCTGCTCTGGATTTGGCTCCTCTTGACCCTTTTGACCTTCCAGGTCAACCTCGGGAGCCGGTGTCAGAGGAATTTTCACGTCCTCTTCATGCTCCGAAGACTGACTCGAAACCGGATTCGGATCCAGCTCCGGATCCGGATCCGGAGAATGCTCTCGAGACCGTACCGGCGAGGCTCCACCCTCAGGCTCATAAGCAGGAGAAGGAGACACAAAGTCCTTATGTTGTCTTCGGGAAGAAGACTTCCTCTTTGAGTCCGACGACCCCGAATGATGCCGAGAACTATGCTTCTTCCTCTTGTGCTTTCTCTTCGAGGATCCCGAAGCATGTCCAGAAGCCGACTTCGAAGCCGACTCCGACCTGGCCCTCGACCTCCATCTCGACCTCGATCGCGACCTCAATCTCGACTTCGATCTTGACTTCGGCTTCGATCTTGCGCGTCTAGATCTTGACCTCGAAGATCTCTTGGCATCTTTACCTTTAACTTTGGCCAGCAGAAGTTTTGCCTCCCGTTCTCGTAGAGCCTTAGGATTCATCTTAGAGCAGGATCGACAGCCCTTGACATCATGATCCGAACCCAGACACCACAAGCAATCTTCGTGTGGATCGGTAATCGACATCATCCGGGAACACGAGCCGCACTGCTTGAATCCCGTCTTCTTCGACGAAGAACAGAAACAGTAACACACAAATAGTTACAAAGTCACTATCTGAATCACAGAAGATCCCAGAAACCGTTAGCGTCGACGACGCGGAAAAAAGGGAACTGATGTCATCACGCCGACGTAGGCCTAATATGGAGTCAGTGACGTCAGACGGAGTCGCGCGCGATGCCGTGCTCCTGTGACCTCATCCACGCCGGCGTGCTACAAAGAATTTTCCGAACGTTGCTGACGCAAGGGGGATATTCACAAGGTGAGGAATCCACTGGCAGATGTATCTATCAGAAATGTGGATACTATAATGTGCAAAACAAAGGATACATTTAAGGTAAATGAGAACCAATGAATTTCAAAGAGAGGATATCAAGGTTTGAACCGGCACTTACACAAAGAAGAATCTTGTACAGACATGATCAGTGTTAGGAACCACCCAAATGTCTCCATGTTTGTGCAGATCAGGTGAGGTTATAACTGCATAGGAAGAAGACAATATATGTATTTTTAATAGTTCATCACTACATCATAACTCTTTTTCTGAAAGGGTTGACCATTTTTATCTAAGAAATTCTGATCACATTACAAATATACAGTGAATTTGAGTCACGAAAAAGCAAATGTAAGGAAAAAACAATTATATCATATATAAATTTTGCATCTAGCCAAGAGAAAACATTCAATCACAGAAAAGACATGGGAAAACTCTGTTATGAAGAAAAATAGTGGTGACTTTTTGAGTGAGTATTATAGTTGATTGTGATTCAAGAAACATAGCTAGGTAGAAGGATGTGCTAAATATGGTAATGGGTATTATGCACAGATAGACTATATCTGCAAAATGAAAGAGAAATTATCTATAGACACTTAGGAAAATCCAAAATACACCTACTAAATTACTAATGCCAGTCTAAACATAATTGCCCAGAGATATTAAATCTTTGGGCTACACATCCCTTGTTATCTATTATCATGCTATAATATATATGTTATATAATCTAAGACTGCCTCTCATGAGGACACAACTCTAAAAGGAAATTTCTGGACATTCCTTATAAAAATCATTTATTCACATGTGAGAGGCTAATTGTTTCAACTGAACTATATTACAAGGTCCAGGAAAGCCCCCATGAGGTAATTGAACATGCAAAATAGGAAATGTGCTATTTGTGTGACAGAGTCAGATGGTATATATTTTACATAAATCAAGAAGGTTGTTTGCCACCCGCCCATGTAACACCTTTCATTTCAATTTTTTAACGGACTTTGACACGTGAGGTGGTCTTTTCTTTTAGGATGTAATTTCGTTTAGTAACATTTTATATACTGTAAATCCTAAAATGACTACCTGGGAGCCTGTGGTTTGATTTAGTTGTTTGTGCAATGTATGGACGTCTAGGAAGGTTTAGAATCTGGAATGTTTGAATATGCGTCACTCGACAGGCTGAGAAAGCAAGGTTAAGCTTCAGTGTATCCATCTGGGCCTATGTAGGTAAAGGTTCAATCCTCTATCCCCATTTTCAGTCTTATTTTCCAGGTTGCCACAATACATTTTAGATGGGAGAATCCACTAGCCACCAATACAGGATATTGTGCATTATCTTTCACTCTACTCATGTTACACCACTCAAATTAATTCCCTCACCAGGCCTCTCTTCCTTAGCCAATGCTGTGGAAGAGAGTTTACCTATATGAGAGCAGGGGGAAGCCTCCTACTTGTGAACACTGGGGCCGGTAAGATTAAATATATGCTGGTGGTAGGTGGAGGGAGGTCTCCTAATATGTCTTTGTTAGAGGGATATAGGGCTTTACTTTTTTGTTAACGGTGCAGTAAAATGCCCTCTGTCCATTTGTCTTGGAATGGGGCTATGACTCTATGAGAGTTGTTTGTAAAAGGAGGATGTGACAATGTTGGCTGTGAGGAGATTCTAACTGTGTATTCTATTGGTGGAGACATGGAGTTTTGGCCCACATACATTGTTCAGTTAAGGAGCTCTGTCTATGAGTGTCTGCCCTCGACATGGAAAGATGATGGATTCAACATAGAACTGTGCCTGGGGTGAGTGTCTAAAAAGCTTCAATGCTCCGTCCATCATCTCCTTGTGCTTGCTTTGTTCACCCTAAGGTGGCAGGGAATGCCCAGACATAGGTCCCTTGCTCACTTTGCCACTGGATTCAAACTAACCTGGCTGATGAGGGGTGTTACCAGTCCAGGGAAGACCTGGCTTAGCAGTTTGTGCTGGACTGTTCTCATAAGGAACAGGGTCAAGACTGATTTGCATATAGCTGGGTCTGAACTGGAGTGGTAAAGTGAGCTAAAGAACGAAGATGGAGTCAACCCAGATCTGCAACTGGGGGTGGGTGTCTGAAAAGTTTCAGCACTTCGTACATCATCTCCTTGTGTTTGCTTGGATGTATGACATTACAACACATGCTTTTACCACGCATGCTTTTACATCGCAAGTTTTACAACGCATGCCTTTACAACGCATAGTGCTTTGGGGTGCTGGATAGTGAATAGTTTAATTTACTATTCCAACTCCAGTCCCCGTGGATAGTAGGGAAGGTGTTGGATAGTAAATTAAATCTATTCCCTATCCTAGAGCGCCCCCCAGCGCAATGCGTTTTAATGGTTTGCGTTGTAAAAGTTGCGTGGTAAATGTTGCGCTGTAAGTGATGTTTCCCGTTTGCTTTGTTGTCCCTAAGTTGGCAGGGTAAGCCCAGGCGTGGGTCCCTTGCTCACTTTACAACTGGATTCAAGCTAGTCTGGCTGATGAGGGGTGTTACCCCGAAACAGGTTCCAAGATGTTTGTTTCTGGTCCAGGGAAGCCCTGGCTCACCAGTTCAGGCTGGACTGCTCCAGTAAGGAACAGGATCAAGACTGATCTGCATATGGCAGGCTCTGAATCGGGGTGGAAAAGTGAGCTAAAGAATGATGATGGATTCAACCCAGATCTGTGATTGGGGGCGAGTGTCTGAAAGGTTGCAGCGCTCCATCCATCGCCTCCTTGTGTTTTCTTTGTTCGGCCTAAGTTGGTAGGGTATGCCCAGACGTGGGTCCCTTGCTCATTTTGCCACTGAATTAAAGCTCGCCTGGCAGATGAGGGGTGTTACCCCAAAACCGGCCCAGGATGCTTGTTTCCAGTCCAGGGAAGCCCTGGCTTGGCAGTTCGGGCTGGACGGCTCACATATGGGACAGGGTCAAGACTGATTTGCATATGGCTGGGTCTGAACTAGGGTGGCAAAGTGAGTTAAAGAACGATGATGGATTTAACCCAGATCTGTGACTAGGGGTGTCTGAAAGTTTTCAACGCTCTGTCCATCGTCTCCTTGTTTTTGCTTTGTCATTCTACACTGATGCAAACAATTCCTCACGTTAGCTACCAATGTTAACATGGGCTCACTGGCATTAAATGTCAACTCTGGATCTGAAGATCCACCTACAAGCCAACATTTAATATCATAGACCAAAATTACAATATGGCATGAAGATTGTTGAATGGATCAAGTACTCTTGCTTTTTTACTTAATGTCTTCTTCGATGTCGATTGCCTTGTGTAATTAACTGGCTATAACCATAATAAACAACCATTGGTAAAGATAATACATCAGCCTAGCACTGTCTTGAGAGCTTTGTGGAATGTTGCTAGTTGAGAGCCACCATTAGCTTGAAGGGGATGTGTGGGAGAAGAGGGGGTATTATGTCTTCGATGGGAAGCTCCTCCAAGGACTAGAGAAGCTGTTTTTGCTGCTGACATATCTAGCTGTTTGCTAAGTAGGGCCTATTTTATCATAATCACCAAAGCCATAATGTAAAGTGAATGGCACAGTGTAACCATTTTTGAAATGCCATGACCTTCTATTGATCACATTTACGCTTACAAGATAATCAAATCTGTCTGTACCCAGGTGCATCTAACGTGTCAAAATGACCTTTGAGTTTTACTGCTCGTATTGTTTTATATATTGTTATAGGAGGTGTTTTGTCTTTACACAAATACATAGGATTATCATGAATATGTGTTCTTACAACGAATTCCGTTGCAACGCATGCCTTTACCACGCATGCGTTACAACGGAATGCTTTTTCTTCGCATAGGCTTTTCCTCTAATACTTCCGTGGTTACATCATACGTCGTTAAGAGGAAACAGAAGTTTCTTTCCGTTTCCTCTTAAAGGATGCCGTTTGCCTGCACATCTCGACGTTTTTTGAGGTGAGTTTCATTTTATGGGGGGGAGACCCCCAAGCCCCCCTTTTTTTGCTACCCTTTACCACATATGCCATTACTACGTACCTCGTAGTAATGGAAATGCCTGGTAAAGGCTTTCGTGGTAACCACGCATGCGTTGTAACGCATGCGTGGTTAATGTTTCTGTGGAAACGGCCGCGTTGTAGTGGCCGTTTCCCGATTATCATTATAGTACGCTATCCACAAAGGACATTTCAAACTGTAAATACTGTGAGCACTCTAATATGTCCCTGTTGCTAGGATTTGCTAGGACTTACCTTCACATAAGGCTATGCATTTTAAATTACGGCTCTGCAAAAACTGGGACTGCTGGCCCTTTTTCTGTGACTAAAGAACCAAAAGAAAAAAGAAAAATCATTAAATGAATTCACAAAATATAGACTCAAATACAGGGCACTGTAATGCTTTCATTACTTAAACCATTCGCACAGTTCAATATTATTCCATCATTTGTTTCAAAACAGTACACAATAATTATGATCTCCTTGAAGGAAAACATTAATGTATATTAAGGGTACTTGAAACCAACATGTTTGTTCAGAAGGTGGCAATAGTGGGATTAAAAACAATGCTGTGGGTTTATGGCAAAACATTGTTGTTCTCTACAAAGCACACCCTAAGTATACAAACATTTACAGTACAGACACAATAATGATAGGAAACCTACACATAATGCCTCATAATTTAATGTTTTGGTCAATGTATCTTTTTTTGAGTTCTCCTCAACTTTATACACATTTCAGGTCTATATTACTTATCAGAAGTGGCTGATGCCTACTAATCAGACCCCAGTTTCAGGTGCTCTGCACTAGTCCGAGTAATTATTTTTGTGTACAAGTTGACAATTCATACGTTAGGCATACATGTGTGCAAGCCTTTGGCACATTGACAACACAATTATAATCTGGGCAGTACGTGTGAAGGAGCAATCTTTCTCATATACATCTAAAAAAGGTAACATTCCTAAAAGCACATGTAAGTGCACTGGCTGCATAAGACTTTATTTTACAGTGCATAATTTGTGATTAACTTTATTCTTCTAGATCCTTTGCTGTCTCTTTAAGGATATGCTTCAAAGAGATAGGGACCACCTTTTAGTATCCTTGGTCAAAAATAATTTGGCCTCCCTCTGTTCTTTGAATGCACAAAAGAATAGGAGTTGCAGACCTATTGATCAAGGTAGGATTAAAGACACCATATATAGATGTCATGCAGACCTGACAAAGACATTCTTTACAGCATCTACGGCAGGGTTTAAACCCAGAGACCACTGGAGGAGACATTTGGTCTTGTCGAGTTTGAAAGAGGAGCCTTTTTTTCGGTGAATTATTGAGTGAGTTCCGGATGCACATCGATGAGGAACTTCAAAAAATGGAACGTACACCAGCACACCAGCTGGTGCCTTATATGTACTAGTGTTATCCCATCATGTACAAACATTCTAAAAGTCACTACTGTGGATGAAAAGAAGTCAACATCATTAGCCACATATTAGCAGGTTGTGCCATTCAGAGTTTGACCGTGCCCCACCATCTTCCACCTCCAGAAATGTATACATTTCTGGGTAAAATGTTTGACTGGGATTAACCGCCAACCCTTTCCAAGACCTTGTTCTATTGCTGGTCGGCTGTGAAGTATTACTACTTCCCTGTCTTCAACAACTGGTTTCAGACTGTGCTCCATTTCTGGTCCACCATTGCCCATTGATCTACTTTAATTTTTGAAATACTATTCCACCTTAATAGCATGATTTAATTCAATTTCTTCATTTTCGTATCACAATAATCATTACATTTTACTTACTTTAAGTTTTTAATAAGTGTGAGAAAGCACGTGTTACAAACGGCGATGGAAGTATTTTTTGCATATAGTAATTTCCCTAGTAGGAATCACTATATTTTGGCTTTATAGGAGCTCGTCCTTAGTTCACATTAAGCCTTCACACTCCCTCTCCTAAAATGGTGCTAATACGTTGTATTTATTTTATGTTGTGATTCCACTAGAAATGTTAATTTATGTAATGCGTTTGTAATCATTCCTAGCCTTTGTAAATGGGTTATGACTTGGGTAAAAGAAGCAAATGGACAGCATGCCAACCACTGGTGTTAAAATGTAAATAGCTGCTTCTATGAAAGTACTTTGGGGCACATTATCAAGGGGGTTTATCTCCGCTTTTTTGGCTTTAAAAGCCAAGAAAGCAGAGATAAAATGATCTCCTTACCTAGCTGTCGCTAACACCAGTTAGCGACAGCTAGTAGGAGATAGCGACCATCTTGGGCCCCGCTTTGCATGTCAGTGAAATTTATCACTAATGACATGCAAAGTGGGCGTGCCAAGATGTTAGCGACTGGAAACAGTCGCTAACATCGCTATCTCCTATTACCAACTTTTGGAGATATTCGCGCTAAGCGCAAATATCTCCAAAAGCTAACACCTGCCCCAGAGCAGTTCTTAGCCATGTTATCCAATGGTAGGTGGATAACATGGCTAAAAGCATTAGCTCGGTAATGCATGAATATCGCTGACTTTTCAGCGATATTCATGCATTTCAGCCGATTTTTATCGCTTAGGAGATAAACCTTGATAATAGCAAGGTTCCTAAGCGATAAAAATCGCCGCAGCACGGCAATAAAAATATTGCCGCTAAGCCAACATAGCGGTAATTATCGCTAGTTGTTGGTAATATGCCCCTTTATTAGAAAAGAAAGAGTATAATAGAGAATATGGAAATAATGATGTAATCACAGATTGCTCACTTTTATAATATCCCCAGGTGCCAGAGTAGATCTGGGGGATTCTTCAGTAATACTCCTGTCAGTAGGTGGCACCGTGTGGCTTTACAGTGACTTCACATCACTTTCGAAGTGATGGTGGAAAGCCGCTTATAAGTGCAGCTCCTACGCACTGATGTACATTTATTGCATCGTCTCCCTCTGTGCCCTCAGAAGCAGAGCATAAAACAAACTGTGAGGCAGTGTGCTGATTCCTATCTTTTTCGAACTAAAGAGGTCCCTCCACAGAATGTGGAGGTGGAAAGAACGTGAGGGATTGGGTGTTAAAGTATACATCTGAAGGCTCATTACCAGAGGTAAATAACTTGTTCTTATTTGGACCTCAGTGACAACTATGTATCGGCGCACATTTATTGGCAGATCTCAAAAACAGGCACCCCTTGTGTCAAAGGTGATGTAGTGGCTTTGGCCCTGGCAGAATTTGTCCACAGGCACATAGGAGGCTCCTTCATGCCCAGTGCCCAGCCAATTTCAATACCCTCTATATGAAAATGGAGTATTAGTTAAGGGGATGAGAACCCACCTCAAACAATAATCACAATCTTTGTCAGGGTGAACCACAAAAGTCACTATATAAACCTGTGCTAAACCCTCTTGTAGTTTATCTTAAAGTAGAGGCAATGCATAACGTATTTATGCAGTCCTTAAACAGTAATACAGTTAAAACCCAACACAAGAAAATAGAGTAAATTAAAATAAATACAATTACGCCAGAATTACAAAAATCCAACATGTGGAATAGGAGATATTAATTTTTAAAGTTGGAATTCAAAATAGTGTCAATAAAGCACAAAGCTCCAAACGTGGTTATCAGGTTGTGGTAGACTGGATAAAAGTCAGCAGTTGAGTAAGAATGCCATGGATTGGCAGTCAAATACAGGGTTAAGTACCACCGTGTTCAGAAAGAACACTGACAGGAATAGCCTCCTCCTGTATGGCAGCCACCATCCTAAAGCCCTGAGGGACAACCTACCTTTTGTGCAGTTCCTCAGGGTACGCAGAAACTGCACAACTGCGTCAGACTACAAACAGGAGGCAGGCCAACTCCAACATAAACTACTAGACAGAGGCTATCCAGCCAGGCTAATCAAAAATTCCAGCAAAAGGGCCTTAAACAACCCAAGGGAGGCCTTATTAGAAACACACACTAAGGAACATGAGGACATTATTACCTGTGTCACCTGCTTTACTAAAAACTCAGCTTTCATTAAGAAAACCCTTAACAAACACTGGAATATACTGAACACGGGGGGCCTTAACATCTCGAGGCCCCGCTTTGCGTTCAGGAGAACACCAAACCTAAAAGACACACTGATAGACACACGGCCGAGGAAACAAAACACTAGCAGCCAAAGTACACTGTGGAGGCTCCCACCAGTGGACGGTTACTACCAATGCGGCGGCTGCGCCGTGTGCCCTCAAACTGTACAGTATAAAGAGGTGAGGTTGACTGACACCTTCACTTGGCACCTTCACAAACACACCAACTGTAATAGTATCAAGTGCATCTACCTACTCATCTGCCCCTGCGGCACGTACTATGTTGGGATGACGATGAGACAGGTGAAACTCAGGATAATGGAACACAAAAGCAACATCTGGTGTTCCAAAACACACACGAGACTGTATGAGCATTATACCACGCATGCCCACCAACCAGACAGCATCAAATGGATAGTATTGGAATCCCACCCGGCCATTACACAACTAGCCCTGTTCAGGATTGAACAGCGTTGGGTCCACCGCCTACGTTTGGACACTGTTGGCCTAAATGATGCAGTCCCTTGGTCCTCCCTATCAAGATAGAGCTGGTTTGGGGTCACCTGTTAGCCCCTACTTCATATTAGATTAGGATAACGTACATAAGCCTATCATGTGATGCATTAGTCCCCTTTACACTATAGGTCTATCACAGGTACCCGGACCTCACTTTATACTAATCCCTGTCCAAGTCTTGCCATATGACTGCGCTAGACGGATGTGGGCTGCTCTCTGGCTCACATCGTTTTATCACTTTTGCAAATCCTCTTTGACAACATATATACACAAGCTATGTGCTCATTCCCCTTGGGCTACCGACTATAGCGACTCCATTCCCTGTGGCTAGTTACAGAAGCGCTATTTCCTCTACGTGCACGGTTTCCTCCTCCCCTGTGAGTGTTCGCATTGCGCACTCTCGTACTACCGAGACGCATGCGCTCGGGCTGACGTCATCAACCACGCCCACTAGCGGCGTCCTCGCGTTGGATTGAACGCGCTGCCGATATAACGCTGGGACTCCCGCTTATTCGGCACCAGCTGTTCCTTACACCGGATTTCGCGTTTGTGGGGGTAGGTGTGAGAGGCGATGACCGCATGCCGCCAAGGTAAGCCTCGATTGCTGTGTCTTTGAGAACACTTGGTTATTTGTTTTGCCCGCGAGTCAGACGCGGGTTAGTCATGTCTCCCTTTATTAAATTTATTAAATTAAATTAAATTAAATTAAATCAAACCCCTTTAGAGATTGCTTGCCGGGAATGTCTGAGCCGGGTCAATTCACTGTGTCTACGAGGAGATAATCACAGAAGGTCACTTCGTGTTGGCGGTTCAGTAGCGCGACATAGGACTGTAGCTTCCGCCCCTAACCACGCAACCCTCATGGTGATTTGCCGAATGGGGGACGATTTGGTCTTCTGCGATAGCGCTGCCTGAGCCGATTACACCTGGTTTACTCCCCTGTGTTTTGCGCTGACCTATGTGAATCTGCATACAAGGCTCAGCCCTTTCTCCCGGCAGCATCCTCTAATGGTTGGGACAGTGATTAGTAACTCTGACCACCCAGACTGTCTTGGCTCAGCGTAATACCTGTTGGCGCACAATACCCCTCTGAACATGGCACCCTGTATATTTCATTCTTTTCCCTAGGTACCTAACCAGACCGTGCAGGTCCCACAGGAACAGTCTGCGGGGCCCGATAGGGTTTTTCCTAGGGTAAGAACCCACTTGCTGTTTTTACCTTGGCTGTGCCTTAGTCATTTTTAATCAGGCTGCATCCCCGTTTCCCGTGCTGATGCAACATATTATTGTAATCAGTTTGGACTACAACTACGGTCCACCACATTGGGGTGTAACCTTTGTTGGTTGCTTCAACTACCTTTTGGGTTGCTTCAACTATCCTTAATTATGTAAATATGTGTGTGTTTTCTGTGGAGTCTGTTGACCCTGGCTTTCTGCCAACATTACCCTGAACATGTTTTATTTCATCCCTCTAGGGTCACCATACCAGAGTAGGACCTCTAGCCTACCAATTACCGACCTAGTGAGGTTGTAATTTTCTTTTCTTTCCTTACACTTGTTTGTTCACTGTGTAGTACTGTCACTATAGGTCCTGAAGAATTGCCAGATAGGCAAGAAACATGTCGACCTGACCAGAGGGTCGAGGTAGCTAGCTATAAACCTCCCTGGTTTTCTATCTCCCCTCCCACTTTTTAACTAAGGGAACCAGCCACATCAATAAAGGTCACTGTGGACTGTTTTACCTTTTTTATTTCACCACTTCTGCTTCACCACTTCCGCACGACTACACTATCATTGAACACCTTACACGCACTCACCAACTGGCCGGAACAGAAGAACTCCGACAAAGAGCACCTATCAGGTGCCCGTCAGACATTGCAGCGCCAGTCTGACGAGGAGCAGAAGGCCAGTGATGAAGCATGACATCTAGCTTGCTGGGTGTGTGAGGTCTTCTAGTTCCAATAAGGGAACCCCCCAGTTCCCTGTGCAGATACCCTCCACTCCCTACACACACTTCTTCATTTTCCTTGGGGAACTTTGTACCCTGTGTTGCTATCAGTCAAATACAGGGACCAGGTTCATCCTTGTGAAAAGTTTACCTTCGGACTCAGAAACATATATGGAGAAAAAGTGATCATTAAAAGGGCAAGCTGTATCCAAAGTGGGGCTCAAGGATGGTGGCTGGCTGAAGAGTGAGGTCAGGAAAGGTCGTTGACAAAGGGAGGAAAGCTTCAAGCTGGCAAAGTCCATAGCATATGCCCAGAGAGATTTCAAAGTCAAAAAGGTGCTGCTCGGTGTCAGTCTTTATGAAGCCCTGTACATCCAGACTAAGGAACTTCTCTGGAAGTCAGATCACCTTCAGTGGGGCAAACCAGAAAGCTGAGGCAGACCGGCAATTTGACGTCGACAGCTGTGACTTTGATAGCGATCCTGCTCTCAGTCTGTTCTCCAAGTAGAAAGTTGGCAAAAAGTTTTTAAGTCCTACTTCCTGCAGGAGAACACTAACACCAGCCAAGGATTCAGGACTATGGGGGAGCACAACTTGGGGGTGAAGACTCACCCCAACAGAGACCAGCAGCAAGCTCCAGGGCATGTCCAACTCAATCAATAAATCAATCAGGGGTTTTAAAGCACACTACTCACCAGTGAGGGTCTCAAGGCGCTGGGGAGGGAGGGAACGGGAGCAGCTCCGTAGATCATTCGAAGAGCCAGGTCTTGAGGTCCTTTCTGAATTGGTGCAGTGTCGGGCTTCATCGCATGCTGAGGGGGAGTTCGTTCCAGGTCTTGGCCAAAAGGTAGGAGAAGGATCTGCCACCTGCACGGCCCCTGGATGCGGGGGACCGTGGCTAGGACAAAGTCAGCAGAACAGAGGTATCTCTTGGGGGCGTGGATGGAGATTCCTTTGTTGAGGTATTGGGGTCCGGTGTTATGGAGAGCTTTGTAGGCCCAAACTGGTTTGGGTCAGCTGGGCAGTTGCAGGAAATGAGCATCTGAAAGCGTGTTCTGTCCCTGTTGCTTAAACAGTAGGTCAGCCAACTAACCCTTGGAGTAAATTCTGGCATCCTGGTTTCAAGGCAAGCAGGATCAGTCTTCTTTGAGCTTCAACAGTGGGGCAGTCCTTTGTCTGAGTCTTCATAGGTCCAGGAGTTTTTTGAGTAGAAGGTTTGAGGCTGCCACTTTTATACCCAGTGCCAGCCCTTTGGTGGAGGGCAATCCTTTACCACCCCCTAAACCAGTTCTGGTTTGTTCCTCTACCCCCACTGGGTTTTGTGCTATCCATGACTGAAGATACAAAGGAGAGGCACGCCTAGGTGTGGGTTTCATCTGCCAGTGACAAGGTAGACATCCTTTGAAACTGAGGAAAGGGCTGTTCACAGCCCACCAGGCCATCCTGAAAAGGGAGAAGTCACCCTCTACACTCAGAGGGTCCTCGGTCTAATGTCTGGGAGCAATACACATCTCACCATGGGAGCCATCAGGGGTCAGGTGACAGCTATACACTGGCAGGAAAGCCTTTTGGTTTTAGGCAGGAAAATGACAACTTCCTAAAACGTCATTTAATATCCGACTTGACCATTAAATTGGATTTTAATGGATTCTGAAATGAGTACTTGAATACTTTTTCTAGCTGCTCTCAAACTAAATTTATCACCTAATAAATGTAACAGTATACCTAGTACTAGCCCGTGGGAGAGCATGCCTTGCCACAGTAAGAACGACTTTGGAGATTTTCCATGGCAGGTGATCAAAAACATTAAATTTACATGTCCTAACCTTTAAATGGCATGCACCTTGTCCTATGGGTATTTAGGGCCTACCTTAGCTGTGACTTATAAGTATTAAAAAGGTAGGTTTAGGCCTGGTAAAAGTGTATTGCCAGTTTGAAATGGGAGTTTAAACCTACACACACAGGCTGCAGGGGCAGGCTTGGAGACGTTTTTTTTACAATGCTACTTTGGTTGGTGGCACAATGAGTGCTGCAGTTCACAAGTGGCATTTAATTTAGCATCCCTTGGTACAGGAAGTACCACATATTAGGGAATTATAAGTACATTGAATTTGTCAATTAGGTGTAAACAAATTTTAACAAGTTTGAAAGGGAGGACACAAAAACTTTACTACAAGTTAGCAGGGTTAACGTGCACAAAGTACTAAAGCGTACAAAAAATGGGTTCAGCAACAGAAGGCAAAAATCTGGGATACAACTCCAGAAAGAGCTATTTCCAACACTAGCCATCGAGACAATATCGTATTCTGAACTGCCTTCACTTTCTTTGTCCCAGAGAAACCCCTTAAAAATTGATCCTACGCACAATGGGCCATTGTGTGGTCGATGAAAACGCTCAAGGACCTTTTAGCGTCATGATAATGGAGGATCTCCCACCTCGTTTGAGGGGTAAGGCAGCACAACAAACACTGGCAGAGTAACTGAGCCCCCAATGTAGAAGGGGGTTACAATGCTCATTAGGAATTTTGTCCTGGTCCTCAGTATCAGTTTATCTGGAAAAAATGTGGTTGGACTGAAAGCACAAGCAGTTCACTCACACAGCATGCTCATTAAATGGTGTTGAGGAAGACAGTCTTTAATGTCAACAACCTCAAAGAACAGCAGTGCATTGGGTTGAAGGGTGTGAAATATTAAGACCAGGGTTAGCTCCCATTTGGGAATAAAAAATGATTTTGGAGAAAAACTTTTTATAAAACACATCAGAGCTGTTGACTTAAAAACAATCGGCCAAGCAAACACAGAAAGGCAAAAAGGGACAGCAACTAGCTTTTTATCTGGCCTGCTATAAGGCCTGGCTGGTCTGGCAAAAGAACAAGTAACAGGTCATCAGGTAGCTTAGCCTTGCAAATATCAGTGTTACATGCACCACACGAGGCAATACATTTGGTAAACTGTAGATTTACTTTGTGGGAGGGCATCTGCCAGTGAGAATGACACCCAACACCTTGTTGGCAAGTCAAATGCAATTAGCTGCTGCTGCTCAATCTCCATGCATGGAGATGTAGGTGGAACAGACTTGGTTGCAAGACCCCGACCTATTGCTGATCCACCCAAAGGCTGATTGGTGGACAAATGCTCAGAGGCTCCTGGTGTAGTCCAGGTGATAAGAATGACCTGGGTCTAGTCTATCTTGATTTCGCTCAGAACCTGAGGCAGGAAATGACAACATGAGCCCTTTCTTCTATTCCAACAAAATGTCTCTCCTAATGTATGCTGTGGAGCAAACTCCAGTCTGCAGAATTGTTAATTCTGCTCATTCTTAACAGTGGCGACCAGATCTAGCCAGGGAGTGCCACACTGCTCGAAAACACCCTGTGCTACCTCAGGATAAGATGCCACTTGTAATCGAGCAGACAATGCCTATTCATTTCATGTGCTCTGAGATTCATATACCCAACAGGTGGTTGGCAACCAGGAAGATGTTCTGCTGGACCAGCCGACTCCAGAGGAGTGATTCCTTCTGAAACAGGATCCAGGACTCTACTCTGTCTTGCTTGTTGATGTACCAGAAGAAGGTTGTGTTGTCTGTGAGGACCTGCACCAGCCTCCCTTTGATGGGCAGCAGGAAGGCTTTTATGGATGGATCGCCAGAGGCAAGAGGCCTTCTATCTCTACCTCTCCCATATGGCACCCCAACACAGCAGTGACGCATCTGTCTGCACCGTGAACTCCAGATGGGAGACAAAGTGTGGCCAGCCGCACATCAAGTTGATATCCATCAGCCACCACAGTTGGTGAGGTAGTCTAAAGGAGGATTAAACAGTGCCTGTTGGTTTAAACAATGCCTGCTGATGCCATGTTCACTGGCTTGAAAAGACTGGGTTGGTTGCTGCAGTAAACATAAGGAGGGTTTGTGTTTATATAAGTTAGTGCTCTCGAATAGCCTCTGAATTTTCTGTATTGGAGGGGGAAATTGTTTAGCTTATGTCAATAGCCCAACGATCATGCTATGTTCCAACTATTCTTGAATCAAATTAAATGCGTTTGAGAGAGAGTGTAGTTATGGAGACTTAAGGGGCACTGTTAAAGGGTGGGTAGTGAGGGAATCGGTCGCGTAGATGGTCATTAGGGGGCAACAACAAGCATTGTTGCACAGGGTGCCACTAGCGCTAAAACCAGCCCTGCCCTTGAAGTCAGTCCGCTTCACCCATTTGCTACCTCCATTGGCCTTGTATCAGCAGTAGTATCTGCAACTCATCAGGGATCGGCAATGCATGATTTGCAATCACACCAAACTTAGTTTGCAAACTTCACAGTCTCTAAGCTGGCTGCTTTGGAGCCACTGGAACTAAGCAGGAAATGAGGACACATTTATGCACCAGTGTTGACAAAATTATGCAGCAAACAAAATGTTGCAGCATAATGCAGTATATTTTCTGATATTAATTATTTTGATATTTGTACACATGCTAAAAGTCTCTTGAAAGATTTTGTCCTATTAGTACCAGTGTTACAAATGCAGTAGTGAGAAAGGTGATCAGTCAACCTTTGCAAAGGACGGTCCACTTCGCAGCAACAAAAGTCATATTTTTTTAATTAACTTTTGATCCGTTTGAGCTTCAAATCATTTATTAGTTAAAATTGCCAGATTATGCAGCAGATCTTGTATTATGTGGCAAATATGGCAGAGCCAAAATTCTATAGAAAACATTTGCAAACTAGGATATTATGCCATTCATGTTTGAACTGCTCTTGTGGAAGAAGGGAGAAGTGCTGATGTTAGAAACGCCATGGCTCAGAGACAAATGGCTTGTGCTTCCACTTTTAAGCACATTTGGGACATTCTGTGATTGGAAACAAATCCCACTTTGTGAATGTGTTTTAATGGCAATAACTCATATTAAACCCTAAATAATCATGTGTATCCATTGGTTGAATTAAATAACATAATAAGCTGTAACTGGGCAGTGACATGCCAATCAAATACTGAAAATTGGGATGTTTTGCGCATTCTGGCCACACCTCTGACTCTGCCCACTGATCCAATCCACAGGTTATTCCCGCCCGCTGGTTCTCAGCCCACAGTTCCCCTACTTTTTTTTCATCACTTCGACCACTAGCCAATACGGGCAAGAAGTGTAAAAAGGTACGGTCATTCCAGGGTATCTCTTGGTAGCATCCAAAAAACAGCTGCAACAGGAAGAGAGGGGTCATTCTCTAGCATGGTCACGAAAAGGGTGCTGAGGTTAATGGAAGTGCGCCTACCAGGGTCGAAACCACACTGATCAGGTCTGAGCACCGTGGGAGCAAGGGGAGCAGTTGGGAGGCCAGCAACTTCGCAAGGATTTTATTATCAAGGTTAATCATTGATAGTGTTCTATAGGAATCAGACAAATGTGGGTCCTTGTCTGGTTTAAGAATAATCCCAATGAGCGCCTCTCTAAGAGGGGGAGAACTCAGGCTCCAGTGATTCCTCGTACATGTTGAGGAGGTGGGGTGCGAGGAGTGGCACAAACTACTTATAGAATGCAGATGTAAGTCCATCCAATACCGGTGCTTTGCCCCTGGCATAGCCCAAATTACACCAATCACCTCCTACTCTGAGAACTTCTTGTCCAGATATCTGCGATGGCCATTACTTGCCTATTCTAATTCAATTGAGTCTAGGAAATGGAGCAGATCAGGGTGTGCTTCTGTCTGATGTACGGCATATAATGAGGAGTAGAAGGCAAGCATCTCTGCCTGAACAGCCTCCTGTCCAACAACTAGGTCATCTTCACTGCCTTTTTGAGAAGTCTCTTCAGATTCTACCACCTTTTCCCTAATATGCCCGAGGGTCGCTGGTAGGCTGGACGCGAAATACTCTGATTTGAGTGCCTGTATCTCCCTCTCAAGGCGTTGAAGATCACCTGTGAGCGAACTCAGGACTCCAGCCTGCTTAGCGATGCACTTGCCTCTAATAACTGTTTTAAATGCCTCCCACAACGTGGACGGTGAGTCCACCGAGCCAGTATTTATCTAAAAATATTCAGTGATTAGAGACCTAATCTCCTCCCGGAAGACCTGGTCCCAAAGGGTGCCAGCAGGAAGCCTCCAGTTGTAAGCCCTATTCGTTGCATCAGCCAGTGAGTCAAACAACAGTCAATTCTGGACCATGTACTGGGCAGAGCAGCGCTGTTTAAGATGCTGGTGCTGCCTCAATTTCTATACGTGCTACACAATACCACCTGGAAAGTCCCAGATGCTTACTTTGTTAGTGTAGATGGCGAGGTCAGAACACTCTTATGGGATGGGAAAAATCAGCACATTGCGACACACAAATTGACCTGGGGATGGTATGACGGGGGAATTGTGTTGCCCGACTTCAATTAATATTATTGGGATATTATTGGGCCTCCCGGCTCGCTGGATTAACCAATGAGTCTTTGCATCACCATCTGAGCCGGCATACTGCACGGATAAATGAATAATGACTCAGGGGTATACCAACATGCACTATATTTCAACCCCAAGCACCAATGTCTCCCTGGCTCCAAGGCCCAAACAGTTGCACTCTGGCACCATGCAACAAAAATATTGGGGTGGCACCAAAAAATAACACTGGCCTCTCTCCTGTCGGAGTCCGAACAACTCGGCATATTGAGTAGGTGCCTGGGCCTCGACAAGTGAGGCTTAATTGGTATCGCGACGGTTGGTGACTTATGGTCGCGCAATGTGATGGTTCCGTTTGAAATACTGCAAGCGGAGTACCAACTGGCAGGATCAGAGATGTTCTGTTATCTACAGATTTGCCATGCAATAACCACCTTCTTGGCAAGCGGTGAGGCTCTACCTGAGGCCTCCCTATTGGAAGACCGCCTCTTAACAAATCCCATGTCCCGCAAAGCAATATCACTCATGTATTGTAAATTAATAAACAATAGACCTGATCCATTAGTACGTCTCCAACAGTTGTGGGAATCAGATCTCGGGGATCTAGAGGACGATGACTGGCAGGAAGCCCTTTCCTCGCCTAAAGAAGTTGCGATTCCAATGAGGCTAAACAATCTACACAGAACTGACCTAGCTGCACATACACTGGTAAAAATGGGGCGCAGGCCAGATTTGGGGCGCTGCAGACAGTACATTTTATCACACGCTCTGGGACTGCTCACATATCCAGCCCTATTGGGAGAGAACCACCTCCACACTTACAAGGGTAAGTGGGACAAATTTCTCCCATTCCCATCAACTTTGTTTACTAAATGTATGGGAGGCTACAAACCTGACTCTAACTGAGCGCACATGGGTATCACTAGGATTCGTCCTTGCTAAACGCAATATTGCTCGGGTATGGGGTACCAGGGATTTGCCTACACATCAGAAATGGGCTAACGACATGGATAATGTGATGATCACGGAGAAAGATGTATTCAAGAATAGAGGCTGTCCCAAGAAATGGGATCACAAGTGGGCTAAATGGAATGTTGAATGTGGTGAATTATGTGTGTCTCCATCAGAGGAACTGCGTACAGCAGATGTGGACATTGATCTTACTCCAGCATAGAGTTGTACAGAGCCTAAGTTTAAATTATATAGAATGGTCATTCATCCTTTCACCACTGTGTTTCATTATGATGTGGCCTAAAGGCCGTCCACAGTACTATTAAAATTGTTTAATAAAAAGAGAATAAATAAAATTCTGGACCATGTAGGGCCCGCTGTTGATATGCAAGTTCGCTCCTTACTTTAAAGGTGTTGAAGGCGCCAGATATCTACCAATTCATGGTCCTCCATGAGTACCAGTAGCTGTTCCGCCGCCCATGGATGAAGTCGATGGAATCCGCCTGATGTATCCTTTTCTGAGTTGAGAACAATATTGAAATCCACTTCCAATAAAACTGTTCCGAGACCCCGGGACTCTGCCAGCTGCCACACCTCACTAAAGAAAAGGGGGTCATCTGTATTGGTGCCGTACACTGATATCAACTTAACCAGATGGCCTCCAAGCACCCCAGCAACTATAAGGTAGTGCACTTGTGGATCGCATATTGCGATGCAAGTGTGCCACGGAGCCCCTTCCTAAGAACAATAGCCGTACCTCTAGCATAACTGGAGTAAACCGCTATAAGTTTTGGCACCCGTTAAATGCAACTCCTGTAAGAAGCGGATATCCGCACCATGACGGATAAGATACGCCGCAGCCAATCGCACCTTTCTACAATCATTCAGGCCACGCAGATTCTATGTTACCTCTTTCAGTGTGGTCACTCTGTTAGCATTCACACCCATGCATGCAGTCCCATAGATCCATGTGTGTCAGCGTTAGGGTAGCGCCCTTCACATGTTGATGATACGGGAAGGGAAATGGGGAAGGAAAAAGAACAGAAAAGGAGCAATACAACCAGTACAAACTACCCAACACCCAGAAGTTCCACCCCTCACCCTCTACAGCTGCCTAACATGGCTGAAAGACATTTCCTCTACCCTGAATGGGCCATAAAGGGCCAACTGTAATGTACAAAATAGGACTCATACAAGAGGGTAACGCCAGGGGGCTCTGCATATCCCAGAGATTTGATGCTGGGAGGCTGGACTAATAACACCAGAGAGGGACAACCTCTCATTCAGTCAGGCAACCGTGTCCGATTTCTGTGTGGTTTGTGTGTAAGGGAGGTATAGCCTGTGGCACAACACAGAATAGATTTGAGTCCTGCCAGGCTTTTGAGACTCCAATCCAGCCTGCCTCATGGTGCTCAGTCAGGATTTCAAACAATTTTTCTAAGGGGGTCTTCTACCACCTGGTCCTTATCTGCAGGTGCAGTTGATTTGGGAGGCCTGAGGCTGCGTACAAACTTGGCGGTCAGCTTAGGATCGGTGAAAAATGAGGTTTTGCCAGATTGGAAAATAAGAAGCTTTGCAGGATAGAGCTGAGAGTACTTAATATCCTGTTGCTGCAGCAGTCTTTTTACAAGCACAAACTCACTTCCGGTGGCTTGAACGGATTAAGTGAAATCGGAGAAAAAAAGAAACTGCATTGCCCTGATATCTAGTTTCCTGCAAGGCTTGTGCCTCGCAGAGCACAATGTCACGATCCCTATAGTTTACTAGTCTTGAAATTTGAGGTCAGGCAGGGGCTCCCAAGGGGAGGTGGGTGGTCTCAGGCCAAGGGGTCTGTGGGCACGCTCTACTATGCAGACCGCTGACAGGGCAACACCAAAGAGGGATCGGCGCATTTCTTCTACGTAGTGTTCAATCCGGGTCATTGCTGATGGCTCTGGGATTCCAGGAATTCTCAAATTATTGCGTCGCAACCTGGCATCGAGGTCTTCGTTTTTATTCCTTATTACTTCCAGAACCTTCTCCATTAGCAGCAATTTCTCACGGGTCGCAGTGCCATCATCTACCAGCGCAGAGTTCAGTTGCTTGACCTCCGCGATGCACTCATCGTGATTTGACACCTTATCCCTGAGCCGAACCAAGCGGTAAGATATTGATTACATTTGGAGGTCGATTTGCTTTAGGTCCGTGAACTTTTAGCGAATTTTTGGCTCAGTGGTCGATGAGGGGTTCATTGCTGTTTCTGCTTGCTCCTCTGCTGGGGGGTGTTCCCTCTGGGAGTTTGCGCTGCTCGAATGAGACCTTAGGTTGCCTCGCATCTGCCTTGCCTATGGCTTGCTGCCTGTCCCACGTAACCAGGACATGTATTCTGCCGGAGTAATTGTGGCAGATGCAGGGGCTCTGTCCTACTGGGGTGCAAGTCTGCACCGGGCCCTCCCACCCATGTAGCAGCCCCATTCGTTCCAACAGCAACAGGCCTTGATGGGCCAGCGCAGTGTCAGCCCCTAGTTCTCCTCATAAGGGCACAACTGCAGTGTGAGTCTGCCTCCCGATGTTCCACGACTGCAGGCACCCTTCAATGATATCACAGCCCCCTTTCAGGATCCACGACCAGTTCAAGCACAGCGAAGAGGAAGAAAGGGAGAGAGGGTGCCCAGAGTCCGCCAAGCTGTGCCGCTCTGCTAGACCAGCCCGCTGTGCCCAAACGTCATCTCCACCCCTTGGGGAGGTCGCCACTGCAGTCAGGGCCCTTCACAGCCTGGTTATATACCACCGGGCCTGGCACAAAGTCACGCAACGATTCCCAACCGCTCAGGCGCACCCTGCCTCACCTCCGCCCTGGTCCCTCAGGGGGCCAGCGCACACGAGAGTCCAGTGGGGTGTGTTTCCTTCTGCCTCCGTCCTCCTTGGGCCTCACTGGGATCCTCCACTTCACCACATCACAGGGCCGGAACAGGGCCCGCTGACCAGCAGCCTCTTTCATGCCAGAAGCAGCGAGAAATCCAAGGCCAAGTCGCCCGTCTTTTTCTTCACCTCAGCTACTTCTTTGCAGGGCAGCAAGCCTGCTAGTTTCTTCCTGGCCACTGTGCCGGGGCTGATCTCACTACACCGGCTTACTCAGATCAGAGCCGCCACCTTGTTGCCGCAGGCAGCACCCACGTCTTTGCTTTTACACCGCTGCGCTCTGTCCAAGCGGTTTACGTCACCCAAACTGAGGTCATCAGCTGCTGTGCCTGGTCAGGAATGCTTCCTCTCCTTTGCAGGCTGAAATGGTCGCTCGATCTGCATGATAATTAATGGATTGTCCATCCAGCCTACAGAGCCTCACTATGTGACCATCATCTTGCAGCGGCACAATAGTGTCCCACACAAGTGGCAAGTTTAGCTCTATTTCAGGAGATGTATCTAGCCCACTGACGTTTTGGAAGTCTACATACAATTAAACCTTGGTATAATGATTGGGGGAGCAACGTGTTCTCTTCCTCTTCTTCATCAGTGTCTTGAGGGACCTTGGGTGCTTTTCACACTGGGTCTGAATCCTCTGATGTACAGCAGATGTACTAGATTGTAATCTGGCTGTATGTTGCTGTTTCTTAAATTTATATTGTGACATACGCCTGGTTCGGTTCGGATCATGCCAGTGGAGTCAATAACTGTGCCATTACAGGACGAACAGGTGTGGACCTTGGCGCTGGGTTAGAAATTTGTGCCAGAGTAAGTGTGAGACCGGTAGTGGGCCAACAAGGGCAGGATGCTTTAGGGAAAGATTCACAGACAGAATTCTAACTAGAGACTCCTGCTGCTCGTTGCGAGTGAAGATGCACCAGAGGCAGCTGGTAGTACAACAAAGATCTGCTGTATGACTACTTTGATGGCTCCTATTTGGTGTGAGGTCAAGGATGGCCAGAGAATTTAGGTCACAACTGCAGCATTGGTTTGGACTCAGGAGACATTGGAAGAGTACAAACTTTATCATGAGGCCCTCACATCTTTTTACTAGATAGCAAGTGACCAAGTTATGGGATGGGAGTCAAAACTTGCTTAACTATTTTGTGCTTATGTCTATACTTTGATTTAGACTTACCAGAAGACTCTGGGGCACATGCATCAAAGTAGGCTTTGGCGAGTCCTTAATTGCGATTATTAAGGAATTGTAATTAGGGACTCTCAAAAGCCTATGCATGTAGTCATGGCGATCAGAATAGCGATTTCTAAGCATTCCTTAATTGCGACTCGCAAATTGCGAGTCGCAGTTAAGGAATGGCTTCCCATTTATTCCTATGGGCCTACAGGTCTATAGGAATGAATGGGAAATTGCATGCAATAGGTACTCGCAAATTGCGCAAGCAATTTCAAGAGTGCAAAGGTGTCAAAATGACACCCTGTTCCACCCCTGAAATTGTGATGTGCACCCCTGTTGCGCACACACATGCCCAATGGGCATGTGTGTGTGTGTAACTTGAAGCCCTGAAAAATGCAGTTAAGTGCATTTTTCAAGGTTTTTGCAAAATACAGACCAGAGTAATTTCTCTGTATTTTGCGGCCCCAAATAGTGAATTCGCTATTTCTAAGGGGTACATGCATTGCATTTAGGTAATCACAAATTGAGATTCCTTAAATGCAATCGAAATTTAGGAAATCACAATGAATTGCAATTTTTTGGAATTGCGAGTGCCTGACACTTTAATGCATCGCAATAGGCCTTTTTGGGGGTGCAAACGGCCCATTTTTGCAAATCGCACTGTTTGCGCCCGCACAAACCATTGATGAATGTGCCTGTTTGTTCCAGGAAATATTTTTGAGCGGAAACGGCCTCAAGACTGGGACTTCAACCAAGCCTGCAACTTAGAACAAGAGTTGTGCTTCTACTATGATATCTTCTTGTGTTCAGTGACTTTCTGTGCTGAATCACCCCGCGATGCATGAGAGCACACTCATGTTATAGGCTCGTGGCTGGGGCCCAAGCACCACATACAAACCACATGATGGTTTGTGGCTGACATCTAGTTACTGCAGACATGGCACATTTGAATACTGTACAAATGATTTCCTAGTAGACTGCATCAGGTTTGGAGTTGTTAAAGACTGACAAAGATGAGGGCAGAAAAAAGGAACTAATGTCAGTGTAGGGATATTGTTTGTACGGGGTTCAGCTGTCACTTCTGGGGAGGTACGGAGTCTCTGTAAAGTGGGCCATCTCCCTGTGTGTGGGACCATTGCTTTCAAATCTTCCGGATCCAGACTGGCACCTCTGAATATTTTAAATGAGGAACCTTTGGTTGAAAGTATCCATCAGAATAAACTGAGTATGCAAAATGCTGTATTAATTGAAAAGACAGTTTGCTCTATAAAAAAACTGAGAATAAAATTAATTTTGAGAGGCCAACTAAAAGTACAGATTAATTGACTGATACATACAAGCGCCCTACTAAACTGAGCACTCTAGTGTCCTGACAATAAGATACAATTCAAAAATATCAGGATAGTGGCAGCCCCAGGTGCATACACTGTAGGAGTTAAAATAGTTAGTAAATATCCTCGTTTAAGCCTAACCTCTATCCACTTAACAAACAATGTAGCAAATATTTATAACAAAGACATCTCTTTTTCAGTATAAAGAAATAAAAGCAAGTTGTTCTCAACATCTATAAACCTCTTTTGGTTCCTCACATGAGCAGGTGGGATCACATAAATATAGGGGTAAGGTTACTGCATTAAATATATTTAAAATGAATACATTACAAATGGAGATTAAAAAACACAAAGAATAAAATTATTCAATATATGTATAAACCACATTCATTATAAAGTAAGTACAACACAGGTCAGAACTACTGGTACATGCATGATGGAAATATGTTTTCTTCCACCATTCAAGGGCCACTAATGAAATCAGACAAAACTTTAGTAGCAATTGAGAAAGGCATTCTTCCATTGCTCAGCTATGATACTTGCATACCTCTCTCTCAACAACCATACATCAATTTAAATGGCCAACCACTTGGTCCCCTCATGTATGTTATATTCAATGGGTTGCAAGGGATTGCACAAGCACCAGTAAGTATAACCTACCAACAATCATCAAGTAACCATCATCAGCATGCAGGAAATAAGGACTGAACTTTGCTTTGAGCCTTCAGAGTGCCTCTTATTATGTGGACAACGTTCGAAATGACACTGTATGTTACATCATGCAGTATTTTGTAAATCAGTAACTCTCAATATATCAAAGGGTTAATATTTCAGGTGACTAAAATATTGGAAATAATAAACAAGTCTGCAGCGCTGTTTTACCTGTACTGTATTACCACCCTTACTATTTGAAGCTGGGTCATCCTTGGGTGACACCTTCTGGTGCTTCTTGTTCATCCCTGAGGGTTACATGACGCAAACACAATGAACAAAGTGGGTATTAAGAACAGCACTCAACAGTAAGATGAGTATTTCATAAAAGGATGCAGATACGCAGGGAAGCATGCTTTGCTATAGATGCATTTACAGTATTGGACAAACTAGACAGCCTTACCAAAGGACACACACCTGGTGGTTTATTATATTATTTCTATGAATGTATTGCCTATGAGCACAATTTTCAAAGAGCAAAAATGCAGCAGCTAACTAAAAGCACATGACTAAATGCTTCCTAGGCAGATGTGAGAGAAAATACTGCCACCAATGGGAGAGACAGTCCAGGGTCTTGATGGAGCTACTGATGAGCTCCCTTACTGGCCAAAAGAATAAATATATGGGAGAAAAGAGATTGCCTGCCTTGTGTGTCAACAGGGTACGGGAGAAGGTAGCTGTGTCACCTATTGATGGATTCTGGAATCACTCATCTTATTGGCAAAGTGGGACTTCTGTGGTGTTGGACCATGCAAAGTGCTGGCCATACTCTGAAGGGCCAGCAAGGCTCCCAAATGTCTACCGCCCTTGATCTGATATTTGTTATGAGATATGCGAGATGCACATTAGTTATTACTGAAGTGGAAAGTGGAATCTATTTTGCTGTGTCAGAATTATTAGAAAGTATAATATTGATATATGTATCTTTTTTCCTTTTGTAATGTTTGTTGACTGGGAACAAATATTTTAATATGACAAGCTGTGCAATTCACCCTTGCACATACATCATTTAATGAAATACCATGAGCAACAATGAATAATATATGACTGTGCCAACATTGACCCCTGCAAAATTTGCTTTTGAGTGTTTAAATATCACCAAAAAATGTTTTCAAGTGATCTGGTACCAGGTAAGTGTTTAACGAGCTCATGAGTGCTAATAGTGGGATAGCAAAGTGGCAATTTGCAGTCAAGGAAACATTAGCACAGGAATCTCAAAATACACAAGAAACTCCAATTATTAATAAGAAACAGAACAATTGTGATATTAATTACAGGATATAATTAGGCAAGCATGTAGACAAATGCCTTTTTAGCTTCAAATACTTTGTACAACATATGTATCATCCCACAATTACAGAAACACAACTTCGAAGGAAAAAGTATAAGAATGCCAAATCAACTACATTATATCAGTACAATCTGGCCAAAACAACGGAAATATTTAGTGCTCCAATTTTTTAATTTCAAAAAAGGTAAATCAATGGAAAACGTAACAAAAATATTAACAACATTTGTTAAATAATCACCTGAGTATCCAAATGATATGCTTGACAAAGGGCTAAGGTAGATCCCATTTCCGTACATTGCACCGTGAAGCTGAAAAAAATCAGCCTGATCAGCATATTTATAGGTACATAATATCAATTATCAATAAAAATAGTTTATTCAGTTAAACTAATTACCATAAAAGCACCTAAATATATGCATACAACATACAGAAATTAGTCATCAGTACACAATTAAAACCAGAAGTCATTACTGGACAGTTGTCTCCCAAAAAAGGTCACAGCGGACCGATACAGAGATCATGGTTACATTAGTAAATGTCAGAAATGTGATCCAACTGTGTTAGAACCTAAAGGGAGGAGATTCCTGATCTTCTAAACTAGGTCTTTATCCATAGATTTGACCTATATCGGAACAGAATGGGCATTCATTTCAGACATCTCTTTGATATTAGGAATGTGTGACACATTGATTAACTTTAAAGTGCCAAAGCTATTTTAGCAGGTTTTGGGAAAGCAGGGAAGAGGAGACCCTTCACCAAACAGTACTGTGGTCATATATGTTGTGTGCCAAGCTGTAAAGGCCTTCTTTACAAAAGGAAAGTTACAAATTGGAAGTAGTACACTGACAGGATCACAAAACTGGGACATGGTCTTACAGACATGAGCTAGGTGGAAAGTCACAGAAATATAGGGCTCTATTAATATGCTGTATAGTGAGACAGGACAGACACATTTCCAAATGCGAAATGCAAGAAATATTCACTGGAAGAGTTCCTTTCCAAATAAATGTCCTTTTGTCATACTGGAGAAAGACTAAGTCATGCCAAAACCTCCTTTTACTAGAACCTGTATTAAGGCATAGAACAGCCACTAAAGAGACGATGTTGACACAAAGGCATTAATTGCATTACTTTCAAAGGACAAGTTCAGACATAAAAAAAAGTAATAGGAATGAGAAAGCAAGCATTCATCTGATGTCAATGTAAGGCACAAGTAGACTCAGCATTTCATCCTTTAGTTTGCTAAATAGAATAACATTATGATGAAAAGTAATACATATTAGTTGTAGACCTATGGAACTAACAATAGGCAATAAGGAAGAGGAAGTGCTGTATGTGTTATAACATACTTAAAGAAATATTTACACAACACAAAGTATTAGCAAATCGTATTAGTAAAGGATTCTAGACTCTGTTGTTGTTACAAGGCATTACAGACCATTTAAGTGCAATACAAATGTCAACAATATGATATGAGATTAAAACGTGCAATAAAGCTCTAACAAATATATATTAAGTTGTAACACTGTTAGCCTTTAGAAATAGAGCGGTTTACCTGTAATCTCGTATTGGAAGCAACTACTAATCCATTCCTCAGAATAGAGTGCCAGTTTTCAATGTGCGAGCCGCTTAAAAATAGAAAACATAGAGCTAAATTTAGTACTCACAAAAAAGTGAATGGGGTGTCAAACAAAGTCTATGCTAAATACACTTAAGTGGAAAACACTTACAATTCATACTCAAACACAACATAGTTCTTATAAAACAAACAGGCAATGTCAAATACAATAGGTCTGGCTTCCAAATTGAGTTCTGTATGATTAATTCTAAAATCCTTTAGAAATGAAGAAAACAATGATTGTTTTCTGTAGAGCAGATTGTGTCTATGACATAGGAAATTTAATGTATGATGAACAGTTGATGGAGGAAGGATTCGAGAAAAAGAAACTTGCTCGGATCAATCTCTCGTTAACGTGTACTAATAACTAGAAACAGTAAATAAGTGAAAATTAACATGCACACAACATTCACATATGGGGAAAGAGCTTTACGCATGCTTGAATAACAAAGAATAATATGCTTTGCGACTAAATCCTGCTTGAAACCGAAAAAAGCTTTTGCACATGTGCAAACCAGAACCGCGTAAGTAATCATGGAACTAACCCGTTTGAGCGGGAAAACTCTCACGCATGTGCAAGAATTACTAACTGTAGGTCTTGAGGCACTGCGTGCCTGGCATATGCTTGACTAGTTTATCCTGAAGTTCGAATGATATCTTCATTTTATAAATGTTATCTTTCATATAGCAGTGTTAACTCCCTGCATTTTAAACATTGTGGTATTTTATATTTTGTAATGGTTTTTATTAACTATACAATAAAGAATTCATGCTTGCCTGAATATAAAAGATGCTTGTTCTGCTAATGCTTTTGCTTAAAGAAAAATAATTTAACATGGAATAGAGTAGAAGTGGGCTGTGAACAGTAACAATCACATATTTGAGAAATTAACATCGGTTTATGATTCTTTTAGCAATAGTGTACATTTGGGCCGGTATACCTTGGCAATGAAAGAAAATGGCGCTGGAAGAAAAATTGTATTGCGCATGTCTGGAAAGAAACGTAATGTGACCTGTTGCCCAGAAAAGTTAAATAACTGCCAAAGACCAAGGACAGCAGCTGTGTGAACATGGGAACGTGCGATATTTGTCAATGGGGCTTGAATGAAATGATATTTAATTTGTTACAAAAGATGTATGGGAAAGGAAGTCATGGATGAGCTAAAAGGGAAGATTTTACAAAACAAAGGTGTCTTAATAAATAAGCGGTGTCAGCATAGTATGATGTGAACTCCCCTACTCTTGACCAATCAAATTCCGTATTTCACCGATATTTGCAACTTTAAGGAAGGGACAAGCACAAATGAAGGCTATAATTAAGGTGACCATAAGATTGAGAGTGCTTGCCTGCTGCTTAGTGCGAAGTGCTTTGGTGCTGAGGGTGCTGCTGGAGATTGATGTATATGATCCGAGAGACGAGAGGGAGAGGCAAGAGAACAGACTGGGGAGATTCACCCTTTTTTTATTATTGAGAGTTCAAGCAATTTACAGAGATACAGAATTGTCAAGTAAAGTGCATAATGCAAAATAATCAGAATACTCAAACCGCTTTACAAGTAGACATGTGACAGAGAAAAAATAGAACATTACAAATCACAAATAGATATAGTGCAAAGTGCAAAAGTGCTAAACATTAGGAGTAAACATACCCCAACAATCTTTCATATAATCCTGTTGCAGAAAAGAGACGGGACAGTCATGTACAGCATTATATATCACAAATGGATAAAGTGCCAAGTGCTAAACATTAGGAATAAACATACTCCGACGATCTTTCAGATAACCCTGTTGCATAAAAGTAACGGGGCAGTCATATAGTATAAGATAAAGGACGTGTAAAGTGCCTGAGTGCATAAGATAAGTTAACAGTAAATTGGGAAGTTGACCCTTAAGTACCAGGCTTAGCTGTTCAAACTACGACCCCGCCATCTCCTCAACGATTATAAGCATTCCAATAAAAAAACAGATTCCCTTAACTCCAAACTAGACCCCCAGAGAGCTCTGTTTCTCAAACTTCTTTAGTGAACCTGATCTTACTGCATATTTTCTTTCCAATTCTTTAATTTTACTTAATTCCACTCTCCAGGCTTGGAAAGAAGGTATCCTATCGGTTCGCCAGCACTGTAAAATTATAGATCTTGATACTAATAACAATAATAATACAGCCATTTGTAAAGCGCAAACAGCTACCTCCCAAAGGAGGTGTCCCGGCGCTGTAACAACAAGTGACAGCGAAATAAATGGTCAAACGCCAGCCATCCACCAGAATTAATCCAAGTTAAAAAGCCAGATCAATAACTGCCTTCCTGAATAGAAATTCTAATTCGATATACCGCAAAGTAGGCGGCAAGGAATTCCATAGCTTGGCCACTCTCTACTGCTGCAATGTATAGACACTCTTCTTGTGTAGTGCTTAGCATTCTATTGTAAGAGTAACCCAGAACTGCAATGGATAAGTCAATGGAGATGGCAAGGTCTAAGGTGAATCTGAGATTATTTTCAATTCCTTCCCAGAGGCTACTGATTTTCGGACATTCCCAAACAATGTGTGACCAGGTGCCACCGTTCTCTTTTGTGCAGCGGAAACACCTGTCCTCGATTTGTGGATATATATTATATAGGAAAGAAGGGGTCCTATAGATTAGTAATTTTGAGTAGAATTGCATACGCTTAAAATTTGCGCCTCTTAATGTTGATGCGTTAAGTTTCTTAACTCTGCACCAGGTTAATTTTGAGACCTGCATCTCTTCCATTTTTCACCATCTATCACAAATTTTTTCATATAGGGGAAGAGACTTATTTTCTTCAAAGATTTTAACCCATGCGCTAACCATCCGTTGTGACGGGGGAATCAAAGGCTTCGCTGATACCTGGTCTAGAAGATACGCTTCTTTCAAAAAGGGTTTTATTATAATAAATTACCATTTTAGCATTACTTTAGAGTTTAGGAGCCCCATTTCAATCTCTGACCATGACTTCCAACAGTTGCCTTTAATAAAATCCCGAATCTGTACATGCTCATTTTCTTCCCATTTTTTAAAAATACTAATCTCTAAAAGACATCTCGCCCCCATGTAATATGGGACAGCCTAGTCGAACTGTTAATTTTTGGAATAATGTAAAATGATAAAAATTGAGATTTTTGCTTAAGTACCCATTGGAGAGTCTTGTATCGTACTTTCTTAGGGTATTTGATAATTCTTGTGGGGTCAACAATATTATACTTCTTTAGGATCTTATTTATAAAAAATGTATCTGCCTCCAGGGGGTCTAATAAGAAAAATCTGGAGCTATAGTGTGCGAAGGTCGCGTGATAGTAGTTCCTAATATTTGAAAGGGACAGCCCTACTTCTGCAACAGGGTAGATTAAAATGCTCATTGCCAGTCTTGGTGTCTTACTAGACCATACAAAAGAAGAAAACATGCTATTTAACTATTTTTTTTAAAAAGCTGCTCGTAGTGCACATGGAGCGGCGCTAAAAAGGAAGTTGAATAGTTGAAGAATAGACATACGAATTAGTGCCACTCAACTTAATATTTATAGTGGGAGCAGGTTCCATCGTACCAACAGGCATTTTACTGTTTTAAGCAATGGTGTGTAGTTCAAATGAAATATGTCTTCTACTTTCTCCGTCACGTAGATCCCTAAGTATCTCTTTGGGCGAGTGTTATAGACAGGTCTAAACTCTGGCAATAGAGAGTCGATGGAACAATTGCACAATATAATCTCTGTTTATTTATTTTATAGCCTCCTATTGCTTGGAAGTCCGCGAAAATCCTCATGATTTCCTCCAGGGTGTCTGATTTAGAATGTAAAAAGAGAACAATGTCATCAGCATACAATTTTATATTTGTCATCCCGTGAACAGGGACCATGTACGCCTTTTTCTGTCTAATTGCTATTGCTAGGGGCTCTATAAATAACGTAATAAAGATCGGAAAAAGAGGACACCCTTTTCTAGTGCCTCTGTTTATTAGACATGTGCCTATTAATTAATTTGTGCCTGTGAGTACGTGTATAGCCGATTAATTGTATAAACTCCTCTTGGAAGCCAAACTTTTCCATATTTTAAAACAGACATTCCCAAGAAACTGAATCGAACGCTTTTTCAGCGTCTATAAAACAAACCTGGGCCTCAGTCCTTTTTATATAACAAAAAAAGCCAGTGCTTCTAATAAAAAAAATCGTATTGGTATGGCGCTGTCTCTCAGCTACAAAGCCACACTGGTCCGTATCAATAAGTGAGCCTGCCATTCTATTTAGCCTATTAGTGGCAAGATTTGTAAAGATTTTGTAGTCAACATTAAGAAGGGTAATGGGCCTAAAAGAATCAACATTCTCGATATCTTTATCCTTCTTAAGGATGCTAACCACTACTGCTGTGCGGAAAGATAACAGAGGGTCACCCCCTTTCAGAAGATGGTAACCAAGTTTTAAAAAGTCAATATTGAGAATTGAAGCAAATCTTTTAAAAAATTCTGCGTAAAAGCCATCTTCACCAGTTGCTTCACAATTAGGCAAAGAGCTTATGACTAAGTCAAGTTATTCCTTCGTGTAGTCAATTAGAAATTCCTCTTGAAAGTTCCTATTTAAGTTAGGAACTGGCAAATTGTGGAGAAAAACGCAAATGGATTTGGAGGATGCATGATGGTTTGATTGATAAATTCTGTTATAGTGCTTAAGAAAGGTCTCTCCTATGTCCAAAGTTCTGGTTGAACGTGTTTTAGTGATTCATCCCAGATGCTCTTAATCCTGTTACGCACCTGTTTCTCCTTTGCCTGCCATGCTAAAAGTTTCCTTGTATATTCACTCTCCTCATAGTCTGTCTGGAGGTAAGTCCTGCTTGCCACCTCTCCCAACCCGTAGTAAAATTCTCTCATTTGTGTTTTTGCTTCTAGTAACTCTTGCTTAGTGTTTGAATACTTTTTCATAGTATACTCCTGATTTGCGTGGGCAAGTCTTGTTTCGATGGTCATTCTTTCCGCTTTTTTGGCCCTTTGTTGCAGGATATCCTTCAAGGTGATTGTACCCCTTAATGTGGCCTTAAATGCATCCCAGATTACATTAATTGGGGCGGAATATTTATATAAAAAAAGGTACTAATTTTGTTATTTATTTCTGTGCACGACAGTTAATTTGCTAAATTGAGTTTATTAAAATACCATCTTCTTGATGCATTTTCGTTCATGCTCCCAACAGCGATTTCCATTTTGATTAAAGCATGATCCGAAAAAGCATTTAGAATATGATCGTATTGATTAACTAAAAGATTATGTGAGGTCAGAAAAAAGTCTATTCTGGATGCTGAGTCATATTTTGCCGAATAGCATGAGTACCCACACTTATCTGGATTTTTAAGGCGCCAATTGTTTACAATATCTAAATCAGTTTTACAACTTGACAGGGCGATGGAGACTTGAGGTTTATTTTGTTTTCGTTCTATGTTTGTCGAATCAACTAAAAAGGGCTTGAAAAAAGTTAAACTCGCCTCGCCATATAATCTGTCCATGTATGCACGATAAAGCTTGTTTTAGTTGTAGAATAGGGAGTGGATCATCAATGACAGGTGCATAAATTGTGGCCAGTATAAGGTTTAACTGATTTATTTTTCCATGGATAGAAGTCCATCTTCCGCCCGGGTCTGAGTGTGATGCATTAACATGAATTGAACATGCTTACCTAAAAAAATGCCCACAGCCCTCCCAGTTCTTAAAAATTGTACTAGCATTGGATAAACTTCGGAAATGCGTTTCTTGAAAAAAAAATAACATCAGGATTGTGCCCCTTGAGCCAGCTCTGAATTGCATAGGACCTACGCCTATTGTTAAGACCATTAGCACTAAAAGACAGAATTGTTAGTTTATTCCTATTCATCATTTTTATACTTTGTCAGGTGTTTTAAAAGGTATGCCTTAATGCTTTGTGAGTGCCCGAAAAAACACCTAAAAGTGCCTAATGTGCTTAAAGTGACTTGTGCTGTCAAAAACAGAAACCAAAAGTATAATAGAATATTCATCAGTTATCTACGTAGAGTCTGAAAACTTGGGCATCATCTAAAGAATAAAAATACATATCTTATGATACCATATCAAACATACCTCTTTGACCCTAGAGGTATGTTCGATATGGTGCCATAAGATATTGTCTGAGTACTTACTCACTACAGATATGTATTTGTATTCTTTCGACGATACCCATGTTTTCAGACTCTACGTTAGAGGTCCTATAAGGCCACTTCCTGGCAGATGGCAATCTAATGTGCACATTTTGTATTGAGCAGCAGGTCTTAATAGCACCTGTGATATAACGTGCAATATACCATAGATACCTAAAATACCTTATATAAATTACCATGTATCTGACAGCATAACTTCCTAAAGAACAAGTTACTTACCTTCGGTAACACTTTTTCTGGTAGATACAATATCTACCTGTGGATTACTCACCTTGTGAATATCCCCCTTGCGTCAGCAACATTCGGAAATTCTTTTCGTAGCTTCGCGCCGACGTGGACTTGGACGTCATAGAGGCACGGCATCACTCGCGACTCCGCTGACGTCACCGACGCCCATAATAGGCCCACGCTGGCGTGATGACATCAGTTCTGCCCTTTTTTCCGTGCCTTCGAGGCACACGGACGGACCAATGACAGTAGATATATACATAGTATACATAGTATACAATAGCCAAGGTAAAATACACAGTACAAAGTAAATATAAGAAAACATTTGAAATAAAACATTTTCCTTGACCATAAAATATTTACAACACAGATTCTCTGGTATAGAAGAGCGAACAATGGGGAGGCGGGTGGGTCAGTGAGGAATCCACAGGCAGATATTGTATCTACCAGAAAAAGCGTTACCGAAGGTAAGTAACTTGTTCTTCTGATAGATACATCTGCTGTGTGGATTCCTCACCTTGTGAATAGAGTCCCACAGCAGTCCCCACTCCCGGAGGAGGGTGTCCACTCTTCTAGACCAGGAAATCCTGGAGAACAGAGCGTGCAAAGTGACCGTCCCTCCTCACTTCGGAATCCAAGCAGTAATGCTTCGCGAACGTGTAGAGGGAAGACCAAGTTGCCACCCTACAAATGTCCTCTACAGGAACACCTCTAGCCAATGCAGAGGTTGAAGATTTAGCTCTTGTAGAATGAGCCCTTATACCCTCTGGAGTTCCTTACCGGCCAAAGAGTAGCAGATCTTTATACAGAGGACGATCCATCTTGACAAAGTTCTTTTATGGACCGCTCTTCCTCTCTTGCAGCCAGCAAACCCAATGAAGAGCTGGTCATCCAACCGACAGTCTTTAGATCTGTCCAGATAAAAGGACACCGCCCTTTTGGGGTCCAGACGGTGTAGTCTCTCCTCCTCTTTGGAAGGGTGAGGGGGAGGATAAAAGGTAGGGAGGGTAATGGATTGACCAAGGTGGAAAGGAGTCACCACCTTAAGCAGAAAAGCAGCCCTGGTCCTAAGAACCATTCGATCAGCATGAATGGTCAAGAAAGGGGGCTTGGAACTAAGAGCTTGAAGCTCACTAACCCTCCTTGCCGAGGTTATTGCAACGAGGAAAACTGTCTTAAGAGTCAAAAGCCTCATAGGACATTTATGAAGAGGCTCAAAGGGAGCACCCATCAAAAAGGTCAAAACAAGATTTAAGTCCCACTGAGGCACAATAAAAGGAGTAGGAGGGAACTTATTTGTGAGGCCCTTCAAAAACCTTAAAACTACAGGAGATTTAAAAAGAGATGGCTGGTCAGGCAATCAGAGAAAAGCCGACAGCGCTGAAAGATAGCCCTTCACTGTGGCAACAGCAAGACCCTGCTGCGCCAGAGAAAGGGCAAACTGGAGAACATTAGACAAACGGGCTCTCAAAGGGTCTATAGATCTCTCCCCACACCAAGCGACAAATTTTGACCATCTAAGGGAATAGATGGACTTAGTGGAGTCACGCCTGGCTGACAAGATGACATCTACCACGTCAGGCGGGAGAGAAAAAGAAATCAGGTTGCCCCGTTCAATCTCCAGGCATGAAGGTGTAATGTCTGGAGGTGGGGGTGTAGAACCTGCCCATCCATCTGAGAGAGGAGGTCTGCCCTGAGAGGGAGACGGAGAGGCGGGTGAGAGGAAAGGTGGAGAAGATCCGTGTGCCACACCCTTCTTGGCCAATCCGGGGCGACCAATATGACTTGGGCCCGGTCTTGGCGAATCTTCCTCAGAACCCGAGGAATCAAAGGTATGGGAGGAAACGCGTAAAGGAGTTGATTTTCCCAACTCAACTGAAACGCGTCCCCCAAGGCTCCTTGCATCGGATACTGGAGACTGCAGAATGACGGGCAGTGAGCATTCCCGCGAGTGGCAAACAGATCCACATGAGGAGTTCCCCACATCCGAAAGATGTTGAGAACAACCTCTGGATGGAGCCTCCACTCGTGGTCGGCCGAGAACTGACGACTCAGACTGTCTGCTCGCACGTTCAGAACCCCGGCCAGATGATTTGCCATCAGACAAATCTGATGGTCCTGAACCCAAGACCAGAGCCGCAGAGCCTCTCTGCAGAGACACTGCAACCCTACTCCTCTCTGCTTGTTGATGTACCACATCGCAGTCGTGTTGTCCGTCAGGACTTGCACTGACTGACCGCGAAGGGAAGGGAGGAAGGCTTTGAGCGCCAAACGTATCGCCCGCAATTCTAGAAAGTTGATGTGAAGCAACCTTTCCTCTGGAGACCAAAGACCCTTGACCTCCAGATCCCCCAGATGAGCACCCCACCCTAGAGTGGATGCATCCGTTATCACCGTGGCCACCGATGGAGATAGATGGAAAGGCTTCCCTTGTGACAGATTGCCTTCCACGCCCCACCAAGATACATCGCTGCAGCCTCTCTGGAGATCCTCACTGACTCCCTGAGATCCCCTTCGTGTTGAAACCACTGCCTGCTGAGGCACCACTGGAGCGCCCTCATATGCCAGCGTGCATGGTTGACCAGCAGAATGCATGAAGCCATCAGACCGAGCAGACGAAGGACCTTCAGGACTGGAACGACCGCTCCATTGAAAAATAAAGGAATCATTTCCTGTATGTCGCGAATCCTTTGAGGAGGAGGGAATGCAGGACACACAGTAGTGTCCAGTACCGCACCTATGAACAGGTTGCACTGGGAGGGCACCAGGTGAGACTTGGGTACATTTATTGAAAACCCCAAACGGTATAACAACTGAGTTGTATCCTGCAGATGCTGGAGCACTCTCTCCGATGACTCCGCTTTGATCAGCCAGTCATCCAAATAGGGGAATACCGGAATCCCCGACTTCCTGAGATGTGCAGCCACCACCGCCATCACCTTGGTGTAGACTCGAGGCGCAGTAGTAAGACCAAACGGAAGGACCGCAAACTGGTAGTGCTGCGACCCCACCGTAAAACGGAGATACTTTCTGTGCGACTTCAGGATTGGGATGTGGAAATACGCATCCTGCAAGTCGAGCGACACCATCCAGTCTTCTTCCAGCAGCGCTTGAAGAACCTGTGCAAGGGTGAGCATCTTGAATTTCTCCTGTTTCAGATACAGATTCAAGATCCTGAGATCCAGGATTGGACGAAGTCTGCCATCCTTCTTGGGGATCAGGAAATACCAGGAGTAGCATCCCCGACCCATTTCCTGCTCTTCGACCACCTCTATCGCACCCTTTCTTAACAAAGTCTGTACTTCCGACTGCAGAAGCAACAGATGTTCCTCCGTGCAAAACCCTTGGCAAGGAGGGTAATTGGGAGGAAATTCCCCAAAAGGAAGGGCATACCCATTTTCTACGAGATTGAGAACCCAAAGATCTGATATAACCGATTCCCAATCCCGTAGAAAGTAGGTAAGCCGACCCCCCACTGGACCCACATGATCCTGAATGGCGGATCTAGGGCTGCTTTTCTGTGGCTGGGGGGTTGAAGGAGGTGGAGGAGGAAGAGGTTTGACGTCCTCGAAGACGACCCCTTTGCTTTCCTCTGTATGACCTGTACAAGGTGTTCTGCTGCTGCTGCTGCTGTTGTTGCTGCTGCTGACCTTGTCTAAAGTTCCGAAAGGAAGAGCGTCCAAACCCTCTGAACTTTTTGGTCGATGCACCTCTAATTTGAAGGCCCAAAGATCTGGCAGTAGCTCTGCTATCTTTAAACCTTTAAACCTTTCGAGGGCTGTATCTGCTTTCTTGCCAAATAGTCCTTCTCCGTCAAAAGGCAGATCCAAAAGCGCCGCCTGAACATCAGCAGAAAAGTCCGAGGACTTTAGCCAAGCCGATCTTCGTGTAGCAACTGCAGTAGCCATAATCCGAGCCACAGAATCAGCCGTGGCAAGACCGCTCTGAATTACTTGACGCGCCGCTGCTTGGGTGTCAGACAACACCTCCTCGAAATCACTCCTGTTCTCCTCAGGGATCTTAGGAGCCAAAGCACGCATTGAGTCCATAAGTGCTTGCACATACCTCCCCATGAGACAAGTGGCATTCGTAGACTTCAAGGCCATACTAGCAGATGAGAAAGTTTTCTTGGCCACCTGATCTTGTTTTTTAGCCTCCTTGTCCCCAGGAACTTGGGGAAAAGCACTTATAGACTTCTTAGAACACGCAGCCTGAATCACTAGGCTCTCTGGAGAAGGGTGAGATGTTAAGAAAGCAGGGTCCTCTGGAGCTACCCTATATCTTCTAGCCACACTCTTGGATACAGTAGGAGCAGAGAGCGGCTTCTTCCACACCTCCATAATGGGCTCAGTTAAAGCCTCATTAAATGGAAGTAAAGGCTCCACAGCCGAACTCGGAGAGTGAAGAACTTCTGTTAGAAGGTTTGACTTAAATTCAACTGTTGGTAATGTTAAATTTAAAATACCCGCAGCCTTCCTCATTACCACATGATATGGCTGGACATCCTTTGAAGGCGCATCATGTCCTGAGGGCAATTCCCACTCCGGGGAAAAATCCAGGCCACTGGCATCAGCCAGCTCTTCAAAACAATCTTCTCCCAGCTCACCCTCTTCTAAGTCAGGGCGAGAGTCGGCATAACTTTGTTCCTCCAAGAGACGTTGAGCTTCTCTTCTGGACCTCTCCTTTACGCGCCTCCGCATCGGATCCATCAACGACTCTGACGGAGTCGGAACCGACGTCAGTACCGACTTCGATGGCCCAGATGTATGCTCCTGATGTCTACTCGGAGCAGGCAACTTCGGCATTGGAGTCGTCGACTTCGGACGAGTCGGTGACGACCTCGGCGGGGCCGGAAACTGCCACGGCGTCGATGGGGCTGGCATAAACGGCATGAATGGAGCCGGGGCATATGAATGAGGAACCCCCAAATTAAATGCCAGAGGACCCATGGGACCCGAAAGTGCACCAGAGGGGTACCACGCCCTTGAGAACACAACATACATAGCGTTTAAGAACGCTGAAGGGTCTTGGCCCAGTGCTGGAAAAGGTGGTTGAACACCCTCAGGCTGACCTCGAGGTGGGATCGAATACGGTTCAACAAAATGCGCAGATTCTTCAACCTCCACAGGGACTACCTCTTCCTCCTCTCGAGCCGGTGAAGGCGCCGGAGATGGATTGGACTCCGGAGCCGGAGAGGGAACCTTCGACCTCGAAGGCGAAGCCTCACCTTCCTGATCCGGAGTCTCCTGCGGCGGGACTACCTGCCAACGAACCCTCCTGGGCGACCTCGACCTCGAGTCCGACTTCTCACCCGAGTGACGTCGAGACTCATGTCTCCTCTTCCTGTGCTTCTTCCTTGACCTTGAAGCATGGTCCGAAGAAGACTTTGAGGCCGAACCCTCACGAGATCGGGACCTCGACTTCGACCTCGACTTATTCTTCCTCGAGCGAGATCTTGATGTCTTCTTACCCTTGTCGGCCTTAAGTTTTGCCACAAGTAGCTTAGTTTCCCTTTCCCGCAGGGCCTTCGGATTCATCTTATGACATGATGAACATCCATCCACATCGTGATCGGAGCTTAAGCACCAAATACAGTCCTCGTGCGGATCCGTGATGGACATCATTTTTCCGCACTCCCTGCAGGGCTTTAAACCGGTCTTCTTCGACATCCTATCGAAACAAAGAAGCAGGAAACACAGAGAAACGAAACAAAGAAACAGTATAGCTACTGAGATTCCCGAAACCGTTAGTGTCGACGACGCGGAAAAAAGGGAACTGATGTCATCCCGCCGGTGTGGGCCTATTATGGGCGTCGGTGACGTCAGCGAAGTCGCGAACGATGCCGTACCTCTATAACGTCCAAGTCCACGTCGGCGCGAAGCTACGAAAATAATTTCCGAATGTTGCTGACGCAAGGGGGATATTCACACTGGGCCCGATTCACAGAATCAACTTAAGACTAAATCCTAAACTTACTACTATTTGGTATTCACAGAATGCACTTACTAGTTGCGGGATTCACAGAGTGAACTTACTACTTTTGGGATTCACAGAATGAACTTACTACTTTCGGTATTCACAGAATAGATTTAAGACTACTAACTTTAAGTCTGAACTCGGGCCGTAAATTCCAGCCTGGAGGCGGAGCTTCCGGCTTGGGGGCGGAGCTTGCAGCCCGGAGGCGGAGCTTCTGGACCAGAGGTGGAGCTTGCGACTTGGAGGCGGAGCTTCCGGCTCAGAGGTGGGGATTTAGCCGTGGCTGAAATCTCCACCTCTGGGCCGGAAGCTCCGCCTCCAAGCCGCAAGTTCCGCCTCCGGGCCCCAAGCTCCGCCCCCAAGCCTGAAGCTCCGCCTCCGGGCCGGATTTATGGCCCGAGTTCTGACTTAAAGTTAGTATTCTTAATTCTATTCTGTGAATACCGAAAGTAGTAAGTTCATTCTGTGAATCCCGAAAGTAGTAAGTTCACTCTGTGAATCCCGAAAGTAGTAAGTGCATTCTGTGAATACCAAATAGTAGTAAGTTTAGGATTTAGTCTTAAGTTCATTCTGTGAATCGGGCCCAAGGTGAGGAATTCACACGGCAGATGTATCTATAGAAAAGCCACTTCCTAGAAGATGGCCATCCAATGTGCACATTTAACATTAAGCAGTAGATCATAATAGCAGCTAAGATGTAAAGTGCAGGAAAACATAGATACAAAAGATACCCAAAGTGAATTATCCACATAAAGTGTATAGTATGTTTCAGTATCTGAAAAAAATATAGACCGTATATAGACGTTTTCTCTGTAATGATTATACAAATTCTGAAGCAGTAAAACTTTGCCCAAGAACTCTCACAAGAGATCTTGTATCGATTCATTGTATAGTATGAAGCCAGCTTAAGACTACAGTGTCTTTTCTCTTATGCAGCACTCCGATCTTCCAAAAAGGTTTGCGCTTCAGGTATGTCCGTGAAGATAAAGAATTTTCCTTTAGCCGGGACTTTTAATTTGGATTGTTGAACAACTGATGCTTGAGCTCCTTTAGCCTTAAAGGGGTCAATCATTTTGATAAAATCCTTCCTTCTATGTGCTGAGGCTGCGGACATATCAGAAAAGATTCTGAAATGTTGAATCTCAGGAGTAGAGAATGATCTCTTTGCAATTGCTGTTTTTAGAATTATTTCCTTCATTCCGTAGTCTGAAAAGTTCATTACACTTGTACGTGGATATTTGGCATTCAGATATTTCTGTGCAGGAACTGTGGGCTCTGGTGAGATCTCCTTATAGCTCTTGGATTACCTTCTTCAGAAGTGTCTAAGACCACCCCACCATATCAGCATTCTCCATGCATTCTGGAATTACGACCAAACGCAGATTGGATCATCTATTATAATTCTCCAGATGTTGGAGTTTTAGCTCCATCTGGCGTTTATTTTTATTTAGCACATGAAGATCCTTTTGCATAGCTGCAATATTGTCCTCTAGGTCAGAAACACGATTCTCAACTTCTTTAATCTTTTTTGGGATGTTAAATAAGTTCTCCTCAAGCTTGAACAATCTATCATGCAGCTGTGAGATTTCAAGTGCTTGCAAAACTTTAAAGTCTCTTAACTCTTGTAAGATCGTTGTGAGAATACTTTTTATTGATGAAGTTGGTGGGTCTAGATCCAGTTCAGACTTAAATGAGGACTCAGACGCTGGTACATCTAGAATAGTTTGAATGCCATAGAAGATTCACCCTTGAAAGAAAGCCTGATTAGATTGAAGATTCCGGAAGAATATTGAGGAGGGAGAGAGTATGAGCGAGGGATGTGTTCCGGTGCATCAGGGTTCTAGAGACATTTAGTAATTATTATTGTGTCCTAATCCTGTCCTACAGTCTTTGTCGTCTGATCCTTTATCAGGAGAACTTCGCCAGTCCTTTGGCCAGAGGGTTGGGTTTTACCGTTTCACCATTAGGTAACTATTATTCAGTCATAAATTTGCATATCTTTTGCAAATGTATGTTTTATTATGTCTTTTGTGTCTCCATCTATCCACTCTCAATGCATTAAATTGTTGAATGTGTCTGTGAATTGAATGTATTTGATAAATGGAATTTTCTCTCCCATGAAAGTTGACAGAGTTTGCACTGTGAATTTGTACAAATGAACGTTCTCTTCTGACTGAGATTTAGATAAAATTAATTGAATCTTAACCAAGAGTCTGCGGTTATTTCATTAAGATTTGTAAGATAGTTAGATAATTTGTTAATATCACCATCAACTTCTCAACTAATGGTCCATTGACCAAAGGAAGAGAGTTGATCTGTGAAGATTAGTTAGGCATTGACTAATCAAGATCAAAGTGAATATAAAACTTGACACCAAGCAAAACAGTCAGGGAAGATGTATGTGTATGTATGTCCATTAATTGCCTTAAGGTAAATGGCAATAAGACCGAGGTGCTCGTGGTGGGGAGGAGTCCATCTGTCTGGTCGTCGGCGTGGTGGCCCCCATGCCTAGGGGAGTCTCCCGTGCCACGTCAGGAAGTCAAAAACCTAGGTGTCTGGCTCGATGCTGACCTGTCTTTTGGACCCCAAATAGATCGGGTGGCGGGTGTATGTTTCAGCATTTTAAAAACTTTACGGCAGGTTCTTGCTCTCCTTCCTATGTCCGCCCGGAGAACGCTGGTTCATGCCCTCGTCACATCGCGCCTAGACTACGGCAACCTACTGTACCTTGGAGCGACCGCTAAGGCAATAAACCGCCTCCAGGTATTACAGAACGCGGCAGCCCGCCTCGTCTTAAAAATCCCCAAAAGATCGGATTCCAAAGCTGCCCTTCAGACCCTCCATTGGTTGCCAGTGAGAAGCAGAGTGGAATTTAAAGCCCTCTGTACTTGTCACCGCATCCTCGCCAAGAAAGCACCAATACCACTTCAGAACCTAGTCTCTAGGTACGTACCATCACGCGCTCTGCGCTCTTCTCACAGAGGCCTACTAGAAGTCCCTAGGGTTAAAAGGGCCCGAATGGGAGGACGCTCTTTTCGCCACTTGGCAGCAAAGAGTTGGAATGCCCTGCCTCCCAATCTCCGCCTTGATTCTTCCGAATCCAGCTTTTGGAAGAACTTAAAAACACACCTATTCTCAAAATAATCGTGCTTTCTTCTTGCTTCTACTCTGAGTTCCTCCTTAGTTGCAGCGGGGGGACACGCTTCTGCGTAACCAAGCGCTTTACAAGCTTCCCTATATATATATATATATATATATATGTAGGCCCATGAAAAATATTGTTGATTGTAAAATGTTCATCCTGCCCTTTTGGTGTAGGCTGTGGTCAAACTTTACACCAGGTCAGAGCAGGTGTTAATTTCATGCAGCTAATGCACCTTATCGCATGTTTTGTTATCTTCTCGCCTATCTGGCTGGTCGTTGAGAATGTTGCGGAGTGGTGTTGTCGCAGCTTTTTGCACGGGAACGCCTACTCTGCATCTCATTAGCGATAGTGGCGGGGGTCATCTGTGACAATGTTTTTTTGCGGTTGCTATCACGGGTAAACTGGTGATATGGGCTATTATCACCAGCTTGTGAATGGGGAGATAAATTTATCGCAACTTTGGGTGCGATAAAGCGCTGATAGCTCGGCGATAGCTCCTTGAGAATATGCCCCAGAGTTTTCTAGTGGGAATGTGGAATTTAAGGCGAGGGTTGATGTAGGCAGGTCCGAGGTTGTGTAGGGCCCTGAATGTGTGGGTGAGGAGTCTGAAGAGGAATCTCTTCTACACTGGGAGCCAGTGGAGTTTTATGAGGTGGGGGTGATGTGGGTGCAACACGGGGGGGTCTAGGATGAGTCATGCTGAGGTGCTCTCGATGGTCTGGAGTCTTTTGATGAGGTGTGCGTTGATTCCTTAGTAGGGTTCATTTCTGTAGTCAAGTCGACTGTCTGGTACTTTGGGGGAATCGCTCGAAGATCCTGCATAGCATATATTCATACTCCGTAGTCTGAATAATCTGAGTATTCGTAGTCCGACTCATCATTACCCTCAAGTACATAAACCCAGTGCTCAAATAGTGAATCAAGCAATACAGTAATGTATAAGTATGTTAGGTCAAATCTGTAGTAATGGAAGTATTACGTTGATGTTGGCTGCCATTGGCAAGCTTATGACATGGTGAGTTTTGTTCATTTAAAAAGGAATGCTTCAGGAACTCTTGAAAAAACACTGGGTCCTCTGTGGGTGATCACAGTGAAAGGCCACAACTAGTATTGCTCTCTATTTGTTATTGTAGAGTCCTCTTTCTTCTCTGTAGACCAATAGAATGTACATTTCTAAGGGTTACGCAAAACAAAGTCAAGTGTGATCCGCAGGTGTCCCATACAGAAATCAATCAGAATTGAGTTGGTATGATTATCACAGAGGCAACCAAACACACTATCCCTAAATAGGTTTGCTTTATGAGTGGCAAACATTGAGTACAGAGATCAAGGGTGGTACGCTTGCATGCTATTACATACAGGATAAAACTAACAAATAGCCAGTAGCGGTCGGCAGTAGGAGTTACTGCAGGGCGGTGACGTGGGCAGGGGGAGGGGCAGGGTGGGGGGGGTAGTAATGTATGGATTACGTAGTTTTACAGGTAAGTAAGCATTTAAATAAATAAAACGAATTTCGTTGCACGCACTGGATCACATTTGGTGATGCAGTGCGCGCAACGAAATTCGTTTTATTCATTTAAATGTTTACTTAGCTGTTAAACTCCATAATCCATACATTACTACCCCACACCCTGCCCTTCCCCCTGCCCACGTCACCGCCCTGTAGTAACTCCTAATGCCGACCGCTACTGCAAATAGCATTGTACTCCAATGCAGTTATGTGAGTTTGATTGGACGATTGAAAATGGGTTATTTTTCATCAAGATTTTTGGTAAAATTACAGGTGAAAAGATACTGTGCTTGACCCCAACATTAGGTAATAGCAACCGGTCTTATGTTTTTGATGTTACAATTTCCTGTACAAAGGATTATGGCTAAATGGGAATGGGCTAACACAATAGATTTTCCCATCTAAATTGTAGTTAAGGGGACGTAAGACTCTGTCTTTGTTACCCTAATGTGCCTCATTTGTTATTGGAGAGAAAGAGATATCATCTGCACTTATTTCAGTATGTTTTTAGACAAGTTAGGTGTGCTAAAGATTTTTGTGGCTGAACAATCAATTTACTCATGTGTCTCTCAACAAAATAACAGAGGTGGCAGGTGCATTTCTTATGGAACATACAACTGAGACTTCAATGTCACAAACATAATAGAAATTCCACCCCTGCACATGCTTTAACTTCTGCAATGCAACCCCTAACACCTGATGGCAGACATAATTGTCCAATTTAATCTAGAGGAATTTTGAATAATTTCACTTTTGAAGATTGACTATTTTGAGTGCAGTATTTAAATGGTTTGCGGAACTCACATTTTTGCCTCAGTGTTTGTAGTATTAGCAAATCATCTTATTTTCTTTAAATATACTGTGTATGTGATTCACAGAAACCAAACAGTAACTCCTCCATTTACTGGCTTAGGTGGGCGACAGGCTTGTATGACTAATGCATACAAGAGTGCATGTGTTAGGCAGATATGCTCTCTCATTACCTGAAACACAACTATAAAGTGCAGGTAGTCACTTTCCAAGAATACCTATTTACTATTGAGAAAGTTTGTTATTGTACCGTTTTAAGCATTGCGCACCAGCGAGAAGTACAGGACATGAGTGATTACTGGCTTCTGATGGAAGGAAACTAATTCCAATAAAAGGTGGGTAACACAGGTATCACCCAGGTTTTCTAACTGAAACTTGTTGATTGTGGGCACACGTCCTCTGCGGCAAGGATGGGCTGGATGCCAACTCACACAATCTTCTATATGGTCACACCCATAGAGAAGGCCCTTGATCATTTACACACCGTGCAGATTTATAGTTTGGTTGCTCAGCTCCTATTTTCATATCAGTTTTCATGGCATGCAGAAATGATATTGTACTGTTCTCTTTCTTAAGTCTACATTGTTGACAAGTATTGAGTGGTCAGCTGTATTTAAAGCACCAATGTATTTTTAAATGTTAACCATATTCAAAGCCTTGCAGATCATTAACAACACATTTAGCTATAAATGAACAAACTCATATTTTCTTTAAATAGTTCAGGCGGGACTTAGGGGACAACCAACAATGCAACTAGCTATCCTACAGAAAAAAATAAGGAAGGACAGGTCTCTAAGGAGACCTACTTAGTAAAAGCCTAATTCATCTTTAGTTTTTGATATTATCATAAGTGAAGTTCCTTTGTAAGAGCAGACGTTCTTTGAAAAGAGAAAACAGTTTAATACATTCTGTAAGAAAAGAAAAAAGGAAATAGAGCTGACTAAAAGGAGGTAGGAACATTTATTTTTGTAGTCACAGATTCGCAATGTAGAGGGTAATATTGTGGGAGTTATTTACAACAAAAAAAATGAAAACTTACTGAAATGCAAAAGTGCTTCCAAAGAGTTTTTTAGCAGCTCTGAAATTGGATTCTTTGGCTGGTGGACTGCTTAGGAGCAAAAATTGGTGGGGAGTGTGCATAAACTTCAGTTGCTGCAAAATAAACAAAACATGAGGTTACCATGGCCTAGCAATTGATATTGGTCAAAATAGTATTATGATACATGCACCATGTAACAAATTGGGTTACTGGTTGAGAAGGGAGAAAAACTTTTCACGCAGCAACCACAATTCTTCTCAGGATGAAGTCAAGAGCAAATCCAAAATTAACCTATGCTCAACCCTCAAGTAGCATGGCACAGAGCAGTCATGTGTTACTCAGAGACAATGTTCAAAGGCATTTTGCAACACTTCAGCCAGCAACAGAGTGAAAACACACCACAAAGCGACCCCATACTATTTTAGAAAAACAGAGTCATTTAAAAAAAATAAAACAAGATGAAAACTACGAAAATTCAGTCAGTACTACTGGACTACTGGAGATATGCAATTCTATAGATTTTAGTTCAATAATACCAATAAAAAGTCCCAACTGTGGAAACCTGGTCGTGCCTCGACTGGGACAATGTCACAAGTTCAGGCCAACCGCTATAGAGCGAGCCCGGCTACAAGGACCCAGATAGTCCTACTAAACAAAGTACAGAAAATGCTGGTTTGCAGAGAGCTGCCGGGATACTCATCATGGATCCATCGCATAGCTGAAATGATGCAATGGTTCCGAAATGTAGCTAGTTTGCACTGTGAGTCCTGCGTCGATGTTGGGGATTTAATCGATGATGGCTTGTGATACGCAGTTCGGCATCAGGGACGCGTCACACAGTTGAAGCAATCCATCCGTTCAGAGGAGCTGTGATGTGGAGTCCGGCGTTGTCGTCGATGCTGCAGTCAACGAGGCATGTGATATTCTGCACCAAGGATGCATCATGCAGCAGCAGTTCTGAAGAGACTATGCGGGTCTTTGTGACCGGTCCAAACCGCGCAGCAGCAGCAAAGGGTTGCACTGGGTTCAGCATTGGGTTGCACCATGTAGCCAAGTAGATTCTTTGGTTCCGTTTGATCCACAGAGGCTGGCAGAGCACCTTAGACCCACTTCCAAGGGTCCAGGACTGGGGCCCACTTGGAAGAGTTGACTCACAGATGGAAGAGTGCAGGTGCTGGGTTCAAGGGTGTTGGAGCCTTCTGTTCCAGAGGCTCTACTCAGAAGGCCAGCCAACTAGCCCTTAGAGTCACTCTGAGGTCCTGGGTTCAACAGATGAAGGTCCAGTCCTTCCCAGTCAAGCAAGAGGGCAGCATTTCAGCACTGCAAGGAAGGAAAGTGACAGTCCTTCACTAGCACAGTAGTCCTTCTTCCTGACAGAGTATTTTAAGGTCCAAAAGTGTACTGAAGAGGTAGTATCTGAGGTCCGATATTTATATCTGGTGCCCACCCTCTTAAAGGTATGAGAAGCTTTGAGAGATTTCCCTTTGAAATCACTAGGCATTCAACCTTCCCAGTCCTGGCTCCAGACTAACTACAGGGGGTATGCTTTGCGTGGAGGTAGAACACAGCTAGCTCAACTGTAAGTAGGGCTGTGCCCAGCTCCGCCCTCCCATCCTGCCAGTGATGGCCCATCGAGGCACACCTAAACTCTCTATTGTGCATTGGTTTCCAAAAAGAACGGGATGGCCCCACACACCCCTTAGGTGTCATGCTTCATCATTGACCCGCCCGCCAGAGAATGCTCTAGTGGCGGGCGGCCTTTGTTATTAGAGGGACTGTCCAGGAATGTTTGTGAGGAGTGGGGGATCCTGATAGCTAAAAACCCCATACACATACCAGTGTTTTAAAGTCTGTCATTTATTAATGAGTGGTATAGAAATGATTAAAAGCAATTTTTGGACACTTGAGATTATGCGACTTGTGTCCTATCTAGATTAACATGTTTCAGCATGGCAAGGGCCCGCAGATGGGTCTAAGGCTTTCTTCAGGACTAGGATCCTGTATATCCCTTTTTGGTTCCCTGTTACAAGCATAAACACCCAATCAGTGTGTATGCAGACATACTATACCGGTTCCTAATAGCTGGTCGAAGTCAATGATAGGGTCCCTAATTTTGGGACAGATAAACTTCATGGAGGATTGGGAAGAGGGAAGCCTTGTAGTCGCACATTCAACAAAGGTCTCTCCCTGCTGATAGCAACTATTTGTGCGTCTCCGTCCTCCCGCTAGTAGTGTCTTTATTTCTATTCAGTTCGTTTTTGTAAACAACCAAGGACCCGCCTACATAAACCACCATCTGCACTTCCATCGACACCCCAGGAACTTCCACTCACAATACCTTGCCCTTGCTCAGAACCAACGCATTCGCTGCTGCCGTTTCAGAGGGTGCTCCTTCTCCCATCTTACGGCTAAAGCCTGAAACACCGCACCCCCCAATACACCCTTGCAGATTGACTTCATGAAGGGGCACAAGACGTGGCTTTCTGACTGAGACCTTCAGCCAGCACCTGGATACCCTCCCAGGTGACAAGCTGTGGTTTTACCGATAAAATGATAGCACAGTTTGACCCACATATTTTCATTATATTTTCACCCCCATCAGATAGGTCACACAAGAATGCCTTTCTTTTCTTGAAGTAATTCACATCTTTCCTTCCTGCTGTTTACCCCACATTTTAATTTTAGTGTTATTTGCTCTAACAAGACATCCATCTTTATCCATATTTGTAGGGACTTCTCCATCTTGGACCTACTGATAGCTCTTTCTGTTGCAACTCATTCCAACACTCAAAGTTATCATATCCATCTGGCAGTGCTGCTGTTCTGGACTGGTCCTATGTATGGTGCACCAAAGAGCCACTGTTTTCCCCTTTTCCACAATTCCTACTACTTTTTCTCATGTTGATCCATGGCTCCTCCAATGAGTTTATTTTTTATATGACAGGCTCTGATCTTCCCTTGCTTTCTAAACATTTGTTTAAATTAGTCCAAGTTATCTATCCTCCCGATTTATATAAATATGCAACTAAAAACATCAAAAACAAGATTTTGAGAGAATTCATTGAAACGCCAACAGCAGGTCAATATCACTGTGCCAGAAAGGGGAACGTCAAAACAGACCTATTTCTTTTAACACTCAAACTGCCCATTGGGTAGAAACCCATTATCAGGTTCTGAATATCTATTATACACCCTAAGGACAAAAGCTATTAGGTCTCCACCTCTCTCTCCTGAGAGATTAAGCTATCTATCAAGCTTCACAGAGTTACGCCTGGGTTCTCTCCCCAACAGTTTACACTTACTAACTATACTCCTCAACCATCTCGTGTCTCTTGAACAACCCCTTGTACTTCAGACCAAACAGGTAACATGAGGCCACTAATCTGGTCTCTACATCTTCAAGCACCCTTGTGTTCACTCCATCTACATAGTTCTCATTCAAGCTACTTTTCTCTCCCTTTACCTAATTTGGCTCTGCTGACCCCCTCCCCAGTTTCCTCCTGGACAGAACTTATCTCAATCCCTCAAATTGAAGTCGCACTCCCCCTGTCCTTTCCACATTTTTCTCTCTACCTACACCCTAATATCATCCCTCTCAAATATTTTGCAAGAAACATGTCTACTTCTTCTAATTTTAAGGATTCTCGAACGCACATGTGCCTTAAGGTGAATCCCCCATTTGCTACTCCACAGCTCAAACCTCAATTAAATGGAGAGCCTGGACTACTACATCCAGGGACTCTACTACTGTAATCCCATCTATCTTACTAAGGCACGACTAGACCTCAAACCTAACTGGCTAAATCAAATGTCTTTTAACAGATTATCAAACAAAGTGGTCTTCAGTGAAAGACATTAATGGGTGAGCTAGGCTATTTAAGAACATCCATGTAACTTGCCCCATAAAAGCCAGGTCTGCTCACGACAGGCACCTACAAGTACTTGTTGAAAGTTGTAATTGTAAACATTTTAACCCTTACCTTGACCCAGAAAACAATCCTATCAAGGAGACTGCATTATTTTTGGACACCAAGAATATAAACATTAACATACTTGAAAGTAGGGTGCAGGAAAATCTTCCTCGTATTGGAAATAGTCGTGACTTTAACTACAATTGTGTAAAAGTCAATCTTGAGGACTAAACACGTCTGAAAAGAAAGAAGAATAGACCGAAGACTTCTGCCCCCTGTTTCCATAAAACATATAAGGAAAAAGTATCTGAGAAGAATAAAGAATAATTGGAGTCAACCACCACTCTCCTTGTAATCAGACTTAAATTAGGACAGCAAGAAGATGCTATAAAATAATCACATCTGCACGCAAAGTCCGAACATATCAAATCAATTTTGGGCACCTCCAACAATCATGGAAACATATGTTAAAAGTAGCTGAAAATCCCAGTAACATAAAATCCAATTTCCACAAATCCAAAAGTGAAGATTATGTAATGTTCTTTGCTGAGACTGTAAGTCCCATCAAACACTCACTTCTTCCAATCCATCACCCTCGAGTCAATCACAAGTTGCAATGTCAAGATCAGATGACTGAGTGCCTGGTATGCATGCTGGTGGTATGTATATTCTTGCAACGGAGTATATACCGCCAAAAGAATGGTCCATTTGCCACATTTATATGTGGGCGGACCCTTGGTCTGGCTATGGGGGTGACTACTCTGTCACCACTCTACCGAAACCTCTCCGACTGAGTCAGGGTCGCTGAAAAACTAGCCAGGTGTCCGCCCACCCAATCAGGATGGGGGGGGGGAATATAGCCATTCTATTTTTACTGTCCACCACCACCAGGCAAACACTGGAGGTGAATGACAGTAACATGCAAATAATGCTCCGGCCGCAATGGGAGATGAGTTCTATGGAGATGGGAGCATTGCTTTCTTTTTTTCTAAAAGAAATACAAGTTTGGGCAATTTCTTTTGAAATGAAAACTGTTTGGTGCAGGGTTATGTCATGCTGACACAACCCTTCACCGAACAACCATTCTTTCCAATGCCTTATAAATGTCCCCATGCTTGGCAGTCATTTATAAATTTGGTGGGTGGGGTGCCTCCACCAAGGGGACAGATCATTTACTCTGCCCCCATGGAAGAACGACTGGCCATTTGCCACTACTTAAATTAGGCCCTCGACCTATTTCATTAAAATCTTGGAGAATTAGTTATTCAGAATTATAGTCAAAGTATAACTCCCACATCACTCTATTTACATATTGTTTGGAAATATTGACTATTCTGTTAAGTTTGTCACTTGCGCAAGTATATGGTCCCTGACTGTCTGAAAATTGGAGGAGTCACCTATTTTGAAGAAAACATCAGCAAATACTAATGTTCTGAACAATTTTACCTCATAGCAGGCCGACCTTTCTGAGAAAGCTGATAGAATTCTCTGTAGGCTTACAATTATCTTATCAGATCCAATTTAGCAATTCCCTAGACAATTTTCAATATGGATTCAACTATGGCAGTAGCACAGAAATAGTTATTCTACAAACTGCTGAACCACTCAATTTTTTCGACTGGAAACTCATGCCTACTTGTGCTTCTACACCTGTTGATTGCTTTCAAAACTGTTAATCTTATCCCTCTGACCAACATTCTGAAATAATGAATGAGCCTTGAAGATGTGATTCACCTTTTATTTGTCAAACACAGTTTGCCTCTAGGAAACATGTTCAACCATAAACACTTACTAGACACTAATGATACGCGTTATCAAATGCTCATCTCCTCTCTAGGCTCGGATGTTCAACTTTGTAGGATTCACTTTCCCCTATCTTGAGGGCTCAGCTGATAAGCTCTGCCAGAATCTCTTACATACAATCTCTTCCACTTTCCCTGGCACCCTGTATGGTACGGTCTACAGCACGAGGGGGCAGTTACGCTTGTGAAAGGCTTACTATACACCAGTAGTAATCACCCATTATCTGACTGCTGCTTTCTCTAGGAATCTGTTATTTGGTTGTTGATGAATGCACACAGTTGTGAAAGAATGTGATAATGTAGATTGATGATTCTGCCATGACCCAATGAAGTAGCTCAAGGCCACTGTGCCCGTTTGCTTTGTGTAGTTGTAGATAGTAAGTTAACTAAGAACTAGTATTTCAGTCATACTGATTAAATTACAAAGTTACGCCTGAAGGGGCTTTTGATACTGCAGCCTTTACATCTGTAACACTGTTATCTGGTTCACTATATTTTCAGACAATTGGCTTATAAACCCCTTTTGGACTGAGGAAACTAGTGAGGGGCTGCTAGGAATCACACAAATGTCAAGCAACTTTGAAGTTTATGAGGATAACCTGAAAATCTTACATAAAAGTGATAATGTCAATTTCTTCATTGAGATCTAACTGCTAACACTACACCTCACTTTGTAAATGTTGTTACAGACTTGGTTCAGGATCAAAGTCAAGGTAACTTCTAAATTTCTGAGGAGAAACATGTGTCTTTATATGCTCTAACTCATTGTAAAAGTCATATTTTTTCAATGGATGACCAGCATCCCTCCACTGAAGCTGTCAGAACCTTGGACTGCAGTGAATGAGGGACTATATTTTATCCCTCCCTCTCCTTCTCCTAGATCCCCCATCCCTGGCTCATAGTCCTTTAATTTACAAACTACCCCGTGCCCAATTACCACACTCAGTCTGCCTGCTGCTAATACAGAAGCAGACAACCACATTTAAATGTTTTTTCAGCCATTTCAAAATGGCCATATTGGAATGCTTCTTCTTAAGCTTTATGGAAAAGCAATTTATGATGGCTGCCATATATGCACACGCATGCCCCTGTATAACAAGTGAACCTGTTTGCTTTGCCAAAGCTTGTTAATTTTTGTCACAATTACAAAGCTGAATTTTGAAATACTAATTTGTTCTGCTAGTCCAGTCCATTTCCAAGTCCTCAGATAACAGGCTGTTTTTATTAAAAATGATTGTCCATTTAGCTCCACTGAAACCCTCACTGTAAAGGCTTTAAACGCTAGCATGGATACTGCTTATAAGCTGGCACTCGGGGGTAAATATTACATAGATTTCTCCATATCACCGCTCAGCTGGTCGACCACTCTTAACCATTCCTACCCACACCTGTCACTTGTCTTTCTGTCCTGAGCCTCCTTGTATCCTCAACTCAGCAATCTTCCATTTACCACTGTAAAACTTACCCTTTATACTGCAATTTAGCTCCACTACCCTTCTCGCCCATTTCTGCACTACTCTGAAACACCCAGAGAGTACATAGCTCCATTGCTTTGTAGCTATGTTTGTGCCACCTTAGGCGCTTACATATATACATCCTGGTGTGTCATACTCTACAATATCAATTCACAATTGTTGTTATCATCTATACATATTTTTAAAATGACAATAAAAAACTTACCCTGTTGACTGTCAATTTCACTATATGAGACCGGTTACTTGAAATTACCCTTAACACAAGAAAATATTACAAAGGTTATTAAATTCTCATTCACAAATTATATAAGACTACCAGTACCCAACAAATATAATCTGTAATTTAGAAAGGTGAACAGATATGTGATGGTACATCTATAAGTCTACAAAAACATCTTGCTTTCAGGTGAAGTCAAACTGAATTGCAAACCAACCAGGTGCCTCTGAATGCCAGGACAAGACCAATACAAGGCATGCAATGATAAACAGGAACTACTTTCAAATCCTCCCTGTGAAGGAATAAATACCTGTCTTTGAATGAGAACACTGTAATATTGAACAAGTGGCAGTCCATGAAAAGCCAGTCAATATTATAGCAGCAAAATACAATGGTATGCTGTGAAGTGAAGGTCGTATCTCAGTTAGGATGTATGTCATCACAACGCATGCTTTTACTACGCATGTTTTTACAACGCAGGTTTTACAACGCAAGTCGTTACAACGACTTGCGTGGGGGGGCACTGTATAGTGGAATAGTTTAATTTACTATTCCAACTCCAGTCCCCGTGGATAGTAGGGAAGGTTTTGGATAGTAAATTAAACTATTCCCTATTCTACAGCGCCCTCCAGCGCAAGTCGTTGTAAATCCTGCGTTGTAATGGTAGTGCATCGTAAAAGTTGCGTTGTGATGGATGTTTCCCCTCAGTTATGGACACATGCAGTCCAGGTGTAAATTCCTTTTTTATCTCGAGGCAGAAATTTTATAGGAGAGACATACAACCTCATCTACCATTTAGTGAGATGGAGGTAATGTTTCTACACTTTTGGATGTGAAAGAGTTGACTTGATTCTCAATAAGTTAGTTTGCTCTAGAAAGAACATAAAACAGTGTTGCACCCTCTTCAGCAGTGGTAAAGTGAAATAATGGGAGAATTTACATTTTTCCTTGTTGAAATAAATTGCAGAATTTATTTGCTGGACAAATTGTCTTACGAGATACCTGTACTATAACACACGGATGCCTGATGGTGCTACCTGTCTGATGTAGTAGTTTTATGATCACAAGTATTCATTCACACCACACTCCTTTTACCTCCTGCCACTAGCTTGAAGGTAAGAAGTGATTAGGGTTTCTGCAACCAACAGACGCATAAAGAAGTTGATGAAATATTGATGGGGACGACATACATTTTGTTAAAGTCTCTTACCAGACATACAAATAAATAACTTGCTTGTATTTTTAGCAGATTGCTATGAGCTGCATATTTGTATCTACTGCAGATCACAGAGTAATACTTAGAGAGATAAGCCTTGCCCAGGGCCCGTGCAAATGTGACTTCCTGTGCAGCCCAAGAATTATACCCCCATCTTTTGTACCCACAACATGCTTGATATAAAGCCCTTGATACCGTTCACATACTAATCTGATTTTAAAGATGGAAAAGCAGTTCTGTTAGTAATATTCTAATTTTGTATTAATACTTGATAATATTGCTAGATGTAATATGTACATTTTAAAGAAGTAATATAAGACCAAATTATTGAAAATCCCTTTACTGGAAAAATGAATTTGACCAAAAATACTAGGGGAAAATCCAATAAACAATTAAAAAACATGCAGGTAGAGAAGGGATGCAATGAAAAATATATATGGAAAAGTGAATGAAAACATATAAAAAGCTATTTTGAAAAAGAAGTAATTATGTCAAATTTTAAATAACTGTTTAGCTGAAACAGTTCTCAGAGTTGGCATTCTATGAATTTGTTTTTCTACACACTTGTGCAAATAATTCCAGATTGCTTATGTGGTATAATCATATGATCTTAAGAGCAATAGTAAGGATGAACCTTTCCATTTTTATCAGCCCTGCTTTAAATGTAAAGGGTACTGAAGACGTTTGTTGAGTCTATAGCATGCCTCTCCACAGGAAGATATGAAAAGCAACAAAAAAATTAACAAAACAGAAGCTTGATTTTTAAAAAATTTGACATCATCTGACTTTGTATGTATCTGAATGTAGATCATTATTGAATAGGTTATTGTCAGTGATTTTCAGGTACATTGGCCCAAAGAAGGCATCTACGTTGTGATATTCCTATCAACTGGTGTGATTGCAAATGAGCATCCATCAATTTGCATCTATACCTAATCTCTCCAAAGTATGCTGTGGGGATCAATGTGTAGATTTCTCCTATGGAACTTAATCTAAGATTTCATTTGAATGCCCTTCCATTTAAAGCAGGGGAGCCTGTAGATATGACTCTGCTGTCAGACCGGTGTTCATACACTTGGGGATACTGACCCTGAAATGTGTCCAACTTAACCAAGCCAAATGGGTTAGTCTCCTACAGTTAATTTCTACAAGATCTATCTAACCTCCACAAACCTCCCAGTGTTTTTGGCCTTCAGCTAAGAAGGTGTGATTAGGTATTTTTACCCAGTTGTAGTGGGCTTCAGACATAGTAAAACATCCTTTACGACAATTATTTTTTCACTAGTAATGCAGAGAGACCAGTGCATAAAAATAAGTCTGCCATGTTTCTTTCTACAGCTTGCATCCAGCTGTTTCTTTGCTGTGTCAGAAAGCTTTCTCTCATTATACCCCATAAGTCCTGCATAAATAATGGAATTACAATTAATTCCTCTAGTTTCTTTCTTCAGAGTGACCCTCTCCTTACCTACCGATCTCTGGATGTCTTCTATCGGGGAGTTTAACATCCTCTCAGTCTTACACCTGTCTCCCTTAATCTTGCTTTTTTATAATTCTGCCAATAGCTCTCACCTCATTTTATAGATAGAGAGGCCCTATACACTCCATACAGCAGGTCACATTCTATTTAAAAAGAGTAGTGAAAAACTCTTAAATCTGACTTCACTACTGGAAAGCCTACTCCTGCCTTAGGATAACACTAGGTTACCATATCACATTTAATAAATGATAATCTTTGTTTGAGAATAGGTAGAAATGTCATGTGTGGTGCCCAAGTAAATGTATTTTTTTGTAGTCCTCATATCACCGTAGCGTCTGCAAATCTCTAACTGCTCTATCTGTGCCTCTCGCAGTCTGCTGCATTCGCTCTTGGCTCTATCACTCTCGATTCCAGGTGGGGCCTTCACCACAGATAGCGTCTCGGTGAAATCATAGGTACTCCATATTGGATGATTGAATAAAATAATATCGATTTGGAAGTCTGCCAATTCTATACCATCTGATTGCATATTTAAATCTAGATGATATTGAGGACTTATTTTTTTATCTTTTTTTCCCCTGCTCCCCACCCTGTGTCTTCCCTCACCCCTCACCCCTTTTCCCATCACCCCTCACCTCTCCCTGGGCAACCATCCCACTACTGATAGGCATGGATGCCTAATGAGCTCCCAGGAGGCGAGATCAATTTTAAACACACTAATCCAACTCCCCCCAATGTCTTCCCCCCACCTCCATTTAATAGAGATCAAGAAACCACTCCTTTTTTTAATAATATCAATTAACCCATCCACTTTTTCTACCGAGCGATAGTTGTAGAAACGGTTGTTCCACATTATCCGAAGCATAGCCAGAAATTTCAATTGTGCTTCTGCTCCAAGTTTATTCAACTCCTCTATCCTCTTACTCAGTTCCTACCGCCTTTGATCAGTAGCTCAGGAGACATCAGATCTGATGGTGAATGAGTATGAACCAACTTGAAAGTGGTCATGCCTCAGAGCTTCGCTAGAAACTGTCTCCTTCACTGAATAGGAGAGAAAATGTATTTTCCTTGGTTTCTGCCTTTGGAGGCTCCTTTTGAACGGATCTCTATGCACCCTGAATCTCAGTGTCAAGGCTGATATCAGGCCTATCCTTCAAAGCTGTAACTCGTAGCAGGGATATCATGAAGGCCCTGATATCAGATCCCTCAGCGGCCTCTGGAACATTCAAGAGCCTAAGATTATTCCTACGAGAGTGATTTACAAGTCTCCAGATCTTCCTTTAACCCCTGGTTTGGTTTCAGTAGAAAACTTATTATATCGGTAGTGTTCTTTGCTATATCCTGTCTCATAGTAGCCACTTCTACTTCCAACACATCTGTCCAAGAAGCCAGCTCCTTAAGTTTTTTGGGCCAGGACCACACAGCAGGCTTGAATGTCTGCCTGGTTTATCTCAGTGATCTTAAATCGATTCCTAATCTCTTCTTTTAAGCCCAGAAAACTAGAGGCCATTGACTACTCATGCAACTGCCACTTTGCTACACTCCCGGACTCTGCTCCCTGCAGGGGAGGCCTCTCACCAGAACAGGCACAACTATATTTGCAAGGGAGTTAAATCGGTTAGAGATGGGAACCTGAACTTGTACCTGGGCAAAATTATTTGAATCTACAGTAGACTCTTTATTTGTATCTGGAGTCGTTCCACTCTGTGCTGCTTGTTCCCACATCTTTAGCAATCTCAGCAGCCCCATCCATAGTTTCACAATTGTCCGGCTCTTGTGGCGGTGAGAGTTGACTTCTTCCTGAAGTTCCCAGCGGGGGAGCCGCGCTGGGAGAGTGAGGCGAGAATGCTGTGTCACTGCAGAGCAGCCGGCGCACTGTTCTTTGTGGCTGCCACTGCAATGTGAGCACAGAGAGGGATGTCAACCGCCCCTAGAGTATCTCCTGGTGCAATTTGGAGAAATAAGGGAAGTAATACTCCCATGTGAGGTAGGAACGCTATATTGTACAGTGAATGGTGTGTTACCTGTGCAAAAGCATGTGGATTTCCCTGGGGCAGTTGAACTAAAAAGCTTCTTGGCTTTGTGCCCTCTGCCCATGGAGGAGGGAAGTCAACATCTTAAAAATGACAGGAAGGTATTGGACAAAGTTTCTAGATACACTCTCCGTACGTGAGCAATAACCGCAGTAGTGGGTGCGTGTCCAGGCCCTTTTGTGGTAATTACCACTGTTGCTGATATTGCAATGGGGCAAAACGTTATAACCAGGCGAGCAACTGTGGAAAGGGCCTTGCTACAAAAAGCCGGAAAATTTGCAAAAACAACAAAACTACCTATAAAAAGCCCTTGGGATATCGGGAAACGTGCAATATCCACTCAGGTTAAGATTACCCCCTCTCCCAAGTCATTTTATAGAGTTTTCGCCTCCCCCGGGCCTCAGAGTGAAGGCAGAGAGGCTAATTTGGATGGAAGAGATTAGCATTTGAAACGGCTGCCAAGTACAATAACGCTTCTCAAGCATTACAATGTGGCTTTGTGCAGCACAGACCTAACATAACGCCTCAGTTATTCATGTTAAAAACCTTCTGCTACGCAGATAATCATGCTAAATAACATGATTTTTTTTAATTCATGCCTCAATAAAGGGCAATAGGGGTTCAGAAGTGGAAGCCCCAGGCTGGAGCACTTCGGTCAGATGAGTCCTGACTTGCACGGAGGGTAGCTCCAGTCCTAGGACCTCAGCTGCCCTCTTAACCACCCTGGCATAGGACGCCCCCTCCTTCATAGCCGCTGTAGGTGGCGAGAGCATGCCAGAGTCTCGGGAAGTATCCAGACCACTGGCTTCCCCGAGTTCCCCATACCAGTCCATTGTCTTCTAAGAGACATCCTGGTTCTGAAGAGAGTCTCCAGGCTCCTCCCATTCCTCTCCTGAGCCCAGCACGTCCACAAAGTGCTCAGGCGACAACATAGAACCCCTGGGTTATGTCAACCTTGGAATCGTCATCACTTAACGTTGTTCAGGCTCTGTGTCATCATGGATGTGGATGGGGCTTGCGCCACTGACTGGCATCGGCGACGTCGTATGCACCAACTTCGGATTTGATGGCGGAGAAGGTTGAGTTGGCACGACCGGATTCGATCCAGATCTGGGATCGGATCCCTGAGGCCCCACAAATGCTGTGGGGACCGGGGGTTCTGCAGAACAGTGCCTAGAGCATTGGCGCTCCTTACCTCTCTCAACGACGGACGCCAGTTGAGGTGTAGTCGAAATCCGCTTTGCCTACTTCTTCTTGTGCCTCTTTCCCAAGTGCCCAGACCACATTGAAAAGGGAGAAGAGAACTTAGGGCTCCGTGAGCGGTCCAACTAACTCCTCTTCTTCGAACAGGACCATGACCTACTCGCTTGACGGTGTCAACTTCATCGCTCGCTCCCTCAAGGTCTTTGGGGCCATCGCCGGACAGTCTGAACACAACTTCAATTCGTGGTCGTGATCAAGACATCACAGACATATGCAGTGGGGATGGTTGGCATGAACAAGACACAGGTCTGGCTCTGAGAAAGAGCACATTACATTGCAGTTCTTCTTTCAGAAACATTCTTCGCTATCCTTACCACTTCTGGTTAGTTAGTGAGAAAGAAAGAGGAACAACTTAGGACCAGGCTATGGCAGTACATGGAGTGCCTCAGTGCTCAAACAAACCCTTCAGAGGTAATTGTGTCTAAAGCAACCAATAGACATAGGAGTAAAGAGGTTTCACACTCTTCCAACATTCAATGCTCATTTAGAATTTTCAATATGGTTGCTTGATTGATGGATACAAAACAGAAGTGCCATTGTTTATAGGTTGTTGGAAAAGCAGATCTTGTACATGTTGTAATGCGCTTTGAGTGTGATTAAAGTCTTATTACAAGCAACATATCAACAAACTAGTATAAAGTTAAATTCTACATCAGCCACAAAATAAAAGGGATCAGTAGGTCTTGTGTGTTTTGAGTGATAGAATAGTACCTATCTAGGTTGCTTCCTTAAAGTTGTATTTGACATGATCATATTATATCTAAATTTGGTGTTTTACTGGAATAGTGAACCCACTTGCAGGACAGTGTTTCTTATCTAGTGGTCACAGGTTTACTCAACCTCTTGCCTCTCAAAAATTGCTAACTCTAGAACCATTGAGTCTGGTAACAATAAATATTGGTTAACTGTCAACAGCCACAAATAACACTTCTGGTGGTGATTGTGCCATCTATAAATATGCTTGTTATGTTTTATGTTCATGGAGTACATTTCCTGGCAAAACAAATAGATACAAATTCTTGATCCCACACGCCATAATGTACAGACTGTGATGTCTCAGTACAATATTACAAATCTCATTGGCTTAGACTTGTACCTTCTTCAATTTATGAATATCTAGATTGTCTACCACTCTCTTTAAGAGCTAATGCGTAAATACCTATTACAGTCACAAAACATAATATTTAAGGGAGCTCAGGTTCAGCTAAAATTTTCAGCAATGCTAAAAATCATGTGGCGAAACAAAATATATAACATAAGCAACCCAGAAGAAGTGGATATCTTTTTATCACAGATGGTTTGATAAGATATGAGATATAAGCTTATGCTAATAGGGTTTTAGTCCTTTAAATAATGTTTCATTGCTAGTAGTATTTGTATGGGAGATTGGTACAGATAGGCGTTTTTCTTCTCTTTGTTTTCCTTCTATATTTTTTTTTCACATATCTTTTTTGGTTAGGTCTTGCCTCTCTGGGAGGGATGGGGGAGATCGCAAAGGGTGGAGTGTATCGCCCTAGGTCCAGAGAGGGTGTTTACCGGGGGTAATGGGGCGCACTGGGTTTGGGGAGCAGGGGGAGAAAAATAAAAACAAATTGTCCTCATATGCTTATCTCTTAAAGGGGTGGAGATAAAATCAGAAATGACCATGGGCTGGAACCAAGATTATAGGGTAACAATTGGCATTTTAGGTTCAGAGAATGGATGAATTAAAAGTAGTTAATCTCTTAACTTGGAATGTGAACTGGTTGAGATCAAGATGGAAAGTGTCTCGGGTTAGGGAAACCCTTAAGAAAAGCGCGGCCCAAATCACATTTCTACAGGAAACACATCTTGAAAGCATTGAATGCAGGACAATTTTTTGACAAGTGTAGATGGGTCCAGAAGGTAGTATGTTCCGACCAGACGGGGTGTCCTGGAGGAGTTGCCATCATTATCAAAAGAAATAACGGAATAAGATTAGTCAACTATAAAGCTAATTGTTTAGGAGATAGGTAGTGGCGACCAGAGCCTTTAATCAAGATTGAATCTTGCTTATTAGAGACAATAGCACACACTGTGATGGGAGGAGATTTTAATTTGGTTATGGATAAAGGATTAGATAGGACCTCAAAAGTTAAGTATACAAATCCACCAAGATCACTCTCCAGACTAAAAAGTATGATGATGGAGTTTAATCTGACAGATATTTGGCGTATTAGGCGGAGGGAGGCTAGGAAGTTTACTTTTTACAGTAAAAAGTATAGACATCACTCCCATATTGATTATTTTTTAGTAGATCAAGAGCTGTGTGGAGATGCAATTGAGATAGCTCATGTTCCCGCGATGGTGTTGAATCATTCTGCTGTGGCGCTGGTGTTGACAATACAGCAAAATGGGTGGCAGGGAAGATGGACAGTAGATAGGACAATTTTTTGGGATGAGGGGGTAGTTCGAGATTTAAGAGAAAAATCAGAGATATATTTTCATGCAAATATAGGTTTGGCGGAACATCAAATGGTCTGGGACGCCTATAACGCCTACTTAAGGGGGTTTTTAAGATCCGTTATGACAGGAAAAAAAAGAGACGAGAAACGAGAGGATGAACATAAACTTGAAGTGATCAAGTTACAAAACATATTTGAAAAATCACAGGATTTGCAACCACACAAAACAAATTCTAAGTTGTAAAAAGGATTTTGCTATCCTTCCCAAACAGGAGAGGCAAAGAAAGAGACATCCACCTCTTTTGTGTGAGTCATGACAGTATGTATTAATTGTTTATAACTGCAATTGCAAACCTCTGATTATTTACCAACCTTCGAGTTCAGACCGTTTTGGGGGGAGCAGGCAGCGTTCCAGAGGATCACTTTTTACTGTCACAGATGTCTTCCAAAGCAGGAAATATCACTTAGCAGTACCTATCCCTTTAATGGATATGGGCAGCTTTTAAAATGTTTTCAGTTTGGGAATGCAGTTGGAGGGATGGATGTCTGCTGTCCCTTCCAGGCCTCCATTCCAAGATCACCATTCCTCCATTTGCAGCCCATCACAAGACATCACAAATTGCAACCTGCCTAATTATTATTCACTCAGCAGGTAATTTGTGATGTCTGTAAATTGAGAATATTTGAGATGACGTCTATTAGTACGTAGGTTTTTTCTTTAATTGAACACCCATTCACAAACCAGTCGGTGTGTAGATAACCCATCATAGGGTGCAAATTAGTATTAGTATATTTAGCTCTAAATAATTATAATTTTGTAAATTAAACACTTTCTTTGAAACTCCTTAAGGAGGCATGGTGTGTTCAAGGGCTTTTACACTCAATGTTCAATGTAAATGTAAATGTAAATGTAAATGTAAATGTACAAAGGGCTTTTACACTCAATGTACAATGCAGACATAATTCACATATTTGTATGTACACATATGAAGACCATTGTCTACATACCACTGCAAGAGAGGGTGGGCTAGAGGATCTTGTTTATCCATCTGTTTCTTGATTTCCAAGTAAGGTGCCTAGAATGCAATACCATATGAATCAATATAATTGAAAACATTAAATTCAGCCTCACTTTTGGAGTAGAATTCAGAATCTCTACTTCACTAAAACAATGCAATTACCAAAATCATCAGCATCATAGAAAAGATAAAGTCATCCCTTTTAATGATAATGACAATATTTGTTTCTACTTATTCATTATGTCACTCCCATACACTGCCCTACTGTACACATTATGGATCTCTGCTACAATGGGAAAATAATGCCTGATATTGAGCAACTGCCAATTATCATACAACTGACAAATGTCATGTGTGTGCACAGTAGTAATCTGGGGGAAACATGAAAAATGCTACATGGAGCAAAGGCCAGTGGTTTATTCTATGTTCAAACATTCTCCCCAGTACATTTTTGTGAGTGTTTGATGCAATGCTTTAAGTGGCCATGGGCATGCCGTGACGTGGGATCCACTGCTCGCTTGCCACAGGATCCAAGCTAAACTTCACTGACGAGACACAAAAATATCAAAACCATCCTAGGGGTTTTTGTGTTTCCTTTTGTAGGGGGGGCTCTCTGGGCAGTTTGGGATGTATTGTTCCCAGGAGGAGAAGGGTCTGTACTGATTTGCATATAGTGGGACACTGTCTAGAGTTGGTAAAAAATTATGAATGGGAATGCTATCCACAGTGACTGCCAGTGGTTTAGACTATTTGCAAGTATTACTCCCATCACTTATTTTGTTCAAGTGGGTAGGTGTCACACATGATTTAGACAACCTTGGGTTTTCTTCACCTAGTTAGTCAGCCAATCCACTCCATGGCTTTCTAAAGAAGTACTGGTGAATATTAAGATTCATTTGACGGGAGTAGGTGTGTATGCAAGAGAAAGTAATTATGTGTGTGTGTTTGTGTTTGTATGTGTGTGTATGGTGATCTTCACTATATCGAGCTGGTGATGTCTTTCTTATACTTCCCTGCCTGTAAAACCATACTTCATGTGCTCCTTTCCAAAGCCTGTGTATCAGGGGTAGGAAGACATTGTCAAAGAGTCACATGGGGTTGCCCTTGGTAAAACTCAACAATTTCCTCCCATTTCCTACATCAGGCCCTCGTCCATGGTAATGGGAGCAGATGCAGGCCTCAGTCTGAGGACAATACTGAACACCTAGAACAGTCAGAATTAGTCTGACCGTCGGTTCTGTGATCAGAAGCCTACAAAATCCAGTCAGCAACAAAGAGGAAATGCTCCTTCAGGACTGGTTGGGTGGAAAACCTTTGAATGTTGCAGTCGATGAGCTTTGCACTGATGTCCTACCTTTGACGTCAATGAGTATAAGTACTGGATACCTCAGCAGGTAATTCATTTTTGCAGCCTTGGCATAAACAAAGCCTACACACCACAGCAAAAAAGAAGACACTATGCTTAGGGTAGACTATTTGCTGATTTTGTGCACACCAACACTGGTCCTAGGGCAGGGAAGTCTCAGCTGTCACCTTTCTGTTTTTACATTGGAACATAAGGAGGACTGTGCTGGATAGAAGGAGTGACATGATCTGTGGAAAGACCTATGAAAGACCCAACTGCCTGGAAGACCTGCTTGCCAATCAATAGGATTAGCCCATCCTAGCGAAAGCAAGCAGAGCATGTTGATTGTGGAGCTGCTGCATCCTCTATTATTGTCATGAGGGTGTTCCTTGACACACTCAGTGCCAGTAGGGGGATGGTATTTCCCTTTCTTATGCTCTACATGGAACTAGAGAATGTTAACATTCACACTTTTGTGTGACATCTGATTCGTGGCTAGAGGAGTTTGCTTTCATTCCAGAGCCACTTGAATCATCATTTTAGAACTTACAATTCCAGAGACATCAGTGGTTGAAGTCACTACCACTAGCCAAACTTAAGGATCCAGTTTGTACTCAAGGTCCTGTGAGTGCCCCCACCAATGGAAAATCCAGTAGATTAAGAGGTACAGGGCCCTAATGGAAAAGCACACATTGTACTTACCACTTGAAGGTGACACAATAGTTCCATCAGTGACCCTGAAAAGCACAAAGGCAAGCTTGGTCCTTAACTGGTCACTTGACTCCTGTTTCATGTTATGTTATGTTATGTTATAAAATGTATAAGAATGCATGGCTGCCCCAGCCAAGGGGCGTCCCAGCGCTAAGCACAGACAGAAAATAGGTGACTGGGCCGAAGAACGCCACAACCAGTTATTTAGAGAACAGAGGAGTTTTTATGGCCTTGCGGAAGGCAGCATGATTTTGAATGCTTCTGATGTTTACCGGAAGGGAGTTCCAGAGTTTGGGAGCTAAAGCACGGAAAGAGCGATCTCCGGCTCTGGCTCTCTTAACCTGCGGGATGACCGCCAGATGCTGGCTGAAAGAGCGCAAGAGACGAGTGGGCGTATAAGGTTGAGAAGGTCTGCAGGGATTTCAGGGGATTGAGAGTTAAGAATACGGTGTGCAATGCAAAGTGCTTTAAAAAGAACATTCTTCTCCACTGGGAGCAAATGAAATCTACTAATGAACTCCGAGGTGGGACAGGTCCTGGGGAGCCCAAACAGTAGTCGGATGGCTGCATTTTGTATTCTTTGGAGGTGCTGTGTCTCTGCTCCTTTAACCCCAAGAACAGAGCACTAACGTAATCCAGCCTAGATAGTATGGTGGTCTGGATGATGGACTTTGTCCCCAACTGGACAACAGTGACCAGATTCTGGGCCAACGGTACATCACCACTAACCCTGGGCAAAGCACTACACGATGCTTGCATAGTTTGCGAAGTTTGCGCTACTTCGCTCTACGCGAACTGCACGTAGCACAGTGCAAACACGCGTAGTGTAGCATAGCATAGCGTAGTGCAGCGGTCATTTTTTGCTTGCTCGCGGTCCTCAACGTCAAGTTGGCGACCACGAGCAAGCAAAAATACATCCCGGCGAGACTTTTTCCTCATTCGCGAGCAGCAACATCAAGTTGCCGATCGCGAGCATGGAAAATAAACCTCCTGGCGAGATTCTCAATTCGGGAGGTCAAGTTTCTCCTTGCGAGTGGTCGCGTATGCTTGCGACCGCTCGCAATGAGAAACTACCAGTCCGCGTTGAGAAAGCTGCAGCTCAAGTAAAAATCTATTTGAGCGGCAGAAAACTACAGCTCGCACTGTGCAAGATGCCGTTTTCAATGATTGCACAGTGCCGGATGCTTGTCCGCACTGTGCAATCATTGAAAACGGCATCTTGCACAGTGCGAACAGAGTTCTACGCTGTTCACGTAGCTTGCGTAGTGCAAAGTGCACTTTGCGTAGCTTCGCGTAGCGCTACTTCGCAAACTACGCCCAGCCCTAACACCACTGTAAGCACCAAAGACATCACAGGGAGCTATCCGAATTGTTCGAGTGGTGGATGTTTGATTTGACATTTTAAGAAGTGACAAGTTATTAGGATATTATTGTAAGAGGTGACACTTTTTATTCCAGCTATTATTACTAGTGTGGCACCCATAGTGCAGAGACAGGTCCAGAGTCCAAGCATCTAAATTCCTGCCCACCCTTAAATTGCCTTAGTGTGGGTGCTGGTAGACATTAGACACATGATCGCTTAACAGATCAAACTGAAGCAATCCCCATACAAAAACATAAGTCACTGGCAGACGTCTAACACCTAGCTATAACAACATTTGCCTTCTGGTATGTTTCAACTGCTCTATTTTTTAAACTGTTAAAGTCATTTTGCTTTTCCACAGTTAGCACTTCCTGGACGGTTACTAAGTGCTAATTGCTATGCCCTATTGAATTTCACTTTCGAACCCACTCCACCTCCCGAGTACACCTTCACTGCTCACTAACCTGAGTGAGTTAGGACCTAGAGGGAGCACCGTCACTATCTTCAATGAGTGTCCCAATAATGTGGCCATGGGAAACCAGAAGTAAACATCAGGGTCTACACAGAATAATGTCAAGAAGCCACTGACCGATGCAGGACCCCAGAAAAAGATGTCACAATCTCCCTATAAGAAACTGATCGAAAGAGAACTACAGAGAACCCACCACTGTCCTACACCATTGAAATCCTGGCCAGCCTTGCCAAAAAGCTCACAACCACCCTTAGTACCTAACCCTCAAAAGACTATATGGAAGGAAGGCAATGGCAATAGTAAAAGTTAGTTCCCCAATTATAATGCCTGACATAAAAGCTTCAGAGACATGTAATAACATTTAGATAACACACAATCTAAACATAGCCGTAGTGCATGGCAGTGACATTCCTGAGGTTTCAGGTTTTGCTACAACTTTGGCAATTAAGCAACCACCAATCATTAATTATGGAAGTGGATTGGCCCTGCTTCAAGTCAGGAAGCCACAAAAACTGTAACTGAAGCTGTGGAACTGAAGGCCGGATACTTGAAGCAGGTTGGTCTCGCTGGACCCCGGAGCTTTGAAGACTTCTTGCTGTAAATGCTCAAAATCCCAACGGAGAATGGGACTTGGTTGTTTTTTAAAGTGCTGCTGGGAGCCTTACCCTGATGAAAGCTGACATTCTACCCAATGCCGTGGATCTGCTGTTCAGATACCTTTCTCATACAGGGCACCCGAAAGATCTGGAGGAAACATTTTTCAGAGTTTCCAAACTTTCTTCTGATGCCCAATCAACCACAGGAGTACATGTACACGGCCCCCGGGACCTCAGGGAAGGGCACTTAGAGACTCTTTGAGGGTGAGGCAGAGACCAACAGCAAAGTCCAGTTCAGGTCCAGCTGTCATTGGTCAGCTGGGACATCCACGAAAAAGGCCTCTTGCAGCATCTGTCCCTGTTGCCACACAGGAGATCAGCCAACTGACCTTTAGAGTCAACTTCTTTGTCTTGGATACAAGAAGGAGTACATTCAGTCATTTGTGGATCCTCTCAGGTCAGATAGCAGATTCACTCCGTTTCTATTCTTCCGCAGGTCTAGTATGTGTTCTGACGATGGTATCTGGGGTGCCACATTCATGCTTGGCACTAGCTAGTGGGTGGGGTTGACTACTACACCAATGGGTTAAAAGTTTCCTGGCACTGACCTGCCTACTTCTGAAGGAGTTCCTGTTTGCCTTATCATAAATAAGGGCAAAAATGCAATGTGTCAGGATGAACTCAAGCTATGAGGGGGTTGAGCTCAGGTTAATTTAGTGGCATGGAGGGTTCTCCCTTACAAGGGTTGTGATGAATCCTGAATGAGGGCAGTTGCCTGCCACAAATAATAATCCATTTCCTTACAATGGCACAATAATAGCTGCAGTCCACAATTGGCATTTAACTTTCCAAAGCGATACAAAAGGGGATGATGGACGGAGCGTTTGAGCAAATCAAACACTCACCCCCAGTCAACTGATCTGGGTTTAATCCATCACCATTCTATAGCCCACTCAGCCACTCCATTTCAGACATGGCCATATGCAAATCAGTCTGACCCTGTGCCTCATGGGAACAGTCCAGCCCGAAGACGTGGCTTGGCAGTTCTCCGTAATAAAATGATGTGTCACACATTACAATTCTAGCACCTAACATGCTCCATGAGGGACTGTAGTTAACATCTTGGTTCTCAGAGCCAGCCAGAGCCAGCCAGTGTAGCCAGCGTAAGCCGCAGTGGTCTTGGATCTAGCACGCCCCTTCTCCTTCTGCAGAAGACCGTAACTGAAGAGCGCATCACGCAATGAGGCTTGTCTCAAGAAATTGGTAATGTTAGGAATTACAATCTAAGGGGCTTATTTATGAAAGGCTTACGCCGCCACAGCGTCACTTTTTTTGACACTCCGGCTGCGTAAACCTCTCAACCATATCTATGATGTGGATTTGCACGGCCTCATACATATGGTGCAAGACAAAGCAGCACAAGTCGCTGCCTTGCCTTCCTCTGCGTCAAGGAGCCATTCCATGGGCATTGCAGTGGATTTTCACAAGCAGCACTCAAGGAATTTGATGCTGCCCCAAATTTACATAATCACGTAAACATGAGGCAGTGCCCAAACCTTACGCCTCCCCAGAACAGGCAGAACGAGGAGGAAGATTTTTATTTCTGTTCGTTTTTTCCACTTTCCATGTGCGCTGCATTTCATAGAAAGAGGAACATGCCTCTTAGGATTGTTTTTGTGCAGGAAGGTGCCCCTTCCATTGCTCTATTTTACTTGTGAGAAAGTGTCTCTCAAAGTGCCACAAGTTTGACTGTAGAATGTCACTCATACTTTCACAGAAATCACTGAAATGTCACAAATGAGCAATATGAAAACAAGGCAGCTATTCAATGGCTGTACATGGGAGTTGCTATCCTGAAGAATAAAGGTTATCAGGAATGGGCTCACTGTAGCACAACTCTTAATTAAACATTTTAAGAACAAGAATCAAGGCCAATAAAGTGTTCGTCGCCCATCATAACGAAGACAACAAGTAAAGGTGAGCATACAGACCTGTGTCATTTCCCTAATAGACGTAATACTGTCCAGTGCTTTCATAACACGTTCATAATTTTTCTTCTGTAAAGAAGATATATAAAAATAATTTTAGAGATATTGCATGTGAGCATTTTCAAAGCACATTCAAGTTCTTAGCATCTACTGCGTTGAAGCCAGTGAAGAGAGCCCGTAAAGTTGAGGGCAGAGAGCAGAAGCAAGCCATTCAACAAATATAACATGGACACTTCGGTACACATCTACAGAAGAGAAATATTTAGCTATTAACATTATGTCAGCCAATTTAGATTTGATTCAAAATTAATAAAAAGTAATGTTCTACTGCAGAAACTGCACGTTTTTCCAGAAAAAATATAATGAAACAAAAAACATTTTGAGTTATTTATGAAGTAGAAAAGGGGAAAACAAGGTAAGGTAAAATAAGAAAATGTGCTGATTGCAACAAATGCAAACTTGATCAAAATAACAAATTTTCATTACTACAAAAATGAACTGAGTGTCATGGAAAAGTATGCTTTCCTCGACTACTGCTTTATCATACAGACAATTCTGATAGTTTGACAACAGGTTTTGTCATTAAAGCTTAAAACGTAACAATAGTGACTTATTTTTACACACATGCCTTTGTGTTGCATGTCTGCTGCTTCTAAAGACAGTAAATGATATTGTGCTGGCAATGGGACATAAGGCAGACCCACTAGATTGGGGGTCACCAACATTTTCTGTAATGAGAGCTACTTCTGATGAATGAAAATCATCGTGAGCTACTGAAGACCAAGTAGCTTCTGCATTGTTACCAAATGCCCCATCGCCCAGCTTCATTGACTTTAAACCTTAATGTCCATGGAGCCCAATACTATGGTTTGATCTTAATACTGTGAGTTTGTGGTTCTATGGTAGGGTTGCCATGTGTGTCCCTGAGTGCCCGTTCTGTGGGGATTCATGAACATGTTTGTGAATGAATGGGATATATGTGTATGGGTGACAGAGCCAGTGTCGTATCATGTAGTTGTGTAAAGGACATACCTCTCGCCATATGTGGCACTGTTACATGTACAACACAAACATACAACCATTTTTTTATAAATGGGAGAAAATTAAAGTGCAGAAAATATTCTGCATAAATGCTCGTTATAAGGAAAGAAATTCTGCGCTTCTTGGTACATTTTTCTGCACTTTATATTTCGCCCATTTAAAAACAAATGGTTGTATTTTTCAGTTCTAAATATGGCAGAGTGTCTACCAAACACGGGGAGCAAGATACCTGCTGTGTCTAAATGCAACACTTTGAAATGGGAGCAAGTGCAACTGAAGGGTTAACTTTATGTTTATATGCCATACATAAAACTCAACTTTTTAATCTTCTCACATGTCAAAGTGCCTTTACAAACACCAGGCATATTACTCCCAGTGGCCTGTAGACATGGTGCCATATTTATAATCGGAAAATACAATCATTTGTTTAAATGTGAGGAATTTAAGGTGCAGGAAAGAGCTTCATAAAACCTCTGTGCTTAATTGGCTTAATTTAAAGTAGAGGAAAACATTAAGACAATGTTTCATAGAAACATTTTTCTTCACTTCAAATTTCTTCCATTTAAAAGAAAATGACTATAGTTTTCAGTTATAAATATGGCACTCCGTCTACCAGCCACTGGGAGCAAGATGCCTGCTGTTTGTAAATGTGACACTTTGAAAAGGGAGGAAATTAAAATGAAGAGTTAACTTAATCAAGTTAACTAATCATTGTATTTGTCTCTCATTGAAAAGCATTCAGAAATATAAATGTGTTCTCATGTTCCAAAACTGAGTTGAGAACAACTTTTATTTAAGAGTTCATTTCATAGCGCCTTGAGACCCTTACGGGTGAGTAGTCGCGCTTTAACAAACTCCTGATTGATTGATTGATTGAAGAGTTAATTACATCAGTGCTTCACATCTGAACCTCTGTGACACACATGGGTCATAAATCTGAGTTCAGCACTGCTCACTGTCAGACTCTGCTATCTGCAGCCTGATAATAACAAAAAGTAAACATAGCCTTTCACTAACTTTAAAAGGAAAACCCAACACTTATTTATTGCAGTTCTCAATTAAAAATTAACTCAAGGCTGGGAGCTACTCTGAAGGTTTCTGCGAGCAACTGGTAGCTAGCTTTCAATCAATCCACTGGTTGGAGACATCTGCACTAAATCAGTATCATCAGGGGGCGCTTGGAAGCGAGGAGCACCAGCCACTTCTTTCTGGTTTCGAGCTCTGCTGCCTACAGCCCATGCAATAAACTAGTATTAATGAGTTATCACCTGTACTTTGGAGCTAATTCATCAAAGAGTTGATGATGCCCTTGCACCAGGCAATGGGGTGCAAGGGTGATGGAACTAATAAGTTAAATTTATCAAGCCACGCAAGGCCACCTTGTATGGCCGTCCCTGGCTTGATAAATGTAGAGTAATGCAAAGCACCACAAGTTGCTGCCTTGTGTTACTCTGACCAGGGAAACTTTCCTTGGGTGGAGCATGAGCGTTCCCATGTATCCACATATCAATTTTGGAGCATTCCCAGATTTACAATTACTGGTAGAACTGAGAATACGTCTAAATGCTATGCCTCTCCAGGTGAGGCGTAATGTGGAGAAATATATTTATTTCTCTGAAAATGTCTCGGAGGATTATTTTTGGGTATGAAGGTCTCCCTTCCTGCACAAAAACAATTCAGCTTACAAAACAGGCGCTCTTGCACTTGGGTGCAAGGGCGGCTGGTTGGCGCTAGGCAGCACATTGAAGGCCAGCGCAAGGAAACAACAGGAATGCGCCATATGATGTTAAATGCAGCACATTTATGCCCTTTCCCTTTCATGTCGAGCAGCAAGGTGGCCTCGTTGAGCTGCACGATTTCTTGATAAATGTAGCCATTTGGTCATACCAACTTTGCTGAAATAAAGCACCATATGTGTTTTGTACACGGGCACAGTCTACGGCCTCAGGTGTCACTATGGCCCAATGCTGACCTCGGAAAAATGGAAGGCAGTGTTAGCTTCTCGGAATTCAAACGTCTGACCTCCAGATCCTAGACAGCAGCGAACATTTAACTAAACGAGCCATCACGCTCCAGTTTTCTTCTTCTGCAGAAGCCAATATTACTGAATGACGTGTCAGTGTTCATGTCAGTGAAAGTAAAAGGCAAACTAAAAACCCAATCTGAAAATCAATAACCGCCCACCCACCGGTCAAACACCCACATAAAGGCATGCTCCATAAATAAAGGTGCGTAAAGAACAAGTTACTTAGCTTCGGTAACGCTTTTTCTGGTAGATACAGTATCTGCCTGTGGATTCCTCACCTTATGAATATCCCCCTGCGTGAGCAGCATCCGGAAAAATTTTTTGTAGCTTTGCGCCGACGTAGACCTACGTCACAGAGGCACGGCATCGCGCGCGACTCCGCTGACGTCACCAACCCCATATCAGGCCCACGCCGGCGTGATGACATCAGTTCCGCCCTTTTTTCCGTGCCTACGAGGCACACGGACGGACCAATGACAGTAGGAAAATACATAGAATACACAGAACACAATGCTCAGATAACACACATAGTGCGAAAACAATGAGGGAAAGCAAAATGTAATAAACATTTCCTTGACAATAAATATATACATAAACAATAAAAATGGTATACAAGAGTGGACAACGGGGAGGCGGGTGGGTCAGTGAGGAATCCACAGGCAGATACTGTATCTACCAGAAAAAGCGTTACCAAAGGTAAGTAACTTGTTCTTCTGATAGATACATCTGCCAGTGGATTCCTCACCTTGTGAATAGATTCCCACAGCAGTCCCCACTCCCGGAGAAGGGTGTCCACTCTTCTATACCAAGAAATCCTGGAGGACAGAACGCGCAAAGTGGCCGTCCCTCCTCACCTCGGTATCCAAGCAGTAATGCTTCGCGAAAGTGTGGAGGGAGGCCCAAGTCGCGGCTCTGCAAATTTCCTCTACGGGTACACCTCTAGAAAGAGCAGATGTTGCAGAGTAGCAGATCTTGATGCACAAAATTATCCATCTTAAGAGCGTGCGCTTGTGCACAGATCTTCCTTTCCTGCAGCCAGCAAATCCAACGAACAGCTGGTCATCGAAACTGAACTCCCTTGTCCTATCCAGGTAGAGGCTCACCGCCCTCTTAGGGTCCAGGCGGTGAAGGATCTCCTACTCCTTGGAAGGGTGAGGGGGAGGATAAAAGGTAGGGAGGGTAACGGATTGCCCCAGGTGGAAAGGAGTTACCACCTTTGGCAGAAAAGCAGCCCTGGTCCTAAGAACCATTCGATCAACATGAATGGATAAAAACGGGGGCTTTGAACTAAGAGCTTGAAGCTCACTTGCCCTCCTTGCCGAGGTAATTGCTACAAGGAAAACTGTCTTGAAAGACAAAAGTCTCAAGGGACATGAGTGTAAGGGTTCAAAAGGTGAACCCATCAAGAATGTAAGAACAAGGTTCAAGTCCCATTGAGGTACAATAAAAGCAGTAGGCTGAAATTTATTGGTAAGGCCCTTGATGAATCGTAAAACATAGGTGACTTAAACAAAGAGGATTGGTCAGGCAAACAAAGGAAAGCCGATAAGGCCGAAAAATAACCCTTAATAGTTGCCACCGCAAAACCCTGCTGGGCCAAGGAAAGAGCAAATGGAAGAATATTGGACAAACAAGCCCTTAAAGGGTCAATGGACTTTTCCCCACACCAGGCAACGAACTTTGACCATCTATAGGAATAAATGGACTTAGTGGAGTCACGCCTGGCTGACAAAATGACATCCACCACGTCGTCTGGCAGGGAAAAGGAACTCAGGTTGCCCCGTTCAATCCCCAGGCATGAAGGTGTAAGGTATAGAGGTGGGGGTGTAGAACCTGCCCCTCCATCTGGGAGAGGAGATCTGCCCTGTGAGGGAGACGGAGCGACGGGTGAGAGGAGAGGTGGAGAAGGTCTGTGTACCACACCCTTCTTGGCCAATCCGGGGTGATCAATATAATTTGGGCCCGGTCTTGGCGAATTTTCCTCAGAACCCGAGGAATCAAGGGTATGGGAAGAAACGCGTAAAGGAGTTGCGAGTCCCAACTCAACTGAAACGCATCTCCCAAGGCTCCCTGCATCGGAAACTGGAGGCTGCAGAATGACGGGCAGCGAGCATTCTCGCGAGTGGCGAACAGGTCCACCTGAGGACTTCCCCACGTCCGAAAGACGTGACAAACTACCTCTGGATGAAGCCTCCACTCGTGGTCGGCAGAGAACTGCCGACTGCGACTGTCTGCACGAACGTTCAGAACTCTGGCCAGATGACTTGCCATCAGGCAAATCTGATGTTCCTGAACCCAGGACTGGAGACGCAGAGCCTCTCTTCAGAGGCACTGCGACCCCACTCCTCCCTGCTTGTTGACATACCACATCGTGGTCGTGTTGTCCATCAGGACCTGAACCGACCGACTGCAAAGGGAAGGGAGGAAGGCCTTGAGCGCCAGACATATCGCCGGTAATTCCAGTAGGTTGATGTGAAGCAACCTTTCCTCTGGAGACCAAAGACCCTTGACCTCCAGGTCCCCCAGATGAGCACCCCACCCTAGAGTGGATGCATCCGTTATTACCGTGGCCACCGATGGAGGAATTTGAAAAGGCTTTCCTTGCGACAGATTGCCTTCCACGCTCGACCAAGACAAATCCGCTGCAGTCTCTCTGGAGATCCTCACTGACTCCCTGAGATCTCCGTTGTGCTGATACCACTGCCTGTGGAGGCACCACTGGAGTGCCCTCATATGCCAGCGTGCATGGTTCACCGCCAGAATGCAAGAAGCCATCAGACCGAGCAGACGTAGGACCTTCTGGACGGGAACAACCGCTCCATTGTAGAATAAAGGAATAATTTCCTGTATGTCGCGAATCCTTTGAGGAGGAGGGAATGCACGGCATACAGAAGTGTCCAGTACCGCACCTATGAACAGGTTGCGCTGGGAGGGCACCAGGTGAGATTTGGGTACATTTATCGAAAAACCCAACCTGGGCAACAACTGAGTGGTCTCCTGCAGGTGATTGACCACCTTCCCCGGCGACTCTGCTTTGATCAGCCAGTCGTCTAGATACGGGAATACAGGTATCCCCGACCTCCTGAGATGTGCTGCCACCACCGCCATCACCTTGGTGAAGACGCGAGGTGCAGTAGTAAGACCAAACGGAAGGACCGCAAACTGGTAGTGCTGCGACCCAACCGTAAAACAGAGATACTTTCTGTGTGACTTCAGGATTGGGATGTGAAAATACGCATCCTGCAAGTCGATCGAAACCATCCAGTCTTCTTCCAGCAGCGCTTGAAGAACCTGCGCAAGAGTGAGCATCTTGAACTTTTCCTGTTTCAGGTAAAAGTTCAAGATCCTGAGATCCAGGATTGGCCGAAGCCTGCCATCCTTCTTGGGGATCAGAAAATACCGGGAGTAGCATCCCTGACCCCTTTCCTGCTCCGGAACCACCTCTATCGCATCTTTTCCGAACAGGGCCAGGACTTCTTCCTGCAAGAGAAGCAGGTGGTCCTCCGAAAAATAACCCTGGCATGGATGGTAATTTGGGGGAAACTCCCGAAAGGGAAGAGCATACCCATTCCCCACGAGATCGAGAACCCAAAGATCCGATGTAATCAATTCCCAATCTCATAGAAAATGGGTAAGCCGACCCCCCACTGGGCTCACATGATCCGGAATGGCGTATCTAGGGCTGATTTGCTGCGTTGGCAGGGGGTTGGGACGGGGAAGAGGAGGAAGAGGAGGAAGCTTTACGGCCTCGAGAACGGGCTCTTTGCTTGCCCCTATAAGACCTGTACAACGTGTTTTGCTGCTGCTGCGGCTGCTGCTGCGTTGTCTTGTAGGATCGAAAAGAAGATCTGCTAAATCCTCTAGAACGCCTCCCAAAAGTGCCCCTGTTCTGAAGGCCCAACGACTTAGCCGTCGCCCTGCTGTCTTTAAAGTGTTCTAAAGCAGTGTCTGCCTTCTTGCCAAATCAACCAGACATGTCGAATGGGAGATCCATCAATGTAGACTGGACATCTGTCAAAAATTCACTCGATTTCAGCCACGCAGCTCTCCTTGTTGCCACAGAAGAGCCCATGACCCTGGCCACAGAGTCTGCCATGTCCAATCCACTCTGAATCACCTGCCTTGCTGGAGCCTGAGTGTCAGAGATTACCTCTTGGAAGTCTTTCCTATCCTCCTCAGGTATCTTGGGCACCAACTGTTTTACAGTGTCCATCAGGGCGTGGATATAACGCCCCATCAGGCAGGTCGCATTCGTGGACTTCAGCGCCATACTGGCGGAGGAGAAAACCTTTTTAGCAGCCTGATCCTATTTTCTCAACTCCTTTTCTGCTGGAACCTGTGGAAAAGCTCCTGTTGATCTTTTGGAACAGGCCGCCTGCACCACCAAACTCTCAGGCAGAGGGTGAGTGGATACAAATTCTGGGTCTTCAGGAGCAGCTCTGTACCTCCTGGCAACAGCCCAAGAAACAGCAGGAGCTGAAACAGGTTTCTTCCAAACCTCTAAAATCGGTTCTTTAAGGCCATCATTAAAAGGCAGCAATGGTTCAGATGCTGAAGATGGAGAGTGAAGGACCTCTGTGAGAAGATTTGACTTAAACTCAGCAGTAGGGAGAGCAATGTTCAATAAACTTGCAGCCTTCTTTATTACGACATGGTAAGGAGCCACATCTTTAGAGGGTTCATCCGGTACTGAAACTAAATCCCACTCAGGGGACAGTTCAAGACCACTAGCCACTGAAAGGTCCTCAAATGGGTCCTCAGGCTCCTGCAGCTCACCCTCCTCCAAATTCTCCTCATGATATTTCTCTTCCTCCATCAACCTCTGGGCTTCACGCCTCGACCTGAGCTTCACATTCGAAGCCGTCGGATCCACTGTCGGCTCCGTCGAAGTCGGTGCCGGCACCGATCCCGACGCCGGACGAGGAAGAATCCCACGACGTAGCTCAGGGTTCGGCATCAGGGTTGATGGAATCGGCGTCGAAGGATTCGGCATCGACGGCTTCGGCATCGATGGCTTCGGAGACGAAGGCCTCGCCGGCGTCGGAAAATGCCAATGCGGCGCTGGAGCCGGCATAAGGGGCATAAAGGGCTCAGGTGCATATGTTTGGGGAACACCCAGATCAAACGCCATCGGACCAGTGGGACCAACAGGAGCCCCATAGGTGTATATAGCCCTGGAATATATACCAAACATTGCATTAAGGAAATGCGTCGGATCTTGACCTGGAGCCGGGAAGGCTGGGTACGAACCCCCAGGCTGCTCTTGAGGGCGTGGAGTCGATACGACGTCGACTTCCTCTTCGGGCTGGTGCACCGGAGTCGACAGACCTTCGGGCAACGGAGCCTCTTCCTCTCCAACCATCTCCCCCTCACCTTCATCCTCCCGATCCGGAGGATGGGATGGAACCGGAGATGCCGTCTGCCTCGGAGAACCTGGCGAATTCACATGCGACGCCTCACCTCCGGCGTCCTGATCTTCAGAAGCCGAAGAAACCACCACCTTCTCAATCAGCTTCACCTGCGACTTTGGCTTAGAACCCGAGTCCTTCCTCAAGCGATGTCGGGATTCATGGGACCTCTTCTTATGCTTCATGGTCCCTCTTCTTATGCTTCTTTTTGGATGATCTCAAAGCATGGGCCGAGGACGAGTCCGATCGCGACCTCGAACGAGGTCTTGACCTCGAGCGTCGAGTCCGCGACCTCGATTTTTTCTTCTCCTTACTTCCTTTAAGCTTCGTCACAAGAAGCTTAGCTTCTCTTTCCCGGAGGGCCTTAGGTGTCATCTTCCTACAAGACTGGCAGTCTTCGACGTCGTGGTCGGAGCTCAAACACCACAAGCAGCATTCATGCGGATCCGTAATGGACATGGTTTTGAATCACTCCCCACAGGCTTTAAACCCGGTCTTCTTCAAAGACATGTCGAAGGAAAAGACAATGAAACACGAACAATACAAGGTAACAAAGTTACTGCAAAAGCTACGGACGATCCCTAGAAAACCGTTAGCGTAGAACGACACGGGAAAAAGGAAAATGATGTCATCTCGCCGGCGTGGGCCTAATATGGGGTCGGTGACTTCAGCAGAGTCGCGCGCGATGCCGTGCCTCTGTGACGTCGGTCCACGTCGGCGCGAAGCTACAAAAAGAATTTCCGGATGCTGCTGACGCAGGAGGATATTCACAAGGTGAGGAATCCACTGCCAGATGTATCTATCAGAAAGGGAAAGTTTGACTACACCTCATGTTATGTTATGTTATTTATACTTATAAAGCGCACTGCTACCCTGGGGTGTCCTGGCGCTGAGTACTGGATTACCTGGGACATCTGTGAGCTGTTATTGAGAGAACAACCAAGTTTTCAGACCTTTGCGGAAGGAGATTAAATCAGGGGCATTTCTTAGTTGGAACGGGAGTTCGTTCTATGCTTTGGAGGCACAGTGAAAGAAACTTCTGCCTCCCCAATTAGTTTTTTTAAACATGGATGTTTGAACTAGTTTAGAACCAGAGGAGCACAAGGTTCTGCTAGGGACATACCATGTGAGTTTATGCTTGAGAAACTCCGGGCCAATACCATTCACTGCTTTAAAGACCACACAAAGGGCCTTAAACCGAGATCTCAGTGGGATTGGGAGCCAGTGTAGTTTCCTCAGCTCACCTCTAACCGAGGCAAACCTCGCCGTTTCCAACAGCAATCTGACTGCCGCATTCTGGACCAGTTGCAGCTTGCGCATGTATTGTTTCTGTACATTAAGATAACGGCTGTTGCAATAGTCCAGACGGGACAAAATCAGGGCCGTAACGACCGTCCTTAGGTTGCTGGCTGAGAGGAAGAGCTTGATTTTTTTGATTATTCTGAGGACAATGAAGCAGGATGAGGTCACCTGGTTCACTTGGTCCCCCATAGTAAGTTTATTGTCCAATAGGACTCCCAAATTCTTGGCTTTTTCGGAAGGTGTTGGGCAGGCCCTCAGCTCTTCCGGCCACTAGTCCGGTGTCTAGACCCGGGGATTATTGCCAAACTTTATCACCTCCGTTTTAGCTGAGTTAAGCTTTAGACAGTTGGCTGACATCCAGATGGAAATAGAGCTCATGCATTTCTGAAACCTGTCCCCTGCTTCTCTTTCCACTCCCTCCATCAGCGACAACACAATCTGTGTGTCATCAGCGTTGGAGGTGAGCTGGAACCCAAACGACCGGATGATATTGGCCAAGGGGGCCACATAGATATTAAAAAGCGTGGGGCTCAAAGATGAGCCCTGTGGCACCCCACCAGGAAGCGAAAAAGGGTCAGAGACATTCCCGTCAAGATCCATGGTCTGGGACCTATCCGCCAGAAAGGAGTGTAGCAGTCCAACCCTTAACTCCAATGTCTGAGAGCCGATTCAGCAGGACCCCATGGTAGACAGTATCGAAGGCCGCGGATCGGTCCAGGAGGATTAAGATGGCACTTCCTCCCCTATCCACGGCCTCTCTGATTTCCTCCGTTGATTTTATAAGGGCCATCTCTGTACTGTGAAAGGCTCTGAACCCAAACTACGAGGGGTCTAAGGAGTTGTTAACCAAAATGAAGTTACTGAGTTGGATATTGATTTCTTTCTCCAGTACTTTAGCAGGCAACGGAAGTCTGGAAATCGGGTGATAGTTGTTTGGGTCCTTGGGGTCCAAAGATTTCTTCTTCAGAAGAGGGAGCACGAGGCCATTTTCCAGTCCCTATGAAAAATTTCGGTCTGTAAAACTGAATTTAGTAGGGGGGTCAGAACTCCTCCAATGATTTCTGGAATTAACTTAAGAATTCCAGCGGGGCAAGGATCACTGGGAGCACCAGAATTTTTATGATGTGCAGCAATCTGATCAGATTAGTAATCTCAACAGGGGTGAAATGATCTAGAGAGCCTTTGGTGGTAACTAGGTAGCCTGAGTCCGTGAGATTTGAGTCTGACTGTTTACCATTGGTTTGACCCACCAGGGAGGTAAAGATAGTTTCAACCTTGGTTTTGAAATAATCCGCCATTTTGTTACAGAACTCTACATCACCCTGTTTTTTAGGGGCATTGGGTTTAGCTAATTTGCAAATCGTTTTAAAGAGTTCTTTAGAGTTGGATTCGGCCTTGATTATTTGAAGTGAAAAGTAGTTCTTTTTAGCTTCAAAGAGAGCTCACTTGTAGTTGGAAATACAGGTTTTATACTTCTCCTTCATCCCTTCGGAATACGATTTCCACCAATCCCTCTTTGCATATTTACAGATCAATTTTTTGGCCCTGAGCTCATCCGAGTACCAGGGTGCAGTGGGCAAAGCCCGTTTGGGAACCCACTTATTAACAGGGACTAGCTGTTCACAAGCATTGGTGAGCCAGGTGTTATAGGTGGCTGTGGCTTCATCCAAGTCTACCGGAGGCTGGACCATGGAATTCACCAAGATATTACCTAGTCTTTCCACATCCAGCTTACCCCAAGATCTAGTGCCCATCCCGCAATTCTGTGTGTGGTCTACGGACTGCGCCGGCAATGGTTTTAGTCCAAACTTAATCGCCAAATGGTCAGACCAAGGAATAGGGAAGACCCTGATCTCAATTAAATCATTTTTGTTGGTATAAATACCATCCAGGGTATGACTCTTTTCATGAGTTGGCCCCTTGACCATTTGCACCAGGCCACCAATACCCAGGATTTGATTTAGCCTGGAGGTCTCAGCATCTTTGGGGTTTTCGAGATAGAAATTGAAGTCCCCCATCACTGAGAAGGATGATTCAAGGCACAGACCCTCCTCAAGCATCAAATCTAGGGACTCCAAAAAACTGCCTTTGGAGCCCGGAGGCCGGTAGATCAGCATCCCCTTAAATGGTCTGTGGAACTCAGAGTAGATATCAAAAGCTAGGGCCTCACAGGCCAAGCTAGTTGCTGGTACAAATTTGGGGGAAAGTGAATCGTAGTAGATTATAGCAAGACCGCCCCCCTTCTTATTGGACCGATCCAAGGAGTAACAATGAAAGCCCAGAGGTGTAGCTTTTACCAGATCAGGGCCAGAGCTATTGTCGGTCCAAGTTTCCGCAATGAATGCCAATTTAATTTCGTGCTCCCCCAGTAAAAGTGCGCATTCCACGCTGTGCTTCACAAGGGATCTAGCATTGAGCATAATACAATTCAGTGTGCCCTGGTTCCTACGAAGAGCTGTTTTTAAAGTTACCTGGGTGGTCTTGTATTTATGAGTAGGCTCCTTAAGAATAGTGGGGAGGTGTATCTGACAGCACATACATTGAGAGCTCATAATGTTGATCTTATCCTTATCTAGGGGCAACCTGGGCATTGCTGGTTCCTAATAGCAGGGTTAAGATTAAGTAAGTCCCTACTTGAATGGAAAATGCCCTCTGCCTTACCGCATCCAGGAGTTCGGGCCACCTGCGCCAGACCAGAGCGCGGACGGGCTTGACTTTGGCGCTGAGAGAGCGCAAATCGAGAAAAAAATTAGAAGTGCACCATATTTACAAGCACGTTGCATTAGTTTAGTAAAGATTACATAAGAGTGTCGAATTTATAGAGTGAAAATACATAAGAGTGTTTAATTAAAATAGAATGCATATATCAGTGTGAAAAGCTAATGTAGAAGTGTGTAGAGATGTTAGAATGATGTTGAAATCCCATGTTATGTGGCTGTTGTAGAGGAGAATGTAATACTGCTAAATGTAGAAATGTGTAGGCCACATGGCAGTTCACAGAGAATGAAAGGTGCTGTTATACTTTCACATGATATGGATTTTAATGTTGTTGTAATTCAAAGTATTATTGATCATAGAACTGAAATATATGTTTTATAGAAGTGTTTCATATAACCATTGTGTGTAATAAGTTAGAATACTGTTTAGACTAAGAAATTAAAGGTTTACAGAGTGCACAGGCCCGTTTCATGTCATTCTAAAAGGCCTGAATAGATAAGGTCATTTCTTTTGATCTGCATGTGTTAGTTAGAGGAATGTTATGTTAAGCATAAATTACTGAGCCTGCTCGAAGGTTTACGACTTAGAAGATACGGTGGAGGCCGGAATTTGGGGCCCACTGTACAAGTGTCTGATTGCAGGTGCGAGGAGGTTCCAATCAAGAGAGTGATGAATAGAGTTTTGTTCAGGGAGCCAGGCACAGGCCTGGAGGAGGCTTCAGGAATTTCCTGGGGGGTACCGTCCTGCCGGAGAAGAGCCTGAGAAGCAAGGTCAACGCTAACGATGGGCCCAGAGGAGTATCAGCATGGAAAATGCCAGAACCGACACCACGTGAGGGGCGTCTCTAAAGGGCGTTTCTATTGTAAATGTGATTTTTGTATTAGGGACAGCACCCGTGGGTGGAGTTAGGGCAGATGGTCTGAGGAACCTAAGAGAGCGGATGGGTAGGCAGATAGGATAACTGCGAGACACTGATTCAAAACGAAGACTAAGGGAAGTGAGTGATCTTCTTTGGAAGTCACCACGGCTGACACCTTTTTAGGTTAAGATTTTACTACGTAGGGATGTCACTTAGTCTAGTGTAGGGACAGTCTAATCTGGATTTTCTTCCTTTCTGTAAATGACTCATAAGCTACAGCTTGTGTCTATTCTTGCAACTCTGATGATTTTTGAATTGGTTTTGGTGATATTCTTCCGCCGACTAAGAGCATTTAGAAAATTTATGTTTGTATTGATACCAGTATATCTTTTGAACCTTATTTTGAGATGTTTGTATCTCCAGTTAACTTTGGCTTTATAATAAACTTTTAAAACTTATTCGTAGTAAGTGGTCCTTTAGAGTGGTGTAAGTCCTTAACTGATTGACCTAGTAGTGGATTGCCTTTTACTCTATGACAGGTATCAACGGTTCAGTCGACCTGAGTTGGGATCTAGACCTATAGAAATAGATCAGAAATCCCGCCGTAACAGTTGGTAGCAGACAAGGATGGTTACCTTCTAGAGGAAGGTGATCTAGACTAGGTTAAGATTACCCCAAGGTCCCTAGAGATCGAGAGATGAGCAGCGGAAGAATCGCCTGCCGAAGAAGGTGCTGACGGTGCGAGAGAAAAGCAGCAGGGTCGGACGAGAGTGAGTATAACAAGGGTCATGCATTGACAGATTGCGGTGTTTTGTGTTGTATCTGTATTGTAATGTCATGCAGAGTTGAATGACTGTAGTGTGAATGAGAGAGGGTTGTGAGCGCGCGCAACCTGACAAACCGGGGGAAAATCTTAAGCTCGGAGAAGAGCTTAAGTGGTTCGGGTGTATCGAACATCCAGAGTAGTTGTCGACCAGAGTAAAGGGGGTCATGAGGTACCATTGATCGCCCGCAGGACCGAGATAGGGGGAACGCAAGAGTGAGTGTGTGGGTAACGGACGCAGGTCGAAAGTTACCGTGTGTAAGTAACCTATCAGTTAAGGCGATTGTCTGGACGTACACGGAAAGACATTTCGTCAGTTAAGGTGACAATTACAGTTAGACTGTGGGCGTACAGTCAAGGAAAGTGATCGCTTGGTCGGAAGTAATCATTTTTCAGAGTATGAATGGGACGCATGCATGACCGGGAGACGAGCGGAGAAAGGAGGGGAACTGCTGCGAAGGGGGACGAGTGACGTCAGCGAGAGCCGCGCTGTGATAGGCCGGTTGGTGTGAAGCCGCGCTGTGATAGGCCGGTTGGTGTGACGTCAGCGAGAGCCGCGCTGTGATAGGCCGGTTGGTGTGAAGCCGCGCTGTGATAGGCCGGTTGGTGTGACGTCAGCGAGAGCCACGCTGTGATAGGCCGGTTGGTGTGATGCCGCGCTGTGATAGGCCGGTTAGCGAGAACCGTGCTGGGATTGGTGGATTGTCATCAGGAAGTGAATGAACGCGGAGAAAATAGAAATTTTGTAGATTTTGAACATGAAGTGTTTTAAATGTTTGAGAGCGATCTTTAAGAGAAAAAGAAGAGAATCTTATTACGGGGAAGAGGCACCGCCAGAGGGTACACCAGCTCACTATATGGCAACGAATGTTGGGTTGCATACTATACTGTGGCTTGATACGTGCAGTAAGATTACAGAAGGGAATGAGGAACTGACTTTTCCGAAATACGAAACGTTTAGACTAGAAGTGTTGCATCAGCTGAAAGCAGTTATGTCCTCATTGAGACCTTTGCCTAGACCAACACAGTTTGAGGCCCTTAATGCGTGGATTAGGGCGGCGCACGACAGGAATCAGAACAGACGCCAGGAAAGGGTAAGGCGATCAGTAAGGGCAGTGCAAGATGCCAAATGGGATGCGGAAGCCAAGAGATGGAGTGTACAGACGATCGAAGTGGATAAGTTGTACCCAGTGAGAGAGGTTACAGGAGAAAAGAGACCCATAGAAGACGATGACGAGAGCGAGTCGGAGGATGGCCTAATAAATAGGTTGTTGATAGATAGACCGCCTCCGGACAATAGGGAGATAGAAGGTACTGAGCTCCCAAGGGAAGATAGGGTTGACATAGAAGGGAACAGGACACTCCCTATAAAGAATTGGGTACCTACCAAAGGTGAGGAGACACTTCAACATAGTCCTGTACAGAGAGTAGTCGGAAGGGTTGTGGTGCAGAAGATGCCAGCAACAGAGAGGGTTGAGTCTTATGGATTGCCAGATGCTCTTCAAGTACCCATTACCATAGGTCCTATAGTGTCGGTTTATCACCCAGAGAAAGGGAGAGAGGAAGAACAGGTACGGCTAGACAGAGAAAGAGTTGAGAGGGAAAGAAAGAATAACACGACAAATGCCTGGAGGCAATTGCCAGGACCGATAACGTGGAGCACCCCATTGGATTCAGCAGTGGATCCCGTAGCAGAACAGGGGGGTCAGAGAGGACCGATGGACCTGAGGGGACCACTGCCGAAATCCTATAAAGAGTTGAGGGCTGACTTGAAGGAATGGGATAGGTCCACAGAAGCACCGAGCAACAGGTCAAGAGCAGAAGCTGGATGGGGAAGTCGAGGCAACGGGACATTATCTCACTGCGGGGCTAGCGAAAGCAGTCAGGAGTGGGACGGTAAAAGTCAGGAGAGTAGAGGAGTTACACGTCATATTGACGGTGGAAATGGGCAGGAGCGAAAAGGTAGAAGGGCGGAGTGTGGAGAGACGTCTCGTCTCATTCAAAGTGAGGGAGACCAAAGGACACAAGAGTACAGGGATAGGTTTAAGTGTACTCTCCACGCACCTGATGATAACGTACAGCACTGGAATAGTGGGAACATGGGGAACCGCGAAGGACCTTGCCATGCGTCGAGTGATCAGAGATCACAGACAAATTGCGAAGGCATGGGGAATAATGAATGTCTTACCATGCACCTAGAGAAACCAGGCAGAATGGGAAATGTGGGACTATGGGAAATAGAGAAGTGTTTCACTATACACCCAGAGAGGATGGAACGGCATGGGACCTGGAGAGATGGGAGCATGGGAGGACTCCCCATAACACGCCTGAGCCCAGACGTAGGACTCAGAGCTGTGATGGGAGAGATGTAAATGGACTCTCTAGAGATAGCATACTGAAAGCTGTGATAAAAGCCAAAAGACTCGATGTGACCAGCTTAAAATCTGACCTGGACGAGATAATAGATGGTGTGTTGCCTTTAGAAAGGATTGACATGTACGAGCAAGGTGAGCTGCTGTTTATAGCAAAAGATATTACTCGAAAGGCAAGAGCAACTCATGAGAAACTGTCTAAACTGGCAGACAAGTATATGGTAGATTTGTCCAGAACAAAGGCATTGCAGGGTAACCATAAGTTGCATTATTCAGATCAGAACTTAGAAGAGAGGAGGACAACTGGATTAAAAACACACATAAGGGAACTGATCACAGGAATAAGAGCATGGAGAGATCTGGACAAATGGGAAGAGAGGTGGTCCAAAAAGGGAACTGTTAGGCGGAGTGCGAATGTGATGTCTCCGGAGGGAAGGCTACTGCAGATGGAGGCATTCCCTTTGCGAGAAATAGCGAATGGGAGTTATGTACACGTGCCCTGGAGTAGGGGAGATTTGGCTGCATTTACCAACTCATTTCCGAAGTTAAGGGAAAATCCCGTAGAGTGGTATAAGCAGGTAGAGAGGTTTGTTAAGATTTCAAAATTATTGTGGATTGATTTGAACACCTTATTCGACATTGTGGTCCCAGGAGACTTGTGGATAGCATGCAAGGTTAGTGTCAAATGGCCAACTGCAGAACCAGAAAGGGATGCTCGTACTAATGGACCGTCAGAAGGAGTAATGTTAAAATATGAAAGGGTGATGACATGGCTGAAGGAGAAGGTGCCACCACAAGATATAGATTGGGTGAAAATTGATCGAACAAGACAGGAACCCAAGGAGACAGTTGATGAGTTTTATGAGCGATTGCTGAAAACGTTCAAACAATACAGTGGATTAGATGAAATGGATCCCAAAGATATAGGACAGTTTGTATCGAAGTTCGTTTTGGGGTTGAGACCTGATATTTGTTTGATGATTCAGCAACATTTAATTTGTTGGCAAAACAAACCATTGGATGAAATTCTGAGATACGCAAGGTATTGCAGTGATGAAATAGATTCCAAAGCAAAGAAACTAAAGGAGAAATTGATGATGGCGCAGATGCAGTCGGCTGGAAAGGGTGGACGGCAGCAACAGGGAACAGGGACAATGGGACGGAAACCAAATATCAGAATAAGGACAGCGAGGAAAACTCAAGACCTAGAATAGACATTGCTACATTGAAAAAAACGACAAAGTGTCACCAGTGTCACCAGGTGGGAGATTGGAAACGCGAGTGTCCCTATAACCCTGAAAACGGAGAGCTAAAAGTAGAGGTGGAGGAAGTTCGAGAAGTTCCAGTTCAAGGGGTGACAGTGCCAAAGAGTAAGGTGGCCAAAGGGGGGACTTCGGCTCCACGAGCCCAGTTCCCGCAGCCACCAAAGATTACGACAGGGGGAAAGATCTATAGACAAATGCCTCTTTTTATAGACGAAGAAGAGTGTTACTACGTTGATCCATTGACGGGACGACGTGTAAGTAGAGAGGAGGACTGTACCCTCGGGGCAGTTCTAGAGGTGGATCAAAGAGGACCGTTTGTTGAGGCTGAAGTGGCAGGGTGTCCTACAACATTCTTAGTAGATACCGGAGCTACTCGATCAACTTTGAGATTGGCAGTGGTTCCAGATCTACCAATGTCGGGGGAAACAATTCAAGTGGTAGGAGTCGCAAATAGAAGAATGACTAACCCTTTGACGGAACCAGTGCTAGTGAGAATAGGAAACTACACCGATGAACATCAGTTTGTAGTATGTGATTCTAGTCCTGTGTGTCTGTTAGGAAGAGATTTATTGTGCAAACTGAACTGCACAATATACTGCACACCTCAGGGAGTGGAGGTACAGACTACAGACGATGATGCTACCTTTAAAGTTGCAAATTCGAGAGTATGCGTAGAACTGTATCCTACCCTGACTGTGGAGGACCTTCCTCGGGACTTGCGAGATACAGTGTCATCAGAGGTATGGGATTTTACTGGAGAAGAGATAGGATTGATCAAAGGAGTAGAACCAGTGAAGATCATGGTAAAACCAAATGTTGAATATCCAAGAACGCCTCAATACAAATTGACCCTGGAGACGATTGCAGGAATAAAACCCGTAATCGACTCTATGATTCAACAGGGAATACTGAAGGAAATCGTGGGTAGTCCATGCAACTCCCCGATTATGGGTTTGCAGAAACCTAGTGGGAAATTTAGAATAGTGCAAGATCTTCGAAAGATTAATAACATAGTTGTTTCATGTTGTCCAGTGGTACCGAATCCATCAGTGATATTGTTTCAGATACCATTCCAAGCTGAGTGGTTCACCGTGATAGATCTTTGTCAGGCTTTCTTTTCAATTCCATTAGATGAGGAAAGCCAGTATCTTTTCGCTTTTAAGCTGGAAAATCGTGTCCTAACATGGTGTCGTATCCAACAGGGGTATACAGAAAGCCCATCAATTTTCAACCAGCTATTGAAGAAAAATCTTGAAAGTCTAGTGCTGCCACAGAACTCGGTTCTGGTCCAGTACATAGACGACCTACTTGTTGCGTCAGGAACGGAAGAAGCTTGTAAGATAGATACCATCGCCTTGCTGAACCATTTAGCTGAAAATGGGCATAAGGTATCTCCGAGCAAATTGCAGTACTGTCTGACAGAAGTACAGTACTTGGGTCACCGGATAGAAAAAGGAAAGCGCAAGGTGTCACCAGATAGGATAGAGGCGATAATGAAGATGAACGCGCCTACGACACAGAGAGAAGTCAGGATGTTCCTAGGAATGGTTGGTTATTGCCGACAGTGGATAGCTAACTTTTCCCTGAAAGCAGAGCCCTTACAAAAACTGACGCACAAGGAGGTGAGTGATCCGGTACCATGGGACAAGGATTGTTTGATGTCGTTCCTACAGCTGAGAGAGGACTTGTGCCGTGCTCCAGCTTTGGGGATGCCTGATTACGAAAAACCATTTTCACTTTACTGCTGCGAAGGAGAGGGTTGTGCTTAGTCAGTTTTGGTACAAACTCATGGAAATGCCCGTAGACCAGTTGCATACTTTTCGGCTACTTTAGATCCGGTAGCCGCAGCGTTGCCCGGATGTCTCAAATCCATTGCTGCAACAGGTGTCAGCATTGAACGGTGTGAAAATATCGTAATGGGACACCAATTAGTGGTGTATGTACCTCATTCTGTAGAACTGTTAATGACCAGGACCAAGACACAGCACTTAACCAATAATAGGCTCACGCGCTACAAGCAGGTTATTCTTGCTGCGGAGAACGTGACCATTAAGAGGTGCTCTGTTTTGAATCCTGCTACATTGATGCCACTTCCTAATGATATAGAAGGCGAAGAATGTGAAGATCACGATTGCCTTGATGTGACTGAACTATGCACCAAGCCAAGACCAGATATTGTGGATGAGCCGTTGACTGACCCTGATGAAATTTTCTTTGTTGATGGCTCATGTTTAAGAGACGATACTGGTCGGTTGAGAGCAGCTTATGCTGTTTGCACCATTACTGGAGTTGTGGAAGCCGCTTGCCTGGAAGGAGTACACTCCGCGCAGGTAGCCGAAATCATTGCATTGACACGTGCCTGTTTAGCAGTTAGCAAAATTAGAGTCACCATTTATACCGATAGCCAATATGGTTTCGGTGTAGTTCATGATTTTGGGCAATTGTGGTCTCAGAGAGGTTACATGACCTCCTCTGGTTCGCCTATTCGAAATGGGGAATTTGTGCGACTGTTGTTAGAAGCATTACAAGGTCCAGCAGCAATTGCGGTCGTTAAATGTGTAGCCCACACCAAAAATACAGATTTTGTGTCGCAAGGTAATCGATATGCAGACGAAGTTGCTCGCTACTGCGCGGAGCAAGGATATTCTTTCACGGAAGTGGAAGTAGGTGGGACTCAGGAAAAGACAGAGTTAAACATGATGCTAGAAACAGTTGATACTTGGGATGATTTAAAAGACATGCAAGAGAAAGCACCTGATTCTGAGAAAAAGGTATGGGAAACAGCAGGTTGTGTGAAAAGTGACATGGATTTGTGGGTTTCAGCAGATGGAAGGGCAGTATTACCTGATGAACTAGTGAGTCCAATGGCACGACAGATACATGGTCCAGTACACTTAGGAAGAGATGCCATGCTGAGGTTATTTAGGCAGACTTGGTATAATCCTAGGTTTAGGATTGCGGCAGAAGCAGTGTGTCAAAGATGTGTCACATGCCAGCAATTGAACGTAGGGAAAAGAACACCAGTTACAATGAGTCACATTGGGAGGTCTGGGGGGCCTTTCAACAGAATGCAATTAGATTTTATTGAGATGCCAAAAATCAACCGCCTCAGGTATGTTCTGGTGGTTGTATGCATATTTTCCAGATGGGTCGAAGCATACCCTACACGCAGGTGCGATACACTCACAGTAGCAAAGTTGTTGCTTAGAGAGTTGATCCCGCGCTTTGGGGTGCCGACCTCCTTGGAATCAGACAGAGGAACTCATTTCAACAGCGAAGTTGTGAAGATGCTTTGCTCTGCATTAAACATTGATCAGAAGTTGCACTGTAGCTATCGACCAGAGGCTTCAGGTATCGTGGAGCAGATAAACGGAACTCTAAAGTCCCGAATAGCCAAAGTATGTTCATCGACGTCCTTAAGCTGGCCTGATGCTTTGCCCTTGGTACTCATGAGTATGCGTAGCACACCAGACAGGAGGACAGGTCTCTCTCCACATGAGGTTTTAATGGGGAGGGCAATGAGACTTCCGTCTGTTCCAACTACAGCTTTGTTGAATATTACAGATTACCTGATCTTGGATTATTGCAAGGGTCTTTCTGATGTCATTCATTCTGTGTCTCTTCAGGTGCAGGCTGCTGAAGTTCCATCTTCAAGAGACCTATGTCACGACTTGTGCCCTGGTGACTGGGTCCTTGTGAAAAAACACGTCCGGAAGAACTGCTTAGATGTGCGTTGGAAGGGGCCCTACCAAATAATCCTGACAACGAATACTGCTGTAAAGTGTGGAGGGCTGCCAAACTGGATTCATGCTTCCCATACTCGAAGAGTTCCAGCACCCTTAGAAGAAACAGCTCCTCTCACAGATGAAAATCCAGCTGTGGATGGCGAACCACTAGAGGGGATCAGTCAAGCTGTGGGGGTGTCGGAAGAAGTTGGGAGTGCTACAGATCCAGAAGAAGAAAGACAGGACGACAGTGAAACTGAAGTTGCCACCGAAGGAGAAAGTTGCTGTGAATACGGCTCAGACACAGATCAAGACAAGAGTGATCAAGAACCGAGTGTGAGGACAAGAAATAGGAGAACAAGGCGTGGAGAAGCTAGTTGGCCTGAAAGAAAGAAGAGGCCGAGCTTGAAGCCAACTCCAGGGAGAACTCTTGCTCCTATATCTGAAGACTCGGATTTGGACGAAGGTGCACAAAGACAGGAACAGGAAGGTCCGAGAAGATCGAGGAGGGTACGAGTGCCCTGCAGAAGATACGCTACTCCTGAGTGGACCTACCTAGCTGCAGATGTCCAGTGCACGGAGATCCGTGAGGGTGAGGGAAGTGACATTGACCAGTACTGACCCAATCATAACATTGGAAGTAGTGTTGTTGATACCCGGAGTGGAGGTCGAAGGGTTGCTGACACTCACTATTCCTAATCCTCCTTATCTGAGCAGGATAAGAGAACTGGTTTTAAACAGAATAGAATTTCCGACTTTTTGTTCAATGAGGCCAACACCCGAGGAGATCATGCTTCATTTGGAAATATTAGAATACGTGATTAGAGCCGCTGGAACACGTATCATTCCAGATTGTTAAAGACTTTGTGAATAAACAGATTGAAAGATAACCTAGCGCCAAGTGGAAGAAGAAGAAATTTAGGGACTTCCCATTTAGTGGACGGAGAAGGGCTAGGGTTGTCTGTTGCTATAGAACTCAAAGACTGATCTTGCAGAAGGGATTATCAGTTTCCAGGTGTGGTTCGGAAAGGCTGAATAAGCAAAGAAAGGAGACTTTGTGTTGTGAAAGAAAATCAGAACTACATTGTCTTGAGATCATGGAGGCCGGCAACCCAAACCGCAAGACAAAATGCATAGTAGGCACACTTTTAGTGGGAGTAATTTTTCTTATAGCTTTAGTAGTTACTATATCATATGTAGTGGGACATGAAAATGAAGAGAAGGCAACAAAGGAAGCAAATATTGTACCGATACAGAAACCTACTACTGCTGGTCAAAGGGGGGACAATACAGAGAAAGATAAAGCTTTACTAGCAGCAGAGACTCGTAGGTTGCATGTGGATGAATCGCAGGGAAATTTCAAATCAAATGCATATGCTAAATTGCTTTATGAATATATTGATGCTATGGAGGCAAAGGATTGCTACGTGTGTATGCAATTGCCAGCCTCTGTAGACGAAGGTATTAGATATCATCATCTTCCATTGACTTATGGAATCACATGTAGTTTGTTGCTTAGTATATTTTATGAACGTGATTGTTTTGAATATTATTTTTCAAATTTTGATGCTGTTTTACCAGAAGTTCCAAATTACAAGCACATGAACAAGTGGGATTATTATAAGAGTGAAGATAGATTAAAGAAATTTTTAATTCCTTGGAAAACGTTGGATACTTCACATGCCCGAAGAAATAATTTGACTTGTAAAGTGTCAGAAATTGAGAAAAGGTTTATTGGACAGGTGGATGATCGGTATAGGAGACAGAAGATCTTAAAGGCTTCAGGCCAATGGAAAACAGATTGGACCGAGGAAGAAAGGTTACACAAAAGAAAGGGTAGTAATGGTCCAATAGCTTTAGATCGAGAACAAAAAGGGAAACTGTGTATATATAGGGGTAAAACCTATGATGAGAATGTGTTTGTGGGAGAAGTAAATTGTGAACATGCTTTCCAATTAGAATATTATACAAAAGATTTCTTGAAGGGAATGCAGGTGATCCCGAATGTATATTTTGTTTGTGGAAGAAATGCATACGTGAAACTGCCGGATAATTGGTATGGATCATGTTATTTAGCAATTGCCTTCCCCAAAATATACCATGCTAAGGATCTAGAAATTATAGAGGGAAGAACTCAAGTTAGAGGAAGAAGGGATGTAAGCGATGAGGAGGTAGTTGGAGACGTATTTGGTGCTATGTTTCCTCTTTTAGGGATAGTACTGAATGATGTCAAGATCAGAAGATTGGCAACAGTTGTAGATAGGTTGTCCGCCAGTACTGCTAGATCATTAATACTGGTGGAGGGAGAGATGCAATCGATAAGGGCAATGGTTCTTCAGAACCGACTTGCTCTAGACGTTCTGTTAGCCAAAGAGGGAGGAGTCTGTAAGGTTTTGAAGGTTCAGGAATGTTGTACTTACATTCCAGACAATTCAAAACCTCTAGAAAAGTATATACGGAACATCACTGAAATTCATCATGAGATTGAGGATTTGACACAGGTAAATGTGTGGGAAAAGGTAGGTCATGGAATGGGTAAAGTTGGAGGTTGGTTTGCCAACCTAGGAAAGGGTTTCATTTGGTACATACTGAAACCTATCATCATAATAGTGATTTGTATAATCACCTTGTGGGGATTGGTGCGGCTGTACCAATGGTATAGATCAAATAGGTTGCAGAGATCCATGAGAGAGCAGGAGAGGAGATTAGCTGCGATGCAGGATAATCAGTACAGGAGTCTGAGGGCTCTAGAGATGATGAAACGAGAGAGTACTACAACGAGTTCAGTTTGATTCAATTCATACCTCAGGGATGGTGTTGTGATGGTGATGACTACTAAAAGTCATCAAAGGGGGGAACTGAGAGAGCGCAAATCGAGAAAAAAATTAGAAGTGCACCATATTTACAAGCATGTTGCATCAGTTTAGTAAAGATTACATAAGAGTGTCGAATTTATAGAGTGAAAATACATAAGAGTGTTTAATTAAAATAGAATGCATATATCAGTGTGAAAAGCTAATGTAGAAGTGTGTAGAGATGTTAGAATGATGTTGAAATCCCATGTTATGTGGCTGTTGTAGAGGAGAATGTAATACTGCTAAACGTAGAAATGTGTAGGCCACATGGCAGTTCACAGAGAATGAAAGGTGCTGTTATACTTTCACATGATATGGATTTTAATGTTGTTGTAATTCAAAGTATTATTGATCATAGAACTGAAATATATGTTTTATAGAAGTGTTTCATATAACCATTGTGTGTAATAAGTTAGAATACTGTTTAGACTAAGAAATTAAAGGTTTACAGAGTGCACAGGCCCGTTTCATGTAATTCTAATAGGCCTGAATAGATAAGGTCATTTCTTTTGATCTGCATGTGTTAGTTAGAGGAATGTTATGTTAAGCATAAATTACTGAGCCTGCTCGAAGGTTTACGACTTAGAAGATACGGTGGAGGCCGGAATTTGGGGCCCACTGTACAAGTGTCTGATTGCAGGTGCGAGGAGGTTCCAATCAAGAGAGTGATGAATAGAGTTTTGTTCAGGGAGCCAGGCACAGGCCTGGAGGAGGCTTCAGGAATTTCTGGGGGGTACCGTCCTGCCGGAGAAGAGCCTGAGAAGCAAGGTCAACACTAACGATGGGCCCAGAGGAGTATCAGCATGGAAAATGCCAGAACCGACACCACGTGAGGGGCGTCTCTAAAGGGCGTTTCTATTGTAAATGTGATTTTTGTATTAGAGACAGCACCCGTGGGTGGAGTTAGGGCAGATGGTCTGAGGAACCTAAGAGAGCGGATGGGTAGGCAGATAGGATAACTGCGAGACACTGATTCACAACGAAGACTAAGGGAAGTGAGTGATCTTCTTTGGAAGTCACCACGGCTGACACCTTTTTAGGTTAAGATTTTACTAAGTAGGGATGTCACTTAGTCTAGTGTAGGGACAGTCTAATCTGGATTTTCTTCCTTTCTGTAAATGACTCATAAGCTACAGCTTGTGTCTATTCTTGCAACTCTGATGATTTTTGAATTGGTTTTGGTGATATTCTTCTGCCGACTAAGAGCATTTAGAAAATGTATGTTTGTATTGATACCAGTATATCTTTTGAACCTTATTTTGAGATGTTTGTATCTCCAGTTAACTTTGGCTTTATAATAAACTTTTAAAACTTATTCGTAGTAAGTGGTCCTTTAGAGTTTTGTAAGTCCTTAACTGATTGACCTAGTAGTGGATTGCCTTTTACTCTATGACAGGTATCAACGGTTCAGTCGACCTGAGTTGGGATCTAGACCTATAGAAATAGATCAGAAATCCCGCCGTAACAGCGCGCCAGCGGCGCGCCCTCTGCGCGCATCCGCTGAGCACACGCCATAACATGCTGATTGAATAGTGTGGCCTGTCAGCCCACTAGAGCTCTAACCGGTGCTCACCAGAAGTGAGTATTTTGAGATCTGGGCCGGAGACCGGGTCTCGAGGTGTGCGCAAGGTACAGAAAAATGCAGATTAAACATAAGCCCCCCCAACACAATGAAATTCCCCTTAAAAGAAGCAGCCTCAGCAATTTTTTTTAAAACGAAGGAAATTCTTACTCTCTGCGAGCGTTAAACACAGTTTTGCCCAGGGAGTAAAGAACGGCGCGAACGTGTTAAGTAGTGTGGCCTGTCAGCCCACTAGAGCAATAACCATCACTAAATAGCGGAGATACACACGATTTAAAAAAAATGCATCACTTTCATCTGTGTTGACAATGTACAAAAAATAAGTTGAATTTTAGACTTGAAATAGTTGTTCTTATGTTTGTGGACTGTTTTCATCATTATAGAAGATTGACCTGCTTGTTCTTAAAAAGATCAAAGATTTTGTTGTTATTAAGATGTCAGTACCGCAGAACCTGGCATCACTGGGGACACACTGCTTTAAAACAATCTACCTCATTATGTATTTGGACTTAATTGATCTTCATATTCGAAAAGGGTATGATGGACCCCACGCCGAACATCTCATTTTAAAAGGAGGTGGCAGATTCGAAGACCCATGAATGTCTTTGATTGCAGACTTCCAAGCAAAGCATCCTTTCCTAACACAGAGGTCACTGCCGCGTGAATGACATTCACCCTAGTTTGACACTTCCAAATATAGTAACAGGCATGTATATAAATTAAGTCACCAATTATTAAGTGCAGTCCTTACGGGCCCTTTGGTTTAACACTGAGGAAAATAAAGTGACAGTCAGTTGTCTCAAACATTCCGCGTTAAATCCTTTCCCTGTATGCCCATTTTTGCGGGAGGCATCTTGTTTGGGTTTACTTTATCTGGGTAGCAGGAACTAGTTTTACTCAAAGCTGTACCAGCATTACACAGCACAAGCTACCATTTTCAGAAAGTGGGTCCAAGATTAAAAACGATTGTACATTCGCAAAGCCAAAAGCTGCATTCGCAATTGCCATTACAAACAGCAAGACGCACACTAAGGAACCCTTGCAAGTGGCATGGGAAAGAGGTTGGCAAAGGGGAGTTCATTCCCCCATACATACTGTAGTGAAAAGGAGAAATGCATCATGACTGCTTATGGAGTGACCGAGAGGTGAGCGTTACTGCCTGTAACATTGACAGTAACACTTTGCAAGGTGTGAGCTGTCAATATCTGATAGCTTAGTCTGTGCTGATCCAGGCTGCGGGAAGCATGAATGCAGACAGAGGCCTCACGTTTTTCAGCATGCTCCCACTGGGGCCCCAGTCCCAATGTGCCATCTGCAGTAGCACTGAGAATCCTCCCCCTTAAAGTGTGTGTGTGGTGAAGAGAGTTGGGGAAGTACTGCAGGCCAGCATTAAGTGCATGCGGATGGTGGGATATACCTCTGACACAGTTCTAAGGTCCCATGCAGGCTTTCGTCCCATCACCAATTTCTAGCAATGAGGCATAAAGCCACTTCCAACTCCTTGGCGATGATATGTGAATAACGCAGTGTGTCCAACACAGCCTTCTTTTCTTGTCCATTATTTCTTTAGAAACGAAAAGAACAAGATACTTACCTTCAGTAACACTTTTTCTGGTGGATACAGTATCTGCCTGTGGATTCATCACCTTTTGAATTACCCCTTACGGCAGAATTCCATGGAAACTTTTTCCTAGGTCTCCCACATTGATGAGGATGTCACAATGGCACGGCCACGCTCGTGACTCTGTATGATGTCATCGAAGTAATAAGAAGACCTTGTCGGCGTGCTGACTTCAGTTCCACCCATTTTTTCCATGCCCTCGAGGCAAACGGGCAGACTGAGAACATAATGCAAGTATACATAGTATAACATACACACAGTATATAGGTAAGGAGGAAAAGATAAAACCACAGCATTTCCTAACAACAAACATTATGACAAGCAAATCACATAGGAAAACAACAATGTCATACAATGAAAACTTTTTTGGTATTCGTAGGTGGAAAACGGAGAGGAGTGTGGGTCAGTGAGGAATCCACAGGCAGATACTGTATCCACCAGAAAAAACATTACCAAAGGTAAGTAACTTGTTCTTCTGATGAATACCTCTGCCTGTGCATACTGCACCTTTTGAATTGAATCCCAGAGAAGTACCACTCAGAGAGGAGGGTGTCCACCCACTCATACCAAAAAGTCCTGCAACACAGATCGTGCAAAATGGCCATCCCTCCTCACCTCATAATCCAAGCAATAATGCTTCGTAAAAGTGTTGAGGGAGGACCATGTTGCAGCCTTACAAATGTCCATCACAGGTACACCGCTAGCCAAAGCAGATGTAGAAGACTTTGTGCTAGTAGAATGAGCTCTAAAGCCTTCAGGAGGTTCCTTCTTGGCCAGGGTGTAGCATTTCTTGATAAACAAGAAGATCCACCTGGATAGCGTCCTCTTGTGGATGGCTTTGCCCTTCATCTTCCTTACATACCCAACGAAGAGCAGGTCATCCAACCTCAAGTCCCTGGTCTGATCCAAGTAAAATCTGACCGCCATCCGAGGGTCCAGGCGGTGAAGTTTTGCCTCCTCCTTGGACAGGTGAGGGGGAGGATAAAAAGTAGGTAAAGTGATAGATTGTCCGAGGTGGAAGGGAGTGACTACCTTAGGCAGGAAAGCAGATCTGGTCTTAAGAACCATCTTATCCGCATGAAAAGAGGTAAATGGGGGCTTAGAGCTAAGAGCCTTCAGCTCACTTACCCTCCTGGCCGAAGTGATAGCCACCAGAAAAATAAACGAAAGCAGCCTCAATGGGCAACTATGAAGTGGCTCAAAAGGAGACCCCATCAGACATAAAAGTACTACATTCAAATCCCACTGAGGCATTATGAAGGGAGTGGGAGGAAACCAATTGGTGAGGCCCTTAATGAACCTCATGACAATGGGGGACTTAAACAAAGAAGGCTGGTCTGGTAAACAAAGGAATACCGACAAGTAGCCCTTAACCGTCGCCACAGCATAACCTTGCTGGGCCAAGGAAAGTGAAAAACCAAGTACCACAGATAAACGGGCCTTCAAAGGATCAATGGATCTCTCTCCACATCACTTCACAAACCTAGCCCATCTAGAGGAATAAACAGAATTGGTGGAGTGTCTCTTGGATGATAAAATAACATCCACCACATCCGGTGGGAGAGAGAACGAGCTCAGGTTGCCTTGTTCAATCTCCAGGCATGAAGATGCATGCTCTGGATTTGGGGATGTAGAACTTGCATCTGTGACTGCCAGAGGAGGTCTGCCCTGAGAAGGAGACGGAGCATAGGGTGCGATGAGAGGGGAAGAAGATCTGTGTATACCCTTCTTGGCCAATCCAGGGTATCAATATAACTTGGGCCCTGTCTTGGCGAATCTTCCTCAGAACCCGAGTAATCAAGGGTATGGGAGGAAATTCATAAAGGAGCTGAAAGCTCCAATCCAGTTGAAACGTGTCCCTCAATGCTCCCAGAATCAGATACTGGAGACAGCAGAACGATGGGCAGTGCGCGTTCTCATGAGTGGCAAACAGGTCCAACTGAGGAGACCCCTACAACCTGAAGATGCGGGGAATCATCTCCGGGTGAAGTCTCCACTGTTGGTCGGATGAATACTGCCGACTGAGACTGTCCACATGCACGTTCAACACCCCGGCCAGATGATTAGCAATTACGCAAGTCTGGTCGCCCTGAACATAAAACCAGAGACGCAGAGCCTCTTTGCAGAGATGATACGACCCTACTCATCCCTGCTTATTGATGTACAACATCTCGGTAGTGTTGTCCGCCAGGACCTAAACTGACCCCAAAGGGAGGTCAAGAAAGGCCTTGAGAGCCAAATGTATTGCCCACAATTCCAGAAGGTTGATGTGAAGCAACCTTTCCTCTGGTGACCAAAGACCTTGGACCTCCAGATACCCCAGAGGTGCTCCCACCCTAGAGTTGAGGCATCCATAATCACTGTGGCCACCGGTAGAGGAGGTTGAAAAGGCCTCCCTTGAGACAGGTTGTCCAAAACACTCCACCCAGACAGATCTGCTGCAGAGTTTCTGGCGATTCTGACCATCTCCCCGAGATCTCCATTGTGCTGATACCACTGTCTGCGGAGACACCACTTGAGTACCCTAATGTGCCAGCATGCATGGTTGACCACTAGTATGCATGAAGGGTATAGACCGAGCAGGCGTAGGGCCTTCAGGACTGGAACCACCATTCCATCGTGAAACAAAGGAATCAATTCCTGAATATCGCGAATCCTCTGTGGAGGCAGAAAAGCTCGACACACAGTAGTGTCCAGTACTGCCCCTATGGACGGGTTGCTCTGAGAAGGTACCAGGTGAGATTTGGGTACATTGATCGAGAAACCCAAATTGAACAACAGCTGCATTGTTACTGCAGATGAAGCAGCACCAACCTTGGTGACTTTGCCTTGAGCAGCCAGTCGTCCAGATAGGGGAAAACACAAACGTCCGACCTTCTGAGATGAGCTGCTACCACCACCATCACCTTTGTGAAGACCCGTGGTGCAGACGTAGGTCCGAACGGAAGGACAGCAAACTGGTAGTGTTGAGATCCCACCGTAAAACGGAAATACTTCTGATGCGACTACTGGATGGGAAGATGGAAATACGCATCCTGCAAATCGATGGACACAATCCAGTCTTCCTGCTGTAGCACCAGAAGGACCTGAGCCAGGATCAACATCTTGAACTTTTCCTGCTTCCAGGGTCAACATCTTGAACTTTTCCTGCTTGTGGTACAAGTTCAAGATTCTGAGGTCTAGGATCGGCCTCAACCGACCATTCTTTTTGGGGATCGAGAAATACCGGGAGTAGCACTCCTGACCCCTTTCCTGCTCTGAAACCCCCTCTATTGCACCTTTCTGCAGTAAAGCAAGAACCTCCTGCTGCAGGAGAAGCAGATGGTCCTCCGAACACCAGCCCTGATGAGGACGGTAAGAAGGTGGAAACTCTTGAAAAGGCAGGGCTTACCTATTTTCTATAAGATTCAAAACCCAAAGATCTGATGTAACAGATTTCCAATTTTGCAGAAAAAAGGGACATCTGGCCCCCTACGGGACCAGCATGCTCCAAGATGGGGGCTCGAGAGCTGCTTCCCTGTGGTACCGGTGGTGGGGACAGGGGAAGAAGAGGTGGAGGAGGACTGTTCCCCAGACGCCCCGTAGAAAGCCTCTACCATGACCTGTACAGAGGGTTCTGCTGCTGCTGTGGCTGCTGATGGCCTTGAAAGTGAGCCGCCTTCCCAAGACCTCAAAACCTCCTGAATCCATAGACCCTAGACTCGAACTACAGGCCCAAGGATCTTGCAGTAGCCCTACTGTCCTTAAAGCATTGCAGAGCAGAATCCGCCTTCGTACCAAAAAACCTGGACCCATCAAAAGGCAAATCAATCAGAGTAGCCTGCACATCCAGGGAGAACCTTGAAGACCTGAGCCAGGCAAGCCTCTTAGTGGCCACAGAGGAACCCACCACCCTGGCCACAGAGTCCGCTGTATCCAGCCCTGACTGAATCACCTGACGGGCTGCTGCCTGCATATCTGCAAACACTTCCAAAAAGTAACCACAGTCTTCCTCAGGCAGCTTAGGAGCCACCTCTTTAGCAGAGTCCATCAAGGCACGGTTATACCTCCCCCACAAGCCCATGGCATTTGCCGATTTTATGGCCATGCTGGATGAGGGGAAAACCTTCTTGGCAGACTGCTCTAGCTTCTTTGAGTCCCTATCCCCAGGAGTGGTGGAGAAGGTTCCAGCCGATTGCTTATTAGAACAAGAAGCCTGAACCACCAAGGTCTCCGGCGAAGGGTGAGTATTAAGGATGACCAGCTCACCCAGAGCAGGCTGATATTGTCTCGCCACTGTCCCCGATACAGCAGGGACAGATAAGGGTTTCTACCATACCTCCATAATTGGCTCTGTCAAAGCCTCATTGAAAGGCAGCAAAGGCTCAACAACAGAAAAAGGAGAATGTAACACCTTCATCAGGATATTTGACTTGACCTCAGCCGTGGGTAATTGTAGATCAAATAGGTCAGCAGCCTTCCTGATAATGGAATGGTATGGAGCAATGTCCTGTGAAGGCAAGGTTTTCTGGGAAGAAAGCTCCCACTCCGGGGAAGAGTCAAATTCACTGCACTCCTGAAGACCCTCAAAGTCATCCAAGGAGTTGAGGATTTCCCCTCTTCAGCCTGTTCCTCCTGGTACTCCTCCTCCTCCAGCAGCATCTGAGTCTCCCTCCTGGAGCGTAACTTCGGGATCAGGATCGGCGGTGCAAGGCACGGCTTAGGAGACATCGGCGCCGCCATTGAAGGAGGACTCTCAGAAGCAGTCAGTGGCACCGCACCGCACCAGGAAGGCGTTGGCCCAACAGCAGATGGCACCATAGACTGTGCTATCGGATTCCAAAAATCTCAGCGCCGGGAACTGCTATGATGGAGCAGTTGGCATGAAGGGACCGAAAGGTGCCTGGGCATATTGCTGGGGGATGCCCAAATTATAAACAAGCTGTCCCACGGGGCCAGACGACGCACTGGTACAGAAAGCTGCCTTGGCAAACATGTCAAACTTCGCATGCAGGAAATGCAATGGATCCGCTCAGGGACCCGGAAAGGGTGGATAAGGATCTGACCGAGGCCATGCAGCAGGCTGTGGCTGCGGCGCCGGGGACACAGGGTCCAGTACAGGGGAAGCCACAGGAGCAGGATAAGACTCCCTGTGCGCCGGGAAATCCCTCGGCGTCGGAGAGTGGGCCGGAGTCGCCTGCGGAGAAGGTGAAGGCGATGGCGAGATGACATCTTTAGCCTGACGCCACTCGACAGGAGAAGCCGACCTCATAGCCTTGCCCTTCGAAGACCAATGCTGAGGCCCATGCTGGCACTTCTTGTTATGCTTTCTCAACTTTGAGGTGTGTGAGGTCGATGACTTCGGCTTGGGCCTCTTGTGGCCCCTCTTCTCCTTTTCTGCCCAGGTCATGAAAAGCTTTCCCTCACGCTCCTTTAGAGCCTTCAGATTCACCAGACAGGACGAACATCCTTCGCCGTCATGATCAAACGATAGGCACCAGAGACTATCATCTTGGGGGTCTGTGATGGACATATGGCCCCCACACTCCCTGCAATGCTTAAACCCTGACTTCTTTAGTGTATCCATTGCACTGCTACACCAAGGAAGAATACAGAAAGAAAGTAATACGAAGAAAATGGAGAGTCACAGAAAAAAACGTTTACTGGGTGGAAAAAAAGGAACTGATGTCAGCACGCCGACGAGGTCTTCTTATGGCTGGGATAACGTCATACGGTGTCGCGAGCGGGGCCATGCCACTGTGACGTCCTTGGTGAGGTGGGAGAGCTAGGAAAAAGTTTCTGTGGAATGCTGGTGCAAGGGGTAATTCAAAAGGTGAGGAATCCACAGACAGATGTATCCATCAGAACAACTGTCATCAGGAGAGAGAAATGAACAGGGGTTATGATTTATTATTTACATTACTATGTCTGTCTTAAAGTCTACCTAAAGTATTCAGTTATTAGCCCTCACAAACCCAGTGTAAATACTCTTTTTAGGATGATCTGAAATGTGATATTGTCTTCCATAGTCAATCTCATCTAGAACACAGGCCTTTTACTCTACAAACATGTGGAGTGATTATCTCTTTGACCAGCCCTCTCTCAGTAGCTCTACTAGAAAATGAGTTATGCTTTAAATCCTAAACAAAATTAATTAAAATATGCTCCAACCACCATACTGAAAGGTTAAGTGCAACTACCTTCCTGTACATGCTGGGGATGTTAATCAAATATAGCAAACAATACCCCCTTCTTCTCAACCCTCCACTCTATAAACCAGAGCCAAACAATAACTTGAGGTTCTTGACTTTCAAAGAGCGATCATCAAAGACTAGGTAGGTTGACAAAAGAGGCTTCCAATCTCACCTCATGGAGTGGCTTAATAGCCACAATCCTCTGCCTACCTTTAAAACAATAGACATGTGCAGCTGCTTATGTAGAGCTACCGAGGAGATGTTGAACAATGGTGCACTAAGGGTATATTCCCCAAAAAGAAAAGAAGACCCAACCAGAGGCAAAATATGCTCACATGAGTAGGAATTTTAAGACTGAATTAACATCCTTTACCAATAGCAGGTTAACTATAATCTCCAAGCAAATTCATGCTATTCAGAAAAATTTTAATTGTTTATTTAATCCAAAATTGTACTGTGACTTTAAGGGCATATAGAAGGTCCCACATAAGAACCCCGAATTTTCATTATATTTTCACATGGTTTCCAACAAGAGCAAACGTGTCATCTCCTAATGGGTGCAATCCATTTAATAACTGGTATTAGGTATAAACCTGGGCGAAATACTTGAATCCAACACCTAATTCCTCATTACCTTAGATGAAGAAGGACTTTACACTACCATTACACAAGCGGAAATTGAGGAATTGTTGAATCAAACTACTTGGTAATACCATACAACAATAGGATTGTAATTGAAAGTGCTAGGACGGTTCTTATCAATAACATTTTCCAGCATGGAGAGGATTCTTACTTTTAGACTTGGAGACTAGCATGGGATGTGCCTGTGCACCAAGCCTACCCAACCTCTACATACACAACTTCGAGAAGATTTAGATTTACTCTGATAAAAATCCTTTTAAGAAAATAAAATTGTGGAAAGGATATACAGATTATGTTTTGATCATTTGTGAAGGAGATCAGGGATCGAAAGAAACGTTTATTGCTTGGATCAATAACAGAGAGGAACATCTAAAGTTTGTCCTACACACAAATAGAAGATCACCTTCTTGGATTGCATGGCAAAAAATGGATAACTGATGTCCACTGTTTACACCAAGCCTACGGACCAAAGCTCATTACTTAATTTCACTAATCCCCATGCAAGATCTATTTGTGAGAATCATGTTGAGGAGAAACTGCTTTAATCTTGAACTTTACAAAGAACAATCCTTCAAATTAGAAAGAGTATTATAACGAACAATCAGATTACATGCATGTCCACTTTATTCATCTGATCCAACAAAGTACAACAGATTCAAGAAATACTTCAGAGTTCAATACTGACCTGGAACCCTTATTGCTTGCTTTCAAGATAAATTAATACTCACACAATCACAAGGAAATCAGAAAGATGCATAAACCACCCTAGGTGGCCTACCAAAGACAAAGATTAGAGGCCATCGACCCCCCCGGGGGACTTTCAATGTGCTACAACCTACAAAATCTACCAAATTCATTGATTTGGAACTGGTGATCTAATGGGAATAAAGGAAACTTAACAACTGCAATAGAACTAACTTGCTTGCCATCTTAGATTTGTTGGAATGAAGACTGGAAAAATGAGGATTAGAATCCAAGAAAATAAATTCAATATTAAAAGGGAAACCTTGACCACAGAATTAATTACACTTCAAACAGTTGCAGCACAGTGCAGAGGATATAGTGCAGGGTATGTTACAGAGAGTATTATTTAGAAACTGTCAAAAATATAAAAAATATATAATAAAAAGAAGACAGAGTGGTTGCTCTGTTTTGGCACAAATTGAACATGACTCGATGAGTGAGTTGCATAACGTTATTCAATATAGTGACTACTTTCAGATGGTACTTTTCAGGCAGCATTATTGAAGCATTAACTAATATTTTTTTTACAGAGCATAATTGTACAGCCCCTATTATAATATATGAAGGAGATAATTTTTGTATTCAACATTTTAGTGGTCTTCTTACCACTTTTGAAGGTCCACCATATCATTCTCTGTAACCTCTGGTAATCCACTGAAAAATGTTATACATAAGAATTATAACACCAGAATAAATATATCTTTTTAACACCCATCAGCATTAATTCATTTGCAATTTATTTTAAGAGCTTAACATAGTTACACTTTTTAGTGCAAGCTCAGGATATAGTTGCCAGGACACAGTATATACCTATTAAGTCTTTTTCTTTGTCCATGCAGAATTGAAGTATCTTTTTAGATAGCTTGTGAACACATTCTATTGCACCTTCGTGATGATGTTGGGACGGATGCACAAAGCCACAAAGCCATTTCATCACCTTGAATGCTTAAATACAATAATGATTCTAGAGAGGGTAACCCAATCGACCCTTGTAGGCTTGGGCAATGTTCAATTCAAGGTAAAGTTGTCTACAAGGGATTTGTTTGACCACTATCATTCACATTACTTGTTGAAAACTTAATCAGTGAGATTGTCATACATGAACTTTCTCGCAGGTGTCCACAGAACAACTCTTTATAGAAAATATATGTTCTGTATTTAATTGCTGAATATCAAATTCATTTGAGGGGATACATAAAAATCTTGAATCTAATGCAAAATGTCATGAAAGAATGTATAGATCAATTCAACAAAACAATTCATAACAGAACAACCACTCCTGTTAATCAGGTGAGAGCAACCAAAAAGCATAGATCATTATATCTCTTCCAGACATAAATTTCTTAGGAGATGGTGTGCAGGCCGACGTTTCGGTCTTTGTAGCTGTAGTCTGTAAGACCATCATCAGGAAAACTGTTTTATTGCAAAAAAAGGGTGCTCCAGGGTTATTGGGGTGATCGGATCTACGACGTTGGGAAGGAAGAATTGTCATGTCAAGTCATGTCCCACTCTATGGATTGCGTTTGACCGAGGTGGCTGGTTGCGTCTTGAACAAAGCGTTAATTGAAGACACATCCTTCATTTTTCTGGAATCTATCCAGGAACTGCTGTCTGGATAGCGAGGTCCTTTTGGTTGAGATCAGTTCCAAGCCAATGAAAAGATTGCAAGACAATTCTTCCTTCCCAACGTCGTAGATCCGATCCCCCCAATAACCCTGGGGCACCCTTTTTTGCAATAAAACACTTTTTCTGATGATGGTCTTAGAGACTACAGCTACAAACGTTGACCTGCACACCATCTCCTATGACATTTATGTCTGGAAGAGCTATAATGATCTATGCTTTTTAGTTGCTCTCACCTGATTAACAGGAGTGGTTGTTCTGATATGAATTGTTTTGTTGAATTGATCTATACATTCTTTCATGACATTTTGCATTAGATTCAAGATTTTTATGTATCCCCTCGAATGAATTTGCAATTCAGCAATTAAATACAGAATATATATTTTCTATAAAAATAGGCTCTTCCGTGTGTTACTTTTGCTCTAAGAGATTCATAAGTGTTGTTCTGAGGACACCTGCGGGAATGTTCATGTATGGCAATCTCACTGATTAAGTTTTCAACAAGTAATGTGAATGATAGTGGTCAAACAAATCCCTTGTAGACGACTTTACCTTGTATTAAATACAATAATGACACTGCCATGTGGCTGTGACAGAACACAATTGGCTCTGGATACACAAGTTTTAGGGACCTGACAAAAGCCCCATGATGCATTAGTCACCATGGAAGAGCTGATATAGGCTAATGACTGTAGGATGATGATGAAGGAATTATAATATTATACATTTTTCTCCCACTCCCCATGTGCTTTAACCTGGCAGAAGATATGGTAGCAAACAGCATACTAAGGAAGTGTCCATGCTTATCTAGATAGCCTTCTCCTCATTAAAGAAAACCTCCCTCATATTTGGCCACTTTTCTCCTGCCACACCTTTTAGTGAGGTGCCTGTGTGTCTATGGGATGGATGCTTTCAAAACAATCCATGCCACCAAATGCAGTTACCTCTATATTTGCATACAGCCTGACAAAAACATACATGTTCAGTCAATCAGCTGACGCAGTCCATAAAATAAGCTGTTGCAGATCGTGAGCCCAGGCCTTGATCCAGGATCTGGGAGTCACTGGTGTATGAATAGAACTGAACAACAAATGGATACAATAGCTACATGGTTACCACTAGCATTAAAGATTAATGGATCCGGAGGGGGGGCTTGGAAGAATGTTGATAACATGTGGATACTTTTTAGAATGAAAATTATAAAGAGGGAAGATCTTCATCAATTCCTAAGAAAGTAGCGGAAGAAGTCCAGGATTACCCCAAAAATCCCTGCTCCTGCTATACAGGATAGAGCCAATGTGTCAAATACCACTAAGAATGCCAAATGGATTGAGGAATGTAGCACTGCCAGTGCCTTTGATCAGTCAACGGTATGTAGGACAGCCACTAAGAATAGCTTTGCCCTCCTAGAAGGTCTAAGTGAAGCCTACTCTTAGTCAAAAAATCTAAAACATCATTCCAGATAATCCTTCAGCTACAGTGTCTACTCTCCAAAGCACTTTGGTTGCTGTATGGTGGAGGGCCATACGCCTTGAGTTTGATGGATCATATCGATCTAGGTTAGGGTGCTTTTAAGTGTGGCTGAACTAGATCAGAACTGAAAGAGAAAAGCATGGTCACTGAGTACAGGTTATTAATACAACTCAATTTGACTCCATCCAGAAAAGCTTAGATCTCAACCTGTTGTGGGAACTTAGACCATAAGTGAGTGGCTAACATTGTACAGTCCTAACCTTAATGTTCCAATTGTCTTTTTTAGCGCCTACATGATAAGTCTGTTCATAAATTGTGGAAACTTCATTGGCCAAAGTATTAACAATGATTTCGCATAGATCTAGTATAGGGTGAAGAGTGCAAGGAAGGGCATGGGGAAAATTCATCTATGAGATATGTAGTGCAGATGCACCTACTCAGATTATTTCAGCATGTACAATCACTTTTATAAAATGGTGCAAATCATTTTTATAATGCTTAGGAGCAAAAATGAAACAGACGTATTGCCAATTGATATTACAACAGAAAGTCCTGCAAGAACTGGCAATATGGTCTTCACTGCAGACTTGAGTACCCGTTGAAAGTATGGATGGGTGCCCACCTTCTAAAAAATTTCCAGGACAGAACACCACAAGGTGGGGTCAAATTTCGAATTTCTACCCTAGTATAATTTGCCATTCTGGGATAGGGTTTGATTCAAATATGATCTATCGAGTTCACTTTTCGCAACATTTAATTTTTTCCCTTACGCAAACTCCACAAAAACTGATTTCCACAATACTCCTTCAGCCCTATTGATATAGATGCTAAGGGCTTGACGAGATTCGAACCACAGTACCCTTTACTTCTCTCTGCCAGACGTGGTAGGGAAAATAATGCAGGGACAGTGATGGACTGAACCGCACTGAAAGGTGACACCACTTTCAGAAGGAAGGATGCTTAGGCCCTAAGCAACAGCTTGTCAAGTAAAAAAGGTTATATAAGGAGTTTGAACTGACAAGTCCTGCAGCCCAATGTCATGATAAGCATAAGTGACTACAATGAAAAATACAACATTCTGTGACAAAAATACAGCCATGAACAGTCTTGAAGTGAGAGCACATATTAGGAAAGTTAAGGGCAGGCCAAGGGACCGATTACGTCGGCGGTGAAACCGCCATCGTCAGGCCATCAGTGAAGGTCCAATCGCCATCAGCCCATGAAGGTCTGCCCGCCACATTAGGATGGCGGGCAGATGGTGGGTGAGCGTAGAGGCCGTCCCCCACACATCCAATGGCTCAAGGAGTCCATACAATGGTGGCAGTGCCTGCTCAGGGATTACAATGTCCCTTTCACCTGGCCGTTTCATGTTGGTTAACCTGCCATGAAAAGGCTGGTGGAAAGTGACTTTGGGGGTTACTAGCAAGCCCTCCTGCCCCCTGGCCCACCCCATGTGTCATGGGGGGCACCTATTGTGCTCCCCTAAACATCCCTGCACCATCATAGTGTGGGGATGTTTACAAACATACATCGTAGCACTGAGGCTTGTGCTTCAGCCAATTCTTGGACTGCAGCACAAGCTTCAATGCTATGAGGCAGGTTTCCCTCCGCCTCCATGGCAGTCGGCTCTTAATCTGTTTTGCGAGACCGCCGATATACTTTTGGCTGGTCACATTACAGACATGATGGCGGTCAGATGCTCGGGCGACCGCCATCATGATCGGGTCCTAAGTTCCCACTGTGGTATAATACATGGGGCAAGAGGAAACAACAGTGAAAGTCCTGCCAAGAACCCCATACCAACTGGCAATCTGAATAATGAGGGCTCATCAGGCAAATGAAGAAAGGCAGAAAGAGCTGCTCAGTAACACTGCAAGGCCAAAGCATAACCAGGAAACAAATCTAGTCCAACGGCCTGAATACATCAACCTGTGGAATAGTTAATGCGCAGCTAGATTAACATCCAATACTTTAAATTGAAGGTTTTAACCTCTAAGTCGATTCCAATCAATCTCCTTGAATGAAAGGACTGTGGAGATTCAGGTGCACCACTCTGTCAGTGGAGGTTCCTCCACTAAGGCCGAGAAGCGTCACCCCACTGCTTTTAAGCAGTGTAAATAAAGGAAACATAAAATGATATTAACCTAATGTTATCATTTTATTGTTTCCAGCCTCTTTGCAGGCAGGCGGGCGGACCTGCTGTGCTCATAAAACAGGGCAGGGAAGGAGAGGTTTGCCCACTCCAAGTGCGCATGAATGCTTGGCAGGCCCTCTGGGGCCGGCTAAACAGTCATGTGCACTTTGCATCTTCTCTACGTAGGTTGCATTACAGCCTGCCTGGAGAACATGCCAGGCCCCCTTTTCCCGTCTGAGCACTGAACTATAGTACTCAGACCAAACACAACACTGCATTGCAGCGCTGTGATTGGTCAGGGGAGCCTGGCTGTGCTTCCTGGTTCCTGACCCTGTTCCTGGCTCAAGTCCGTTGAGGTGAGATGGAGCAGAGACGCCGGACGCGGCGATAAAGAATGTGTTTTTTTTTTATATTTCTTTTTACATTCCCCTTCCTTCTCTGCCCTATCACCCCCAAACCAGCACAGCCATAACTGCACTCTACAATGTAGCTGGGACAGCGAGTCCTCAAAAAAAGGAAATCAGAGTGGAGAACAAATGCTCAGTGTCAGGAGTTCAGAGAAACAGACTCGCTGTGGCCCAATACGGGACTACCAGTGTGTGTACTCACAAAAACTACCCTGAATTCGGAGCTGCTGCAGAGACATTTAGCCCCAATATTGCTGCAGCTGACGTTAGCACAGATGGAGTAACAAGCAGCAAGGCTTGGTCGGGGAAGAGGAGTTGAGGCATGGTCCAGTGTCAGTAATGAGACAGGGTGGCTTCTCTTGTGGTTAGTTGGAGCCAAGGGAAGGCCCACTAGAGTAAGTGGAAATGAGACATTGATGGGTCGAAAGGACACAGAAGGGAGCCAAGACAAAGTTAAAGATCCGTAAAAGTCACAATCTGCTGCTGAATTGACTATGGTCTAGGGAACTCAAGGCGTTTCAGTTCCATATTGAGTTCTGGATCCAAAAAGGATGATGACAATAGATATTAGGTACCTCAAATACATACTACATGCCCCCTTTGTGGAGTCATTAGCCCCAACAGTATGACACACTCTGCCCAGACTATTCTGCCCACAAGGAGATATTTATGCCTGCATGCATTCTGTTCCCATGTGCCGAAACACTGATTGACTGCCTGTGGCATAAACTCTTAGTGCAACCAATTGGACCTGACCGTTGCTGCCAAAACAGTCTTAAAGCTGCCAATTTGCTGTACCAAGACCTGAGCCTGAAAGAAGGACTCCATCAGTGCATCGCCCTAGGGAGCCCAGCAACTAACACTAAGCCTCCCTGGTATGGAGGGAGTAGCTCTGCTGCAACCACGGGGGCAAGCTTCCTGTCTGAGACACACCAGCAAAATTACAGTGTTTCGAAACTCGAGCAATTAATTATTCAATTATGCAAACATCTTTAATTCTTCCTAAATCAACCTGAATGACTGCAGTGATAGGCAATTTAGGAAGTTGGGAAAATTACTAATAATAGAGCCTGTGAAATTGTACGCACTTAAATATGAACGTTATATTTTTAGTGGTTCTTTATTCGGCCAATTCCGGCACTAAAAGTGTATATAAAACACATATCTAAATACAATCTTTACAGATATTCAATACAATCCAGAGGACAATTGTGCGAAAAAAACACAAAACAGATATTTGGAGCAAGTATCGATAAATAAAAAGACTGGCATACAGAACCCTTAGATATAAACAAAAATAACACTGGTTAAGCTACCGAGACAGCATTTGTGGGCCAGAAGTTGATGTAAAAAAATTATAAGAATTTCTTATTAGTAAAATATTCTAGGCAGGCAGCTTTTGTCCATAAGGTTAATATGCACACGCCTACACTGCTCTCGGCCTAGGCTGCGCTCGAGTAGGTCACAGATTCGTTACTGAACATCAAGTATGCAAAGGCAGATTACAGATCATTGCATGCAAGAAGAGGCGTAAGAGTTTGACGCCTTGCATCTTTGCGGAGAGAAAAGTATCATCGTTACGGAGGTGTTCTTACACTACTGACAACTGCCCTTGTGTCACTTGCGGTGTGCATCGCAATCCAACAACATGTGGCTGTGGGCCACTGCTGACCATTGCCTCTGGCCTACACTGCGGTCCAGTAGGTCACAGAGTCATGATTCAGCAATGGTGGAGTTCATATCAGTGTACCGGCATCATCGCAGAATACACCCCACTCAGCCCCGGTGCCACTAAGTCTGTTCCCCAACATTCATGAACACGCTCTGGTCGAACTGTTGTGGCGTCTGAGCCTATGGACTAGGGGCAGTTTATCCTCATACAGCTGATATGTAATTGGTGGTGGCAAGGGGGCTGTCACATTCCACTCCTCCATTTGCTGCTTCCAGATAAAATCCAACCTTTTGGGGTCTTGCCCTAGAGGACACCTTCCACTGTCCCCCAAAAACTCCGAAACATACACCTCGGAGAGTGATGGTAACCAGCTCAGGTCGCATGGCCCATCTGACTGCACCGCAAGTCACCATCCCGTCGCTGGGAGCCTGTGCCGGCCGCAGTGCATCCGGAGCCACTAACTCGGTGCAGGTCCTGTCCGAGACCCCTTCTCTGGAGACATTTGGCTGGCCTCTGAGGCGTAGGCCTTGGGGTCATCAACGTCATTACTCTGTGGCTTTGCGCTGTATGCAGCCTCCAGGCCCAAATACATCCCACCAGGGCTCACACACCAAAGTGAGTCTAGACCGGCCCGGACAATGCATCACCGCAGGAGGCACAAGCCACTACCGCAAGGACCACCTCCAACTGTCGTCTGCCAGAGTTGAAGAGGTGGTCCTGACAGACTTCCGAGTTGCTCAGGCCTGTTGTGGATGCCATCATCGGCCTGATACCCTGCTCACCACTCCAGGTGCCTGTGACTCAGTGCACCGCAGGCCATTGTCCGTTGCTGATTGTGTTTTGTGCTGTGGAGTGGTTGCGTAGGTATGTGAAAAGCAAGGGCCCCCTGAATAGAAATAACGATTCCTAGGACAGGGAAATAAACAAATGTGTAAAACTTCCTAGGCAATCATAAGAAGGAAACTAATGCAGGGAGGGACGGACAACTAAGTAAATGCACATACATTCATGTATTATTTATTTATCAAAACCGTATTTTATACACATAATTTAAAAATTACAATTCATAAATCACAGTTACAAAAAGGAATTTTAAAACAATAATGAAATCATCAACATTTAAGGAAAAAACAATTAATATTTAAAACCAAAGGTGGCAAGTTTATATTTATCGACGCGCGTTTCGGCGTTCAAGACAACGCCTTCTTCAGGAGCCACACAAATTTCTGCAACATAACAGAAAAACATATTATAACAAAACCCTATTTGTTATCTCTAAAACCATCAATTAGTGCATTTACATTTTAATCAAAAAAGTATGTCCTCCACTTCCTAGCTATTAGACCTTACTAGTACAACAAAAGATTATATACAAAAGAGCACAATCATGACAGCGTGAATAGCTTAGAAAAGACATGATAAATCCAACAATTGATACATGACCATTTCTTACGATTTGAAAAATATTCTAGACCAATAGTTTAGACAAATAATTCCATAATTCATTGATTCATTATGTTAGACCTAGCATATATATGCAAATGTCTATGTCCTATTATACCAGATAAAACATTCCTATATGTATCAAAAAATCAAATATACAAAGTACATATAAATTGACTTACTAAAATCAGGGACAGGGTATGTCTGTCTTCGAGCCTTCACTTAATATGGCTACAATCTCTAACGTGCACTGCAGAATTTCCAAAAGGATGTGGTAGTTCTTACATCAATGGTAGAGTTACCTAGTTATTAAAGGGTAAGGAGTACCAATAAGAAATATAAAAAGGCATATACTAAGTTTTCTATTGCCTAAGGTTGAACTAACCAAGAGGGGCCTTAAATTCTCACCTTTTTTATAAACATTTCCAAAGTCTTGCGTTGAAAACGTCTCGCTGATAATGGACAATGCACCGTGAGAGACGGTAATATAAAAAGCAATAATTTTATCTGTATTGGAAAGGGAAGACACGATAGAACTAATTAAAGTTCAATACACAAAAGTGCGTAGTTCAAGCACATGTCCTATTCTTGGAGGGAACCAATATATACAGCTTCCCACTCACCAATAAAATAGACGGCGGGGTTTTTTTTGGAACCTTCAAACAGCCCAAATTGCCGTGTTACGCAGATTCGGAAGGGATGCGTGTTTCTTTCTTTCTTTTTTTCTCTATATCTGCTCGTTACTCTAGACAGGATATTGTCGAGCTTGGAGTCTGTAGAAAGGATATAGAAACCAGACCACCCCATAAGTTAAATAAAGCGGTAAGTTTAGAAATGTTTCCACTCGGCTTCTGCCGTCTGAAATAGTTTCACAACGGGCGAAATAAATTAACCCGCAGTTAGGCTTACCAGCAAAGGGTTAGGTGCATGGATTCCGCTTCCGTCTGGCGTCCGGCGTCCAGCGTCCGGTGCAAAAAATAACTAACCCTCCCTTCACCGGATAAAGTTTAAATAGCTTCCGGCATAAATCACGTGTCTGCCGAGATGGAATTTTTAAAGGGGTAGTGCCGGTTTGTTACTTAACGCGGCAATAGGGAGTTCAGCTGATTCGAGTATCTAATACCTAATTCAGCATATATATTCCAAATAGTAAGCTGCAATCAGCACATACAAATATGCGTCGCGTTACATAAAGGGCACCAAAAAGGAACCAATAAAGGCCATGTAAAGGGAATTACTGGCTACTTCAATATTTTGATGTCGTCATGCCACTAAACATAAACCAAGGAACAGATATGTGAAGGGGGTTATTTTTGTAGAAAATAAACCAGAACTAAATCGCAGTTTTTGAAGGGACAGACCAAATGGGAGGTAATAATGTTCTCTAAAAAATCGCATTTTCCCAAGGGATTTCAGAATTTAATCCCTTAGAGAATGTGTTAAAAACAAAAATCCAATAAACTTCGCGCTTCTTGCGAATGGCACAACCACCTTTGTCATTTGGAACTCTGATTTTTTCTAAGATACGCCACTGGAATTCATCAGGTTTATGTTTGTGTTCCAGGTAGTGTTTTACAAGTGGCGCCAAAACCTTGCCGGTTTTAATCGCAGATCTGTGTTCCGTAAGTCGGACTTGAACCGATCTCGAGGTTTCGCCGACATAGCCTAACCCACAGGGGCATAGGATGAAGTATATGACATTGGTGGTTTTACAATTCCACATATCACATGCTTTTGTTGAGAAGCCATTATGTACATAATTTTCGCCTCTTAAGATGTTAGTACATGATTTGCAAGAGGAGCAGGGTACTGTTCCGCGAACAGGTAAGTTACTTAACAAAGACCGTTGTGCAAGGCCTCCATTATTTGCACTATTGCTCATTCTTGAATGAACAATTAGGTCTTTGATATTTTTGTTTCTTTTATGTGCAAACAGTGGTTTGGCCAAGGTGTCTTTGGATGTAGGATTACAATTTAAAATATGCCAGTTGCTATTAATGATTTGTTTGACACGGTCATTTAAAGTGGAATGTTTGATGACACAGACAAGTTGGTCAGTTTTCTTTGCTTCCCTATTCTCCAGCAGGGCATTACGATCATAAAACCTAGCTCGTTTATAGGAGCTTCTTACCAATCTATGAGGATATCCTCGCTCTAAGAATTTTTTCCTCATTTCAGATGCTTTGATATCAAAATCACGAAGATTGGTACAATTCCTGCGTACACGCAGGAATTGAGAAAACGGAATACTATCGCGTTGACTCCTAGGGTGAAAGCTAGTAAAGTCAAGCAATGTATTACGGGCAGTAGGTTTTACAAACAAATCTACTATTAGCTTATGCACCTAACCCTTTGCTGGTAAGCCTAACTGCGGGTTAATTTATTTCGCCCGTTGTGAAACTATTTCAGACGGCAGAAGCCGAGTGGAAACATTTCTAAACTTACCGCTTTATTTAACTTATGGGGTGGTCTGGTTTCTATATCCTTTCTACAGACTCCAAGCTCGACAATATCCTGTCTAGAGTAACGAGCAGATATAGAGAAAAAAAGAAAGAAAGAAACACGCATCCCTTCCGAATCTGCGTAACACGGCAATTTGGGCTGTTTGAAGGTTCCAAAAAAAACCCCGCCGTCTATTTTATTGGTGAGTGGGAAGCTGTATATATTGGTTCCCTCCAAGAATAGGACATGTGCTTGAACTACGCACTTTTGTGTATTGAACTTTAATTAGTTCTATCGTGTCTTCCCTTTCCAATACAGATAAAATTATTGCTTTTTATATTACCGTCTCTCACGGTGCATTGTCCATTATCAGCGAGACGTTTTCAACGCAAGACTTTGGAAATGTTTATAAAAAAGGTGAGAATTTAAGGCCCCTCTTGGTTAGTTCAACCTTAGGCAATAGAAAACTTAGTATATGCCTTTTTATATTTCTTATTGGTACTCCTTACCCTTTAATAACTAGGTAACTCTACCATTGATGTAAGAACTACCACATCCTTTTGGAAATTCTGCAGTGCACGTTAGAGATTGTAGCCATATTAAGTGAAGGCTCGAAGACAGACATACCCTGTCCCTGATTTTAGTAAGTCAATTTATATGTACTTTGTATATTTGATTTTTTGATACATATAGGAATGTTTTATCTGGTATAATAGGACATAGACATTTGCATATATATGCTAGGTCTAACATAATGAATCAATGAATTATGGAATTATTTGTCTAAACTATTGGTCTAGAATATTTTTCAAATCGTAAGAAATGGTCATGTATCAATTGTTGGATTTATCATGTCTTTTCTAAGCTATTCACGCTGTCATGATTGTGCTCTTTTGTATATAATCTTTTGTTGTACTAGTAAGGTCTAATAGCTAGGAAGTGGAGGACATACTTTTTTGATTAAAATGTAAATGCACTAATTGATGGTTTTAGAGATAACAAATAGGGTTTTGTTATAATATGTTTTTCTGTTATGTTGCAGAAATTTGTGTGGCTCCTGAAGAAGGCGTTGTCTTGAACGCCGAAACGCGCGTCGATAAATATAAACTTGCCACCTTTGGTTTTAAATATTAATTGTTTTTTCCTTAAATGTTGATGATTTCATTATTGTTTTAAAATTCCTTTTTGTAACTGTGATTTATGAATTGTAATTTTTAAATTATGTGTATAAAATACGGTTTTGATAAATAAATAATACATGAATGTATGTGCATTTACTTAGTTGTCCGTCCCTCCCTGCATTAGTTTCCTTCTTATGATTGCCTAGGAAGTTTTACACATATGTGGTTGCGTAGGTATGTCACCTCAAACAGTGTGGGGGCCCTGAGACGTTGATGGGGAAGATGATGCATGTCTAACACACCCCACTGCATCTGCATCAGGAATATATCGAAGGGACACAATCGGAGACTTTTTCTTCACATGAGCGCGCTCATCTCCAGTGTTCAGAGCCCCGTGCACTGCAACTCATGGACACTTCTGTTTCCATGTTGGCTGTCCTCTGGACATTCTCCGGCTCACTCCATGTTGCTCAGCAGTTAACTCTGTATTGTTTGTGTTTTCTGTTTCCGTTGTACTGGTGTCCAATGTTCAAGTGGTTGCCAGCACCAGACATTCCTTGCGGAATGGCGCACACTCACCTCACACACATCCAGCACAGGCGTCACTGTACATGTGGTCCTGCCAATAAAGGGGCCGGGTGCATGTGCCTGGTTCACATTCCATGGGTTCAGCCCCCACCCACACCTGTTGGGCCAACTCCCTTTGGCATGCTGACACATGGCATTGGGGTGCCATGTGTGAGTGGGTGAAGTGTCGTGAGTCAGCTGTACTTGAGGGTGCTTCCTGCTGTGTAGTCTGTTGTAGACTTGGCGTTCACCCCTGAGTTGCTTGGCTGGCCGGGTCCTGGTGGGGGGTTGCATGAGATATCCATGGGTTGTTGTAGGGCGTCGGTGTCGACGGTGTGGTGATCCTTTCCGGCATCACTGATGTGTTGTGTTCTGTGCTCTGCTGGAGGTGTTGTGTGCCCCTCTGCGATGTGTAGGGGAGGTGCTTGTGGCATTTGTGTTGACATATGTGTTGGCGCATTGTGCTGGTTTGCATGCAGACTGTATGCCAATGTAAATTGTAACTGTTTGGGGCACTGGATTCTTCTGCGGGACAGTGTACATTTGGACTACATGACGGATGTGAGGTCGTATTCGTACATTTCAATTTCACTTTTTCCGGCACTGTCAGATGTAGTGGGCATGTTTCTGTGCATGTGCGGAGCCAATTGTGTCCTCTGTTCTTTAGTGTTGGCTATGAGCATTGTTCCACGTTGTCATCAGTGTGGGTGTGCTGTTTGTGCTATGTGTGTGTGCTGCAGTGTGCCAAGGGGATCTGGGACATTAACCTGGGTGTTTGTGGGAGGGCAGTGTGCTACGCCTCGTGGTACATGTATGCTATTGTGCCCATCTCTCCTTGTCCCCCCGTCCCTATTCGTGGCACTCCCTGTTGATGTTGTGTCAGGTCCTCTCGAGCTGTGTCTGTACTCCCTACTCCTTGCACCATCCCCACACTGATGACTGTTGCCTGGGTTTCCTCCAACTGCTCCAGGGGTGCTGGAATGCCACCTCCTTTTGCCGTTGGTGCCTTCCTGTTGGCAGCGGGTTGATGCCTGGTTTAGGTAGACACATCATGCCGGCGCCTATTGGCCTTCTGGATTGGCCTCCTCGGCACTCCGACTGCAATCCAGGTGGTCTGCTGGTGGGTCAGTTGCTGGTAGTGTTCTGTCACCTCCGTGACGCTGGTCTTGTCTTCCTGTGGTCTGCACCCCATGTTCTTCCTCTTTGGCGCCTCTCGAAGAGGCGCCAAAGAGAAGCCAGTCTGCGCCAGTCCGCGTCCAGACGCTTCCAGCTTCTGGCCCTGGCACCATGGTAGGACGTCGCTTTTCTTATGGCGCTTCCTCTCTGCTTGCATTACGACCTACTGTTAACCCGCTTTGTCTTCACTCGGTTCCTCCTAATACTACAAATGCCAGTTGTAAAATATGCGACTGGTGTCTATCCCCTCCGATTCCAGGCAAACACTCCTCTATGCTTAAAAAGAAAATGTTTCTCCTGAACTGTCGGTCCCTGCCAAAGCACCATACTGAACTAGCGTTACTGATAGAGGAGCTTAACCCCGAAGCCCTCTTTCTAACCGAGACATGGCTTCAGTTACAAAACGATCCTGCGTCAGTGTGGGCCACTCCTCAAGGCTACACCCTCAAGCTACTGGACCGCCAGTCAGGTAGAGGTGGAGGATTGGCCATCATCTATAGAGATAACTATAGATGCCATGTCACCTCCTCTACCACACCAGCCTGTGAGAGCCTACATTTCACTTTTGAATTTTCCCCTACCATCACTTTTTCCGGTATTTTAGTTTACCGACCACCTGGCTCCCTTGGTGATTTCCTCACTGACATGACGGATATAGCTGCTAACTTAGTGCTCACCTCAGCAAATGTCACCTTGCTGGGTGACCTGAATCTGCACTTAGATGATCCGCTTGATGTCGCAGCTAACAGCCTCCGTTCAAATCTCCAGGCTATTGACCTTTCCCAAAAGGGTTTTTACCCGACACATAACAAGGGACACCTCTTAGATCATGTCTACAGTAATCTAGACAGTTTATCAGTTGAAGTACCGATACCACTACCCTGGACCGATCACTTTTTAATACCTCTTACATGGTCCATAAGTACTCCCCATATCTCACAAACTTATGATAAACATTGGAGCAGGAAATGGAGCTCTCTTCCGCTTCTTAAATGGGAACAGGCTCTCTCTGAACATCCACCCCGGAAGACGAGTAATTCCAATATGGCAGCTCTCAATTTTGATAATTGGATTTCTAGCACCCTCGACCAAGTTCTTCCGCAGAGCTCCTTGAAAGTAATAAAAAGATCTAAAGTTGCTCCCTGGTATTCTCCCGCCCTTAGAATTCTGAAACAAGCCTGCCGCAAATCGGAGAGAGCTTGGAGGAAAGATCATTCCCAACTGAAGGAATCAGAGCATAGAGCCGCAATAAAGCACTATAAAAATGAAATAAAACTTGCACAAGCTGAGTTCTACGGAACTAAAATCAATTTGGCAGCGAACTCCCCTAGGGAAATTTTTAAAATTGTGAAATCTTTAATCTCCCCTCCTTCTGAGCTCCTGGCATCGGATGGTGCAAAGGCCCGCTGTGACAACTTAGCCACTTTCTTCTTTCAGAAGATCCAGGCCATTTATTCCCTACTCTCGACAGGTAGTGATGATACAGGTTTCACCTTCACAACAGATTCTGATCTGCCCATGCTCTGCTCACTGGTTACCTTTCCACTTCTTGATTCCAGTACATTAGATAAAATGGTCCCTAAAGTCATCTCGGGATCTCCTAATGACCCGGCACCGCCGCAGACTCTAGTTAAGGTGATTGATACCATCCGCCCGTTCATCCTGGATGCCCTCAATGCCTTCATCACCTCCAACTCCGTTCCAGCCCCATAGAAGTGCGCGATGGTCAGGGCTCTGTTGAAAAAGCAGAGCTTGGATCAGAGCAACCTGACCAATTTTCGCCCCATCTCGCTGCTTCCGTGGATGAGCAAACTTCTGGAGAGGCATGTCAACAAGATCTTAGTGGATTATCTAGAGTCCAATAATCTACTACGTATCTCCCAGACGGGGTTCCGCCCTCAGCATGGCACTGAAACTGCCCTTCTGGCAGTGACGGAGGCAGCGAGAGCTATACTGGATCAGGGAGGAAAAGCAGCCATTATACTTCTCGATCTCAGCGCCGCGTTCGACACAGTTAACCATGCCACATTATTACATCGTTTGAAAGGCATGGGTGTGTCTGGCGCGGCCCTGGCTTGGCTGACTTCCGTCTTGGATGAGCGATTCTTCCAGATGTTTGAGGGCGAGGTGGTATCATCTAAACATCCGCTCAGCAGTGGGGTTCCTCAGGGCTCTTCCCTGAGCCCCACCCTTTTCAACGTTTATATGCAACCTCTAGAGAAGATAGTCCACCCTTTCGGTGTGCGGATTGTCACCTACGCAGACGATACCCAATTGGTGGTCTCTTTGAACCACGCGAAGGGGTCGTCTAACACCTTGGGCCCTTGTCTAGAGGCTGTTAAGTGGATGCAAACCTCCCACCTCAAACTCAATGGGGAGAAGACTGAGATCATGTTATTGGGCAACCCCTCCTTGACCACCTTGGCTTCCATCTGGCCCTCATGTCTCGGCGCTCCCCCCCCCCTAAACCTCAGATAAAGAGCCTGGGAATCTGGCTTGACAAAGCACTGGATTTTTCAGTCCAAGCCACTAAAACTGCCTCCACATGCGTTGGGCTAATGAAAATGCTCCGCAAAGTGCTCCCTCTGCTTCCATTCCAGGCGAGAAGGGTGATGGTGCAGGCCCTGATACTTTCTCGCCTGGACTATGGAAATGCCCTATATCTAGGAGCCCCAGCGGTAGTTACCAACAGGCTTCAAGTGACGCAAAACTGCGCCGCCAGATTATTATTCAACATCCCGCGCTGGCAATCGGCGAGGAATGCTTTAAAATAACTTCACTGGCTCCCTGTGGCCGCCAGAACGCAGTTTAAGGCCATGTGCATTTTGCACAAATCTTTCCATCGAATAGGCCCTGCCGTTCTGTACCCCTTAGTGCTGCCTTATACGCCATCCAGAGCTCTTCGCTCTGGTACACTGCATCTGGCAACCACGACTAAAATCAACAAAGCTCGATGTGGCGGCCGCTCTTTTACTCACACGGCTGCGAGGCTCTGGAACTCTCTTCCTCTAACCCTGAGAGAAAATAACAACCGAATGTCATTCAGGAAAGCTCTAAAAACGTATTTATTTGCAAAAGCGTGTTGAAGTACCCGGTAGCCCAACACAGTAATCAGTCTAAAGCGCTGCGAGGCCTCTGGGTAGTTACGCGCTATATAAGTGCAATTTTTCATTTCATTTCATTTCTCTTCTCCTTGGCCTTCCCCGACCCCGTTGTTCCTTGCTGGTAGTCTGTGGGGGTTGTGGGGTTCGAGTTGGCCTCTGCGCTGGGTCAGGGTGCATCCATGTTGCTACGTGCTTTGGCTTGTTTCTGGTGTATTTTTTCTGTGGTTTTTATGTTGCATTGTCCCACCAGACGCGTGTGATTGGCAGGCCTGTTGCTGATTTTCGCAGCTTTTTGTACCGCGTTTGGCCTCATCGCATGTTTTTTAGCATTCGCGTATCGCATTTTAGCGGATTGGCGTTGATTTTCACGTGGACATTTCCCACGTTATCTGGTGTCTATTGCATGCTACCCCCTTGTTGTGAATTCCACATTGACATGGGGTTATTTGCCCGCAATAGGCTGCAATGTTGAAAGTTGCGTTAAGCTATTCTTACGGTAGTTATCACACGTTCTTGTGAATATAGGCCTAAGTGTAGCAGAATCCAGGGCTCATTTTGTGTGAGACCAGTGAGATATCGTCTAAATCTATTTTCAATCATTGAAAATTGGGATATATTGCAAAACCCCAAACATCAGAACTGTAGAGTGCTGCCTTAACCACTTTTGCTTGATGAATCTCCATTTTAAGGTCCTCAAAACAGAATCAGCTCTATGTTGCAAAGTGCCTTTTTTCACACTCTATGCGGACCATGACAAAGTATTTGTCAGCCGAACACCCTGGTAGTTAAGCTCCTTCCCTGGATATGAAACTTCTCTCTGAAAGACCTGTGGGGGTTAAAGGCCATACATACATTTCGTTTTATTAGTGCTAATTTCTAATCCTTGTAAATTGCAGAAGCTTGAGAATTTATCAAGCAAAATTTGTAGGTCACCTGGGGTTCTTAATATTATTAGGGTATAATCTGCAAATAATAGTGTGGGAATTTAACTTAAAAGTTAATGCCTGCTTAGCAGAGCAGGCTATAAAATTGACTCCAACTCTTCTATCAAACCATCAATCGCATTGCATGTACAAGTGAACGCCACTTGTTCCATTAATTTTTTCAGTTTTCCAGGCCCACGGGGCTGTTGGCTGCTTTTCTTTTCTCCGTTATGAGAATATGTGAGCGTGCATCCAGCATGTATCCACCGCTGCAGGTCAGATAGTGTATTTTATAGCGCTTGCAGCGTGGTGACCCATCTCCTTTCCACGGCTCCACCAACAGGGATCCTGGGAATTGGAGTCCCTACCAACAAAGTTTGTGTCCTGCGCTGCAGGACAGAGGGTGGCCCTTTACAGCACATGCAATTTGGGGACCTGCTTCCTCTCACCACCTCCACCAACAGGGATTATAGGAGTTAGAGTCCCCACCAACAAAGTTCACATTTATATTTGTTTCTTAGAACTAAGGGTCATGGTCTAACCGGGACATCATAACTTCACCTCGACACTGGGAAAGTGTGCAATTACAAATCTATTAGAATTATGTTTTCACACATTTGAACTTTAACTCAAGTAAATGATGAAAATGAAAAGCTAAATATCTCGCCAATTATCATTAAATTCAATACCAATCTAACTTTAAACTACAATGTGCAAAACCAGCTTTCAGACAAAGCTATTTTACGTCAATTCGAATCACTTCACTATGTCCTCTTCTCAACCTGTTTTGCACTTTATCTTCAGGGTCAGCCAGATCTGTCAACTTCTCTACAACTGGAATGAAAAGAATTGTGTTTTCGGAACACTCCAACCACAATCCTGCAAGGGGTTCCCAAGCTCTTGATCACAAGTGAATTATTGGGAAGATGTGCCTTGTATGCCACTATGGGAGAGCATTGGCCCTGGACCTGAAGCTGGTTACCTTCGAATCAGGAAATTCATGAATACAAAATTGTTGGAACAGGCTTTAAAATTGTTGGAACAGGCTTTAACTTAACAATGACGTTATTCTGGGGGCGAGTGAAAAACGTTCGACCTCCGTATATGCCTGGGCTCTGAATCTTTGGCTACCGCCCAAATCACTTTATGAAAACCTAGGCTACATTCTTTGTGGGAAGTTTTGGTGGTCTTTTTCATGACGTAGTTCAAACAGTCTCAAGGAAAGAAGAGAGTAATCAGAACAAGTTAGGGACAACCAAACAAGGCACTGTGACTTGTTATGTTATGTTATCGCGTATTTGTAAAGCGCACAGCTACTCAATAGAGTGTCTCGGCGCTAGCGGAAACAGAGCGATAGTAGGAAGAAGAAAGCAAACTCACAGAGGAAGGAAGAAGATTACTGCTGAAACAACCATGTTTTAAGTTGTTTCCTGAAAAGCCAGATGTCGGGCAATTGCCTGATTGCTGTTGGGAGTTTATTCCATAGGTGTGCTACCTGAACTTGAAAAGAGCGACCTCCTCTACGGGAGCGAGCGAATTTAGGCACGCTCATCATATGTTGATGAGATGATCTTAAAGCTCTATCAGGTGTGTAAAAGCTCACTCTTTTCCTAATGTAATTTGCCCCAGTGCCATGCAAGGCTTTAAAAGCCAATGTCAAGGCTTTGAACTGAATTCTGCGACGAATAAGGAGCCAATGTAAGTTCTTGAAATGGGGGGAAATGTGGGCTCTAGGGCTCAGCGTGAGAATAGCTCTAATGGCCGCATTCTGCACAACCTGGAGTTTACTCAGTAGGCAATCTGGGAGACCCAAATAGAGGACATTCGCGTAGTCTAGCCTTGAGGTGATAAGGGCCTGGACCACCGTCCTTCTATGGGAGAGAGACAGAAGAGGTAAAAAATTTCGGAGCAATTTCAGAGTTCCATAGCAGGTTCCACCCACTGATTGAACTTGGGTCTTCATGTCCAGTGAGTTGTCCAGTTTTACCCCTAAATTTTTGGCTACTCCCACGGAGGTCTGTGGGGGGGGGACATATCAGACAGCCACCACTGCCTCCAGACTTCTGGGTCCAAAGCCCCAAAAAGAATCACTTCTGATTTAGCAGTATTGCACTGGAGCTGGTTTTGACTAAGACATTTTGCTCAGACAGTTCTTGATTTTGCCCCCATCAAAAACCTCTCCCTTTTTACTTGTATTAAGTTGCACTAATAATTAATTTTGCAGGAAACCACATTAGCTTGTCAAACGTTAGAATAAAAAGATTTATAAAAATGTCCAAACAACACTTTACACAACACTTTATCTGAAGGCAAGATAAAAGGTGATCCAAAATAGAAAGATAGACGGCCTTGTTGAAAATACATAAATGCAGGCATCCCTTGATTCTGATGTGTATATCACTGCAGAAGTCTTAAAGAGCAATTAAGAAATGCAACAGCTTTGGCAAATATTTACCCTTGGATTAAAGGCAAGCGTCTGAGAATCATTAGGATCTACCACTGAAGGATATGGCTCAAAAATAACGACTTTCCTAGGAGAGTCCAGAGCAGACCGACACATAGAGACAAGCAAATCTACCACCTGGAAAGGAAAAGAGAAAACACACAATCACTTCATAGGTGGTGTACATTTTAGCAAACTAATTTTATTTTCAATGCACATACTGGGAACACATTTCAACTAGAGATAAAATTAAGAGAGTGCTGCGAAAGAGAGCATTTGCAAAGCCTACAGGGATCTTACAAACCACAAATATCGACCTACAGAAATATCGAGTTCTAAATATCATTGTCAAAAATATCACCTCCCTATAGTTACAAAGGTATGTACAATAATATTGGAAAAAAAGTTTGTTTTACACTAATATCGAATTGATATATACAAAAAATCTTTTTTAAATATAATTATATATATATATATATATATACAGTTAAAAATAGTAAATATTAAATGTTTTCACATTTATTATTAATATATTGTAAACAAATATATATAAACATATACTTATTTAAACTTAAACATACATATATGCATGTGCATATGCTTATATACACATGTATATTGAAAACTATTAGTACAAATAGTAATTTACCTTTAGATTATGATTGTCTATTTTTTTATTTACTAATGTATGAACATATACAATGTAATAATAATATTTAACAAAACTGCAAAAAATGAAAATAATTGGCAGTGTAAATATATATAAATAAGTACACAATTAAAAATATCTTTGAAATTACAAACATTTCTGTATATAAAAATATAAACCTAAATACACAAACACATAATATTAATATATATTTAAACAATATTAACACAACTATTAAATTCTAGGAATAATAAAAAGACTATTCACACTCCAGACTGTGCAACAGTAGGGAATGTGTTGGAGTGGGGAGGCATAAAAATTACTATTCCCACTTCAGTCTGTGCTACAATAAAGAAAGTGTTGGACTCAGGAAGGGTACCATCTACTATTCCCATCCCAGTCTGTGCAACAGTAGGGAACGCATTGGACTCAGTAAGGCTAAAATGTTCTTTTCTCACTCCAGTGTGTGCAAAGGTAGAGAAAGCGTGGGACTCAAGAGGGGTGAGATTTACTATTCCCAGTCCAGTCTGTGCAACAGTACGGAAAGTGTTGCACTGCAAAGGGGTAACATTTACTTTTCCCACTCCAGTCAGAGCAACACTAGGAGAAGCGTTGGAATACAGGGGGGGGGGGGGTAAAATGTGCAACAGTAGGGACAGCGTTGGGCTAGGCAAGGGTAACATTTTCTATTCTCACTCCAGTGTGTGCAACAGTAGGGAAAGTGTTGGACGAAGGAAGATTAAAAACTACTATTCCCACCCCAGTCTGTGCAACAGTAGGGGAATGTGTTGGACAAAGGAGAGGTAAAAATTACTATTCTCACTTAAGTCTGTGCAACAGTAAAAAAGTGTTGGACTCAGGAGGGGTAAAATGTATATTCTCACTTCAGTCCCTACTGTAGTGTAGTTCCTATTATCCCAATAGGCTCTGCGCATTGGAATAATATCTTCAATAGTATAGACGTAGGACAGAGGTTAACTAGGTCTTCTACTGTCGATATTAGACTTAAAGTTTAGTGTTTGCCAGCTAGCTCAGAGTTCACTAGAAACTTTCTCGAATAGACAAGGAGGAGTTTAACCTCCCTGGATAGACAAGAAGGGATTTAGTTTCTGACAACCAAAGAACATGACAACTTTGCTCTCCCCTAATCAAGAGTGTATCTCTAGAGTCGTGTGAAAACAAAAGACAACTTATTTTACTCAGTCAGTTCAGTGCATTCTTAGTTTCACCAGATTGTAGAGAAAAGGAAGAGACGGGCGTGTTCAATAAAAAGATGTTATTTATTGATCAGTCTCTTTTCTCATACAAGAGAAATGAATCACTATTATTGCAATACTTATAGTTAAGTAAAGTGCATACAGTAATAACAGAATTATAAAATAATACTGTAAAAGCATTGATATGGTTTCATAGCCATATGATACTAAAATGGATAAAATAGATACATACATATATACATTGACTAATCGTACTCAACTGGTGCTTCTAACTACGCCTACCCCAATGTACCTGACCTAAGCCTAATACGTGGGCGGGAGTAGATAAGTAGCAGTTTAAGTTAAGTTTGCTTTGCCAAGGGTCTGCTTCAAGAATTCTCTGCAAGGGGTTATTCAGTTCAGTACCTGGGATTTAGAAGGCTGGAGGGCTGGTATCTCTATCTCCAGGCTTGATATCCCAGCTGCCTGCAAGGGCGGCTGGAAGCGCCGGAGCTGGATTTCTCGGCAGGAGAAAAGGCAGCGTCTCTCTCTCAGCGCGTCAGAAAGGAGGGGCAGCGTCTGTGGGCTTCGCTGTCAGCTGGGCTCCTCGGCAAGTCTCGCTGCTCCAATCTTGTCACCACCTCGTGTGTTTGCTTAAGGCAATGTCGGTATTATTTATACCTGAAAGGTGCCGAGATTGACGTAAGGATGGACATAAATACGTCAATAAGGATGTCATACGAACTGGTCGTTCGCACATTCTTTACTGAAGTTCTCGGTTAAATCAAAACAATGGCTGCGGGGATTTCCCAGGTCGTGGTAGGTTTGATTTGTTTTGAGAACACCGTATGCCTATTAGGGGGCTGGAGAAATAGTGCTTGCCTAATGAGATGGCATGCGCTATGACCTAATCAGATAACGGGTTTCTGTGCCGTTGTATGGCAAATCAGATAACGGGTTTTTGTGCAGTTGAATGGCTGCTAGTTAATTATTAACCAGACAAGGGTCAGAAATAGTGGGATCGATACAGTACCCATAGTAAATACATCACACCCACTCCACGTAATCTATGTCCATATTTACAAATCTAGGCATAGTAAACAAAACTAGCAGTGCATGTGTATACCGAACCACCCCAAAATACAATCAAATGCATTTTGAAATTTGGAAAAATGCGAAATACACGAAAAGATGAGTATAGTTACTATATGCACTTCAAGCAGTATAATAATGCTAAATCTAAACGCATATTTTGAAATCAGCATGAACGAAATGCGGAAATTACACATGAAATGGCTCTTAATACAGAAGAAAAAATTCGAGACCATCTCATCACAAAAGAACAAGTTACTTACCTTCGGTAACGCTTTTTCTGGTAGATACTATATCTGCCTGTGGATTCCTCACCTTGTGAATATCCCCCTTGCGTCAGCAACGTTCGGAATTTTTCTTCGTAGCACGCCGGCGTGGACGACGTCATAGGAGCACGGCATCGCGCGCGACTCCGTCTGACGTCACCGACTCCTTATTAGGCCCTCGTCGGCGTGATGACGTCAGTTCCGCCCTTTTTTCCGTGCCTTCGAGGCACACGGACGGACCAACGACAGCAAATATGCATATATACAATGTACACAGTACATACAAACCATCATAGCACACAGTGCATAGCAAAGGTATCAAAACCCAAAATATATACAAACAATAAAACCAGGTATAGCAGAGTGGACAACGGGGAGGCGGGTGGGCATGTGAGGAATCCACAGGCAGATATAGTATCTACCAGAAAAAGCGTTACCGAAGGTAAGTAACTTGTTCTTCTGATAGATACATCTGCCGTGTGGATTCCTCACCTTGTGAATAGAGTCCCACAGCAGTCCCCACTCCCGGAGGAGGGTGACCACTCCACTATACCAGGAAATCTTGGAGAACAGAGCGCGCGAAGTGGCCGTCCCTCCTCACCTCGGTATCCAAGCAGTAGTGCTTCGCGAAAGTGTGGAGGGAGGCCCAAGTCGCGGCTCTGCAAATGTCCTCAACAGGTACACCTCTAGACAAAGCAGATGTTGCAGACTTTGCTCTAGTTGAATGTGCTCTAATACCCTCAGGAGGGTCCTTACCCGCAAGGGAGTAGCAGATCTTGATGCACAGGATTATCCACCTGGAAAGTGTGCGCTTGTGCACCGCTCTGCCCTTCCTGCAGCCAGCAAAACCAACAAACAGCTGGTCGTCCACCCGGAAGTCCTTAGTCCTGTCCAGATAGAAAGACACCGCCCTCTTAGGGTCCAGACGGTGCAGTCTCTCTTCATCCTTAGAAGGATGAGGGGGAGGATAGAAGGTAGGAAGGGTAATGGATTGTCCAAGATGGAAGGGAGTAACCACCTTAGGCAGAAAAGCAGCCCTGGTCCTGAGAACCATCCTTTCAGCATGAATGGTCAGGAATGGGGGCTTGGAACTAAGAGCCTGAAGCTCACTTACCCTCCTTGCCGAGGTGATTGCAACGAGGAAGATCGTTTTAAAAGAAAGAAACCTCAATGGACACTTGTGCAAGGGTTCAAAGGGAGAACCCATTAAGAAGGTCAGCACAAGATTCAAATCCCAATGAGGAACAACAAAAGGAGTAGGAGGGAACATATTTGTTAGACCCCTCAAAAACCTTAAAACCACCGGAGATTTAAAAAGAGAGGGCTGATCCGGCAAACAGAGAAATGCCGATAAGGCCGAAAGATACCCCTTGACCGTGGCCACAGCAAAACCTTGCTGCGCCAGAGAAAGAGCAAATTGTAAAATGACAGATAAATGAGCTTTCAAAGGGTCAACATCCTTCTCCCTGCACCAAGAAACAAATTTAGACCACCTATAGGAATAAATGGACTTAGTGGTGTCACGCCTGGCAGAAAGAATGACATCCACCACATCGTGAGGGAGAGAAAAAGAACTCAAGTTGCCCCGTTCAATCTCCAGGCATGAAGGTGTAATGTCTGGAGGTGGGGGTGTAGAACCTGCCCCTCCACCTGAGAGAGAAGGTCTGCCCTGTGAGGGAGACAGAGCGGCGGGTGAGAGGAGAGGTGGAGAAGGTCTGTGTACCACACCCTTCTTGGCCAATCCGGAGCGATCAATATGACTTGGGCCCGGTCTTGGCGAATCTTCCTCAGAACCCGAGGAATCAAGGGTGTGGGAGGAAACGCGTAAAGGAGTTGATTTCCCCAACTCAACTGAAACGCGTCCCCCAAGGCTCCTTGCAACGGATACTGGAGACTGCAGAATGACGGGCAGTGAGCATTCTCGCAAGTGGCAAACAGGTCCACCCGAGGAGCACCCCACATCTGAAAGATGTCGTGAACCACCTCCGGGTGAAGCCTCCACTCGTGGTCGGCAGAGAACTGCCGACTGAGACTGTCTGCACGAACGTTCAGAACCCCGGCCAGATGATTTGCCATCAGACAAATCTGGTGGTCCTGAACCCAGGACCAGAGACGCAGAGCCTCTCTGCAGAGACACTGCGACCCTACTCCTCCCTGCTTGTTGATGTACCACATCGCGGTCGTGTTGTCCGTCAGGACCTGAACCGACTGACCGCGAAGGGAAGGGAGGAAGGCCTTCAGCGCTAAACGTATCGCCCGCAATTCTAGAAGGTTGATATGAAGCAACCTTTCCTCTGGAGAACAAAGCCCTTTGACCTCCAGGTCCCCCAGATGAGCACCCCACCCGAGAGTGGATGCATCCGTTATCACTGTGGCCACTGATGGAGGCAGTTGAAAAGGCTTTCCTTGAGACAGATTGCCTTCCACGCCCCACCAAGACAGATCCGCCACAGCTTCTCTGGAGATCCTCACTGACTCCCTGAGATCTCCGTTGTGTTGATACCACTGCCTGCGGAGGCACAACTGGAGTGCCCTCATGTGCCAGCGTGCATGACTGACCAACAGAATGCAAGAAGCCATCAGACCGAGCAGACGAAGGACCTTCAGGACTGGAACAACCGCTCCATTGTAGAATAAAGGAATCATCTCCTGTATGTCGTGAATCCTTTGAGGTGGAGGGAATGCACGACATACAGTAGTGTCCAGTACCGCACCTATGAACAGGTTGCGCCGGGAGGGCACCAGGTGAGACTTGGGTACATTGATCGAAAAACCCAACCTGTGCAACAACTGAGTTGTCTCCTGCAGATGATGGAGCACCTTCTCCGGCGACTCCGCTTTGATCAGCCAGTCGTCCAGATAGGGGAACACAGGTATCCCCGATCTCCTGAGATGCGCAGCCACCACTGCCATCACCTTGGTGAAAACTCGAGGTGCAGTAGTAAGCCCAAACGGAAGGACCGCAAATTGGTAGTGCTGCGATCCCACCGTAAAACGGAGATACTTTCTGTGCGACTTCAGAATGGGGATGTGAAAATACGCATCCTGCAAGTCGATCAACACCATCCAGTCTTCTTCCATCAGCGCTTGAAGAACCTGAGCAAGGGTGAGCATTTTGAACTTCTCCTGTTTGAGAAAGAGGTTCAAAATCCTGAGATCCAGGATTGGCCGAAGCCTGCCATCCTTCTTGGGTATCAAGAAATACCGGGAGTAGCATCCTTGACCCCTCTCCTGCTCTGGAACCACCTCTATTGCACCCTTTCGGAACAGAGCCAGGACTTCTTCCTGCAGGAGCAGCAGGTGGTCCTCTGAACAATAACCTTGGCAAGGAGGGTAATTGGGAGGGAACTCCTGAAAGGGAAGTGCATACCCATTTTCCACAAGATTGAGAACCCAAAGATCTGATGTAACCGATTCCCAATTTTGTAGAAAATGAGTACGCCGACCCCCTACTGGCCCCACATGATCCAGAATGGTGGATCTAGGGCTGCTTTGCTGATGCGGGTGGGGGTTGGGTATTATTGGAGGAAGTGGAGGAAGAGGAGATTTGACGCCCACGTCCACAACCCTTCTGTCTACCTCTATAGGACTTATACAGAGGGTTCTGCTGTTGCTGCTGTTGTTGTTGGCCTTGTCTGAAGGGACGAAAAGAGGATCTACCAAAGCCTCTAAACTTTCTAGTTGTCGACCCTCTCATCTGGAGACCCAAGGATCTTGCAGTAGCACGGCTATCTTTAAACCTTTCCAAGGCGACATCCGCTTTTTTACCAAAAAGGCCAGTCCCTTCAAAAGGCAAGTCCAACAACGTAGATTGCACATCCGCAGAGAAATCAGAGGATTTTAACCACGCGGCCCTCCAGGTCGCAATATAAGAGCCCATAATCCTGGCAACAGAATCAACCTTGTCCATGCCACTCTGAATAACCATGCGTGCAGCAGCCTGAGTGTCTGAGACCACCTCATTAAAGTTCTTTCTATCCTCCTCAGGAAGCTTAGATGATAACTGCTTCACAGAATCCATCAATGCATGGACATATCTTCCTAAAAGACAAGTAGCATTAGTGGATTTAAGAGCCATGCTCCCTGAAGAGAAAGTCTTCTTTGCAGACTGATCTAACTTTTTTGAGTCTTTGTCCGCCGGCACTTGAGGGAAAGAGCCTGCAGCCCTGTTAGAACATGCCACCTGCACCACAAGACTTTCAGGAGAGGGGTGCGAAGAAAGAAACTCAGGGTCACCAGGAGCCACCCTGTCAAGTCAAGTCAAGTCAGAAGATTTGTATAGCGCGCTACATACCCAGAGGGTCTCAAGGCGCTTGAAGAAGGGTGGGGAGTTACTTGTTGAATATCCACGTTTTGAGTTGCTTTCTGAATGCTAGGTGGTTCTGAGTAAGGCGAAGGTGAGTGGGAAGTGAGTTCCAAGTTTTAGCTGCTAGGTAGGAGAAGGATCTACCTCCCATGGTGGTTTTGTTGATGCGAGGTACAGTGGCAAGGGCTAGGTTGGAGGATCGTAGCTGGCGGGAGGGGGTGTAGAAGGATAGTCGTGTGTTGAGGCATTCGGGTCCGATTTCGTAGAGTGCCTTGTGTGCGTGGGTTAGGAGACGGAAAGTGATCCTCTTATTGACGGGAAGCCAGTGGAGGTTTTTCAGGTGATCAGAGATGTGTTCTTTACGCGGGATGTCTAATATGAGCCTGGCTGAGGCGTTCTGGATGCGTTGTAGTTTTTTCTGGAGTTTTGCGGTGGTGCCGGCGTAGAGGGTGTTTCCGTAGTCCAGTCGGCTCGTGACCAGAGCGTGGGTGACTGTTTTTCTAGTTTCGGTAGGGATCCAGCGAAATGTTTTTTTGAGCATGCGAAGAATGTTGAAGCAAGATGAAGAGACGGCGTTGACTTGTCTGTTCATCGAGAGTGAGGAATCCAGGATGATGCCCAGGTTCCGTGCGTGGTCCGTCGGGATGGGTGCTTTTCCAAGGGCCTCTGGCCACCAAGAGTCGTCCCAGGCGGAGGGGGAGGTACCTAAGATGAGGACTTCTGTTTTGTCTGAGTTCAATTTTAGACGGCTGTGCTTCATCCATTCGGCTACTTCTTTCATTCCTGCGTGTAGGTTGGTTTTGGCCGTGTTAGGGTCTCTGGTGAGTGATAGGATCAGTTGAGTGTCGTCGGCGTAGGAGATGATGTTGAGGTTATGTTGGCGTGCGATGGCCGTGAGGGGGCTCATGTAGACGTTGAAAAGGGTGGGGCTGAGTGAGGACCCTTGAGGTACGCCGCAGATGACTTCAGTAGCCTCTGACTTGAATGGTGGAAGGCGGACTCTCTGGGTTCTTCCGGAGAGGAACGAGGTGATCCATTCCAGTGCTTTTCCTTGGATTCCGATGTTTTTGAGGCGCTGTAGAAGGGTGCTATGGCAGACTGTGTCGAAGGCTGCGGAGAGGTCGAGGAGGATGAGGGCGACTGTGTCTCCATTGTCCAGTAGAGTTCGAATGTCGTCTGTTGCTGCGATGAGGGCGGTTTCGGTGCTGTGCTTGGCTCGGAAGCCGGACTGTGAGGAGTCGAGGGATTTGTTTGTTTCGAGGAATGCGGCGAGCTGGTTGTTGACAGCTTTCTCGATGACTTTGGCCGGGAATGGAAGGAGTGAGATAGGGCGATAGTTTTTGAGTTCGGTGGGGTCAGCTGTGGGTTTCTTCAGGAGGGCGCTGAGTTCGGCATGTTTCCAGCTTTCCGGGAAGGTTGCGGAGTTGAGGGAGCAGTTGATGACGTCTCGGAGGTGCGGTGCAATAATGGAGTCTGCTTTGTTAAAGATGTGGTGAGGGCAAGGGTCAGTGGGGGATCCTGAGTGGATAGAGTTCATCAGACGGATGGTGTCCTCAGTGGAGATTGGCTTCCAGTCATTGAGGATGTTCAGGGGGGGTGGTGGTCCTGCAGGGGATTGGGTGGGTTGGTCTCCGGGTTGGTTGTCGAAGCTGTTGTGGATGTCAGCAATTTTGTTGTGGAAGAATGAGGCTAGGGAGTCGCAGAGGGCTTGAGAAGGGGTGATGTCGTTGGAGTTGGCTGAGGGGTTGGTAAATTCCTTGACGATGTTGAATAATTCCTTGCTGTTGTGGGCGTTGTTATCTAGACGGTCCTTGAAGGCTGCTTTCTTGGCATTTCGGATTAGTTGGTGGTGTATGCGGGTGGCGTTTTTGAAGGCGTCCTTGGTGCTGGTGGTTGGGTCTTTTTTCCAGGCCTTCTCGAGGGAGCGACAGAGTTTCTTGGATTTCTTAAGGTCATCGTTGAACCAGGAGGTCTTCTTGCTGCCTAGTTTGATTTGTCGTTTTTTCAGTGGTGCTAGGATGTCGGCGCTGTTGGATAACCATTGGTTGAGGTTGGTGGCTGCTTGATCTGGGTTAGAGGAGTGGGCGGGGGGGTTTTGAAGAAGCGATGAGGAGATCTGGTCGATGGTGATTTTGTTCCAGTTTCTTTGCAGAGTGGGTTGGGGGTGGTTGTTGGATGTGGGCTTGTTGTAGGTGAAGTGAACGCAGCTGTGGTCAGTCCAAAGGAGAGCTGTGGTGTGGCTGAAGGAAATATGCTTGCTGGAGGTGAAGATAGGGTTGAGTGTGTGACCTGCGATGTGGGTGGGGGTAGTGACAAGTTGTTTAAGTCCGAGGTTTGCGAGGTTGTCCAAAAGGGTGGTGGTGTTGCGGTCGTTGTTCTTTTCAAGGTGAAAGTTGAGGTCTCCCAAAAGGATGTAGTCCTCGGAGGGGAGCGCGTGTGGAGTGATGAAGTCCGTGATGTCTTCACTAAATCGTGCGTGGGATCCTGGTGGCCTGTAAAGGAGGGTGCCTCTGAGTATGGTCTTGGGGTCGATGTGGATCTGGAAGTGAATGTGTTCAGAGTTGGCGAGATTGACGTCCGAGCTGGTTGAGATGCGGATGGATTTCTTATGGACGATAGCGATGCCTCCTCCTGTGTGGCCGGTACGGTCCTTGCGAATGATCTTATAGCCTTCCGGGATGGCAATGGTGATGTCTGGGGCTGAAGAGGCATTCATCCATGTTTCTGTTAGGAAGGCGACGTCCGGGGAGATGGTGTCGAGTAGATTCCAGAGGTCAATGGCGTGTCTGTGGACCGAGCGGGTGTTGAGCAGGATGCATTTTAGGTGGTTGGGATCGGATATCTGTTGTGAGTTACCTGTATCGGATACCTGTAGCGCCTTGCAACAGATCTTGAAACCGCAGGAGCAGATAATGGTCTCTTCCAGATCTCTTTTATTGGATCTGATAAGGCATCAGTGAACGGTAACGTAGGTTCAACAATAGAAGAGGGAGAGTGTAAAACTTCAGTAAGTATGTTGGTCTTATACTCAACCGTGGGCAGTTTCAAGTTGAGAAGATCTGCAGCCTTCCTAATAACGACGTGATAGGGTGCCACGTCCCTAGAAGGAGCATCAGAAGCTGAAGGTAAACCCCACTCAGGAGAGAGCTCCAGACCACTAGCATCACGTAGGTCTTCAAAGTCATCATCATGATCAAGAAGTTCACCCTCTTACACATCTGAATCTTCATCTCCCTTTTCTTCCAGAAGACGCTGAGCCCTTCGTCTCGACCACTCTATTCGAATCGAAGTCGACGGATTCGGTAACGACTCCGACGGAGCCGGATTCGACGTCGAGCGAGGAGTCGGGGCAGCCGAAGGACGAGACTCAAGGACAGGTGTGGAACCTCGATCCAAACTACGAGGTCGATCCGGAGTCGGCGAAGCCGCATGCGGAGTCGAAGACCTCGGTGGTGCCGTACCGAGCCAAGGTGTAAGAGGCGCCGGCATAAAAGGCATAAATGGAGCTGGGGCGTACGACTGAGGAATGCCCAAATTGTATGATAATGGACCCATGGGACCAACAGGTGCTCCAGTGGGGTACATCGCTCTGGAATACACCCCAAACATCGCATTGAGAAAATGCGAGGGGTCCTGACCAGGACCAGGAAAGGGAGGGTACGAACCTACCGGATGCTCTAAAGGAGGTCGATCCGACACAGGTTCATTTTGACCCTCTTGGTCCACAGGAGTCTCCATCGGAGTCGGAGTTTTAGGAACTACCTCTTCTCCTTCCTCATGTTCCGAAGAATGTAAAGATTCCGGATCCGGTTCCGGTTCCGGAGTCGGGGAACCTCCGATGGACTGAGCAGGAGAAGGAGAAACGAAGTCCTTATGGTGTTTGTGAGACTTCTTCTTCGAATCTGAAGATTCCTTCTCCGAATGATGCTTTGAGCTGTGCTTCCTCCTCTTGTGCTTTCTCTTCGAGGAGCTCGAAGCGTGACCCGAAGTCGACTTCGATCTCGATCTTGATTTCTCTCTGGACCTCGACCTCGCTTTGGATCTCGACTCCGCTCTGGACCTCGACGCCGACCTCGACTTCGATCGAGACTTTTGTTTCGATCTCGAGCGTCTCGACGTCGACCTCGAAGATCTCCCAGCATCTCTTCCCTTTACCTTCGCGAGAAGTAGTTTTGCTTCACGCTCTCGAAGCGCCTTCGGGTTCATCTTAAAACAAGATCGACAGTTCTTGACGTCGTGGTCTGAACCCAGACACCACAAACAATCGCTATGTGGGTCGGTGATTGACATCATGCGGGCACAAGACCCACATTGTTTAAATCCTGTCTTCCTCGACGACATCCTCGATGAAGAAACAAATCGCAAAGGAGAAACAGTAAAGATTAAATAATAGCCAGATACTAAGTATCGAGAAGATCCCGAAAACCGTTAGCGTCGGAGACGCGGAAAAAAGGGAACTGACGTCATCACGCCGACGTGGGCCTAATAAGGAGTCGGTGACGTCAGACGGAGTCGCGCGCGATGCCGTGCTCCTATGACGTCGTCCACGCCGGCGTGCTACGAAGAAAAATTCCGAACGTTGCTGACGCAAGGGGGATATTCACAAGGTGAGGAATCCACACGGCAGATGTATCTATCAGAATCATAAATACTCGTGAATGCTAGAGGGTAGCTAATGTCTCTAGAGTAGCTAAATATAGAAATTTTGTTCTCTAGGAATAGTTTTACTTTAAGCAGAAGATAAGTGTCCCAAAAAATCGTAAATATTTTTGGAAATGGAAGGGGGAAAAAAAAATGTCTCGCTCTCCGTAAAAACTGGTGAGAAAATTTCTTATTGCTTTATTTTCAAAGTTGAAGGCCAAATTCAGGGTGTAGGGAACGCCGTGTGCTAGTTCGCTCAAAGTCATTCTTTTTGCTCGGGTGAAAACATCATATTGTTGAGACTTTCGAAAAAACTGTCAACTGCTTCTTGCGAAAGTTCCACTAACTCGGAAAAATTTTGTAACATGCATTCATGAGCATGATTGCCTTCATTGATGTTTCGATCAGCATAGCTGACAGAAGGTCGTACCTGATTGATGCTGCTTTCATCTTGTACTTCACTACTCTTCAATCGTAGTGGTGAAGTCTCCACGAATGCCGTCATCAGGATTGGTAGCCGCTGGGGACAGTACAATGCATGAGCCGTTACCGGACCCAACAAAGTCTCTGCGTCCATTGGCACATCCGATTGTAGTGTCAGACAGGTGTCCAACACGCATTCTTCGCCGCATAGCAAGCACCTTAATACAGGCATAACACAACTTTGCCACATCGGTCTAAATGAAAGAAACCAAGTCATGTTCAGGTCTCTAAGCCGGGCTATTCCAAGGACTTTAGTTATGCGGTCCCTGTAGCATATGGCTAGGATTGTTTCTTCCATTGTCGCTGGTGTCTTGTCTGTGACGTGGTTTGCCATAGCGAAGTAACAGGATCAAAAATAGGATGCCTGCCACTAGTCCCAAAAGGAGAGGAAGTCCGCCAAAGATGGAATGGACAAAATCAGGAAAAATACTCAGGATGGCTTTGAATGGGGTTAAAGCTCCCGAAAACACTGTCTTAAATACACTCGAGATTCCACTTGTATCAGAAATATTTAAGATTTCGCTCAGTATTTCTGCGAAATGTATGGGGGAATTGGTTGATAACAGTTAATGAATCTCAGCAGTTGTCCTTGCAACTTGGAGATCATACGTTTCTTTTGATGACGTTAACTGGGTTGGCGTCTGTAGGAGCACAGTCTTCATTCTGCTTAAAGTATCAATTCGAATAGAAGAAATTTTCAAACTGGGCCATAACCTTGCCTCCCTGTCTCGAGCATCGTTTGGGAACAATACTCGTTCACAGCACATGACCTTCGTAGTCACGGTTATGAGATAAGGTTTTCCGGGCAGCAGACTGCAACATCCGCGATCTACAATTAGAATGTAACTCCCGTTCGAGAGTCTCCTAAAGAATGGTTCTATTTGTGTTGCAGGTGTGCCTAGCTGGTGACATGAAAGGTTATTTGTAGTCCCTTCACAGGCTCCATGCAAACTAATACCCTGAAACAGAAGTGTACCGCTTAGTGATCTTGCACAATTATTGCCACTAAGAAACACATTCTGGCCTTTATTACTAACACATGTGTGTGTATAGGGCAGGTTCCATGTTGACTTAATGTACCCTTTACCCAACCTTTCATACTGGCCTGCCTGTATATATTTTTGGCAGTATTGAAACTGGAAAGTTGTTATCGGAATATTTATTATCCCATGTATTATCCATTCAATGACAGGTCGTTCTGACATTGTCAATGGTAATCTCTCAAGTTTTTCAATGCTCAGAATTGTATAGTCAGCACCCTTCTGTGCCAAACTGATTTGTTTATCAGTAAGGTTAAAGATATTAAATAGTGACGTTGTGTTGATTAAACGCCAAGGCACATAGCCTGAACGCAGATTTTGTAACGTCCAGCCAAGTTGTACAATAGAACGCAATTGGTACTGACCGTGTTGTAACATCAGTAAGTCTTGCGATATTATATCGATTGCTGAAGACACAATACTGTCCAGTGAATATATTCTGGAGGACAGAGTCATTAACCCATTGTCCACAACAGAAAGTGATTTTTCCAAATTAATACGGTCAATTTCCCGTATTTTTTCTGCTGTCTCAATTTGAGTTACTTTCCAAGCTTCATTGTAAGCTGCATATATAGAGGCCGCTATGAAACGTTTTTGACGCTGTTTGCGTGGTCCCATAATGAAATCACGCAAGTCAGCACCCTCTTGAAGTAAAGTTAGGTGTTGCTTAATTTCTGCCAGTGTGGATGTTTGTAGCCATTGAAGGCAGAGCTTGCCCACACTGTAAGTAGTTACTATCCCTGGATGTTGTCTTTGGGAATATTTAGGGTCTGGCCTGGTCAATTTGAACCCCTGTATTTTGTTCAGGAATCTGTCTTGACAGTTATTTGTGTCTGTGGGCCAGATCAACCATTGTTTCCAATCAGGGTGTGTTCTGTTTTGGTTTAAAATACGGTTCACGTCTATCTCAACATCTATAGAGCTATTACTGTTCGTTGTTGGCTTTGGAATAGACGGTTTGTTTAAGTCTTTGATTTTGGCTAAGCCAAGACAGGTAGTTTGTTGAATAGTGTCATTCAAAAATATAATTTGTTCTGGGATCATGCAGGCTCTGAACAATGATTCTATACCTTGTACTTGCCAATCTTTTGTACCCCAAACAGTTTTTGTTTCAATGTTATTGTTCCAGAAATCAAAACCAAATGTATTCATTCGCTCAAAAAATGAATCTGAATATATCAATCAAGTGTTTGTAAGCATGGTCTTCATACCTGTCTTATTCGACAATTTGAAATAAAATGTTTCTGCATTACTTGTGTTAAACCCTGAAAAATATGAATATTTATCATAAAATGTTTTAGAACTACCCTTTGGAGGAGTAGCACAATGTTCACATTGGTTATAATTTAAATTATTTCTAGGTTGTGAAGATTTATGGAGATAATGATTACCATAGTGGTTGTAGCAGAACATTTGATCATAATTAGACGAACCCTGCAAATAATCATGTTCTGTAAATTTAGCAGACATTACTAGGTCAGACATCATATCATTAATACTTTCAAAGTCCCAATCATCAGCAAATGTGCTTGGTTTTACAAAGTCACTTAACGAGATCTTAAATTGATGTGGATACTTCAGGATTTCAACCGGGCCATAGATTTCATAATCAGTATTGTCCCATGCTATACCGCCTGGTATAGGATTGGCTGTGAAGTTTATTGGAGAAAGTTCTCTTTTCTTGACGTGTGAAGATTGTGGAAAAGTAAATTTTGCCATGTTCTGTGTCCCTACGTGTCCTCCATCTTATGTTATGTGTGCATGATTAATATGCATATGTATTCCCCATGTTCGATTAAAGACGCAATTATAGTTGTGTCCATCTCTAGTATGCCAGTTTCCAGTTCTCGTGAATACTACGAATATTAGGCCTATGTAAATTTACGTTGCCACGTTTCTCAGTGTGCACGTTATTTCATTGAAAAGCCCCCGTTTCTAGGCCTCAAAAGGGCCTGGACACCAGATTCAGCTCCTGTCTCCTGAACCCTCGCTGAGGAGCGATACAGCCCCCACCTGTATCCTCGACCCTTCACTTACTTCCTGCCTCACAGTGCCCGGCTCAGCCTGGCTCTGCCTGTTAGTCTGCCAAGAGTATGTTATGATTCTAGTTATCAGTCCAGCCCTCCTTCTCTGCATTCCTAAGCTACTGAATCGCATCAATAGTTTCCGTCATTGTCTAGCCTTTACGTCTCCATGTAAGAGAAATACTGCATTTAATGGTCATTTCATATTCTTCATCACGCACTACATGTAGAATAATGCATGCTCCAGTCTTAGAGTCCGTTAGCCTCTCCCCTCCTGACTCTTAGTTTATATCAACATGTCCTCTAAACATCAGATACTAGATAGGGTTTAGGTACATGTCGCCCTGACTCTCCAGACTTCAGTCTCTACTCCTAGCACAGAGTTCATAGCCCCCAGCTTCTCCTAGTAACACGTCATTGTCAGTTTGCGCGCACCATTAGGTTAGAGGTCCCGGCTCCTTAGGTAGCCCCCTCCATGTTTCCGCCCCATTTATGACATATTCTGTTACGTTTACATCACATGTCTATGTACACGCCTCTTGTTACACCTACTTTCACCCTTATCTTTCGCGACTGCTATTGACCACACCCACTGCTCCGCCTACTGTATTCATTGTAATGCAACTGTTTTAGTATATATGCTTGTGTACTGTTATTAAATGTTACGCCGATCCTGATCCTGCCCCCGGCAGCGCTGCCATCCCATTCCTGTGCAGGTTGTCCTATTCCTGTCCTTTATGCTGTATTAAACCTGCAAACTCCTACTACCTCGAATCTTGACTCTTATTTATTGAGCTATCTGTTATTACTATGTCCAGTAAAACCTAGATCCGGTATTATTTATTTATATACCACATAATGGCGCCCGAATAGGGACTTGCCCTTTCCCCACGCGCCGGTGAAGCCACGCCGGCCCCCTGACCCTCTGCAGCCGTGACGGAACCATACCGTGCACGTGCAGATATTTCTGCTTCAAGTATCCCTCAGGCCCACGGAGGAGACGGAGGTGGCGGTCCAGCATCCAGACGAGGCGGTGGAGGAACGCGGCGAGTCCCGACCAGAGCCCAAGCCGAGAGTCCAAGGTCCGAGGTATCCGGAGGCCCACCCGTAACTGAAGTCCGAAGTTCGTCCGTCCGGCGTCGAAGCAGTCCCGTCCAGTCCGAGGCCTTCCGTTCTTGCTGCCCGGTGAGTACCGTTGCTGGGGTAGTATCTAGACAGGGTCAATCTAATTGTCTCTGGTCCGTGGGGTTTGGTGGTACACAGATCCCAAAACGAAGTGTCCACTCCGGTGGATGCGGGTCCTGACGTGTCTCTTTATGAGACCGGTAAGTTTCGTACTGTTTTAGCAGTGCATCTAGTTTCTGTTCTAGTCAGTTCTGTTCTCGAGAAAATTCATGTATTCTGTTTTCAGTATTCCAGGTAGTATTCTGTTCGAACTGATATTTTAAATGTTCTTCATGTATTTTAATGTCGTGGTATGAATGTGGAGTAATTATCGTGTTCATTGTGTATTGTATTGTGTCTAGATTAACAGTTCAGTCATGCCGTTATTTTCCAGACTACGTCAGTTAAGAACTAGAAAAGGTCTGTTAGAAGAAGCAGTTCCTGTCCCGCCTAGGGACAGTCCAGGTCATTTTATGTATCAGAAGCATGGCATAAGTGCCATATTATATCTAGATTTATGGGTAGAGTATACCAAACAGTTAGAAGAAAAGTATAGATGGCCCGTATCGGGTACATGGGATGCCGAGTGCATCATGCGAGTAGAAGAAGCATTATGGAAAAAGAAAGCCAGACAGTCACAGAAAGATGCCATCGAGTTATGGCGCAAAGAATCTCATAAAAGAACCGAAAAAGAAATAAGAAAGTCAGAATTAAGTAGAGAATCCTTAGAACGAGCCCAAGAAAGGGAATTAATCGAGATAGGTGAACGAGTCAGAACCGAACAGTCAGACAGACAGAGGAATGCCCTCATTAAGGGTATGTATCCTCTTCTTGCCGAGGGCTTGCCAAAAGCAACCCCGGAGGCATCCAGTAATTTTCCGCCACCATTAGTTCCGACCAAGCTACGTCACAAACCGACCGCAGCTGATATTTTTATTTCGTCCTACTTGGACGACACGGTTCCAGAATATGCAAATCCTGTTCCGCCAGTCCCTGTAAATAATGTAAATCCTGCTCCTCCAGACACCGGAGTACCTGCCACGGTACCCCCGGTTCAGCCCACATTACAATTTCCCACTCTGCCAGCACGAAGAGTATCAGTCGACGATTCCAGTTTAGGGGCCGCAGGAGGAGGTCCTCCTGGTACCCCGCCACCACACCAACGTAGAACGTTGGCCGAGTTACATGAATGTGCATTACAACGTACGCCCAAATTTAAGTCCGTTGCAGATATCCGACGAGCTCTTACTGAATGCCGCTATGATCCGGTTGCAGGTGATGATAGTACAGTAATATATTCCATCCGTGTAAGACGGGTGACCGGGTATTTAGACACCCTACCAGATATGAAAGGAGATCTAGACAGAATATATCGTTTCATCCGTACAGGGGATGATCCAGAAAGTATTGGTGAAGCCATGTCTCAAAGGAAAGCTGAGATCCAGCTCATGATATTAAAGTTTCTGATTAATTGTCTAATAAGAGAACAAGACTACCCGACTAAAGATCCGGCCGAAATGAGAATCCTGACAAGGTGGAGTGATAATATAGCCGAGGGTAAGCACAGAACTATCAGTAGTATAGAGAGTATGTACATGAGAATTCGTAAAGAAATAATAAAGTTACATGAACAACGTAAAGCAGCACAAGTAAGCGAGAAAGAGAATGACTCTTCTACTGAAGAGGTAGAGGACGAGAATCCCGCCAGAATAGCGTATGTAGGAAAATCTAGATTTCCAGACCGCCATTTACGCCTAGAACACAAGTCAGTTTTTCATCTTCCAGCACCAGAACAAGGTTCTCTAGAACAAGTATTTCAAGCTACCGATCATATTCTGAAATCACGAATCGGTTATAGTGAGTTAAGTACTATGCATGAACAAGAACTAGTCCGATCAGCAGTCCGATGGATTACTGATTCTACCACTTTCCCAGACGAAATAGTGGCACAAATGTTTCTGAAATTGCCCCCAGCCGAGCAGCGACTGGTGGGTATGTATATGATCCAACACCTCATTACTCTGTATGAGGGTCAACATTCAGATCCAGGTCCGTTACATGATGTCCTGAACGAGTTACTCCAGTATAGATGGAAAGGTTTAGGTACCGATTTAATTAGGATCATTCTAGAACAGCGCCACAAATATAGAACGTTTCTGAACCCGCATTTTGTTCATGTCTCACCCCCAGAAAGTAAACCGTTTTACATAGATAGACAGAATCCGTTACGAGAAGTACACCCAGTCAGGACAACAGATGGTGAAATGCAACGAGTGTTTGTTTACACTCCGATTACCAAGATGGAACTCTTAGAGATGAAGAAATTAATTCCCTGTCATGACAAAGATCCAGCAGGGTTCCACCGAGAATTAAAGGACATGCTCCGTATGGGAGAATACACGTATCCAGATATAATTAAAATGCTAAAAGTCCTGTTGCCCGCAGGGGTATATGAAAAACTCAAGGAAAAAGATTGGGAGGTGGGAGAGAAAAAGATCGATTGGGCAGTTCTAGAAGCTGAAGATAAGATACGAGTACCAGGTACCGGTCTTGGAGAGAAATGTAAAGAATTACCAGAACTGTTAATACAAGTTTTGCCCAGATTATTAGCAACTAAAAAGGAAGACTGGGATGCAATCTCAGCCTGTAAACAGAAACAAGATGAAGACACTAGTGATTTTTATTCTAGATTTGAAAAATGTTTTATTATAAACAGTGGCCTCAAGACAAGTAGCGAGTCATACCCTCATCTTTTTGTTACTAAATTAGTTGAGAATTCTAGTCCACAAGTTAAGAATCGAGTTTTGAAAGTCGAAAGTACATGGCAAGCTAATACCCCGTCCCAGATGTTACAGATGCTTCAGTATCACCAGAATAGAATCAGAGAAGAACAAGATCATGAAAGAAAACGTATGAAAGACACGAAAATGAAAGTACTAGTTGCACAATCTGTTCCTCAAGACAGTCAGAAGAGGGGTACGAATCAAGCCAGTCATCCTACAGTTCCCGTTAAAGGGACATGCAATTATTGTAAACAGCCAGGTCATTTCATAAACGAGTGTGCAGTTCTGAAACACAATATAGCTACTGGTAAAACTAAAGAAAGACCACGTCCGCCTAGACAAGAACAAGTTTCACAGACTTCCCAGCCACAGAATGCACAACAGACAGTTCCAGCATCGCAGCCTATTGCTGCAACACAGCATGTTACACAGCAGATGTACCAGTATGCACAATCCGAGTATCCAGAGTATCAGCCATATTCATGAAACAGCCTAGAGAGGGAGGTAGGCTTGCCTCTCATCGAGATTCCTGTAGATCAAGAAGGTCCCTATGTTCATAGTCAAGTACTAGGGAAAGACAGAAAGTTTCTGATTGATACAGGGGCAAGTAGGACGACCATCAGTCACGCCGAAGTTCCAGGGGCTCCGCTCTCAGGCTCTAGAAATGTTTCCCTTGGATTTTCAGGAAAGCCTATTGTAAATGAGATATCTAAGCCAGTTACTCTAGAAGTAGGTCCATTGTCCCGCACTACTGATCTGTTACTTACGAAGTCATGTCCAGAAAATCTGTTAGGTATTAAAACACTGAAAGAATTAGGTGCAGTTATTTGCTGCTCCCCAGAGGGAATACGATTGTTTCTACGTGACTTCAAGGGTCACTATGTATTACGAGATTTTGATCCGAGATTGTCTAATGTTCCGCAGCATCTATGGGCGCAAGGTCCAACTGATGTAGGTTATATGCAAATCACACCCCATCGTGTGACTCTCAAGCCAGGTGTAGTGTTACCACGAATCAGACAGTACAGACTGCCACCTGAGGCTGTAGCAGCCTTATCCAAAATTATTGACGAGCTCATCGCTCAAGGAGTAGTTGTAGAAACTGACTCCAATGTATGTAATTCTCCGATCATTCCAGTCATGAAACGTACTGATCCAAATGCACCGCCAGTATATCGATTAGTGATTGTACCACTATCGTCAAGTATAGTGACATTAGGAAATCTATTTTTAAAGCTTCACGTCATTCTTATTTTGTTTGTGGTCAGACCGCATATGTTCGTCTGCCCCTCGATTGGGAGGGAACCTGTTACATTGCCTTCCTACTGCCACCAGTTTTTCTAGCCCCACCTGACTACCATAGGAATTCCCACCTAGTACATACTAGACACAAAAGAGACCTCCCGATTGTCGATTATACTGAAACTGCTCTAGAACAATACATAGATATCAATAAAGGTGTCTTCCCCTATTTAGGTACTGTTGTGAATAGTAAACTGATACGTAGATTAACCAGAACCCTCGAAGCAGTAGTGATTGAGACTACTTCTGCTCTAGGTAACTTAACCGAGGAGCAATCCTTTATGAGAATTGTCGTGCTCCAGAATCGTCTCGTCCTTGACGTCATACTGGCCGATAGGGGCGGGGCCTGTAGAGTCATCGGATCTAGTTGCTGCATTTTCATTCCTAATAACGCGCCGTCTGTTTATTCAGCTATAACCAGACTCCATAAAATTGCCCATATGTTACACCAAGATCCAGGCACCTGGACATGGTCCGGTTGGTTCTGGAATATAATTTCCGCCTGGGGATGGAAGGTATTGTCATTTCTGGGTATTGCAGTAGCGATCATATTCAGTTGCTGCCTCTGTATACAATGTGGCCCTGCGATTTGCGGCATTTGTGCTACCTCTTGTATTCCTAGTCCCAAGTCCCGTTCTAAATCCCGTTCCAAGAAAATTCGAGACGAGCAAATGATACTGTATGAAATGATAGATGGTATCATGAATATTGATGTTTCCTGATGGAAACGTAGTGACAAGGAGGGAATGTGGAAAAGTAAATTTTGCCATGTTCTGTGTCCCTACGTGTCCTCCATCTTATGTTATGTGTGCATGATTAATATGCATATGTATTCCCCATGTTCGATTAAAGACGCAATTATAGTTGTGTCCATCTCTAGTATGCCAGTTTCCAGTTCTCGTGAATACTACGAATATTAGGCCTATGTAAAGTTACGTTGCCACGTTTCTCAGTGTGCACGTTATTTCATACCACAAGATGTGTGTGGTTTAAGGAGCAAGTTGATTTTCTGGCTTGCTGTGTCCATTTTAGCATATTTTCCCTCAATGAAATGTCCCAAGCATAGTACCATGATGAGCCAAAGTATGAGGACAAATGCACCTAATGTCACCCAAATTTCAATCCATGGAGAGGTCAGATAGGTTCCCTTTAGTTGATGAAAAATTTCCTTTGCTTTGTCTTTAAAAGTTTTTGTTGATGGCTGTACTTCTGGTTCACTTGGATCTTCAGAAAAATTATCGAAGTTGATGAAGTAGCCGGATGCCGTTCTGTCAATTGTTCCAATTGCTTCTGGATTACTTTTTGCTTTTGGCTTTTGCTTTGTTTCATTAGAAAAGTCTGTAGTTACATCATCGTAGGTCGGTGTTTCTTGATGAAAAGCTTTAATTTGGGTTTTAAGAGGTTTAAGTTCCATTGCTTCATTGCATAGTCCTTGTTGTTTCACTGTAGATTGTTCAAATGTGATCAGTCTTTCAGTTTGAACCTCTGTTGATGTAGCAAACTTTGGTGTTCTGCTACTTCTTGGGAGTCCACTTGGCCTACTATTTGTTATCGGCCACATGATTGTGGTTTAACCAGGTCGATGGATATGACTCGGTTCTCCTTTTTACCAGCAAGGGGCGGTAGTACTACTGATCTTGTCCCGTTGATAGACAAGACAGGAACTGCTTTTCTGTAAGAAGGCCCAAATTCCTTCTTTACCGCGATCTTCTCTCTGACCAGATCCCCGACTTTCGGAATCCAGACAGGCCTTGCTGGGACAGGTGGTTTTTCTTTAGTGGTTGTTGGCTGCTGTTTCAACTTTATTTTGCTCAGGTCTTTTCTTGTTTCATTTAAGTCCTGTAAAATAGCCAAGCGATCTTTGATATCAAAGCATTTTTCTTTTACTACTGAAGTCTGACTATCTAAGTCCTGGATTAACATTCTAGTCCCAAACAATAGTTCGTACGGACTGAGTCCTTTCAGAGAATTTCTTGGCAGGCTATTTAGACTACGTTGGACACTTATTAAATGTTTGACCCACCAAGCTCCTGAACCTAATATCTTCGCTGTTATAGATTGCTTTATGCCTTGGTTTTTTCTTTACACCATCCCGTTTCCCTCAGGAAGGAAGTGAGAAGAGTCCCGCAATGCAATGTTCATTCTGGCCAGGCACCCCCCATAAGCTGTTTTAGAGCTAAAGGAAAGATTTTGGTCAGAACGTAACATGCTTCTAGCGTATATGCCATTATAGACTCGCAAATCTTTGTATAACAGTTCCGACGTCAGCCGAAAGTTGGGGTCTACATTATAAGTGAAGATAGTCTCTACATGTTAATATGACGCATTATTCATACTGGGTTTTTATAATTTTTTGTTGATTTGATACATTCTGGAGTGAAACGCCATTGTATTAAACCGTTTCTCTCGCCACTGCGATCTCTGTTGCAGTCTGGGCAGTTTTTTACAAAAATGTGATGATGCAGGCTCATGCCTGGCCACCAGTACACTGATTGTAATTCTTCCAGAGAATCTTTTAGCTTAAGGTGTCTGAGACCCTCACCCATATGTGCGTCTGCTATTAACAAGCCTCTCCTGTCCGTGTTTGGAATTACTCTATCCCCCACTCCAGGGATTTGAGCAAAAGGGACTGAGTTTGCATCGATTATGTATGTATAATTGAGTGGGTAATTGATCGGTAGCGCTGAGCGGTCGCCTTTTGATGACGTTTTTACTGCCAGCACAGTTTCACCGTCAATGTATTTTACTGCACGCTTTTTTGCAGCTACGGAAGCCGATTTAGTTGCTACCGCTGTGGCTGTCTCAGCCAATGATTTCCCTGCAACGTGAACGCCATCACGCTGATGACTCAGTGAATGTATCACGTGAGTTTTTGGTAGTTCTTTCTGTAAATGAACTACTTGTTCCCAAAGCACTTTTTGCTTTATTGTTGCACCTGTGTCATCTTTGTAACCGTTTTGAATCCATTTCTGGAAATCGTTATTGTATGATTTGACGCAGTAATACGAATCGCACACTATAAGTGTCGGGAAATCGCGATCGGCATTATCTAGCGCCATTTTTAACGCTATTATTTCAGTTTGTTGTTCTGAATTATTTTCCACTGAGTGTGTTTTTGTAAATAGAGGTCTCAATTTACCTCCGCGCCACACTTCTTTTACAATTTCGCATGTTGCGTTGTAAGCCAGCTCTCTCCAAACTGAGGGTTGAGCATGACCGTCTGTATATATTACACAGGCGTACTGTCGTAAAGGCAGAATGTCGATTGGCAGAGGGTATTCTCTCTCATATTCTAGATATTTTAATTCTTTCATTTCCGGGTCAAAATAGTATTTTACTTAGTCTGTAGCAACAGAATTTACCCATTGTATCCATTCTGGATTCAGTGCAGTTGTCGGTAAATTACATGGTGTTGTTAATGCCTCAAAAGCTGATTCTGCTGTTCTGACTGTAACCTGTCTACCGTCGGCTTGGTATTTTTCTTTTGCTACAGCTGTTTGAACCGCATGAACAATGTTTTCCTTAATGCTGAACCTTTTTTCAGCTTCTGTGTACAAATGTGATTTGTATGCAATTGGTACCTTCTCTCCTTCATTAGAGGTCAGGTATGTGAATCCGCATCTTCCTGGGATGACTCGAATCACAAGGTTGCGTGTGTTATCATGTGTTTGTAATTTTGTTTTAACTAACATATCTGTTTGTAAAGATCTCAAAATTTCTGTGTGTTTTTTGAGTCCAATTGATTCTTTTAAAATCTGGTTTTATAAGATCATAGAGAGGTTTAACTCTCTCTGCATAATTTATAATGTAAGTTCTTCCGAAATTTAGGAAACCTAGAATTGATTGTAAGTTTTTTAGTGTTCTAGGTGCTTGGATTACAGCACATTTCTCTAGGAAATTGTCAGCCAGGCTTTAGCCTTCATTTGATAGTTCATATCCTAAAAATAGGACCGTTAGATGGGCAATTCTTGACTTTTTAAAGTTGAATTTGTAACCCTCTGCTGCGAACCCAAGTATTATGGTGTTCACTCTCTTCAAGTGAGTATCCAAGTCATCATCTGTTAGATAGATGTCATCGACATAAGATAATGCCTCATCATCATATATTTGTAGTAACTCTGTTACTCTTGCTGAGAATAATCCTGGGCTGTTCTTGAACCCCTGGGGCAAACGGCAGAAATTTTTTTGCGCGCCATTTATTGAGAACGCGGTCAAATATCTAATCTCTGGTGCTATATTTTGACAGAAGAATCCATTAGAGATGTCTAATGTTGTTTTGTATTTTTTGCGCACTATGTTATTCATTAGTGCAGCACTATGCGAGTTTTGTACTGCAAAGGTTTTGCAACATGAGTTAAGGTGTCTGTAGTCCAAAACAAGACGATATGAATTGTCTGGTTTGGAGACAGGAAACAAAGGATTATTCATTTGTGAGGTGCAAGTTTCAATCACCCCCTGGTATTCAAGTTGATCTAGGATCTCTTTTACCTGTTTTTTTGCTTCTTGCTTAATTGGGTACTGCCTCTGTGCAGTAGGTTGTGATTTTAACTGGATTTTGTGAGGAGGAGAGTCCTCATCCCATCCCACATGGTTTTTATATAATGCAGGAGCTTTTGCTACTGCCCACTTTCTTGCAAGTGTATATTTTTTATGAATTGGAATTTGATTTGAGAAGGCAGGCATAATTATTTCTTCGCCATGAGGGCACTCCCTGACAAACTCTGGTGGCCAGTCTCTTTCAGTTAGAAGGATGTCATAGCCCTTGGAGAGATTATTCCAAAAGAGACCCCTTATTTTCCTAGTCTTATCCCCCTCTATACGCAATGTTATTTCATATATTTTATGAGGTTTGCTAACTCTGGTATCTGCAGTTTCCACCTGAATGTATTCATTCGTGTCCACTGTCTCCAGATGATTCATAAGGATCTTGCGAGCTATGCTCACTTCTGCTGCGCTGTCTAGCATTGTCTGAGCCCATTCTCTTTTTTTCAGCTGTGTCCTCAGTATTCTCGGCATGGTTGATTACTTTAATACTGGCTACCTTCTTTTTTTGAAACTGTAATTTTTTATTTTGATGAGCAGGTTCCTTGTCTTTGGACTTGACGTGCTCTTCCCTGTGTTCTGATCGTCCTCTTCTTTCCGATTTCTGCGAGGAAGTCTGAAAAGATTGAGAGGGACGTGTATCAATATCTTGATATCTATCAGGTTTTTTTAGATTATTCCTATTTCTAAGGTTGTATTTTTTCTCAGAGGGTTCCCTTTGGGGAGACTTGTGTCCTTGGTCCGGAGATCTTTCACTCCACCGAGGAGACCTTCCTCTGGACTGGAATCTTTTTTCTTTAGGAGTGGATTGTTTATTTCCATTCCAGCTCTTTTTTTGAGTGTTTAGATTATTTTTAATAAATACCTTTTCAGGATTTTCAATAAGTTGGGGTTTCACCGGTTTTCCACCCAAACTATCTCTTCCTAATTCTTCATAGGATTTTTCTATGATTCTGGCAATTTCAAATGGTTGGTCTGCTATATCTGTTTCTTTCAACCTCTGGCGGATCGCCACATTTGCCGCTTCTCCCTTTATATTGGCTAGTAATATTGCCGAGACCTGCTTGAAGTCTTTTAGTAATTTCATACCAAGAGTTAAAGCAGGTTCTGGACCGTATTCATCTTGAATTTGTTTTAGCACATCTGGTATTACTGACATGGATGGAACACCATGTGTTTTTGTGTAAATGGAAGCAAAGACTGTACCCCAAGTGTCACAGTCCTCCACATGTGGTGCGATTCCCATTGGAAGACAGATAGTCAGAATCCTGTGTTTCTCAACCGGGGTGGTATCTGGAAATACCGCCTCTATTTGAGTGATTTTTTGTGCTAACCAGAATGGAATTTGTTCCCGTTTTGCGGGTACTTTACCTAGACAGGACTGTATGTTCTGTGGTGTAATTTTATTTGTGTTCCCCTGATGAGGGATCAGCTGTGGAATTTTAATAGCTGGTTGGACTGTTGAAGTCCGCATTACATATTGGACTAATTGTCTATGTATTTTAATTAATTGTTTTAGCTGTGCTAAAAGATCTGGTGCAGACATTTCTTCAATGTCTGGATGTGGTGTGTATCCGGATAGGACCGGCCACGTTGCTCCTGGTCTACCTAGTGGACCGAGCCTGGTGATGCGATTATTATGTTTTAGGGCGCCATTAAACCAGAGCAGGTGCTCTTGGAATTTGAGTGGTATTTCCACCTCCTCGAAAGGAGTGTACTCATTAGGAGGTTCCTCTATTTTGTAATAGTGGAAGTCCTTTGTTACAGCGTTTGCTGCTGGAAAGTTTATCCATGAATAGAATACCTCTGTCTGCCGATATTCGTGTGCCTCAATTACGAATATGACTGTACCACCTCTCGGTGTCAGCCCATTTTCTATAAGTTTTAAAGTTATAGATTTCCTTATGTTGACCGGGATGAGTATTGCATCCGGGTCTTGCTGTAGGAGACTATTGTCAGCCGCTAGGAGTCGAGCTGCTATTCTAGCTGTCTCCCTTTCTTCTTCAGTTTCTGACATTCTACTGTCAAGAAGGTTATTTTGTTTATTTGCAGATCAGGTTTCTATGGAAACAAAGATTAGATGCACAATATTTTGGAACAGTGTATCCTTCAACGTTGAATAAACCAAGAACCATACATAGGAGTCTCCTCCTACTAAGTTTGGCGGATATAACCTTTCACCCACTCCAGACGTCTTTGGAGTATTATGGGAAAAAAGGGAACTGTGTGAAAAAGCACGACTGAGTTACTCTAATGTCTTACGTTAGATTTATCGCCTATCCAAACTGCTGGGCGCCATGTAGTGTAGTTCCTATTATCCCAATAGGCTCTGCGCATTGGAATAATATCTTCAATAGTATAGACGTAGGACAGAGGTTAACTAGGTCTTCTACTGTCGATATTAGACTTAAAGTTTAGTGTTTGCCAGCTAGCTCAGAGTTCACTAGAAACTTTCTCGAATAGACAAGGAGGAGTTTAACCTCCCTGGATAGACAAGAAGGAATTTAGTTTCTGACAACCAAAGAACATGACAACTTTGCTCTCCCCTAATCAAGATTGTATCTCTAGAGTCGTGTGAAAACAAAAGACAACTTATTTTACTCAGTCAGTTCAGTGCATTCTTAGTTTCACCAGATTGTAGAGAAAAGGAAGAGACGGGCGTGTTCAATAAAAAGATGTTATTTATTGATCAGTCTCTTTTCTCATACAAGAGAAATGAATCGCTATTATTGCAATACTTATAGTTAAGTAAAGTGCATACAGTAATAACAGAATTATAAAATAATACTGTAAAAGCATTGATATGGTTTCTTAGCCATATGATACTAAAATGGATAAAATAGATACATACATATATACATTGACTAATCGTACTCAACTGGTGCTTCTAACTACGCCTACCCCAATGTACCTGACCTAAGCCTAATACGTGGGCGGGAGTAGATAAGTAGCAGTTTAAGTTAAGTTTGCTTTGCCAAGGGTCTGCTTCAAGAATTCTCTGCAAGGGGTTATTCAGTTCAGTACCTGGGATTTAGAAGGCTGGAGGGCTGGTATCTCTATCTCAGGGCTTGATATCCCAGCTGCCTGCAAGGGCGGCTGGAAGCGCCGGAGCTGGATTTCTCGGCAGGAGAAAAGGCAGCATCTCTCTCTCAGCGCGTCAGAAAGGAGGGGCAGCGTCTGTGGGCTTCGCTGTCAGCTGGGCTCCTCAGCAAGTCTCGCTGCTCCAATCTTGTCACCACCTCGTGTGTTTGCTTAAGGCAATGTCGGTATTATTTATACCTGAAAGGTGCCGAGATTGACGTAAGGATGGACATAAATACGTCAATAAGGATGTCATACGAACTGGTCGTTCGCACATTCTTTACTGAAGTTCTCGGTTAAATCAAAACAAGGGCTGCGGGGATTTCCCATGTCGTGGTAGGTTTGATTTGTTTTGAGAACACCGTATGCCTATTAGGGGGCTGGAGAAATAGTGCTTGCCTAATGAGATGGCATGCGCTATGACCTAATCAGATAACGGGTTTCTGTGCCGTTGTATGGCTAATCAGATAACGGGTTTTTGTGCAGTTGAATGGCTGCTAGTTAATTATTAACCAGACAAGGGTCAGAAATAGGGGGATCGATACAGTACCCATAGTAAATACATCACACTACAACAGTAGGTAAAGCGTTGGATTGTGGATGGATAAAATATATTTCTCCCACTCCAGTCAGTTCAACAGTAGGGAAAGCACTGGTCTCAGGAGGAGTAACATTTACTATTTTCACTTCAGTGTGCGCAACAGGAGGGAAAGTGTAGGACTCAGGAGGGGAACATTTACTATTACCACTCCAGTCAGTGCAACAGATGGGAAAGCATAGGACTCAGGAGGGGTAACATTTACTATTTCCACTCCAGTCTGTGCAGCAGTATGGAAAGTGCATCACTTCAAACAAATACCATATGTTAATACACGTATCAATTGAACAAAAATATAAAACTATTAATATAAAAATTATACAAATACACACTTAAAGAAAATCACAAAATGGACATTATAAAAGTGTAAAAATTAATATCAAATACAAAAATGCTAAGGATTGATTATTTAATTGAATTCCCACACTATACTCCCACATACCTAGAAGCCCATATTTAAAATAATGAAAACAAAATATTATGAAGCAATTAACATATGAAGTAATATTAATAATAAAGGAATAATTATTTGGTAATTATTATGACTTAAATAACATTCCACAATTTCCCTTAAAAACACAGCACACATCTAATATAAAACATAAACATATACTTATTAAACAATTTACATAATTATAAATACATTACAAATTTTATTTAAAATCAATAATTGATTGATATTTCATATTTACTTAATTAACTTCTCACCCTATACTCCTACAAACCCAACAACCTGCACTTAAAATATAAAATTAAAAAATATAATAGCTATACAATTTACATAATGAACAATTAAAAAATGTGTACATTAATAGCTAATTAATCAATTATTACTTAACTAACTTCCCACCCTATACTCCTACAAATCCACCAACCCACACTGTAGTGCAGTTCCTATATTCCCAATAGGCTCTGCGCATTGGAATAACATAAACAATAGTTTAGACGTAGGACTGAGGTCGACTAGGTCTCTATTGAATATGTTAGACTTAATTATGAATGCCAGCTAGCTCAGAGGTCACTAGAAACTTTCTCGAGTGAACAGGAAGGAGTTAACTTTCCTGAATAGACAAGAAGGGATTAGTTTCTGATAACCGCATAAACATGACAACTTTGCTCCCCCCAGAATAAGGAGTATATCTCCAGAGTCGTGTGAAAACAATAGACAGCTATTTCACTCAGTCAATCATGCATGCTTAGTTTCACCAGAGTGCAGAGAAATAGAGAGACGGGCGTTTTCAATAAAAGTTGTTATTTATTGAGCAGTCCTCTTTCTCATGCAAGAGAAGTGAAGTGCCACAATTGCAATACTTGTCATAAAGTAAAGTGCGTACAGTAAAAGTAGTATTATGAAATAATACTGTAAAAGCATTGATATTGTTTCTGAGCCATATGATACTTAAAATGGATAAAATATATACATACATAAAATCATTGACTAAATGTGCTCAACTGGTGTTTCTAAAATACGCCTACCCCTCACCTAAGCCTAATAAGTGGGAAGGAGTAAGTAAGTTAAGATAGTTTTGCTAGGAATCTGCATCAAGAATTCTCTAAGGATCTAATCAGCTCAGTACCTTGTTTATAGAATGAAGGAGGTCTTGTATCTCTCTCTCAGGACTCGATCTCCCAGCAACCCGCAAGGGTGACTGGAAACACTGGAGCTGGATTTCTCTGCAGGAGAAAAGACAGCGTCTTCTCAGTGCGTCAAATGGGAGGGTCGGCTTCCTTCAGCACTCGCATCAGATGGGTGTCGGGCTGGTAGATAGCCGCTCTGCTCCAAACCACCGTGTGTTTGCTTAAGGCAAATGCTGGTATATTTATACCTGAAAGGTGCCGAGTTTGACGTAAGGTTGGACATAAGACGTCACTAAGAACTTACAGTTCTTTCTGGACTCCAGGAGTTCTTGTGCAAATCAAAACAAAAGCAGGGAGAAATCCCGGGCTGCTGGAGGCTTGGTTTGTTTAAAGAACGCGTTGTACTTTCTAGGAGTCTATGGGAGTAGCCTTGTCGTATTTGGACTGCATTGGCTATGACTAAATATGGATATGATTCTTATGCCTTTATAAGGATATGATTTGTTATAACCACATAAGGGCATGAATCAGGAATATCTAATTTAGGGTCCTAGATACATTCACAACACCCACTCCACGTATAATGTCCATCATTACTAAATACTAAGCAATACTAAACATATAACGATGCATGTGTTTTCCAACCCACCCCAAAATACATGAAACGCATTTGAACTGGTATATGGTATATACATGAAAAATGAGTATTTATACTGTACGTTTTTCAAGCAGTGGTATCATTCAGAAAATGCATATAGAAATATCGGCTGAATGTATTGCGAAAATTACATTTATGAAATGGCTCTTAATACAGAAAAGAAGGTAGTTTCATCACATATTTATAGAATACTGTACATGTGCTAGAGGCTGAGTTAAAATATTGTCTCTAGAGTCTCTAAAAATAGAAGCTCTGTTCTCTACGAATAGTTCTACTTTAAGCAGAGTACCATGTGCCAGAAAAAAGGTAAATATTTTGGAAGTGGAAAAAATAATTTTGCTTTCAGGGGAAAAAATAGTTCCAATTGTTTTGAGTAGTGTTGTTTATCAAAAACTGGAGGCCGAATTCAGAGTTCAGGGAACGCTGTGTGCTCGTTGTTTTAAAAGTTATTCTCGTTGTTAGGAGAGAACATCAAATCAGAGAGGCTTCCGAAAAATTGGTCTACAACGGTAGGTGAAAGTTCGACCAAGTTCGAAAAAGCTGAAATAGTGCAAATGTGAGAATCATTGCTATCATCGATGTCTGGATCAGCAATGCTCACAGAAGGTTGTACCTGTGTGGTGCTGCTTTCATCTCGTACTTCACCGCCACCTAATCGTAATGGTCTCAACGAATGCCGTCATCAGAATAGGTAGCCGCTGGGGACAACACGTTGCATGAGCCGTTACCGAACCAAGCAAAGTATCGATATCAATAGGTACTGCTGATGGTAGTGTAAGACAGACGTCCAACACGCATTCTTCTCCGCATAGCAGACATCGATGCACAGGTAAGATGCAATCTTGCCAGATTGGTCTGAATGAAAGAAACCAGGTTGTATTCAGATCTCCTAGCAGGGCCAATCCGAGGACGCTAGTGATTCGGTCTCGGTATCGTATTGCTAGGATCGTTTCTTCCATTGTAGCTGGAGTTTTGTCTGTGGCTTGGCTTGCCATATCGGAGCAGAAGGAACAAAAATAAAATTCCTGCTACGAGTCCCAAAAGAAGAGGCAGGCCGCCGAAAACAGAATGCACAAAATTCAGGAAGATGTTCAGAACTGTTTCAAAGGGTACTAACAGTCTCGAAAAAATTGTCTTAAATACATGTGCGATGCCACTGGTATCAGACATGTTTAAAATTTGGCTTAACATTTCTACGAAATGCACGGGGCAATTTGTCGATAATAGGGTATGTATCTCTGCTGCTGTCCTTGCAACTTGCAGATCAAACGTCTCTTTGGACGAGGTTAAAGGCACAGTTGTCTGTAAAAGAATAGACTTCATTCTGCTTAAAGTATCAATTCAAATAGAAGAGATATTCAGAGAAGGCCAAATTGCTGCCTCCTTGTCTGGTGCTGATGACGGAGCGGTTCCGTCATCAGCATCGGTTGGGCTGTGCTGATGACGGAACCGCTCCGTCATCAGTACAGCCCTGGGGGAGAGCGCAGGCGCTCCCCCCCCTGTGCGATCTTTTTTTTTTTTGCAGGGGTGGCAGCGGAAGACTTTCCGCTGCCACCCCCTGGCCCCCCCACGCTTCCTGGTGACGTCAGCGCGCACAGCGCGCGCCGACGTCATCAGGAAGCGCTGGACGCGCTGGAAGCCATTTGCTTCCAGCGCGTCCAGGAACAAGGTTGGTGTTTGCTGCTGCGGTGGGGCGGGGGGGCCATTTTTCGGTGCCTTGAGGCATCGGGGGGGGAGGAAACTGTGTTTCCTCTCCCCTGATGTCCCAATGCACGGCATTCCTGGTGCACGATCGCGCACAGCGTCGCGATCGTGCACCAGGAGTGCCCCACTAGACACCAGGGATGTGTTTGGGGGCAATAACGTTGTGCAGGAAGCGACCCCTTGGGCAAGGGTCGCTTCCTTTTTGGCCCAGATTATTTTTTAGACTTTTCTGCCCCCCCTGGGGCAGATCGACCGTTTTGTTTGGCCGATCTGCACCCAGGGGGGGCAGAAAAGCCCACTAGACACCAGGGATTGCTTGTGTTTGTTTTTTTGTGTAAAGGAAGCGACCCCTTGGGCAAGGGTCGCTTCCTTAGGGGGCCTAATAATGTTTTAGACTTTTCTGCCCCCCCTGGGGCAGATCGGCCGTTTTGTTTGGCCGATCTGCACCCAGGGGGGGCAGAAAAGCCCACTAGACACCAGGGATCGCTTGTGTTTGTTTTTTTGTGTAAAGGAAGCGACCCCTTGGGCAAGGGTCGCTTCCTTAGGGGGCCTAATAATGTTTTAGACTTTTCTGCCCCCTGGGGCAGATCGGCCGTTTTGTTTGGCCGATCTGCACCCAGGGGGGGCAGAAAAGCCCACTAGACACCAGGGATTGTTTTTTATTTATAAAGGAAGCAACCCCTTGGGCAAGGGTCGCTTCCTTAGGGGAATAAAATATTTTTCAGACTTTTCTGCCCCCCCTGGGGCAGATCGGCCGTTTTTTCGGCCGATCTGCACCCAGGGGGAGCAGAAAAGCTCACTAGACACCAGGGATTGTTTTTTTATTTATAAAGGAAGCGACCCCTTGGGCAAGGGTCGCTTCCTTAGGGGGATAAAATATTTTTCAGACTTTTCTGCCCCCCCTGGGGCAGATCGGCCGTTTTTTCAGCCGATCTGCACCCAGGGGGAGCAGAAAAGCCCACTAGTCACCAGGGATTTGTTTTTTATTTGAAAAGGAAGCGACCCCTTGGGGAAGGGTCACTTCCTAGTGGCCCTAATATTTTTTTAGACTTTTCTGCCCCAGGGGGGGGAATAGAAAAGCCCACTAGACTCCAGGGTTATTTTTTTTTATAGGGAGCGACCCCTTGGCCAAGGGTTGCTTCCTTGGGCCCATTTGTTTTCAGTATGTTCTGCCGTGTCTTTATTTGGCCTCTCTGCCCTCCGTAGGGTTGCTTCCAGGGGGCCCACGTTTATAATGATTTATAATCTTCCCCCCTTGGGGACAGACACCCCATTTGTGACATACCCTTGACATAGCCTGTTGTAATGTGTGTTGTTTTTGTTTCTTCTAATGTGTATTGTTTTTTTCTCTCTTTAGATTGTTGCAGTGTGCGGTTCTGTTACTGGTGGTTCTGTTGTTCTGCTGTTTCTGTAGTTGCATGTGTTTGGTAAGAGACCTTTTTTTGTTCAATTGTAATGTAATTGTTTATTTTGCAAAGTGTGTAGTAATACGAGTATGTGTTGTTGCTGTTTGTTGTAATTGTAAAACATGTTTTGCATTTGTTTTTGATGTGTCCTTCTGTAGATGTAAGTTTTTTTTTTTCTTCTTTCTAGTGGGATATCGTTGCCTATTTGCTGTGTCTTTGCAGAGTAGGTGCTGGTGAGTGTAGTTGTGCCTTGTAAGTGAATTGTATATTTTTTCTAAATCTATTTTTGGGTGAAAAAGTCTTACATTTTTATCTTACTTTGCGCAGTGTTGGGGTTGTTGAGTTGTTTGTGCAGACTCCTTTATTTGTAAGGATAATAGCTAGCCGCCGGATTACTGCTCAGCAAGTTGTTGGAATGCTTTTTGATTCTTCCTCTGACCATGGTCCAGAGTCTGACTCTGATACTGAGCCAGAGGTGGGAGGTGAAGATTCAGGTAGTGAGTTTTCTCTACACATGGCTTCATCTGATGATGAAGACACTTTGAGTGCTGATGAAGCTACTTTTGGTGTGGATGATGTGCCTGTGGTTGGGGAGGACATTGCTGTGTTTACGGTTTTGGAGGACATGGTTGTGCCTGTGGTTGCGGAGGACAGTGATGTGCCAATTGTGCGGCGAGAGACATCTGGGCTGCAGCCTGGGGCTGCTAGACTTCCAGTTGGTGTTGTGAGACAAGAGTTAGCTGGGCGGCGGCCTGCGGCTGCAAGACTTGACGATGAAAGTTCTGACCTCTGGGTTGCACCAGGCATGGTGCAGCCGGCATTGTCTGAATTTACTGGTGTTCCAGGGTGTAGGGTGAACACTGAAAACTTTTTGCCTATTGATTTATTCAAGTTGTTTATGGATGATGTGTTTTTGGCAGAGATTGTAGAGCAGACTAATTTGTATGCTGAAAATTTTTTGAGGGTGAACAGTGCCAGCCTTAAGCCCCACGCTAGAGCTCCCCGGTGGACTCCCACCAATTTGGAGGAGATGAAAAAGTTTTTGGGTTTAACTCTTTTGATGGGCTTGCTTAGGAAACCATCAATGGCTTCATATTGGTCTACTAGTCCCTTGATGGCAACAGCTATATTTCCGGCAGTCATGACTCGTGATAGGTATTTGCTTCTGCTGCGGATGATGCATTTTGTTGACAATAGTCTTGCTTTGCCACGAGATCACCCTGATTGTGACCGTCTTTTCAAGATTCGGCCTGTCATTGATCATTTGGTTGATCGATTTTCTGAGATCTTTTATCCTGGGAAAGAAATTGCAGTGGATGAGTCTTTGCTGTTGTTCAAGGGCCGCTTGGTATTTCGGCAATACATTCCTAGTAAGAGGGCACGCTATGGAATCAAACTGTATATGCTGTGTGACAGTGAGACTGGATATGTCTCTAATTTCAGGGTGTACACTGGTAAGGAATCCAGGATTAACCCCCCTGGTTGTCCGTCGACTTTTGGAGTGACTGAGAAAATTGTGTGGGAACTTGGTCGTGGATTTTTTAACAAAGGCCATCATTTGTATGTCGATAACTTCTACACTGGTGTGCGGTTGTTCAGGGAATTGGCCAAAGTGGACACTGTTGCTTGTGGCACAATCCGCTCAAACCGTAAAGGTTTCCCAAAAGAACTTGTTTGTCGAAAGCTTGCTCGGGGACAGTGCAGTGCTTTGCGTTGTGAGGAGCTTCTAGCTGTGAAGTTTACAGACAGGAGAGATGTCTACATGTTGACTACAATACATGATGAAAGCACTGAACCGCGGAATGTTTGGGGTCAGGTTGCAGAAGTGCGCAAACCTGTGTGCATACTGGACTACAATAAGTACATGGGTGGTGTTGACAGAGTTGATCAGAGGTTGGAACCGTATGCTGCTCTTCGTAAGGCTTACATTTGGTACAAGAAGTTGGCTATCCATCTTTTCCACTTGCCAACCTTTAATGCTTTTATTGTGTTCCAGAAATCTTGTCCCCAGTCAAAGTTGACTTTTGTAAAGTTTCAGGAGTCTGTAATAGGCAGCCTTGTTTTAGTGGAACAGGCAAGTGTTCCTAGAGTTGGAGTGGTGGAGGATGTTGCCAGATTGAAAGATCGCCACTTTCCTGATACAATTCCTCCTACAACCTCAAAAGACTTTCCCAGTCGGAGATGTAGAGTCTGTTGGCGAAGAGGTTTGCGGAAGGAGGCTCGCATGTACTGCCCCGACTGCCCTTCAAACCCCGGGCTGTGTGTACCTGCTTGTTTTAGATTGTACCACACGCAAAAGAATTTTTGGGAGTATCAATGAGTGGTAAAGTGAACTGGTTGGTCTTTATTCTGTAATAGTTATTGTTCAGTTTCAAAGTTTGTATTTGTGTAGTCTTTTTAGATTTAGTTGTCGAGTTAGTAGATTTGTATCAATTTGCAATTTGTTTTTGTTCCTCTTTTATTTTAAAAAAAAACTAAAGTATGATGTTGGTTTGCGTGTAGTGTCCATTGTCTGACTGTGTGCATGGTTTGGCGCTTGACTGCCGGTGTCTGTGGACTGGTGCTTGTCTGGCGGTGTCTGCGGACTGGTGCTTGACTGGCGGTGTGCGTGGTCTGGTGTTTGGTTGGCGGTGTGCGTGCTCTTGCGCTTGCCTGGTGTTGTGTTTGGATTTGTCTTTGGCTGGTGGTGTTCGTGGAGTGGTGCTTGACTGGTGGTGTGTGTGGAGGGGCGCTTGGCTGGTGGTGTGCATGGAGTGGTACTTGGCTGTCTGTGCACGGAGTGGTGCTTGGCTGGCGGTGTGTGTGGAGTGGTGCTTGGCTGGCGGTGTGTGTGGAGTGGCGCTTGGCTGGACGGTGTGCGTGGAGTGGTACTTGGCTGTCTGTGCACAGAGTGGTGCTTGGCTGGCGGTGTGTGTGGAGTGGTGCTTGGCTGGCGGTGTGTGTGGAGTGGCGCTTGGCTGGACGGTGTGCGTGGAGTGGTACTTGGCTGTCTGTGCACGGAGTGGTGCTTGGCTGGTGTTGTGTTTGTGGAGTGGCGCTTGGCTAGTGGTGTGTGTGGAGGGGCGCTTGGCTGGTGGTGTGCATGGAGTGGTACTTGGCTGTCTGTGCACGGAGTGGTGCTTGGCTGGCGGTGTGTGTGGAGTGGCGCTTAGCTGGTGGTGTGCGTGGAGTGATGCTTGGCTGGTGGTGTGTGTGGAGTGGTACTTGGCTGTCGGTGTGCGCTGAGTGGTGTTTGGCTGGCGGTGTGCATGGTCTGGTGCTTGGATGGTGGTGTGGGTGGAATGGCGCTCGGCAGGCGGTGTTTGAGTAGTTACTTTCTGTTGGTCACTACACACACTGCTAGTTGAGTGACACTCCACACAGTCCATCATTTTGTCTAGTTGCAGTGTCCGAAATGTGGGCCTGTGAAAGTGATGGGCCCTTGAATGGCGCTGTTTGCTGGTGTGAGTGTTGGAATGTGATGGGTCCGCGGCTGGCGGTGTGAATGTTTTGTATGTGTCACGCATACGAAAGGTGTATGAATGGCCTGTAAAGAGGTTGGTGCCTTGACGTGGCTTTACAGCTCACGAGCTGAGAGTCAGTGGTTCAGTTTATCATACTTTCAATTATACACAGTGTATTTCATTTTTGTGAAATTACTTGCGTATACAATTGTATGTACTGAATCATCACTCACCCTCGTGCCAAATCCAACCAGTATGTGTGTGTGCTTGCGGATTAGATGGGTGTGCAGTAATAATAGTTTTTTTTCTCTTTCTGCAGTAGGGTGTACCTTGCCCCTTATTGTGATTGTTGTTATGTGTTGCTTTTCCATTCGGATGGTGTCAATGGTCTGGTTTGTATCAGGTATGAAAGGTGCGTGAATGGCCTGTAAAACGGTTGGTGCCTTGTCGTGGCTTTACAGCTCACAAGTTGCAAGTCACTGGTTCAGTTTTTATGCATTTATTTATTGACAGAGCATTTCATTTTTTTGAAATATCTTGTTAATAAAATTTTATGTACTGAACCATCACTCGCCCTCGTGCCAAATCCAACCTGTATGTGTGTGTCTTTGAGGAATAGATAGCCGTGCTTGAATGTTTGACTTTTGAGTAACTCTGTTAAGGTGTGGTATCTTTTTACTCGGGGGAACGCAGGGTGGTAGGACTTTTTTGCCGGCACGGCGATCCCACGCCAAAAAGTTTAGAAAACTGCTATTTTTACCTATTTTTAAGGCTTGCAAGGGATTCTGGGTAAAGGAACGTTGGAGGATCCACGCAAGCCATACCTCCTTGGAAGCCCCCGGGTGTCTACTTTTCAGAAATGTGTGGGTTTGGTAGGTTTCCATAGATGGCTGTCTCGCACGGGGCCAGAAACCCAGGTAACCGCTCTTGCAAAAGCTGGTGAATTTAACAATGGTGAAAATGTTAAGTCCACCAGCTTTTGCAAGAGGGGTTTGCAAGGAGTTCTGGGTAGGAAAACATTGGGGGACCCACGCATGCCATACCTCCCTGGACTCCCCCGGGTGTCTAGTTTTCAGAACTGTTTGGGTTTGCTACTTTGCAAAGAATACCACTGAGCCCCGGGCCACAAACTCAGATGCCCCCCCCCCCCAAAATCAAGGTAGTTTTGCAAAAAGGTAATGTAAATTCACCACCGTACGATTTGAACCATTTCCTGTTGCAGCCACTATGTCTATCCACGCAAGTGAGGTACCATTTTTTTCGGGAGACCTGGGGGCACGCTGGGTGGGTGGAAATTTGTTGATCCACGCAGATTCCAGAACTTTCCACCACAGAAATGTGAGGAAAATGTGTTTATTTGGTCAAATTTTTATGTTTGCAAGGGATTCTGGGTAACAACACCTGGGGGAAGACAGACGAGTCACCCCATCTTGAATTGCCCTGGGTGTCTAGTTTTCAAAAATGTATAGGTTTGTTAGGTTTCCCTAGGTGCTGGCAGAGCTACGGCGCAAAAACAAAAGGTAGACTTTTTGTCCGAATCGTGCTAAATTTCACTGGGAAATTGAGGTGCGACCATGCTGCGTTTTGCGCTGTTTCATGTCGCAGCCACTATGCCTACCCACGCAAGTGAGGTACCATTTTTTTCGGGAGACCTAGGGGCACGCTGGGTGGGTGGAAATGTGTTGATCCACGCAGATTCCAGAACTTTCCACCACAGAAATGTGAGGAAAATGTGTTTTTTTGGTCAAATTTTTATGTTTGCAAGGGATTCTGGGTAACAAAACCTGGGGGTAGGCAGACGAGTCACCCCATCCTGAATTGCCCTGGGTGTCTAGTTTAAAAATGTATAGGTTTGCTAGGTTTCCCTAGGTGCCGGCAGAGCTACAGCGCAAAAACAAAAGGTAGTCTTTTTGTCCGAATCGTGCTAAATTTCACTGGGAAATTGAGGTGCGACCATGCTGCGTTTTGCGCTGTTTCATGTCGCAGCCGCTATGCCTACTCACGCAAGTGAGGTACCATTTTTTTCAGGAGACCTGGGGGCACGCTGGGTGAGTGGAAATTCGTTGATCCACACAGATTCCAGAACTTTCCACCACAGAAATGTGAGGAAAATGTGTTTTTTTGGTCAAATTTTTATGTTTGCAAGGGATTCTGGGTACCAAAACCTGGGGGTAGGCAGACGAGTCACCCCATCCTGAATTGCCCTGGGTGTCTAGTTTTCAAAAATGTATAGGTTTGCTAGGTTTCCCTAGTTGCTGGCAGAGCCACGGCGCAAAAACAAAAGGTAGTCTTTTTGTCCGAATCGTGCTAAATTTCACTGGGAAATTGAGGTGCGACCATGCTGCGTTTTGCGCTGTTTCATGTCGCAGCCACTATGCCTACCCATGCAAGTGAGGTACCATTTTTTTTGGGAGACCTAGGGGCACGCTGGGTGGGTGGAAATTTGTTGATCCACGCAGATTCCAGAACTTTCCACTACAGAAATGTGAGGAAAATGTGTTTTTTTGGTCAAATTTTTATGTTTGCAAGGGATTCTGGGTAACAAAACCTGGGGGTAGGCAGACGAGTCACCCCATCCTGAATTGCCCTGGGTGTCTAGTTTTCAAAAATGTATAGGTTTGCTAGGTTTCCCTAGGTGCTGGCAGAGCTACGGCGCAAAAACAAAAGGTAGTCTTTTTGTCCGAATCGTGCTAAATTTCACTGGGAAATTGAGGTGCGACCATGCTGCGTTTTGCGCTGTTTCATGTCGCAGCCACTATGCCTACCCACGCAAGTGAGGTACCATTTTTTTCGGGAGACCTAGGGGCACGCTGGGTGGGTGGAAATTTGTTGATCCACGCAGATTCCAGAACTTTCCACCACAGAAATGTGAGGAAAATGTGTTTTTTTGGTCAAATGTTTATGTTTGCAAGGGATTCTGGGTAACAAAACCTAGGGGTAGGCAGACGAGTCACCCCATCCTGAATTGCCCTGGGTGTCTATTTTTCAAAAATGTATAGGTTTGCTAGGTTTCCCTAGGTGCTGGCAGAGCTACGGCGCAAAAACAAAAGGTAGTCTTTTTGTCCGAATCGTGCTAAATTTCACTGGGAAATTGAGGTGCGACCATGCTGCGTTTTGCGCTGTTTCATGTCGCAGCCACTATGCCTACCCACGCAAGTGAGGTACCATTTTTTTCAGGAGACCTGGGGGCACGCTGGGTGGGTGGAAATTTGTTGATCTACGCAGATTCCAGAACTTTCCACCACAGAAATGTGAGGAAAATGTGTTTTTTGGGTCAAATTTTTATGTTTGCAAGGGATTCTGGGTAACAAAACCTGGGGGTAGGCAGACGAGTCACCCCATCCTGAATTTCCCTGGGTGTCTAGTTTTCAAAAATGTATAGGTTTGCTAGGTTTCCCTAGGTGCTGGCAGAGCTACGGCGCAAAAACAAAAGGTAGTCTTTTTGTCCGAATCGTGCTAAATTTCACTGGGAAATTGAGGTCGACCATGCTGCGTTTTGCGCTGTTTCATGTCGCAGCCACTATGCCTACCCACGCAAGTGAGGTACCATTTTTTTCGGGTGACCTGGGGGCACGCTGGGTGGGTGGAAATTTGTTGATCCACGCAGATTCCAGAACTTTCCACCACAGAAATGTGAGGAAAATGTGTTTATTTGGTCAAATTTTTATGTTTGCAAGGGATTCTGGGTAACAAAACCTGGGGGTAGGCAGACGAGTCACCCCATCCTGAATTGCCCTGGGTGTCTAGTCTTCAAAAATGTATAGGTTTGCTAGGTTTCCCTAGGTGCTGGCAGAGCTACGGCGCAAAAACAAAAGGTAGTCTTTTTGTCCGAATCGTGCTAAATTTCACTGGGAAATTGAGGTGCGACCATGCTGCGTTTTGCGCTGTTTCATGTCGCAGCCACTATGCCTACCCACGCAAGTGAGGTACCATTTTTTTCGGGAGACCTGGGGGCACGCTGGGTGGGTGGAAATTTGTTGATCCACGCAGATTCGGGAACTTTCCACCACAGAAATTATTGCTTTCAAACTCATTTCTACCATTAACTGGAAGGAGGTGGAAAGCTCTAAAAATAGCAAAAATAGGCTATGTCCCAGAAAAATGCCAAAACTTAGTGAAAAATTTCGGTTCTCTGACAAAAGACTGTCATTCCCTGAAAGCTGAGAAAATGGAGATTTCAACCCCACAAACCCTTTTGTGATACCATTTTCAGGGAAAAACCCAGAGGCTTTCATTTGCAGCCCGTTTTTCCCATTTTTCTGAAAAAATTAATTTCTGGGACCCCTCCAAGGGAATCCACAAACCCTGGGCGCCTTTAGAATCCCCATGATGTTGGAAGAAAAGGACGCAAATTTGGCGCGGATACCTTATGTGGTCAAAAAGTTACAAGGGCCTAAGCGCGCACTACTCCAAAACGCCAAAAAAATACAGCAAATGACCCTGGAAGTAACGGTTACGAGATAGGTTTTCCTGGCACCATGCCACAACAGCTGTGGTCACTTATTAGAACGTAGCTGCCGTTGGAAAGCTGTCTGAAAAAAGGCTCTATCTGTGTTGCAGGGGTGCCGTGCAGGTGACATGAAAGGTTATTTGATGAACCTTCGCAGGCTCCATGCAAGTTAATACCTTGACACAGAAGTGTACCGCTTTGGGAATTTTTACAGTTGTTACCACTAAGAAATACTTATTTTTTCCCTTGACTATAACATTTATGTGTACAAGCTAAGTTTCAGGTTGATCTGATGTATCCTTTACCCAACTTTTCATACAGGCCTGCTGGTATATACTTTTGGCAATATTGAAACTGAAAAGTTGTTATCGGAATTGTAATTGTTCCATGTATTATCCATTTAATGACAGGTCTCTCTGGCATTGTCAATGGTAATCTCTCAAGTTTTTCAATGCTCAGAATCGTATAGTCTGCTCCTTTTTGTGCCAAACTGATTTGTTTATCAGTAAGGTTAAAGATAGAAAATAATGACGTTATGTTGATTAGACCCCATGGCACGTAGCCTGAACGCAGATTTTGTAACGCCCAGCCTAGCTGTACAATAGAACGCAATTGGGACTGGCCATGTTGTAACATTAGCAAGTCCTGCTCTATTATATCAATAGCAGATGATACAATGCTGTCCAGTGAATAAATTCTGGAGGACAGAGTCGTTAACCCATTGTCCACTACAGAAAGTGATTTTTCCAAATTAATACGATCAATTTCTCGTATTTTGTCAGCAGTTTCAATTTGCATCACTTTCCAAGCTTCGTTGTAAGCAGCGTATATACCGGCATATATGAAACGTTTTTGACGCTGTTTGCGAGGTCCCATTATGAAATCTTGCAAGTCAGCACCTTCTTAAAGTAAAGTTAAGTGTTGCTTAATTTCAGGCAGTGTGGATTTCTGTAGCCAATCGAGGCATAGTTTCCCTACACTGTATGTTGTAATTATCCCTGGATGTTGTCTCTGGGAATATCTTGGGTCTGGCCTGTTCTGTTTGAAATCCTGTATTTTGTTCAGGAATCTATTTTGACAGTTATTTGTGTCTGTGGGCCAGATCAACCATTTTTTCCAATCAGGCTTTGTTCTGTTTTGGTGTAAAATATGGGATACGTCTATCTCCACATCTGTAGTGCTATTACTATCAGGTATGGGCTTTGGAATAGACAGTTTGTTTAAGTCTTTTATCTTGGCCAAGCCAAGACAGGTTGTTTGTTGAATGGTGTAATTCAGGAATATCATCAGTTCTGGGATCATGCAGGCTCTAAATAATGCTTCTAGACCTTGTACCTGACAGTTTTTTGTACCCCAGATGGTTTTTGTCTCAATGTTGTTTTTCCAAAATTCAAAACCAAATGTAGACATTTTTTCATAGCATTTTTCAGAATAAATCAATTTAGTATTTGTCGACATTGTTTTCATTCCTGTCTTGTTTAACATTTTAAAATAAAACGTTTCTGGATCACTGTTGTTAAACCCTGAGAAGTATGGGAATTTCTCATAAAATGTTTTTGAGCTGCCTTTTGGCGGAGTTGGACAATGTTCCCATTGATTATAAGTAAAAACATTTCTAGCATTAGCAGATTCATGCAGATTTATGCAAATAGTGATGTCCATAACGATTATAGAAATATATTTCTTCATAATTTGATGAACCCTGCAAACAGTCATGTTCTGTAAATTTAGCTGACATTTGTAAATCTGACATCATATTATTAATATTTTCAAAGTCCCAATCAGACAAAGTACTTGGTGTTACAAAGTCACTTAATGAAACCTTGAATTGATGTAGATATTTCAAGAGCTCAATCGGGCCATAGATTTCGTAATCAGTTCTGTCCCATGCTACACCCCCAGGTATAGGATTGGCCGTGATGTTCACTGATGACAGTTCTCTTTTTTCGATGTGTGAAGATCTGTAAGGCTTTAGGACCAAGTTGATGTTCTGACTTGCTGTGTCCATTGTACTATATTTTCCATCAATAAATCTACCCAAAATTAAAATCAAGATGAGCCACAGAAGGAGGAAAAGTACACCTAACACAATCCATAATTCAATCCATGGTGAAATCAGATATGTTTCTTTTAGTTGATGAAAAAGTTCAGTCATATTTTGCCTGAAAGTTTTAGTTGCTGGCATTTCTTCATGTTCACTTGGATCATCTGAAAAGTCATCGAAATTGATGAAGTAGCCAGATGCAGTTCTGTCAATTGTTGGAATTGCTTCCGGATTTTCATTAGTCTTTGGATCTTTATTTGTTTCATTAGTATAGTCCGAGGCTACATCGTTTTAGACAGGTGTTTCTTGACGAACTGTTGCAATTTGGGTTTCAAGAGCCACAAGTTCCATGGCTTTGTTGCATAGTCCTTTTTATTCACTGCAGGTTTATCAAAAGTGATTAGTCTCTCAGTTTGAACCTCTTGGATTGTAGCCAGATTTGGTCTTTTGCTATTTCTTGGGAGTCCACTGGGCCTACTACTTATTATTGGCCACATGATTGTGGTTTTACCAGCAAGGGGCGGTAGTACTACTGATCTTGTTCCGCTGACAGCTAAGACAGGTACTGCTTTTCTGTAAGAAGGCCCAAATTCCTTCTTCACCGCGATCTTTTCTCTGACCAGATCCCCAATCTTTGGAATCCAGACAGGTCTTGCTGGGACAGGTGGTTTTTCTTCAGTGGTCGCTGGCTTTAGCTTTATGTTACTTAGACTTCTTCTTGTTTAATTTAAGTCCTGTAAAACAGCCAAACGATCTTTGATATCAAAGGTTTTTTGTTTCACCACTGAAGTGTGACAATCTAGGTCCTGGATTATCATTCTAGTACAAAACAAAAGTTTGTATGGAGTGATACCTCCTAGAGAATTTCTTGGCAGATTATTAAGACTACGTTGGACACTTGTTAGATGTTTGACCCACCCGTCACCCGAACCTAATACCCTCGCCGTTATAGATTACGTTTTTTTCTCTCCACTACCGCATTTCCCTCAGGATGGAATGGACTAGAGTACCGCAATGCAATGCCCATGCTGGTCATGGCATCTTTGTAAGCCCGAGAGCTAAACGCAGGACCCTGGTCAGAATGTAGCATGCCAATTGCGTATGTGCCGATAAAGACTCACAAACCTTTTATAAAAGTTCTGGCGTCAGCCGAGCGCAGGGGCCTCATCTAAATGAATCTCGTCTTAATAATTATGGGATCGCATTTCTCCGTCTGGATTTCTGTGTATAGATAGCCTAATGCTTTCTAATAAAGGTGTCCTGGCAATTGTCTGGTCCGGTTCACAACTGCGATCTCTATTGCAGTCCTGACAATCCTGACAATTGTAAATTTGCACGCTCATCCCCGGCCACCAGTATTGTGACTGTAATTCTATTAGAGATTTCAAAATCTCTTGGTGCCTAAGACCCATTCCCATGTGTGGGTCTTGAATCAAGTAAGCTCTCCGGTTCGTGTTTGGAATTACTCTAACCCCCACTCCAGGGATTTGAGCAAAAGGAACGGAGTTCGCATCAATTATGTATTTATTTCCGAGTGGATAATTTAGAGGTAACGCCGCATAGTTGCCTTTCATTGAGGCTTTTACTGCTAGTAGCGTTTCACCGTCTATTTGATTTCTAGTATGCTTTTTTGTAGCTATGGAAGCCGGTTTGACCGCTGCCGCTGGGGCTCTGTTAGCCAATGAATACCCTGCAACGTGAACGCCATCACGTTGATGACTCAGTGTATTTATCACGTGAGTCTTTCGTAGTTCTTTCTGCAAAAGAACTACCTGTTCCCACATTTTTTTATGCTTTATTGTGGCACCTGTCTCATCTTTGTAACCGTTTTTGATCCATGTCTGCATGTCCTTATTGTAAGACTGGACGCAATATTGCGAATCGCACACTATTAGCGTGGGGAATTCGCGATCTGCATTTTCAAGCGCCATCTTTAAAGATCTTATTTCAGCTCGCTGAGCTGTACAGTTTCTGAGTGATTCAGTTTTTGTTATTATCGGTCTCAATTTACCTAAGCGCCAGCGACCTTTAACAATCGCGCACGCTGCATTGTAAGTTTGTCTTCCCACAACGTAATGTTGTGCAAATCTGTCTGTGTAGATTACACTGGTATATTGTTCTAGAGGCAGAATTTCGATCGGCAGAGGATATTCATGTTCGTATTCTAGATCTTCTAGTTTTTTCATTTTTGGATCAAAAGCGAGTTTCACGTCTTCTGCAGCAAGAGAATTTTCCCATTGTATCCATTTTGGATCTAATGTCACAGCACTTGGAATGCGTGGTCTTGTTACTGCCAAAAGGGCTGATACTGCTGTTAAAACAGATATGCTCCTCCCTTGGACTAGGGCTCTTTCTTTTGCTACAGCAGTTTGAACCGCTGTTAAAATTTTTTCAGTAGAGCTGAATTTCATTTCAGCTTGTGTGTACAAGTGTGATTTGTAAGCTATTGCTACCGTTTCTCCCACATTAGAGGTCAGGTATGTGAATCCGCATCTTCCTGGGATGACTCGGATTACAAGGTTGCGTACGTTTACGTGGGTTTGCAGTTTTGTTTTAGTTAACATGTCTGTTTGTAATGATCTTAAACTTTCTGTGTGTTTATGAGTCCAATTAATTGGTTTGAAATCAGGTTTTATTAATTCATAGAGAGGTTTAACCCACTCTGCATAATTTAGAATGTATGTTCTTCCGAAATTCAGGAAACCTAGTATTGATTGTAAGTTCTTCAGCGTTTTTGGAGCTTGGAGTACTGCACACTTCTCTAAGAAGTTGTCTGCTAGGCTTTTGCCATCACTTGATAATTCATATCTTAAAAGCAGGACAGTTAGATGGGCAATTCGTGACTTTTTATAGTTGAATTTGTACCCTTCAGCTGCGAACCCAAGTATTATGGTGTTCACTCTTTTTAAGTGAGTCTCCAGGTCGTCGTCTGTAAGATAGATGTCATCGACATAAGATAATGTCTCATCATCATATATTTGTAGTAACTCTGTTACCCTTGCTGAGAATAATCCTGGGCTATTCTTGAATCCCTGTGGGAGACGGCAAAATTGTTTTTGCGCCCCCATTGCTGAGAAAGCGGTCAAATACCTGCTTTCATGTGCTATGTTTTGACAAAAGAAACCATTTGAAATGTCTAATGTCGTTTTATATTTTTTGCGCACAATGTTATTCATTAGTGCTGCACTGTGTGAGTTTTGTACTCCAAATGTTTTGCAGCAGGAGTTTAAGTGTCTGTAGTCCAAAACTAGACAATATGAATCGTCTGGCTTGGAGACAGGAAACAAAGGATTGTTCATTTGTGAGGTGCATGTTTCAATCACCACCTGCTATTCAAGTTGATCTAAGATCTCCCTGACTTGCTTTTTAGCTTCTTGTTTAACAGGATACTGCCTTTGTGCAGTTGGTTGATTTTTAACTGAGGAGAATCCTCATCCCATCCTTCGTGATTTTTATATAATTCAGGGGCTTGGACCACTGCCAATTTTCTTGCAAATGTGTATTTTTTATGAATTGGAATTTGATTTGAGAAGGCAGGCATAATCATTTCTTCGCCATGTGGGCACTCCCTGACAAACTCTGGTGGGCAGTCTTTTTCTGCTAGAAGGATATCATAGCCTTTTGAAAGATTATCCCAAAAGAGACCCCTTATTTTCCTAGTTTTGTCCCCTTCTATAGGCAATGTTATTTCGTATAATTTATGGGGCACGCTAACTCTGGTGTCTGCAGTTTCCACTTGAATGTATTCATTCATGTCCACTGTCTCCAGAAGATTCATCAGGATTTTGCGAGCTATGGTCACTTCTGCTGCGCTGTTTAGCATTGTCTGGGCCCATTCTCTGTTTTTCAGTTGGGTCCTCAGAATCCTCAGCATGTTTAATTTTAATACTAGCCACCTTCTTCTTTGGATATTGTAATTTTTTACATTGATGAGCAGGTTCCTTGTCTTTGGACTTGACGTGCTCTTCTTTGTGTTCTGACCGTCCTCTTCTTTCCGATTTCTGTGAGGAAGTCTGAAAAGATCGAGAGGGACGTGTATCAATATCTTTATATCTATCAGGTTTTCTCAAATTATCCCTCTTTCTATGCTTATATCTTTTTTCAGAGGGCTCCCTATGGGGAGACTTGCCCCCTCGTTCTGGAGATCTGTCTCTTCTTTGAGGAGACTTTCCTCTGGACTGAAATTGTTTTTCTCTGGGAGTGGTTTGTTTATTACCTTCCCACCTCTTTTTTGGAGTGTTGAGATTATTTTTAATAAATGTTTTGTCAGGATTTTCAGTTAGTTGTGGTTTTAGTGGTTTCCCACCCAAACTATCTCTACCTAGTTCTTCATAGGATTTTTCTATGATTCTGGCAAGTTCAAAAGGTTGTTCTGCTATATCTGTTTCTTTCAATTTCTGCGGGATTGCCACAAATGCTGCTTCTCCTTTTATGTTGGCTAGTAATATAGCCGACACTTGCTTAAAGTCTTTCAGTAATTTCATACCTAGAGTTAAAGCAGGTTCTGGACCGTATTCATTTTGAATCTGTCTTAGCACATCTGGTATTATCGCCATAGACGGAACACCATGTGTTTTTGTGTATATTGAAGCAAAGACTGTGCCCCAAGTGTCACAGTCCTCCACATGTGGTGCGATCCCCATTGGAAGACAGATAGTCAGAATTCTGTGTTTCTCATGAGGTGTAGTATCAGGAAATACTGCCTCTAACTGAGTGATTTTTTGAGCTAACCAGAATGGAATTTGTTCCCGTTTTGCAGGTATTTTGCCAAAGGCTGATTGTATATTCTGAGGGTGATTTCATTTGTATTCCCCAGTTGAGGGGTGTGCTGTGGAATTTGTATTGCTGGTTGGACTGTTGAAGTCCGCATGACATATTGGACCAATTGTCTATGTATTTTAATTAGTTGTTTTAGCTGAGCTAAAAGTTCTCGATCTGACATTTTTTCAATGTCGGGATGTGGTGTGTAGCCGGCTAGAACTGGCCATGTGGCTCCTAGTCTACCTAGTGGACCGAGCCTGGTTATGTGATTTTGATGTTTTAGGGCGCCATTAAACCAGAGCAGGTGCTCTTGGTATGTTAGTGGTATTTCAACGTCCTCGAAAGGAGCGTATTCGTCTGGAGATTACTCTATTTTGTAATAGTGGAAATCTTGTGTCACAGCGTGTGCTGCTGGAAAATGTATCCATGAGTAGAATACCTCTGTCTGCCGATATTCATGGGCCTCTACCACAAATATGACTGTACCACCTCTTGATGATAGTCCATTTTCTATAAGTTTAAGAGTTATAGTTCTTCTTACATTTACCGGAATGATTATAGCATTTGGGTCTTCATGTTGGAGACTTGTGTCATCCGCTAGAAGTTGAGCTGCTAATTTAGCTCTCTCCCTTTCATCTTCACTTTCCCCCATTTTACTGACAGAAAGTTTTTTTGTTGCAGAGCAAGTTTCAAGGAAACAAAGATTAGGTGCACAATATTTTGGAACACTGTATCCTTCAACGTTGACTAAACCAAAAACTAATACATAAGAATCTTTTCCTACTAAGTTCCGGCGGATATTAACCCTTTACCCACTCCAGACGTCTATTGGAGTTTTTACGGGAAAAGGGGTCTGTGTGAAAAGCACGACTGAGTTACTCTAGTATCTTGCGTTAGATTATCGCCTTACCAAACATTGGGCGCCATGTAGTGTAGTTCCTATATTCCCAATAGGCTCTGCGCATTGGAATAACATAAACGATAGTTTAGACGTAGGACTGAGGTCGACTAGGTCTCTATTGAATATGTTAGACTTAATTATGAATGCCAGCTAGCTCAGAGGTCACTAGAAACTTTCTCGAGTGAACAGGAAGGAGTTAACTTTCCTGAATAGACAAGAAGGGATTAGTTTCTGACAACCGCATAAACATGACAACTTTGCTCCCCCCAGAATGAGGAGTATATCTCCAAAGTCGTGTGAAAACAATAGACATCTATTTCACTCAGTCAATCGTGCATGCTTAGTTTCACCAGAGTGCAGAGACATAGAGAGATGGGCGTTTTCAATAAAAGTTGTTATTTATTGAGCAGTCCTCTTTCTCATGCAAGAGAAGTGAATTGCCACAATTGCAATACTTGTCATAAAGTAAAGTGCGTACAGTAAAAGTAGTATTATGAAATAATACTGTAAAAGCATTGATATGGTTTCTGAGCCATATGATACTTAAAATGGATAAAATATATACATACATAAAATCATTGACTAAACGTGCTCAACTGGTCTTTCTAAAATACACCTACCCCGGTGTACCTGACCTAAGCCTAATACGTGGGAAGGAGTAAGTAAGTTAAGATAGTTTTGCCAAGAATCTGCATCAAGAATTCTCTAAGGATCTAATCAGCTCCGTACCTTGTTTATAGAATGAAGGAGGTCTTGTATCTCTCTCTCAGGACTCGATCTCCCAGCAACCTGCAAGGGTGACTGGAAACACTGGAGCTGGATTTCTCGGCAGGAGAAAAGACAGCGTCTTTCTCAGTGCGTCAATTGGGAGGGTCGGCTTCCTTCAGCACTCGCATCAGCTGGGCGTCGGGCAAGTAGATAGCCGCTCTGCTCCAAACCACCATGTGTTTGCTTAAGGCAAATGCTGGTATATTTATACCTGAAAGGTTCCGAGTTTGATGTAAGGTTGGACATAGGACGTCACTAAGAACTTACAGTTCTTTCTGGACTCCAGGAGTTCTTGTGCAAATCAAAACAAAAGCAGGGGGAATTCCCGGCCTGCTGGAGGCTTGGTTTGTTCGTTGTACTTTCTAGGAGTCTATGGGAGTAGCCTTCCCGTATTTGGACTGCATTGGCTATGACTAAATATGGATATGATTCTTATGCCTTTATAAGGATATGATTTGTTATAACCACATAAGGGCATGAATCGGGAATATCTAATTTAGGGTCCTAGATACATTCACAACAACACCTAAAATATGACTTGAAAAATATAATATTTACACAACTTGCATAATTAATTAAGAATTACATAATTAATAATAAATTAATTATTAATAGACAAATTACTTACCGTCGATAACACCTTATTTGGTAGAGACAATCTAGCTGCAGATTCCTTACCTATTATTATTCCAGGTATCAGTGTGGATCCGGAAACATTTGCTCGAGCAATAACCTTGCACGACAGTAGGTGGCATCAGTTGGCTCCATGGGACCTCATCTGCATCGTCCGCGGCACAAGTGATTTCCTCATCACTTATATTGGCGCTACCTCGGTGCAGTAACATCAGCTACTTTTCATGACTTCCCATGTCAGGTGCACGGAGCCATTAAGTGCAGTGACAGTGGTGTGTACAGAATAACTAGGACCCTGAAAGGGCCCAGCCCTGACCTAAATACCTGACCTTACTGCGGAGAGGATGGGAGTGTCAGTAAGGAATCTCTGGCTAGATTATGTCTCTACCAGATAAGGTGTTATCGAAGGTAAGTAACTTGTCCATCTGATAGCTACATCTAGCCACAGATTTCTTACCTTAGAATAATACCCCAGCAATACCATCCCTGGAGGAGGGACTGCAGGCAAGTTTATACCAAGAAATCCTGCAGGACAGAGCATCCAAAAAGACAGTTCCTGCTGACTTGACTGCCCAGGAAGTAGTGCTTAGTGAACCTGTGCCGTGATGCCCCTGTTGCGGCCTGACAAATGTCAAGGACTGGAACACCATGTTGTAACGCTGTGGAATGAGCCCTCAAGCCTTCAGAGGCTTCTTGGCCAGAGTGTAGCAAATTTTTATGCAGAGGATGACCTTTCGCAAGATAGTCCACTTTCGCACCGCACAACCTTTCTTTCATCCAGTGTACCCCACGAAGAGTTGGTTGCCCACCCGGAACTCCTCAGTGCAGTAAAGGTAGAACGACAATGCTGTTTTTGGGTCCAGATGTTGGAGTCACTTCTCTTCTTTAGATGGTGATGAGGAGCATAGAAAGTGGGTAAGGTGACTGTTTGCCCAACATGGAATGGTGTTATTAGTTTCGGTAAGAAAAAGGCCCAGTGAGGAGCACCAACTTATACGAGAAGATGGTCAGGTATGGAGGCTTGGATGACAGAGCCTGCACTTTGTTTACCCTCCTGGCAGACAGTATTGCCACCAAAAAGGCAGTTTTGATGGAAAGCAGCCGTGGGGGCAGTTGTGCAGAGGATTTAACGGAGCGCACATCAGGAAGGTGAGAACCAAATTAAGATCCCACTGTGGCATGATGAATAGGGCAGGTCGGAACATGTGTACAAGCCACTTAAGAAATCTGTTTATAATAGGGGATTTAGATTAGGAGAGTTGGTTTGGCAGTCACAAGAAGGCAGACAAGGCCAAAAGGTACCCCTCAAGTGTGTCCAGAGCAGAGCAGCTACCACTTTGGAAACTCCAATGCGCAACATTGCTGATATTGCGCCTTTGGTGGAGGTAAACAGATCTAATCAAGACTCTCCCCACTGCTGAAAATACCTAGAGCCACACCCGGATGAGATGTCATTCGCACTCCTCTAAGCATCCACAACTGAGTTTGTCCACCCTGGCATTCAGGGAGCCTGCCAGGTGTTGAACCACCAAGGATATGCCCTGCTGCTCCAGCCATGTCCAGAGACGCAGGGCCTCCAGATAAAGGGTCCATAATCCCACCTCCCTCTGTTTGTTGCACTTCCACATGGCAGTGGTGTTGTCCATGAACACTTGGACTTACTTCCCCTTGATGGAAGGGAGAAAATCTTTCAATGCCAAGGCGAAACACTTTGAGCTCCAGCAAGTTGATTTAAGTCTGGATTCTGCCGGCGACCAGAGTACTCTGCTCTCCACCTTTCCCAGATGGCCACCCATTCCAGGAGTGAAACATCTGTCACTATTGTGAGATCGGGTTGGGAAGGGAGAGGGGTCTACTTCTGACCCCACCATGGGCGGTCAGCCAGCACTGCAGGTCCCAGGCAGTTTCCTCCAAAATCTGAACCATGTCGGAGAAATTCCGCTGATGTTGCTCCCACTGCAAATTCAGGTCCCATTGCAGAACCACCCGGGATGTGTCACAAGCAGGATCCAGAAGGCCAATAGATCCAGCAGCTTCAGAGTCATTCTCACCGAAATTCAGGACAGAGGCTGAAACATCGGTATCATAGTCTAAATATCCTGGACTCGCCATACCCAAAACTGCACTGTGTCTAGTTCTGCTCTGATGAAAGGGACATCTGAGATGGAGTCAGGTGTGACTTCAGCACAATGACAGCCAACCACAGAGAAAGCAAGATGTTCGCAGTAGTCTTGAGATGGGAGACAACAGCCTCGGGTGAGCTCAACTTCAACAGCCAGTCGTTAAGATATGGGAAGACTGGCACCCCTGATCGGTGCAGATAAGCTGCACCCAGGACCATCACCTTCATGAACACCCGGGGGGTGCTGTTAAGGGCAAAGGGGAGTACCGTGAACTGAAAGTGCTTGTGGCCTACCGTGAACTGCAGGTAACGCCTGTGAGCAGACAGGATGGGAATGTGAAAATAGGCTTCCTGCAAGTCAAATGCTAACAACCAGTCTTCGGAGTCTAGGGCAGACAAGACCCAAAGAAGAGTGAGCCTCTTGAACTAAACCTGTTGGAGAAAGTAGCTGAAGACCCGCAGATCTAGGATAGGACCAAAGCCATTGTCCATTTTTGGGACCAGAAAGTAGGAGAATAGCAACCACAGCCTACTTCTGGCACCAGAACCCTCTCTATTGCTCCCTTGGCCAGGAGAGCCCTGGCTTCCTCCTGAAGCAAGGTAAGGTGGTCCTCCATCAGCCGATTGTAAGTCGGAGGCATGGAGGGAGGGGTAAACTCGAATAGGAGAGAGCAGCCCTTTCAGAAGACCCACTTGTCCGATATGATGTTTTGCCTGTTGTGGAGGCAATGGCTGATCCTGCCACCAACCGGCTGCCAGATGTGGAAGGTTAAAAGGCTGTAGGGAGAGTTTAATGATTGGACGTCTGGCCATCACATCCACTTGGTTGAAATGAGCCATGCCCACAGCCACGCAGATGTTGCTGAACTTGCACAGTCTTGTGGCTAGGATATGGCTGGTATGGCTGAAAGCCCCTTCTGGAGCCACGAAAGGGTCAAAAAGCAGACAGGAGGCGGGTGGTCATCTTGAGGACCAAGGGCCTGGCCACAGCCCTCAAGTCCTTAAAACGCTCCAGGGCCATGTCTGCCATCAAACGACATTTTCATAAGGGAAGCCTGAACATTCTCAGAAGAGGCAGAAGTCCTCAGCCGGCATGTTATTGAATAGCCACAGTTGATGACATTGAACTGCCCAGCTAGTTAGTAGTGTCAAACTCACAAAGAATGGGGAACTTGGCTGCATTTTACCTTTCCCATACCGCTTGGGAGAGAAAGACCCATGTCTCCTCTGGAACCTATGGCAGCACCTGCACAACCATTTCCCACACAGAGTGGGCATAATGCCCCAAGAGGCATGCAAAGTTCACTGACTGCAAAGCAAGGCTGGAGGAAGAGAAAATCTTCTTGTCTCAACTATCCAGCCAATTAAATTCCCTGTCCGATGGTGCATAAGGGGGAACACCTTGTGAGGTAGAGGCTTCAAACAACCAAGCTCTCAGGGATAGTATGACTGGTGAGAATATTGGGTCGCCCGGTGTAGGGCAATGACAGTTGATAATAAGCCGATTCGCAGGAGCCCCTCTGCTGCTTCCAATCCTCATTCATTCCTAGCCCCTCAAAAAAAGACATAGAAGCCAAGGGTGGCCTTGGTGCAGGAATCAGTGTCAAAAGGCACTGATCCAGGTTGTTGGGGGATAAGAATGTGGCTGGGGGCGCCAGAAGTCTTGGCGCAGAGAACTGGGCCAATTAGCGATAGGGCCGGAGCCGCCGGTATGGAACCTGATGATGCCCATCCTGAGACTCTGAAGCTCATGGCATCATGGGAATCTTAAAGCTGGGCGGGTGTTGCTCTGGCTCCTGGAAATGCAGGGAGGAGCGGAGCCATCCCAGGTTCAGCAGAACGAGGCCTAGTGCATCGAGGCTCTTCCGTCACGTTGGCCAACGGACGGTAAGAAGAGGAAGCACGCTTCTTGTGATTCTTATGCCACTTACCTGACCGACTCAACGACTAAGAGCAGGGGAACGAGTACTTCGGACTCTCGAAGCTGCGCCCGGACCTTTCTCTCGACTTAACCGGAATGAGAACTCTGGGGAGAGCAATGTGGACTCAAACGCCAGGTCGCAATAGTTTAAGAGACCGTTCCCTCAAACCCTTTGGAACCATGGCCCGGTAGTCAGAGCACTACATTGAGTCGTGGTCGCGCTCCAGAGACAAAAAAATGTGGATCCGTCATCGACATGGGGCAGTGGCAGGCAGCACTTAGTTTAAATCCCGAAGTCTTCTTTGAAATTGATGAAAATACCTACACACCAAACAACATCAGCAAAACGTTGAAAAGAACCTGTCACAAAGTTAGAGTGTAGAGCTCTTCAGGGATATGCGCTAGCTGGAGTGGAAAGAACTGATGTCAGCGCGCTGAGGTGGCACCTTAAAATGTATAATATCACAATTTACATAATTATCAATGAAATTATTAATATTAATTAAAAAATTAATTATTAATTAATTATACTTAATTAACTTCCCACACTGTACCCTGTGCACCTCACCCGGTGGCAATTAAATGAAAATTATAAATAACTTAAAATGACAAACTATATTTAAAAAAACATTATCTACAACTATACGAACATAATATAACATATACAATTTAAATATTATTTAAAACGAATAAAGATAATTCAATCTATCAATAAAAAACAGCATTTGTAGAGCGCAGCACTGTCACCCGTAGTGGTATTTGGGCACTGTCCCTGTCGAAAAGCCAGGTCTTGAGTCTTCTGAAAACTGCCAGTGAAGGGGCTGTACGGAGCTGGAGGGTAAGGTTTTAGTAGCAATGTAGAAGAAGGAGTGGACACCGCGGTGGCTACGACATATGCAGTGGTTGTGCGAGGCGAGTGAAGAAGAGCACAGATGTCTAGAGTGTTGGTGTAAGTTCAGTCGATGGTTGATGTTGATGTAGACAGGTCCTAGGTCGTGGAGGGATTTGTAGGTGTACCTGAGGATCTTAAACTGGCACCTCTTCTGGATGGTGAGCCACTGGAGGTACCTCAGGTGGGGGCAATGTAGGTTCATTAAGGGAGGTCAAGGATGAGTCTGGCTGCAGTGTTCTGTATGGTCTGTTGTCTTCTGAGGAGCTAGATGGAGATGCCGGCAAAGAGTGGGTTGCCATAGGCGATGCAGCTGGTGACAAGAGCCTGAGTGACAGTCTTTCTGGTAGTGGCTGGGATCCATCTGAAGATTCTGCAGAGCATGCGCAGTGTGGGGAAGCAGGAGGCAACTGTTTTGACATGTTATTTCATGGTCAGTTGGCTGTCGAGGATGATGCTGAGGTTGCAAGCATGGTCTGTCGGTATAGGTGTAGGTCCGAGTTCTGTAGGCCACCAGCTGTGGCCCCATGCAAAAGTGTTCTTCCCGAAGATCAGTACTTCAGTTTTGTCAGAGTTGAGTTGGAGGCAGTTGTCTCTCATCCGTTTGGCTACGTTGTTCATGGCGTCGCAGAAGTTGGTTTTGGCTTTGGAGGGGTCCTCAGTGCGGGAGATGATCAGTTGATTGTTATCGCTGTAGGAGATTATATGGAGTCCATAAGATCTGATGACTTCTGCATGGGGGGTCATGTTGATGTTGAACAGGGTGGGTATGAGGGAGGATCCTTGTGGTACACCGCATATGATGTCTTTGAGGGTGGGTGTGAATGGAGGCAGTCGAATATTCCGTATACATCATGTAAGAAAGGAGATGATCCACTTGAGGGAGTCTTGCTCTATGCCTCTGTTGTAGAGTCTGTTGATGAGGCTGTTGGGGGAGATGTTGATGAGGCTGTTGAGGGAGATGGTATCAAATGACACAGAGAGGTCGACGAGAATCTGGTCCACCATTTTTCCATGGTTGAGGAATGTTCTGATGTTGTCTGTGGCAGCGATCAGCGTGATCTCATTGCTACGGTTGAAATGGAATCCTGATTGTGAGGAATTCTTTAGGTGGTTTTGTCCCAGAAATTCGATGAGCCGCAGGTTGATGGCTTTCTTGAGTATTTTGGCCGGGTAGGAGAGCAGGGAGATAGTACGATCCTTTTTGAGATCGCGGTCTTGGAAGGTTGCTGTGGAGATGGAGATGTTAAGGATGCTGGTGAGGTGAGTGCTGATTGGGCTTGTTGCGAGGTTACAAAGGTGATGGTGGCAGGGGACGATGGGTGCCCTGGAGTAGATGGAAGACATGATGTCTGAGGTGGTCAGGGCACTGAGGGTGGACCGCGTGGTAATGATTTGGCTGATGTGTGCTGGCTGGTTGAGGTCGTTGGGGATGTGGGCCACGGGTTGCAGGTTGACATTGTTGATGTTGGTGATCTTGCTGTGGAAGTAGTCTGAGAAGGTGCCGGAGAGTTTTTGGGAGGGATGGATGGTGTTCTCTATGGCTTTCAGTTTGGAGAATTCTTTGACTATTTTGAGGAGTTCTTTTGTGTGGTCGGCCATGGAGTCGATGCGGGTGGTTATGGCTGCTTTCTTGGCTTCTTTGATGTGAAGTGATAGGTTCTGAGGGCTGTTTTGTAAGCTGCTCTGTCGACAGAGTTGTTGGTGGAGCACCATTGTTTCTCTTGTTGGTGGCAGTTGTGCTTGGTGGTCCTGAGTTCTGGGTTGTACCAGCTGGAATGTTTTGAGGTCTGCTTGGATTTTGTAGGATTTAGTTGAGCGATTCTCTTGGCACTGTCGGTGATCCATGTGGCAAAGTTCTGGATGACATGGTCGAGGTCTGTTGAAAGCAGGGACAGCAGGCAGCACAGGGATATAGACAGAAGGACGTACAGGGAGAGCAGGCAGCGCAGGGACAGCAGGCAGTGCAGAGACAGCAGGCAGTGCAGGGGCAGGGACAGCAGGCAGCGTAAGGATAGGGATAGCAGGCAGTGCAGGGAGAGCAGGCAATGGAAGGACAGCAGACAGCGCAAGGATAGGGACAGCAAGCAGTGCAGGGACAGCAGGCAGTGCAGGGACAGCAGGCAGTGCAGGGACATCAGGCAGTGCAGGGACAGCAGATGGTGCAGGGATTGGGACTGCAGACAGTGCAGGGACTGGGAAAGCAGACAGCACAGGGATAGGGACAGCAGGTAGTACAGGGACAACAGACAATGAGTGGCATCAGGTAGCACAGAGGAAAGGACAGCAGACATCGCGGGGACAGCAGGCAGCTCAGAGATAGGGAAATATGGCATCCGAGGAACAGAGACAGCAGACAGCACGGGAACAGGGACAGACAGCAAGCAGCACAGGGACAGCAGGCAGCGCAGGGGCAAGGACAGCACGCAGTGCTGGGCAGGGATAAGAGGCAGGCATTGAACCTGAGGATGGGGTCAAGAGGGGTGACCCAGCCCAGCTTCCTCCGGGCGTGGATAGGCCCATGATGCTATGTTATGTTATGTTAAAGTTAAATGTAAAGCGTCCATACACCGGTTGGTTTCTTGGCGCTATATAAAGGCTTAGCCTGAGTCCTGGTGAGTTATTCATATGCCTGAGTAAACAGCCATGTCTTGAGAAGTCTCCTAAATCTCAGGAGGTTTGTGCATGATCTGATATCAAGGGGAAGGGTATTCCAGAAGCAGGGGGCTAGCACCGCAAATCTGCTACCGCTTATCTGCTTCAGTTTGTAGGACGGGGTGACCAAAAGTTCATGTGGACTGAGTGCAGATTGTGGGTGGGCATGTGTCTCTGAATAAGATTGGAGACACGTTTTGAGCAGATGCCATGCAAGGATTTAAAATTGAGGCACCCGACTTTGAAGGCACAACGTTGTGGTATGGGGAGCCAGTGCAGCTTCCTCATAAGAGGGGAACATTTTTACTATCTGGGCTGATGGAAAATCAGTCTAGCGGCCTGGTGCTGCACATGTTGCAGTCTTTTGACTAAATATAGCACTAGACCGAAGTACAGAGAGCTGGCGTAGTATATGTGGGAAATGGCCCTGGCCAGAACAACCTGCACCAATGCTTCCCTATGAAAAGTCTGCTGATTTTCCGTATCTTACACAACTGTAAGATACGGGACTTCATGGATAGGTCGCAATTGATTGTAACCCCAAGTCTCTTAGCTGAGGAGGATGGGGTTGGGGAGAGCCCAGCTCAGCTGGCCAGAAATGTGAGCTCCATGGATTTCGAGCGCCCCCTATCAGGATCAGCTCGGTTTTGCCCAGATTTAACTTTAGATGGTTCTTATTCATCGAATTACGGATGTGCAGCATGGTGGTTTGAAATTCAGACATAGAATCGGGCGTGTTGTCAATGGTAAATATTTGTTTCAGGTCGTCTGCTTAATGGAATGTGCTCACATTTCTTTTTCTTAAGGACATAATCAGAGGGAGTAAATACAGGTTAAACAGGTGTGGGGATGATGTAGATCCCGTTGGCACTCCGCATTTGGATTTCATATTAGGCGCCGTAAAGTGGGAAAGGCAAACAGACTGGGAATGGTCCTCCAGGAAGGACGTAATCCAGCTGAGAGCTGAACCCTGGAGTCCTGCATCCCTGACACGGTCCACTAAAATGCTGCGGTCGACCGAGTCAAATGCTGTGGAAAGGTCCAGGAGGTATGTCATTACTACGCATGCTTTTACAACGCATGCCTTTACCACGCAACTTTTACAACGCAAGTCGTTACAACGACTTGCGTTGGGGGACGCTGGATAGTGAATAGTTTAATTAATTATTACAACTCCAGTCCCCATGGATAGTAGGGAAGGTTTTGGATAGTAAATTAAACTATTCCCTATCCTACAGCGCCCCCCAGCGCAAGTCGCTGTAATGACTTGCGTTCTAAAGGTTACGTGGAAAAGGTAGTGCGTGGTAAAAGTTGCGTTGTAAACACTGTTCCCCAAAGGTCCAACATTACCAGATCCTGGGGGGCTCTTGTCGCTTCCTTCCGTAGTTTGTCCAGCACAGTCAGTATTACTCAGTTGAATGAGAAGGACAAAACCTTGCTTGGTGGGGTCAAGGTATTGAGACTGTTCAATGAATGAACAGATGCATTTTGCCACGTGGGATTCAAATACCTTGGCCAGGAAGGTAAGCAAGGAAATAGGGTGGAAGGTAAGCAAGGAAATAGGGTGGTAGTTAATCTGGATCAGGTGGTCTGCCCCAGGTTATTTTAAAAGGGGGAACTATAATCGCTTTTTTGAAGACTCCGGGGGGAACAGCCCTGTGTCAATGACTCGTTCAGTAAATAGAGGGTAGGCTCAGGGTTTACAGTAAAAACTTGTTTTAAAATATAAGGTGGACAGCTATCAGTAGGGGATACAGATTTCACTTTGATCAGTAGTTTCAAAAGGGCTTATCTACTGATTGCCGGAAATTGATGAAGGGAGCAGGGGTTTCTCGACACTGTTGGTTGTGCCTCATCAGCATGTATGGCAGGAATACTGGTTTTAATTGCAGCCATTTTGTTGATAAAAAAAGTGTTGAAGGAGTTGCAAAGCGCTTGGGTAGGTATGGGTTTTATTGTGACTCTATCGGGAATGGACAGCTCATTAACAATTGTGAATATACCTTTCAATTTATTAGGAGAGGAGATTGCCTGTTATAAGGTCTGGCAGCAGGAAAACCTCAGCAATCCTACTCCCAGTAGTGGAGGCTGCCGGGAGTTGTGGTCCTACGAGGTGGAGGGTTTAAGGTGAGTCCCACGATGTGGGAGGAGGTGCCCTGTAATAAGTGCTGGCGGCTGGATAACAGCTGGATAAGATCAAGAATCCTACTTCCAGTAGCGGAGGCTGCTGGGAGTTGTGGTCCTGCGGGGTGGAGGGTTCAAGGTGAGTCCCTCCATGTGGGAGGAGGTGCCCTGTAATAAGGGCTGGGAGCAGGATAACGTCAGGAAAACATCAATAATCCAACTCCCAATAGCGGAGGCTGCTGGGAGTTGGGGTCCTGCAGGGTGGAGAGTTTAAGGTGAGTCCCGCTATGCGGTAGGAGGCACCCCTTTAATATGAACGGGCGGAGAGTAAACGTCAGCAATCCTACTCTCATTTGTGAAGGCTGCTGGGAGCTGTGGTCTTGCAGGGTGGAGGGTTCATTTTGTTAAAAAACAATATTTTTTTCAACTAATTTATTAAAAACAATAGTGTTAGAAGGTGGTTCTGAAACCATGGACCGTCCGGATTTTTCACTTTTTGAGCACCTAATTGTTGAGCTTTTACTGTGGGGGAGCCTCATAAGTTGGGACTCACATACAGTGAACTCATAATGAAAGAGACTGCATGGGGATTTTACTGGTGTCCCTCTGGCTTAACCAGGCCACTGCGCAGCAGCTGGAGTAAGGGACACTGGGCTGGTTACATGCAGACACATGTTTACATGCATGTGCACATGTGTAGGGGCTGCGCTGGGGAGATTCCTAGCCAAGCCACAGGAGCAGGTGCAGATAGACTGGTGTGGCAGGACTTATACAGAATAGGGTGGTGACATGGAATAGGCTTTATACAGTGGGAAGAAACAAGCCAGGGAAAGCCTGTGCTTTACAGTGTGTATTCCATTATTCTCGTATGGGGATAGGGAGCACATGTGCTAGTTTTACTTTTCTAAGCCCCACAGATTCCAGACACACACTAAAGTCTGATGTAACAGATGTGAGAAGGAGCATTCTGCAGAGTCCAAAGTCATATTTGTACTGCTTTTGGGTCATCCACAACTGTCACATTTCACTGAGTCAGTCATAACCAGGGCCTGGCTGAGGGCTGACCTCAGCAGGATGGATTGATAACCTTTCTTCCACAAGCTAAGGCTTCCTCTCCATGGAGAGAAGATGGGTGGGGCTACAGGCTCATCCATCAGCAGCTATCACTGGGTGCCATGCACCAGGCTGAACCACGGAGGGAAGGCAGCGAGGGGGGAAGAACTTTTTCAGAGACCATGTGGCAAGAGACCCAGGACAACGTCATTTTGAACAAACCCAGAGGCAGGGCAGGAAGGCAGCAGCAGGGGCAGTGAAGTGATGTGTCACTGTTTGATAGGACAAACAGAGACTTCAAGCCAGCCCCATACTCAACGTTTGAGAAGAGAAGCTCTCTGGGGTGTGGTCTGCAGAGGCCTTAGGTGCTGGGGCCTGGCGCAAAGGGCAGTTGGAAGGAGCAACCCCCTGACTGTCCCAGGATCCTGAACAGTACCAGGAGAAGAGCCCAGGACCAGTGCGCAGAAGCAGGGGCCTCTGCGCAGGGAGAAGAGAGGCCCAGGAGGAGAGCCAGGTGAAAGGCTGGTGCAGGGAGCAAGTGAAGACAGCCCCCTGAAGAATCCAACCTCTGGGAGACCCAGAGGGTGAAGGAGAGGGCTCCCAGTGACTGCGGAGCACCACCAGGAGCAAGAGGAGGTGAAAATGGCGCAGATCGGCAACCTGGGGGCCGAAATATGTCCCCAGAAGGTAGCTGACCTTTGACCTCAAAGAAGACCGACGACAAATCGCGTGGGGCTCTGCCGCCAGTCTTCAATGGGTCCCCGGGGTGGGTCAGGCCCCGGGGGCTGCCCCCGCAAAGAAGCAAAGCTGGGGAGCACCGTCCGGCTCCCTGTGAATCTGGTAAAGAGGGGTTCCAGGAGCCCACCCTGCGCCCCCCTGGGAAAAGTGACTGGGGCCCGGGATCCCAACTCCGGGCCCCACAAAAGTCAGGGAGCGCCGGCGCACTCCCCATGAAGATTTTTAATAAGGCAGGGTGGCCAGGAGCCCACCCTGGCCCCGGCGGAGAAGTTAAGGTGGGGAGCACTGTTGTGCTCCCTGTGAAGATGTCCCCCGCGGGGTGCCAGGATCCCACTCCAAAACAGCCAAAGACGGGGAGCACCGCCGCGCTTTCAGTAAAGAGGGGGTGGGGGCCGGGACCCCATCTCCGGGCCCCGAAGAAATGAGAACGGAGGAGTGCGGTTGCGCTCCCCTGCGGCTGCTGGAAGGCGGGAGGATTGCCGTCGCACTCCGCCGGACACCTGCAGCATTGGAGTCTGCCTCGAGTCTGCCCGCACTGGCGGGCAGACCGCAATGGAGGGGCTGGCTCCCCAGCAGCACGCGAGGGTGCTGGCCAGAGGGGGAGCCGGCGGAGGCAGCCAGGGGTGGGTCCCCGGGCTGCCCTCCAACAAAGTGGTAATGCGGGGGCCCTTGCGAGACCGGACCCCCACAAGAGGAAGAGCAGGGGGTGTGCTCCCCGGGCCGCACAAAACACTCACCGCGAAGAAGCAGCTGGGGGTGGGCTCCCCGAGCTGCGGCATATCTCCTGGGGGTCCAGGTGGGACCGGCCCCCTATCGAGAACAGAAGATGCGGCGAAGCTGCTGGTAAAACAATCGCGGCTCCCCCCGAGGCAGGGGGGGAGCCGCTACTATAATATGCAGGAAGACAAGGGAGCGCCCATAATGCCTTGCAGGCTCGGACTTGCCTGGAAGGAAAACTCATTGTTTTCTCTGCTTGTGGTGGCCCCAGGAGAACGGGGTCACCACCACATGGGTGCCAGGATGCAGTGGGGAGCTGTAGGAGCAACAGACTCTCCCCCAGCACCAAAATGGAAGTCCCTCCCTGAGTCTCCCGGGGAACTGGAAGAAATAACCCCTCAAGGGCTCAGCCAGCATTTAACACCTTCTGGGCTGGAACTTTTGTTCTACAGCTGAGGGCACATTGAGAAGAGCATCAAGGAGTGAAGGGCTGAGTTGGGGATGTCTGGAGAAGGGCATCCCCCGGAGGTGAAGAGTTGTAATTGCACCAGAAATGCATTTACTGATGTTATTTCTTTTAGAGGGACTGAAGGTAACATGTGTAATGTGAAGAACCTGTGTAAGGTGATGTCATAAACAAAGTGGGGTTATGTTGTCAGACATTCCTGCTAGAGTGTCTGGCTGTACATGCATAATCCTGTGATTTCATCTGTGATGCCTTTAGGGGCTGTAATTGCAATGCATTCTAATGATCCACAAATGTGATGAGTACTGTCAATCTAAAGTGATGCTTAAACAGGTATTCTTGCTGCTGCTCTTAGGTGATGAACCCAGAATGCTAGCCCTTAAGATGTAGCGGTGTATACTTCATGGTCAGTAGGAAATGCTCAGTCAGGGTTATGCGTCACCAAAGCAGGGTAAACTATTTTAAATGCTTGTTGAGATAATGCAGTGGGTCACCACTGAGATGGTGCCAGTGCGCAGGGCCCTCGCTCCAGGTTATGTTCCACTAACGGCATTGGGGGCAAGATGATGTGCATACATTGGAGTGGTGGTACTAGACCCCAACCCCCTGTGGGAGGGGTGGAGATGTTATGCAATGTCACAAAGTAATTTCAACAGCTTATGTATATATGTAAATTGGTGCATAGTATTGAGTAGTGTCTGTGTTTAATAAATGTGTTCTTTTATAAATCAAAGTACAGACTGGACAATCAATTATTGAGTGTTATTTCTGTGCATCTGCAAATGGCAATTACTAGCCCACACCACCTCCCTTGAGTACGCCTTAGACTGCTCTGCAACGCTATCCTCTGAGAGGCAGGTGCTACAATTGGGTGTTTGGTTCCCAGTGAAGGACAAATGTAGTCATGTTATTTTTGCAGGCCTCACAGACGCTGCCTAGTTTTCCAACAGATAGTAACAACTACAATATTCTTGCAAACAATATTACTTATGGTATAAAAAGTGATATTTTTGAAACAATATTTCTGCATCATGATATTTATGTGACACAATATTTAAAACTTGATAATTGTGTAGCTCGATATGTATGACCCGTTATTATGTCCAAAAACTAGCAGGTAAGTGGTATGGTTAAATATTTTTTATTTCTGTTTTATTGCAGCCATATATGACACAAAAATATTTTTTAAAAACTTGTTGTTGTTTAACCGTGGGCTTGTAATAATATTTTTAAACTAAACCTTTACAATTTAATATCAGTTTACTAACACAGGACCAGGTACTTTTTATCAGGCAGGTATGCTTAAAATAGGTAAAGAACCACTTTTCAGTTTTAAAACATGTCACAGAAATCATGTTCTCAAAACATAAAAACAATAAAAGGAAACAAAATAGGAAATAATTTGAAAAGTAAATTGCTGGCCCATTACCTAACACTAACCTGCATGCTCTTTCGCGGATGTGCACTTGTGATCAGTCAAAATGTACACCCACTTGGTAAGAGAGTCAATGGCTGAGGTGATCTGACCCAATTCCCCATGATATAAGCTGTGGTAGGCAGAATGAAAGTTGAAAGGACAAAAAAAGGCTGACTTGAGACCCCCCTTCAATATACATATGTATGTGTTTCTCATTAAACATGTATTTTATAACATGAGGGTGATCAAACAGCTAAAGCTGCCTCTAGGCCACACCTAAAAATATCAAATAGATTCCCTCATTCAGCAGTTAGAAAACAATTTATGAATATTAATATTGAGTGTTATGTTTTAATGCATATGCTTGAAGATACTTGGAATTTAATCTCCAACTTATTTGTAATGTCAAAGCTGAATTTACGATGTGCAAATTTTTTAGCACCGATAGAACTTCCTAATGGGTTTAATTTGCGAAAATATTGTATTTCAGCAGTTGGACACTGGGATTTAGAGGCAGGAAAAGAAACATGCTGGGGGAGCGGGGAAGGATAAGAATTCCATGACAAGTGCACGGATCACCCACAAACTCAATTCCTTGTGTGTATTTGCACGTTTTGCACACCATTTTCAGCTTGGAACCTTGTAAATCTGCTAAAAAAAGTTAGCCTATTTCCAACAATTGAGAACAAGCTCACCCAAAAATCTTGGAGGTGTGGGGGAAAAGATTTATTCTTCGAGAAAATAAATTCTTGTCTTTTGGAGAAAATGTAAACTAATTGATATGAATGTATTAATGTGCATTGTCTGCACGGTGATGGCCTGCAGCAGTAACGTACTCAAGCAAGCTTATGCAAGAAAATCTACAGTGAGAAATAAATCATTTTATTTAATCTGCAGAAGTCAACGATCTGCTAGACTCAATCTCACAGATGTGGAATTCAGAATTGTGTGAATGTTTTGGTTAATCAGCCCATTATTAGTAATGATAAAAAGCCTGGCACTAATGCAAAATAAGAAAAGACAACAAGTGGTTCAATTTGTTATTGTGAAGTTCATTAGTTTCTTCAAATCACTCTTTGGTGACTAATCTCAGTGTAATTACTGTCAGAATGCTAAGTTATTAATTTTTCTTTACTTTGCTACAGTTTTATGGAACTTTGAATTTAGTCCTAGAATTCAATCTTTTCACTTCCTGTTTGGACATGCTATTTTGTCATTTTCCATTCTTTGACCTATTTTGTTCTCCTTTTTAAGTAACCTGTGTCTTTTCTCATTTTCAAAATTATTTTACGTTATGGGCGGGGGAGTGGGAAGAAATCCCTACTTTTAATTCCCTTTTATAGCCTTTTCCATTTCTCTAGTGGTGATTCCTTAGCTAGTCCCATCCTGGTATTTTTTCCTACCATATTTTTGTTGTTCTGACTGTTTTTCTCGAAGGTTTTTAACTATCCAGTAATTAACCCAAGAAAATGAACAATCCTGCTTTTTAAGCAAGAGATGTATTTGAGATGTCAGCAGTATCTAATTTAATTGAGTAACATAAACTGAATCTTAAACACTGTAGAAGCAAGAAATGCTAGTTTATTAATAATCAAATCATAAATACTCTAAACAACAATTTCACTATAGTTAGTTATTGCTATGAAAAGATGCAAGCAAGTAGATACTTTTACAATTAAAAGACGCACAAATGTAATAAATATGAATACAGCTACCTGGGCCCCAGTAGCAATTTCATCAGCTGCTTCATTCATAACACCTAGTGTCTGAAATGCAAATACACACAGTTCCCGTTCACATACTGTGGGCTGAAAAAAAAAGGTGCACATGTTAACCCTTCATCTGGCACATGTAGAAATGTACTACATATATAGACCGGCATGCATAGAACTCAATCATATTTTTAACAGAAAAAGTACAGTTTGTTTTTGTTAGTGACCACATAACACAACTTTTCTAAAGATGGCTGTTTTTATTTAAAAAAAAAAAATCATATGTATTTGTACTCTGTGCTTGCATGCATCCATGAAAGTTTGAAGCCTTTACTTAGCAGACATTTCAGGAACAAATACATGACGTAGAACACCATGTCAAGTCTAAAATGTACATAACATTGATAATTTACAAATGCAGAATAAGGATAACTGTGGATATCTGCATCTTAATCCTACCATTCGTGTTACAATCAATATCAAGTCTTTGTCTATGAAATCAACTGTGCGAAGATGAAGTTGTATTTATGTATCTAATCAATATTTTCATGACTGGAAATAAACACTATTAAATATGTTCACATAGAAAGGAAACATTTGTCTGAATCATAAACAAGATTATGAATTAACGGATAGTGCACTGCCCTACTCTTTTAAAACTGAGATTGTGAGGCCTCTAAGTTTGTAAGTTCCAGCTTTTAGGGTTAGTCAGGAGAAATTCACTTTAACACCATCTGTTCCAGGTCCTCAGGAACACTACTTGGCAGTCAGAATGTACTCCTCTAGAAGCCACCAGCAGGGTAGACTGCAAGTCCAGTGAAAAAACTGTTCAGCTCGGCACTTCCAGGGAAGTGGGTATCTTGCAGTTTTTATGTCCATGTAGTTTAATTGGAAGTCAGTCAACTGACCCTCAGAGTCCCCATCTTAGTCCAGGGTACAAGTGAGAGCAGGACCAGCACTTAGAATTCCTCTCACAGGTGTCAACAGCAGCGGCAGTCCTCCTTCTGTCTTCCAGAGGTCCAGTAGTGTTCTGAAGGGGTGCCCAGGTTTGCCATATCTATGCCTGACTCTAGTCTGTTGGTTAGGGTGACTCCTGATCTCCCCCCCTAACTGATAATGGAAAAGGTCCCAGGGGTAACTCTATCAACTTCTGCAGCAGTGTCTGAGTGTCCTACTGCAAACAGTTCCACAGTGACCATTTGTAAAATATTTAAAAATACTTAATACAAATTTGACCGTAGCAATACATTGAATTGGTATGAAATGTTTTAAAAAGTCAAAGAGTTAAAACACAAGTAGCCTTAAAAGGGAACTCAGGCCTGCCATTGCAGTGTCTGCGCACAGTTTGTTAAACTGCCATGTGTTCTGTTAAGTGCACTCACTTGTCAGATCTTAACCTTCCCTTTCTATGCACATCAGACACCCCTGTGGTAGGTCCAGGGTACCCCGTGGGCAGGGTACAGTGCATGTAAAAGGTAGGACATGTACTAAGGTATGTGCCATGTTCTGACAGTGAAATAATCTTCATTTCATTTTTCACTGTGGAAAGGCCATCTTGCCCATAGGATAGAGTGGTAAGGTTGTGTAATATGTTTTTCAGCCTATCTTCCCAAAGGCTTAAGATGGAAAGGCGAAGTTTAGTATGCCTGAACTCACAATGTAATAGCACATCTTTCTATGAAGGTGGTTTTTGCATTGTGTGTTTAGAAGCCACTCTTTAAATGAGTTTTTGTTCTCTAACATTTCTGTGTGACTCTGCCTGGCTCTGGATTGACTGTCTGGATTTGAAAGAGATAGAATCTGGGGAATGTCTTGACCAAGGGGATGAGGTGAGAGAGCAAAAGGCTGACCTGCATATGGAGTGCAGGGGGAGGAGAAGCCCATAGAGGTGAAGAGGCCTGGGTTGCTGCTATAAAACAACTGTCCCATCTCCTGCTGAGTGATTGACCCCCACTAATCAAAGGAAGAAGGTGTCACTCACAGGGAGGCACCCAGAACTGGTTTGAACAGGGGTCAGTGCACCTGAACACAAAGACTTCAAAGCCATTAAGGGGTATAACTATGAGATCTGAAGCCCCTGAACTTTGGAGAATGGCTTGATCAAGTGTGAACAAGACTAGAGCTACTTCATGGTCAAGAGGACCTTTGCCAAGGAAGAAAAAACTGAATAGATGAAGTAGAGGACTGAACCCTTGCTTTGTGTTCTGGGGCTGGCCTGCAGATTACTATTTTAACCAAGGAAAGGCTAAAGGGACTTTGTTGTGTGCTGTCCCCCTGCTTTAAAGGACTTTGATGTGTTCTGTGTCCTTAAGTAACTTATCCCTTAGGGCCCAAGGTGAGCTGGCTCCCTGTTGCGGAAACACAGGAACACAAGAGTTTCCAGGAGAGTCTCAGCGGTGCTGTGTGCACGTGCTTGTTGCAGCCTGAGGCCCTCGTAAGATGCGCCCTGTGATTGTGGGCACCTGGAGCCTAGCAGAGTGGTCTCCCTGAGGTTTTATAGTGCGGATTGAAGTTTAAACGTTTTGAGAGTAAGAGGGGGGCTGCCAAGAAGGTGTTTCCAACAGTAAGCACTGTATATGCATGCATAGTGTAAGCACCAGGTTACCAGGCGCTTCTGAAGTAAATCATCCCTACTGGATTGTAATACTCCCTGATCCTCCAGAAACTTACCCTGAACTGTAGCCAGTTACTGGAGCATCATAAAGAGCCCCAATGCCACAGACCCCAACTACCTTACCCTGTACCTGAAACAACATCTTGTAACAAATCACTATCTCAAGAGACCTCTGCTTCTCTGCCTGTGCATTCTAACCAATGTTCATGACACATTCCCACCTGTATGTCATCAGCAATGAACTGGACCTCTTCCCCTATGCCTCAAGCAGAAAATTAGTATGCATCCCTCAGCCTGCTTCCTTCTGTAAATCCATGATTCCACTCTTGCTAGCTTATTCTTGCTGACTCTACCCTTCTCCCCCAGCTGTCGGACTTTCCCCTCTTTATCCATCTCCTTTACAGCACCTAATTTTTGTACAGTGCTATGTTGCCTTCAGGGGAGAGACAGAATTACAGAAACTATTTTAGAAGGTTTTAGCAGGTCAGGGTGTCCGCTACGTTCAGTAAATGAGGAAGTAATAGGAGCCAGGTTGGATATGTACAGGTATGGCCTATTCTGTATGAAGGATACTTTGGCAAATGTTCACATGGAACTTATTTTAGGAAATAAGTATTAGTTCACAGACTTTTCTGTACAGAATCAATTTATTGTAAAACCTTTTGAAATGACATCAAATGACATAGAAAAAAGAAGAATCAGCGAAGCCAGTATTTTTTAAGGAACAACTGCGGTTCAATTAAACCGAGTTTATTAGAGCAATCAATAGTGGTTTTGAACATATAGATGTGAGTGTTTTTTAAGGAAAGGGAGTGAACCCCAGGTGAAAATACAAACCAAAATCAAATTTGCAAACAAGAAGGTAAGGTGCAAGTGTGAACATAAACAATATATTGGTTGCTTTACAACGAAAGACAGCTGTTTTTTTTATTTGGTGCAATTCCGTACACAACACAATCAATTATTGTATCACAATTCAAAGAAACAATCTGTCTTTATACATTTGTCGACAACGTGTTGACCCTTTGGCGAATAATAAGCGTCTCATCAGGACTGAGATGTCTGGGGTCTGAGGAAAAAGGTAAAAACTGAGCAAATACTTTGAGGAAGTTGGGAATGGAAAATAGGAAATTAGATGAGGAAATGAATACATACTGGCTGAGGAAGAGTTGGCCCATTATGGGACAAGGGGACAAGGGGACAAGGGGACAAAGAGTAATAGATCTCAATGCATCAATTTCTATTGAATATGTCCCTAGGAAAATGCAAAGAGATTATTAACGGAAGGGCTGCACTCTTAGAATGATGATTGCTTACGTATAGCCCAAGCGGTGTCAGGGCCGAGCATGCCTCGCTTTATTTGAGATAATGTAATTTGGTGGGCTCTCTTCGAACGTGGAGGGATCTTGTATGTCAGAGTGTAGCACATCAATAGGCTATCAGCAGAAAACCTTCAAAAATAAATTCAAACAAGAAAAAAGGTAAAGGAAGTGCTTGGTAGGAAGAATCCCCATTGTAAGTGGCACTTCCAATAAGACATTCATACTGATTAATCAGTGAATGCTGCCAAGCAGGCCGTCGTGCGGTTCTGTCTAACTACGGCTAACAAGCCCTAAGGCTGGACCTTCACTGTCAACGTGAAATAGACGAGGATGTCGCTCGCGTTGCGTCTTCATGGCGATGGTCGTGGCTGGGAGAGGCCAGGGGCCGCTCGCGTTGCGTCTTCATGGCGATGGGCGTGGCTGGGAGAGGCCAGGGGCCGCTCGCGTTGCGTCTTCATGGCGATGGGCGGGGCTGGGAGAGGCCAGGGGCCGCTGGCATTGCATCTTCATGGCGATGGGCGGGGCTGGGAGAGGCCAGGGGCATGTCAGTACTGCAGTAAGGAGCATCTGAACATTACCCCTGAACAATGAATTATGTAGGAATAATTATATAAAGAGAGTGAGGGAATAGATCAAAAAAATCAAAACGCTACTCGTGGGTGTTCAACCCCACGACTATCTGAGGGAAGCAGCTTGGTTGGAGCACCCTCTGACTTAGCGTTAGCGGTTAAGTTAGACACCTGCATGCTCCTGGTGAATTTTGGGGTATCAGTGGAGTTGCACAGTTTTCTGTAGGAGCGTTAACTTTGAGAGGTACTCACGGGAATAATCTTCGCTTTTGTCCTAAATCTACATAGGCGAAGGCATCGATCTATTCTACAAACACGAGAATGAGGAGGTGAGCTTCTTGTGTTCAGGAACCAGGACTCTCAAGCAGTGTCTCTGGGATGTTGAGCTTCAGCATTGTGAACTTCAATTAGGAGTAATAATGGGCAAGGCCAATAAGACTGGTGCAGGTCGCCAGTCTTTTGGCAATTCTGGTTTTGTTAGGCGCTCCTCAATCTAAAAAAACATTGGCTAAAGGCAGACATTACAACTGAAGTGAGGGAGCACCAGGAAAATGTAAACACAGTTTCCTAGATCACACTAACAACAATCCTAAAAAGAGCTACCTTGATTACAAAATTGTGCACACCCACAAAGTAGATGGTTTCTAGGTGAAGACTAGATGATGAAGTGAGCACTAGGAATTTCTCGTGGGCAAGAGTTCTTTTAGGAAAAAGTAAGTATTACCCTCTGGGATGTATTGGATGGTTTGAGATAAACTCAACCAACTAGTGAGTTCTCTCTACACTGATTTGATTTTTAGATCAGAGAAGGAAAAGTTGTGGATCCACTCAGAACACTCCTATCTCCTTCTATTGGTAGTATAAGTGAAAGTGAAGTCAGTCAATGGCTGAAGAGGGGTGACGCACTTTCACTTTATGCATGCTGGGGTATGTGGAAGAACAATGTAAATGACACAGCCACAGACTAATGGATGGAGTCTGACTGCATACTCCTAAAAGTAAGTATGTTATACACATAATTTCTGCAACATAAAAAGCTCTTGGCTATCATAGACCACAAAATAGGACAATATGTCTTGCATTAGCCGCCTGCTTCTTGCGTTTGAAAAAGGGTGCACGAAAACAAAGAAGAAGGCAGGCAGGCAGAAAAGAAGGAAGGAACGAAAGGAGGCAAGAAAGGAGGCAAGAAATAAGGAAGGAAAGAAAGGAAGGAAGGAAGGAAGGAAGGAAGGAAAGAAAGGAAGGAAGGAAGGAAGGAAGGAAGGAAGGAAGGAAGGAAGGAAGGAAGGAAGGAAGGAAGGAAGGAAGGAAGGAAGGAAGGAAGGGCGATGATGGCAAGAGAGAAAGAAAGCAAGAAATATGGCGAGAAAGAAAGCAAGAAATATGGCAAGAAAGAACAAGCATTTTCTATTAAATAGATCTCACATTTTTTAGAGTTAGTGCTATTGGTGTTGTAAATGACAATGTGTTTTACCCATGTGTTTTGGTGTGGAGTGTAGTGGATGTATGAACAGAGACTTAGCTGCAGCACTATCCAGAGAACTGAGAATGAATAATTACCAATGGGACAAGAGAAGCAGCTTCAACACTGTCCAGGGGACTAAGAATGAGGAATTACCACTGGTTCCAAAGACTCAACTGCAGCACTGTCCAGAGGACTAGGAATGGGAAATTATAATTGGGAACAGAGACAATGCTACATCACTGCCTTGAGGACTTAAAATGGAGGAGTTACAATGGGACCAGAGAAGCAGCTGCAGCACTGTCTAGGGGACTAAGAATGAGGAATTACCACTGGGAACAGAAAGACAGTTGTAGCACTGCCTCGAGGACTTATAATGGTGGAAATTCCTGACTGGACCAGAGAAGCAGCTGCAGCACTGCCGAGGACTAATAAGGAGGAATTACCACTGACAACAGAAGAGATAGCCGCAGCACTGCCTAGCAGACGTAGAACGAGGAATTACTGATGAGACCAGAGAAGCAGCTAGCAGCACTGTGTAGAGGATTTAGGATGAGGAATTACCACTGGGACCAGAGAAACAGCTGCAAGAATGATGAATTGCGCACCAAAGGCCTTGGACAACCTTTTTACAAATCCATGGTACCTTTCTGCTCTCCCACAGTTGTCAAGAAAGTAAACAACCCTATGTGAAGCTAGGCCCCTTTCTTAATAATGCTTCTTCTGGAGGAGCTTCCAAATGGGCTGGGTTGCAATTTTTCTGAAAATCAGGATGACCTGTCCAGACTGATGCAGTAAGCACATGCCATGCATCTACATAAAACGCAAGCAGCAAAGTAAGTGGAGCATACTGTCAATGTAGACTGCATGTTCTGAGCCAATACTGCGCTTTTCTAATGCAAAGATGGCCTTTGAACCTTATCAAAAGTATTAAAATGGAAATTCGATCCAGACTTAAATTATCTTCAAATATGCAGCTATCATTTACTGATTTTGCCTGTGAAATAGAGGTACTTTGTCCTGAATTCCTGGCTTGCATTAAGGGTTATGAAAACGAATCATTAATAGAAGATTAAATACAACAAAAGTATCATGTTAATGGGACAGTATTTTCATATTTCAGTGGCAATCCATGTCTAATTTAAGCCACTTTGCCATTTTCAAGTGAGACCTTCCACAAAAATAAATGTAAATGCCAGTGTCAGTTATAAAACCAAACTGAGTCAAAACTGTAGTGGATCAGGTCTTAGCACATACGTGTCTAAAAATACGACAGAACAGTATGCTTCACATAAAGTAAATAACTGGTCAAAATCGTATGCCTGTTTCAGTACTATACAGAATGAACTATAGATATTATCTGGGATTTTCTGGCTTCATTTTGGAGAAATAACATTACGTGAGGCAAGCATTATTGCGGATACACTAAGCATCCTTTAACCTGGGATATTAAAGTATGCACAAAACAACAGGAGGGGTAATACTAAAGCGTACATGGGAACCAACGCTTTTACTTTAAAAAATAATGTTCACACAAAGCTGCTTTAAGAACTAGCAGTGCGTCTGAAGGTAAAGGGTTTTCAAAGAAGCCAGAACCTTCTCTCTTTGTGCCCCCTCATTATTCCCTTTGCCTGTCCTCGCAAACTTCAGCTTCCATGCCTAACAGGCACACACAAATAAATAAGTAAATATATATGGCACGCTATGGAGGGCACTCCGAGCACACAAGGTAGGTGATGACAGATGGTGGGGGGGGGATACTGAAGGAGGGGAGGATTTCTGGGTTAAATCAAGAAACACACATGACATATTTGTGCCAAATGAATAATGTGAGCAACACTTTTTTCGTGAAATAAAAGTTAACAAATGTTTAAGTTGCAGCACGTTTCTCTCCTATGAAGATAACTTGCAGTGAAGGACTGTCAGCCCCACTTGTACGGACCTTAAGTAATCATCTGGTAGCGAAGGGTCAGAGCCCGTCAAAGAAAGCCACAAACAGTCGCCCTACCCTTTCCACCTGCCTGGCACTTTGTGAGCCAGAGAAGAGTGGAAGAGGGTGGGCCGTGGGATCTACCAAGGCAGGGAGGGGGAGGAGGACATGTTCTGCTAAAATGCTGCTCTCCTTTGATTTAAGGCTCAAGTTCTTTGCCTTTTTAATTGCTATATTGTTAATATTTGAAGAGAGACATGCTGTGCTGCTGAATGTGGATAAAAGCACACTTATTATCTTCCTCAACATACAGGTTTGGTACAGTCTAGTTACAGCCACACATTCCAGGGCAGCTCCAAACTGCGATTGGCTGTGAGTGAGCATATTCTTGTAGAAGAATAAAACGCTCGAATTTCCTGCTGGTGATTTGTCGAATTGTGCTTTTAAACTGCTACAGATATCCCTGCTGAGTAAATAAAATGCCTGTTTTCCATCTTGCTCAAAATCGAAAGGCAGGGAGAGCAACTGTGCGACCAGAGAACCTGCCCATGTCTGTATACAGAAAGGCAGAGCTCAGAGCACTGAAAAGATCTTAAAATGCAAGCAGCTATGGCTCTGAGCTGGAACCCAAGAAGAAAATAGATACCAAAATAGCATATATACAATCAACGTGTAATGATTCAGTACTTAGTCCCTGCTGCCTGGCAGGAATGAAAGTGAATTAGGAGGGACAAAGAGGCAGGGCTGACCACTAGCAAGCAAGGATTTTTAAAGGACACTAAACCAAACAAATAGAAAGGAGGGGGTGGCTTTAAGCTAACAAGAGTAGTTACAACAGGTCTTGAATGCTCGACCTAAAGAAGGAAGGAAGGCAAGAGAGAAAGAAGGAAAGAAAGATGGTTAGGGTTGCAAAGACAGAGCACACTAATTAGTTTATATTCATAGTCTGCGTGAGGGGAGCAGCAAAAGAAATATACAGCAGCATTAGCAGGGGATGGGATCTGATAAGGCTGGAATGTGCCCTGTGCTCACATCAACAGTGTCCTGCTATCACATCAGGCACAAAGAAAAAAATATTTATAATGTAAAAACAAAAACACTGGCAATCAATGGAACTAACTTGTATGCAGATGTTCACCTTTTGAAAGATTGAAATGCAGTCACTCAAAATGAAGTTAAGTAGTGGCTGGAGTAGGCTGACCCACAGCCCTATGCTGTATGCTGTAGTGGGCGGAAAGAAAATGTGAATGACGCAACAATAGACCAATGGATGAAAAGGAGTGGCTGAAAGACCCTTTAAGTAAGCATATTATACAGATAATTTTTGTAAAATCAAAAGTAACTGGATAATGCAAGAACTAAAAACCCTGGATACACACGTTTTTGCTATACCCTCCCTCATCCCTTCTTCTCAGGATTTCTCCTCCAGACACAGAAGCATAATAAATCAATTTTCAGTGTTATACGCAGCAGAAACTAATTGGTAAATGAATCACATAACACTTACTGCATACTGAATCTCAAATGCAGTTCGTTAGTTAATCGTCATTCGTTTTCTAACCCCTTGATTTTTATCTAACTGTTCAGTGTTTTAGTCCTCAACAGACACACTGGAAGCTGTTAGCCTTTTACTTAATGGCTGTTATTTGAATAAATAATCAAATGGTGTAACGCAAAATGATGGGGCACCTCTGCAGAAAGTGACAATGAGCCCAAAGTCTCCAATAACGCACACATATTCGTTGCCTTTAGGCTTAAATTGGCCCTCTGAAGGGTTGTGCCCCGTGAATGATTGAGGGTGTTGGGCGGCGCTGCATTGGATCCCTTGATAACAATGCCAATAGCTACCCTTCGGCATAACTATAACTAAATAACGTTATTATGTGAAAAAAACAGTTGCCAAAGTTTTGTATTAAAAACCAAGGGAAAGCAGCTAATAAGCACGTGTACACACAGCTACACCACGCTTTACTTTTCTTGAACTACAAACAGAGACAGTACATTAAAAATTAAATTGGATGACCTTTTCATGAATGCTTTATCTCAAAGCTATGCACATATAATCCACAAGGTGGCAGTATTGAATGTACTTCAGAAATTCGATACCAGTGTTCTGTCTAGCTCTTTTTTCAAAGATGGAAAAAAACTCACATTAATTAAATGTCAATTAAACATTTATGAAAATAGGATTGCAGCAGTGTGAACCGATGTGGAGTTCAAGGAATAATCTACGTGCACAATTTCACTTATTAATATGACTAATGTTGTCAGTTTATGTACGCCTTCTCAAAGCACATAAGTGATATGTTAGCGCAAAACCAGTTAGGACAAATCCTGAGAACAAGCCTTGCACACGGCTGATACCAAAATCAAACTTGCCTTTTACTCTATGTTCAAAACAATGGTGGAGTGTAAGAAATTGGATTTATTTAGTGGGTTGGGTGACTACTCACCTCAAGGAATAATCACAACACAGGTCCTGGTGAACCATCAAACTCACTAAATTAACCTGAGCTCGAATCCCTATGGCACAGAACACAAAGGCATATCTAAGGGCAATGTGTAAATTATTTACACAGTACCAAAACAGCAATAAAGTTAGGCACGTGCCCGTACCCAGTTCCACTATCTATCTAACTGTGTCTAAATGTTCATTATGTATGCATGATGCTGCCCCTGGGCCCTATCCTATTATCTTGTGCTGTGGACAGCGTATGCAACATTGTTACCTCTGGCAGTGTGGAAAACTTTGGTTATTTAACTTTGTCTCAGTCATCGTATAAGTACGTAGGTAGAGACTTGATCTTTAGAGTACTGCAAGGAGAATGTATAGTGAATTTATAAGTATTTGCGGATTGGCGGATTGGCGGAGTGATTGTATAAGTACATATGTGGGTGTAGCCTAGCCCCTGAGCACGAGCTTGGCTCTAATTGCCTGCCCTCCATGTGCCAAAAACTGAAACTTCAACTTTGCATGGCCCAGTATTGCAACAGCTGCAACACTCCACTGAATGTGCAATAAACATTCATATCCATACAGATGTGTCATGTCGACCATCTTTCATGTGTGGAAGCATGGATGAATATAGGGTCATTGATTCCCCGTACCTTCCATGTTGGCCACGTTGTGGGACCTGGGTCACAGAGTGACACATTGGCGCTTGTGACCCGGATGACGGCAGCACTACAACAGGGACACCCGCATCAGTTGATTCCTCATACAATCCACTCCGGAGTCATTCTTCACAGCCTCACGCAGCACTGCCATAAGCCAGGGCAGCCCACTCCGCTCATGCTTACAGGGAGGGGCAACAACGCTACATGGCCCACGTTTTCATTGCAGTGATCTGCTGGTCACAGGCCTAGTTGTCAGTACGCCACAGCCAGTCCCTCACGGCTGGTATACACCCACACCACCCCCATTCAGCACAGGTGTCACAGGACACGTGACCCTGCCAATAAAAAAGACCGTCGCACATACTGTACGCCAGTTCAGCCTTGCTAGCACCGGATGCACTGTGGCCGGAAGAGGCGCACCGCCACAAGATGGTGACTTTTGCTGCACTGAGGTAGGGACACCATAAGTGCTGAGCAGCCTGCAATGATGTCCCGGCGGTCCAGACAGGTCAGCTTTTGTGTGCCCTGCTGGACGGCAGTGTAGGCCTAAGCCATCAAACAATGGGGGCCTACCGCCACATGGCGTGGCCTCGCTGGTCACAGAGTGCCACAAGAGCTCAGCGGGTGTGCAGGCTGCCATGATGCATGGCCTTGATACATCATCCTAGCAATCAAGACCTCATCTGAATTGTGAGCTCGGGTAGACCGTGTACGCCACAGCTGAGGACATTGCTGCTGCACGTGGTGGATCCTCTTAGACACACGGCAGTGGTGAAAGGTGAGCAGTGAGGCCTGGGTGCGCAGGGGCGGGCAGTCACCTCTGGGTGGTGGAAGTGGATGGTGTGCAGCAGCCTGGGTGCGCAGGGGCAGGACACTGATAAAAGTGTATACAATCGTATGTACTCTGCCATCACTGATTCTATACTATGTTTCAGTTGAGGGAGCTGGAGGGCGACAGTATTTCCCGTGGTTGGAGACACACCGGTGGCGGAAAGGTGAGCAGTGAGGTCTGGGTGCACAGGGGCGGGCAGTCACCTCTGAGTGGTGGGAGTGGATGGTGTGCAGCAGCCTGAGTGCACAGGGGAGGGCACACACTTTAGGGTGGTGGGAGTGGATTGTGTGCAGCAGCCTGGGTGCGGAGGGGTGGGATAGCGATGAAGGCATGTGCAGTCATATGTAATCTGCCAATACTGATTCTATATTATGTTTCAGATGAGTGAGCTTGACGGCTGCAGTATGTCCCGGTTCATGGTTGGAGACACACCAGTGGAGGACAGCTGAGCTGTGAGGGTTTTGTCCGGAGTGTCTGCACTCACTCTCCCTATCCATCTCTTCCTTTCTCTCTCTCACACTATTTCTCTCTTTCTCTCCCTCTTCCTCTCTCCCACTTTTTCTCTCTTTCTTCCTTTTTCTCACTTTCTCTTTATCTTCCTCTTGCACTCTTCCCTCCTTTGTCTCTTTCTGTCTCTCACTCTTTCTCTTCCTCTCTCTCTGTCTTCCTCCCTCACTCTTTCTTTCTTTCTCTCTCTCTCCCTCCTTTGATGGGCACATAACGATCTCATCTTGCTTTTTTTGTCTTGTAGGCTTGTAGGCTGTGATTCACAGATTGTAGACCCCCCCAACACAGGCCCTCCACCATGTGTCGATCACTTCTGTTCCACTGAGTTAGTGCCACCAGAACTCAGCAGGTGTGCAGGCTGCAATGATGCGTGGCCTCGATACACCATCCCAGCAATCAAGACCCCATCTGAATTGTGAGCTCGGCTGGACCGCGTGTACGCCATGGCTGAGGAGGTTGCTTCGGCACATGGTGGACCCTCTTCGACACACGGCGGTGGCGAAAGGTGAGCAGTGAGGGATGGGTGCGCAGGGGCGGGCAGTCACCTCTGGGTGGTGGGAGTGGATGGTGTGCAACAGCCTGGGTGTGCAGGGGGTTGACAACGATAAAAACGTGTGCAGTCGTATGTACTCTGCCATAAACTGATTCTATACTATGTTTCAGATAAGTGGGCAGGAGGGCAGCAGTATGTCCCGGCACGTGGTTGGAGACACACCAGTGGCAGAAGGGTGAGCTGTGAGGGTTTTGTCCGCAGTGTCAGAACTTACCTCTCCGTCTCTTCCTTTCTCTCTCTCACTCTCTTTTTCTCATTCTCTATCTCATTCAATCTTTCTTTATTTGTCTGTTCCTTCCTCTCACTCTTTTTCTCTCTCTCTTCCTCTCTCTCTCACACTCTTTCTCTCTTTCTCTCACTCTTCCTCTTCCTCTCTCTCTCACTCTTGCTCTCTCACTCTTGCTCTCTCTGTTCCTCTCTTACATACTTTTTCTCTTCCTCTCTCTGATTCTTTCTCTCCCTCTTCCTCTCTCTCACTCTTTCTCTTCCTCTCTCTTACCCTTTATATCTCTCTTCCTCTCTCTCACTCTTTTTCTCTTTCTCTCTCTCTGTTCCTCTCACACTCTTTCTCTCTCTCTTCCTCTCTCTCTCTTTCTCTCTTTCTCTCTCTCTTCCTCTCTCTCTCTCACTCTTTCTCTCATTCACTCTTTCTCTCTCTGTTCCTCTCTCACACGTTCTCTCTTTCTCTCTCTCTTCCTCTCTCTCACTCTTTCTCTCTTCCTCTCTCTCTCTTCCTTTCTCTCTCACTCTTTCTCTCTCTATCTTTTGATGGGTACATAACACACAATCTTACTTTTTGTCTTGCAGGTTGTGATTTACAGATGATGACACGCCATGGCTGTACCTACTTTTATTTTGTTGTTTTGTGTCAATAAAATGTTTTATATGTAAATCCAGAGGTGACTATGATTCTCATTTGTCCAACTTCACATTCATCTTGAATTTTCTAACTGTACGACATCAGCCAATGTGCTACCTTACACATTTCAAAAGCTTGCTGTCACATTTATTTGTGAGGGTGGACGGGGGTGGGGGTCGCGACTCCAAACTTTTTTCTTTTAAACGTTCATTTTCATTCATTTCGTTTGAAAAAGGGGAAGGGGCCACGTGGCCCCCCTCCCAGGCCACTTCTGGCCCCGGGGACCTCATCTCCCAGGGCCTGCCCTCTCTGTTTGGGACCATGGGGGCAGCCCCAATGTCCCCACGGTCCCGCCGGCTCACCTACTCCTATGGAAACTGGCATTGCTTTTGGGCAACGGGAGCTGCTAACATGCAGCTTCCCTTGACCAAAAGCAATTCTCCTTCCTTTATTGAAGCGAGACAAGGTTTTCCTCCTCTTGCTTCAATGAAGCAAACCAGGGTTTACTATCACAGGGTGGAAGCCATGCTCCCGCACTGTCATAGCAAATGGAAATGTCCCGGGGAAACACACCCCGGCACATTGCAGGAGCAGGCCCTGGGGGTTGGTGGTCCCTACGGCCATCAAGCGCTCCAGGAGGGGGACCGCACGACCCCCTCCCTCTATTTTCAAAGCCCTAGGAAGGAGGTGGTCCCCGAGGCATCAGGGGCCTGTGAGGCCCACCATGCATATTTAATTAAATCCCCGGAGGGTGCCGATCCCCGGGACTTAGGGATGCCTCAAAGCTCATCGAACAATTACAAAACATTCCCCGGAGAGGTCGTGATCCCCTGGACTGTGGAAGGTCCGTGTGCACCTAATTTACATGGGAGGTGGCGGTCCCCACTCCTGCGGAGGCCCCGCAAGCCCCCGAAATATAATTATAGGAATGCCCTCGGAACATGGTCCACCCGGGGGCTCATTTAAATGAAGGGGTCAGACTCGGATCAATTTTTTTACCTTTTTTTACCATCTGGATTCACGCACCCAGCGCGCATTCTGACTTTATTTTTACTAAAAAAATAATAATTTTTAGGCCTGCGGATCCTTGTAGGACCGCTGTGAGCAGGAGTAGGGGGTGAGGATGTTTTTACTCTGCCCCCTTTTCTTCTCTTTTCTTCTTTTTTTGACTGTTTTCTTGTAACTCGGTTCTGCCGAGTCACAAGATGGCTGCCAAAACTTCCTGGTTTAGAGTGTTGGCAGCCAATCACAGTGAAGCTTGTGGTCGTGACAGCCAATCACAGTCAAGCGCGTGGTCGGGAGGGTGCGCGAACCCACCGCTGCCCAAGATATCGAAACTTTTATTTTTTTTAATTTCTCAGCAATTACTGAACAGATTTACACCGTTTAAAATCAAGCACTACCTTTTTGACAAGTTTGGTGTCATTCCATTCAGAGGTTCGAGCTGCAGCCTTGCCTAAAGTTTCCCATGGGGAAATTATTTTTTCACTTTTATTTTTTTAATTTCTCAGCAACTACTGAACGAATTTACACCATTTAAAAAAGGTCGCTTTCTGAACCAAGCTCTACCTTTTTGCCAAATTTGGTGCAATTCCATTCAGCAGTTCGGGCTGTAGCCTGTAATAAAATTTCCTATGGGAATTAACATTGAGAAAACATTTTTTAGGACCCACTTTTTTCTCAGCCCCCACTTAAAAAATCACCCTCAAACTTTCAGGATTGGAGCTAACCTGGATAGACCTTTTTTTTTTAAAATTTCGCGAAGATTCGTCAAACGATGCCAAAGTTATTAGCAAATCAAAATAGGCTTTTCTTATGGAAACTAGGTTCTAATTATAACTACCTACTTGCGACCGCCAGTAGGTAATATATATACCACATTTTATATATCGGAAATCAGACTCTCTGCTAACCTGATACTTTGTATTCGGAATACTACTTCTAATAAACCACATCATCCAGAAAGGCAGAGACACGAGAAAGGAGAGTAGCAGTAATCTGCTTTAATCGGCTAAATTTATTTGAAGTCATAATCCTCGTACCCTTCCTTACAAAATTAGATTATTTTCTGGAATTTATCATTGTTGAAACAGATTGAAACTAAGTCTTCTGTAATGAGTAGAACAGTAAGATTGAGTGTACAGTTTTTCATTCACATTATGGCAAGCTTGAAAAATAAATGGTCCATTTATCGACGATAAGCTAAGTCCTTCTGGGTGGTCTACGTTCAATCTACAACTTTACCAATGGATAAAAGAGAGGTTTGTTGGTGCATATAATGCAGCGGGATATGTGCTGGGAACAGGGAATAACAATGAGGATGGCCGGATACCAGTAAAATATTGGAGGGCCTGCATACTTATACCGCCTGTTAACATGGCTTGGTGGCCAGATTACTTTTCTAACATTGCATTCCTTAACATAGTAACTGTACCAAATGGAATGTCACATATAAAATTACTGTACACCTCGGAGGTGACATAATAAACCCTAAACTGCACACTTTGTACCAAATGCGATGTATCTGCATACACATTATGATTAAGTAAGCAAAACAAATAACATGCAGTGAGTACCAAGCCACACTAATATCAAACTTACTCTCAGCATAGGGCCATTCTGGAAAACATGAGGTTCATCACAAACCACGCAATATTCATTCAACACAGGTATCCGCTGCTCAGCAAACTTGATAGTCTAAGAAAAAAACACAAATAAATAAAAGTATGACACAAATTATAAATGATAGCCTAGTCAGCAGTTGCGCCTTCTTGCACTGTTTTTCCTACCTGAACTAGGAAGCCAAGTTCTCGTACTGGAATGCATTTTGCACCATAATTTGGCTAGAAGAAAACACAATAGGAACATCATTAACAGTGATTAGTTGCGATTACTTGGAAGTGAGGACAGAAGTACTGTCTACTGCATGCCTGACATTTGGTTTTTTTCACGTTATTCGTTTTCACTTAAATACAGTCACAATTACACCCGGTGAAGGTTTCAGTAGGAGCTGTAAAAAAATAACATTAAATTAGTGGATGTACTCCTCTGCTTTGGTTTGGACCAAATTATAAAAACACATTTATTTCCAAAATCTCAGCTCAAGAACCGAACACCTTTACTTGTCAAATAAATGACATCAGGAATAAAATCACCAAACACATTCAACAAAGGAACCTCCGCTCTAAAGGAGCATCTCGCCTAAAAATCCCACCAGACAAGAAAAAAACCATGGGTGGCACATCCTTCTCAGTTCAAGGAGCCAAACTATGGAACTCTTTACCCCCTAACTTAAGGTCCACCAACAACCACCTTATCTTCAGAAAACTTCTCCAAATTTGGCTCTTCCTCACATAAGCACCATACGCAAACAGACATTTACAGCATAACCCTCTGTATATAAGCATTTGTTTTTCACTATAGATATGTACCTATCTTTGTGTATTACTTTGTATAAACATGTAAAAAAAATTATGTTGTTGAGAGAAAAAACTATAATAATAAATAAATAAAAATCATCTTTGGTCTACATGTACTTACTTTGATTGTGCATCTATGTACTTTCCAGGTACCTGGATCTGTGTGTCTGTTACTTTTCTCCTGAAAAAGCATATCCAATGCACTACCCTATTTCTCATCCTGTGCATCTTATCAATATCTTTAATCTACATATACTTACCTCCTTTATGTATTTATATACTTTCAATGTACTTATGGATCTATATATTTATCACTTTCTTCTAATTTAGCATTTCCAATGGATTACCCTATTTCTCAGCCTATACTTCGCTCAATATATCGTCTATCCCAACTTTCTGACTCATCTCAAACTTCTTTCTACTACTCTTTCCAATGCACTACCCTATCTCTCATCCTATACATCTATCAATATATCCTCTACATCCACTCTCTCATTTATCCCAAACCCAAACACTACTATGATCGCCAAAATAACCCTTTCTAGACTCTCTCTTACTCTACCCCTCCTTGCGTCATCTGACACCTCTTTTTACTATACCGATCCCCTAAAACAAACCTTTCCAAACTCTTCCCTCTGGTCCCCCCCCAACTCCTTTTTACTCATCCAAAAGCCTCCTCCTACTGCTCAGTCCAAAAAAATATGTATAATAAAAAAAAATTCTTCACTCTTTTATCTCTCCACTATCCTTTTCAATCGAGATTAACAGACTAACATGTTCACTTCTCAAATTCCATATTCAACTATACTAATTCACCACTAATCCTTTATTGGGTTCCAGAGTAGCCTGCTACTCGCCAATAAAGAGTCTCAACACCCCATCAGGGTTACAAGTGCTATATAAATGCAAACCTTTTTCCTTTTCTCCCCCTTCCCAACCCTTCTCAATCCAAATAACTGACTAACATATCCACCACTAATATTACTCTCATGTTCAACACTAATCCTGATGGGTTCCAGAGTAGTGTGCTACTTGCGCTTCAAAACCCCATCAGGGGTAGCAAGCGCTATATAAATACAAACCTCTTTCCCTCTTCTATCCTGCCACCTACCCTTCTCTACCTAAATAACATTTCCACTACTCAAATTACTTCATATTTTACTATACTAATTTTCAACACTAATCCTTTATGGGTTCCAGAGTGACGTGCTACTCGCCAGAAAAGCGCATCAACACCCATCAGGGTTAACAAGTGCTATATGAATGCAAACCTTTCTTCCCCTTTTATCCCTCCGCTATCCTTCTCACTCCAAATAATCTGACTAAATATCCACCACTGAAATTACTTCATATTTCACCATATTAATTCATCACTAATCCTTTATGGGCTTCCTGCATAGCGTGCGTCAACAAGCGCTATATAAATACAAACCTTTTTCCTCCTCTATCCTTCTGCTATCATTCCAAATCCAAATAACTGAATAACCTATCCACCACTTAAAATGTACTTGCATGTTTCAATATACTAATTTAACACTAATCCTCTATGGGTCCCGGAGTAGCGTGCTACTCGCCAGAAAAAGCGCTTTGACGCCTCGTCAGGGGTAGTAAAAGCTATGTAAATGCAATTACAATACAATACAATACAATACAATATAGAACAGAAAGAAATATGTTGTGATGAAGACTAATTCTCATTGAAAATCTCTCAAACGGATTCCAAAAGCACAACTAAATAGATAGCCTACGTCTTCAACACATAAGAACAGAAACCAAAAAATCCCCAAATCCATTACCCAAGTGTAAATGATAATAGTTCTCAATCTTAACTTTCCTTGTGTAGTCCTGATAACATGGATGCCATCTGAATTACTGGACACGCGGGCAAAGCGTCATGATGAGCAAATAATGGCCATCTTAAACCACCATTGCACTTCGAGTAGACAAAACCAATTCCATTAACTCATCTGTGGAGATGATGCAACCAAATCCCTGACAGGACTGGGTCCAATGGTTTTCCTTGGCCGTGCTTCTTTACTCTGTCTCATGAGCATTAATCCCAGGCCATTTAAGGAGGAATCTATGGTTGAAAGATGTCTTACACTTACAACCTAACCTGAAGGAAACTGCTCCAGTTTCATGACACTGATCAGAATGAGTTCCCAATCGTAGACCACATATGCATTAATAGCACCACCTCGTCCATACATATCATGCACACCCATCTCAGGCCTACGACTTGTATTGGCCAGAATGCCCTACCTGCTCTTCCCTCTTCTCTGCCTTCATTTTACAGGCCTGAGTAACAGGGATTCTGAACTTGGAAGTGGAGATGATGCCACCAACCACCACCCTCTACAAAGAGCTACTCTTCTGGAAACTCAGTGCTGTATGTTCCCTCAAAATATGTTTTCCCGACTACGGTCCAACTTTAAGATCTGCATTTACCGACACAGAGTTTGCGGTCCCTTATTAGCAATTGGCATCTATTGCCTGTATTGTTATCAGTTTTGGCCTCCTCTAAGCCCAAACTACAGAGGTTCTCCTCTAGTTACCTCCTGCGTCCTTGATGCATATCAATGGTAGACGCTTGCTCCCATCAGGTTGTGAGTCCTTCCACACTTCTAGTTGTGTTGTGGTCAGAGAAGAGACGGCAAACTCCCTCAAAAGTGCCTCATATCTCTCTTTTTGGCAGAGCACAAGTAGGGGAAGACGTAGGAGGGCAAAGTGGCATTTAATGTGGCACAGGTCTCCAAGGGTGAATTTGCGCAGAGATATATTATAACTTGAGGTAGGTGGCTCAACCTGCTGACTGCCCAGCTTTGCACCAATCAGAGGGACACGATGTGTTACATGTGAACATGTGGCAGCGAATTACAAAAGTATTGTAATGGAGAACAGAGACACTGTTCTGAATTACTTAAAGCTTATACTGCGAATCTGAGAATTAGATGAAACACTAATAGTATGCATCCGATAAAATGCATTGCTGGACCGTTGGGGGTGCACTAACTGCAGAGTTCAGAGGCCAAGACAACAGATCGCATCTTCCAGCATTCTTCATTCCTTCCTAACAAGTAAGGTGCTTCTATTAAGCAGGGCTAAAGGCTCCGCTTGTCATTGAGCATTCAAGCCCTCGAGAGCCAAAGGTGCCTTTGTTAATAAGCAGAGCCAGAGAGTCACTGTGTTCACTACAAAGTGCTGTGTTCACAGCCAGCAGAACAGGATATTAACCGTTCTTGGAACTCTCTGCAGCGCTGTGTCTGCTTGCTTTGGCGTTGGCGTCGGTGTTTGTTACTCTGCCAAGCAGACATCCTTGATCCAGTGCAGGGCATGCAAAGTAAACACTGCCTCTGCCCTTTTTACACCTCTTAGTCTAGCCACTAAAAGGCAGATCACTGACAACCGAGCATGTTCACTTTTTAAACAAAATATTGGATTATTAAACGGCTAAAATTGGCTGGAGCCTAGGTCTTTGGGCAGTGCAGTGAAGGGATAATTAGTTCTTGTGTGTTTTGCGTTCCTATGCAGCCGAAATGCTAGGCATCGAGAATTTCTTTATCCTTTACAATACCAACCCTCAATGATGCTGAAGAGAAATGACAGCAGCAAAAATGTCTTCTGAAGATAAAAAAACACATTGTCATATTCAATTCTGATTAAAAAGTGAGGCAGTGTAAAGCTGGCGACAGTGGGGCAAGCATTTCGTATATCCTAGGTGTAAGCTTCTGCAGGGATACTCTCACATAGGTCAATTTTTAGGGCTACCACATTGGGTTCATTCGGTCACCATTAGGACCTTCAACAGTAGTTTCCCATCGTTCTGCTTGCCTGGGTATTCTGGCTGAAGTGTTTCTCTTTCCCGGCTAAGTGGCCTGACCAGCTAAGACAGGAACAGAGGGAGGAAGTTGTGAGTGTTGAGATTGAACCTAGCTGGTGATTTTTAAAGCTCTAGGCAGTGATTTCACCAGCGGTGCGCGGGTCAGTTCTGGCTCCTCTGTGGTGACAGAGAAGAGCATGCCTCATTTAACCGCCATGTTTGTGCAAGTGGCAGAAGTAGTAAGGGACTCCAGAAGTGAGACTGTTCAGATTTGATGTTACTCATCAATCATTGAGGAGGGAGAAGGAAATTTTTGTGATCCATCCAGTTTCCTTGAAATATAGTCTTCTAAATCAGTTGTGAGGGGGGGAAAGGATCACTTGTCCTGCTAACCTGGATTTTACAGGTAGGTGGGATGTCCCTTGGTAAAAAACCCTCATGCACGTGAGTAGATGTTATTCTAGTCACGGTATATCTTGGTACTCCGCTATATTACTCTCGTGTCTGCATAATCATAGGGTTAGTAGGTATGCAGCCTCCGCCTGGAGGTAGTAACCCAAGGTTAAAAGCAGTAGTGTCCAGTGATAAGTGGTGATTGTGAGATTAAAATAACTCGGACAGCCAGATTACGATATTTATTGTTCTGGATTCGAGTTAAGTAGTGAAAATTTATAGTGAACATGCGTAAAGAGAATTATTAAGGTTCTCACGCTATCAATTTTCAAGGGTTTAAAAGGTCGACATGTTTCAGCCCTGTTCACCTAAAGAGGTCAGTGGGCTTTCTTCAGGACCGTGTGAGAAGTGAATTGTAAAGCAACGTACTAGTCCTTTACACCTTTGAGGTCAATATTGTGCCTCTGCACTGTTATTACGTGCTTCCTCAGGTACCAGGGAGTCACTAGGAGGGGGGCCCTTTTCTGTCGGTCAACGTCTCCTGCGCCGCTTGTGCTGACTCTGCCGTCCATCCACCGGGTTCAGGACGGCAGAGTCAGCACAAGTGGCGCGGGAGACGTGGAGCGACAGAAAAGGGCCACCCTCCTAGTGAAGGAGGCCTTTAGTGTAAGTGAAAAGTTAGATCGTTGTAAGGGTGGAAAATTAATTTTGCATTGTCAATAAAACTCCTCAATTCACCACGAGTGGGCACCAGTGCCAACATGGTATGGTGGACGAATGTCCTCAGTCCCCCATCTCCTACTCAGCTCAACGTTTTACTCTAAGGCTCCTAATTATTGTTAAACGCACAAGATGATGGATGGAATGTTGCACAATGGCAAAACATTCACCCAAAGTCACAGATCTGGGTTTAATCCACCGTTATTTTGCTCATCAAGCCACCCCAGTTCAGAAATGGCCATATGCAAATAAGTCTTGGCCCTGTGCCTCATGGGAACAGTCCAGCCCGAACTGCCAAGCCATGTCTTCCTTGGACCGGAATAAAGCATCCTAGGACCGGTTTCTGGCTATCAGCCGTCTTCAGCCAGGATAGCTTGACTCCAGTGGCGTAGTGAGCACGGGACCCACGTCTGGGCATACCCTTCCCACATAGGGTGAACAGCAAAACGGACAAGATGATGGACGGAATGTTGCACAATGGTTGTCTGGTTGAGTATATTTAATGCTGCATGTGACTTCCTAAATTTAGATTCAACTGGACAATATTTTCTTGATCTGCTTAGTTGATTTGAATTGCGGTATGCCATGGCCTGCATCACAATTAAACCCTGCATGGATTAAGCCTTTAGCGCGGCAAAAAACACATAATAATGTATTTGTACCTTGGGGAGACTTAGCTAGTTATTTTTCGTTCCATATGTGTTAGCTACGAATAAGCTGTCATTAAAATGTGAAGCCCAAATATATTGCATTACCACAAAATCCAAACACATAAGCTTTGTATCCCACTAGTCTTGGATGGCCCCTATCAAAATTATCGTTTTTGTAGGTGCAAGTGAGATGTCGACCCATTGATGTAAAAACCTCATCGATAACAGAAAGGTAACAGTTGTGTAATTGTAGTCCACAACTAACTGCGACAAGCCTCCCCTTTAGCACCCAGTTGCCAAGGCATAAGAATACAAGTATCGCTGACCTGAGAAGATGGGCCATAAATACCTCCACCACCTTCGTAAGCACCTGAAGGGCTGAGAGGAGGCCAAAGGAGAAGGCAGCAAACCGGAGTTGCTCTGAACCCATCATGGCATGAAGAAAGTAGCTGTATGACTGCAGCATGGGTACATGACAATATGCGTCCTACAAGTCTAAGCACACCATCCAGTTTCTCTGGATCTCGGATGGAAAAAACCCTCTGCCAGGGCCAACATCTTTAGCTTGTCCTTTCAAAGAAAAGCGCTCAACAGGAGAATGTTCAAAATTGGCCTGAGTCCTCTGTCATTTTTGGCACAAAAAAATAGATCCTTGCCGTAACATACTCTGTCGTTTTCTACCTCTGGGCCTTTTCTATGGTTCTTTTGGGAAGTGGAGACTGAACTTCCTGTGACAGCATGGAGGCATGATCTGATGAAGTCAAACCCGAAACAGGTGGCGCATGAGAGGGGTCCATTATAAAGAGAAAGGCAAAATCATACTTAACGATTTTTAGCAGCCACTGGTCTGAAGTTACAGCATACCAGCTGAGATGGAAAAAACGAATTCCCATGGAACAGGAAATCAAAACAGCTTAGTCACAGCTGAAGCAGGGGAGGTCAAGAAAGAGGAATGCTTCCGTAGAGACTACCACTACCCCTCTTTATCCCCTAAAGTTATTGCTGGCTATTGTGTGGGTTGCGTAGGCTTCCTCTGGTGATAGGTGAACCCCAAAGAGTATCCTCTGAATTCATTGTATCGCTGACGGACCTGATGGACCAGTGAGAGGAGGCATATAAAGTGGGCTGTAGCCCTGCTGTCTTTGTAGCACTCCAGCATATATTCAGCCGTTTCACAAGAAACCTCAACCCATCAAATGGCATATATATATATAAGGAATGCATGCACGTCACCAGAAAAGCCTCTAGAAGGCCTCCAGGTATGATGCTTGATGACAGCACCGGCATCCATGGAGCGACAGTCATTGTGTCCAGGTCCCTCAGTACATATGTACATGCGCCTGTCTGTCTTGGTTTGTCTAAGCACAGGTGTTCCTGAATTTGTCAGGGATGAAAAGCAATATCATACTAGGCAAATCTCGCTCAGCATGAGTATCTGTTTTAGATTGCATAAGGCATTCAGAGTCTTCAGTACCAAACTGGGGGAGGTAAAAGCCCCTTTGCCAAATACATCAATGTGCTTCAACTGTCCGCAGGTGCAGTGGGGAACGCACAGATTCACTTTGTTTGTTGAAGCCTGAACCACCATGGTCTCTGTAGTCGGGTGATGGGTGAAGAAGACTGGGGTCTCTGCGGCAGGTCTATGGTGCCTGTTTCTAACAAAGCCTTGCTAAAAGACGGCAAGGGCTCTAAAGTAGCAGACCCAGGCTGCAAGAGTTCAGTCAGTAGATTTGCCTTGGTCTCTATGGCAAGCAACAGGAGATCCAAAACCTCTGCTGCGCTGAAGACTACTACCAAAAAGGAAGCACTCTCCTCAGCGGGGCACAACAATGAAGAGGCCATTCTGTCCCAAAGGGGGTTTTAAGACCACTGGCATTTTGTAGTAAGTATAAGTCAGCACATGTTAATGAGTGGGAAGTAAATCGTCCATCTCCTTGTCAACATTCTCATCACGTGGATCATCTTTAAGTCCTTGATTCTGAACTGAACAAGGCATCCAGCCCACAACAGTACAGGCATCATGGAAGAGGCTTGGGTTCATCCAAAGTTGGAGGAAGTGCCTTGGTGATCTCCTAATGCGACACAGACCTGGAGAAAGACACTGTTGGCTCAGGGTAAGAGATAGGCATGGGTGTCAGATATGGTATAGGCCCCACTGGAATCCGAACGACAAGGCCTGAGGCGCACTGTCATAATATTATTTATTATTTTTTATGTATGAACACCATACCATTCTTTCTGAGAGCCCCATGGACCTGTTAGCAGTCAAAGGCAATCCAAGAATTGTAGAAGAACTATGTTAACCAACAGACGAGTTGTCATAAGCTGAAAACTAGTCTAAAAAGTGGGTCTTTCAGCTTTTATGAAATCTGCTTGAATAAGTTTGCTCAGAGCTATATGAGCAGCAGAGTCCAAAGGTTTTCCCTGAGCAGTGAAAAAAAGAGACTGCTTGACCATGTTCTTTCATGGTTTGGTGGGCAGATAGTTTATACAATGTTATGGTAGAGTGTAAAAACCATTCAAGCCACTAAGACCATTTCAACACTTTCATTTGAGATGCTCCAGGCCCAGGAATGTGGAGAAAGGAACAAATATACAAAACAAATTTAGTAGCAATCTCGAACCCAACTTGCTTGCACTCATCACTCAAAAAACTTTGAAGTTTAGAAGCTGATCTTGGAGTTTTTTATAACTGCGTTTTCAAAAATTGACCCCTCATTTCTTAGAGGAGTATTGTGGAGCTTCAGAAAGGTGGATATAAATGTAAACAAGTGATTCGCAGAAGAACTTGGGTCAGATTATCGTTTTCACAAGATCTGACAGAAATGTTTTGTCTGAAATAAATACATTTTGGGAGAGAATGTGGCCCAACGGCTAGGGCGTCGACCTGGAAGTTGGGGAATTGGGTTCGAGTCTCGGCAGGGACGCTCAACATTCTGTGATTCTGGGCAAATCACTTAATCTCCCCGTGCCTAACAAAAATGAATGTATCCTTCTGTAACGTAACTAGTGCTCATGTAAAGCACTCTGATACCTTCGGGTGTAGTTCGTGCTATATAAAACTCTACAAAAAAAAAATATATATATTTTACTAAAATACTGCCCTATTGGACTTAAAAACAGGACATCTGTAAATAATGGGAGGATGTTTTCATAAATAATATAATAATATTTAGGAGTCAACCAGGTTGATAGCACTTAGTGTCTTGGCTTTGCAGACAATTATTGTTTTTTTGCACGTTTACAAATGCATCTAAATAGGAAAATCTCAATTTCAGGGGAGTTCAGAAGGATTTATTTGACACTTGTTTTGAGCCGTATTGATAAAACACAAGTGAATCTATCTAGTATTTGATACCAGCGGTTAACTGACAGTAAATCCCCTTTAAAAACATAATTATTGGATTGAAATCCCGCGAGCAATCAGCACAATAAAAATGAAGATGCAGGACGCTTGAATTTCCCATGACCTTTCAGATGATCTGTTCTTTGGACCATAGTAAAACATGGAGATGGTGCTTGCCAAACCTAATCCTACCTAGTCTTCTCATATTCAGGAAGAATTGGTGATGGGATTAAGATCAGGGCTTGCATAGGGTGATGGTAGTTCCTCTTCCATGTGATTGTGGAAGAAAATCTGAAAATATTTAATAGTTGACACCGCCTATGAACGGCATTTGATTGAGGCATAATCCTTCATAAAAAGAAATATTTTTAAAGTATAGCAAACTAAAATGTCTGAACAAGAAAGAAAATAAACTGAGTCATGAAGAAAATCTATGGAAGCAATAGTCCCATTTTGTTCTGACGTGGAGAAAGAAATGCAGAGGTATAGGCAAAGTGGTGCAAAATAATGTAAGTGGGTGTGAATTAGCTGCCAGAGCATCTACGTTTCTGATTTGAGATTAGATAGATAACACATATAGCATACAGCTATGTAAACCAGCAGTAGGCCCTAAGGAGAAAATAAATACACTATGACAGCAGCAATGACTAATTTTAAATGTTTAAGTGATGTTTCTTGTGTGAATGAGCAGGGTAAAAAATATATTCATGAATTGAGAATTATCTCCATCTTCTACACTTATAGAGGTAAGTAAGAATGAGGACATCGCACCTAGACCTCATATGTAGTTTGCAGCTTTTGGATTAAGTTGTGCTGTCAGAATTACTAAACAATCTTCAGCTTGAACAGATCCAAGGGAAAGGTTTGTCTAGAAAAGAAGGTGGAAGTATAGACTGGATAGAGTTATTCAATGGGTAAAAAATAACATGGGATAAAAATGTACAAGTCAAAAATTCTAGTATATCAACACAAAACACCACGATGTATACTCTACCTGCATTATTCAATAATAAATTACCTACTTAAAACTATCAAATAACCAAACATGGAAAGGACTGAATGCGTCTGCACACTGATAATGGTCAATATTTTCTTTCTAAAGAATTTCCTAAATAAAATTGGCAGTATTCAGACCTAAAAACACAGTTCTTAGCTCATTGATAAAGATATGTTAAACAGGATTTTCTGTCCATTCACAGACCACATTCAATCCTTTTATACAGTCTTTCACATTCAGGCCTCCATTAAACCTATGTTGTCTAATAAAAGAGTTTTAAAAATTCAAGATACGCACAGCAGTTTGCGATGATGAGGATGGAGTTAAGATGCCAATTAACCCTGAGGTAAGAGAGAGCCTTCTGCCCTCTGTGATGGGTTCCTTCAAGAGTTCACCTTTAGATGATGTGGGGACACTAGAGTAAGACTTGAGTAACTTGTGGTTCTTAAGTCCATCTAATTCTTCCATTCTAAGATTATTGGAATAAGAACGGTTCAAAGGTTTATGGGGCTTCAAGGTGCTATTGTGCTCACATCTAGGGTCCCCAGAGCATGATCTTGTCAGGAGTTTATGTGGCTTTAAAGTGATGCAGTCTTCTTGTTTAACAGATGCAGAACAAGGGCGGCTCAAGAGCTTGTGCTGCTTTAAAGTCATTGCCTCTTCAACCCTTGGGTCACTTGACAAAGAACGTCCAAAGCTTCTGTGAGACTTAGTGGAACAACCATCTTCAGTCTTTACTGTGCTAGAACAAGTCCTTCTGAGCAGCTTGTGAGTTTTGGAGATGCCCTCATCTTCGGTTTTCAACTTGGATTTATTTTTACCACATCCAGGTGGTGGATAACTTGGCGACCTTAAAAAGCATGGACACAATTCAAAGACAAAGTGAAAACTAAAACAAACCATCCTGTTAATACATTGTTACACATTAACACAGTAGATTTCTTTAAGATAATATAATGTTAATTAGCCTATTACATACAAATATTACTGAAAATGAAAAGTATTTAATTTCATGTACACAATTAGGAAGATTAGGAAATAGACTACTTACTTTCTTGGCACAGATTATTGCAATATGTATGATGTCATGCCAGTTTCCCCTCCACTCTCGGTATGTCCATTGTGAAAGTTGGTCTTTGACCTATCTGTGTCAGCATTAACAAAGTGGCTATGGTTCAATGGAACACATGCAGCAGGGCAACTTCTATATACATTTTATTTTTGGTTGAAGACCTGCCAATAAATCCTTACTCAATGTGGTATTTCAGTGTCTAATTTGTGGGATTAAGCCCAGTTATATTTATCCAAAAACATAAATAAACGTTCCCTACTAAACCCAGTACGTGGAATGAAAACATGTTTTTCATGTTGATTTATAACTATGTGCCTCACCCAAACAGTGATTCAATCCTACATCCTACAACTAGAGCATTCAGTGGAAATAGAAAACAAAACAGTAATGTCTGTCTGCAGAAAGAGGCCAGGTTATGTTCAATTGTACAATAATTCTCCCTCCAAGTACATATAACACATCAATTTATATTCCCCAAAGAAATCACAAAACTGCATTTCCATCATGACAAGTGCACAAATAGTTTGAAGGTAGGGGTCCTATTTAGATATGTTTTAAAGATCTAATAAGTTACTGATGTCATTGCAGGTTAGGATGGAAATAGCATTATTAAAAAAAATTGTAGTTTGGTATTAGAAGTACACACATTTATTTTCCCCAGCTATTTTTCAAGAGCATGCTTAGTAGAGCACCGTTTATTGAGGGTGGGCTTTAAAGCCCTCCAACTGTCATAGTGGATTTCTAGGCAGTCTAAATCACATCACAAAATACACGTTTTATAACAATATAACAAGGATGTGGCATAAGAAGTTTGGGACCGAATATGGATAGGTATTATTGCATATAAAGATGCAATGTCGCACATGATTGATGAGATCACCATAAGGCCTGCCCAGGTTTCTTAAGTCCATTTTTCCATGAATTTCCATCTCTAAATCCCAGTAGTAATAATGTCAAGATGCTTTACGAAAACCATTGCATTAAACCTATTCATTCACAGTGATATATTTGATTTCTGTCCACAGAGTGCAATAGAGAATGTTGGTTTTCCTTTCCTTACACCAAAGAACTAGAATGCTAGAACAGAGATATTTTCTCCTAGTGGAATGTCAGCACCGGCATTAAACAGTTTGAATATATTAAAGGGTTCATGTGACTTACTCTTATCTTAATTGTATGCTAATTATAATGCACATGGCCAATTTAGGACGTGCAAAAATCACTCAATACCAAAAGACACTATAATTCACAAATCCATACCACGCAACAGCACAGCCGCTGCACGATACACCACTCAACAAGACACCATCCCACATGTCACTCCGCACAATCTAATATTAACCTAATTTCACACCATACTACATGACACCTCAGTACGAATTCTTACCAAACCATGTACAGATCCAACCACACTACACACTATTAAACCACAGCACAGCAAACTAGATCACACGTTTGATAATACAACTTGCTTGTCAACACATTGTCCTCATTACACTGTACCACCAAGAGGAGTTATGAGAAGTCCTCTGTTGGGATATAATACTCCTGTTGTTCCCAAACCATATGTCGGAGACCTAATTATAACTAAAACCAATGTTGGTCATTTGTGATATACTAAAATTGGTTGCATCACTTCTTACATTTGTGAATGTATACAGCTTAGCAGAAGTAGTTGGTAAGGTCTAGCACGCTGGTTTGGGCATGAAGGAGGCTGTGAGTAGTGCTAAAGTCTAGATTAATTTAAGGAATATTTAGGATATGCATCCCACACAACCTAAGAGACAAGCTGGCAATCATGGTATATTAATCACAAGATATGATGTCAATAGGTGAAACAAAGACAGTAAAGTGCCCCAAAATTCTCTGTATTTCTGAAAGCTGTTCAAATGTAGGGCAATGCACTCAAAGCACCCCATGACTGGCAGTTTTCTGTTTGGATATACTACAAATGTATATATTCATATTTAAAAAATATTCCCCGCCGTCAGAAACATAGCTGCTGGCCACTGGTGACATCGTAATATGGCAGGTGGTCAGGAGACCCCCGCAGTATGGCATGGTATAGGCCTTAAGTCTCTTTGACCTCTGGCCTTAGATACTCTTCCTAGTCCTATCCTAAAAGTAAGGACCATGACTTCTTCATTGACAAAGATTTTTCTCTTAGAAACAAGATCAACACCATATTTTCCTTTTTACATCAATGTTATCTACAGTGAAAGACATTGTTTACTTATTCCTTTTGGGTAGAAAACAGTGGTGGTTGGGGCATATATCTTGTAGGCCAACTGTTTATAAATGTATTTTATTTGAGACTAGTCATTATCCCTTGCTAAATAAATTACAACACAGTATATTGGCCCATCTGGCAAGGAAGCTTACAAAATTCAACCTAATCTCAAAAGACAAAAGGACAGGACTAGTGTCATGTTTCTTGGCGAGTAGCATTTTAAATGCTATGTACTGTCCACTAGGCTTCCCGTCAGCAGGTCCTAGATTTGTTACGGAAAGGTTACGTCCTTTCTAACAGTCCAAATATCTTTAATTGAGTGGTCTATCCCTACTGCAATAACCACACTTCAGGCATGCTAGTCTAGGGGAAGATTTCTTCTGGTCTTGTCGCCACGCTCTAGAACTGTATTACTGTTAGCTTCACAAAATCATTAACCATCTTACCTCCTGAAAGGTTCCTAAATCCCAGCGTTTCTTCCAAATCACACTTATGTTATTTCTCATCTGGTATGTTTTAGACCGTGGCCTCCAATTATTCTAGCTCCAAGAACCAAATGGTAACTGTGCAGTGCATAAATTCATTTTCTTGAACATTTTCCTTCTTTATATGAAAGTTTCTTGATCTGAGTGCATCACAAGGAATTAGATAATCTGGACTAGCTATATGACCAAGATGTCTCAAGTAGGTTTTTAATAGTCTAGCTCTCAATGATCCATATGTAACAGTTTGATCATTATCTCACGTTACCACAAAAAAAGGCATCCATGTGCTATGTCAACCACTGGATAATAAGAGTTTCCACAGGAGAGATATGGTAAACTGCAGCCTTCCTTATTCTTAGATGAAAGACTTAATGAAAAACTTTCATATTTTAAACCGATGATTTTCAGTCTTCACACCCTCGGGGTGAACTTGTATGAGTCAACAATTCCTGGAAAAAGTTAGCATTTATAAATACCTTAGTAAGCAGTGAGGGATACGAAGAAATGCCATAAGGCTTGAAACCTTTGCATTTTAAACCATTGACAGGGGGGGGAATGATCAATTTGTTCTTTTTGATCACAAGAAGACACTAGGGCACTAGGGAAAGACATTATTACTGTTGCACCATGGTCGCCTAAATGTAGGAAATAATTAACAAAAATCACATAATATACACTTGATTTAAACATAATTGAGAGGCAGACTAGGGGGGAGTTTATTCAAACTTAGTGCTAAAGAACTGCCCACAGTAGGCTGGTTGGCATTTCATTTTTTCAAGACTTACCTAGAAACAGCACTATGCAATGTAATAATTGATAGTGAACCAATATAGAATGTAAACTTGACCGAGGTGACACAATGCAGTTCCCTACTCCTAGGATTACATACAACTACAAAAATCACAGTCTATGCAATCATAATATGCACTTCTATTACCTGCGCAATGTAGAAAAGATGTGCAGAGGAGATTTCACTTTCTTGTCAGTTATTTTCTTGTGCGGACAATTAATTTTTTCTTTACTTTGTTTCCATTGTTGTGTTACAAATGTCTGCATAATCCTGCAAATTAAAACACATCTTGGTTAATCTTCTTTGGTCAGTACAACAAGTGTTCGGCACAAAACTACCACACTGTTGGCCCCGTGGTCTATGAGGAGAAAACTAGGCAGCCATTTAGTTGTGCTTCACAATCCTAGCAAACTGTATTCCCAAATTATTTGGAAAAAGTGATCTATGTATATTCTATGAGTAAGGAACTTAATGATGTATAATGTACCAACATAGCATCTAGGATGTCTTTAATGCACAGGGTAACCTCAGAAATAGCATAAGTCTGGCAAGTAAGTAATCCTCTTACATTAAAGCTCAAACTGGTAAACCTCCTAGAAGGCTGGCAGAAGAGATGAGAATATAGCTGTCTAAGAGGAATCTTGCACCGTTGTTGCAAACTATTAGGTGAGACTTTCCTGTGGAATTACGTCATTTTTGACATTTCTTCCATAATGAAAATAATCATCCTAACAAAATCAGGTTGGCGAAATTATGGAGAAATATCTAAATGACGGATTACCTTTCCCAAGAAAACAGTATAGTTTTATGGAAAAGGTATATGTCCATTTAACAAAAGGTTCAATGCAGTTTTAGAAGGAGGGGCGGCATTAGGGGTAGAAAGAAAGTGGCTAAGAGAAACGAAAGAAGGAAGCGGGAGAGGAGTATAGGTGTAAGGAAGAAACTAGTTACTTACCTGTACACTATAGTGCTCCAGTATTGTCTTTCATAGATTCATATGCTTGTATCTTCCCCGTCGTCAAGGTGAGAGTCTCACGGTAATAGAATGACCAAAGCAGTACCATAGAGAAGAAAAACTGCATAGAAAACCCCATAGGGAATGAATTATTTGGTAACCAGACCTCCTTATTGTTTGGTCCAAAACTCAGCCAATCAGCAGCAAGCCCTGACATCACACTCCCCAGCAGAACTCTCCTACCTCAGATTTCCAGCCCCAAGTGAGAGAAATGGATATACCCAGAGGTAAAAGTTTCTACCTGAGAAACGGGGAGGTGGGCGGGCGCATGTGATTTTATGAAAGATAATACTGGAGGACTATAGTGTACAGGTAAGTAACTAGTTTATTCTCCGTTATTGAATCTTTCATAAATTCACATGCTTGTATCAGAGTAGCAAGTAGTACCAAAAAATCTTAGCGTTTCCAGGATAGAACCTAAGAACTCTGGTCCTGCTCCTAAACATTGTGATGTCATAACTATTAGACACAATCCACGATAAATGAATAATCTCTGTAAACTTTGAAAATTAGAACATAATTCATATATAACGTCAGTAAATTAGTGCAGAAATGAAACATTGTTCATCAATTTGTATATTCTTGTACTTATTCATATGTATATTCATGTATATATACACCTATGCCTACTTATATCAATAAATAATTGAATAGAAAAAATACCTTATTGAAAAAGACACCGAAGGACAGCTTGCCCCACTGCTGTGTCCTCTTTCCAAGCAGTATCTAGACAGTAATGTCTAGTAAAGGAGTGGATGCTCTTCCAGGTCGCTGTTCTGCAGATGTCTGGCAGCGACACTCCTGCAAACAGGGCCATTGAAGTTGCCATCTTTCTTGTCGAATGCGCTTGAACTTTGGAGCGCAGTGGTTTCTCAGCCTTTTCATGACATTTGACAATAGCTGATGTAATCCATCTTGAAATGCTTGATGGATAAAGGCAGTCCTTTTCTCTGTCCCTCAAAGGCTATAAATAGCTGTTTTGACTTTCTCAAAGGTTTTGTCCTGTCAATATAGAATTGTAAACATCTTTTGATGTCTAGCGAGTGCAGGGCCCTCTCTGCCTCTGTTGAAGGATTTCCAAAGAAAGTAAGTAATATTACTGGCTCATTGAGATGAAAAATTTGTAGGGACCTTAGGGATGAATTTAGGATTCGTCCTTAGTATCACTTTGTCCTGCCGAAACTGAAGAAAGGGTTCTGCTATTGAGAAAGCTTGTATTTCGCTAACCCTCCTCGCAGATGCGAGGGCCAAAAGCAATGCTGTCTTCCATGATATAAATTGCAGGTCATAAGCTGAGACAATACTGTATTGAGAAGCCAAGGGATCGGAGGGCGTTGGATCGGAGGAAACACCCTGAAGAGCCCTTTGATGAATTCTTTGATCACTCTAGTGTGACCAGAGCGAAGGCTGATTTGGGGCTCTCCTATATCTTGAAATTGCTGCCAGTGCTCTTTTAATGAGGCATGTGAAAGACCTGCTTCCGACAAGTAGAGAAAATATGGCAAGATTTGTTCCAGAGAAACTGCGAAAGGATGTAGCGCCTGAGATGCGCACCATTGACAGAACCTTTTCCATTTTGCCACATATGTTTTATTCGTGGAGACTGCTCGAGATTGAGATAAAATGTCCCTGCAATCCTGAGGAATGTTCAGAGATTGGAACTCATGCTCGTGAGGTTCCATGCTGATAAGCTCAGCGATGTCAAATTTGGGTGGAGAATTTGTCCCCTGTTCATGGAGATCAGGTCCTGAGTTATCGGGAACTGTTAGATCTGGGGGTCTCTAATTGGCAGAGGTAAGTACCTTTGACCAAGTAGGGACCCTTGCTTCTAGTCAGGGTGAAGAATTACACACAGTAGATAACCCCTGCTCACCCTCTAGGTAGCTTGGCACGAGCAGACAGGCTTATCCCTAAGGCAAGGTGTATAATAGTTGCACTTAACACAAACAATGACTCCCCATCCACCACAAACTGAGACCACACAGGTAAGTATATATAAAAAAATATAACTTTATCTAGTTGCAGCAGTGAAAATCAACAGTACACAATTATTACTTCTTTAGGAAAAATGTTGCACTTAATCTTGATGGTTACTCAGCTTATTAGGAAGTTCTTATTTAAATCAGTCTCAAGTCTCTTGTAAATCTGTATTAAAAACGAATAATACTGACTTATTGCGTCATCCGCTCTTTAAAATCGGTAGAACTCTAAAACCCACGACTTAGGTTAAAATTAGCTCATCAAACGATTTACTACAACACTGCCAGCGGTTTCTGAAGTTTAAAACTCAACCCCTCGGGCTGACTAGCCCCAAACAATGCCAGCGCTTCTTAACGATGACTTCGGCGCCTTCGCGCCAAGCAGAGCAGACGTGGTTCCGCCTCGGCCGGTCCCGGCTGCTCTCCGCCCGCTCTCAGCATTTCCAAGGAGCGGCTGGGAGCAAGCACAGGGCTTCGTGCGGGGACTCAGGCCAGGGGCATGGGGCACTCACGGCGCTCCCTCGGCGAGGTCGGGTCAGTCTTCCCCGGCTTTGGCGGTGCACACACGGCTCTCTCGAAGGTCCCGATCTCGTGGACCAATCCGGTCGCGGCACTTCAGGCGAGCCCCTGCAGCCACCCGGGAGTCAGCCAATGACAGCGTGGCTCCCGGGACAAGCCTCAGACGATGTCAAGTCGGCAGCCAATCAGTGCGCGGCCTCGGCGATGACGCGGCGGCGCTGGGCCAATCCCAGCGTGGCGTTACTGGGGGGGCTCGTCTCCTGGGACCAATGGGAGCGAGGCGGCTTCGATCTTCGGCCCCGCAGCTCCGATCAGGACAGCAACCTTCGAGGGGGGTTTCTGGCCCCGGGCAGTGGCGGTGAACAGGCGGCAGATGATTTTTGAGGGCGCAGGTCACGGCAAGACCGCCCTCTCAGCCACACAACCGCTTTAGAGCAGAACTCACGAGGGGAGGCACCACGGTCCTCCGACCCTCGCTGAGTATGTGCCGATGAGCACACCGATCTCTGCTCACGGTCAGCAGTTGATCACCAAGCACGCTCTGGGCAAAAACAGCACGATCTGCACAGCGTCTTGGGGAGTCTTTAGGAACCTTTTAACCCTGGGTTCCAGGAACAGGAGGCCAGCTCTTCTCAGGCCCTTGGAGATTCAAGTTGAAGACACAGCACACAGCAAAGTCTTGTGGGTTCAAGCAGGCAGGGTCACAGCACACAGCAAAGTCCCTTTCTTCTTCTCAGCTTTTAGTTGAACAGCAGAACAGGTCAGCCCTTAGAGCACACAGCAAGGCAATCTTCCTTCAGTTCTCCAGCAGTCCTTCTTCCAGCAGAGGTTCCTCTTGATTGTAGAATCTAGTTTTCTGTAGTCAGGGGTTCTTCTCTTACACCCCTAAAAGTCTTTGAGCAAGTGGGCCCTGAGCCCGGTCTAAACCAGTTCTGGGTGTTGCTGGAGCATTGGGGTTTTCCTGGCTTCCTTCTTTCTTTCAGTATCAGGGACAGAGGTAACAGTAGCCCAGCGGGAGGTGGAGCCAGCATTGTGGTCAGGCAGGCACAGCCCTATTCACTATCAGGTGCTATCTCCTCCCACTTCCCTGGCAGCAGATGCTGCCTTTCATCCACGGGCTGACTCAGACAACCTCCTGGGGGCTCTGCAGCCCCTGTCACCCTCAAACCAGACAGGCAATCCACAAACAGGCCCAGGCACACAGAAAGGTTAGACAAGAGAACAGCCACTTGCTAAAAGTACTATTCTCAAACACAGAATTTAAAAAACAACCTTTACTAAAAGATGTGTTATTAAATTCTGAGTCCAGGGATATCAATCACTTATGTCCCATCTTGTTCCTATGAGAAGATAGGCTGGTATCCATTGGGACCAGCCTCCCCCATGTTATTCTATGGAGCAAGATAACCTTACAGCAGTGAGCACACAAAATGGCTGCTGCTCACTACCAGAGCATGTGACCTGCACTAGTACATGCTCTACCTTGCCCATACACCGCACCCTGCCCAGGGGGGTACCTTGAGCCTTCCATAGGGGTGACTGAGGCACAGACAGGGAAGGGTTAGGCCCAGCCAGTGGGGACACTGGCCAGGCGGACATGGCAGTCCACTGACTGCACACAGGCACTGCGCTGGCAGGCCTGAGACACCATTTTAGGGCTACTCATGTGGGTGGCACAATCTGCGCTGCAGGCCCACTAGTAGCATCTGTCATCACCAGCCCTGGCACACACAGTGCACGTTACTAGGGACTTCATGGTGATACAAATATGCCAATCAGGTATACCCAATCAAAATGACAATTTACATGGGGAGCACTTACACTCTGGCACTGATCAGCAGTGGCAGAGTGTCCAAAGCATCTAAACCAGCAAAAGTGAAATCCAGCACAGCATCAAAAATACAGGAGGCAGAGGCAAAAAGATGGGGGAAAACCACGCCAAGGGTGTCAGGTCTAACAGGAACTGTATCCTGTTGGACGCTGAAAGTTGGAGGAGCTCCAAAACCATGCTTGTCTTGGCCTAGCTGGAACTATCAGAATCACGCGACATGGCTCTGACCTCATTTCGCGGAGTACTTTTGAAATCAATGGGAATGGAGGAAACGCGTAGGCAAACATTCCCGTCCATCTCAGATGCAGCGCATTTCCCAACGATTCCGTTTGTGGATATCTGCTTGCGAACTGTTCGCACTTTGAGTTGTTCTGGGTTGTGAACAAATCTAATGTGGCGTGCCCCACCGCTGAAACACTCTTTGCAGTTGAGCATGATCTATTTCCCACTCGTGGGACACACTGGTTGTTCGGCTCAGGACATCTGCCCTGGTGTTGTGTATTCCTTGGATGTGTTGTACCTGAATAGAGATGTTTTGACGTACTAGCCATCTCCAAATTCTTTGAGCCTGTGACAAGAGTGGTTTCGATCTTGTTCCTCCCTGTTTCAAGAGGTAGAACATTGTCGTTGTACTGTCCATTTTTATCAGCACCGTAGAGCCGCATATCCTGGGTAGAAAGGCCTTTAAACCCAAGAATACCGCTTTCAGTTCCAGCATGTGGATGTGTAATTGTGCTTCCTGATCAGACCAGTGACCCTGGATTTCTAACTCCTGAAGATGCGCCCCCCCAACCTTGCAGCAAAGCGTCTGATGTCATTACATAACTGTGACGTTGGGGTTCGAAAGCCAGGTCTTGTACTAGGTTCTCTCGTACCTTCCACCATGACAAAGCCTTCCTCATTTGAGGAGATATGGTGATCCGGTCCTCGAATGTCCCCTGCGATTGAATCCACTGTTTGTCGAGGATTTCCTGTAAAGGCCTCATCTGAAGACGGCAGTTTGGACCAGTGGGATACAGGAAGACATCATTCCCAACAAGCATTTGTATATTCTCACTGAAGTGTACGTTTTTGACTGTAGGGATGAGGCCAGACCTTAGATTTTTCTAATCCGCTCCTCCGACGGATATGCTTTTGCATCCTTTGTGCAGAGCTAGGCCCCTAGAAATTGAAGCGATTGAGAAGGCACTATTGATGACTTTTCTAGATTGAGTCGCAGACCCAGTCGTTGAAAGAGATCCATGCAGCATTTTAAGGAGATCTGGACTTCTCTGTGAGATGGACCTTTTATAAGCCAGTTGTCCAGATAGGGGAAATGTGATGCCCCTGCAATCTTAGGTGAGCTGCGACAGGAGCCATGCCTTTTGTAAAGACCCTTGGGGCCGATTTTAGGCCAAAGGGCAGCACCTTGAACTGAATCCCTCCACTACAAAATGCAGATACTTCCTGTGTTTCAGATGGATCAGTATATGGAAATATGCGTCCATAAGATCTAGCGATGCCATGAAATCTTTTCTTCGTAGGAGCAAAAGAATCTCCTGCAGTGAAAGTATACGGAAGGGAATTTTCTTTATGTACTGGTTCAGATCCCTTAGGTCCAATACCTGTCTCCATTTTGACGTTTGTTTCTTCTTTATCAGAAAGAAATGTGAGTAAAATCCTTTTCCTTTCTTCTGAAAAAGAACTTCCTCTATAGCCCCCTTCTGTATAAGCGAAATAACTTCCACTTTTAGTGCTGAGCGATGTTGCTGTTGTTTGAAAACAGGGGGTTGATTTGGTGGTATTTGAACAAACTCTAGGGTATGGCCTCTGTGTATTACATCCAATACCCATTTGTCTGATGTTATTGACATCCAATGCTTCAAGAAGAGAGACAGATAATGGTCGTTGTCGGGTATCAACCAGGTGGAGGGTGCCTTGGTTAAGTCATTGTCGCCTATTAGATTGCTGTGCTTTTCCTCTAGCCGTGGTCTTACCTCTGGACTGCTGGTGAAAAGAGGTATTTGAGGATCGATATTGTTGATTAGAAGAATATTGCCGGTAACCTTGTTGGTTGTAAGGCTGGTATCTGTTAGACTGGTATGAGGACCTTTGACCAAATTGCCCTCTAGCTCCTCTTCTCCGAAAGGATTGAAATTTTCCTTGCTGAAGGGACCCCAGCGCCCGCGCCATGTCCTTGTCTGCCTTAATGCCCTGGAGTGCATCATCTATGTGTTTTCCAAAAAGATTTTCACCATCTAAGGGCATGTCAACTATCTTGGCCTGTACTTCGGGCCTAAAGGAGGTAGCTTTTAGCCAGCCCTGTCTTCTAAGCGCCACCGCTCCTGCCATTTGCCGAAAAGCCATCGATGATATATCGATGGATTCCGCAGCCGCTTTTGCTCCATCCTGTAGAATAGCTGCTGCTTCTTTTTTCTTTTCGTCTGGCAGGTGAGCCAATAGTGGTGCTATATCTGACCACATCTGCCTGTTATAAAGGCTGAGGAGGGCCATGGCGTTTGCCGCCTTGATAGTAGATGCTGCCATTATTGCAAACCTCTTTCCCGCTCCATCCATTCTTCTTCCTTCTTTCTCCGGCGGGGCCATAGATGTGGAGAAAGGATTTTTAGAGTTTCTCTGCGCTGCCTGCATCACCACCGATTCTGGTCGTGGGTGTCCTATTAAACACGCAGGAGAAGTTTCTGGCGCTCGATATTTCTTCACAATCCTTGGGACCGACACTGCCACTGCCACTGAAGCTGGTGTCTTCAGAATTTTGAGACCCTCATCCCATATGTGCTGTATGATTGGGATAAATCTGGTTGACTTTCTTGAGTCCTCTTTAAAATCATATAAGAAACATTCAGTTTCTTGAAACGGCATGTGTAAGTCAAATCTTTTAGCAGCCTTTTCTATAATATCATGAAATCCTCCGATGTCTTGAGGAGGCGAATTCGCTGGGGAAGGTGATGGTGAAGGAGTTGTTGGCAAAACATACTCATCCCATTCTGCTCCTACCGGGGTATCATGGAGAAGTTCACCTTCCTCCGGTTGATCATCTCCGTTGCTCTCAGCCAAGTCATCTCTAATTGTGACTATTGGCGGGGAACGCATTTTGTGCACTGCAGGTGTAGACTGTGCCGCCAATGCTTGAGTCTGAGCCACTGTAGCAGTTGTAGTAGGGGCATTAGCCTCAGGGAAGCGACGGTAGTAATCATTAATCATATGACGCAAATCCGTTACTAGTGATATAGGCATTGATATAGATTCTTCTCTTCCTTCAGCTTGTTGTTCCTCCTCCTCCTCGTAGTCACAAGGTTCTTGGAATGATTCATACCTAAAAGACTTGCTCTGAGTAGCATCTTTAAAGGAGTAAACCTCCTCCTCATCCGTGTCCTGGCTCTTGATCTGCAGCTGGGAGGGACTATACGCAACCCCTGAAGACTCTTCATCGTCCGATTCCTGCATTTCTAGTAAGTTTGATGGAAGTAGAGAAGATATCTTTGTCCATGCAGTGAACTCTGAAGACTTCCTTACCGTCGATGGTCCCATCGACGAGTGAAAAGATCTGATAGATATCACTGTCTTTGATTTCGGAGATTTAAAAGCCTTCGTCGACGGAGCCGCCGTCGACGATGCTCCCGTCATTGATATGAGTATGGTCGTCGAGCAGGTCGTCGACGGGAATGCCATCGACGGTGTTGACAGTGAGGTCGTCGGCGATTGTCTCGTCGACGGAGTGGTAGCCAGTCCTGTTGACGGAGTCGGCGGCGGCGGCGGCGTAGACTTTGTACCTGTCATCGACTCTGCGGCCGTCGTCGAAATCGTCGTCGCTGACGATGTTGCCGTTGACGGTGTTGTCGACGTCTTCACAGAAGGCACTGTTGGACACATCACAGATCTGGTCGGTGGAGCTGAAGACACTCCCTTATGACCTGATGATTTTTTCAGAGGAGTTTGGGGGAGAGAAGAGGTCTCTTTTCTCTTGGTTTTCAGCTTTTTAGCATCCACAGATTCTTCTGAAGTGGAAGATTTGCTCTTTTTGGTAGGTTGGCTGGCGGATTCCTCCTCTGATTCAGTATCTGAGGTGGCCTTCTTCTTCTGAAGCGATACAAAAGGGGATGATGGACGGAGCGTTTGAGCAAATCAAACACTCACCCCAGTCAACTGATCTGGGTTTAATCCATCACCATTCTTTAGTTCACTCAGCCACCCCAGTTCAGACATGGCTATATGCAAATCAGTCTGACCCTGAGTCTCATGGGAACAGTCCAGCCCGAACTGCCAAGCCATGTCTTCCCTGGACCGGAAACAAGCATCCTGGGACCGGTTTCGGATTCATAATCCTCATCAGCCAGGCTATCTTGAATCCAGTGGCCAAGTGAACAAGGGACTCACGTCTGAGCATACCCACCCCCTTTTGTACTTCTTCTTATGAAGCCACAACAAAAGACGTGCCTCTCGATCCCTCAATGTTTTCGCAGAAAAAGTCCTGCAGTGTTTGCAGTCTTTTGCTGCATGTTTAGGGTCAAGGCAATATGAGCTGTCCTTATGTGGATCTTCTGAAAAGAGCCTAGCTTTTCCACAGGATCTTCAAGGCCTGAATAGCCTCTTTTTAGAGCTTTCAGCCATTATAAGGTATAAGATGAATCACAATACCTTAATCCAGAATAGAATTCAGCAGTTGGACAGGTCAAAAGTTCACACAGGAACAAAACTGAGCAGAGTTCAGGGAGACTTCATTCTCACACGAAGGCGGTTGGAAATCTGAGGTAGAAGAGTTCTGCTGGGGAGTGTGATGTCAGGGCTTGCTGCTGATTGGCTGAGTTTTGGACCAAACAATAAGGAGGTCTGTTTACCAAATAATTAATTTCCTATGGGGTTTTCTATGCAGTTTTTCTTCTCTATGGTACTGCTTTTGTCAGTCTGTTACCCTGAGACTCCCACCATGACGACGGGGAAGATGCAAGCATGTGAATATATGAAAGATTCAATACTGGAGAACATGAGATTGAGGGGCTGGGATAAGTCTCGTCCCCATTAAAGAGACAAAGAAAAATAGGAAGCACAAAGAAACAAATGTTTCTCCAGGTTGGTTTCATCAACCTAGTGAAAAACCTTCAAAAAGAAAAAATTGTCAATAATGGTTCCATGAAATAAATGTATCAAAACTATTTTTTTCATTTGTGCTGTTTTTCTCTAGAACACATACAACCTTCCCTCAAGGGGTCCTTAATGCACTACCTGATATACGGACCCACTTGGATAAATGTTTTATTGAAAAGTTTGTGGGACACGCGTCTGCTGGAAGATATGGTAAATTATACTTTGTTTTGGAATATATAATGTAATGCACAGGACTTCAGTGGAGGGTTGTGAGTACTGAAGTGCTATAATCACATGGGAAACACACATAATCCTCAATGAAAAATTACATGCATATGTTAAATGGTGGCCTTAAGCCTATAAAAAGTTACAAAGCACAACAATGGTTACATTGCATGACAGACAGCAAGTTACATTTGCATTTAGCGTTAGATTTTGATCAGTTAATTTGTAGAAGAGAAAATAATAGCCAGAAAAGAGGTCTACAATGTATACTAAATAAGTTTTGGCGAACTTAGGTTTTGCTTTCGTAAACGACGCGCACAGAGAGGCACATATAAAAGGGAAGCATCGTAAGAGGGACAAATACATGCATACATGCAGCTAGAGCCACAAATCGATACAAATGTATAAAATATATACAATGGTTATAGACACTAACATAAAGCTACATAATGTAGATAAAGAAACCCATGCACACAGACTGTAGACGTACAGGCACATATACACACATAGACTAAATATATGCAAAGAATGAGCCACAAACTACCGGCACAGAGGCGTACATAGTGTAATGTAGTTAGTTTTTTTTAGAGCATCACAACCCTAAACATGTGGTGTGGCCTAGAAATGATGAGATGCCACACATAGGTTAAGTTGCTCTCTCGTCCTCTGGGGGAACGTCCCTAAGACATTACATTCCTCCGTCATTTTGAAATAACCACAAACATAACAGTTACACATTATCAACACAACAGTCACAACTGCTTAATGTCACAGGTAATGAAAGCCACCACACAGTGACTTCTGTACTGCAACAATTTCCCAGGAAACGTTTACCAGGACCAGGGCTCTTCTCAGGACAGACACCGACACAACATGGTCTTTCAAGCGAGATGAGGAGGCTGGATTACTCCTCAGGCGATACCGGGTGCGATTATCAGGCCTTCTGGGCGCAGCTGGAGACACAGAACTCTCCCGCTCAGCAGCACAGTTATCTGGGTTGTTCGTCTCCATTTCCTCTCCCATTGTCTCTAGAGAGTCACTAGACAGCACATCAGCCACGGACATTCACATCCAGCTCAGGATTTGCAGGGCAAGGTGTGTAGTATCATTTGAAGTATGAAATGTTCATAGACACTTCCTCTGCGCCTCGTTTGGCAGTCACTTTTGTGCCATGAACGTAAGTAAATCTCCACAGAGAATGTTCAGAATGCAACTTGAACTTACAGCTGGGAAACTGGTCCTTCACTAAAACCAAATCGCACACTTGAAGAGCCTGCTTGGCTCAGCGATGTTGACTGGTCTGAGCATTGACATTTTGACATTTGGCCAGGACACGTTGATTATCACCCGGACTAGGAAGCCACTCCGGATGATGGGGAATAGAATCCTGCACTACTTGACCCATAATAAGATGTCCAGGGGCTTGCCCAGTGGTGGAACGAGGCGTCTGGTGATATTCACAGAGAAAGGAATATATGGCTAACTCATAGGGCTGTTGATTGGCATGTGCAATTCTGATGACTTTGTTTAAAGTTCTCATGAAAAGTTTCACCTCTCTGTTTGCCTGCGACCAGGAAGGGGTGACTCTCCAGTGGACAATGTGCAGAGACTTGAAGTACTCGGTCACCTCTTGACCATGAAGCAGCATACCATTGTTAGTTTGCACTTCTCGTATAATCTGTGTGTGGCCATGGTCTTCTCCAACTTTGGCAATACTTCATGAGCACCTTGTGACGCAATCATTTCTAGTTTGGGGTATTTAGAATAATCATCAATGATCACCGTAGCATACCGTCCCATTCGGTATACTTCTGAAATCCAAGCTGCAAATACTCATACTGTTGGGTTCGCTTTCCGTTATGACTGGGGCACTCTTTTGAACTTACACGCCAGCCGTGAGGGAAACGGCTCCAAAGCAGCTCTCCTCCCTCCTGACTCCCGCCGTGAGAGGAACGGCTACAGCATCTACCGCTAATCACCCGGGGCCACACGCAGCTGGGGAACTTCATCACCCAGCTGCCCCGGGGCTCCAACGCGACAGGACTCACGTCACTAACCCGCGCCAGGAAGCGCCTTACCTTCAGGGAGCGCCAAAGCGCAAGGTGGGGCACTCTTTTGAACTTACACGCCAGCCGTGAGGGAAACGGCTCCAAAGCAGCTCTCCTCCCTCCTGACACCCGCCGTGAGCGGAACGGCTACAGCATCTACTGCTAATCACCCGGTGCCACACGCAGCTGGGGAACTTCATCACCCAGCTGCCCCGGGGCTCCAACGCGACAGGAATCACATCACTAACGCGCACCAGGAGGTGCCTTATCTTCAAGGAACGCCTCTTGCCCCGCGAGTTGTGGGCCGGAGAAGCCCGGGACAAGGGCGGGGCCATCTGGGGCCATCCGGGGCCAGAAGAGGCCGGTTGGGCCACCCCACTGTGCTGGAAGGAACGGGCATGGGTAAGCGCAAACTACATATGTGGCAGGAACAGGGGGGAGTGCAAGCTAAGGTCCCCAGGAAAGCATCGACCATCATATCCTATTTAACATCAGCAGTGGGGGCATTGACATCTGAAATTGCCTCAGCAGAAAAGGAACTCGGGCTGGACCAAACTCCCGGGTTTGCCCATCGCTATATCCATCCCGGTGAACCAAGTTCCTCTGGAACCACGGTAGTTATTATAGATCGCGAGGGTCGACAGATGACTGCCAGTACAGGAGATAAGGTTGCTGAAGAAGTTTGCCAAGCAGGGACTGGTTCTAGTAGCTCTAGGAACTCCCTGCCTCAATTAGTAATTGATAAGGGACAATCAAAGCCCCAGAGACAAACACAAAAAAAGGGGGGGAAAGGGTGGGCCTAAACATAAATTAAACTTGATTAAATCTAATCAGCCTGCAGCCCAATGTGACATTAGTATCCTAGAGTCTACCATACGGGCTATGCTGGAGAACTTTTTTTCCACACGGTTGGAGTTTATCCTGACAAGTGTAGCCAAAGACATCATAGACACTTTGAACACTTGTGTTTCAAATCTGGTCAAAAAATGTGAACGGATTCACTGGGCTATCCATGGGCAGGAAAGTGTAAAAGGTTTCAGTTCTCTTCATGGTTCTACCCCTGGTACCACTAATCTCAATCCTGGGTTTTCAGGTACTCAAGTGCCAATGGAAGGGGCGGATGGGCATAAGGCAGTAGTTAATCAGAATCAGTCTCTAGGAGAGAATGGGGGGTCTAGTGCTCCAGACCTGGAAGTGGGGGGGGGGGCGATCTTGTATCCCCAGAAAGAACAATGGTCAAAAAAGGGCACTTCTAACTCCGAGTCATGAGGCTCATATTGAGCAACAACGTAAGAGCCAATCTGCAAATCAAACTCGCATTAACCTTCCCCCAGAAGCTGCCCCTTTGTTGGTGATTCTGGTGGGGATCCCCGCTTTGCAAGAGGGTGAGTGTGAGACTACTGATACCCTGCTTGAAATTACAAAGAATTGGTGCAATCAGAACAGCACGGGAGGATCAGAAATTTCAAGCAATATTACAATGGCAAGAAGGGTGGGATGGCTGGGGAGTACACGGAAGATAATTTAAGGCGACTGCGTTGTGGTCAATTTTAACAACTCATGTCACCCGCCGCGTCTATTGTGGGACGCCTCTGAAAAGAAGTTAGAGGAGGGGATTATATGGTCACTACCATTAGGTTATTTTTATCCGCCAATGAATAGGGGCAGTGTCCCTCCTAAGCTAGTTTGTGGGCGGGGAAACAGTCCTGAAACATATATTCCCTGTCCTTATAATAATGCGAGAGGGGAATGGCGATCTGTTGTAAACAATAAGTATTACGCCAATCAATCTAAATCCCGGACTACTCAGGTTTCTAGGAGACCTGACCCTGTAGTCTTAACTAATAGATTTTCTCCTCTATCTCAGATTAATGATATAGAATGACTAAGCCCAAAGGGTGAATTGACCTGCCCCCTCCCAGGAGTATGTGATCTTATGACTAGTGAGATAAATACATTTAGAGTAATGTCATGGAATATCGCGGGCCTACGGTCGAAAAGGGGCGACGAAAATTGGCTTACATCTTTAGTCCCTTTTGAGGTTGTCGCCTTCCAGGAGACATAGGATAACGTTGGAGATTTTTGGGTTGATGGCTTTAAGACCTTTTCACTACCAGTCTGCCCGACACCGGCAGGGAGAGCTAAAGGGGGGCTTATGCTCCTTGTCTCAGTAAGACTAAAGGGTTTAGTGAACTTAATAGACTCTTCCTCCCCAAATTTACTCATAGTGGAATTTACTGCTCCGAGTAATAGTAAAATTTTAATAATAAATTTCTATAATGCGGAAGAGGGAGAGCACTCAAATGAACATCTCTCATACTTGACGCAGTTTTTAGAAAACTACAAGTCTCAGCAAACCACTTTTGTGTATTTTATTCTTTTGGGGGATTTTAATATTCATCTATGTAAATCCAACTGTCTTATAAAGGTACCCCAAGGCCCTGCTCATGCCACATTACCCCATTTTGAACACACACTGAAGGGGGAGGCGTTGGAATCACTTTTGGCTTCCAGAGATTTATATGAACCAAGTTTTTTTGATGTTAGGGAGAGGGTTATTACATTTAAGGGTCGTGAAAATGATTCGATTATTGATTACATATTTTTATCTCCTGGTTTATTAAAACATGTGTTTTTTTACAATGCTGTATATTCTCAGTTTAGTGACCATAATCCAGTGATATTAAAACTGGATCATGGTTTTGAACTCCTAGCCAGTGGGCATAATGCTAAAGGTCCAACCAATGTCAAAGCGATAGCTCGCGGACGGAGGCTGAACTGGACTAAAATAGTTCCAGCACATCTCCTCGACACTTTAAACACAAAGGTTAAGGAGGAAATGCTAAAATGTTCTGATCTCTCCACACAAGATGAGGTAACCATTTCAGACTTTGAAACTATTTGTAAACAGGTTGCCTTGGAATTAACCGTCCCCTTTAGACCCAAACCTAACAAACTGAAACGATGGTTTGATTCAAGATGTTCAATGGCACACCAAAGACTGCTTAAATCTTTGAAGACAAAACCAAGAAATAAAGAGCTGATAATTGAAACTTGGAAAGAATATAAAAATATTTTAGTAATTCACAAAAATGAAATTAAAACCAGGGCGTGGGAGAGCCCGATGGATAAGGAAGTCTTGAAAGACAGTGCTAAATTTTGGGCTATTGTAAATAGCCCATTATTTACAGGGGAAGAGAATGGCTCCCTGGAAGCGAATATTTCGGAGCAGGAATGGCTGTCCCATTTTGAAAATATTTATGCCAGTAAAGAGGTCTTTCCGCCATTTGTGGTGGATATCAGTACTACTGAGGAGGCAAGTTTAGTGTTTAGCTTTAAGGATGTGGAGCAAGCTATAATTGAAACATCTAGTAATAAGGCACCAGGGCCAGATGGCGTCCCTGCCGATCTCTACAAAAGTAACCCTAAATTGTGGGCCAATATTCTGGCAAACGTTTTTAATGCTTCTGTTACTGTAGGATTTCTTGAATCATGGGCCCATTCAGTCATTATTCCAGTATTTAAAAAGGGCCAAGGAGGGGATCCACGCTGTTATAGGCCCATTTCTTTATTGATTCATCTGTTAAGATTTTGGGTAAAGTTATTTTATCTAAATTAACGGCATGGGTGACAAACAATAAAATTCTGACGGAGTGCCAATATGGGTTCCGTACTGGTAGGAGTACAGAAGATCAGTGCCTAAATTTATATCTGCTAACTCAGAAATATACAAAAGCTACCAATGGGTCAATCTACCTTGGTTTTATGGACCTCTCCACAGCTTTCGATCTAGTCAATAGATCAAAGCTGTGGAGGCTTTTATTGCATTTGGGTTTTGACCCTTGTTTAGTCCATTTTTTGGCAGACCTACATAGGGACCTAAGGGCGTCTGTAAGGATGACCCTGGAGGGAGCTTGTACTCGATCTTTTAAATCAGGTAGGGGGGTCAGACATGGCTGCATTATGGCCCCTCTCCTATTCACTTTATATGTGAACGCTTTGGATAAACATCTGGAGACAGCTACCCCGGACGTTCTGCGTATAGGAGACAGTTCCATCCCGGTTCTCCTATACGCGGACGATGCGGTATTGATTGCCCGCACCCCGTTGGGCCTACAAAGGTTATTGACTGCATTTGGGGAATTCATGGATTCTCTGGATCTGGTTGTAAATAGTGTTAAATCACACACAATGGCTATGGGGGTAGGTAGAAACAAGTTAAGATCTTTCTACTGTAAGGAGGTAGAAGTTAAAAGGGTGAAGGCTTTCACCTACTTGGGAGTCTTGTTCGATGAACGATGCTCCTGGAACCCCCAGCTCTTAGTAAAAAAAAGCCACGTTAACCAGAGCAACGTTTGCAGTCCAAAGCTTCGCACAGCGATTAGGGGGAGGCCTGTTGAAGCTGTACTTTCAATTTATAAGGCAAAATGTTTGGCTGCGGCACTGTATGGTTCAGCTATCTGGGGGTATAAACAGGGAGAAGATCTTCAAAGGGTTGAAAACAAATTTTTCTGTACCCTGTTGGCAATCCCTCAGTCCTCACCTACGTTTGCTACCCACCAGGAACTAGGGACGGGGTTTGTGTCAGATCAGATAAGTGTGGCCCCCCTCATTTGCTGGCTGAAAGTCTGGCTTAATCCAGACTTACTCCTAAACCAGCAGATTTTAAAAGATTGTCTTATGCTGGAAAAAGTAAAAGAGATACAGTGGCTATTTAATGTAAAAAAAGAGTTGCAGAAACTTGGGAGATTAGAGCTATTTGAAAACCCTGATGTTATTGTTAAGGGGGATATCGCATGGGTAAAGAAACACTATCGGGAGTTAAAATGTATGGAAAGGGAGCATATGGAATTAAATAAACCCCTGGTGAGGGCCCATTTTTTGCTAGTTACGACACCTCAGATCGAGCCATATTTGCAGCTAGTTACAAGTCCTTTTTACCGCAGGTTGTTAACAAAATTTCATTTTAATTTAATACATTTTTTATTGGGCACGTATGAAGGATGGAGTAACCCTGCAGATATGGCCCTTTGTAATTGAGATCATAGCTCTATTCAAGACACAATGCATTTTACCCTTTTCTGTGGTCATTTCTATGAAATTAGATTGGAATTTATTTTACTACTGTTTAGGGGAACAGGTTTGGCCCAGGCTAAGCCTGCTTTGCTTTATTTACAATTATTGGAAACCCCTTGGATTATTTTCAATATTGCTAGTTACTTTGTAGCAGCCGTACATATTAAGAATCAAAGATGTTGAAAAAATGTAGTCCGCTGACCATTGGTGTCCCTTCTAATCCTCCTCCCCACAAGCTTTATGCAATATAATTGTTTTTATTCTGTATTGTACTATAATCCCTCTTTTAATTTTGAATTTTAAAATTAAAAGCCCTATTTTATGGTATGTAACGGTTTTAACGATATTAATTTGAATTGTAATGTATGAATTGTGTGATTGCTATGTACCTTTTATGATTTTAATTAATCGATTAAAGTGGTTTTGACTTGACTTGACTTGATTTGACTTGACTGGGGTTGGAGCTGGGGTTCTGCTGGTGACTTGAAACTGTGGACAGGATCTCACCAGGGTTTCTACCTTCTCATCCATCAGAGGAAACCACACCTTCATGCACAACCAGTTCTTTGTTTTGACCATTCCCTGATGGCCAACATGAGCGAGTCCAAGGAAGACATGCTTGGCACACCACTGGAGTCAAGCTATCCTGGTTGAAGACGGCTGATAGCCAGAAACCGGTCCTAGGATGCTTGATTCTGGTCCAAGGAAGACATGGCTTGGCAGTTCGGGCTGGACTGTTCCCATGAGGCACAGGGTCAAGGCTGATTTGCATATGGCCATGTCTGAATTGGGGTGGTGTGGTGAGCAAAAAAACGATGGTTTTAGGGCCAGCTCTCTGTACTGGGGTGAATGTATGACATTGTTCTGCATTCTGTCCATCAACTGTTGTTTTTGCAACATGAGCGAGTAGCACTACTTGATCAGAGAGGCTAGTGGGGATGACTACCCTGTGCCCTCGCAGGAGACACCCATCAGGGTAAGTAACAAGCTTGTGCTGAGCATTGTGGAAACTCTGCAGTATGCATGGAGACTCAGACATTCGCTGGTCCCACCTTTATTTGAAGCGATGCCACTGAATGCCTCGGACCGCTGCCAGTGCTTGCTGCAAACATTCATCATGGTTGGTGGCCTTTCAAATCTGGTCTATTGAGATCGGTAGGGACTGAGACTGGTCAGATATGTACCATACATATTCCTCAGTCTCAGTGGCTTCTTCTTTTTCTCCAAGGGTGGCAGCTAGGTGATGCCTAGATAGATAGTCCACAGGGTTCTTGGTGCCTGGACGATATGCCACCTGGCAATTGTACTCTTGGAGTTGAAGCATCCATTTTTCATTGCGCGGTGGGGGTTTTGAGGCAGTTTCTCAGATCAGTGGAATGAGAGGTTTGTGATCTGTGGGGACCACAAACAGCTGGCCATACACATACAAATGGAAATGTCTACACCCTCAATGTATATCGACTGCTTCCTTCTCAATCTGTGAGTGCCGTTGCTCCCTATCCGTGAGGGACCGCCTCACAAGAGCTACTGTGGCCCATTGCCTACTCTCTTGTCATTGTATTAGGACAGCTCCTAGTCCCATGGGACTGGCATCCACCCCAATGGTGATTTCCTTTTGCGGATCAAAATACATCAGACACCCCGTTGGGGTATCTGTGCGCTGTATAAGATACACTAAATAAATCAAATAAATAAATAAAAAAATAAATAAATAAATAAATAAATAAATCAGCGTGGTGTCAGCCGAACGAGCTGCATTGTGCATGGTGTCAGCTGAAAAGCTTGCTCCTCTTCTTCTCCCCAATGCCATATGTGTATGACTTGGTGAGCTCTTGCAGGGGTTGTGTCAGGGTGGTGAAATCCAGGATAAGCCTGTCACAAAACCTTGATCATGCCCAGAAAACTGCGGACTTCAGATATGCTGGCAGGAGGGACTGCTTCCTTGATGTCCTTGACCTTTTCAGGGTCTGGGGCAACACCTTCAGATGAAAAGGTGTATCCGAAGAAACGTAAGCGTTGCTTCAAGAACTCGTGTTTTCCTTGATGAAGGGCGAGTCCTGAGTCCTTGATCCTCTGGAGGACACTCCTTAGTCGATCATTGTGTACTGGCATGGATCTAGCATATACCAAGATGCAATCGCTGACATTTATTATTCTAGGGAGAACAATCAGTAGCTCTTGTATCATGTTTTGAAACACTTTGGCAGCACTGGAGATGCTGAAGTTTAATCAGCGATAATGTTGCAGACCCACATGAGGGTTGACAAAGTTGTGATGTACCTTGATCTTTCTGCTACCTTGAGCTGTTGGTAACCAGATCAAAGGTCGACTTTAGAAAACCAGCATGCATTACTCAGCTCTTCTAATAGGTCGTCAACGGTGGGGGTGAGATGCCTTTCGCTTTTGATTGCTACATTTGGCAGCCTTATGTCGACGCATATGCGCATGTCACCAGGTTGCTTTGGTTTTCTAGTCACAACAATAGGAGACACCCACGGGGTGGGCGCCAACTCTTCTTTTATGATTCCAGCTGCTTCCAGCTTCTCTAGCTCCCTTTCAACTTGGGGACTCAGATGGAATACTATCCTCCGGGATCACAGGATAACAGGCTGTACTGAGCGGTCAATATGAAGCTTAATTTCTCTTTGAGACACCCTATGCCTTCAAACACTTCAGGAAAGTCTTCTAAGATGTGTAACACTCCTTCTTTGTGCACTCGTAAGACAAAATTGACAGATCCCAGTGTCTTCGCCGTACGGATCCCCAGCAACAGGCCGTGGCCTTCTTCTGTGACGTACACAAGAGAGTCGAGAGACTCTGCTTCATGTGTAATGGGTGTGTGGAATTTCCTTCTGATGACAAGGGGTTTGCTCTGTCCATATGTGAAGACTTTAATCACTGTTTTGCTGAGATGCAGCAGGGGTTGTAGCATCTAGCTTCGGCAGATAGCAGGTTGATTGATGCATCTGTGTCTACAGTGGCTAGCACGGGATGAGCTCCCACTTGTATCTGGCATTGGGGGAGATGGCGCTGAGTTTACTTCGCTGTTCCTAAGGTGAACACAGAGTAAACAATGTGTTCAGACTCTTCATTGCCATACATGTGCTGCCTGGTTCTTGCACTTCCATCACTGTGTTGACAGCACCTCGAGGCATCAGCTTTTTGCTTGAGCGACATACTTTTGCAAAATAATTGTGTTTTCCACAAGTTGCACACTTTTTTCCTCTCGTGGGGCAGTTATTTGGGCCGTGTATGGGGTCACCGCAATACCCACATTACCCGCAATTCCCACAGGGTTTAGATGCAGAACTTCCAGTTTTGAGTCTTCTGGGTGACGGTGTAGACATGACGGCATTGACTGGGTCTAACTTTACAGTCTTTTGGAGCTCAGCTTCCATGTGAGAAGCACAAGCTTTGGACAGTTCTTTGGTCCTGCCCATCATCAAAATGTCTTCAAGGAATGTTCTGGATTCTTCTAGGATGGGCTCTCTTAATTTTTTGTTGATATACAGACCTCGAATTCTGTCACCCTGATTGGCGAGCCCGCACATGCTTGCAAGTTCCTTCAGCCTGGTGTAGAACATGTCAGTGGAATATTCAGCTTGTTGTCTGGCTTGACAGAAAATTAATTGCTCATAGTCCTGTTTAGCTATGGATTTAAAGTACACACTCACTGCTCTCATGAGGGTCCTGTGCAACTTTGGAGTTGATTCGGGAACGTCTTAGAGATTCGGTGAAGGGTCTTGTCTCCGAGGTGTAGTATCATGGCTAATTTACTAGCATCATCAACTTCGGTTGCCTCAAAATATAATTCCACTCTCTCTATCCAGTCTTTCCATCTGGAGGCTTGCGCCAATGGGGCACCTTCAATGATGAAGGGCTTGATGGTAGGGATGTTGGACACGGTAGCGCACTTTGTGCTGTGCTGTATTGCTCGTTGGTAACGCTGGTGACATGCTGGTGGCTTCTCTCTGCCCTACTGGGTTTTCATCTGAGATAGACCTGGTCAGTGCAGTTACTATTCACTTTTTTAGCTTTTGTTTTAGATCTCTGTTTACAGGCATCTTTTCACCCTAAGCCTGTGAGGCAGGCATTTGTAGAGCAGCTCCACTTTTTATACACCATACGCCAGACAGGAGGCAGCTGGCAGATGTGAGGGCTTCCCAGGGAAACATGCACTCAGTTTTTGCCCCCACTGCGTTTCTAGTAGTAAGATTAGTGAGAGCTGGAGCAGCAGCAGTCTTCCATAGTGCCCTACCAAGTTCAGCCCCTTGACTGCCAATGACAGTCCATCGGTCCAGTTGCACCATCCACGCAGAAGAGACCTCTTCCGCGCACTAGCCCCTGACAGGTCATTGATTATGCAGCATTGTCTGTATAGCAGGGGCGTAGGGGCAGCTGGCATGTGCCGGCAGGCTCTTCTAGTGGTGCAAGTCCTTCAGTGGCGTGCCCCATGTGGCATGAGCACTGCGTTCCTTGCCGGATATGCAGCCACCAACCACGGGCACACTAACACCAGGCGATGCTGACGGAGAGCGCAGCCAACCTCGCCGCCAATTTGTAATGACATGGGGTTTTTGTGAGAGTGTCACGACTCTAGACATGTGATGTGGCCTAGAAATAATAGGACGCCATACATAGCTTAGGTTGCTCTCTCGTCCTCTAGGGGGTCCGCCCTAAAGACCACACCCACGAGTACAGAGTTTTATTTTGTTAGCCCATGTGACTCAGGGTATAACCACCCCGTCCTGCGAGCAGGGGACATACAACACCCACCCCTGCGAGGCAACACACAGTAAACATTTCCATGCACTGGTCACATCACTGGTGCAACATTACACATAGATGAATGAAGTGTGTGCATGGATCATCAGTGAATAAAGGTCCATAGATTGAGTTAAAATAGACTCTACAGAGATCAGGTGGTCTGTTTTTGATTGTAGGCCCAAAAGTATTTCTCAATGGCCAGAACAGGTCTGCAAACGAATATCTGTAAAATATTTTACCACAACAGGAAAAGATAACAGCCAGGGTACAGAAATAAATGACTCCTCTGTGAGAAAAAACAAAAACTTATGGAAACTCAAGAACACGTGCTCTACTGCTGCATTAAAATGTACACAGAAATGTTAACAAACGCCTCACCCCCTTTCATCTAAATTAACCAGTATAAGAAAGAATCCAGATTTTGATGGTGCAACATTTAAAATCCATCCATTCTGCATGCCCTCAAAGTTAACCAATCACAAAGATTACAATTTCACATCCCTCCCTTAAGTATCTTCTTGGCACAGCAGTAGGACGGCCAAGACGACACTAAATAACCACTAGCCAAAACTTAAAAAGCACAAGTCATGATCTTGTCATCAATCCATGCAAGTGAGAGAGCGCAAATCGAGAAAAAATAGAAGTGCACCATATTTACAAGCACGTTGCATTAGTTTAGTAAAGAAAATACATAAGAGTGTTTAATTAAAATAGAAAGCATATATCAGTGTGAAAAGCTAATGTAGAAGTGTGTAAAGATGTTAGAATGATGTTGAAATCCCATGTTATGTGGCTGTTGTAGAGGAGAATGTAATACTGCTAAACGTAGAAATGTGTAGGCCACATGGCAGTTCACAGAGAATGAAAGGTGCTGTTATACTTTCACATGATATGGATTTTATTGTTGTTGTAATTCAAAGTATTATTGATCATAGAACTGAAATATATGTTTTATAGAAGTGTTTCATATAACCATTGTGTGTAATAAGTTAGAATACTGTTTAGACTAAGAAATTAAAGGTTTACAGAGTGCACAGGCCCGTTTCATGTAATTCTAATAGGCCTGAATAGATAAGGTCATTTCTTTTGATCTGCATGTGTTAGTTAGAGGAATGTTATGTTAAGCATAAATTGCTGAGCCTGCTCGAAGGTTTACGACTTAGAAGATACGGTGGAGGCCGGAATTTGGGGCCCACTGTACAAGTGTCTGATTGCAGGTGCGAGGAGGTTCCAATCAAGAGAGTGATGAATAGAGTTTTGTTCAGGGAGCCAGGCACAGGCCTGGAGGAGGCTTCAGGAATTTCCTGGGGGGTACCGTCCTGCCGGAGAAGAGCCTGAGAAGCAAGGTCAACGCTAACGATGGGCCCAGAGGAGTATCAGCATGGAAAATGCCAGAACCGACACCACGTGAGGGGCGTCTCTAAAGGGCGTTTCTATTGTAAATGTGATTTTTGTATTAGGGACAGCACCCTTGATGGAGTTAGGGCAGATGGTCTGAGGAACCTAAGAGAGCGGATGGGTAGGCAGATAGGATAACTGCGAGACACCGATTTACAACGAAGACTAAGGGAAGTGAGTGATCTTCTTTGGAAGTCACCACGGCTTACACCTTTCTAGGTTAAGATTTTACTAAGTAGGGATGTCACTTAGTCTAGTGTAGGGACAGTCTAATCTGGATTTTCTTCTTTTCTGCAAAATGACTCATAAGCTACAGCTTGTGTCTATTCTTGCAACTCTGATGATTTTTTAATTGGTTTTGGTGATATTCTTCTGCCGACTAAGAGGATTTAGAAAATTTATGTTTCTATTGATACCAGTATATCTTTTGAACCTTATTTTGAGATGTTTGTATCTCCAGTTAACTTTGGCTTTATAATAAAATTTTAAAACTTATTCGTAGTAAGTGGTTCTTTAGAGTGGTGTAAGTCCTTAAGTGATTGACCTAGTAGTGGATTGCCTTTTACTCTATGACAGGTATCAACGGTTCAGTCGACCTGAGTTGGGATCTAGACCTATAGCAATAGATCAGAAATCCCGCCGTAACAGTTGGTAGCAGAGGATGGTTACCTTCTAGAGGAAAGTGATCTAGACTAGGTTAAGATTACCCCAAAGTCCCTAGAGATCGAGAGATGAGCAGCGGAAGAATCGCCTGCCGAAGAAGGCGCTGACGGTGCGAGAGAAAAGCAGCAGGGTCGGACGAGAGTGAGTATAACAAGGGTCATGCGTTGACAGATTGCGGTGTTTTGTGTTGTATCTGTATTGTAATGTCATGCGGAGTTGAATGCCTGTAGTGTGATTGAGAGAGGGTTGTGAGCGCGCGCAACCTGACAAACTGGGAAAATCTTAAGTTCGGGGAAGAGCTTAAGTGGTTCGGGTGTATCGAACATCCAGAGTAGTTGTCGACCAGAGTAAAGGGGGTCATGAGGTACCATTGATCGCCCGCAGGACCGAGATAGGGGGAATGCAAGAGTGAGTGTGTGGGTAACGGACGCAGGTCGAAAGTTACCGTGTGTAAGTAACCTATCAGTTAAGGTGATTGTCTGGACGTACACGGAAAGACATTTCGTCAGTTAAGGTGACAATTAGAGTTAGACTGTGGGCGTACAGTCAAGGAGAGTGATCGCTTGGTCGGAAGTAATAATTTTTCAGAGTATGAATGGGACGCATGCATGACCGGGAGACGAGCGGAGAAAGGAGGGGAACTGCTGCGAAGGGGGACGAGTGACGTCAGCGAGAGCCGCGCTGTGATAGGCCGGTTGGTGTGAAGCCGCGCTGTGATAGGCCGGTTGGTGTGACGTCAGCGAGAGCCGCGCTGTGATAGGCCGGTTGGTGTGAAGCCGCGCTGTGATAGGCCGGTTAGCGAGAACCGTGCTGGGATTGGTGGATTGTCATCAGGAAGTAAACGAACGAGGAGAAAATAGAAATTTTGTAGATTTTGAACATGAAGTGTTTTAAATGTTTGAGAGCGATCTTTAAGAGAAAAAGAAGAGAATCTTATTACGGGGAAGAGGCACCGCCAGAGGGTACACCAGCTCACTATATGGCAACGAATGTTGGGTTGCATACTATACTGTGGCTTGATACTTGGAGTAAGATTACAGAAGGGAATGAGGAACTGACTTTTCCGAAATACGGAACGTTTAGACTAGAAGTGTTGCATCAGCTAAAAGCAGTTATGTCCTCATTGAGACCTTTGCCTAGACCAACACAGTTTGAGGCCCTTAATGCGTGGATTAGGGCGGCGCACGACAGGAATCAGAACAGACGCCAGGAAAGGGTAAGGCGATCAGTAAGGGCAGTGCAAGATGCCAAATGGGATGCGGAAGCCAAGAGATGGAGGGTACAGACGATCGAAGTGGATAAGTTGTACCCAGTGAGAGAGGTTACAGGAGAAAAGAGACCCATAGAAGACGATGACGAGAGTGAGTCGGAGGATGGCCTAATAAATAGGTTGTTGATAGATAGACCGCCTCCGGACAATAGGGAGATAGAAGGTACTGAGCTCCCAAGGGAAGGTAGGGTTGACATAGAAGGGAACAGGACACTCCCTATAACGAATTGGGTAGCTACCAAAGGTGAGGAGACACCTCAACATAGTCCTGTACAGAGAGTAGTCGGAAGGGTTGTGGTGCAGAAGATGCCAGCAACAGAGAGGGTTGAGTCTTATGGATTGCCAGATGCTCTTCAAGTACCCGTTACCATAGGTCCTATAGTGTCAGTTTATCACCCAGAGAAAGGGAGAGAGGAAGAACAGGTACGGCTAGACAGAGAAAGAGTTGAGATGGAAAGAAGGAATAACACGACAAATGCCTGGAGGCAATTGCCAGGACCGATAACGTGGAGCACCCCATTGGATTCAGCAGTGGATCCCGTAGCAGAACAGGGGGGTCAGAGAGGACCGATGGACCTGAGGGGACCACGGCCCAAATCCTATAAAGAGTTGAGGGCTGACTTGAAGGAATGGGATAGGTCCACAGAAGCACCGAGCAACAGGTCAAGAGCAGAAGCTGGATGGGGAAGTCGAGGCAACGGGACATTATCTCACTGCGGGGCTAGCGAAAGCAGTCAGGAGTGGGACGGTAAAAGTCAGGAGAGTAGAGGAGTTACACGTCATATTGACGGTGGAAATGGGCAGGAGCGAAAAGGTAGAAGTATGGAGTGTGGAGAGACGTCTCGTCTCATTCAAAGTGAGGGAGACCAAAGGACACAAGAGTACAGGGATAGGTTTAAGTGCACTCTCCACGCACCTGATGATAACGTACAGCACTGGAGTAGTGGGAACATGGGGAACCGCGAAGGACCTTGCCATGCGTCGAGTGATCAGAGATCACAGACAAATTGCGAAGGCATGGGGAATAATGGAATGTCTTACCATGCACCTAGAGAAACCAGGCAGAATGGGAAATGGGGGACTATGGGAAATAGAGAAGTGTTTCACTATACACCCAGAGAGGATGGAACTGCATGGGACCTGGAGAGATGGGAGCATGGGAGGACTCCCCATAACACGCCTGAGCCCAGATGGAGGACTCAGAGCTGTGATGGGAGAGATGTAAATGGACTCTCTAGAGATAGCATACTGAAAGCTGTGATAAAAGCCAAAAGACTCGATGTGACCAGCTTAAAATCTGACCTGGACGAGATAATAGATGGTGTGTTGCCTTTAGAAAGGATTGACATGTACGAACAAGATGAGCTGCTGTTTATAGCAAAAGATATTACTCGAAAGGCAAGAGCAACTCATGAGAAACTGTCTGAGCTGGCAGACAAGTATATGGTAGATTTGTCCAGAACAAAGGCATTGCAGGGTAACCATAGGTTGCATTATTCAGACCAGGACTTAGAAGAGAGGAGGACAACTGGATTAAAAACACACATAAGGGAACTGATCACAGGAATAAGAGCATGGAGAGATCTGGACAAATGGGAAGAGAGGTGGTCCAAAAAGGGAACTGTTAGGCGGAGCGTGAATGTGATGTCTCCGGAGGGAAGGCTACTGCAGATGGAAGCATTCCCTTTGCGAGAAATAGCGAATGGGAGTTATGTACACGTGCCCTGGAGTAGGGGAGATTTGGCTGCATTTACCAACTCATTTCCGAAGTTAAGGGAAAATCCCGTAGAGTGGTACAAGCAGGTAGAGAGGTTTGTAAAGATTTCAAAAGTATTGTGGATTGATTTGAACACCTTATTCGACATTGTGGTCCCAGGCAACTTGTGGCTAGCATGCGAGGTTAGTGTCGAATGGCCAACTGCAGAACCAGAAAGGGATGCTCGTACTAATGGACCGTCAGAAAGAGTAATGTTAAAATATGAAAGGGTGATGACATGGCTGAAGGAGAAGGTGCCACCACCAGATATAGAGTGGGTAAAAATAGACCGAACAAGACAGGAACCCAAGGAGACAGTTCATGAGTTTTATGAGCGATTGCTGAAAACGTTCAAACAATACAGTGGATTAGATGTAATGGATCCCAAAGATATAGGACAGTTTGTATCGAAGTTCGTTTTGGGGTTGAGGCCTGATATTTGTTTGATAAATCAGCAACACTTAATTTGTTGACAAAACAAACCATTGGATGAAATTTTGAGATACGCAAGGTATTGCAGTGATGAAATAGATTCCAAAGCAAAGAAACTAAAGGAGAAACTGATGATGGTGCAGATGCAGTCGGCTGGAAAGGGTGGACAGCAGCAACAGGGAACAGGGACGATGGGACGGAAACCAAATAGTCAGAATAAGGACAACGAGGAAAACCCGAGACCTAGAATCGACGTTGCTACATTGAAAAAAACGACAAAGTGTCACCAGTGTCACCAGGTGGGACATTGGAAACGCGAGTGTCCCTATAACCCTGAAAACGGAGAACTAGAAGTAGAGGAGGAGGAAGCTCAAGAAGTTCCAGTTCAAGGGGTGACAGTGCCAAAGAGTAAGGTGGCCAAAGGGGGGACTTCGGCTCCACGAGCTCAGTTCCCGCAGCCACCAAAGATTACGACAGGGGGAAAGATCTATAGACAAATGCCTCTTTTTATAGACGATGAAGAGTGTTACTACGTTGATTCATTGACGGGACGACGTGTAAGTAGAGAGGAGGACTGTACCCTCGGGGCAGTTCTAGAGGTGGATCAAAGAGGACCGTTTGTTGAGGCTGAAGTGGCAAGGTGTCCTACGACATTCTTAGTAGATACCGGAGCTACTCGATCAACTTTGAGATCGGCAGTGGTTCCAGATCTACCAATGTCGGGGGAAACAATTCAAGTGGTAGGAGTCGCAAATAGGAGAATGACTAACCCTTTGACGGAACCAGTGCTAGTGAGAATAGGAAACTACACCGATGAACATCAGTTTGTAGTATGTGATTCTAGTCCTGTGTGTCTGTTAGGAAGAGACTTATTGTGCAAACTGAACTGCACAATATACTGCACACCTCAGGGAGTGGAGGTACAGACTACAGACGATGATGCTACCTTTAAAGTTGCAAATTCGAGAGTATGCGTAGAACTGTATCCTACCCTGACTGTGGAGGAGCTTCCTCGGGACTTACGAGATACAGTGTCATCAGAGGTATGGGATTTTACTGGAGAAGAGATAGGATTGATCAAAGGAGTAGAACCAGTGAAGATCATGGTAAAACCAAATGTTGAATATCCAAGAACGCCTCAATACAAATTAACCCCGGAGACGATTGCAGGAATAAAACCCGTAATCGACTCTATGATTCAACAGGGAATACTGAAGGAAATCGTGGGTAGTCCATGCAACTCCCCGATTATGGGTTTGCAGAAACCTAGTGGGAAATTTAGAATAGTGCAAGATCTTCGAAAGATTAATAACATAGTTGTTTCATGTTGTCCAGTGGTACCGAATCCATCAGTGATATTGTTTCAGATACCATTCCAAGCTGAGTGGTTTACCGTGATAGATCTTTGTCAGGCTTTCTTTTCAATTCCATTAGATGAGGAAAGCCAGTATCTTTTCGCTTTTAAGCTGGAAAATCGTGTCTTAACATAGTGTCGTATCCCACAAGGGTATACAGAAAGCCCATCAATTTTCAACCAGCTATTGAAGAAAAATCTTGAAAGTCTAGTACTGCCACAGAACTCGGTTCTGGTCCAGTACATAAACGACCTACTTGTTGCGTCTGGAACGGAAGAAGCTTGTAAGATAGATACCATCGCCTTGCTGAACCATTTAGCTGAAAATGGGCATAAGGTATGTCCGAGCAAATTGCAGTACTGTCTGACAAAAGTACAGTACTTGGGTCAACGGATAGAAAAAGGAAAGCGCAAGGTGTCACCAGATAGGATAGAGGCGATAATGAAGATGAATGCGCCTACGACACAGAGAGAAGTCAGGATGTTCCTAGGAATGGTTGGTTATTGCCGACAGTGGATAGCTAACTTTTCCCTGAAAGCGAAACCCTTACAAAAACTGACGCACAAGGAGGTGAGTGATCCGGTACCATGGGACAAGGATTGTTTGATGTCGTTCCTACAGCTGAGAGAGGACTTGTGCCGTGCTCCACCTTTGGGGATGCCTGATTACGAAAAACCATTTTCACTTTACTGCTGCGAAAGAGAGGGTTGTGCTTTGTCAGTTTTAGTACAAACTCATGGAAATGCCCGTAGACAAGGTTGCATACTTTTCGGCTACTTTAGATCCGGTAGCCGCAGCGTTGCCCGGATGTCTCAAATCCGTTGCTGCAACAGGTGTCAGCATTGAAAGGTGTGAAAATATAGTTATGGGACACCAATTAGTGGTGTATGTACCTCATTCTGTAGAACTGTTAATGACCAGGACCAAGACACAGCACTTAACCAATAATAGGCTCACGCGCTACGAGCAAGTTATTCTTGCTGCGGAGAACGTGACCATTAAGAGGTGCTCTGTTTTGGATCCTGCTACATTGATGCCACTTCCTAATGATATAGAAGGCGAAGAATGTGAAGATCACGATTGCCTTGATGTGACTGAACTATGCACCAAGCCAAGACCAGATATTGTGGATGAGCCGTTGACTGACCCTGATGAAATTTTCTTTGTTGATGGCTCATGTTTAAGAGACGATACTGGTCGGTTGAGAGCAGCTTATGCTGTTTGCACCATTACTGGAGTTGTGGAAGCCGCTTGCCTGGAAGGAGTACACTCCGCTCAGGTAGCCGAAATCATTGCATTGACACGTGCCTGTTTAGCAGGTAGCAAAATTAGAGTCACCATTTATACCGATAGCCAATATGGTTTCGGTGTAGTTCATGATTTTGGGCAATTGTGGTCTCAGAGAGGTTACATGACCTCCTCTGGTTCGCCTATTCGAAATGGGGAATTTGTGCGACTGTTGTTAGAAGCATTACAAGGTCCAGCAGCAATTGCGATCGTTAAATGTGTAGCCCACACCAAAAATACAGATTTTGTGTCGCAAGGTAATCGATATGCAGACGAAGTTGCTCGCTACTGCGCGGAGCAAGGATATTCTTTCACGGAAGTGGAAGTAGGTGGGACTCAGGAAAAGACAGAGTTAAACATGATGCTAGAAACAGTTGATACTTGGGATGATTTAAAAGACATGCAAGAGAAAGCACCTGATTCTGAGAAAAAGGTATGGGAAACAGCAGGTTGTGTGAAAAGTGAAATGGATTTGTGGGTTTCAGCAGATGGAAGGGCAGTATTACCTGATGAACTAGTGAGTCCAATGGCACGACAGATACATGGTCCAGTACACTTAGGAAGAGATGCCATGCTGAGGTTATTTAGGCAGACTTGGTATAATCCTAGGTTTAGGATTGCAGCAGAAGCAGTGTGTCAAAGATGTGTCACATGCCAGCATCTGAACGTAGGGAAAAGAACACCAGTTACAATGAGTCACATTGGGAGGTCTGGGGGGCCTTTCAACAGAATGCAATTAGATTTTATTGAGATGCCAAAAATCAACCGCCTCAGGTATGTTCTGGTGGTTGTATGCATATTTTCCAGATGGGTCGAAGCATACCCTACACGCAGGTGTGATACACTCACAGTAGCAAAGTTATTGCTTAGAGAGTTGATCCCGCGCTTTGGGGTGCCGACCTCCTTGGAATCAGACAGAGGAACTCATTTCAACAGCGAAGTTGTGAAGATGCTTTGCTCTGCATTAAACATTGATCAGAAGTTGCACTGTAGCTATCGACCAGAGGCTTCAGGTATCGTGGAGCAGATAAACGGAACTCTAAAGTCCCGAATAGCCAAAGTATGTTCATCGACGTCCTTAAGCTGGCCTGATGCTCTGCCCTTGGTACTCATGAGTATGCGTAGCACACCAGACAGGAGGACAGGTCTCTCTCCACATGAGGTTTTAATGGGGAGGGCAATGAGACTTCCGTCTGTTCCAACTACAGCTTTGTTGAATATTACAGATGACTTGATCCTGGATTATTGCAAGGGACTTTCTGATGTCATTCATTCTGTGTCTCTTCAGGTGCAGGCTGCTGAAGTTCCATCTTCAAGAGACCTATGTCACGACTTGTGCCCTGGTGATTGGGTGCTTGTGAAGAAACACGTCCGGAAGAACTGCCTAGACGTGCGTTGGAAGGGGCCCTACCAAATAATCCTGACAACGAATACTGCTGTAAAGTGTGGAGGGCTGCCAAACTGGATTCATGCTTCCCATACTCGAAGAGTTCCAGCACCCTTAGAAGAAACAGCTCCTCTCACAGATGAAAATCCAGCTGTGGACGGCGAACCACTAGAGGGAATCAGTCAAGCTGTGGGGGTGTCGGAAGAAGTTAGGAGTGCTACAGATCCAGAAGAAGAAAGACAGGACGACAGTGAAACTCAAGTTGCCACCGAAGGAGAAAGTTGCTGTGAATACGGCTCAGACACAGATCAAGACAAGAGTGATCAAGAACCGAGTGTGAGGACAAGAAATAGGAGAACAAGGGATGGAGAAGCTAGTTGGCCTGAAAGAAAGAAGAGGCCGAGCTTGAAGCCAACTCCAGAGAGAACTCTTGCTCCTATATCTGAAGACTCGAATCTGGACGAAGGTGCACAAAGACAGGAACAGGAAGGTCCGAGAAGAACGAGGAGGGTGCGAGTGCCCTGCAGAAGATACGCTACTCCTGAGTGGACCTACCTAGCTGCAGATGTCCAGTGCACGGAGATCCGGGAGGGTGAGGGAAGTGACATTGACCAGTACTGACCCAATCATAACATTGGAAGTAGTGTTGTTGATACCCGGAGTGGAGGTCGAAGGGTTGCTGACACTCACTATTCCTAATCCTCCTTATCTGAGCAGGATAAGAGAACTGGTTTTAAACAGAATAGAATTTCCGACTTTTTGTTCAATGAGGCCGACACCCGAGGAGATCATTCTTCGTTTGGAAATATTAGAATACGTGATTAGAGCCGCTGGAAGACTTTGTAAATAAACAGATTGAAAGATGACCTAGCGCCAAGTGGAAGAAGAAGAAATTTAGGGACTTCCCATTTAGTGGACGGAGAAGGGCTAGGGTTGTCTGTTGCTATAGAACTCAAAGACTGATCTTGCAGAAGGGATTATCAGCTTCCAGGTGTGGTTCGGAAAGGCTGAATAAGCAAAGAAAAGAGACTTTGTGTTGTGAAAGAAAATCAGAACTACACTGTCTTGAGATCATGGAGGCCGGCAACCCAAACCGCAAGACAAAATGCATAGTAGGCACACTTTTAGTGGGAGTAATTTTTCTTATAGTTTTAGTAGTTACTATATCATATGTAGTGGGACATGAAAATAAAGAGAAGGCAACAAAGGAAGCAAAAATTGTATTGATACAGAAACCTACTACTGCTGGTCAAAGGGGGGACAATACAGAGAAAGATAAAGCTTTACTAGCAGCAGAGACTCGTAGGTTGCATGTGGATGAATCACAGGGAAATTTCAAATCAAATGCATATGCTAAATTGCTTTATGAATATATTGATGCTATGGAGGCAAAAGATTGCTACGTGTGCATGCAATTGCCAGCCTCTGTAGACGAAGGTATTAGATATCATCATCTTCCATTGACTTATGGAATCACATGTAGTTTGTTGCTTAGTATATTTTATGAACGTGATGGTTTTGAATATTATTTTTCAATTTTTGATGCTGTTTTACCAGAAGTTCCAAATTACAAGCACATGAACAAGTGGGATTATTATAAGAGTGGAGATAGATTAAAGAAATTTTTCATTCCTTGGAAAACGTTGGATACTTCACATGCCCGAAGAAATAATTTGACTTGTAAAGTGTCAGAAATTGAGAAAAGGTTTATCGGACAGGTGGATGATCGGTATAGGAGACAGAAGATCTTAAAGGCTTCAGGCCAATGGAAAACAGATTGGACCGAGGAAGAAAGGTTACACAAAAGAAAGGGTAGTAATGGTCCAATAGCTTTAGATCGAGAGCAAAAAGGGAAACTGTGTATATATAGGGGTAAAACCTATGATGAGAATGTGTTTGTGGGAGAAGTAACTTGTGAACATGCTTTCCAATTAGAATATTATACAAAAGATTTCTTGAAGGGAATGCAGGTGATCCCGAATGTATATTTTGTTTGTGGAAGAAATGCATACGTGAAACTGCCGGATAATTGGTATGGTTCATGTTATTTAGCAATTGTCTTCCCCAAAATATACCATGCTAAGGATCTAGAAATTATAGAGGGAAGAACTCAAGCTAGAGGAAGAAGGGATGTAAGCGATGAGGAGGTAGTTGGAGACGTATTTGGTGCTATGTTTCCTCTTTTAGGGATAGTACTGAATGATGTCAAGATTAGAAGATTGGCAACAGTTGTAGATAGGTTGTCCGCCAGTACTGCTAGATCATTAATGCTGGTGGAGGGAGAGATGCAATCGATAAGGGCAATGGTTCTTCAGAACCGACTTGCTCTAGACGTTCTGTTAGCCAAAGAGGGAGGAGTCTGTAAGGCTTTGAAGGTTCAGGAATGTTGTACTTACATTCCAGACAATTCAAAACCTCTAGAAAAGTATATACAGAACATCACTGAAATTCATCATGAAATTGAGGATTTGACACAGGTAAATGTGTGGGAAAAAGTAGGTCATGGAATGGGTAAAGTTGGAGGTTGGTTTGCCAACCTAGGAAAGGGTTTCATTTGGTACATACTGAAACCTATCATCACAATAGTGATTTGTATAATCACCTTGTGGGGATTGGTGCGGCTGTACCAATGGTATAGATCAAATAGGTTGCAGAAATCCATGAGAGAGCAGGGGAGGAGATTAGCTGCGATGCAGGATAATCAGTACAGGAGTCTGAGGGCTCTAGAGATGATGAAACGAGAGAGTACTGCAACGAGTTCAGTTTGATTCAGTTCATACCTCAGGGATGGTGTTGTGATGGTGATGACTACTAAAAGTCATCAAAGGGGGGAACTGAGAGAGCGCAAATCGAGAAAAAATAGAAGTGCACCATATTTACAAGCACGTTGCATTAGTTTAGTAAAGAAAATACATAAGAGTGTTTAATTAAAATAGAAAGCATATATCAGTGTGAAAAGCTAATGTAGAAGTGTGTAAAGATGTTAGAATGATGTTGAAATCCCATGTTATGTGGCTGTTGTAGAGGAGAATGTAATACTGCTAAACGTAGAAATGTGTAGGCCACATGGCAGTTCACAGAGAATGAAAGGTGCTGTTATACTTTCACATGATATGGATTTTAATGTTGTTGTAATTCAAAGTATTATTGATCATAGAACTGAAATATATGTTTTATAGAAGTGTTTCATATAACCATTGTGTGTAATAAGTTAGAATACTGTTTAGACTAAGAAATTAAAGGTTTACAGAGTGCACAGGCCCGTTTCATGTAATTCTAATAGGCCTGAATAGATAAGGTCATTTCTTTTGATCTGCATGTGTTAGTTAGAGGAATGTTATGTTAAGCATAAATTGCTGAGCCTGCTCGAAGGTTTACGACTTAGAAGATACGGTGGAGGCCGGAATTTGGGGCCCACTGTACAAGTGTCTGATTGCAGGTGCGAGGAGGTTCCAATCAAGAGAGTGATGAATAGAGTTTTGTTCAGGGAGCCAGGCACAGGCCTGGAGGAGGCTTCAGGAATTTCCTGGGGGGTACCATCCTGCCGGAGAAGAGCCTGAGAAGCAAGGTCAACGCTAACGATGGGCCCAGAGGAGTATCAGCATGGAAAATGCCAGAACCGACACCACGTGAGGGGCGTCTCTAAAGGGCGTTTCTATTGTAAATGTGATTTTTGTATTAGGGACAGCACCCGTGGGTGGAGTTAGGGCAGATGGTCTGAGGAACCTAAGAAAGCGGATGGGTAGGCAGATAGGATAACTGCGAGACACCGATTTACAACGAAGACTAAGGGAAGTGAGTGATCTTCTTTGGAAGTCACCACGGCTGACACCTTTCTAGGTTAAGATTTTACTAAGTAGGGATGTCACTTGGTCTAGTGTAGGGACAGTCTAATCTGGATTTTCTTCCTTTCTGTAAATGACTCATAAGCTACAGCTTGTGTCTATTCTTGCAACTCTGATGATTTTTGAATTGGTTTTGGTGATATTCTTCTGCCGACTAAGAGCATTTAGAAAATTTATGTTTGTATTGATACCAGTATATCTTTTGAACCTTATTTTGAGATGTTTGTATCTCCAGTTAACTTTGGCTTTATAATAAACTTTTAAAACTTATTCGTAGTAAGTGGTTCTTTAGAGTGGTGCAAGTCCTTAAGTGATTGACCTAGTAGTGGATTGCCTTTTACTCTATGACAGGTATCAACGGTTCAGTCGACCTGAGTTGGGATCTAGACCTATAGCAATAGATCAGAAATCCCGCCGTAACACAAGCATCACAAAAGTGACTGGGGAACTACAGTAAAAGTGGACTTGGCTCAGATAATAGATAACAGGCAGCCAATCAGCTGTGCTAAGATTCCAAGCCGGTCCAGAAAATATGGACGCAAAAAATGTTTGCGATAAATAGGTATTGTCTGCAATTTACAGATGATATTCACATTACTTTGGAGATAAGAATAAGACAAGTATATACAGGTTTATAAGAGGTCTGTGGTTTTTCTAGTAGCAAAAGACATTGCATTTACCAGGTCGCAAATTCATGGACAACAATGCAAAGGTGAAATTAAAAAGCTTTTAGGAAGACGACGTTTGAGATTGCTCTTAGAACACAGTGCTGAATTCTCAGTAATTAAAATACCATATCCATAACTCATCGATTCTCATAAATAGTATATCAATTGTGTTCAGACTCAACAAAACTCTACCACAGTCAAGAAAATAAAGGAAAACGATTAAAAGAAAAATATATTCTGGCTGTGGGCCCTGATTGCCGCAATGTGCGTGAAATTAAGAGTCTCCTGCAAAAGCTTATATTTGGATTTTTATATAGGAATTCAAAGTTCACGATTTTATACCTTAAGACGAAAAGTAGAGTAGTGAAAGTAGACCAAGAACTGTGTTATAAACAACAAATGAGTGCACTGGGTCTCCCATGTGTCTATCAAAACTGATGGAGAGGAGGAGTGCACACAAAGATAGCACTGAAACATGCAGATTGAGTATGCCAACGCCACGTTCCTCAGTATGGCGAACAGAGGATCTAGATGCTGAAAATCCTAGGAAGAAACACAAGAGTTAGAGCCAAGGATTCTTAGACATGTCTGCTAAAATCAGGTTGGAGCCAGTTCCGTGGATTTAGTGGATAGTGGCCATTTTGAAATCCAAGGGTTGCAACCATAGTTTGTCTACACTAACAAGTCTGGGAAAGTACAGTTACTTACTTTTAATGTCCTGCTAGGAAATATTCATTACTAAAAAAGTGCATACGGATCCTGCGCATGGCTAGAACTACAGAGTGCTTACAACTATTAATGAAAATCTCCTGGAGATGAACTTCGTTCACACTATTCAACCTAGTGAGACAAAAACGCCAGCATAAACCCAGAACAACATCATAAATCCCAACATAATGATCCTACTAATATAATAACATTGACTCGCAGAGCAAGAGGGTGATGGATTGGTGAAAATATTCCTTTTGGATGTAACTGCATCGCTCACATGAGAACAGCAAATGGATTCAAGATCGCAGGAAGAGTACCACTATAACACCTTTTCCACTGACAGGGACATATTCACTGATAATTAAGAGAAAATATGGGCCCTGAATCCTAAACCGATTACGTCAGCATAAATCACGGATTTTGGGGAACATCAGATAGTGCTTGCTAAGTCAAATTCCTAAAATTACGACATAGCGCTGGATGTGTAAATATGTGTAAATATGCCGCAGTTCACGATAAAAATATGGTGCAACAGCACAGGAGCAACATGAATATCTAGAATATGAGAGTCTGCTGTTTGGATGTTTGCAGCGATTGTATTTGTCACAGTTTTTTGTGCAAAACGTGCACTTGCGTCCAATATTGATGTAAAGAAGCATTTCAAGCAAAAATATACATTTGCATTTTAAGTACATTTGCCTATTTCATTACATTTTACGTAATTTACACAAAAGCAAATTATGGAAACTCTGCACACCCCTAATATGAAGCTCCTTCTGAGCCTTAAGTTACAATCATGTTTAGGTATGTAAACCACCTCCCATAAGCTTAAAGCTTGGAAAGATATGAACTTCGTGATATACACTTCTCAGCTATGAGACTTTTGTTTTTTGTACACAGCTGGCATTAAGGGACCTACTCTCCGCTGGATCTGCTGATTTTTGACCGGAAGATCTCAGACAGTCAACCTAGTGCCTTACTCTTCAGAGGTCAGAGACCTCATCTGCAAAGTATCTCGAGGCTCCTCACTCAGCTATACCCTCTTCAACATCTACATGAGCCACAACACAATTTTATCTGCATCTACGAAATCAACATTCTCTCCTACTTCGTAGACAAAATGTAACTCATACTGTCCCTCCCTAACAAATTCCCCAATACAAACAGCAAATTTACCGCCTGCATGCAAAGTGGCAACTTGGATGAAGCCAAGCTCTCTCAAGCTAAACACCGATGATACAGAAGTGTCAATCTTCAAAAAGAATGCCTCACTAAGGTACTGAACCTGGTGGCTCACAGACCTAGGACCCAATCCTACCCCCTGCTCACATGCCAGAGTCTTGGGATCATTATCTATAAAAAGCTAAACATGTCTGCCCAGGTCAAAGTCATGCTTCCACAATTTAAGGATGCTGAGAATAACCCACAACCACAACAACACAAGAGATGCCAATACTGATGCCATTCATAAATTCAACAGACAGAATCACACGTGCACTCGTAGTGATCACAACTAAATTAATTTGAAAAAAGTTTTTTATTTTGAATTTGTTAGATTTTTCTTTTTAATTTTATCTTTAATGATGAATCATTATAACTAAAGTATAATCCAAACATTTGATCGGACCAAGCAATAACAATGCAAAATACAAAAACACTCAATAACAAACACAAATTACATTCGAATACACCAAATTACAACAAGCCCAAAGCCCCAACAGAATGAAAGAAAAACAAAGAAAGAGTAAGAAAAAACCAGGGGAAAGTGAAAACAAATACCACAGAATAAGAAGGGGATATAAAACTTTCCCAGGGAATGTTGATCAAACAGTACGGTGTTCTGGTTTGAATTGCCTACAAAGCTTCTTACTAATACATTGCTTTAAACCCAGACACCTATCATTTATTAGCATACTTATTTAGAAACAACAGTACAAAGGTCTACGCATTTCAAACCCATACATTATTTGTGATTTTTCATCAGGACCTGGGGAATGAACTTATTTATTCATTGCGACAGCACCATTGGTGTCTCACAGCTGTTGGTTTCCCAGAGACTTTATTCTTCCAGAGATCAACAAACGATCACGAGCTGGCCCAATCCTACTTAGTTAGAAACGTGGCAGGTCAAAGACGAAATCCAGCACACCATTGTGGCGGATTGAATGCGCTCAACTCTTTCAATATGGGTAGTTCAATTCAATCTTGCAGTTCTTTTTGCCCGTCTTTGCCACCAAAGTCTTCCTCTCGCCAAAAAGTTTGATACCTCCTACAAGGTGGAGTCACCTGTAGTTGAACGCATATGCGTCAGTAGCGTCCATTGGCCTAGCCTTGCAGATTGAGAGCCAGAACCTTTATTGATTTCTATGAGAAAAATCCACAAGCAGCTATCGAACAACACCAGAAAGATCGTCACCCAAGCACTCATCACCAGCAGACTGGAATATAGAAACTTCCTCTATGTAGGAATCACCAAACATCTCAATAAGACTACAAAACACCCAGAACTCAGCAGTCAGACTCGTCCTCAACCTCCTACGCAGAACCCACATCAGACCTCATTTCAAGTAGCTACACTTGCTCCTCATACACGAGCTTGCACAATTCAAGCTTCTCACCCACTCATACAAAGGCCTACACAAAACGGATTCAGTCTACATGAACAGCTGCATACACTTTCATCAACCAAGCCAGCGCCTCAACTCAACCAGACTCCTACTAACACACATCTGAAGACATGGCTCTTCAAATAATCTCTCCACCCTGGGTGTAGCCTCACACACCTGCACAGCACCAGGATACCCTCACAAATGTAGGGCCCTTTTACAAATACACCTAACATAACATAACAAACATAGCAGCTGACAGCTGCATATAATTGCTATGATTGTTCTCCTCTTATTGAAATGAATGTACCAAAGATCCTGAAATCTCCCAACACTTCCATGAAAATTATAAAAGCTTAAATTCTGGGTGGAGGCTCCAACCAAGATGGTCACCAGTCAGTCTTCACGAACTAAGCTCAAGCTGGCTCACCTCACCACACGGCTTAACACACATCAAACTGTGTTCAAGTTTTGGTCTTTCCGAGGGGAGATGCTGATCGGCTGAGAGAGCAGGCTGTTTCCACTCCCCCTCACTTCCTCTGACGTCAGACGCCGCCAGCAGCGAGGAGCTGCCACCAAGGCTTCTCGCAGTTCTCAGAGTTTTGGATGTTTTTGGAGCCCTGGTGTGCGGTTTCTTCAATCCAAAGATTTAAAGCACTATTGAGAAACCTTTTCTCTCTGTAACATACCGAGCCTCTTATGAAACAGAAAAATCTCCTTTGAGGCACCTGAGACAGCGTGGACGGACGGATTACAGCCAGCTGCCCGGGTTATTTTTTTTTTTTTTTTTTTTACTCTGCCAAAGGAGGGCTGCCAGAGTTTCTCCTCAGGGGCCCCAGGTTTCTCACCAAGAGGGGGTAAGTGGCATTTTTCTTGCTCACTTGTCTTAGTTGTCTTGGCTGAGGGTCGCTGGGAAGATCCCATTTAGTTGACGTTTAACTGTCTCACTGTTTTTGTCAAAAATTCTGGCCAGCTTTTTCAGCAGCTATTGGTAGAGGGGCACTGCAAGAAAGACACTATGAGGAAATTGGCCAAAGGGGCAAAAGCAACAACCCCGGTCGCATCACCGACTCTGGCACAAAAAGTCAAAAAGCGTGCAGCTCTAGCCACGGCGCGGATGAATCATGCAGCACCATTCCGGCAGGACCTTCCTCCTTCATCTGAGCTCATGGGGAGGGGAGTGCAGATGCGGCCCTACAGGACCAATTTGAAGCAGAGATGGTTGACCTGGATTCCCCCATTAGCCTCAGTGAGATGGCTTCTTTAAGGGCGGATTTACAGGCTTCCGCCGCTTCCACCAAAGAGACTTTGACCCCCGTTAAGGCAGCGGGCAAAAATCCCGGGGCCAAAAAATACCCTATTTTATCAAAGCCAAGCAAGATGGACCTTTGATTGAGGCAAATGTAATGCAGTAGATGGAAGGGGCCGATCTTTCAGTAGTAGATAACTTTCTGGTTACCGACCCAGAATCTCTGGTCTCCAAGTCTGGCAGTAAACTCCCTTTTCCCCTAAATCCATCAGCTGAGGAAGAGCCCATGCTACTTTCAATGCCGGTGGTCGCAGATGTGTCTTTGGTGGCCTCACCAGTTGTCCTTGACTCGACGGGTCCAGAGGGGACCCAGGCGGAGGATAGGTCAAACGCTATCCAGATGGAACCCCCGTAAGGTGGTGGCTCCTTTTCTATGCAATGGGATACTAAGAGCCTCCTCAATTTAATTTTGGAAGAGATTCGGGACCTAAAGGCTTCCCAATCTATTGAGATTGCTGCAATAAACGCCCGCTTGAGAAAGATTGAGGAATCCATTGTGCAGGTCGCGGCACGGCTCCCGGAGGCCGAAACTCAGATCTCCCAATTAGAAGATCAAATGTCATCTCTAAATCGCAAAGTGTCTACTTTCCAGTCCCAGAGAGCTTCATGGGAAATGAAGCTGGAGGAATTGGAGAACCACTCCAGATGCTCAAATCTACGAATCCTGGGCATTTCGGAGGGTTTGGAGGGCCAGCATATACTACAATGGGTTGACTCTTTCATATAGAAAAATGTCCTTCCAGACTTCAAGGGGGATCTGACAATAATGAGAGCCCACCGGGTCCCCGCACATCTTCCTGCTAATGCAAAGTCCCCCCGGACGATTCTGGTTAACTTTGGCGATTTTAGGGTCAAGGAGCAGATCGTGTCTAGAGCAATCAGGCAAAGACAGTTTTCCTCGGCAGTGTGTCGTATTTTTTCAGACATGTCAGCCTCCGCTGCAAAAAGGCGGAAAGAATTTGTAAATATGCTTCAAATGTTTAAAGCTCAAGGGGCACAAGCCATGATAGCTCAGCAGAGCAAGCTCAAAGTGTTAGTCAAGGGCAAATTTCATATTTTTTGTGATGTCCCAGAGGCACAGGGTTTACTAGAAGAGATTTTGGCAGAAAAACCCTAGGGGCTGGAAGCAAGTATTTGGTCAACATCTTGTGGTATGTATTATTGGGTTAGAAATGGTTTATTCATCTCTTGAGGATTGTATTATTATATAACTTTTTACACGGGTGAAATGTTAAGGTGTCAGCATCTGGCATAGAAGTGAAATGATAGTATAAGGCGGTTAAGAATTTAGGTTTTGTAAGGTAGGAAAGGGGAAGTGAGGTTAGGGGGAGGGGGGAGGGCTTTATTCAGCTCCACTAGGCATCAGGTCAGCGTGCCTGTAGAAGGGTGGGTGGGTGGGACAGGTTGTCAACCACGGGTCAGGAGCGGGCATCTGCCCGGGCGACAATGGGTTAAGGGCCAAGTGTTGGGTGGGGAGCAAGGGGTAAAAAATGAAATCCATATTTTAGATTCATACTCATTTGTTGATGATTATGCTGATTGTTATGTAAGAGCAAGAAAGAAGAACCTGTCATCTCCGTTAGATCTGGGCGGGAGGCTTCTCTCAGTTTTACCAAAGGGAATATTTTTTGAACATGGGGGTATTCAGAAATTCACTCTTTTTTTTGCAATGGCTGATAAGGAAATAGTGTCCTTCAATGTCAATGGTCTCAATAATAAAAGGAAAATGCAGGCTATTGAGACTTGGATTAAAACAGAGAACCCCTCAGTTATTCTAATACAAGAAACCCACATACCAGCAGGAAAAATTTCTGAGTTTGCAATGTTCAGATCCTGGGCAGCTTATAGGGGTTACTCTTTATCCTCAGTAGCACATAGGGGGACTGTGATTTTTTTCAACAAACAATTTCAGGCAGAGGTGGTTAACTCGGCAAGCGATCAAAGTGGTAGATGGTGCTGGGTCACTTGTAACGTAGATCATCGTCCTCTGACGTTTGCTAGTATATACGCCCCAGTGGAGGATAATCCCCTCCCCTATGAGGAACTTTTCCAATCTTTAATACAAGTACCGGGAGATTTGATCGTGGGTGGCGATTTTAATTTGTGAATGAATCCCAGGATCGATTCCTCAGCTAAATTAAAAAGTTAGTTAAAACGAAAAACTCTTAAAACTATACACAGTTATAGCTCAATGCTGGATATTATTGACCCCTGGCGATCTGCATTTCCTAATGAAATTGCCTACACCTGCTTTTCAGGGAGATTCCATACTTTTTCACGCATTGACTTTTTTCCTATTTCGAGATATTTGTGTTTTTTGAAGCAGAACATTTTTCAAAATGGATTCTCTGACCATGCATTGGTGGTTTTGGAGTTAGCATAAGGTAAAAGTAGGGCAGTCAATAAAAGGTGGACGTTAAACCATCAATATTTGCTGGAAGAGGACTGGGAATCTTCCAGTAAATCACACATTTCTTTTTTTTTTTTCATTTCAGTTTTTTTAGCATAATCTTGGCTCTGCCCCATCCCACTTGGTATGGGATTCATTCAAAGCCTTTTTTTAAGGTCTAGCTATAGGTAAAGATGCAGAAAATTCAAGAAAAAGGAAGGGTGAAAAACAGTTTGTAGATCAAAAAGTGCAAGAATCTTTTGATAGGTTTCTCTCTAATCCCTCGGCCCTGAATAAACACCAGTGGGTTCAGGCTAAGCGTGACCTGACTGAAGTATATAATGTCAAAAGCGACACCCTTTTTCAGCAGTTTAGGCAAAAGACCTATGAAGAAAGTAATTATACCGGGAGATTTTTAGCTTGGCAGGCGAGGGAACAGGCCGCAAGCAATCAAATATTGGCTCTAAGATGCCCTACCTCTGGCACTTGTACGGAGGATTTGGAAGAAATAGGAGAGATAATGGCCCAGCATTATAGGAAGATCTATGGCCAGCAATCATCAATTGATATCTCAGCATTGGAAGATTTCTTGCGAGAACATGAAGTACCGGGACTATCTGAGGAAGATAAAGGGCATATGATGAAGCCTTTATGATGAAGCCTTTTACAAAATATGAGTTAAGGGAGGTCATCAACAATCTTCCAAATGGCAAAGCCTGTGGCCCAGATGGTTTATCAGGGGAATTTTTTAAAACATTCTTTGGGGTAATTGGGGATTCTTTACTATCAGTTATAAACTCAATGTTTGAAGGTGGGCCCATCCCTTCGTCATTTCGCAAAGGAATTGTAGTCAGGTTTTAAAAAAAATGTAAAAACAGCGAAGACCCCAATTCATACCGTCCAATCACGCTCTTAAACTCTGATTACAAAATAATCACTAAACTTTTAGTAAATCGTTTTAATGGTATTGCCTCTTATTTAATCCATCAGGATCGGAATGGTTTTATTGCTAGAAGGCAGCTTGGCACGAACACGCACTTTTTGGTGGAGGCACATGACTATTTTGATACCCAGAAGTTCTCGTGCTGGTGCTGTTTTTAGATGCTGAAAAGGCTTTTGATTTGGTGATTTGGGAATCTTTATTTTGTATCCTGGGTAAATTTGACATCCCCTCCAAAATTACGGGGTTGGTCGAAAAGCTATATTTGAATGCCAAGGCTAATATTATTATTAATGCAGCCAGTGCCGGACAAGTAAAAGTTAAAAGAGGAACTAGACAGGGATGTCCGCTTTCCCCAGTTTTATTTGCCTTTTTTATTGAACCGCTTGCAATAGCCATTAGGAACAACAGGGATATTTGCTCCCCGCTTCCAAATCTGGATAGAATTAAATTATACGCGGACGACATCATGCTGATCATAAAACCAGAGAAGGATGTGCAGGCAGCGCTCTCCAGATTTTTGCACGATATGAGGAATTCGGAGGGTATAAAATGAACAAAAAAAAACTGAAGTCTTACTTTGCGGTGGTTGGACTTCTAGGGATTTACACCCAGATATTATCACATGTTTGAACGCATATCCGAAGAGGTATTTAGGGGTGTATTTCTCACCCTTAGTCTCAGAATTATATGAGTTAAATTATGTCCCACTACTTCGAAAAGTTCAAGATTTACTTACCCATTGGCATCCTCTTCCATTATCCATTCTAGGCAGGGTGGCATTGATTAAAATGTCAGTGCTGCCACTTTTTAACTTTCTCTTTTCAGCTATTCCCTGTGTTTTAGTTGATTCCTTTTTTAAGAAACTAGAGTCCATGTTTACATCATTTCTCTGGGGCAAAAAGGTCGCCCACATTGCACTTAGCACTTTATATGAGGAGCGGGCAATCCCAATTTGAAGGATTATTATTACGCATATTTTGCACAATATATGTCTAGATTTAAGCAGGATTCACATTCGGTTTTTTTTGTAATTTTTTTTATGAACTTAATTTGTAAAGCGAATGAGATCCATTGCCCACTATCAATTTTCAGATCTCCTAAGTTAGTACGGTATAAGTCTCTACATTGGTTTTACTTTAAACGGCAGGCTTTTTATAAAAGATATTCTATCCCAGTAATTAATAGTTCCACTCCCATAGCAGGTATTTTTTCCTCTGCAAGGAATTAAAGATTCATCCAACATCAGTTAAATTTGGATTAAGGCAGGGTTTTTGAAACTCTCGGATTTCCTGCAGAATGACAGGTGGTTGAATATCGAGGAAGTATCTTGCTTAACGCATAGCAATGTTCTCCTCCTAGGGTCAAATAATGCTATAAAGAAGTTTTTTAGCAGTCTGGACTTGGTCCAGATTAGCATCAGAAAAACCTAGTCTATGACCTAGTCGAAGATATGGCTAAAAAAAAAAACGGGGGTTTGGAGAATGCGTCTTTCCTCGGTTAAGGGGATGGATTTGGAATCTAAAGCTATAACTTAATGGAGAAAATATGAGGAGTTGGAAATCAATGCAAATATGTGGTGTACAATAAATTAATTACATTTTGGCACGCTCAGGTGGGCCAATTAGCAAAGGATGCTTTTTTTTAGTAAATGGCTACTGTACAGAACCCCGAGCTTTATAGCTAAAGCCTATCCAGATCAATCAGGGCAGTGTTTTCGGTGCCACAATCATTCATCTGCCAATTGGACACACATAATTTCACAGTGTCCCCGAGTCCAGAAATTTTGGACTGACATTTTCGACTATTTGACATCAGAACGTATATTAGTTAGTGGTCCCAATGCATTGCTTACAGTTCTTGGTTATGACCCAGATCTCTGCCTACCTGATAAAACGATTAAACTTCTCTATATTGGCATGGCAGTTGCCAGGTCACTTTTGCTTAAAAGGTAGCGATCAGATTTAGTACCATCTAAATATGAATGGATTTGGAAAATGGAACACATCAAAAAAAGCGAACAAGCATATGCCTTACGAACGAGTGGGCTGAAGAAGTTTGACAAGATCTAGGCAGAGTTTTTAATGGGGATACCTAAATCGAATTCCGTATGCTTATAGGGTTTAAGCCCTAAGAAGGAAAGATCTGAGAATATGTTTAAAATGGATGAGATTAGGGGGCATTTGACGATATTATAGGGCATAGGTGTTTTTAGCTATTGGATTTGATTCGCTGCTGCTGATTTAAGAGTTCGATGAACTCCTGTTTGAATGTTTATGTTATATTTTAATTGCTGCAAATCCGATGAAATTGATGAATTTTGATGCATGTATGTTGACATTTGGATGTATGAATTTTAAGATGCTAATTTATGAATTTATGTGATATATGGATTTCAATAAAAAATATTTTTTAAAAAACTGTGTTCAAGTTTGACATAGCCACCAGGTGCAGTTCCTCCATAGGAGCAGAGGAGTACCGCTCGCCACACAGCTACCCAGAAAGCAGTTGCCAGGTCACTTTTGCTTAAAAGGTAGCGATCAGATTTAGTACCATCTAAATATGAATGGATTTGGAAAATGGAACACGTCAAAAAAAGCGAACAAGCATATGCCTTACGAACGAGTGGGCTGAAGAAGTTTGACAAGATCTAGGCAGAGTTTTTAGTGGGGATACCTAAATCGAATTCCGTATGCTTATAGGGTTTAAGCCCTAAGAAGGAAAGATCTGAGAATATGTTTAAAATGGATGAGATTAGGGGGCATTTGAAGATATTATAGGGCATAGGTGTTTTTAGCTATTGCATTTGATTCGCTGCTGCTGATTTAAGAGTTCGATGAACTCCTGTTTGAATGTTTATGTTATATTTTAATTGCTGCAAATCCGATGAAATTGATGAATTTTGATGCATGTATGTTGACATTTGGATGTATGAATTTTAAGATGCTAATTTATGAATTTATGTGATATATGGATTTCAATAAAAAATATTTTAAAAAAAACTGTGTTCAAGTTTGACATAGCCACCAGGTGCGGTTCCTCCATAGGAGCAGAGGAGTACCGCTCGCCACACAGCTACCCAGAAAGCGGAAATAATAAAATGGTAATAAACTAATTTTATTACCATTTTATTTTTCCTGCTTTCTGTCAAACGGAGAGGACAGAGCAGGGCCAGTGCATCACTGCTGCTGATTGGCAGCAGTGAAGAGTGGCCCCTTCAGTTTGAAGTGTGCAGGTTGGTTTGGCCGGCTACCTTGCTATGGCCAAACCGACATGCACAGTTCAAACTCTCCAACCCAGCTGTGTTAGACAACTGGGTTGGAGCGCAGGCCTCAGCCCAGTGCACTTTGGAGCGCTGAAGCAGCCTGCTCCAGCCAATCCAGATGCTTCACTCATGCAGCTTAACAGTATAGGAGCAGGACCTGGTTTGGATAAGGACCTGTGGTAGCTGTGGGACCTCGCGCTTGGATGAGACTGGAGCCTGGGACTGAAGAACATGGAGGAGGTGATACAGGGTAAGGTAAGAGAACCTTTTTTTTCATTTTTAAATGTTTTTATTAATTGGTATGTTTTTATTGTGTTTATGTCACCCACTCGTACCACCATTGCTGTCGGTCACCAACCGCCACTCATGACGACTGGCCAAACTTTGATGCAATTTATGCAACAGAGGCTAAGTGGCTTTTATTTCCACTCATCTATTAGAGGAATATGCCACTTCTTCCCTGACTGAGAGCCTCTTACCCATTTTCCAGGGTATGTCAGATCTTCTTGTCCTTCACAACGACTTGCATGCTTCACCCTTTTTTTCTCGGAATGACCCAAGGTACCCAGCCACAAATTTCATTATAAGTACAGAGAAAGGACAAGCGTGTCCAACAATTGCCTATATAAACAGTGAGGAAGTAGTAGTGTCCAGAAATTAACACGGCATAAAGAGAACAAGCTCTGCCAAATCCAATCGGGGCAGCGTGTATATGCTAATGCATTGCAAAAGCATTTGTGCATGCCAATGTGTGCATATATTAGAATATTAAATCTAGGACTACCACACATCTGGCATAGGAAACACTGTATGTAAATACCCCCTCACAGTAGAACACCAGTTCTGAAGTCATGTTTGGCATGTTTTCATAAAAAAACAAATGGTGAAGTGTATAGCACATTGGTGCTGTAGCAGAGACCATTTCAGTATTACATGTCACAGAATAAAGGAAGAGCTGCACTTGTAGTAAACACACAGTTTCAAGCAAACTGAAACTAGCCATTCAAGACATAACGCCATACACATCAAGAACGGTATCTAAAGTCTGCATAATACTCTTTGGAGTTATGGCAAAACGTCATTGTAATATCTTTCTGGATGGACTTCTCTCTCAACAGGCAAATGATCAATATGTTGCTATGATGGCTTCAGAAGGATAGGTGCTCCATTGCTGGCATTGGTGAAATATGCAAGTGACAAGCCTCAATCCCAAAATGGGTATCTCCATTTTTTGAGGTCGATAAAGCGAATGCCCTTAGAATAGGCAGTGAGAACACTTGCTTTGGTATCGCTTACAAATTATAAACAAATATCAAATATAAAATGTCAGGTTGTTCAAATATGTGCAAGCTAAAGTCCATGCCGTCTTAACATTTCGTCCCTGAGTTCTGGGTCAGTTTTTAGTACCTTCTTATCAGTACCCCTATGTCTGCTGCAGATATAGGAAGGTGGCTTCATTGGAGAGAGATGCAGAAACTGCATTTGCAGTCAGTGATCTGCAGAGCATTCCTCATACCTAGAGGGCTGCTGCATGTGGAATGCTTAGCTTGCCTAAGATTCGCCTTACCAGAATGGGAGGCAGGTCCTTTTCCTTACTGGGTCAAAAGCTGTGGAATTCTTTGCCATTAACTATCCAAAGGGAACCCAGTTTTCTCTGCTTTCGCAGAGCCATTAAGACCTGGCTGTTTGATCTGTACTCCCTTTGATTTTACATGGTAGTAATTTTTTAGCTGTCTAGCCCGCTGTCTCGTTAGCGCCGGGAAACCCTTTTTGGGTAGCTGTCGCGCTCTACAAGCTTAATAAATAAATAAAATAAATAAATGCATTGGAAGTGGGCGGTGTAGCAATAACTTCCATTGGAAACAGTCTCCCTCTATAATGCACAACATAAAAACTTGAGGCGCCACCGTGGAAGCCGAGGAGTTTGAAGCCAGACTGGAAGAGAGGGACAACATTTCTCCAGTGACCACCTCTGGACTGGGAATTCCATCTGTGAAGCTGGTGCTCCATCTTTTGCCAAAATGGTAGCGGCCATGATGTGAGTTTTAGTGTAACATATTTGTATTAATTTATATATGCGCATGAGGATCCATCTCACTTAGCATGAGTTTAGTACATACCCTTTGATTGGCAGAACATGCTTAATAATCGGAGGCCAGATATATAACACAAGACCATTAATCGGGATGGCCAAGTGATCTTCTTTCTCCCTTGGATCTTCATTTGATCTACTGGTTTGATATACTGGAGGTAATATTTGGGTTTGTTAGTTTGGGGTCGGAGAGGCAGAACTACTTAACAGCTACACTTCTAGCTGCTACCCGAAGAAAAGGTTAAAGACACACAAGATTCCGCAAGATCCTTAGAGGATCCGTTGATGCAATCGTCTGTGTCAGACATTTTGCATCATTGCGTCACAGCATTCTGGACAGTGCTGAACTATTTTGCGTGCAAATGACTGTGCTTGACTTTGATGTTTGTTCATGAGCATCAAGGACAAACAATAGAGTTAAATGGGATCAGCGGATATAAAGCAGTTTCTTGGTTCATTGTCAATTAGATAGTGTTGTTAGACGTATTGCTGATAACCAACAAGTATTAATCTCAGCAGGGTGAGCGCCATCTTTGCAATAAATAAATGTCCCTCCTACACTGGCTCAAATTATTAATGGGATCGGTAATCAGCTGCGACCCGTGTAGTTTGCTTCTGTTAACAATAAATACTGCAGGGGCGTGGCTATGGTGCCAGCGGGAATGGGCGCTCTTTCGTGGAGCTCCGTCAGCTAGTGAGCGGGGTGAAGGTCCTTTAAGTGAACTTCTCGTGTCCTCAGCCACGACGATGCGGATTTAAACATCGGAATACCTTCTGCGTGTGTGGGCAGAATTTCAAGTTGCTGTGGTAAGCGGAACTTGCTTTTTTCCGCGTTTTCGACTTTCGACGAGTCGCGCTGGAGACGAGACCGCCATTTCATATTCTTTGGCGCCGGTGAGCGCGCTACGGCTACTCCCTCATGCCGAATTTGGTACCTCCTTACTCTGGACTCTCACCTTTATTTTAAAAGCCAATGATGACTTTTATTTGGAGATATAACTACTGCTTGCACTGTTTTGGCAACTGGTGACTGTTTTTCATGCTTTAAGCTGCAGTTCCGATTTTGGCCGCCATTTTGTGACTTTCTCCTTCACTGACTATGTGTGTTTAATATATTTTTTCAACATTTCCAACGTATTTTTCTTTCAGTACAAGATGTTTTTCAACATGTTTGCCTTCTAATGAGTTGAGGATTAACAAACGTATTATTTCCATTAACTGAGGGAATTCTTCTATGTGATATTCAGACTCTTCCAGTGTGCGGTCGTCTGGTCTAAGCTTACCACAGTTTTCTTGCGCTGTTCTCTTTCTCCGGAGTTAATTTCAACTGGCTAAGAGTGCTGGGTTCCTGTTTATTTTTAATATATAATTCTGTCAATGGAAATGCCGCATTTTAATAGGTACACGCCTCAGCAGAGTGGTGTTACTAACATACCTTTGGAAGACATTAACCCGTTTAGTGTCTTACAAGATCCTATGGAGGAGTCAGCAAATGAAACCCCTTCTTTAAAATGTTCCTTTTCACTTGTCTCCCGTCCGAATGTAAAACCTTCCTCTAAATCAACTTCGACAATTTCTTCCTAAGGAAAACAGGTTAAGGCAAATCCTCCTTCTCCGACTAACTCAGCTTCTTCTATATCTATGGAACTTTTATTGGACGAAATCCGTTACCTCAAGCCATATATGACAGAAACAAATTCTCGCCTTCAAAGCCTGGAGGACAATTGGTCGCACACTGAGCAAAAGGTTGACCATCTGGAGAAAACAATTGCATCGGTTCAAGTAGTTACTAACCAAGTTCCTTCCATGCACAGAGAGATTCAGGATCTTAAACGGCAAGTGGAAAATTTAGAAAACCGAAATAGGTGTAATAACCTACGCATTTATGGCCACGCAGAGGGTCTTGAAGGATCTAACACCATATACTTCTTTCAGTCTTTCCTTCCTACACTTCTTGGGCTTCCGAACTCTCCATCTTTGAATATTCAATGTGCTCATCGACTAGGCCCTCCTTCTCGTCTATCTTCTTCTGCCTCTTCAGCAACAAAGCCTAGAGGTGTTATCTTGTATTTTTTGGAGTACACGGATCTTCTCAAGGTTGTTCAAGCTGCCAAACAAAAAGGGAAGGTTACTTGGAATGGTTAGAATCTTTTCTTTACACAAGACTATGCTAAGAGTACAGCGGATCGGCGTAAGACGTTTTTGGAGATGAGACCTCCTCTTCGATCCTTAAATGCTCGCTATGGCTTGTTTCATCCTTGCCTTTTTAAGGTGACTCTTAATAATAAAACGATGAATTATGAGGACCCAGCGGCTCTTCAGCAATTCCTGGACTCCTACAGTAATGAATCAATGGACATTCATTGTCCTTAATTGTAGATTATACTTTCTTCACCTATGGATTGATATTCATTCAGGATGTTTTCTTCTACTTGTTCCCTGTTGTATCTTGTATTGTATATTTCCTTTGTCCTTAGAGCTTTTTGTTATTTATCCATACTTTATTATTTTTTCCGATGGTAACTATTCTGTCTTTTTGGTCTCTTTTAGATGCGGCTCTGTGATGTCATCATCTGTGTGTCTTTATGTTTTGCTTGGGGTCTTTTCTCCCGCTACGAGTCCATTCGGAGTCCCTGGTTCGGTGTGCCGATTCCCTCATATGGTTCCACCAGCCCCAGTCTCATTGTTTTCTTGTGGTATGTCTTTTTGTTGTCTTTTTTCTCTGTTATTTGTCTAATTTTGAATTTGTTCTTAATTTCTGTCTTCATTATTTTTCCATGATCTTTTCCTCCTTCTCTCTTTCCTTCTCATTTTCTCCTTCGTACTTTATTTCATACTTTTACACTATGCTCCTTTCTACTTTCCTCCCTCTTCCCTTTTTCATCTTCTTTTATCTGAATTTGTCTTGCAATTTTTTCTTCTTCAGCTTTTCTCAATTGCATACTTTCTTTATACTGTTTGATAATGATATCGTATTGATTATTCAGTTGTTTATTACTTGCTTAGTTTTGCACTATTTTTATAATACTTGTGCATGTTTCTTCTTACTAATCTACGTTTAGAGTTGTAACATGGAATGTTAAAGGAGTTAATAATCCTATTATCGCATTTAGCTCGATTAAATACTGATGTTGCCTTCATTCAAGAAACCCACTTATCTGAGACAGAAGCAGTTAAATTGAAAAGAAGCTGGGTGGGTCATGTCTTTTCTTCGCCAGCTTTGGGTAAGAAAAATGGTTTATCGATTTTATGTCATAAACGACATAAATTTTCGGTGACACGTCAGGAAACTGATCTAGATGGCCGATGGGTAATTGTTCATTTGCTCATAAATGAAATACCTTTAGTGCTATTTAACGTGTATGCACCTGTTAATGTTGATAACCTTTTTTGATATCAAATCTCTGACAAACTTCTTATGATAAATGATCAATACGTTGTCTTTGGTGGTGATTGTAACCGAATTTATGATCCTATATTAGACAGACGCTCATCTGTAAAATTTTCTAATACCAAAATGCATTCTCAATTCACTAATACCATACGTCATAAGGCTTTAGTTGATATTTGGAGGCTTTGTAACCCTGATTTATAAGAATACACCTTTTATTCTCCTCCACATACTACTCAATCGAGGATAGATTATTTCTTTTTCAGTAAACATTTGGCACAACTTGTTTCTCAAGCTGAGATTGGTTCCATATTAATTTCAGACCATGCCCCAGTTATTGTTGATTTAGATGTATTACCCTTTTCCCCTAATGCTAGTAGATAGAGATTTAATAATTCATTAAGATTGGATCCTACTTTCACAAGCCAATTCACCTCTTTTGCTTCTGAGTTCTTTTCTTTTAATTCCACTCCTGAGTCTTCTCCTGTGATGATTTGGGATTATTTTAAAGCTGAGGCTAGTGGGTTTGTCATTAAGTTTGTTTCTCGTAAGAGAAGACTTTTTGAAGCTAACTCTGCACAATTACTAACCAATATTAAACATCTTGAACAATGTTTCTATCAATCTAATGCGGAGACATCATTAAAAAATGTAATTGATGCAAAAATATCTTTTAATAAATCTACCACAGAAGCTGCATCTTCTTATCTTTTAAAGAGCAGTGCTCGTTACTATGGAGGTCAAAATAAAATGGGTAAACTCCTTGCTAATTACTTGAAGATTCACCGGGAGCGGACAAAGATTGATTCTATACGTAATGATGTCGGCATATCTCTCTTTAAGGATAAAGATATTCTGAATGAGTTTGTTTCTTTTTATTCTAATTTGTACACTCCAGAACACCAGCTATCTTCGGAAGCTCTTTCTTTTTCTTTCATTCGTTAAATTCTCCTGCGCATGACTCCGATTTTGACTCCGTAGCAGTTGACATCACGTTTTCTGAGATTAAACATGCTGTTTCTATATTAAAGAGAGGGAAGGCTCCTGGACCGGATGGGTTTACTATTGAATTTTATGCTCATTTTGCATCCTTCTTACTTCCTCACCTTTTGTCACTTTATCAATCTTTCATTAAGGACAGTTTTTCTTCCGGCTCTTTCCAAGAAGCCATGATTTGTCTAATTCCCAAGGAAGGTAAAGATTCAATTTTTTGTAAACATTATCGCCCAATTTCTCTAGTTAATTTGGATTATAACATTTTTGCTAAGATTCTAGCCCTCCGTATTGATCCCATCCTACCCAATCTTATTGGTCCAGAACAATCGGGTTTTATTAAAGGACGATTGTCCTCGGATAATTCTAGAGTTTTCTTTAATATTTTAAGTAAAGCCTCTTCACTTGACTACCCCATTGCTGCGATTGCCTTGGATGCTGAGAAAGCATTTGACAGGATTGGTTGTGATTTCATGTTTCATGCCCTTAAATGGATTGGATTTCCTTCTAAAATGATTTCTTTCATTTCTTTACTTCATTCTGGTCCTAAAGCCTCTATTTTTATTCATAGTAAAGTCTCTGATTATTTCTCACCCCCCAGGGGTGTTCGTCAAGGTTGTGTACTTTCTCCTCTTCTTTTGCTAATTGCATTAGAACCTTTCTTAACGAAAATCAGGTTAGATGACGGAATTAGCGGTTTTAAACTTGCCGATTCCCGGGTTAATTTAACTGTCTATGCTGATGATATTTTGTTGTATTGCTCCAACCCTTCTTCTTCTCTTCCTGCCTTTCTTTCCCAAGTTGACACTTTTTCTCACTTATCAGGTTACCGTCTTAATGCAGATAAATGTGAGGTTCTTCCTTTGAATTTTCTTAGTCAAAAACAGGACTTTGTTTCCACTGGTTTCTCCTGTAACTCCTCTAAAATAAAATATTTAGGTTTGTGGTTTTCTCCTACGATCTCAGAGACCTTAAAAGAAAATTTTGATGTACTTACTAAAAATCTGTCTACTTCCATTGACAGATGGCACCCTCTTTTTCTTTCATGGTGGGGTTGATTAGACTCCATTAAGATGATGCTTGCTCCGCTAATTTTATATTTGTTGTCTATGATTCCAGTAGATATCCCAGGCTTCTATTTTTCTATTGACTCTCTGCTTAACAAATTCCTTTGGAAAAATAAAATTCTTAGAATAGCACTTAACGCTCTTAAAGCTGACAAGTCTTCTGGTGGTCTCAAATTTCCGGATTTTAAATCCTATCATTATGCCTTCACTCTTAGACAATCCTCGCGTTGGATCTCTCTAGATCAGTGTGTTCATCCTCCAGTTTGGTTGAATATCGAAAAATTCTTGATAGCTCCCTTTCACTTTCAAGAATCTCTTGCTTTTACCAAACCTATCTCTTCTTTTCGCTCACAAGTTCTATCACATACTCGCAAGTTATTGAGGCCTCTTCTCCCTTCCTCTTATCCTTCATCTTCCTCACTAAATCAGCAACTCATTTGGCACAATGGTCTTTTACGTATTAAAGTGTGTTCTATTTATTGGAAAGCTTGGAGACTCAAGGGTCTTCTTTGGATATCACAATTAGTTTTGAATGATAGTCCGTTATCTTTTACAGAACTTCAACTAAAATATTCCTTATCCTCTGCTTGTACGTCTCATTATGACTCACTTCTTCCTCCTCTTATTCAGTATCTTCTTTCCTTACCGTCTAGTCCTACTTTACCTCACAAATGCTCTACTCTTTATCCTTTATTATCTACTTCTTCCTCAGCTTCCTCTTTATATAGGAATTTGTTTTTCTCCTCTGACAGGAATAAAGGGAAGGCTGAATTGGCTTGGGAACAAGATCTTGTAGAATGATGGTCTATTTCTTTTTGGGGTAAGTTATGGCTAAAAATTCACAAACATCCAGAGCAGCGAACACCTCCCAGACACTTTATTTTATTTACAAACGACTTTTCATAGCACCTTTGAAACTAGCCTCTTTTTCTGTAGAAGAGCCTTCGACCTGCTGGTCATGTGCTGCTACTTCAGCTGATTTAAAACACATGCTCTTTGATTGCCCTTCCTTGTCCCATTTTTGGTCCTTAGTCTGGTCCCAAATTAATAAAATATTCAATACTCAAATTCCTTTCTCCTTATCTAATATTTTCTTAGGCTCCTTATCACCCTCCTGGCCTCACACTTCTCCCAATCCTTTATTAGTTGACCTGTTAGTAGCAATAGCCTTTCACTTAATAACTTCTAATTGGAAACAGGCTGACAAAGTTACCTTCAGAGCCTGGTGGAATGCTGTTTGCTTTCATCATCGACTGGATACCTGCAACGTTTCTCCTATATCTCTTTCCATTACAAGGGATCTTTTATGGCTTCTTTTAACCACTTATTTAACTGATGTTGCTGCAAAATCTGCAACTTTAGATAACATTCCTGATGAAGTTCGAAAACCGCCGTAGATTACTGTTGTCGTTATTTATATCCTAATTTTAATCTTACTTTTTACATTTTACTCTTTTCATTTCTCAATTATTATGTTTAAACTTACTTTTCATATTTGAAGTTGGCATTCAGTTTGCATATTATTCTTCATATTATTATTACCTCAAAATACTATTGTAATAGGAATGTTTGACTTTTTCCTCCTCTCTTTGCTCCCACCATGTTTTCCTTTCCCCTTTCCCTTTTTCATATTCTATTCTAGTTCTTTTGTATTATTTCCAATTTGTATTTAAAATTTGCATATTGTATGATTGCTTATATATGATTACTCTTTGTATGCACATATATCTTTTTCTTTCAAATAAACTTTAAACTTAAAAACAATAAATACTGCATAGAACATTGACACTTGAATGAACCTTAGTGACATTTATAATTTGTGCAAAAAATATGCCACATTTAACAGATGCTTCCGAAGACGCTATTATTGTCCTAACAAGACTGCCTAAGACTAGAGAACAGTTATTTTAACCGTCGCACTGTGGGAGTTGTGGATACATCACAGGAATCAAACAACATACACTTGTCCTGATCGCGACTGTGTGAAAGTGAAGCATAAGATGCACATCCTAAGCTGGTGTCCCGCTATTTTGCCTTGAGAGACAGCATGACTGATACATCCAAAACTAGGAATTTTGAGATGCAGAAAATACTACCTCCATCCCGTCCCATAAATGTGGAAGGTGCACATTTAAGACGGAATAAATACAAGAAGGGCCTCTGCTGCTTGAAGTGCAAGAGGTAGTTTTTTAGGAGAGTACAGCATGTGCACACCACCACATCGGCGAAAAAGACGAGTGAAAAGGCAGTGTCTGCCCTGGTCATGGAGTGATATGTGTCACACAAAGACCTCATGCTCTTTTCATGCTATGCACTTAAGCCATCTATGGCAACAACGACCTGAATACGTTTTTTTATTTTCGTTAGGGTAATCTCTAGTTCATTTAAAACTAGAAATTGATATTTCTTATCACACACATTATTCTATGGTGAATTTTCTTGGGCATGCATCAGCATGTAGGCACGAGATGCCATGCTGAGTCTACTTGCAACATGTGTTTGCTGTTTCATGTAACTTATTTGTAAAAAAAAGTGCTAATTTCTTGGACGTCTTACATGTATAGGCTATGGTATGTGGTTTTAGGATTTTTTAAAACAGTGTGTTGTTTAGTTGTTTGGACAATGACGCCCAACTGCCTGGGCTAGTGCGGGTGATGTGGTCCCTTGGTAAGAATTTCTTTCTTTTTTCCATAATATAATAATCAAGCAAATCTCTTTTACGTATATAAAATGATAGTACATTACAAGAGACCTGCATTTTCTCAACTTACTTTTTTAGTTGATGTCCCAACCCAAATCTTTCCTTCGTCGAGATCTGGAAAACATCCACGGTGGGCACTGCAGAAAAGAAGATGTTGTTCATTAATAAACACCTGATATTAAAGATGTCCCTGCACAGTTTATGCCACTCTAGAAATGGACGTGTTAAGCTTTAACGGGGAGACCACGATCTGTTAAGCAGTACAGTAAAGATCTGGTTGTGGTAGAAACTTGTAATACAACTTAATAGCACAAAAGCATTCACCACTCCTCTCTCTCTTTCCTCCCTTTTCTTTTTCCTTCTTTCTCTTTTTCCTTCTCCTTCTTAAAACGAAAATCCCCCCAAAATGCTCTCTGTAGTATGTATAGTCTTTATGTTCTTGCTTGGACTCTACTCTCTCATACAATTTGTTTTGCAATTTATCACTAATCCTTTTGTTGTACTGATGTTTTACTTTGTATATTTTATTCAATAAAGCTTTCTAAACTTAAAAAAAGTACCCTTATTAATCAAAAAGGACTTCTCATGCTTACTGATTTTCTTTCCGCCCATGCTGTTTGATACATTTACTATATTACAAATGTTACACTTGATTGTATATGATGTGTTGCTTCCTTTCTTTTTCTTTCTCTCTCTTTCCTCTCTTTTCTTTTTCCTTCTTTCTCTTTTTCCTTCTCGTTCTTAAAACGAAAATCCCCCAAAAATGCTCTCTGTAGTATGTATAGTCATTATATTGTTGCTTGGGACTCTACTCTCTCATGCATTTTGCAATTTATCACTAATCCTTTTGTTGTACTGATGTTTTACTTTGTATATTTTATTCAATAAAGCATTCTAAACTTTAAAAAAAAGCATTCACCACTCATTTTTTTTTAATGTTATGCCCTTGTAATATTTAATTCCAAGTTTAACAGGCATTGAATGCGAGATACATTCAAAGCATTAGATGGCAACACAGTTGCTCCAAAGGATAACAATGACATTATTATTTACAGTGCTCTCAATGTGGGGGAGAAAAAGATAGAAGGTGGTGAGTCAGTGAGTGAAGGACAGGAAAAAGGTATAGTGACATATGTACATCATATACACATGAAATAGAACCTTTCCAGCCTAACATTGGTCAACTGTTTCTGTGTCTAGCCATGGCTCAATTAGACATGTTAATTGTCACATTTAGTCCATTGAGTTTGTAATTCAGGTAAATTGTCTATGTTTCAAACCCAGAGTAGGAGGGTATTTTGTGTCCTCGCGTAAGGGTCTTCTTCAGGGCGATGAAGAGCACTTGTGGGATAGGCACGGTGGGTGTGCGTCCAGGTAGGAACAGAGCTCGTGAGTAGCTCTGTTAGAGGATCATCAATAAGTGAGGTCGTAAATCTCTCACAAAGTGGAATGAATCCAATTGAAATCTCATACACACACACACACAGACATACACATATATATTTTTATTAATTACACAATGGTGGGGTCTTCATTGTGTAGTTATAACTTGGACCGAGTTACCTCAGAAAATTGAGTTTGTTTGATTTGTTTTCCTAAAAACGTTGTTTGATGAATCTTCAAAAACTAAGAAAAACAGAGGTTACAGGGATGTTTTAGTTAGGCTCAGATTTCACTCATACCAAACCAGTGAAATTCAGCAGTTAAAGTTACCTGAGCTAACTATATCTTACACCACACAATACGCTGCTAATGACCTCACATATTACTTCACTCATGACATGGTCAGTGATATTACTGATGACATCACTGATGACATCATCAGGTGAGTGTATTACGTAAAAGTTTCTGAGAGTTAAAGATAAATAATAAGCTACTGTATAAGTTAAATTACTATTATCCTTTCTAATATATATTGATTGATTACGCACTTGTATAGCGCACGACTACCCGTAGGCATCTCGGCGCTTGCACGAATACCGCAGAGGAACCCTTCCTGGCCTTTCCCTGTGAGGAGCCCACTCCTGGGCACCCCCAAGGTGAAGTCAGGCATCCTCAGCGTTGTTGGGGCCGTTGTAGAGATTAAGCAAGCTATTGCCCAGAGGTGCAGAGTGGGACTCATGATTAGAATAGGCACCGAGGCGAGAATTATCAGGTCCGAGGAAATTGAGACCGAGACCCGCCGAGACGGGAATTGATCCCCAGACTACTGCATCAGGGTCTGCCGCTCTAACCATTGAGCCACACTTCTCTACAATATATCATCTGAGTGGCACTGTGACTGACTGTATCAGCATGGGAATGGGTGTATGGGTGTGTCAGTGGGAGTGTGAGTAGCTGTTTGGGTGAGTGAGTGACTGTGTGAGTAGCTGTATGGGTGGGTGAGTGTGTGTGTGAGTGGCTAAATCGGTGACTGTGGTGGCTGTGTGAATTGCTCTATGGGTAGATAAGTGTGTTAGGGAGTGGCCGTTTGGGTGACTGATTGGCTGTGTTAATGGCTGTATGGGTGAATGATTGGGTATGAAAGTGGATGAATGGGTCAGTGAGTGGCTGTTTGACTGTATGTATGGGTAAGGGAGTGGTTGTGTGAGTGGCTTTGTGCACAGTAAATATTTGTGCAAGAGGCTGCATAGATAGGTGAGTGGATGCATGAGTGATTGTATTGATGTAAGAATAGGTATGTAAGTGGTTTTGTGGATGAGTGAATGAATGTGTGAGTGACTGTATGGGTGAGTGGCTGTATGGGTGACTGAGTAGCTCTGTTAGTAGCTGTATGAGTGAGTGAGTGGTTGTGTGAGTGGCTATATTGGAGAGTGAGTGGCTGTGTGGGTGTGTGAATGGGTATGTGAGTGGTTTCATGGGTGTATGAAGAAGTGTGTGAGCATCTGTATGGGTGTGTGAGTGGTTTTGTGGGTGTGTGAGTGGCTGTACAGGTCTGTATGGGTCTGTCAGTAGCTTGGTGAGTGGATTTATGGGCAAGTAAGTAGTTGTGCGATTGGCTTTATGAGTGTGTGTGTGTTAGTGGTTGTATGGGTCTGTGAATAGGTATGTGAGTGGTTTTATTGGTTTTTGAGGTTGCATGGAGGTGTAAGTGGGTGTGCGAGTGGTTCTGTGGATGATGTAATTTCAGATGCCATCAATGATGTCATGAGTGATGTCACTGACCACGTCATGAAGGATGTAATATGTGAGGTCCTAAGCAGTGCATTGCGAGGGCGTAAGTTATAGTTAGCTCATGTAACTGTAGCTGTTGAATTTCACTGGTTTTCTATCGGTGAAATCTGAGCCTAACTATAACGTCCCTTTAACCTTTGTTTTTTTCAGCAAATTTTAAAGATTGTTTTAATTCTAATTCCTAACTATAACATCCCTCTAACTATTTTTCAGTGAATTTAAACTTTTTAAAATTTGTATTTCCTAACTGTAACTTGTAACCTTTGAGAGTGGGCTTGTGAGGGGCTGTATAGGTCTCTGAGTGGGTGGGTGAATGGGTTTGCGGGTGTGTACATGGCTGTATGGGTCTGTGAGTGGATGTGTGAGTGACAGTATGGGTGTGTTTATGGCTGTGCAAGTGGGTGTAGGAGTGCCTGTGTGGATCTGCGACTGAGTGTGTGAGTATCTGAATTGGTCTGTGACTGGCTGCATGAGTGTTTGAGTTGGTCTGTGAGTCGGTGCATAAGTCTCTGACTGGATATGTGAGTGGGTACATGAGTGTCTTTGAAGGTCTGTGAGTGGAGGGATGAGTCTCTGAGTCGGCATGTGAGTCTGAGTAGGTCTCTGAGTAGTTGTGTGAGTCTCTGAGTGGGTCTGTGAGTGAGTGAGTGAATGTCTGAGTGGGTCAGTCAGTGGGTGCTTGAGTCTCTGAGTGTTTCTGTGAGTGGGCACATGTATCTCTGAATGGGTCTATGAATTTGAACATGAGTGTCTGAGTGGGTCTGTGAGTGGGTGGACGAGTGTATGAGTGCATGTGTGAGTGTCTGAATGGGTCTGTTAGTGTGTGTGTGGGTGTTTGAGTCTCCCAATGGGTCTGTGAGTGGGTGAATGAGTGCCTGAGTGTGTCTGTCAGTAGGTGTGTGAGTCTGAGTGGGTCTGTGAGCAGGCGCATGAGTGGGTCAGTCATTGGATGCACGGTCAAAAAAATTAGGGGAGCAAACAGGAGCAGGTCACTGTTCCAGCTCCCTCTGTGAAGGTCCTTCTGTCCGTCTTGCCTGCAGTCTGCTACACTCTGCCACCTTTGGTTATGTGCCTCCTCTGCTCCTTTTTCTGCCTCTTCTCTGCTCGCTCATGCCCTCTTTTTTGCCTCTTTCTGCTCGTTCTGCCATTTATTTTGTATCTTTCTGCTCACTCCTGACCTTTATTCTACCTCTTTCTTCTGGTTTCTGACCTATATTTACATCTTTCTGCTCGTTACAGTCCTTTATTCTGCCTATTTCTGCTCCCTTCTGACCTTTATGTTGCCTCTTTCTAGTAGTTTCTGACCTTTATTTTGCCTCTTCCTGCTACTTTCTGACCTTTATTCTACCTCTTCCCTCACCTTTCTGACCTTTGTTCTGCCTCTTTCTGCTAGTTTCTGATCTTTATCCTGCCTCTTCCTTCTTGTTTCTGACTTCTATTATGTCTCTTTGTGCTTGTTTCTCCCCTTCATTTTGCCTCTTGCTGCTGGTTTCTGACCTCTGTTTTGCCTCTTTCTGTCCATTTCTTAACTTCATTTTGCCTCTTTCTGCTAGTTTCACTACTTTACTCAGCTTCTTTCTCCACAACTCACACCATCATTTTGTCTCTTTCTGTTCCTTTCTCAACTTTATTCTGCCTCATTGCTAGTTGTTATTTTGCCTTCTTCTGCTCATTTCTCACCTTTATTGTAGCTCTTGCTGCTCGTTTCTGACGTTTATTCTGGCTCTTTCAGCCCATTTCTGACCTTTATTATGCCTCTTTCTGCTTGTTTATCACCTTTAGCTTGCCTCTTTCTGCTTGTTGCTGACCTTTATTCTGCCTCTTTCTGCTCATTTCTCAACTTTATTTTGCCTCTTGCTGCTGCTTCTATCCTTTATTCTGCCTCTTTCACCTCAATTATGACCTTTATTCTACCTCTAGCTGCTCGTTTCTAGCCTTTATTCTGCCCCTTTCTGCTTGTTTCCTACCTTTATTCTGCCTTTTTATGTACGTTTCTGACCTTTACTTTGCCTCTCTTCTCTTTTCTGACCTTTATTCACCCTTTTCTGTTCATTTAGACCTTTATTCAGCCTCTTTATGCTCGTTTCTGACTTTCATTCAGACTCTTGCTGTTTGTTTCTGACCTCTATTCTGCCTCTTTCTGCTCCTTTTTAACCTCATTCTGCCTCACTCTGCTCATTTCTAACCTTTTGCCTTTTTTTATCTCATTGTAGACACTTATTTTGCCTCTTTCTGCTGGTTTCTCACCTTTATTTTGCCTCTTTCTGCACATTTCTCACCTTAATTCTGCCTCTTGCTGCTCGTTTCTGACCTCTATATTGCCTCTTTATGCTAGTTTTTTACCTTTATTCTGCCTCTTATTGCTCGTTTCTGACCTATTTTGCTACTTTCTGCTCAATGATGACCTTTATTTTGCCTCTTTCTGCATGTTGCTGACCTTTATACTGCCTCTGTCTGTTCATTTGTCACCTTTATCTTTCCTCTTTCTGTTTGATGCTGACTTTTATTCTGCCTCTTTATGCTAGTTGCTGACCTTTACGGTGCCTCTTTCCGACATTTAACCTGACTCTTGCTGCTCCTTTCTGACCTTGGTCTGCCTCTGGCTGCTCGTTTCTGACCCTTTTTCTGCCTCACTGCTCATTTCTTAACTTTATTTTGCCGCTTTGATCTCATTGCAGACCCTTATTTTGCCTCTTTCTGCTGGTTTCTTAACTATATTTTGCCTCCTGCTTGTTTCTGACCTTTAGTCTGCTTTTTTATGCTTGTTTCTCACCTTTATTCGGCCTCTTTCTGCTCATTTCTGACCTTTATTCTGCCTCTTGCTGCTTGTTTATGACCTCTATTCTGCCTCTTTCTGCTAGTTCTGACCTTTATTCTACCTCTTTTTGCTTGTGTCTCACCTTTATTTTGCCTCTTTCTGCATGTTGCTGACCTTCATTCTGCCTCTTTCTGCTAATTTTTTACCTTTATTCTGCCTCTTGCTGCTCCTTTCTAAACTATTTTGCCTCTTTATGCCTGTTGCTGACCTTTATTCTGCATCTTTTTGCTAGTTTCTGAGATTTATTTTGCCTCATTCTGCCATTTTCCCCCAGGATCGTGGTGGGAGACACTCAAGGCCCCCACGGTCCGAGCCGGCTCCTCGGCTCCTGCTGGAGCCAGATTTGCTCTTACTGCATGCCCCAGGCCCTTATCGACCTAGGTCCCCTTGTCAAAACAAGCGCAGGAGTCACTGCTTGTTTTTTTTCTGCCACAAATTCACAAATTTTGCATATTCGCCACAAATAAAAAATTGAAATGCTTTTTGCTCAAGGCTTGGAGGCAAGGTATTCCTATCCTGCCCCATTTTCTTTTTTTAAACTTTATTTGGTACTCGGCAGAATCCGAATCCTAAGATGGCTGCCAACATTTCCTGGTTGAAGCGCAGGCAGCCAAATAGAGTTCTGCAGTTCTCTGCACAAACTCATTATTATTTGGTAATCAGCCGCAATTGCAGATATTCTAATTTGGATTTACTTAAATTTCTCAACAACTACTGAACGGATTTACACCAAATAAGTAGAAGCGTAATCTGCATAACGAAATCTACCTTCCTGACATATTTGGTGTAATTCCATCCTGCGGTTTGGGCAGTAGTGGGGTTCAAAACTCCTATGGGAATCAACATGGGTAACACACACTATTTTTACCCCCCATTTTTCTTGTCCCGCGCTTGATGGACCACCTCAAAACTTTCTGTGATCAACAAGTCTCACTATGGCACTTTATTTGGAAAATTTAGTGAAGATTCATTGAACGACACCCAAGATATAGCAAATCAAAAAACTGCTTATCCTATGGAAATATGGTCCTAAATATAAGTACCTACTGTACAGTATTTCATATATATATATATATATTCACTGAAAAAACCATAGGTTTCAGGAGTTATATAGTTAGGAATTAGCTTTTACAAAACCTTTGAAATTCACTCAAAAAACTATAAGTTTTAGTGGTGTTATAGTTAGCTGGACATTTTACTCAAACAAAACCATTGAAATTGCTCCTATATAGTTAGTTGTACTAAGTATATATCGCGCACCCGCAAACCACTGCTGATGATGTCACATATTGCATCATTCATGACATGGTCAGTGACATCACTGATGACATCTCAAATGACATCACTGATGACATCACTGATAACATCATCCAGTGAATGTGGTTTGCTTCGTTATTTAAATATGCATTATATATATAGCAATTTGCATTGAAGAATGAGTGGATATATAAATAAATATTTGGATGGAGGATTTAGTAGCAGTGTAATTGACTGTTTACTTGACCAATTTATAATGTCTCACTAAATATAGTGGATAGTGACTAAACTGTGTGAATATCTGTATCACTTTGTCAGTTGTTGTGTAAACTGATTCTACAGTTGGTTACTAGCTATGTGAAAGTCTATATTAGTTATTGATTAGTTAACTGAGTATTTGTATGGGAGTGTGAAAGTGTGTGTGGTTCGGTGGAGGGTGTGTGACTGTCCAAAGATGTGTGAATAGTTTATTCAGTAGATATATGAAGTTAAAACTACATGTTCTAACAGTTTGGGTGAGGGAATCTCTTTATGGGTGTGGTGATGAGCAAATATATTTCTCAAAGGTACAGGTCCAACAAACTAGAAAAATAAAAGGCAGTGTATGTGTCAGTTGTTGTATATAAATAAGTATACATAAGACACAATGATTGTGTGAGTGACTGTATGGATAACTGTATACTTGTAATAATGATTTTATAATTCACTAAGTATGACTTACTATCTAAATGAATAGAAGAAGTGGTGTTTGTATAAGTGTTTTGCTAAGTAAATATGTAAGTATGATCCATTGTTTGCATAAGTTAGTAGGATGACTTCATATGTGAATAGGATGCGTGCTGTTGTTTAATGTCGATATAGATGTATAAGTATTTTTGATAGTGTTCTATTGTTCTGATGAAGCAAGATTTCGCACATTACGTGACTTGCTGAAATCAAGAACCTCGATTCATATTATAATACTATAATTCAATTTGTATGTCTTACTAATTTCCTATATTTTTGATATACATGTAAAAGGTGTGCATGCGTATTTGCCGCTAATATGGCTGTCTGAATACTCACATGGTGAAGCTTGCGCAGATGCTCTCGTGTTATTGTTTGTTGCACTAATCCATAATGGCATAGTATATTTTTATGGTAAGAAATATAAAGTAACTACTCATGGTATATTGTGAAATCATTTATTTCTATGTTTTAATTAGTTTTCGCTTACTTTTCATGTACCGCGGTATTGAGGGTCTGATGCACGGCCCAAGACTCCATATTAAGAGGATAGTCTGCGCATGCCCAAACTCTAGCTGTGGCATTGACAAGATGCCAGCTGAAGGTCCCTGCCAAGACGTGCCTGGGAAGATGCACCTTCACCCAGCCGGAGAAACAGAATTTGTACTGCATTTGCAACAAATGTATACTCTGCTATTGTATTCTGTAGAATAGGTCATGGGAACCCCAAATCTGCTAGGCGGTTCCTTAAAATGCAAACACAAGCTTGTAGAAGTTTGTTCTGATTGGTGTGTTGACCTTTCCTACTTGGGGACCGATCGAAATTGGGGATTCTGACACTTTGCAACATTGGGGGGTGGTACACTGACCCTAAAACAGTATATCTAGCCTAGGTTCAGCTAGAGAAATTGTCCGACTTGTCTGAAGAGCTGACCTGTCACTGACCCAACGCGCTCAATAGGTGACTGAATACAGAGCGCTGCGGAGCACTCTGTCCGAATTTGACCATAGACTCTAAGGTTTTACTAAACCTTAAGTGCTGGTGGAGCACTTTGCTGGGGAGTTCGCTAACCCAATCGGGGTTCTGACTGATAGCTGCAGAGAGGGTGGAGCGCAGGCGTTGCTTCCAAACTGCGGGTGCTGGTCGTGCCTTGGTGGTCCTGTCCTGATCCTAATCTGGTTTTCCTGTCCTGTCCTGGGGTGTCCAATCTGCACCTGCTGTCCCATAGATGCCTGTCCTCCCTTGGGGTATTTCCTGTCCTTGACTGATCCGTGGCCAGGGTTGGTCTGCACACCTTTCTAGGTAAATATAGTGTGAAAACTCTTCCCTGCATCTTCTATTTTCCTGTCTTTGCTTAAATAAAGACATTTCATTGCATATGTTAATTTTCCATGCTTTCCGCAACCTATTATTAAGTCATACAGTATATTATCCTTAGCATGTTCCTATGTTCCCCTACCTTTAGAACACATTCTCTCCATACTGTTTCTGAATCATAACTGTGGTATATAAATTTCTCCTGAAATCTGACTTTGAGTAAAGATACTAGAACTATAGCGTGTTCCATTTTTCCCCTCCTATAGATATATAGGATTTCCAGTCCTTACCTTGCAGTATTTACCCAACAGTAAAGTCCAGTTCGTGATTCAAGTTTCTAAAAACTACTAGTAGATCGCATTGTTATAACTTTCTTATAGACTCATAAATGGTTGCCCTGACGCTGTTCCTCTAGGGTTATGTTCTTTTTGTTATCTTGATTATTGATTGCCTTTTAACTGTAAACTTGATTATTTCCGAATCTGATTTCTAGATAAACTTTTAAAACTTCCCAGTTGTCTGTGATCATTAAATGCGAAATAGAAATAAGTTGGGTTTTGTATTTGCCTGCCTTTCTTTTACAGCTAGCTCCCTGATCCATTGTGGATCTTAGGTACCTGTAACGGTGGATTGGTAAGTCAGGTACAATAGAAATAAATAGGAAGGAACCAGGGTTACTGGTAGTAGAGAGTGAAAGGTCACCCGATTAATGTATATGGGTATAATTGGAGAAAAGTACATGGACCTGGTACGTGTATGGTGAAAAAATTATTGGTCGGGTGACCCGCGATCTCTATCAGTAATTTTCTGATAGCAGAGGTATGGTTAGGGACTAGTTAAAGTTAGCTAGGACTAGTCAAGCTAGATAAGTTGGATACTGTTAGAAATTATTGCTGCTAAAAAGATAGACTTTTTCATGAACTGATCACTCACGTGAAATGTTTTGCTTTGAAAAATTATGAAATGTTTTAAATTGTTTTTCTTAGTAATATACTGATAAATGTACTAATCCATTCGTTAAGTAAAGTGTTATATGTTTGTTGGGAATCCCCGGGGAATTGAATAGCGAGTGGTGAAGAGAATCCACTTGCTTTGAGGTCACTGGCTTTAGGAAGGTTGGTGCAGGTTAGGCAGAACTGGAAGCACTAACTAGGGTTTTTCTGAATGTATGTTTGAATAAATGATAGCGACGAGATCACTGGCAAAACTTCTATTGTGAGAAAAACCTAGTGAGGATCACACCGGAAGGAGTAGCAGGTTCATCGGAGCTTGGGTGATAGCAAAGGGGTTCGCTGGTGAAACTTTAGACTTAGTATATATCCCGGAAAGAAGTGGATAAGTCAAAAGAAGTAGCAGGTTCCCTAATGCTTGCGTGAAGGGTAGGCGGAAGAGATCTATCCGTAGTGTATGAAAAGTAAATGGAAGTAGTTTACTTGCAGTGAAACAAATCTTTTCTGTCTAGACACTTGAGTACAGTGGCGAATGTGTATTCGTTGTTAAATAACCAAGCACAAGCACTTTAGAGAGAAATTAAGTTTCCAATACCTTGTGAGGGAGGGAGTCAGTTGCGGAGCTGCTCTGACGTCACTCTGTGCCGCGCTGGGATTGGTAGACGCAGCGGGTGTGTAGCGGAGCTGGAATTTTAAAGGAGGGGTGAGTGCCGAAGCGTGAGAACCTGTCTCGCGAAAGGCCGCGCACCCATTGGTCAAGATTATTTTAACCCGTGCACTTTATTGGTTGCACGAAAATAAGAGACACACTTGGATTGGAAGTGAATTTGTAAACAAAGTCGCTCGCAGACATCGTATGTGGCACTCGTATAGACCGCATACTAGACCTGATCCACGATATTTAGGGTTTGAGAACGATCAGTGGAAAGGGCATAAAACCGACATTATGTACGGAAATAAGAGGAAAATATCCCTTGTAAATAGGGTGAAGAATTATTTCAAAAAAGACAAGCCGATTAAAACCAGAGAAGGTGTTGTCATTCCGCCACCTAATACTCCCGCATCCTTCATGATGTTTGATAAAGGGTACCACTCGTGTGTATGGTTAGAAAACTGGGCGGAGTACACCAAGGATGACGGAATTTTGGCTTTTCCGTTAGAGGGTACATTCAATGGCAGAATTCTATTTAATTTGAGAACCCGAATGAATGACTTACATCCCAGACCTAGATTAACGCAGTACGAAGCTTTAGAGGAATGGGAGATCGAAGCTTTTGAGAGAGACAAGCCCCGAATGGATAAAGGGTTGACAAAATTTTATCCAAAGTTAAAACAAGAGACCCGTGATAAAAAGATGAAACAATGGAGACAGAATATGATTGTAGAAGGGCTGTTTCCCATGATGCCAATGGGTGGTCCTCCTGCAGGAGAGAAGAGAACAGAAAAATGCAAACATTGGGTGCCCATGGGGGAGTCGGATGATGAATTATTAGATGACATGTTTTTGAGAAGTCCGCCTCCTTATAATGAAGGACACCGACCCTCTAGTGAAGGGGATCATTCACGGAGACCTCCTCCCCAGTAAGAGGCCAGATCAGTAAGTGTAGGAGAGAGTCGTCAAATACCTCCGTATAATGAGGGTTTGGGACCTCTAGGTGCTAGAGATAGCTGTCAAAGAGCACCATTTTGTGGGGAGTCAAGATATTCGAGAGAAAGAGACTTCTGCTCTAGACTTCCCTACGAGGGTGAGGCAAGGCCTTCCACGTCAGGACTTCCGTTCTCAAGGCCCCCGTCTGAGGAAGAACAAAGATCCCTAGGTACAGGAAGTCTGTTCCCAAAACCTAATTACGGTGAAGGACCAAGTGAGACACATCCCACTGCCCCGAGTTATGCCCCAACTTTGACCCCGCAGGTATTAAATGACAATTCTTTAGACAGGATACTGGAGGACAGGGAACGAGAGGCTTTAGCTAAGCAGAGAGCCGAGATAATTCAGAAGATTTCCCAGTTAAATACAAGTCCTGAAGCATTGACAATCCCGGTAACTATTGGACCAGTGGTTCCGCTGTATGGGGATAGACAGGGAAGTCCGAAGACTCCAGTTATTACTCCAGTTGTAGCACAGCCAAGGCAGGAGCCCTTAATTGTGGATGACCAGACCAGTGAATGCGAGTCCGAGGTCTCGCTAATGGATCTGCCCATTAGGGGTGCAGGGAAAAGGTTACAGAAAAGACACAATCCTTTTAACACGAGGGAGATTCAAATGGAATCGACTTCGGGTACCAAGAGTGTCACCCTGGTGACTCCTGAAGAAATTGAAAGGTGGAGTCGAGAATTGGTAAAACAAACTCCTCAGTCAAAACCTTTAGATATTTTCAAACTCAGAATAGAAATGGAAGAGCTAATGGTAGGAAATGTAGGTTTGGACAGATTAAATACCTATTCTGAAGAAGAGTTGCTGTTTATTGGCAAAAGTTTTACCCAAAACACCAGAGTGCTCCATGAAAAATTAACAGACACTGCAGCTAGTATGGGAATCGATATTTCAAAATCAAAGCCACTGCAGAAACCCTATAGAGCTGATTTTTCAGACAAAGATCTGGAAAATATGAATGTATCAGGGAAAAAGGCGCAGGTTAAAGAATTATTGACTGTGTTGCAAAAATGGGGAGATGTAGAAAAGTGGAAAGCCAGGTGGGCAAAGAAGAAAGATGAGGCCAGATCTAAACAGGCGTCTTCCGAGTTCGTTCTAAAAGAAGCTGACAAACCTGAGCAGTTATACCCTATGCGTGAAGTGCCAGGTGGAAAATACGTGCAAGTTCCATGGTCCAGACAGGATATTGTGTCCTTTACCAATGACTTTCCAAAATTATGAGAAAAGCCTGTGGACTGGTACAGGCAGGTGGAAAGGTTTGTGAAGGTGCAAAAGTGCTTGTGGAAAGACCTGGATGGGTTTTTCGACATTGTGGTTCCTGTGGATTTATGGACTGTATGCAAGGTTGCCATCGATTGGCCTAACAAGGAGTATGATAGGGACCCTGTAACAGGTGCTTCCTCTGATGAGGTAATGAGAAAATATGACCAGGTCATGTTACATCTGAAAAAGAAGGTGCCTGCAAAGGAAACTGATTGGACCAAAATAGATAGAACCACGCAGGAAAGGAATGAGACTGTGCACTCCTTTTATGAAAGACTGTTGCAGGTGTTCAAAACTTACAGTGGAATAGATAACATCGAGATGAAGGACATGACCCACTTCATTTACAGGTTTGTAAACGGTTTAAGACCCGAAATTTGCCAGTGGATCAAAGACAATAAGATTTGTTGGCAGTCTAAGAAAATGGATGAGGTCTTACGGTATGCAAAGTACTGTGAGGACGAGATGGCAGATAAGAAAAAGGCACTCAAGGAGAAGGTTATGTGGGCACAAGTGAAGCTAGCAGAACAACAGGAAAAGCAATTGAATAAGATGAATAAGAATACCCAAAATCAAGGCTCTGGGGGTGGAGGGAAGCCCAAGGTAAAAATGAGCAGAGAAGAAGCTAAAAAGAAATTTCCCTGCCACCAGTGCGGAGAAATCGGGCACTGGAGAGACGAGTGTCCATATTTACAGCATGATAATACCCAAACCCCTGATTTAACTCCACAGACGCAGAATGAAAAACCAAGAAAGACTCAGCATCAGGTAAAGGCAAGTCAATTGCCCCGAGCGCCAAAACCGAATTATAAGGGAAAATCACCACAGGGTGATGACATAGAGATCTGGGGAGGCGATGAGAATAGAAATGCAGCAACTTCGCAGTTTTTGTTGAATGAGACCTTTTTCTGTGACGACCAATACTGACGGGGCCTGAGAGGGGAGGACAAGGAGTGTGTTCTTGGCGCCTCCTTGCCGGTAGACCAGTCAGGGCCATACATTGAAGGAAAGGTTGATGGAAATGATGTCACCTTTCTATTGGACACTGGTGCTACCCGTTCTACTGTGAGAACAGCGGACGTTCCAAACCTACCCCTCTCGGGAGAAGCAATCCAAGTGGTTAGCGTATCTAATCAACTGATTAGTACCCCAGTTACTGAGCCCATGGAGATCACAATAGGGAACTTTAAAGAAATGCACAGATTTGTCGTTTGTGATACCAGTCCAGTAAACTTACTAGGACGCGATTTGTTGTGCAAAATGAATTGCACCATCTTTTGCACACCAAAGGGCGTTGAAATTCAGACCCCAGACGAAGATGGCATCTATAAATTAATGTTAATAAGACCTGACTCAGAAATTAAACGAATGGCTATACAAGACTTACCCAAAGAACTCCAACAGACAGTGAAACCAGAAGTATGGGACTTTACAGGAAAGGATGTAGGATTAATGGCAAATGTAGACCCTATACAAATAGCCATGAAAGAAAATGCAGTTTACCCCAATACCAAGCCATATAAAATGAGTGCCGAAGTGAGAGCAGGAGTTGCCATTGAAATACAAAAGTTGCTAGAAGCAAACATCATACAAGAAGTGATGAGTAGTCCATGTAACTCACCCATAATTGGAATTAAGAAACCTAGTGGCAAGTACAGGGTAGTGCAGGACCTGAGGAAGGTAAACAAAATAGTGGTCCCTTGCTGTCCTATTGTTCCAAACCCCGCAGTGATCCTATATCAGATTCCCTGGGATGCTGAGTGGTTTACCGTGATAGACCTATGTCATGCATTCTTTTCGATCCCATTGCATTCAGATAGCAAATTTATTTTCTCATTTGCTTTCGACAGTCACGTGTACGTTTGGAATAGGGTTCCCCAGGGGTACACAGAAAGCCCCTCTATCTTTAATCAGATCCTGAAAAAGTGCCTTGAATCCTTAGTCTTACCTGGAAAGTCTGTTTTGGTGCAATATATAGACGACCTCTTGGTGGCGTTTAAAAGTCATAGAGATTGTGTGATTGACACCATTGCCTTGCTGAATCACCTAGGTGAAAAGGGACATAAAGTGGCCCCTGAAAAATTGCAGTTCTGTTCAAAGTCAGTGAAATATCTGGGGCACCAGATAGAAAAAGGCATCAGAAAAGTCACTTCAGAGAGAGTCAGAATAATTCAAAAGATGCAGTTACCCCGTACTCAGAAAGAGATCAGAATGTTCCTTGGGGTTGTAGGTTACTGCAGGCAATGGATTGTGGGATTCGCAGTCCTGGCAAAGCCTTTGATAAAAATGACAAAGAAAGGAGCAAAGGACCCAGTTGAATGGGATGATGAAGGCTTAACAGCATTCACCAAATTACGAGACTGCCTGTGTACAGCCCCTGCTTTAGGGATGCCTGACTATTCTAAGGAGTTTGCACTGTTCTGTGACACACGTGACAATTGTGCATTGTCAGTCTTAACACAGGAACATGGTCTGACTAGACGTCCAGTGGCCTATTTTTCTGCCACTTTGGATCCAGTAGCTGCTGGATTACCCGGATGTCTGAAAGCAGTAGCTGCAACTTGCATAAGTTTAGAGCAGAGTGCATCCATTGTAATGGGACATCCTGTCACTGTGTATGTTCCTCATGCAGTTGTAATTTTACTAACCCGAACTAAGACCCAGTATCTCACCCCTAGTCGGCTGACTAAATACGAGAGGATTCTCGTGGGTGCTGCAAATGTGGTTATTACTCGGTGTAATATCCTGAATCCAGCTACCCTACTCCCTGACTCAATGATTATGGAAGCAAAGGGAGAGGATGAACATGACTGCATAGATCTGACAGAATTCAGTACTAAACCACGCCCAGACATTAGAGAAGTACCTTTGCCTGTAGAAGATGAGGAGTTGTTCGTGGATGGCTCATGTATGAGACACGAACTTGTAGGCCTAAGCACTGCTTATGCCGTAGTCTCTATAAACGCCATTAAAGAAGCTTCCTGTTTGTATGGGGTGAAGTCTGCACAAGTAGCCGAATTGATTGCATTGATAAGAGCTTGTAAAATTGGGAAAAACAAAATAATAACAGTATATACTGACAGTCAGTACTGTTATGGGGTCGTGCATGACTTCGGCCAATTGTGGCTAGAAAGGGAGTTTCTGACTTCATCAGGTACTCCTATTCGAAATGGGAAAGTTGTACAGGATTTACTGGAAGCAATCCAATTACCAAAAGAATTGGCAGTGGTCAAATGTGCTGCTCATAAATCGGGCCTTGACCATGTATCTTTGGGAAATAACTTTGCTGATGAAGTGGCCAAACATTGTGCCAGAAATCGCATGTCTGTAAATGTTAAACTGGGGGGACCTGGAAACAGCTGCCAACTTATGGTGTTTGAAGAAGTGCCTACCTGGGAGGAGGTGAGAGATTGGCAGCATGCGGTGCCAGATAAAGAGAAAGAAAAATGGAAGAAACTTGGTTGTCGACCGAGAAGTGAGGATGGTGTAATTGTGGGCCCAAATGGTATGCCTGTGTTGCCTAGACATCTGCTTGCTTCCATGGCCCGACTGATACATGGAAATTCACACACTGGTAGGGATGCCATGGTTCTGGTTTTCCAACAAACCTGGTACAATCCGAAGTTCAGGAAGGTAGCAGAGTCACTCTGCCAGAGGTGCTTGACATGTCAGCAGTTCAACGCTGGCAAAAGAACAGTAGTTGAATTAGGGAAAATTGGAAAATCAAGGGGTCCCTTTGTGAGAATACAGATTGACTTCATCACCATGCCTCGTTGTGAGGAGAAAAAGATATGTCCTTGTCGTTGTCTGCCTGTTTTCAAAATGGGTGGAAGCCTACCCTACCAAACAGAGTGATGCCATAACAGTAGCCAAATTGTTACTACGAGAATTGATACCTAGATTCGGGGTTCCAGTCACAATTGAATCAGATAGAGGCAAACATTTTCAGAATGAGATAATCGATCAGCTCTGTAAAGCATTCCAGATCACCCAAAAGTTGCACTGTGCATATCGTCCAGAGGCTTCTGGAGTAGTAGAGCAAATAAATGGCACTATAAAATCGAGATTAGCAAAAATTTGTGATTCTACTGGCATGAACTGGATAAATGCATTGCCTCTTGTTCTGATGGGACTCAGAAGTATTCCAGACCGAAAGACAGGCCTGAGCCCTCATGAAATCCTGATGGGAAGAGTGATGAGACAAGCATGGGTACCAGGATACAAATTGTTAAACATTTCTGATGATTTGGTACTTGAGTACTGCAAGCAACTAGGTGACCAAGTGCGTTCTATCTCTCGCCAGATTGGGGAAGACGCCGTCGCCAATCCAACAACCCCAGTCCACAAATTGGTTCCTGGCGACTGGGTTAGAATCAAGAAACATACTCGTTCGAGTTGCCTTGCACCGAGGTGGGGAGAAAAACGCCAAATAATACTGGTGACCACGACAGCGGTGAAGTGTGCCGGCGTTCCAAAGTGGATCCATGCCAGCCATACACAAAAGGTGATTCAAGACGCGAAGACTGACGCTGAATGTTGTCCAGCTGAGGGGTCTGCAGAAGTTGGTCCTGAAGTAGCTGATGATGAACAACCGAGCACCAGTCAAGAGGATTGGATACCCATAATCGACCTAACTGGAGACCCAATCAGAGCAAGAAGTCAAATCTATGACGATAGGGAGTGGAATAGAGAGGAGGAGGTAGGCACAGGCGAAGATCCCCAGATTATTGAGATTCACGTCAAATCTGAGGAAGAAGAGGAAGGTCAGACAGGGACAGAGCAAGTGATCGATACACCTCCACAAACTCCTGAAATTGAAAAGGAACATACAAGAAATAGTGAAAAGGTTCAAGCAGAAGAAAATCAAGGGATCGAAGTGCTTGAACAGGATCAGATAGACATAGAAGAACGTGTTCAGGACACAGAAACAGAGACACTCGAAAGCAAAACCCAGAATACACCTGAACAAGGCCAGCTTAGTACCCAGGCAGAAGAAATAGAGATAAGACCTGGAACTAGTCAGACAGGAAGGAAAGAATCAGAAGTGCCACAAACAAACGAAAATAAAAGAACATTAGAAGAAAGCCAAAACACAGTGCCAACTAAAAGACTCAAGAAAAAGAAACATATCGAACCAAGATATATTAAGAGACTGAGACTGAGAATAAAAACAGTAGAGGAGAAACTTGCAGAAAGAAGGAAAAGTCCTCGTATTACAGAGCAAGTTGGAGAAAGTTCACAAAGGAGGAGTGAACGAATAAAAAGACTGAACGAAAAATATCAAGATCCTGAATGGACATATCTAGTGTTGGAAGAATTTGAAGATCTTGATATTACTGACGAAAGTGATGAAGAACAGACAGCTGATTATTCTGCCGAGGAAGACGAACCAACCTGAAGTTGTGCAGGGTAAGCTACCTGTGCAGAGTTACAAAGAGGGGTTGAGAAATCTTCTTCTGAACGAAAATGTCTGATTCAAATGTGAATGGAAGGCCTAGACGCAGTTGTTGTAAAACATGCTGCAGAGTATGTATATGTAGCATAGCTATAGTGTTAATAATTTGGATAGGACTAACAGTTTTCATTCCTTATATGGTGAGCAAAAATACTAATATTGACCCTACTCAGACTGTGACCACTGACACTGAAGAACTGACAACACGAAGTGTAGAAAGACGTGAAAAAGCACTCAGACAAACAAAACGAGACTTAGAAGCATCAGATGAGGAAGGACTACATTATCATGGAGTTAAAAACCAGACACAGTTAAATGTTTTCGCTAATCTTTTAGTGCACTATGTAGAAACTATGGAAATAGAAGACTGCTATGTCTGCATGAAGCTACCTACTTCTGTAGCTGAAGGCGTGACTTACCATCACCTACCCTTGACCTATGGAATTTCCTGTAGCATTTTAGCCAGTTTATTTTACAAAAGAGGACCGTTACAGTACTACTATTCTAACTCAGACGTGATATTTTCTGAACTTCCCATACGTGGAAATTTGAATCCTGTACATACGAAAAGTGATGTTACACGTTATATGGGAGAATACTTTCTGACAATAGGTACTATAGATTTAAATGAAGCACACAGAGATAACTTGACCTGTTCATTACATGAACAAGAAAAAATGTTTTTAAACATGGCAGAGAAAAGAAGGGAGAGTTTCCAAAGAAAGGCAAATGATAAGAGACAGAAAACTCCTAAATGGGCTGAAAACATGGAAAGCACCTCAAATGGTGGGAGTGGTCATGCTTTGTTGCTGGATTTCGAAAGAAAAGGGAAACTCTGTCTTCATCGCGAGAAGACTAGTTATTATAATAACATTTTCATTGGTTCCAGTCAATGTGAGCACAATTACAAGGTAATTGGAGGTTGGGGTTTCAAAAATGGGTCAGAACCTGTGTTTCCGGGAATTTATTATATAAGTGGAAACAAGGCTTATTTCAAATTGCCGGATCACTGGTATGGAAGCTGCTACTTTGGCATTGTCTTCCCGAAAATATACCATGTGAAGGAAATTGCTGGAAGCAATGAAAACACTAATGGCTTAATGCGTAGTAAAAGAGAAAGCGTAGGTGAAATAATGGGTAGTATTTTTAGTGCCTGGAGTGGGAGTGGTTCTGAACACACACAGAATTTGCAAATTATCCACAATAGTGGATGTGCTGTCTACTGACACAGCTCATGGATTTCTATTGGTCAACACTGAAATGGTTGCGATCAGATTAATGGTTTTGCAGAACAGACTTGCGTTTGATACCTTATTAGCAAAAGAGGGCGGAGTCTGCCGGATGCTGAAGGCGCAACATTGTTGCACTTACATACCGGATAAAAGTGTACAGATCAAAAGATATGTGAAAAACATTACTAATTTGGAAAAGGAACTCAAACCACTGGAGGTTGACAGTGCCTGGAAGAGACTTGTCGATGGTCTCTACAATGCAGGTCATTGGTTTGCTAATTTAGGTAGGGGTTTATTGTTCAAGGTACTGATGCCAATTGGGGTGATAGGTTTTATCATCTTTCTCATATTTGTCTGTTGCAAATGTCGCAAACACACAAAGAAATACGCTGTGAATAAGAGAGGTGTGAAACGGAGTGTGGATGAACTTGAATTGGAAGACTTGAATAATCAGATTTACAAAAGGGTGAAACATTCTCACCCTAACAAAGATGTGAAAGAGAAATTGAATAGGATGTTGGAAGAAATTGAAATGCACAAAGTGTGAAAGAAGTTGGCATCTGGTTCCATTAGTTTGTGATGATAGTAAATATCATCAAAGAGGGGATTGATGAAGCAAGATTTCGCACATTACGCGACTTGCTGAAATCAAGAACCTCGATTCATATTATAATACTATAGTTCAATTTGTATGTCTTACTAATTTCCTTTATTTTTGATATACATGTATCTTAGTGATGCTTGCCTATGTGTTTACTAATACGAATAATCCTTGTCCTTAAAAATGGCCGTCGCTTGGGAATTTTGTACTGCGCATGCGTTAGTCACACTCACGTGACGTGACGTAGTCGCAGTTCTAGTGGGAAAAGGTGCGCATGCGTATTTGCCGCTAATATGGCTGTCTGAATACTCACATGGTGAAGCTTGCACAGATGCTCTCGTGTTATTGTTTGTTGCACTAATCCATAATGGCATAGTATATTTTTATGGTAAGAAATATAAAGTAACTACTCATGGTATATTGTGAAATCATTTATTTCTATGTTTTAATTTGTTTTCGCTTACTTTCCATGTACCGCGGTATTGAGGGTCTGATGCACGGCCCAAGACTCCATATTAAGATGATAGTCTGCGCATGCCCAAACTCTAGCTGTGGCATTGACAAGATGCCAGCTGAAGGTCCCTGCCAAGACGTGCCTGGGAAGATGCACCTTCACCCAGCTGGAGAAACAGAATTTGTACTGCATTTGCAACAAATGTATACTCTGCTATTGTATTCTGTAGAATAGGTCATGAGAACCCCAAATCTGCTAGGCGGTTCCTTAAAATGCAAATACGAGCTTGTAGAAGTTTGTTCTGATTGGTGTGTTGACCTTACCTACTTGGGGACCAATCGAAATTGGGGATTCTGACACTTTGCAACATTGGGGGGTGGTACACTGACCGAAAACAGTATATCTAGCCTAGGTTCAGCTAGAGAAATTGTCCGACTTGTCTGAATAGCTGACCTGTCACTGACCCAACGCACTCAATAGGTGACTGAATACAGAGCGCTGCGGAGCACTCTGTCCGAATTTGACCATAGACTCTAAGGTTTTACTAAACCTTAAGTGCTGGCGGAGCACTTTGCTGGGGAGTTCGCTAACCCAATTGGGGTTCTGACTGATAGCTGCAGAGAGGGTGGAGCGCAGACGTTGCTTCCGAACTGCGGGTGCTGGTCGTGCCTTGGTGGTCCTGTCCTGATCCTAATCTGGTTTTCCTGTCCTGTCCTGGGGTGTCCAATCTGCACCTGCTGTCCCATAGATGCCTGTCCTCCCTTGGGGTATTTCCTGTCCTTGACTGATCCGTGGCCAGGGTTGGTCTGCACACCTTTCTAGGTAAATATAGTGTGAAAACTCTTCCCTGCATCTTCTATTTTCCTGTCTTTGCTTAAATAAAGACATTTCATTGCATATGTTAATTTTCCATGCTTTCCGCAACCTATTATTAAGTCATACAGTATATTATCCTTAGCATGTTCCTATGTTCCCCTACCTTTAGAACACATTCTCTCCATACTGTTTCTGAATCATAACTGTGGTATATAAATTTCTCCTGAAATCTGACTTTGAGTAAAGATACTAGAACTATAGCGTGTTCCATTTTTCCCCTCCTTTAGATATATAGGATTTCCAGTCCTTACCTTGCAGTATTTACCCAACAGTAAAGTCTAGTTCGTGATTCAAGTTTCTAAAAACTACTAGTAGATCGCATTGTTATAACTTTCTTATAGATTCATAAATGGTTGCCCTGACGCTGTTCCTCGATGGTTATGTTCTTTTTGTTATCTTGATTATTGATTGCCTTTTAACTGTAAACTTGATTATTTCCGAATCTGATTTCTAGATAAACTTTTCAAACTTCCCAGTTGTCTGTGATCATTAAATGCGAAATAGAAATAAGTTGGGTTTTGTATTTTGCCTGCCTTTCTTTTACAGCTAGCTCCCTGATCCATTGTGGATCTTAGGTACCTGTAACGGTGGATTGGTAAGTCAGGTACAATAGAAATAAATAGGAAGGAACCAGGGTTACTGGTAGTAGAGAGTGAAAGGTCACCCGATTAACGTATATGGGTATAATTGGAGAAAAGTACATGGGCCTGGTACGTGTATGGTGAAAAAAATTATTGGTCGGGTGACCCGCGATCTCTATCAGTTCATTGACAGCATATATGAGTGAATCCATAGGTAAGGGATTAGATGTGTGTATACATGTATGAATCACTGAGTGGATTTTTAGATACTTGTATTGCTGTGACAATGGATTAAAATATGATACTCTGTATTTTACAAAGAGTGATGAAAAATTGTAATAGTGTATGAAAAGGTGTATGTGATTGTCACGTGTATGATGTCATCAGTGATGTCATTTGAGATGTCATCAGTGATGTCACTGACCATGTCATGAATGATGTAATATGTGACATCATCAGCAGTGGATTGCGGGTGCGCGATATATACTTAGTACAACTAACTATATAGGAGCAATTTCAATGGTTTTGTATGAGTAAAATGTCCAGCTAACTATAACTCCACTAAAACCTATAGTTTTTTGAGTGAATTTCAAAGGTTTTGTAAAAGCTAATTCCTAACTATATAACTCCTGAAACCTATGGTTTTTTCAGTGAATTTCAAAGGTTTTTTTAAATGCTAATTCCTAACTATATAAGGCCTGAAACCTATGGTTTTTTCAGTGAATTTCAAAGGTTTTTTAAATGCTAATTCCTAACTATATAAGGCCTGAAACCTATGGTTTTTTCAGTGAATTTCAAAGGTTTTTTAAATGCTAATTCTATTAGCGGATAACGTTTAAATATATTAATATCCTAGTGGGACCACCTGAGCAGCCCTAGGGGATCAGGGTGTTCCTACCCTGCCCCCTTTTTGTGTTCTACACGTTTGTTTTTCTGCTTTCTTGTGCCTAATTCCTAACTATATAAGGCCTGAAACCTATGTTTTTTTCAGTGAATTTGCAAGGTTTTTTAAATGCTAATTCCTAACTATATAAGGCCTGAAACCTATGGTTTTTTCATTGAATTTGCAAGGTTTTTTAAATGCTAATTCCTAACTATATAAGGCCTGAAACCTATGGCTTTTTCAGTGGATTTGCTAGGTTTTTTAAAATGCTAATTCCTAACTATATAAGGCCTGAAACCTATGGTTTTTTCAGTGAATTTCAAAGGTTTTTTAAATGCTAATTCCTAACTATATAAGGCCTGAAACCTATGGTTTTTTCAGTGAATTTCAAAGGTTTTTTAAGTGCTAATTCCTAACTATATAAGGCCTGAAACCTATGGTTTTTTCAGTGAATTTCAAAGGTTTTTTAAATGCTAATTCCTAACTATATAAGGCCTGAAACCTATGTTTTTTTCAGTGAATTTCAAAAAAAATTTTTAATGCTAATTCCTAACTATATAAGACCTGAAAGCCCACCAGGAATCTCCAGTATGCACCAGGGGACTGCATTGCAGAGAGGTGTAATTAAGCCACGGCCCTTTTTACACCTCTCTGCAACGCAGCCCCCGTGCATGTTTGAAGAGAGGAACTCATTCCCCCTGTATACTGGGGGCCCCTGGGGGCCAACTATCCCACCTGGAACCTCCAGTATGCGCCAGGGGGCTGCATTGCAGAGGTGTAATGAGGCTATGCCCCTTGTTACACCTCTCTGCAACGCAGCTGCCTGGCGCGTTTGCATAAGGGGAACTAATTCCCCTTGCATAATGGGGGTCCCTGGGGGCCAACTAGCCCACCAGGAGCCTCCAGTATGCGCCAGATGGCTGCATTGCATAGAGGTGTAATGAGGCCACACCCTTTTCTACACCTCTCTGCAACGCAGCCCCCGTGCATGTTTGAAGAGGGGGAACTAATTCCCCTTGCATACTGGGTGCCCCTGGCAGCCATCTTGTGCCTTGTTCGAACCAAGGCACAAGAAAGCAGTGAAACAAAGGTGTGAAACTCGCAAAGGGGCCAGAGTAGAAACACCCTGACCCCCTAGCCCTGCTCAGGGGTTCCCACAAGGACCCCCAAGGCAAAAAAAAATATATTTTTTTTTTAAAGTCGCGGGGTACAAATAAACAATAAAAAAAATATAAAACAACAATAAGAATAAAAAACAGTTCTTTTCAGAACTACCTCCAATTTATATAAAAATGCTACATTTTCAAAAAACTCTGTCTTTCTTTTTTTCTCCAGGGTACGCGTACCGGTACGTGTACCGATACGTGTACCGGGGCGCGCATCTCCTCAAAAAAATAAATAATAATAATGAGTGTGTGTGTGTGTAGGATGTGTGGGTGTGTGTGTGGGGTGTGTGTGTGGGGGGTGTGTGTGGGTGTGTGTGGGGGTGAGGAATGTGTGTGTGGGTCTGGGTGTGTGTGTGTGTGAGGTGTGTGTGTGGGGTGTGTGTGTGTGTGGGGGGGGGGTGTCAGAGGTGTGTGTGTGTGTGGGGGGTGAGGTGTGTGTGGGGGATGTGTGGGGTGTGTCTGTGAGGTGTGTGTGTGTGGGGGGAGTGAGGTGTGTGTGGGTGGGGGTGTGTGGGGTGTGTGGGTGTAGGTGGGGGTGTGGGGGTGTATGGTGTGTGTGTGGGTGTGGGTGTGTGGGGTGTTTGGGTGTGGGTGGAGGTGTCGGTGTATGAGGTATGGTGGGGGGGTGGGGGGGGGTATGGGGTGTGTGTGTGTCGGGGTATGTGTGTGGGGCACCCCCTCAAAAAAATAAAAAAATAATGAGTGTGTGTGTGGTGTGTGTGTGGGGGGCCATGGGGGTGTGTGTGGGGGGTATGTGTGTGGGGTGTGTGTGTGTAGGATGTGTGTGTGTGTAGGATGTGTGGGTGTGTGTGTGGGGTGTGTGTGGGGGGGGGTGGGTGTGTGTGTGAGAGGAGTGTGTGTGTGTGTGTGTGTGTGTGTGAGGTGTGTGTGGTGTGTGTGTGTGTGTCAGAGGTGTGTGTGTCAGAGGTGTGTGTGTGTGGGGAAGGGTGTGTGTGTGTGTGTGTGTGTGTGTGTGTGTGGCGTCTCCTTATGGGCAACCTGTTTTTGTGTGGATTTAAAGCGGCCTGCTTGGTCGTGGAGACGCCCTGCTGCTAACATACAGATTGGTGTTCGGTAACCACTGAGCACAGAGGAGCGGAGAAGGCCGCATGGCAGGACTATTTACAAAACAGATGTGGCCGTGTTTTACTTTCCTTCTAACCCACTTGGATTACAATATAAAGGACATTTGAAACAAATCGGCACCCACTAGGGAATTTAAGTAAATGAACTATTGAGACCAGGATGCCTCGGGGCACACGCCCACGGAGGCGGGACTCATCATATTGAAAAGAGCTGTGTGCTATTGCCGATTTGAGAACTCACCTTACGGCCCGTGAACAAGAGCACGAAGGTGCTTGAAACGCGTTGGGCAAAAGATGACAACTTGAAGGTGTTTTAACTCTGCCGCTCTGTTGTCCACCATTAAAGGCAGTTCAACTTCCCCGCGTGTGGCGTCTCCTTATGGGCAACCTGTTTTTGTGTGGATTTAAAGCGGCCTGCTCGGTCGCGGAGACGCCCTGCTGCTAACATACAGATTGGTGTTCGGTAACCACTGAGCACAGAGGAGCGGAGAAGGCCGCATGGCAGGACTATTTACAAAACAGATGTGGCCGTGTTTTACTTTCCTTCTAACCCACTTGGATTACAATATAAAGGACATTTGAAACAAATCGGCACCCACTAGGGAATTTAAGTAAATGAACTATTGAGACCAGGATGCCTCGGGGCACACGCCCACGGAGGCGGGACTCATCATATTGAAAAGAGCTGTGTGCTATTGCCGATTTGAGAACTCACCTTACGGCCCGTGAACAAGAGCACGAAGGTGCTTGAAACGCGTTGGGCAAAAGATGACAACTTGAAGGTGTTTTAACTCTGCCGCGCTGTTGTCCACCATTAAAGGCAGTTCAACTTCCCCGCGTGTGGCGTCTCCTTATGGGCAACCTGTTTTTGTGTGGATTTAAAGCGGCCTGCTCGGTCGCGGAGACGCCCTGCTGCTAACATATAGATTAGTGTTCGGTAACCACTGAGCACAGAGGAGCGGAGAAGGCCGCATGGCAGGACTATTTACAAAACAGATGTGGCCGTGTTTTACTTTCCTTCTAACCCACTTGGATTACAATATAAAGGACATTTGAAACAAATCGGCACCCACTAGGGAATTTAAGTAAATGAACTATTGAGACCAGGATGCCTCGGGGCACACGCCCACGTAGGCGGGACTCATCATATTGAAAAGAGCTGTGTGCTATTGCCGATTTGAGAACTCACCTTACGGCCCGTGAACAAGAGCACGAAGGTGCTTGAAACGCGTTGGGCAAAAGATGACAACTTGAAGGTGTTTTAACTCTGCCGCTCTGTTGTCCACCATTAAAGGCAGTTCAACTTCCCCGCGTGTGGCGTCTCCTTATGGGCAACCTGTTTTTGTGTGGATTTAAAGCGGCCTGCTCGGTCGCGGAGACGCCCTGCTGCTAACATACAGATTGGTGTTCGGTAACCACTGAGCACAGAGGAGCGGAGAAGGCCGCATGGCAGGACTATTTACAAAACAGATGTGGCCGTGTTTTACTTTCCTTCTAACCCACTTGGATTACAATATAAAGGACATTTGAAACAAATCGGCACCCACTAGGGAATTTAAGTAAATGAACTATTGAGACCAGGATGCCTCGGGGCACACGCCCACGGAGGCGGGACTCATCATATTGAAAAGAGCTGTGTGCTATTGCCGATTTGAGAACTCACCTTACGGCCCGTGAACAAGAGCACGAAGGTGCTTGAAACGCGTTGGGCAAAAGATGACAACTTGAAGGTGTTTTAACTCTGCCGCGCTGTTGTCCACCATTAAAGGCAGTTCAACTTCCCCGCGTGTGGCGTCTCCTTATGGGCAACCTGTTTTTGTGTGGATTTAAAGCGGCCCGCTCGGTCGCGGAGACGCCCTGCTGCTAACATACAGATTGGTGTTCGGTAACCACTGAGCACAGAGGAGCGGAGAAGGCCGCATGGCAGGACTATTTACAAAACAGATGTGGCCGTGTTTTACTTTCCTTCTAACCCACTTGGATTACAATATAAAGGACATTTGAAACAAATCGGCACCCACTAGGGAATTTAAGTAAATGAACTATTGAGACCAGGATGCCTCGGGGCACACGCCCACGGAGGCGGGACTCATCATATTGAAAAGAGCTGTGTGCTATTGCTGATTTGAGAACTCACCTTACGGCCCGTGAACAAGAGCACGAAGGTGCTTGAAACGCGTTGGGCAAAAGATGACAACTTGAAGGTGTTTTAACTCTGCCCCGCTGTTGTCCACCATTAAAGGCAGTTCAACTTCCCCGCATGTGGCGTCTCCTTATGGGCAACCTGTTTTTGTGTGGATATATATATATATATATATATATATATATATATAAATATATATATATGTATATATATATATATATATATATATATATATATATATATATATATATATATATATATATATATATATTACCTACTGGCGGTCGCCAGTAGGTAGTTATAGTTAGGACCTAGTTTCTATAGGAAATCTGCAACATTCTATTGGGAATAACTTTGGCGCCGGTTGATGAATCTTCGTGAATTTCTCAAAGAAGATGGCCCGCTCCACTCTGCTCCTTCCCTGAAAGTTTTGGGGGGATTTGTCAAGTGGGGGCTGAGAAAAAAGGGGGTCCCAAAACGTGTTTTCCCCATGTTTTTTCCCATAGGACGATTAGACACGGCTACAGCCCGAAACGCTGAACGGAATTACACCAAATTTGGGAAAATGGTAGGGTCTGGTATGCAGATAGCCCTTTTGGTTAAATGGTGTAAATCCCTCCAGTAGTTCCTGGGAAAATCAAATCTGAAAAAAATGTATAATCTGGGCGGAGCCTAACCACACATCTCATCGTGAGATTTGATTGGCTGTCAGCACTTCATCCAAGAAGTGTTGGCAGCCATCTTGGGACCAATATACATGATAGCACCTCATTACAAAGCATTGCAGTTAATAGAAGGTTTTAGGACTTTAGTTACATTATAAATCATTTGTTGATGGTACCATACTCATTTTAGGAATTGTGGTGTGTTCTAAGGTGATTTTACAATGTGAAAAAATATTATGCTGGGATATCATGAATCATGTTTGAAAGAAAACTATTATCTCATGCTTTTCCCACAGTGGTTTGGAAGGGGATATATAAGCTAAACTGAAAGCATATTTTCGGTAAATTCACATTATCTTTCTCAGTCATGTGAGAATGAAGTCTGACATTCTCAATAAAACATGTACATCCAACAAGGACAGAGACTGTCAGTTGATTCCTTTGTGTTCTACTGCAGCTTCTCAGAGTGTTCTAAAGAACAACTAGAGCGCTAACAGTCCTACTTATTACAAAGGTATGGCACACCTGAAGCCATCTTGATTGGAATAAAGTGGTAACTCTTCAAACATTTAATTTAAGAAGGAACAAAATGAGGGGTATATTTTGCCATAGAAAGTATGATTAGTGCTGCAGAAAGAAAAATTAGGGCACATTTTGAGTGACTTCTCAAATCCTCTTCTATTTCATTAAAACATTCTGACATGCAGTCTCCTAAGATGGCCACCAGAGACAAAAGAGCCCAAATGTAGCCCAAATATCACCCAGATGTAGCCCAAGTATAGCCCAATGACAGAATGCCCCAGAGTGTTCTAAAGCACAACTAGAGCGCTAACAGTCTTACTTAAGACAAAAGTATGGCACACCAGAAGCCATCTTGATTGGAATGAAGTGGTAAGTCTGAAAACATTTAATTTAAAAATGAACAAACTGAGGGGGTTCATTTTGCCATAGAAAGTATGATTAGTGCTTCAGAAAGAAAAATTAGGGCACATTTTGAGTGACTTCTCAAATCCTCTTCTATTTCATTAAAAAATTCTGACATGCAGACTGAAACATGCACTTTCAATACCAGCAGCAGACTTCCCTGGTGAGCAGTAGTTTTACTACAGTGATCTAATAAGCAACTAGCGTGCTAACATTCTGAATTTATGGCAAATGTGAGTCATATCTGAATGCCTTCTTGATGGAATTAAAGTAGAAAACTGAAACTATTTCCTACTGAGGTGACTGTAGTAAATGAGGAAATTAGGAAACTTCATAACAAATAAGTCTCCCAAGATGACCACCAGAGACAAAAGAGCCCAAATGTAGCACAAATATCCCCCAGATGTAGCCCAAGTATAGACCAATGACAGAATGTCCCAAGTATTCTAAAGAACAACTTGAGCGCTAACAGTCTTACTTATGACAAAAGTACGGCACACCTGAAGTCATCTTGATTGGAATAAAGTGGTAAACTTAAAACATTTAATTTGCAAAGGAACAAAATAAGGGGGTTCATTTTGCATAGAAATTATGATTAGTGCTGGATAAAGAAAAAATAGGGCACATTTTGACTTCTCAAATCCTCTTCTATTTCATCAAAACAAAATTCTGACATGCAGACTGAAACATGCACTTTGAATACCAGCAGCAGACGTCCCTGGTGAGCAGTAGCTTTACTACAGTGATCTAATGAGCAACTAGAGTGCTAACATTCAGAATTTATGGCAAATGTGTGACACATCTGAATGCCTTCTTGATGGAACCAAAGTAAACAAGCATTGAAAATGCAATAGATCTCGCCCTTGTTTAAGTTAAAGCCATTCTGTTAAAGCCATACTGAGGAGACTGTAGTAAATGAGGAAATTAGGAAACTTCATAACAAATAAGTCTCCCAAGATGGCCACCAGAGACAAAAGAGCCCAAATGTAGCACAAATATCCCCCAGATGTAGCCCAAGTATAGACCAATGACAGAATGTCCCAAGTGTTCTAAAGAACAACTAGAGCGCTAACAGTCTTACTTATGACAAAAGTACGGCACACCTGAAGTCATCTTGATTGGAATAAAGTGGTAAACTTAAAACATTTAATTTGCAAAGGAACAAAATAAGGGGGTTCATTTTGCATAGAAATTATTATCAGTGCTGAACAAAGAAAAAATAGGGCACATTTTGACTTCTCAAATCCTCTTCTATTTCATTAAAACAAATTCTGACATGTCATGCAGACTGAAACATGCACTTTGAATACCAGCAGCAGACTTCCCTGGTGAGCAGTAGCTTTACTACAGTGATCTAATGAGCAACTAGAGTGCTAACATTCAGAATTTATGGCAAATGTGTGACACATCTGAATGCCTTCTTGATGGAACCAAAGTAAACAAGCATTGAAAATGCAAGAGATCTCGCCCTTGTTTAAGTTAATGCCATTCTGTTTGGAATGAGGAGGCTTTTTAGCTTTGCTTTTATTAGTGTTTTTCAAACTCTCATGTAAATAACATGCATATGTATGCATATATATATATACACATACATATATATAAATGCATGTGCATATATATGCATATATATATATATGTGTATATGTGTGCGTGTAGAGAGAGTTCGAGAGGTAGAGGTGTAGAGGAATTTCAATGGTTTTGTATGAGTGAAATGTCCAGCTAACTATAACACCCCTGAAACCTATTGTTTTTTCAATGAATTTCTAAGGTTTTTTAAATGATAATTCCTAACTATAACCTGCTTGAAACCTATGTTTTTTGCAGTGAATTTCAAAGGTTTTTTTTAAATGATAATTCCTAACTATAACCTGCCTGAAACCTATGGGATTTTTCAGTGAATTTCAAAGGTTTTTTTAAATGACAATTCCTAATTAGAATGTTGACCACTTCCCCATATCTTCAACAAGAAACCAAATCTGCAATGCTACCTAAGAAAACAGGCAATAGTTCCACTAACCACTAACAAATTAACATTTAACTAGTGTAAGGAAGTCAACTATGTACTGCATGAATTACATCCATCTCACACCCATATTTAAAGAGCAATATGAGACAGAGGTACTAATTTTACACTTCCGACACCCAACAAAATTACAATACCCAGCACCACTACCACTACAACCACCCCTCCTGACCCCTCCACCTCTACTACTTTAGAGGCAGAGCAAAACAGGAAAACGAAACTTCCCAAAATAATATATCCCCTCAACAGCACACAGTAGCTCAATGTTCAGAGATGTGGCAACCAACCATGTATAAGGGAAGGAATTTGCACATCAACAATAATGTACACAATGCTAACACTACTGGTGATATGCTATACACAACTTACTATACAAACCAAAAACTTTTCCATGTGTAGATATACCATTGATACGTGTAGTGTACTGCACAGTGGATGCAACCATATTATCTCAGACTCTGGGGAATAGCTTGGTCATGCTGCTGTGTTATCTCCACCCTTGAAGCAGAACTGAAGTGGGCTGATCCAACGTACGCAATGTCAGCATAAGAGTATAAATAATTAGCCTACGCCTTGGGCATGGTTCACTTCTGCAAAGGGAAAAGACTCTGCCACAGCGAAGGTCCTCACCCTGCCACGTGGCTGCCGTCATGACCACGTGCCTCCTCGATAGAGGCCGATTGTGAACTCAGCGCCACAGCACTGTAGACTTATGTCTGTATCAACTACTGCCTTCGATCTACACTGCGGGCAGCAGGGTTCACAACTTGAATTCAGCTTTGGATCTACACTACACACCGCATTGAAGTTATCCTTCATTTATGTAAGGCAGAGACAATTTTCTTAAAGTTTGAACAGTAGGAAATTCAGCCTTCATTTATTTAATGCAGAGACAATTCTACTATATGTCTTCAGATTATGTTTACATTAGTGACAAAAAGCATCCGTCCATGCAGGGTTCACAACTTGAATTCAGCTTTCCATCTACAGTACAGACAGCATTCAAGTTAGCCTTGATTTATGTAAGGCAGAGACAATTTTGTTAATGGATGCTACAAAACAACATTCCTCAATGTCTGTAAAAAGTACTGCCTCCAAATGTACACTGCAATCAACAGAGTTCACTACTTGATACCAGAAGCGCAGAAGCACTACAAACAACATTTAATTCAGTTTCGATTTATTTAATGCAGAGACAATTTTACTGTGTCCTCAGATTCTGTTAACTGTGACAAAATTGCATTCATCGAAGTTCATGTCGACTACTGCCTTCGATCTACACTGCGGACAGCAGGGTTCACAACTTCAATTCAGCTTTCCATCTTCACTACAGACAGCATTCAAGTCATCATTGATTTATGTGAGGCAAAGACTATTTTGGTAAAGGATGCCACAAAAAACATTCCTCAATGACTGTACTGAGTACTGTTTTCAAATGTACACTGCGATCAAAAGAGTTTACCACTTGATACCAGTGGCGCATAAGCACTACAGACAACATAAAATTCAGTCTCGATTTATTTAAGGCAGAAAAATAGTACTGTGTCCTCAGATTTTGTTAAAGTATGTGACAAAAAAAGCATTCCTTAATGTCTGTGTCAACTACAGCCTTCAATGTACTCTGCGGACAGCAGGGTTCACAACCTGAAGTCACCTTTGCATGTATACTACGGGCAGTAAGTAATTCAACCTTGATTAATTTATTGCAGAGACAATTGTACTGTATGTGTTCAGATTTTTTCAGATAGAATGACGATTGTACATGAAGCATTCCAGTAGACAGGAGACATTATACCACTGCGACCCCCCCGAACCACGAATCATCACAGGGTACGCACACGCAGAGTTCTTTTGGTACCACTAATTCACTGCACCACAAGTCATTTCCCCGTAGCCTTATTAAAGCAGAATTCACTAGGCAAAAAACATTGCTCCCAGTACAGCCCCCCTGCATTACGCATTATTGCAGGGTACATACAAACTCAGCGCCAAAGATACTACTAACTCAGTGCACCATAAATCATCGCAAATAAGAGTAAACAGTTTTATGTCAGCAATGAGGCATACCATCACTTTTAAGTGGAATTCATGCAGATTCCAATCGACAAAAGACATTACTCCAATTACTGTGCCCCCCCGCGCCCCAGACCACGCATCATCGCAGAATGTGTACACGCTAAGCACCAAAGGTACAAGTAACTTAGAGCACCAAAACTGATTATCACATGGCCTTACTAAGGCACCATTCACAACACAAAAAACATTACTATCAGTACGGCCTGCCCGGACCACGCATCATCGCAGGCTCCACAGAACCTTGTTGATTTAGAGACCACTAACTCAGTGCAAACCAAACTAAGTATAAAACCTATAAAACCCTCAACAATATCTCTTTATTATGCTGCCTTGAAAAACGTATTTTATATCACTTATAGATTTAGTTGAATAATAAAATGTACGCTGCATATATGTTCTATCTTCTACTTCAATCATGATTGCAGATGATGCAGTCCACCCTAGGATCTACACTGAGGACAACAGGGTTTGCAACTTCAATTCAGCTTTGTATCTACACTACAAACAGTAAAGAATTTAGCCTGGATTTATTTACGGCACACACAAAAAACATTCCTGTGGCACTGCTAGTATGCACAAGCACCTTTAATCCCTACATCCTGTGAACTATGTTTACAAAGAAAGTACAACACAGCGCCAAAATGTACCTCCACCGCCGGTAATGCCAAGTACCTCTGGGGTATCACCTTTAACATCGCAACCAGACAAACGTACCCATTTTGAGAAAGTTAGAATGCACTGCGTGAAATGCAATTGTTTAATTTTGTTATGGAGAGCAATCAGTAGACATAGTTTGCAGAGCAATTGATAACAGTTTTTTTTAAAACTCACAATTCATGCAGACCAGTATGCAACACTCAATATTTTGAGTACAGACCACTCGAACCACGCATCATCGCAGGCTGAGCACACGCTGAGCACCACACGTACCACTAACTCAGTACACCATAAGTAATCGCCACGTGGCCTTATTAAGGCAAAATTTAATTTGCCAAAAGACAATCTTAGCAGTTTGTTCTGCTTGAACCACGCTTCATTGCAGGCTCTACATAAATTGCCCCTTCCTCAGTGTACCACAACTCATGAACACTTTACAATAGAATCTTCTGTCTATTATTTCACATATAGTGCTCCTAACTTAGTACAGCAGAAGTCATAAACCATTTACGATTGAATATCTGTGTATGAAATCATGATTACTATTCTACTTGTTACCAACAACAACGTAATAAAATGGAGTCGAGCGCATGTGCCCGTACCTACTTCAACTATCTATCCGTGTCTGTGTATTTATTATGTTTCTATAATGCTGCTCCTGTACCCTACCACATTATATTGTGCTATAAATAGAGTATGCAACCATCTTACCTCTGATCAGGCACAGGGTCAGACTGATTTGCATATGGCCATGTCTGAACTGGGGTGGCGGAGTGAGCTAAAGAATGATGATGGATTAAACCCAGATCAGTTGACTGGGGGTGAGTGCTTACAATGTTCAACACTCTGTCCATCATCCCCTTTGGTTTTGCTTTTTTAGCCCTAAGTTGGCAGGGTATGCCCAGACGTGGGTCCCTTGCTCACTTTGCCACTGGATTCAAGCTAGCCTGGCTGATGACGGTTGATTAGCCAGAAACTGTTCCCAGGATGCTTTTTTCCGGTCCAGGGAAGACATGGCTTGGCGGTTCGGGCTGGACTGTTTACATGAGGCACAGGGTCAGATTTGCATATGGCCATGTCTGAACTGGGGTGGAGGAGTGAGCTAAAGAATGATGTTGGATTAAACCCAGATCAGTTGACTGGGGGTGAGTGCTTACAATGTTCAACACTCCGTCCATCATCCCCTTTCGTTTTGCCCTTTCAATGAAGGCGCAATTCCAATCGGTGGCATGGGCATGTTTTGGGGTGATGAGAATTTTGAGGAACTTTCTCCCCCTGCTTCCAGTCTCCCACAGGAAAACAGTAGTTTAGGCCCTGGTGGTGTTGAGACTGGACTATGTTAACTCCCTGTATTTGGGCCTACTGGAGTACTTACTTGGCAGACTGCAGGTGATCCAGAATGTGCCATCCAGGGCCATATTTTTGACAGGATCTAGGACTCACACAACTTATCTTCTGTCTTCCCTACATTGGCTTCCGGTGGGGAAAAGAATCCATTTTAAAGCTCTAGTCTTAGTTTTTAAAGCTTTTCATCAGATTGGAGCCCCCTACCATAGGAAAAGATTTCAACCTTATATACCGTAGCGTACCTTGAGGTCCTCTGCTCAGCTTTTGATCTCGACTCCGAAGGTCCTGCTATCCCGGGTAGAGGAAAGAGCCTTTCAAGCTGTCGCCTCTCAGCTTTGGAATGGCCTACCTCTCTCTCTTAGACAGATACCGGACCACCTTACTTTTAGGAAGAACCTGAAAACATGGCTTTTTCAGCATTAGGATCTGCCAGGTTCTGCTGTGCGGGGATGTTATTTATGCTGGTATGTTGCCATTTTTTTTCCTAGTGCTGGGACACTCTTGGGATTAGCCGCGCGCTTTATAAATACCAGATAACATAACATAACAGAGCCTCATATTATTGTGCTACATCTGCATGCTAACACCAGTTTCTTAATCTTTCTCCTTCCTCTCCTTCAGGCGCTGAGCACTACCAACAAATAAAAAGTGACAGTGTGTCAAAATCTAGCTTTGAACTTTTTATGATATTCAGGAGTCTGTAGAAATGTATAGTTATGTTATGTTATGATATGCTACAGGATTTATAGAGCGCTTGGCTGTCCCCACAATGAGGCTAGGCTTAAAAGCACACACCTGCAGCTGATAGCCCCCCAAGAAAAGAGGGAAATATGCTAGATTGAGAAAAGCCAGGTCTTGAGGGATTTCCTGCACAGTAGTTGGTTATTAGCATTTCTGATAGAGAGGAGCAGAGTGTTCCAGAGGGATTGGGGCTAGAGTATAAAAAAATTAGCAACCCCTGCTCTGACTCTCCTAACTTGGCGAACTATAGCCAAGTTCTGGATGACGGAACACAGGGAGCATGTGTGCTGGTAAGATGAAATAAGCTGGCTCAGAATAGGGGGACCCTGGGAATGTAGAATCTTATGGGCGAAACAAAGGGTCTTGAAATTAATGTCTTCTTCCACAGGTAGCTAAAGTAACCTACGGAAAAAGCATAAGGCAGAACAAAATCTGGGGAGAGTAAAAAGAAGCCTAGCAGCTGCATTATGGCCTAGCTGGAGTCGTTTCAAAACAGAAGGATTGGTGCCTATGTATAAAACATTAAAATAGTCCAACCGAGAGAGAATGATGAATTTGGGGGTGAAAAAACTCTGAATTGGTTGAGGTCTTCTTAGGAGACTGAAACAAGTGCCGGCAACCGATTTAGCTTTAACGTTGAAAGCCAGAGTGTTGTCCAGCCACACTCCTAGGTTTTTTATAGACGACTTGGGTTGGAGGGGGGCCCAAGTGAGACACTGTATCAAATGCAACACTCAGTTTGAGCAAAATCAGGGCTTAGGATCTGCCCTCCTCCAAACTGCTACGAAGATGTTCGGAAACAGCAAGGAGAGCAGATTCTGTGGTGTGACCAGTTCAAAATCCATTCTGGGAAGCATCCAAGATTTGGTGGCATTCTAGGAATCTAACGTTAAAATACTGTTGACATAACGTTCTGTAACCTTAGCCAGAAAGGGAAGGAGAGAAATGGGCCGGAAGTTAGATAAAGTATACCCAAGAAAGAGAATTGCCAAAGTTAAGTAACATATTCATCTGCTGGATATTTTTAATATGGCTCACTGTGCCACTGGATTCAAGCTAGCCTGGCTGAAGCGGGGTGGTGCCCCGAAACCGGTCCCAGGATGCTTGTTTATGGTCCAGGAGGACCTGGCTTGGCAATTTGGGTTGGACTGTTCCCATGAGGCACAGGGCCAAGACTGATTTGCATATGGCTGAGTCTAAACGGGGGTGGTATGGTGAGTAAAACAAAATAGATTTAACCCAGATCTCTTGACAGGGGTGAATGTTTGATTTGCTCAGCATTACATCCATCATCTGTGCGTATTTTGGATATTTTTAATTGCAGATGTCTTACCTTAAGAATAGATACAACAGCGGTACCTCCCAAAGATGGAGGGTCACAGGAGTGCATTAGTTAGAATGTCTTGACAGACCAAGCGGTCAATATATCCATCCTGTCAGACCTGTCTGTTAAGAGAACATCTATATCAATGCCAGAGCCTTACAGAACACGCACACTCTTGCAATGTTGTTGGAGCGGACATGGCCTTGGTAGAATGGGTCCGCAGATCTTCAGCAGGTTGCTTCCTGAATAGAGCATAGCAGATTTTGATGTAGAGAACTATCCACCTTAAAAAGGTTCCTTTCATGCACTACCTTCTCCTTCTGTGCACCAGTCAACCATGCAATATTCTTTCATATGAAGTGGAAACTCAAAGGCCAAGAAAAGGAATTTGTCCTTAACTGTGCCCACAGCATGGACTTGTTGTGCCAACAACAGGCCAAACAATACATCATAAGATTTTGCCTGCAGAGGGTTAGTATAATGAGAGCATAATGGGCAACACATTTCTTCCATTGTAGATGAACTCTGTTGAAGGGCACTGAGCTGCAATGATGACATTGAACTCTGAGGCCTGCAGATTTAATACATTTAACTGCCAACACTAGTCTCCCTACATGGAGCTGTAGGTTGCAGAGACGTAGGTGCAGGACTCCCCGCTGTTGCTGAAACAGGAGACCCTCCTGAAGTGGTAGGAAGAATGGAGGGCGAGTGCTCATGCTTAGGAGCTCTGGGTAACTCCTGACCCAGTTGAGGCTAGTGAAATGACATAGGCCCACTCTGTCCTGACTTAACTTCAGAAAATGAAGCAGGATAAAAAGTTGGGGAGAAGGTGTGACCGAGCCCTGTGTCTCACCACTGTTAGAATGTGTCCCCAGTGCCTTTCCTGGAAGAAACTCCATTGTGCAGAAGTTCCAACACTGCACATGTTCTGTAGTGGCAAACACATCTAACTGTAGCATGCCCCATTGATCAAAGATATCCCTTGCCACTTTGGGATGAAGATGCCTTTTGAGATCCACCAGATGAGGTCTGCTCAGCTCATCTGCTTTGGCATTCAGAGGCCCTACTAGATGGTTGACTACCACAAAGATGTTCTGCTGCACCATACTCCCAGGAGTTGTTCCTGCTGGTGTGATCAGCCTTGGCCACCACCACGACACATAACCCGAATGAAATGGACCGTGCTGTCGCTATACAGATAAGGAGGGTGGGTGTTGTCTTGAAGCTAGCCCCCTGGAACCACCCGTAACGTTTCTACACAGTTGGTGGAACTGCTTGGCATATAATTCTGCTGTGGCTTGACTCTCTTTCAATCATTTAAACATCAAATCATGCTTTTCCACCCAAAGATCTAGAGCAATCAAGGTGCCAACCCCTAATGGATAATTGGACATCCCCTAAACCCAGTTGATTGCAACCAGGTGTGCCTTGGTAGCACTACAATCATGCCATTAGTCCTGTAACACAGTTTTTGCTGTACAACCCAGCACGTGAAATGTACGTCACCACATCCTGGCCATCATATTTTGTTTGAGCCAGCAAAGCCAAGAGGTCTTCTGCATGGTCAGTAAGATGTTGCATGAGGGAACATGCCCAAAAGGAATGCTGGGTTCAATATGTTATGATTCTCTATCCAAAGGACTAGTGGCAAAAGCATTAGACATGAATGTACTAGTCGACACATGGACACAAGGCTTTCATGCATAGGATGTTTTGTCAAAAACAAATAGAAATCATAGGTGGCCAGTATGTCACCTGGCCACTGGTCTGCTGACTGGGGGGCCTGAGCATGGCCGGAACCAGGTGGTATAAGAGTGTTTGTGTGGGCCTCCTTGAGTGGGAGCAGAGGCTCAGAAAAAGTAGAACCTGGTTAACGAATGTCAGTTAACGAGACTTTGTTTCAACACTTGACAGATTGCTTATCACATTAATTTGTATGCTTTCCTGGATCCAACACACGTGGGACTGCGCCCTCTTCATAGTAGGAATCCACATTATTGGCTGTAGTTGAAGCACTGAGGAGGATTTTATATCAGGGTGGCTGTGATGATCTTGCTTGATCTCTAAACAGCATTTGATACAGCCTCCCCCCTTTCCAATCTGAGTTTTACCCGCAGCGTTTGTGGACTGCCTCAGGACTAATCATTGAGCCACACACTTTTCTATATTTATGTTATCTCTCTTTTCTATCTCATCCATTCCTTGTCCGTCCAGTTACGTATGCCCATGCATATGCTTTGGCTTTATGGGGACAAAGTGCATTCTCAAAGTGAGTTTTCTTCTTGTTTATCAGCAGTCACCAGCTGGATGGTAAATGTATAAAGTTAAATACACATAAAACTGGGTGGTCCACTGTTGCTCTAGTTTTATAACGGGTGCCTTTAAGAACTGACTGCAGCAGCCATTCCAAGTAAGTCTGTAAAAAATCTTTGGGTTCTGTTTGATCCAGACCTTTCTTTCTTTGCCCGAGTACAAAAAATGGCAGCCGCCTTCTTTGTTTTGCATGTGTACCCAATATAAAATGCTCCCACTGCTACTTGTGGACAGCTGTTCAGGATTTTATAATCTCTGGTCTGGGCCACTGTATTTCTCTCAGTCTTAGGTTTCCAGGTCACTGGATGAAACAGCTGCACATCACATTTTTCTTTTTGCTTGCTTGCATGGACCACTGCTTTGACACTTCTCATGCAACTTCATTAGTTCTTATGCACCAATGCAGCACTTTCAACGACCTGTGTTTTTGCTGCAGTGTTTTCCATGGCTCAGGCTGTTTCTACATTAAATCTGAACTTCAGCATATGTTCCAGTTTGTACGCTGCGTTGCTCTCCTGAAAATCTTACAATTATCCCTTGAACTAATAAGGTCAGAGCCAAATGCTGCATGGTTATCTTTTTTGGGCCTGTACCTTGGAACAAAGTGTTGCTTACCTCCAGAAAGATTTAGATTATTTGGTATTTAGGAAGAATTTAAAGACTCATCTATTTTCACAGGTTGTTTAATTTGCTGTGTGGTGGCTAAGCTTTTATTTTAGTGCCAGGGTAAGCTATTTGGTTCATTGCACACTGAAGAAAACCCCAAATCGACCAAACCCTTCTGCTGCTCTTAGCAGAACCAATCCTCAAGAGGCACTCTCTTGGTGGTGGTCGTTGGTGGAAGAGGTGACCAGTCCAGCTCAGTCTCTGGTGACTTATCTAGCCCACTGGCATTTTTTAGCTCTATGTGTAGGCCATCATCTGGACAATGGGGGGGTGGGAGGTGGGGAGGTGGGGAGGCGGGGTAGTAGGCTATTTGCCTCCTCATCATAATCATCATCAGTGTCATGTTGAACATTTTGCATACCTTGACCTCCTCAGGGCCGTGTTCATATAAGGCCTCTATCTTATGAATGTATTGGCGTAGAGGCAGATGATTAGAGTCTTGTAAATCAAATAAATCAAATAATCTTTATTCGACTGATCATCAGCCATAAAAGAGTACATCATAAAGCATTTAAAACAAAAGGGGAAACACATACAGGGCAATATAATCAATACAGTAGCAGCTTCAGTTTCAAAAATTCACAGTCATAATTAATAATTTCCATGAATGACCTCCTGAACAACCCCATAATTTAAAATGGCAATTAGATAATTTCATGTGCAATCCCATGTTCCATAAAACCACAGAACCTAAAATGTATCCTTGTTAAAACATATAGTAAAATAATTTCCCGACAATGTCCCGTAATCGAACAGCAGAGGTGCTATATCTATAAATCATTAAACAAGTAAATTCATCTTTTAGAAGCTGGAGATGATATAAAGCAGGCCGACACTTCCTAATAATTAAAAGCTTTAAGAGCGGAATGATAACATCGCACCTTGGAGTGATATAGAGTTTAAAAAAGAACATTAAATGTAGTGTACATTGGGTGGACTTAGCATCACAGGGGCACAAATCCAGTTTAGCACCACAGTCAGCTTTACGAGGGTAGGAGACTAAAAAATGCGAAATGCCAAACCTAAATAGTATAAGATAAAACAATTTGGCATGACTGAAATAAAAAGAAAGATAGGACTCAATGCCTGGAGCGCAAACTAGCAAAGAGTGTTCTAAAATAATTTTTTTCCCTCTTCTACAGTTCCTCTAACTGAGTATAAATGAGTAAGAAAATCACTTTTCAATTTCGTTTTTGATATTATAGCAATACTACATGGGTTATAAAAACAATCCACCAACCCCATGGCCTCTAGCTGCTGTTTTATGTAACTAAGCCAGGGTATTTTTGTCGCCTGATCCAGTTTAACACAATCTAAAATGATGGTGCGATTTAGAACTGGTTCGTCCTTAGTCCAGACCGAATGCCACAATAATATAGGTGCTAACTGTATGCGAAAGGACAAAGGTATTAATTAAACCCACTTCGCTGTGACAGATAGTTGCAGCAAGACTTTTAGGCACTGCCAACAAGTGTCTCATCATTCTCTGCTCTTTGTAGATACCCTACATTACAAAAACCCAATACTCCTGCATCATGCAGAACAGGAACGCGCTTTGTAAATATTAATAACAATAATTGTATTCTTTTGTTTAGAGCCTAGCTTTTTTGTAAATCGAAAAATCGCCTCTAGATTCTGATTCAAACTACTAATCCTTGACTTTACTGATGCCAGTTACTTTTTTGGTCATAAATAATTCCCAGGTAAGAAAAGGTAGTTATATAGGACAACTTTTCAATATTTGTAAAACAAGATTTTAAAACGTAGGGGGTTTTACCCACCACCATAACATAAGATTTCCCAACTTACGTTTTCAATCCAAGTCCATTCATAAAGATATTAAACCTTGTTAAGAGCCTCTACAACCCTACCCCAGTTCTAGACATTAATACACAATCATCTGCGAAGAGTAATGCAGGCAACATCCTTCAACCTATCAAAGGGGCATCCATATTCCCGTATTTAATAGAGTTTTTCTAGGTCATTTATATATAAACAAAATAAAAATGGTGCGAGAACGCACCCCTGGCGAACCCCATGATTAATTTTTATTGGGGCCATAAGTTTGCCACCTGTTCCATACCTGACTCTGCCCATGACATCTTTGTGCATAGTGGCTAGGAAATAGACAATGGATGGTTCAATGCCCATAGTCAACATCTTTTCCCATAGTCTCCCTCTCTGCACCCAATCAAAAGCGGACCTAAGGTCCATAAACCCAAGATAAAGAGATCCAGGCTTAGCTAATGTATACTTGCTTATGACCAGGTGCAGGTTAAGACATTGTTCCACTGTTTCTAATCCCCTCCTAAAACCAAATTGATTGTCAGAAAATGTCCCACTGTAGGTTGCCCAGGCCTCTAACCGTTCTAATAATATAACCCTACCCATCAGTTTACAAGTACAATTTATTAAAGAGATAGGCCAGTAACATTTAGGGTCAGACCTGTCCCCTTTTTTGAAAATAGGGACTATTGTCACAGTTTTCCACGAATCAGGATGTCCCACAATTGCCTAGCAACTTAAAATGTTTGTCAACAGTGGGAGCCATAGGGGAGGATTAGCTAAAAACAAATCTTCTGGTAAACCGTCAGGGCCCGAAGCCTTTTTCTTCATGGTAAGGTGTATTGTCCATTCTACTTCATCAGTAGTTTATGTTAGAATGTGACTCACCATTAATTCTATATAAAGTAGAAAAGTGTTCGGCCCAGACCTTGGGCATGATTGTGGTGTCTATATTGCTATTAAGGGAGCTATTAAAGAAGTCAGAGTTAACAGTTTGCCAGAAAAGAGTCTTGTATAAAACTAACTGCACTTTGTAATCTCATAGCATGACATAGGGTTAGAGTGGGCCTATGGTGGCCTTGGGTCAGAGACGGGTGTAAAGATCAGTAGCAGTGAAGTCAGATGTGGAACAGAAGGAACTGGTGTGGACCTAGTGGCCAGGATGGAAGTGTTAAATGGCGTTGGAACAAGCTAGTGAATGAGTCTGACTGAGCCAGTTGGTGCTAAGGAAAGTCCAAGGCCCACCTGAAGAAGTCCAACTGAAGTACGGTGTGTTTTTTAGGACCCAAAGGCACACCATAAATAGCCAGAAGAATGTGAAAGAGATGCAGTAAGTCTCCTTGAGGTCTACTATTTTGCTGTTAGGGTTAATGTTTGCACAGGGAATTTGGCAAACACTGGAATCAGCCGCAGAACTGGATCCAAGTCAGAAGCTTGATCTTTCAGCCTTCTCGCCTGATTAAGTGTCACGCGATGGGGTTGAGTGCTGCTTAGGATTATTGTGCCTATGGCGTGGCTTTGACTTCAATTTATAGGTTAACCTATGAGGCAATGGGACTTGATGTGGGTAGGGTTCCTTCAACTGGATCCCAAACTGCCTGTAAATTGAAGCAGTACTTATTTTTTGACTCTGACGTTTTCTTATGTGCCACAACAGTTTCACTTCCCGTTCCCGGATTACCTTCAGGTGTATAAGGGCACATTTATTGCACAACATCAAGTCATAATTGAGTCCAAGCGCCAAGGTAACATGACACATGGGCCTGTGTCATGTTTTAGCAAGCACTATAAAATTGGACTTTACAATTAAGTTGGACTCTAAATTACTATTAAAATGAGTCCTTAAATCATTTTTTCTATCTTTTCCCAATCCTATGTTAGGCATTATAATTTGCTATAGTGTAACCCAGGGTGTTCATATGGGAAAGCCAGCCTTGCTACAGTGAAAAACAACTTTTGAAGTTTTTCGCTGCAACCGTTAAACATAAATGCCCTGCACAATGCCCTATGGGCCACTCCTCTCGATAAAGTGATTTTCTCAGTTTCAGAGATGTTGCCAGTAAACAAGCAACAGCAAAAGATATACGTACATTTGGAAGTAGCTGGTGAAATCTAAGGGCAGGCGTAAAGTGAACAAAGTTTAGAGATATCAGCAAGAGAACCCAAAAAATCCTACAGGAAGCATCATAAAAACCACAGAAAAACATAAAATGGACGAAGTCCTGAGTGGAAAAATGATCACATGTTCAAACACCAATCTGTCTGTTTTCTTTACTAGGCTGGGGTAAAACCAACAACAAACAAATTTGATTAAACCGGGATTTAGTAAGAAGGAATCCGGTGGTGCCCATTATGTATATTTAGCAGGTAGGTGAAATGGTGTGGCCCATTACCACCTGCACATTAGCGCACACTGAAGGTTTGTCAAGTTCCTGCCCCTCTCTCATTGCATTCCTTAATATTAAAAAAACGTCTTTGTGTACAATATTCATGGGTGGTTCAAACAAAGCATCTCTCTCCAGTTTAACAAAGGTAGCCATTTAATTGAATTCCACCAATCAAGCTTCATCAGTTCCTAATTAGCTCCCTGTTAAAGTGGCTCTCAGGACGCACCCAGATGGAGAGCCATCTGAGTACAGGACACAATACAATGATATCCACGAGACATGGCATTTTCAGTTCTTTGTGAACCATAAATGCAGGGGTAGATGCTGGCATGGTTAAAAGGCATCTAAAGAATGTATTCTCCTCCCCTTAGATCTCTGAAGTATCTTAATAACCTCGGACATCACTACCATATGTGGGTGCAGTAACCGATTTGTCTTGATATATATTTTTACCAGGGCACCTAAGGGTCTACTACCTCTTCTTGAAGAGAATTAGAGAATAGCTCCTATAGAGCGAGAAAGAAAGAAAGTTGTTTGGATTTTCTCAGTGAGCCTCATGAAGAATGATTATCAAACTCTATTTCCAAATATGTAAAGGTTTAGACCTTGGTTAACTTATGCGACTTAATCTGAAATGATCTAGATTTGGTCACCCTCAGGCCCAAAACCATTATATGGGATATACCGTTATTTGCTGATAAATGAAGAGGGTTTGTGTAGCTAACAAAGTCATCAAGCAGTGCATTGAGACCTAAAGCAGTTCTCTCAAGTAAAACAGTATCATCCGCTTATAACAGTGCAGGAATCATGTTGTTCCCAACTCGCAGGTAATCTACCTGCTTATCTAGCAACCTGGCCCCAAGATCATCTACATACAAGGCGAATAAAAAAGTGGCCAGTATGCATCCCTATCTCACTCCTAGCTCCAGTGAAAAAGACCTAATGCAGGACCCATCCAGTTCATACTGGACAACTGACGACATATCCCTGTGCAACTCGCTAAGAAATGAAACTATCTCTTTATTCATGCCAAGGCACAATAGAATTGGCTATAGTTTGGACCTGTTCACCTTGTCAACTGCTGGGGACAGGTCAATAAGTACAATACAGAGACCCGGGCCTTGCCACAGTGTACTTGATAATCAGCAGAAAGAGACTTAAACACTAATGATCAAATGTATCGAGGACTTGCAAATCAGAAAGAATTGAACCATCCCCTGGCAACAATATTGTCCTCTCCAGGATTACCCTTCCTATTACCTTGACAACCAAATCAATCAGGGAAATAGGACTATAACAACTAGGTGAGTGTCTGGAACCCTTCTTATGTACCGAGACAATGAGCAACTGGGACCATCAGTCTGGGGGACCCATGAGCGGGGCTAAGTTGATCAGGTGGGTTAGGATTGGTGCTTGTAACTGGTGTATTCTTCAACAAAAGTGGCTTGTAACAAATACGCCGCTGATCTTTATTGACCAAGATCAGCAACGTATTTGTTACAAGCCGCTTCTGCACTTTTTTTTTAATAGGTTTGCGAGAGATATTATAATAAAAAGGTTTCTTTCTTCCACATCCTTTTGAAATCTTCACATTTTTTGCACTGCACCAACACTATCCATCAGCTTCTCTAATATATATCTTAGGTTTTCGTTTTGTAAGCTATTGACCAAGTGGGTCATTGGGTTTCACTAGCCTTTTTCTGCAGAGATTTCAGTGACTGGTATGAAATCCGATCCATATGAATCCCCTCTGTTAATAAGAGGTGCTGTGGTAGGAAAAAAGGATATCCAGATGATGACACTGGCCACTAAGGGCAGTTGATGGAAATCCGACTATGTTCATAGTAGACACTCTCTCATATATTAGTCTAACCTAATGGGGGAGTTGTTATTTGTTGACATACAGTAGTTGTGGGCTAAGAAACCAGCTGTTGCACCTTTACTCTTAACTTTGACCACCAGATTTTGTTGTTTATGTTTTCAAGTGATATTGGGGATTAAATCTGTTTGTTGGTCGTAAAACTGTCCCTAGGGCCCTTTTTCCCTTGTGGAATTATATGTAGTTTTCCTATTAGGTGTATACCAATTTTTACATGTTTGAAGGAGAGAGAGCAAGCACTTTAGCAGCACTGGTTAACAGTGGTAAAAGTGCACTGAATTCTAGAACCAACAAAAACGGGTTCAGCAACAGAAGGCAAAATCTGGGATTGACCCTGCTAAAAGAAACCAGGCCCATCACCACCCATTATGACCTAGGCATTGACAGACTATCTAAGGCATTGAAGCCCCTCTTTCCATCTCAAATCAAGGTAAGGGCTGGGAAGACATGTAATTACTTGTGCAGTATTTAGGTAGTACTGTCACCAGTTTCAACACACCAAGATGTGTACTCACTCTTGGGAGTAACAACCAAGACTGTCCACAAAATGAAACTCTCTCCATTTGGCTAAGCATGGAACTCACCTTCTCTTTGCAAATTAGCACTGCTGGAAGCAATACCAGCTTAAGATTGTCCAATGTTCCAATCCAGTTACTGAGCAGCATCCAGACCACTGCTTTGGTTCTGCTTAGAGCACTCTTACTTTGTGTATATATGTGTCAGTAAACAGGGCCTACAGAAACTCAAAATTATCCATGAACAAAGAGTTCATATTAATCACACATGGAAGGCACTCAATTCACTTACAGGCAAACAAAAAGTATATAAATGTTTCTCTGCACCATATTCAGACCTACTCTGTAGCTGTAATAATAGCGAAAATGCAAAGATCCAGCATAACCAGGGACAGAGCAGTACAGTTTTTCTTGCCATGTGAAGACTTCCTTCCCTAAAGTCATTTTTGGGTTTTAGTGCCTCAAAGACTTTGAAGCAGTGTCATATAAAACACGAGTGACAACTTAACTCGATAATAATACAGCCTTACAAACAGATTGCAAATCATCTCAGAAAAGTATTATATCATGAAACCCAATAATACATTTCGCGAAATATAGTAAAGACAGTTTTAAAACATCCACAAACCTGGTCCATTTAAGTACTGTGTTAACGAACAGTGCAGTCGCACTATTACAGGCTCTGTGCGGATCACATCCCAAGCAATGGCTATCTCTTCCTAGTAAAATGTAAAGAAAATGGAATTAGATGGCACTTCTCTGTCCCTATTATTTCTTTTATTGAAAACTGTATACGTGACTCCGAAACATTTTATATTATCATGATGCTTCATGATGTTGCATAAAAGTTCACATGCAAATCAAAGTGGGCTTCTTCTGGACTGGCATCTATTTTTGAAGCAATTAAGACTACTTGCATTAGTAAAGCTGATGTGAGAATGCAATGTATCCAATGAACTATAATACAAATATTGTTTACAAACGAAACCTGCCACATAAGAGAATCTATTTTAAGATGCTACCTTAGCACCAGTCTATGCCCCAAAGTTGAATGTTCACCAAAAGAGAAAACACAACATTTTTGTGAGGATGGTGAGTACTAGGGTTTAGTCCAGCTGCATTTTCTGCTTCTGCACTGTTTTCATGGTTGGAGTCACCATATATCTACCCAATTTCTCTATCATTTCATCTCTCTTTTTTGATTTAATGGTGCATTGCTTTACACTAGTCCAAAGTTTATTGTATGTAGCATTTTCCTGCAAATTATAGAACATTTTGCAACAAAAGAGAATGGCAAAAATTCAGTTTTTCTGGTATTTAGTTTGTCACTATATGTTTTTCATACAACCGTTAGAATGGGGATTCTATGTGACAGACACATAGCTCCATTTACAGGGAAATCATAGACAAATTAAAGAAGAGCACATAAGGGCCCACAGTGGAGAAGTAATGTTTGTTTAAATGGCTACGTGCCAGCATAAAGTATGATTCATTTTCTAATTGAATTCCATTTTACTATTAAGGAAATGCCATTTGAGATCAATTGTTAAGTAAATGGGTTTCATAAAAGACTTTACATTCTCAAAAACTGGATAAGAGTGAGTCATTTATGCAGTCACTCATGTCACCAATGCTGGTTTAACAGAAAATACACGTTGACTAAGAGCATATATGTAAATGTTTTATTTTCAAACTATGGAATCTCTTTACAGAGTAAATTTAAGATTTCTTCATTAAACAGATTTTGCAAAATTTTGGCCGTATAATTGAATCTGTGTTGCTGCAAATTGGCCTGTACATAAACGTGTGTACAGTAAACAAAATGTAATAAACTTGTAAATATATAAGACTCCACTTAATTGCGACTCAATGTTTAGAACAAAACAACGCATAGCAACATTTTGCATGAGAAATTTGTAATTGTATTCCTTGAATCACATGAGCTGGGCTACATTTGTGAGTAGCAGGAGATACACATCTGCGCTCTGTGGGACTAGATGGCCTCAGTGCTACAGAAATAGAAACTAGAGCACTCAGTGTACTGAGAACACATTCCATTGAGGGGAGATTCAGTGTTAGAAAATCTTTAAGTTCAAATAAATTAAAAACTTTGCTAGATATTAACAGCTTATTACTAATAATACAAGGCTTTAAGGGTTAAGTTAATGCAGATACAGATTTCAGTTACAGAAAATAGCATGTGAAAAATTGAAAATATGTTGGCAATCAAACAGCAGAAGACATCTGTGCTACAGGAGAAGATTATATACATATGGATATGTTTATCCATATATATATATCTATATATCTATATATCTATCTATATATATATATATATATATATATATATATATATAGATAGATATATAGATATATATATCTATATATATATATATATAGATATATATATTACCTACTGGCGGTCGCCAGTAGGTATATATAGTTAGGATTTTTTCTCTATGGGTTTTTTGAAAATTCTATGTCTAATAACTTTGGCGTTTGTGGACGGAATCGGCTGAAATTTTCAGGAAAATGGCACATTTTGTTTCTGAGCAGCCCTTGAAAATTTGGGGGGGGTTCGTCCAGTGGGGGCCGAGAAAAAAGGGGGGTCCCAAAACGTGTTTTTAACATTGAGTTTTCCATAGGGCGGTTGGCCTCACTTTTAGCCCGAACGGCTGAATGGATTTGCACGAAACTTGGCAAAATTGTAGGGACTGGTAGCCCGATGTGCCTTTTGTAGGTCTCAATATATGTGCTCCAGTGGATTTTGAGAAATTAACGTTTAAAAAAAGAGATATATCTGTAACAGCGGACCGGTTAGCGCTCTGGTTCGCGGACTTTTCGCGCAACGGAGCTTTGTGAAGCGAAGCTGATTGGTTCTCCGGCGTCTGTCAACATTCCAAACAGTCCGTAGCGGCCGCCATCTTGTCTCTCGGTAGGATCGAGAGACAAGAGGAGGTCAAAACAAAGGGGGAAATAACTATAAGGGGGCATAGTAGATCCTCGCTGACCCCCTAGGTTTGATGTGGAGGTTTTAAAAGGGCCCCGCGGGGCAAAAAAAAAAAAAAATAATAATAATCGAACGGCTGAATGGATTTGCACGAAACTTGGCAAAATATTAGGGACTGGTAGCCCGATGTGCCTTTGCTAGGTCTCAATATATGTGCTCCAGTGGATTTTGAGAAATTAACGTTGAAAAAAAGATATATATCTGTAACAGCGCTCCGCTTCGCGTACTTTTCGCGTTACGGAGCTTTGCGAAGCTGATTGGTTCTCCGGCGTCTGTCAACATTCCAAACAGTCCGTAGCGGCCGCCATCTTGTCCCTCGGTAGGATTGAGAGACAAGAGGAGGCCAAAGCGAAGGGGGAAATGACCATAAGGGGGCATAGTAGATCCTTCCTGACCTCTTAGGTTTGATGTACCATTTTGCCAAGTTTGGTGTAATTCCGTTCAGCCATTCAGGCTGTAGACGTATGTAAATGTCCTATGGAAAATTGCATGGGGAAAACACATTTGAAAGTGTTGAAATTTAGAACCAATTAAAATGTTACTTTGGTTTTGTATTTGTGTGTGATGAAAGTTAATTGGTTATGTATATATGTCAAATGAGAGGAAACCACAGCCATTTTGTGATACTACTGTCTGAGGTACATTTGTGAGGAATTTTTGGTGGTGAATTTCTGGTGTTTGATTTACACAGTACTAACACTTCTGCTACTTTTAAAAAGGTGAGTTGTTAATTTGTAAGGGGAACTATGTTGTACACTTGAAGATAATTTGAAAAATGTTTTCTGTTATTTATTTGGAGTCCTTCTGTTATACTAAATACTTGATGAAGTTAGTTTTATATTATGTATTACTAAAAACGATAAATGAAAGTGATTATTTTTTTCTGCAATTTACAGCAAGCAATTTCAAAATAAAATGGCTCACAATGAAGAGACCGTGGCAATTTCTTTTGAATTGTCCACTACATTGATTGAAATTGAGAGCACCAATAATGAAATATTGTCACAAGGAGGACATGACTTGTATGATTCCATTAGATTGATTGAAATGGACAGCACCAAGAATGAAATATTGTCACAAGGAGATGACTTGAATGATTCCACTACATTGATTGAAATTGAGAGCACCAATAATGAAATATTGTCACAAGGAGGAGATGGCTTGTATGATTCCATTAGATTGATTGAAATGGACAGCACCAATAATGAAATATTGTCACAAGGAGGAGATGACTTGAATGATTCCACTACATTGATTGAAATTGAGAGCACCAATAATGAAATATTGTCACGAGGAGATGACTTGAATGATTCCACTACATTGATTGAAATGGACAGCACCAATAATGAAATATTGTCAGAAGGAGGAGATGACTTGAATGATTTTTTTGATCAATCTCTTGATGGCGAATTTATCGAGTGTTTGGAGACCATAGAGTTACAAGAATCATCATTGCAGACTTTTAATGAGGAGATTCCAGATGAGATGATTGAAGAGGAAATCACTGATGAGGACATGTTACTAGTTGTTTCAAATTTAGAAAATTCTGAAGAATAAATTTATATTTAGAAATCAAAAATTGTTTGAGACATTATTCATTTTTATTTTTAATTTATGAGGTTGTAGCGAAGTGATTGTAGTATAAAATGAGACTTATAGTATAGAGTGCAACATTTTTATGTTACATGGTAAGTTTACTCATATTTACTTCCCTTCTGCCACTATATTATCTCCAATGTGTATTTGACATGTCTTCTTCATCTCCGGCCTCCTTTCTCTCACTGTGTGTCTCCGATGCATCTTATCGCTGGTATTTTGTGTAATTACAGAAGAGAGTAAAATAAAATAGTTCGGAACGTGAAAAGGGGGCAAAGTAGAGTACTCCTCACCCCCTAGGCCTTTTTAGGCGGTCCCAAAAGGATCAGTTTCTGCTTTCCTGAGAGATTATGGTATGAGTTCCATATACCACAATAACTTGCATTACAACATGCAAGATATCTATCTCCTATTACCAACTTTTGGAGATATTCGCGCTAAGCGCGAATATCTCCAAAAAGTAACACCTGCCCTGAGCAGTTCTTAGCCATGTTATCCAATGGGAGGTGGATAACATGGCTAAGAGTATTAGCTCGGTAATGCATGAATATCGCTGAGTTTTTAGCGATATTCATGCATTGCGGCCGTTTATTATCGCATTTGCGATAAACCTTGATAATAGTAAGGTTTATCTTCGATAATTTCTGACGATGCTTAGTGGTAAAAAATTGGTTGGTAAGCATCGTTAGCGATAAATATCGCTTAACTTTGGTAATATGCCCCAACGTCTGTTAACGTTCGATTCGAAGGAAATGAGGAAGTGTTGAAAAACATTGTCTGCGCCATCTTGCCTTTTTTGAAATGCCACACTTTTGTCGTGCACGGCAGCCATTTTAGATGTCTTGACCAGACCCACTCTCTGCACGCTGTCGATTCGTAGCATGGCTCCTCACCCTCGTAAGCATCTCCCCCAGGCACTGGTCACCACCGCTCTCTGTCTTATGCATGGGCAATAAACCTTCCCCCATCTGCGCTGCTCTTCCCTGAGAATCACACTCTGTGCCCGCCCGACACCTCCCTTTCGCCCTATTCACTACCGCACCCTCTGACACTCCTCTTCCTCTGTGTCCGAATGTCCAGGCCGGTCCTAGGCTATCAGCTAGCCCTGCAGATGTAGTTTATGGCCCCAGCTGTAAAGAATCACCCCTCTTCAAAGGAGTTATAGTAGATCAAGGCCCACACCCGATGTGATCCGTCACAGCACACGCGTTCCTACTATCTGAAAACCATCCTGTATTGTGATTGGGGAGGGGACCGAGCCTGAAGCGGAAGATTCCAGGAATGACTCTTTGTACATCAAAGTTTTTACAATTATGTGTCACATTAAAAATATATAGCACTCCAACAAAGTAGTAGGAATATAAAATTTTAATAACATATAAATATATACAACAAAACAAAAACAGTAAAAACATTTAAACAACGAAGAGACCGTGGCAATTTCTTTTTAATTATCCAATAGATTTATTGAAATTGACAGCACCAATAATGAAATATTCTTGTCAGTAGCGGTCTGTTGTGCGAATAGTTCCAAGGCAGCAGAACGCGCTGAAATCTAGATGGCACGAAAGTGATGTCTAGTAAGTTGCCGCCCAGCAAAAAACGGCGTGGGGCGCCGCGGGGGTGAGTGAGTCCAGTAGGCACCACAGCTATTCTTACCGGCATTGCAGAATTACTGCTGGGGACAATGCCTGTGCTGTAGCAGGGTCACAGCAGAAACAAAAAGGATTCTGTTGAAGATGTTGTTGGTTTTCAATTTGAAAACAGTTCTGGTGTCAACTGCTATGCTAATGTAGTGGTTAATGTTTTGTTTTCTCTAGAAAATGTAAAAGAGGGGGAGGCAGTCCAAAGTTCCGTTAAAAGGGCAAAGGAAAGGATCGGTGGTTTGAACTATCAGTCAAAAAGGGGAGGGGGTGCAATAATTTTTCCTACCGGGTCACACTGTGCTTTCACCGGAAGTAAGGTCTGCAGGATTGTAGTAATTCAAAGTGAGGCTGGCGCCAGCATGGGAGCGCCGACGTCCCGCGGATACAGTTTCGTCACTCCACGGGCGATCATGGCAGTCATTCCCCATCGGGGGTCGGAGACTCCCGCGGCTCCTCTAGAATCTTCAAGGTCGTGGAGGACTACGGTGGTGGAGTCAACCAGTGACCGGGCCATTTCTTTATGTTGGGCCCGCTCTTGCCAGGTCGACCGCCATTTTGAGAGTTCGGCAGCTACCGGCGATCGCGGGGTCACATGAGCGGACGGGCTCCACCCTGCCGGGCGAGACGTTGCAGCATGGCCACAGTGGAAGAACCGTTATCTAGGTCGTTCCGAAACTGTGCAGCACTGTAGTTGTTAGGATGCCACCGCCTGGAGCGCTGAGGGTGCAGCTGGGAAGCCTCCACCTGGGGAGGCGGGAGAGGCCTGTTCGCACCGTCTCTCCCTCCCAGTGCACCCCACGGCGTCTCGCTTGAGATTTGTTATGGCCGGACCAGGCGATGAGGACGAGGGGGGGGTCGGAGGCATGTGCAAGACATCCCCCTCCAGTGTTGTCGCAGCCATTATAAAAGAAAGAAGTGTCCCGTCCGTCTTCGGGCCGGGCTTCCGGTGGATGTCGGCCGGACGCCCCTGGCTCTGGCCCCATGAACGGGTTTCTTGGTTTATCGGCTGCAGCCGGATCCCGTCAGCCTCGGCCCCCCGACCGTTGGTGGTCGGACCGGAAGAGCATGTGGCGGGACTACCTGCAACTCTCAAGGGCCACCGCGGCCGGACTGGGAGAGAGAGGGGAGGGTCGAGGAGACATTCCCCCCCCCTGCAACTGTTCAGCGTTGTAAAGGCAATCCCCTGGCCGGGTCCCGCTGGTCTCGGCCTCTCCTCCGGCTACACCCTACGTTAGGATCTCCTGGCCGAGGCGTGGCAGCAGGACCTGCCTTATATGGGCTGCTCCCGGCTGGGCGTAGCCGGAACCCTGCCCCACCTTGGAAGTTTCCAGAGTGGGGGTGGATGTTCTACTGACTTGCATTTTCCCGTGTCTATCGATTTTTTTGGCGTGGCAGGCGGTGGGACAGCGAGGGGTGATTTGGTTTCTCTTACTGTTTTTCTGGTCTCTCACCACTGGCATATTTTAACGTTTTCTTGTTTCTAGGACATTAATAGGTTTTATCATTACGTTATGTTATCGTTTCTTTGTTCGTTGTTTAATAAAAGTTCATGTTCATCAGTGGCCTACTGATTTTCGTTTTCCTATTTTTTTCTTTCCAGGTTGTTTCATGGTAAAGTTTCTGTTAACAGGATACAGTGATCACTTCGTTATTATTGCATATGTCCTTTTCACTAGGGGTGCTCTCTGGTCGGGCCAGATGACGTATCTCTAGTAAATGGTCCGGGTGAAAAAGGTGCATCAATCAGTGGGGAGTAGATAGGCATGACAGATTACAACGGGGGAGAACGGTCCGCATTACGTACCCTTTCACTACTTGCAAAGATTTTCCTACGTTTATTTGCAAACAGGGAATACCTCCAAAAAGAACTAATTCCCAAACAGTCAATGTTCGGACAATCAATCAATCAATGAGGAATGAAATAGGTACGACGTGTTAAAGGCTTGCGTTACCTACCCTTCACTATCTGCAAAGGGAGATAGAATATTCCTATTCTTCCTCGTTTGCAGGTAGAGAAGATCGTTAAGAGAATTAACTTCGAACAATTCAATGCTCGATTGAAACAATCAACAAGGGGTACTGTGAACACAAATGAACGCCGCTTATATACATACGCATTGCTATTTTCAACAGGTTGTTCCTAATGTTTCTATTTTAGCGAGGTCAAAAGAGATCCCATTAGTGGCCTACTGATTTTGCTCGATTCCTTTTGTTTTTTTTACACGATTTTTCGCTATCTGCAAAGACTAAACAGAGTATTTTGACTCTGTGCTTGTTTGTAAATAGAGAATGAACCAAAGAGAACAATCAATCAAATGGAGAGAGAAGCAGGCACGACGGATTACAAAGGGGGAGAGGGCTGCGTTAACTACCCTTCACTATCTGCAAAGAGAGAGTACTCCTAATAGAAATGAGGGGTGGGGGGCAGCAATCAAAGCAGATCAGTGTGCATAAACACGAAAATGTTTTTACTTACCACGTACTTGACATTCGACAGCTTATGATATTTGCTATTAAAAAACCATTGAAATTCACTGAAAAAACCATAGGTTATAGACCATATATAGTTAGGAATTAGCATTTACAAAACCTTGAAAATTCACTGAAAAAACCATAGGTTATAGACCATATATAGTTAGGAATTAGCATTTAAAAAACCTTATTTTACTCACACAAAACCATTGAAATTCCATATATAGTTAGTTGCACTAACTATATATTGCGCACCCGCAATCCACTGCTGATGATGTCACATATTACATCATTCATGACATGGTCAGTGACATCACTGATGACATCACTGATGACATCTCAAATGACATCACTGATGACATCTCACTTGACATCAATGATCACATCACTGATGATATCATTCATGTGACAATACAATGCATCTCCTCACATTTTAATATAACCTCTGTTTCACCCAGTGTTAAAAACAGAGTATAATTTTTGAAACCATTGACACACCAATACTAGTTACTACATACGTACTCACTGATTCCTACGTCTACACACACATTCACTCATTCACCCATACAATCATTCATACATACAATCACTCATGTTTACAACACAATCATATGCACTCATACACCTATACAGACACTCACACTCTGCCACTCATCCATGGAGTTACTCACACACCTAGTCAGTCCTGTAAAGAATCAATCACACTTCCATTTTCTACTCTATACAGTTAAACATAGAGCACCTTACGTTTTCAACCATATACTAACACATACTTACTCTCTTATACAATCATTGATACAAGTACACATTGATCTGTACAGAGTCACACACCTCCCATCCAGCCACACACACACTCAGTCTCCCATGCAAATACTTGGGCAATCAATCAATAACCCATATAGTTACTCATATAGCTACTGATCAACACATGCAGCAGTTTACAGAACAACAGACATAATGATGCACAAATTAAGACAGTTTAGTCACTAACCCATGCACTCAGTGAGACACATTTAATCACTCACTCATACATTCAGTCATGCACCTACTAAATCCTTCGTCCAGACACTTATACATCCACTCATTCTTCAATATGTAAGACATATTTTAACTTTACAGAAACATAGTCACTGGATGTTGTCATCAGTGATGTCATCAGTGATGTCATTTGAGATGTCATCAGTGATGTCATCAGTGATGTCACTGACCATGTCATGAATGATGTAATATGTGACATCATCAGCAGTGGATTGCGGGTGCGCAATATATAGTTAGTGCAACTAACTATATATGGAATTTCAATGGTTTTGTGTGAGTAAAATAAGGTTTTTTAAATGCTAATTCCTAACTATATATGGTCTATAACCTATGGTTTTTTCAGTGAATTTTCAAGGTTTTGTAAATGCTAATTCCTAACTATATATGGTCTATAACCTATGGTTTTTTCAGTGAATATATATATAGATATATAGATAGATATATATATATGTATAAATATATAACTGTCTCCTGTTGCACAGATTTCTTCTGCTGTTCGACTGCCCACACATTTTTCATTTATTTACATACCATTTTCTGTAACTGAAATCTGTATTCACATTACCTTAACCCTTAAAACCTTGTAAAATAAGCGACTGTGGGAAAAGGAGAAGTAGATTGTATCAGAGCATGTGAATATTTTTGAGAGAAAGACATTAAAGTTTTATCAACATAATGGAATGCTTTGCAAATGTTAGCTTTCTGTCTCAGAGAAAATATTTTTCTCCTAGGAGATAATCTATGGAGGCAGAAGAAATGAACTGCCAAGGTCACCTGCTTTACCCCCAGCTGCACAAATCATTTTGTTGACTGATGGAAGAGGCAGGGAATAATGAGATCTGATTGGAATATTTGATATCCTGGTTTGGATTTATTGATGATCTCTTTATTATTTGGAAGGGCACTTACATTGTACATTTAACACGAACAATCAGTAACTAATAGGTTAATTTTCTAGATGTAATGTTACAGTACAGGACAATAGCACATTCAGTAACCTATTCAGAAAGCCTACAGTGGGCAATAGCATTTTACATGGAACAAGTAACAAGTAACCATCAGAGGAAACTAAAATGGTGTATTCTCTACGGGTAGCTACTGCGCATTAAATGCATTCGCACCAACGATGTAGATTTTGAGACAGAACAGGAAGCTATGATCTTATGATTTGAGGAAAGTAGCTATCTCCAACAAGTATTAGAGAATGCAATGAGACACATTAGGGACAATTCAAGTGAGGATTTGTTACAGGATAAAAAAAAATGGAAAGAAGTGATAATGAGATGAGATTTAACACAATTTCCTCAACTGACATGCCATCCATAAACAGAATACTGAAAATGAACTAGACATTTTAGGCCAAACAATTAATCTTGTTCCCTTCATAACTTTAAAAAAGGCATGGTCTTTAAAAGATCACTTGGTTAGAAGCCATTATATTATGAGAGAACAAGCTAGGAAACAAAATTCAGTGACAGGATTTTTCCCTTGCATGAACTGAACGGTGTGTAGAATTAATAAGAAGAGGTTAGATTATAAAACTGCTGACTGCCGGACCCCATGTAAAATCAACAAACAACCTAATTGTAATTCAGATTATGCGGTTTGTTGCTTGAAAGTATGTGTGGTAAATATTATGTAGGTAGTACAGTATATCCAGCCAAGTGTAAAGTAGTGGAACATATGAGTTACTCTTTCATTTACACTATAGTGTAATTATCAAATTGCATTGATGATTTGTTCTTTTTAAGTTTTATTTTAAATTTTGAGAGTATTTCTATGTTGTGGATCCGATTTTTCTAATAGTATGGAATGAATTCTCACGATTCTCAGCACGTTAAAAAAGGCAGCCATATTATAACACTCCAATGAGTCATTTTTACTCGTGTACTTTTTCAATGTTGTTGATTCTGTATGTAGATATAGACGTGGAGCACTAATACTAGATAAACAGTGAAAAAGAAATAAGGCAAAACACATTTATTTTGCTTTACCATGCAGCAGCAATAAAGGACAAATCAATAGAAACCCCTGGAGTTAGTGTTTTTAGAAAGAAAAAAAAAAAATATATATATATATATATATATATATCCAACACGAAGTTGCCTGGATCGAGGAGGCCCACACAGGCACTACATTACCCAGCAGGCCACGGGAGGTGGCCACGCCCACTGGGGTGATAAGAACATTAATGGATGCCATTGCCGTGACGAGCACTCATCTGAAAGCCCGCAGCCCATGAAGAAGTGCTTTTGAGCACGAAACGCGTTGGCAAGGACTGTTTATCTGTGCGAGAAACTTCTGCTGTTTGAAAATTGCATTCTTTCAATAAAGATAAGGCGCAAGCAATTCACCTGTGTGGGCCTCCTCGATCCAGGCAACTTCGTGTTGGATTTATAGCGGCGCAGCCTGAGCCGCGAGAGAGGCTCTGCTGCACTTCGGTGCAGTCCTGCTGAGACGTCAAACTACGCCACAGCAATGGGGACAAGTGATGCCTATTGGAGGAAGATTAAAGGCATGACAGATGGCGGGAGCTGTTACCGCAACCCACTGGGGATTAATTTTTGTGAATATTGAGACTCTTGCACGGCAGCTCACTGGAGAAAAATCAAAGGCACTACATTAACCAGCAGGCCACGGGAGGTGGCCACGCCCACTGGGGTGATAAGAACATTAATGGATGCCATTGCCGTGACGAGCACTCATCTGAAAGCCCGCAGCCCATGAAGAAGTGCTTTTGAGCACGAAACGCGTTGGCAAGGACTGTTTATCTGTGCGAGAAACTTCTGCTGTTTGAAAATTGCATTCTTTCAATAAAGATAAGGCGCAAGCAATTCACCTGTGTGGGCCTCCTCGATCCAGGCAACTTCGTGTTGGATATATATATATATATATATATATATATATATATATATATATATATATATATATATATATATATATATATATATATATATATATATATATATATATATATATATATATATATATATATATATATTATATTATCTACTGGCGGTTGGCAGTACATAGCTATAGTTAGGACCTAGTTTCCATAGGAAAAGTGTTTTTTTTCCCCAATAACTTTGGCGACCGTTGATGATTCTTCTCCAAATTCTCAAAACAAGCGGGGCGCTCCGGTCAGCTCCTGACTTTAAAGTTTCGGGGTGATTCGTGAAGTGGGGGCCGAGAAAAAAGGGGGGGTCCCAAAACGTGTTTTCGTTATGTTATTTTCCATCGGAAACTTTAGACACGGCTACAGCCCGAACTGCTGAACGGAATTACACCAAATTTGGCAGAAAGGTAGCCCTTGGTGCAGAAAGAGCCCTTTTTGTTAAATGGTGTAAATCCGTTCGGTAGTTGCTGAGAAAATCCAAAAATAAAAGTTTTGATATCTGGAGGCACGGTGGACCGGCGGACCCCCACGACCACAAGCTTTATTCTAATTGGCTGTCAACACTCCAAACCAGACCCCATTGGCCTGCTCAGGAGGTCCCACAAGGACCACCAGGGCCCAAAAAAACATTTCTTTAAAAAAAATCAGGCAATTTCGTACTGAGAGTACGAATCTGTCAGAGAAAAAAAAACGAGTATTGAAGCCCCCAGGTGGGCCAGGTCCCAGGAGCACTGAAAACATGTGAGGGGAGCCCCAATCCCCCAACACTTCCCCGGGGACTGCCACCCCCCAGGGCTAATTTTTAAATGTGTGGGGGGCCTTGCCCCGAGGACCGCCAACCCGTGGGGTTTTATTAATATTTTGCGGGGGCACACGTCTCCCCTGCTGCCCTGGGGACCGCCACCTCCCGGGGCACTAAGATGCAAATGTGGGGGTCCGTTATGGACCCCGAGCTCAAGAAACCGCCACCCGCCAGGGCCGGCTCCTGCAGTGTCCCGGGGTGCTTACCCCGGGACACTGCTGTTTGCTATGGCAGGACGGAAGCCATGCAGCTCCCACCCTGTCATAGCAAACTGTGGATTTTGTAAGCGAGAGCAGGTTTACCCAGGTAAGTGATTAGATGTGTGTATACATCTATGAATCACTGAGTGGGTTTTTAGAAACTTGTTTTGCTGTGACAATGGATTCAAATATGATACTCTGTATTTTACAAAGAGTGATGAAAGATTTTACTAGTGTATGAAAAGGTGTATATGATTGTCACGGGGATGATGTCATCATTGATGTCATCAGTGATCTCATTTGAGATGTCATCAGTGATGTCACTGACCATGTCATGAATGATGTAATATGTGACATCATCAGCAGTGGATTGCAGGTGCGCGAAGTATAGTTAGTACAACTAACTATATAGGAGCAATTTCAATGGTTTTGTATGAGTGAAATGTCCAGCTAACTATAACACCCCTAAAACATATAGTTTTTTGAGTGCATTTTAAAGGTTTTTTAAATGCTAATTCCTTACTATATAAGGCCTGAAACCTATGGTTTTTTCAGTAAATATATATACGGATATATAGATATACATATATAGATATCTCTCTCTATATATATATATATATATATATATATATATATATATATATATATATATATATATATATATATATTTTGTCGGGGTGAAGGGGGTTTGGAGAATAAATAGACTTTAAAACATCTTGACACCGGAGTGCTTGCCATTTTTTCTCGACCGAATTGGTGGGATTGTGTGGCTATATATATATATATATATATATACACACACACACACCTCCTTTTAATCAACAAAAGAGTCCTGGCACTCGGAGTCGGTTTGGGCTGTGAATTATAAAATGTATTAAACTGTGTTATCCAAGACGCGTTTTAGCCTTTGTCGGCCTTTTTCAATCTGGGCCCAACGTGAGTTTGCACAAATCAAAAGCAAGCAGAACATCCATCTATGTGTAGACGGAAATGAACACCCAGTTCGCTTTACAACAGACTGGCATCCTGGTTGACGTCAATCCCGAGCCTGCTCGGTAAGTGTTCGTGATATCTTTGTGTGCACGCAAACACAGTTACAGTTCTGATTTTGAAAAACAATGAACTGATGTCCAAATTCACCTCATGGAATGAGTGCCTCTCTCCGTCCTCCCACTGCTCAGAGGCAGTGCCCTGCTCCGTGGTCCTTTGTTCTGTGGCAAACCCTCGACTGGCTCTATAGCGAAGTGCTTGCCAGTACGGCGAGCACTTCTAGCCATGTCACCCAAGTCTGCCACAGTTCCAGGCATGGGGGCCAAACGGTTGCTGCTCTCGCTCCTCCAACAATATGCGGTCTGCTGTTTAGCACCTAACCGCAGGTGGTGCCTCGTGACACTTACCTCTGTGTGCCTACTTAAACACACTTCTCCTTTTAATATACATATATATATAGAGAGAGATAGAGAGAGATAGCTATAGATATAGACAGATCTGAAAGAATTATCGAACAAAACGTTTTCGGGTTGGATGAGAGTCAAATGCATATAAAAATATTTACAACACTTTTGATAGTTTCCTTCCAAACTGAAAGCAGTAGTGTTGCCAGCTATTGTTTATGAGACTTCTGCCAAACTATTTCATATTTAGTTTTAGCAATTAATAAGCTAGGCCTAAACAAATTTGTAGACACTGTCAATGTTAACTTATTTCACCATTAAACAAGAAGGCATTTGGCGTTACTTATACTTACATCCAGAAAGCTGACATCCACGTGTAGATCAATATCCACATCATCAATGGCTCCATATTCCCTAGGAATTAAACAATGACAGATTCCATTATTACAATATGAATATTACTTAGACACAATATATATATATAAATATATGAGCATGGTGGTTCGCCGCCGAAACGCGTCAAGGCTTTCGTTTGTGAAAATAAATTACAATGGCAGATTTCCAGTGTCAGCGCCTGTCATTTGGATGTTTTGAACAGGATTGGCTATATATATATTTGGCAGCCCGAAACGCGTCTTGCCCTTGCTATTTTCAACCCCCTGCACATTAAACAGCTGTGTATCCAGTTCGTGGTCCGTCTCCTTATTGCCTGGAGGTATCCAGTTCGTGGTCCGTCTCCTTATTGCCTGGAGGGTTCTGATTCTCACGAGAACCAGTAGTGGCTGTTTTTGGAGTTTGCGCTGATATATATATATATATATATATATATATATATATATATATATATATATATATAATATATCACATGACTTCAGTAGGCAGCAGGACACTAAGTGTGAGCGTGGATGGGAGCCTCATGGACACTTAGGGCGCTGAAGAAGGCAATGACTGTCGAAGTGCATCCGCCGATTTCAAGTGAATAAAATGCTTCCTTATTGTCCCCAATTGTGGCCTCTGCTCTTTTCAAGTGAAGGAGGTGTTTGCATATTGTCTGCGTACGGGCCAGAGACGCAGTTTGGAGGCCCCCGCTTTGCTAAGTTGGCCCGGGCATTTCTGGCTTTGCTTCGGCTTTTTGGACACCAAGGGATTGGTACCGCCTGGGCCCGCCAAGAAGTTCAGGAACAAGAGAAGCGGTGGTGTGGATATGTATCCCTGTCCAGGGCGGCGTGCACTGACACAGCTGCCCCCGTGTATATTTGGACCTGGGCTTCGGGGCTGAAGCGGTCTGGGGACGCAAGGAGGCATATTGTTTACATTGCAAACAGTGTCTGGGGTGTCTTTTGCGCAATCCTGCATCCCGCACGACCACTGGACTTTGATATTCCATCACACTACCTACCTGGAAGCAAACTGTTGCATTCTGGGGGTTGCAGTACAGGACTACGCCAAGAACTGTATCAGGTGGGTCGTTTACATCAGGGGCGGGGCCTGAGTCACATGACTTGAGTAGGCAGCAGGACACTAAGTGTGAGCGTGGATGGGAGCCTCATGGACACTTATGGCGCTGAAGAAGGCAATGACTGCCGAAATACATCCGCCGATTTCAAGTGAATAAAATGCTTCCTTATTGTCCCCAATTGTGGCCTCTGCTCTTTTCAAGTGAAGGAGGTGTTTGCATAGATATATATATATATATATATATATATATATATATATATATACACACACATATTACCTACTGAGGGTCACCAGTAGGTAGTTATAGTTAGGACCTTTAAAAAAAAAATATATATATATATATATATTGCATTCCATTGGTTTTGCTTTCTTGTCACTCTCATCTGCTTAGTTTCCACTTTTTACTTGACAGTCTCCCATTCTCTACTTTTGTATGTCCCTCCTCTGGAGCATAGCGTAATTACCATCTTTTTTATTGCATACCTTGATTCCTTTCACTGCTCACATTCAGGGAACTGCGTTTTTTACTCAGCACTTCATAACAAGGCATGTGTTTCTGGCTCTCTCCCTAGTGTGTGACTTCCTCCACCAAACAAAGGAGTTTTATCCCCACACTTCCATGTGTGTCTCTAAAAGCACAGCAACTGGTATTTGTTTGCCGGGGTATTACTAAAAAGCATATTTTAAGGGTTATTTTCATTTTATCCACTGTATTCTACATCTTAAACGAATGCACAGGCCTTGGCATGCAAAGGTTTTTATGGTGCCAAGGTGAAGGGCTGGATGCTACACTCATTGAGTTGGGGTTCAATGCAGAAGGTGTACTTAGCATTACTGTAAAGGAGCTAGAAGTCCATAAATTTGCTGATTGGCTTACTGCTGGAGCTTGTTTCAGATCTAATTAAATTGGGTCTTGGCAAGTATTATCCTTTGAATTCTAATACTGCCTTTTTTCATTTACATTATGTTCAGAGTTTCCTGCATAAACAGTATTTGAAAATGAAGCAAGGCATTTATATTGAATGAAAACATAAAATTTAATTTACGGTTTGGAGGTACCTTAAAAAAAGTCTTTGCTTTTAACTCCAGTTTTTTGATTGACACTTGCATTATACAGTCCTCGACCTACTGTATTTGCCAATGCTTGTTCTTTTTGCTGAGTGGATTATTAATGTCTTGATAAGCGAATGGATGCACAGTACCTTTTGAAATTTATTATCAAATAGATAGCTAAAATGAAATTCTTCCTCCCCTTTTCCAATGGCAACTATGCCTCAATAAGTTAGCACTGTGTACAACATGGTGCAACTAAAATACATTTGCACACAATTTAGGGACAAAACATATTTTGAATTTGCAAACCATTAAAGTTTTGTTTGTACAACTACTCATTTTCAAATGGGAATGCCATTGGTAGCTTTGCAAAATATCCATGCGCACATGTCCCCAAAATAACCTGACTAATAGATAAATATTAGACAGATCACGATTTAGGCCATCTTGTGATTAGTTGACAATATTGGTTTGAAGACTTTCAAGGGAAAGCAGACATCCAACTTTGCACTTGCATTCCCAAACCAGTTTTTTTAATGCAGGCAGTGTTCAGAAAGGGTCAAGTGTTTTTTTTAAGTGCACCCATATATTGCATTTGTATGCTTACCTGTAGATTGAAACTGTGTTGTATACACAGAGCAAAAGTGGGCTGATCAGCAAAAAAAAAAACCACACACGTACTTAGGATAATCGAAGACACACGAGGAGGGAATGAATAAAAGGTTTCCTTGATGGTGCACTAGCTCCTGCAACCCGTTGCTGCCTTTGGCCTTGATCACGCATAAGGGTCATTGCGATACATACATTTTAAATTCCAAAAGAAACCACATCTATATGAAGTGTTCAAACACAGACAGAGATGACAGACTTGATTTCAGTATGGCAGTATACGAAATGCGTTGGCCATCTTGGAGTGTCCACAGTATTCTAAAATCTACTAAATGTTTCAGCATGTGCCATAATTATAGTTGTAACAATACTGCTGCAAAATTATAACAAATCATAAATTATTAGCATGTCAATGCATATGGTGTGCTCATTGGGAGATGATTGATTCCCCCAACAATGAATAAAACCAAAATAAATAATCGCTAGAGCAATCATTCAAGCTGTCATGAGAAAGTAAGAAAAGCTGGAAAATACATATATATAACAATATGTGCAACATGTGCAACATCCTAAGATATTATCACTCCAAAGTGGGCAGTTGAGCTCTGAACAATGTAACCCATTCTAAAAACAGAGACTCCCTACCTGAAGAAATCCTATGGTCTTGCTTTGGACTGGTCCCAAAAAAAATGTAAAAAAAAGAAAGAAAGCGGGACAGGGTAGGAATCCCTTGCCCACTCCCCCTAATTCTTCGGCAAAAAAAGCATTAAAAAAAAAATTATTTGCTCCAAATTCACAAAATGTGTGACTATGCGGCAAAAAAAAAAACAAGCACTGACTCCGGTGCTTGTTTTGATAAGGGCCCCCGGGTGCAAAAAAGGACCTGGGGACACACCGCGATTTAATAAAAAATGGACGGGGCACATGGGGCTCCCCTCCAAGGGCTTACTGTGATCACGGCTAATTCACAAATAATATCAAGCTTGTGCAGGGAAATGCAGAGCTCTGATTGGCTGCCAACACAACCAGGAAGTATTTACAGCCAACTTGCAAAAAACAAGAAAAGGAGGCAGGGGTGGAATACCGTGACCCTCAACCCTTCATCTTCAGGTTCCCCTGGCACCCCGCCATGGCTTAAAAGCATTGCTATTTTCATAAAATTTTTACAAATATCGCTGTGAATTAAAAAAATACAAATGAGGCTCTGCGCTTGTTTTAATTGTAGGCCAAGGACTTGAAAATGCCTGGAGCTTCTTCATATGAAGAAGGAGGGGAACCTCCCGCGGGCTACACATTAGATGCTTGGGAGGGCCTTGCGAATCCCCCCTGAGTTCCGGGGAACGCCACCTCAATGGGACTTAAAATAAATGCTATGGAGGGCTGCAAGGACCCCTCCAAGCCCCAGTGACCACCTTCTCGCCTGGGCCCACCTTAAATATACAGTATGGGTGGGCGGACCCATGGACCAATACCGTCCCAGGTCTTACTCTTTTATTTAAAGAAGGAGAGGGCTGCCTACTCGGCCCAGGCCGTTCTCAGCCCCAGGGACCACCACCACCTGGGGCAGGCTTTTGAAAGTGAAAAGAGGGGGACCATGTGAACCTCCTCCTTTAGCCAATAATGACACTAGAGACTGCCACCCCACAAGGTCGGCTCCTGCTGTGTCCCGGGGTGCCCACCCCTGGAACATAGCTGTTTGATTTGACTTGGTGGGAGCTTTGACAGCTCCTGCCAAAACAGAGCAAACACTCCCACTTCCAGTAAGCAAGAGCTGACAAAATGCTCTCGCTAGGTGAAAGCTGAGGTTTCGTCTGCTTTGCTCCCCGCTATCAAGCTGGCAGGGATACAGATGAAACAATACATGTTTAGCAGCTCCTTGTCTGTCAGAGCTATCTCGGTTCCAACAGGGAGGGACCACAGTGGACCTGAGGCTCCCCCCTCCGTCCCAGGGCAAAATAGCAGAATACAGGTAAGGAACGAGTAGAAAGAGGCAGAATAAAGGCATGCACTGAGCAGAAAAAGGCAAGATAAAGTTGAGAAAATAGCAAAAGAGGCAGAATAAAGATCAAAAACCAGTGGAAAGAAGCAGAATAAAAGTCAGCAATGAACAGACTGAGGCAACATACAGGTCAGAAATGAGCAGAATTAAGCAACATAAAGGTTAGAAAAGGGCAGCAAGAGGCAGAATAAAGGGGAGAAATGACCAGAAAGAGGCAGAATAAAGGTCAGAAACTACCAGAGAACAGCAAAATAAAGATGTGAAACGAGCAGAAAGAGGAAAAATAAAGGTCAGTAATTAGCAGAAAGAGGCAAAAAAAAGTGCGAAAAGAGGAAAAAGAGGCTGTATGAATGTCTGAAATGTGCAGAAAGAGGCAAAATAGAGATCTTAAATGAGCAACAAGAGACAGAATAAAGTTAAGAAACAAGCAGAATGAGGCGAAATAGATAAGAAACTAGCAACAATAAGTAGAACAAAGGTTAAAAAGAGAAAGAATAAAGGTCAGAAATGAACAGAAAGAGGCGGAAAAGGGTCAGTAACTAGCAGAAAGAGGCAAGATAAAGGTCATAAACGAGCAGAAAGAGGCAGAATAAAGCTATAAGGTAGGAGAAAGAGGCTGAATAAAGTTCAGCAGTGAGCAGCAAGAAGCAAATTAAAGGTCAGAAACAAGCAGAAGAGGCAAAATAGAGATCAGAAACGAGCAGGCAGAGGCAAAATAAAGGTTAGAAATAAGCAGAAAGTAGCAAAATAGAGATCAAAACGAGCAGGAGGAGGCATTCAGACACTACATACCAACAGAGACTTATGCACTTGTTCACAGACCCAGTCAGACACTGCTGCACCCACATACAGACCCACTCAGACACTCATGCACCCACTCAGACACACTCAAATAGACGATTCTGACGGACAGCCATCCATTCAGACATTAGATGATTCTGAAGGACAGCCATCCATTCAGACATTTGTAGGGGCCAGATTGTCTTCTACCATTGATCACTTCATTATTTCAGAACAGTGTAGGGACTCAGTGGAATCATTTATAGTATCTGCAAGTTTATTTAGCGATCATTATCCCTTAACCCTGTCCTTGAAGCTTAATATTTCTCAGCCTAAAATGGGGAAGTCAGCCGATATTAACATCGAGACTCAAGGTAATAACGGAGTGTCAATAAAATGGTCAGGGGTAAATCCTATTCTGTTTATGGATAATCTCATCGGGAAAAAACAGCATGATATTGATACCTGCCTAAATAGTTATTACACTAATTCAGATATTATTGGTGCTTTCTCTAACATTATTATAGAAATAGCAGATGACTTAAAAATAAAACAAAAGAATAAAACGTGTAATCAGGTACCCAGATGGTTTAACCAGGAATGTTCAAGGTTAAATAAAAAACTAAAAATAACCTTAAATACAAAACCCAGGTATAACTCGGAATTAAGTAACATAAGGAGAAAGTATAACATTGCTCTGAACCGTAGGAAAAGTGAGATTCGTGAGGAGGCTTGGGAAAAACTAATACAAGCCGCAACAACTCGCGATACAACTCTATTTTGGAGAACCATCAATTACCCTTTTTTTAGCAGCAAAGACAGGCGTTGTAGTCCCACCGGAGGAATGGATAACATACTTTGAAAACATTTTGAACCCAGGATGTGCCACAGCTATGCAAAAAGAAATGAGCAACTTCATTATAGTCTAGACTACCCCGGTTAACCATAGATGAAATTAAAGGGGCATTTAATAAAAGTGCTAGTGGTAAAGCAGCTGGACCGGATGGGGTCCCAATCGACGTCTTTAAATCTGACGTCGAATTGTGGTCACCCATCTTATTGAACTTTTTTCATGCAGCCCTAAAAGGAATACTACCTACATCTTGGGTTGAAGGCATAATAGTTCCCATATTTAAAAAAGAGGATAGACGGAAGGCTATGTGCTATCGTCCCATATCCCTCCTTGACTCTACCTCCAAATTGATGGGGAGAGGCTTGCTGGGAAGACTAGAAAACTGGGTCTCTGAAAATAACATACTATCAGAGTCCCAGTATGGATTTAGGAGAGGTATTGGGACTATAGAACAATGTTTAAATTTGGAATTATTGGTGGGAAAGTATACCCTAGCAAAAGGAGGGGCTTTATACCTTTGTTTTGTTGATCTCACCAGTGCTTTTGAATCGGTTAACCATGGTAAACTATGGCAAACACTGGTTGAGTTAGGTGCCCCAAAAGATATTGTTATCTATCTGTCCCAGATGTATACCTTTCTATTATCCAGAGTTTTTTTTCGCTTAAAGGGTGAATGTACGCAGGATTTTAGGGTAACCCGGGGAATAAGACAAGGGTGTGTCTTAGCTTCTCTTCTATTTTCATTAGATATAAATAATGTCGACTCTTTTCTGCAGAATATCAAGGTTGATGCCCCAAAGGTAGGTGCTCGTCCCACCCCAGTGCTCCTTTATGCAGATGATGCCGTCCTTATTTCAAGGACGGCAAATGGTCTGCAAAGTCTGAGAGAAAAGTTTGCTCACTTCATGAATGAAAAGGATTTAAAGCTTAACTTGACTAAAACTTCACCATGATTTGTGGAAAGAATAGAACAGCGATTAAAAAGCACCATGTGGGCGGCACCGTAATTGACAGAGTCTCAAGTTTTACGTTCTTGGGCTTATTGTTCAATGAGTATGGCACATGGAGCACACATATTAACTTATCCAACTTAAAATTTATGCTTACAATCAAGGGTATATTTAGATTTTCAACAAAAATAGGAAATAAACCAATAAGGGAACTGCTTACATCATATAGAAGTAAATCAATTACAACTGCATGTTATGGCACAGCTTTGTGGGGAAGGTCTAATATTGCAACCCTCCAACTACAAGAGAATACGTTTTTAAAACGTTTTATCGCAGTTCCAAGTTCTACACCAAATTGTCTAGTCCATAGCGAGCTGTCTGTCCCTTATATTAGTGACTTTATAAGAACAGCTGGACTTACTTTATGGCATGGAATATGAACGAAAGAGGAAACAAGGTTTACTAAGGATATAACACTGAACTGTTTGGCTCTGGACAATAGTAGAAAAATACCTTGGCTCGAATATATTCAATCCCTATTAAAAAGCTGTAAATTAACCTTAGAGCATAAAGAGCCCATGTCTATACAAAGATATAGTAAAAAAGAGTTAAAAATAAGGTTTTATGCCTCAATGGATTTGGTAAGGGATGCTGAATCAGGCTCGAAACAAACTATCATTTCCTACCATGAGTGCCCACTTTTTATTGGCATAAACCTTATTTGATTAAAGTAAGAAATACCCAACATAGGTTCTTTTTAACAAGACTAAGGCTTGGTACCCTACATTATTTAGTCGCATTTCCCAAGTTCAGAAAATGGTACCATATATTATCAAACTGTCCATGCGACGGAAAATCACCTCAGTCCACTCTGCATTTCCTATTATTCTGTCATTTTTACAGGGATATTAAAAAAACTCGTTTTGAATCCTCTTTTTTTAGCTAATACATTTTATCATTATAAGCAAGCTTTTAATGTTATCTGTAGTTTGGAAAATGACAACATTATGATTGCTGCTAGTAATTTTATACAAATGTCCATTAAGAGAAGAAAGGCTTACTCCTATCTAGAGGCATTAACTTATGAACACTATGATGACTGAAGTTGAAGTTATAATGCCCTCTATCCTAAAAGTATGTGGCTATCTCGAATTGAATGTACTGTATGCACTCTTGAGAAGTTTTATTAATGTACTTTCTAAAGGCTGAAATCTTTGGATTATTAATCAAATTATGGACTGTATCTATGCACATAATTTTGAAGATGTACAAGAATTAATGGCTTTTTTATTAATCATAGTATGTCTTTTTTTATATTGGTTATTAGAATGCTTTTATGGTCATGTATAATGTACCGAATAAAGCTTTTTGAAGTTGAATTTATGCACTTGTTCACAGACCCAGTCAGACACTGCTGCACCCACATACAGACCCACTCAGAAACTCATGCACCCACTCAGACACACTCAAATACCCACTCACAGACTCACACAATCAATCACACACCCACTCAGAGACTCATGCACCAACTCACAAACCCACTTAAACACTCAAACACCGACTCACAGACCTGCTCACATACTCGTACACCCCCTCCTGCATCCAGTCACAGGGCAACTCAGACACACATACACCCACTCACAGACCCACTTGGACACTTTTACACACACGTCCACAGCTATGTACTCACCCATACAGTCACTCACACACTCACTCACCCCATACAGCCACTCCACTAGCACACCAACAAACCCACTCACACACCCACTCAGAGAACCATACAGCCGCTCACACACCCATTTGACTACCTATACAGCCACTCACACACTGACTCTCAAAGGTTACAGGTTACAGGTTACAGTTAGGAATTAAAAAATTTAAAACATTGAAAATTCACTGAAAAACCAAAGGTTACAGGGACGTTATAGTTAGGAAATAACAAATACAAATTCACTAAAAAAACAGAGGAATAGGTACTTAAGCTAACTATAACTTATGCGCGCCCTTTTTCCTAACTATCACGTCTCTGTAACCATTGTTTTTTTCAGTGATATATAGATTACCTACCGACAGTTGCCAATAGGTAATTATAGCTAAGACCTAGTTTCCATTAGAAAAGCATTTCTTGTTTTTCTAATAACTTTGGCGCAGTTTGACGAATCTTCATGAAAGTTTCAAATCTAGTGTGTCACTCATTTCAGCTGCTGTCATGGTGATTCAGCAAGTGTGGACTGAGAAAAGTGGTGGTCCCAAAACATGTTTTCACCATGCAATTTCCCATTGGGATTTTGAACACAATTACTGCCCGAACCGTTGAACAGAATTACACCAAATTTGGCAGAAAGCTAGCTCTTGTTCCAGAAAGAGACCTTTTTGTAATTTAATGTAAATACATTTAGTACTTTTTGTGTTATTAAAGAATATATTTAAGAGATATCCAGGGATACAAAGCCTCCACGAGTCCAACAGATCACAGGGTGAGATCTGATTGGTTATAGCAACATAAAAAGATGAGATTGTACCCATCCGTATGCAAATCAGTCTTGACTCTTCTCCCCATGGGAACAGTCCTGTCTAAACTGCCAGGCAAGGGCCTCCATGGACCGAAAAACAAGTATCCTGGGACTTGTTTCAAGATATCACCCTCATTAGCCAGGCTAGCTTGAATCTAGTGGCACAGTGAGCACAGGACCCACATCTGGGCATACCCTTACCATTTAGGGTGACAACAGCAACACAATAAGATGATGGACAGTCACAGATCTGGGTTAAATATATTGATGTGTTGCTCACCTTGCCAGCCCCGTTTAGACCCAGCAATATGCAAATCCGTTTGACCCTCCTCCTCAAGGGAACAGTCCAGCCCAAAATGCCAGGTCAGGTCCTTCCTGGACCAGAAAACAAGCAACCTGGGACCGGTTTTGGGTTATCATCCCTAATCAGCCAGGCTAGCTTGAATCCAGTGCCACAGCGAGCACCGCAACCATGTTTGGGCATACCCTTCCCACTTAGGATGACTTAAATCAGTTTGGCTGACAACACATCAACCAGGAAGTGTTGGCAGCCATCTTGGGTCTCAGACTCAGCTGAGTCCCAAGAACAACATTAAAAAAAGTCAAGGCGGCAGGATAGAGATACCCTGACCCCCTCAGCCGGGTCCCAGAGAGACCGTGACTGGGGGACCATTTTTTTTTTATTATACTGCGAATTCTCCTAGGATCCGCATATCCACAGTAAAAGAATTTTTAAAAAAACCCTGCTACCCGGCTTCTTTTCTATATGCCTTCCAGGTGGGCCAGGTTACAGAGTGTGTATTAGCTAATATAATTGGGGGATGGGAGCACATTGACCCCTTCCCCAGGCGGATTTCGGCCCTGGGGACCCCATCCGATGGGGCCCGGCCAATATGCAAAAATGGGGGGAGTGGTTATGTGGCCCCCTACAGAGCTGCAGGCCCCACCTTCCGGAGCCATTAGTGGCCCTGTGTACCCCAGAGCCAGGCTCCTGCTATGTCCTGGGGTGACTACCTCGGGACACAGCATGCTTGCGCTCACTTGGCAGAAGCAATTTTAAAGCTTCCACTGAGTGAGAGTAAACACTAAGTCACTCCCCGCGGGCAGCAGCATTAAAAATGCTCCGACCTAATGGGAGTGGACTTTTCATCTGTTTCCCTGTCCTCTGTGAAGGGGGTAGAGAAACAGATGAAAAAATGTCTCCTGCCCACAGGGAGCAGCATTTTTTGCTGTTCCCTGTGTACAGGAGCAATGCCGGCTCCCGCTGGCGGTGGGGAGCTGGCTGAGACTGTGAAGGGAATGGGGCTTGCAGCCTCACCATGCATTGCTAATTTCCACACATATTACATCAATCCTGAAATCATCTATGGCATCACTGATAATATTACTGCAAAATTTGCAATACAATCATTGATTAGAAAACTGCATTGAGGGGCGCGAGTTATAGTCACCTGGGGTAAAGTCAGCCATTTTGTATGGAATTTAATGCAAGACGCCAAGGTGTCTACCTGTATCCATGTCAATCATAAGCCATGCCCACTCGCAAAGCCAACACAAAATGTGATTCAAACTAAATCAAACACCCAACAGCCACACTTAAGAAAACCCCAAAACACAGATTGTCCACCTTCTGGCTGTGTCCTAGCACTAGAAACCACCGGCTCAAATTCAGTACTGCTCCCAAGTCTCCTTCACAAGAACTTCCCTTAGCAGACATTACCATGCCACTCCCACTGCCGCCAGACTTGCACCTATACACAGCAGCTCCTGTTGACAGTGGGTACTGTATTGTTACACAAGTTGCATTACATGAAATGTACTGTAACAATGCACCAAAAAAAAACAAAAGCTGTCAGCAACGTGATATATATTGTAATGAATAAAGCGCGTAATGTTAAAACTGGTCAAAATAATCATAAGCGGACAAATAAATCGTGACATCTTTGCAGTCGTGACCAAACTGTCTTACTAGAAAGGACCTTTCTATTGCAATGTCACATCTCAAATAACAAAGCAAGCAGTATTTAATTTATGGAAAAAAAATAAGTGCCAGGGCCCTAGCCAGAAGCCCATTGCAGCTTGCACCACACACTGCCAGTCTTAGAGCTGCCAGTGGAAGTAACAACACAATTACTATGCTTCATAATCCAGCAAGTGTGACAATTGAGTCTATTCCTGGCCCACAAGCTATAGTAATGGCTTGTATGGCAGTCAATACTAATTTATAATGTATATTGAATTAATAAACAACTGTCGTTGTGGTCATATTTAAATTAGACAGAGAGCGCCACCATGAGGCAGGCTGTTATAAGCCACGAAGTTTACAATTAAGGGCTAGTGCCCAGCACCAGAAACAACCAGCTCAAATTAAGCACTTAAGGTAAGACTTTCTGCGGCCCTTCTCAACATGACACATCCCACAAGCTGCCAATTATTGCGGCAACTGTATGGCAGGTCCTACCTTCTATGGCGACAAGAGTGCAGGAACAAGCTCTTATGATCCAGAGTGGTCACGGAGTATGACCGTGAAGTAAGGGTTAACACTCTCAAGAAGATCCACATGAACAAATCCCATTGGAGGATGGAAATACCTGCATGTATTTACATTCGAGCACATGATGAAGGGCACCTTATACCTTGACTGAGCAGCAAGGGCCCAGACAACACGGAGCCTCTCTCGGGAGCTGAGATTCGAATGGGCAATGACATGGGTCAAAACGGGAAGAGGGCCTTATAACTCAACCTAGGTAGCAGAATCCATGGCATCTTCACAGTAATACAACAGATGGACAGGAAAGGACACATGCTCCACTTAAATGCCAGATTGTAAGCGGGCTAGCCGTCCACAAATTCTTAAATCACCCCTGCTTCTTTGACAAGAAATTAGAATGTTTTACTGCATGCCAACTTGATCAGTCTAAGAGACCCAAAGCAACATCTCCCAGAATGCACTTGTTTGCTAGGTGAAAGACCAAGGCTGTAAAAACAGCGTCTGATTTATAAGGCTTCATACGAAAACTGTTTCAACCGATTTACCTTAAAATCTAGGGCTTCAACACACTGCACCATTGGCGTTACCGCTCATTCAGCTCCCAGCAAAGAGTGTATTGAAAGTCTGATCCAACTCAAACTACTCTCCTTATACACAACGCCATTTTATAATATACAAAGCTACTTGTGTTTTTACTTCTAATTCTCCTCATAGGAATAACAGAAAATGAGAGCACTTCACAAAAGCATTCTGGGATTGAGATATTAGGAAGGCCACTTCATGTGATTCCACAACTGCGTTTTTTCCGTATAATTAAACATTCACCACAGTTCCCACTTAATCCATCATATGCTGCATAATTTGCAGAATTTAACAAAAAATATTTTCAACTTAAAAGGATAAAAAGTTACTAAGAACAAGTGTAATACGAGGGGAGCAGAGGAAAACAAGTGACAAAAGTGTCAATTGATTTATTCTGGTGCTAAACTGGTACTAATAATGTGAAACTTTTCCTAAGACAGAATATATGCTTTAAAATGATAAAATAGTGAAATATTGCTGCCACATAATTTACATTTTCTTGATGTACCATTTAGATAACCCTGCCACATAATTTGTTACCCCATAACAGCATAATCCCAGCACCTTTGAATATTGTGAGTGCCATGGAGTACTGTTAATTGCAAAGGGAAGAACCACATAATGGCCGAGACACTTCCAAATAAACAAATTGAGGTAAATTGTTCTCTCTTCTACATTACAGGGTGCCATGCACCTTAAGGGATTTTGATTCTGGGTTTGCTTTGCATAAATAAACCAATCAAAAAATTTCCAAATGTTGACTGTTTAAAAGGCGCAACGACTGCAAGTCTCCCCATTGCACCTCACTGACCCAGGAAGCCAGAATTGTATGGCACCCCCCACACCACCACTAATATCCATAAGCAAACACAGGGGCATATTATCAAGGACGGAGGATACATTATCGCCGCTTTTATCGGCAGGAAACTGCCGATAAAACGGCGATAATGGGCTTGATAATATGCTCTATAGAATTCCTATCGAAGCCCATGTAAGATGTCTTCACATTTAACATGGGCTTCGATAGGAATTCTATAGAGCATATTATCAAGCCCATTATCGCCGTTTTATCGGCAGTTTCCTGCCGATAAAAGCGGCGATAATGTATCACCCGTCCTTGATAATATGCCCCTGAGTCTTTTACGTGGATTGCCCTTACCGCCCTCCCCCCCCCTCATTTACCTGTCTTACAGGTATCAAACAGCCCAACAGTTCTGAAAAGGCAGCCTCCGGGGCCTGAATACTTATAGATTTCACATCATAGCAATCAGTCCAACATCACGAGTCAAAACCTGTATTTTTTTAATCCTTTTTTGGTGGACAAGCCCAGAGACCTGAGGGTACCAAATGTAGGATTCATTCAGTACTTTTTTTTGTCACAGCAACACATGCACTTGCGTACATGCAGGCACACCACCCAGGAGCATCTGAGATCTCTGAGAAAATATGTAAGGACATACATATTCTGTTCACACATTTCTGAAAATGTTATGGTCAGGCACCATCACCTAAACTCTCTGCATAGTGGCTAATTGGAAACTGCATCTTGTTAAATATATAATAAATAAGCAAGTTCATGTCATGTTCATGTGGTGCCTAAAAGTGATGTCACATTGAGTGGGGCCTTTAGGCTGTGGATTAACTGCTCTCATGAAACAAACATATGTGAACATTTAATACTGGGCGTTTTCAGGGTGCGTCAAAGAGGGGTCACTCAGGAGCATGGTTCTCGAACCTCATTTTTTGTATTCACTATTTGATAAAAAATTTAGGATCTTGGGGGCATATTACCAAGCAATAGCGATAATTATCGCTATTGCTTGGTTAGAGACAAAATTTTACCGCTGAGCTGCGGCGATTTTTATCGCAGATAAACCTTGGTATTACCAAGGTTTATCGCAAATGCGATAAAAAATGGCCGCAATGCATGAATATCGCTGAAAAGTCAGCGATATTCATGCATTACCGAGCTAATGCTCTTAGCCATGTTATCCACCTCCCATTGGATAACATGGCTAAGAATTGCTCAGGGCAGGTGTTAGCTTTTGCAGATATTCGCGCTTAGCGCGAATATCTCCAAAAGTTGGTAATAGGAGATAGCGATGTTAGCGACTGTTTCAAGTCGCTAACATCTTGGCACGCCCACTTTGCATGTCATTAGTGATAAATATCACTGACATGCAAAGTGGGGCCCAAGATGGTCGCTATCTCCTACTAGCTGTCGCTAACTGGTGTTAGCGACAGCTAGGTAATAGGGAGATAATTTTATCTCCGCTTTCTTGGCTTTTAAAGCCAAAAAAGCGGAGATAAATCCCTTGATAATATGCCCTTCGAATTCATACTCACAAATTGAGCCATTCCACTTGCAAGGTACTGGGGGCATATTATCAAGGGGGTTTATCTCCGCTTTTTTGGCTTTAAAAGCCAAGAAAGCGGAGATAAAATTATCTCCCTATTACCTAGCTGTCACTAACACCAGTTAGCGACAGCTAGTAGGAGATAGCGACCATCTTGGGCCCCACTTTGCATGTCAGTGATATTTATCACTAATGACATGCAAAGTGGGCGTGCCAAGATGTTAGCGACTGGAAACAGTCGCTAACATCGCTATCCCCTATTACCAACTTTTGGAAATATTCGCGCTAAGCGCGAATATCTCCAAAAGCTAACACCTGCCCTGAGCAGTTCTTAGCCATGTTATCCAATGGGAGGTGGATAACATGGCTAAGAGCATTAGCTCGGTAATGCCTGAATATCGCTGACTTCTCAGCGATATTCATGCATTGCGGCCGATTTTTATCGCATTTGCGATAAAAATCGCCGCAGCTCAGCGGTAAATTTTTGTCTCTAACCAAGCAATAGCGATAATTATCGCTATTGCTTGGTAATATGCCCCTAGATTCGTGACAGATTAGGGATTATGAGATGTATGAGTTATGCTTGAAATAAGATTACACGCTGTCCCATTTTCACACAATGTTAGGCACTGATTTTAGTCTGCTTCTAACAACTCTTCACTGTGATGAATTACGATCTTAAGCACAGTGATACAGTGAGAGTTGCCCAGGATCACACAATTGAGGCAGATCCTCAGAAGACTGCCTCGGCGGAAAACCATTGACCGACACAACGTAGATCTTGATATGGTGATAAACAGAGAGATTTACAGACATTTCTTGTATATCTGGCTCAACGCATTGCTGTGAATTAGATTACATAAAACGGAGGGATGTACGTGTGATTGGGACCATAAAAAATACAAGTGCTTTTATATTACACGTTGGCATGAAACATACAATGAGTACCACTACAGTGGGTAAAAATAAACCTCTGTTATTCAGCGCCAAGAGTCCCCAGAGGTGAAAATGCACCTCACAAACATACATGTTATGATCACGTTTACATGCATTGGCAAATTAGGCGATCTGCCAAACATGAAAAGATTGTTGTTGAACCACGATAGGCAGGAGTTAATCCCGATTCACCCAGTCCTGCCACTTTCCTACCCCTCAAGCAAGCCTATTACTGTAACAGTAGCGCCCCTCGAAGAGACATAATGTGCAGTGAGTATGTGTGCAATGCACACAGAATAAGACTGACACATATTGAAAATGTATGATTATAAGAGGACCTCAGAGCCGAATGGAAGATTTTAAATGGCGTGCAAGCCTTCTATTTCCCTAGACGGTAGTGTAAGCGTCTCTCGGTAATCTACAAACACCCCCCGCCCCCAACACTCCTCTTCCTAATCAAAGAAACCTAACAGTCTCTGTGAAGTCTGAGTGACTCAGGCACGCATCACAGCATCACGGGCCATGGGAGACGGAAGGCAGGAGTGAGGGCAGCATGTTACAAGCAAGGAAGAAAAATCGGTGATACGAAGGCAGGGGGGAAGAGGAAAGAAAAAATAACGAAAGGAGTAAAAGTGGAAAAAATTGAAAACAAGCATTTGCAATACAATAGGACACACATGTACGCGAGACCTAGTGCATTGAAACGGGAGTGTAGGCGGGGGAGTGCAGCGGGTGAGAAGGCACAAACTGGATTGCGCAGGAGGGGGGCAGGGCAGCCCGAGAAGTCACGGACTGCGGGAGGGGGCAGGGGGGAGAAAATAGTGTTTGAAGTAAAGGGGCCAGTAGCCATGGAAGGATACAAATGACAACATGGTCGCCATGAGGAGGGACTAACAAGCCTAAAACCAATCGGAAGGCAGCATTTAAGACCTAAGCCAATGTAAAAGATGGGCCGAGAGTGGGCGGAGCCTCCACAAATCTTCCACACTACACTGAATACTGCATGCCTCGCAAAGCGAGCAGCGCATGCGCTGCAATGCTAGGCTCGACCTAAAAAGGGGGTGGTTGGGGAAAACCTTGCACCCCGTGGTGGCACATTGGGCATGGTTGGGAAGAGGGGTCCCATGGGTACCCACACGGGCTACATTCTTAAGTCTTAGTATGAAGGGGGGCCCTCAACGGGCCACCTGTTGGACTTGGCTCTTTTTGCAAGGTCATCCCTGAACTTTTTGCCTTCCTCCTGTATTTTGTCTGACCTGTTTCTGTTGGTTTTATGACTCTGGGCACTTTACCATTGCTGATCAGTGCTAAAGTGCATATGCTCTCCTTATTATAAATTGATGTATGGATTAGTGATTCCATGATTGGCTGATTTGGTTTACTTGTCAGACCACAGTACCGTGCACTGAGTGAGCCTAGGGCTTGTAAATCCAAATGCTGCAGGTGGGCTTGCAGCACTGGTTGTGCCACCCACAGAAGCAGCCTTGTAAAATGTGTCTCAGGTCTGCTATTGCAGAACCTGTGTGCAGTCTGTTACTGCCATGCTGACTGGGCATGTGCACCCACTTGCCAGTCCCTAAACCTTCCCTTTTCTTCATACCAGACACCACTTTGGTAGGCTCAAGGGCAGGGTGCATTGTAAGTATAAGGTAGGACAAGCCCTGATGTGTCTGGCATATCCTAATAGTGAATTACAGCCATTTTTGTTTTTCACTATTGCAAGGCTACCTATTCCCCATAGGCCAGAATGGGCAGTTTGATTATTAGATCTTACAGTCCTAACTGACTCAGGGAGCTAGGTAGAAATTCGTGTTTAGTATGCCTAAACTCAGAATAATAAAATACATATTTTAGTGAAGTTGGTTTTAACATTCTGTTCTTGAACATACCACTTTTATAAAGTGGGTATTTTCTTGTCTACCTATCCAAGCCTGCCTCTGCTAGGTTGTGTATTCCTTGTCTGAAGTTTGAGTGACAGGGGCTGGGGGATTCCAGGAGACAGGGTGAGTCCGCCCAGTGGTGAATAGAGAGATCTGCATCTAGATGAGAAGGAGTTGCACCTGTGACCTGAATAGGACTGTGCCTTCCCTCCACAATGCTGGCTCCACCTCCTGTGGTGCTGCACTGTCAAAGGAAACAAGGAGTCATGTAAACAGAGTGCTCCAGGACTGACCAGAACTGGTTTGGACTAGGCAAAGGCCTCTCTGCCTTCAGAGAACAAAGAGAAACTGTGTATAAAAGAGGGGACCCAAACCACAGAACTTTAGATTACTTAGGACAACAAGAAGAAACCTTTGCTGAGGAGTGGAACCAGAGAGACTGAGGAGAGACTATCCTTAAGCTGAGAAAAGAGTTTGCCTCCAGCTGAAGTCTCAAGGACAACTGACTTCAACCACCAGCTCCCCAAGCATTCTTTGGAAGTGCCTGAAACTGTGCTGAATTTTCTGAGGAACTGCATGTCGCAAGTAGCTGGAAGCGCAACTCAAAATAGGAAGCATGTCGCTGAACTGCCACTGCCGCTTCACAACACGAAGCGCCTCGCATCACCGGAGAACAGGATCGATGTCGCAGCAGACGCTGCTACATCACCGGTAAGCGCGTCACAGAAGAATCGTTGAGTCATCGCAGGGCCACAGAAGCGCCTTGCTTTGCCAGGGGGGAGGATCGACTTCGCAGCAGACGCCGCTGCATCATCGGGAAGCGTGTCGCAGGAGAAGAGGACTGACGTCCCATCAGATGCCGCAGCATCTCCGAGATTGCAAAAAACACAGTTGATGGACAGAATGTAGAACAATGTCATACATTCACCCCAGTACAAGGATCTGGGCCTAAATCCATCGATTTTTTGCACTCCACACCACCCTGGGTTAGACACTGGCTATATGCAAATCAGCTCTGACCCTGTGCCTCATGGGAACAGTCCAGTCCGAACTACCAAGCCATGTCTTTCCCAGACCGGAATCAAGCATCCAAGGACCGGTTTCTGGCTATCAGCCTTCTTCAGCCTGGATAGCTTGACTCCAGTGGTGTGGAGAGCCTGGGACTCACGTCTGAGCATCCCCAGCCCACTCGGGGTGAAATTGCAAAAAACACAGTTGATGGACAGAATGTAGAACAATGTCATACATTCACCCCAGTACAAGGATCTGGGCCTAAATCCATCGTTTTTTTGCACTCCACACCACCCTGGGTTAGACACTGGCTATATGCAAATCAGTTCTGACCCTGTGCCTCATGGGAACAGTCCAGTCCGAACTACCAAGCCATGTCTTTCCCAGACTGGAATCAAGCATCCAAGGACCGGTTTCTGGCTATCAGCCTTCTTCAGCCTGGATAGCTTGACTCCAGTGGTGTGGAGAGCCTGGGACTCACGTCTGAGCATCCCCAGCCCACTCTGGTGTGACCGCCTGGATTCTGTCCGGAATGGTTGCACCCCCACGCTCCCTGCTCGATCTATCTGCAGCCCTTACAGCCCGCAGCTGAAGCCTCTTGCACCCTCGACCTCCCGACTGCTCCTGGTATCGTAGCCTCAGATCGCATAGTAGCGCTTTGAAGCTCTCACTCTGGAAGCGCTTTAGAAACCTAATTGTATCATCTGCCTCGCGCTCTGTGCATAGTCGCGCTTTGAAGCTCTCGCTCCTGCAGCGCCTTGAAAACTGCATTGTATCATCTGCCTCACGCTCTGTGCTTCTTTCACTAGACTAATTGCGCTTTGAATATCATTAGCGTGTAGCGCCTAGGAATCCCAACTGTGCTCATTGAATTAGCGCTGTGTATTTTCTCTTTACATCTGTGTTGTGTAACGCTTCCAAGGTTGGTTGCTCTGTGGATAGCGCTTTAAGTGTACACATTGTGCAGGATTTAAGTGCCCTTGATAGCTTGCTGGCGAGCATTGTATTGTGCCTTCGCTGTTTGTTTTCACTTTCATCCCTCCATTTTGTGTTTTGCTCTCCCCTGACCCGCCTCTCTGATCCCGCCTCCCTGCTGACCCTCCCACACACGAATAGCTGACTCCCCTCAGCCCAAGCCCAGCTATGACCGCCTGGATTCTGTCCGGAACGGTTGCTCCCCCACGCTCCCTGCTCGATCTATCTGCAGCCCTTACAGCCCGCAGCTGAAGCCTCTTGCACCCTCGACCTCCCGACTGCTCCTGGTATCGTAGCCTCAGATCGCATTGTAGCGCTTTGAAGCTCTCACTCTGGAAGCGCTTTAGAAACCTAATTGTATCATCTGCCTCGCGCTCTGTGCATAGTCGCGCTTTGAAGCTCTCGCTCCTGCAGCGCCTTGAAAACTGCATTGTATCATCTGCCTCACGCTCTGTGCTTCTTTCACTAGACTAATTGCGCTTTGAATATCATTAGCGTGTAGCGCCTAGGAATCCCAACTGTGCTCATTGAATTAGCGCTGTGTATTTTCTCTTTACATCTGTGTTGTGTAACGCTTCCAAGGTTGGTTGCTCTGTGGATAGCGCTTTAAGTGTACACATTGTGCAGGATTTAAGTGCCCTTGATAGCTTGCTGGCGAGCATTGTATTGTGCCTTCGCTGTTTGTTTTCACTTTCATCCCTCCATTTTGTGTTTTGCTCTCCCCTGACCCGCCTCTCTGATCCCGCCTCCCTGCTGACCCTCCCACGCTCCGCCCCTCCACTGTCCATTTATGTCAGATGGTCCCACGCGCTACGGCCTCGCCGAAGGTGCGCCAAAGGTAAGCCCGTCTAAGCCCGTCCGCGCCTGGACCGCGCCCAGCGCCAGAGCCCCTGGTCCTCGTAATGCCCACCCCTCCCGCATTACTTACGATGTCACCACCCTCCTAGCCCTTAACCCTGGCCGCTCCCCCATCTGCGTCCAAGCCGCTCCTGGACACACCCATGGACCCTTTTCCTGCTACTCCTGCAAGTTCGACGGCACCAAGAACAACTCCTCATCTACGAACACACAACAGATATCCGATCCCAACCACCTACAATGCTTCCTGCTCAACACCCGCTCGGTCCACAGACACGCCATTGACCTCTGGAATCTACTCGACACCATCTCTCCGGACTTCGCTTTCCTAACAGAAACATGGATGAATGCCTCTTCAGCCCCAGACATCACCATTTCCATCCCGGAAGGCTATAAGATCATTCGCAAGGACCGTACCGGCCACACAGGAGGAGGCATCGCTATCGTCTATAAGAAATCCATCCGCATCTCAACCAGCTCAGACGTGAATCTCGCCAACTCTGAACACCTTCACTTCCAGATCCACATCGACCCCAAGACCACACTCAGAGGCACCCTCCTTTACAGGCCACCAGGACCCCGCGCACAATTTAGTGAAGACATCACGGACTTCATCACTCCACACGCGCTCCCCTCCGAGGACTACATCCTTTTGGGAGACCTCAACTTTCACCTTGAAAAGAACAACGACCGCAACACCACCACCCTCTTGGACAACCTCGCTAACCTCGGACTTAAACAACTTGTCACTACCCCCACCCACATCGCAGGTCACACACTCGACCCTATCTTCACCTCCAGCAAGCATGTTTCCTTCAGCCACACCACAGCTCTCCTTTGGACTGACCACAGCTGCGTTCACTTCACCTACAACAAGCCCACACCCAACAACCACCCCCAACCCACTCTGCAAAGAAACTGGAACAAAATCACCATCGACCAGATCTCCTCATCGCTTCTTCAAAAGCCCCCCGCACACTCCTCAAACGCAGACCAAGCAGCCACCAACCTCACCCAATGGTTATCCAACAGTGCCGACATCCTTGCACCACTGAAAAAACGACAAATCAAACTAGGCAGCAAGAAGGCCTCCTGGTTCAACGATGATCTTAAGAAATCCAAGAAACTCTGTCGCTCCCTCGAGAAGGCCTGGAAAAAAGACCCAACCACCAGCACCAAGGACGCCTTCAAAAACGCCACCCGCATACACCACCAACTAATCTGAAATGCCAAGAAAGCAGCCTTCAAGGACCGTCTAGACAACAACGCCCACAACAGCAAGGAATTATTCAACATCGTCAAGGAATTTACCAACCCCTCAGCCAACTCCAACGACATCACCCCCTCCCAAGCCCTCTGCGACTCCCTAGCCTCATTCTTCCACAACAAAATTGCAGACATCCACAACAGCTTCGACAACCAACCCGAAGACCAACCCACCCAATCCCCTGCAGGACCCCCACCCCCCCTGAACATCCTCAATGACTGGAAGCCAATCTCCACTGAGGACACCATCCGTCTGATGAACTCTATCCACTAAGGATCCCCCACAGACCCTTGCCCTCACCACATCTTTAACAAAGCAGACTCCATTATTGCACCGCACCTCCGAGACGTCATCAACTACTCCCTCAACTCCGCAACCTTCCCGGAAAGCTGGAAACATGCCGAACTCAGCGCCCTCCTGAAGAAACCCACAGCTGACCCCACCGAACTCAAAAACTATCGCCCTATCTCACTCCTTCCATTCCCGGCCAAAGTCATCGAGAAAGCTGTCAACAACCAGCTCGCCGCATTCCTCGAAACCAACAAATCCCTCGACTCCTCACAATCCGGCTTCCGAGCCAAGCACAGCACCGAAACCGCCCTCATCGCAGCAACAGACGACATTCGAACTCTACTGGACAATGGAGACACAGTCGCCCTCATCCTCCTCGACCTCTCCGCAGCCTTCGACACAGTCTGCCATAGCACCCTTCTACAGCGCCTCAAAAACATCGGAATCCAAGGAAAAGCACTGGAATGGATCACCTCGTTCCTCTCCGGAAGAACCCAGAGAGTCCGCCTTCCACCATTCAAGTCAGAGGCCACTGAAGTCATCTGCGGCGTACCTCAAGGGTCCTCACTCAGTCCCACCCTCTTCAACGTTTACATGAGCCCCCTAGCGGCCATCGCACGCCAACATAACCTCAACATCATCTCCTACGCCGACGACATTCAACTGATCCTATCACTCACCAGAGACCCTAACACGGCCAAAACCAACCTACACGAAGGAATGCAAGAAGTAGCCGAATGGATGAAGCACAGCCGTCTGAAACTGAACTCAGACAAAACAGAAGTCCTCATCTTAGGTACCTCCCCCTCCGCCTGGGACGACTCTTGGTGGCCAGAGGCCCTTGGAAAAGCACCCATCCCGACGGACCACGCACGGAACCTGGGCGTCATCCTAGATTCCTCACTCTCGATGAACAGACAAGTCAACGCCGTTTCTTCATCTTGCTTCAACATTCTTCGCATGCTCAAAAAAACATTTTGCTGGATCCCTACCGAAACTAGAAAAACAGTCACCCACGCTCTGGTCACGAGCCGACTGGACTACGGAAACACCCTCTACGCCGGCACCACCGCAAAACTCCAGAAAAAACTACAACGCATCCAGAACGCCTCAGCCAGGCTCATATTAGACATCCCGCGTAGAGAACACATCTCTGATCACCTGAAAAACCTCCACTGGCTCCCCGTCAATAAGAGGATCACTTTCCGACTCCTAACCCACGCACACAAAGCACTCTACGAAATCGGACCCGAATGCCTCAACACACGACTATCCTTCTACACCCCCTCCCGCCAGCTACGATCCTCCAACCAAGCCCTTGCCACTGTACCTCGCATCAACAAAACCACCATGGGAGGTAGATCCTTCTCCTACCTAGCAGCTAAAACTTGGAACTCACTTCCCACTCACCTTCGCCTTACTCAGAACCACCTAGCATTCAGAAAGCAACTCAAAACGTGGATATTCGACAAGTAACTCCCCACCCTTCTACAAGCGCCTTGAGACCCTCTGGGTATGTAGCGCGCTATATAAATCTTTTGACTTGACTTGACTTGGTTGAAATTGCAAAAAACCCAGTTGATGGACAGAATGTAGAACAATGTCATATATTCACCCCAGTACAAGAATCGGGGTCTAAATCCATCGTTTTTTTGCACTCCACACCACCCTGGGTTAGACACTGGCTATATGCAAATCAGCTCTGACCCTGTGCCTCATGGGAACAGTCCAGTCCGAACTACCAAGCAATGTCTTTCCCAGACCGGAATCAAGCATCCAAGAACTGGTTTCTGGCTATCAGCCTTCTTCAGCCTGGATAGCTTGACTCCAGTGGTGTGGAGAGCCTGGGACTCACGTCTGAGCATCCCCAGCCCACTTGGGGTGAAATTGCAAAAAACACAGTTGATGGACAGAATGTAGAACAATGTCATACATTCACCCCAGTACAAGAATCTGGGACTAAATCCATCATTTTTTCGCACTCCACACCACCCTGGGTTAGGCACTGGCTATATGCAAATCAGCTCTGACCCTGTGCCTCATGGGAACAGTCCAGTCCGAACTACCAAGCCATGTCTTTCCCAGACCGGAATCAAGCATCCAAGGACTGGTTTCTGGCTATCAGCCTTCTTCAGCCTGGATAGCTTGACTCCAGTGGTGTGGAGAGCCTGGGACTCACGTCTGAGCATCCCCAGCCCACTCGGGGTGAAATTGCAAAAAACACATGTTGATGGACAGAATGTAGAACAATGTCATACATTCACCCCAGTACAAGGATCTGGGCCTAAATCCATCGTTTTTTAGCACTCCACACCACCCTGGGTTAGACACTGGCTATATGCAAATCAGCTCTGACCCTGTGTCTCATGGGAACAGTCCAGTCCGAACTACCAAGCCATGTCTTTCCCAGACCGGAATCAAGCATCCAAGGACCGGTTTCTGGTTATCAGCCTTCTTCAGCCTGGATAGCTTGACTCCAGTGGTGTGGAGAGCCTGGGACTCACGTCTGAGCATCCCCAGCCCACTCGGGGTGAAATTGCAAAAAACACAGTTGATGGACAGAATGTAGAACAATGTCATACATTCACCCCAGTACAAGGATCTGGGCCTAAACCCATCGTTGTTTTGCACTCCACACCACCCTGGGTTAGACACTGGCTATATGCAAATCAGCTCTGACCCTGTGCCTCATGGGAACAGTCCAGTCCGAACTACCAAGCCATGTCTTTCCCAGACCGGAATCAAGCATCCAAGGACCGGTTTCTGGCTATCAGCCTTCTTCAGCCTGGATAGCTTGACTCCAGTGGTGTGGAGAGCCTGGGACTCACGTCTGAGCATCCCCAGCCCACTCGGGGTGAAAATGCAAAAAACACAGTTGATGGACAGAATGTAGAACAATGTCATACATTCACCCCAGTACAAGGATAACAGTCCCAGGATGCTTGTTTCCGGTCCAGGGAAGACATGGCTTGGCAGTTCGGGCTGGACTGTTCCCATGAGGCACAGGGTCAGACTGATTTGCATATAGCCATGTCTGAACTGGGGTGGCCGAGTGAGCTAAAGAATGGTGATGGATTAAACCCAGATCAGTTGACTGGGGGTGAGTGTTTGATTTGCTCAAACGCTCCGTCCATCATCCCCTTTTGTATCGCTTTGTTCGCCCTAAGTGTGGCAGGGTATGCTCAAACGTGAGTCCCTTGCTCACTTGGCCACTGGATTCAAGATAGCCTGGCTGATGAGGATTATGAATACGAAACCGGTCCCAGGATGCTTGTTTCCAGGCCAGGGAAGACATGGCTTGGCAGTTCAGGTTGGACTGTTCCCATGAGGCACAGGGTCAGACTGATTCGCATATAGCCATGTCTGAACTGGGGTGGCCGAGTGAGCTAAAGAATGGTGATGGATTAAACCCAGATCTGTTGACTGGGGGTGAGTGTTTGATTTGCTCAAACGCTCCGTCCATCATCCCCTTTTGGATCGCAGCATCTCCGAGAAGCATCTCGCAGGGTCTGTCGAAGCTCATTGCCAGAGGAGAGGATCGACGTCGCCTCAGACACCGCCGCATCACCGGGAAAAGTATTGCAGGGCCTGTCGCAGCTTGCATTGTTGTGGAAGCAACTTGCATCGCCAGGAAAGAGGATTGAAGTCGCTGCAGACACCCCCTTATCACTGGAAAGCTTATGGCAAGGCCTGTCGCTGCTCGCATCGTGTAAAGCATCTCGCTTTGCCGGAGAAGAGGATCGACGTTGCAGCAGACGCTGCTGCATCACTGGGAAGCGTGTTGCATCACGGAGAAAGCGCCATCTTTATTTCTTTGCACCAGATCTTCAACGCATCACCATCCTTGCGTGTAAAGGATTACCGCATCACTTTTCCTGCAACACTTTTGTTGCCCTGCGTGTAGCATCTTAAGGTACAATGACTCAAAGTGTTGCATTTTAAGATCTAAAGAGAACTAAGCTAATTCTACCATTTTAAGTATAGTATTGTGGATTTTTGTCATTTGTGGTCTTGTGATAAGTCTATATAAAGAATACCTATTTTTTATATAAAACCTGTGTGGTGTCCGTCTGTAGTGAGCAGGGGTTATTTTAGGAGTGTACCCCCTTACCCTGACTAGAGGCAAGGGTCCCTATTTGTCACAAGTACCTACCTGTGCCAACTAGAGACCCCCAAATCTAACACCCCCAAAGACAGATTCTGGCAGCCGTTTCATCTCGGGCAACCAAATCAGAATGGCTGTCCGAATCTGTCATCGTAATCACTCGCCTGGAAATCGTGTCCATAGAGCTGTACGAATCGGCTCGGTAAGACTCAGGCTGTCAGGATTTCTTTTGGAACCGATTTAGTCTGCTCGAATTGTAATCGTTAGTTCGAAAATCTGTACGATTCGTAATGAAACAAGGGTTCCGAATCGAATTCTGCAATGCCGAATCCCATCCGGAGCCTTTCCTAACAACATCGTAATCGGCCCCTTAGCGTTTAGTGCTGTTTTTTTTTAATTTTTAATGGGTTTGTTCTCATTTGATAGCACAGGTGCCCCCCTGGAAGTCCCACCAAGCTACTTGTAAGCCATACTTTTTCCAACCCTTGGGCATTATCTCGTACATTTTTCTTTTTTCCCATCACATTTTGCAACAGACCATTACCAGCCCCATTTCCTAATGAAGGCACCAGAAAACCTTTTTTTAAGTCATTGAAATGCCCATCGCATTTTGCAACAGCCCATTACCGGCCCCCATTTCCTAATGAAGGCCCCACAAAACCTTTTTTTAAGGCATTGAAATGTACGTTAACTACACTATATGGGTCTGGACTGTGTTCCTTCAATTTGTACTCTATCAGACACCAATACCGTTAGAAGGAACCATAATCTCTGCAATTTAATTGTCACAGCCAAAACTACTTGATTAATTAATTTTGAAACTGTTCTATTAACACGTTTTCACTTGCACATTTCATAAGAACTGTGCTTTCACTTTGGTTATTCACTAGAGCACTTTTGATGTTAAAATACTTCCATACTCATTGTTAAAAGTGCTGAGCAGCAATATAGTGCGCTACCTTAATACATGATTGTGTTTCATACAATTTGCTCCCAATAGGTAATAGCATCTAGTGTCCAGTAAGGATGCATTTATTTCTTTATACACTACTCTTAAAATACATTTCAAATGAACAATAATTTTCTTTGTTATATATCACCAGGCTCCTGGTCAAACAGCAGTGCCCCTCTAATGTACAGATTGCTTTAATAAAAAAAATGCTGAGCTATGTATCTGTGCATGTTGTATGTTACTGTAAATCAGTGAGTTTTATTATATTGTTTAAACATATCTTCAGTGTTTTAGATTTTGCATGTATTGCAGATATAGCCTTGTTTTGCCAATTTTCATTTGTTTGATTTCAGTGGTTTCTTTCGTGCTTTTTGGGAATGGACATGCAACTCTGTTTTTAATTGTGACACAAGTCTCCATTAACTTTAACAAAGATGGCGTAAGTACCCACATCCTTGATGTGTGGATAGCTTACCAGAGTTATGACTGTCTATGTCCATCTTGGTGAGTCCTTGCTTGGTATTTATGCTGATTTGAGCTAGGTCTGACCCTTCATCCTTGTTGCATACTAATCATATATGATGCATCTTTGCTTTCAAGGGCCATTGACACAGGTACTTTTGGGACCTTCAGAAGAACACAGCACAAAAATGATTGCCAAAATAGTAAACCTAAGGCCAGATGTACGACCCTTCCAATTTGCAAGTTGAAAATTGTGTCGTATTGCGACTCGCTATTAGTGACTCGCAAATTGGAATTTACAACAGTGTCTCAGACACCGTTTGCGATTCCTAATGGGGTCGCAAATTGCGTGCCTCATTAATATTGATGAGGCAGGTGCAATTTACAATCCCATTGGAAATAGCTAGCACTCCCATGGATGGTGGCCGGATAGGGTTTTTCAATAAAGCAGGTATTTTTTAATGCAGCCCATTTTCCTTTGAGGAAAACAGGATGCATTAAAAAAAATTAAAAATGAAACTTCACCATGGGACCACTGCCTGCTCTTAAAAAATATATTATTTGCCAGTCACAAGGGGGAAGTGGTTCCATGGGGACCCCTTCACATTTGCGAGTGTCTTACCACTCATTTGAAATGGGTGGTAAACTGTGAGTGTTTTAGGTTTGCAATTGCGGCTGCAAAGAACAAGTTACTTACCTTCGGTAACGCTTTTTCTGGTAAATACAGTATCTGCCTGTGGATTCCTCACCTTGTGAATATCCCCTTGTGTCAGCAACATTCGGAAATTCTTTTTGTAGCTTCGCACCGACGTTGACGACGTCACAGAGGCACGGCATCGCGTGCGACTCCGATGACGTCACCGACACCATAATAGGCCCACGCCGGCGTGATGACGTCAGTTCTGCCCTTTTTTCCGTGCCTTCGAGGCACACGGGCGGACCGACAACAGTAGATATATACACAGTATACAATAGTCAAGATAACACACACAGTGCAAAGACAATGCAGTAATTCAAGTTGAATAACATATATACATTAAAACATTGCCATTACCTAAGGCATAGAAGAGTGGACAACGGGGAGGCGGGTGGGCATGTGAGGAATCCACAGGCAGATACTGTATCTACCAGAAAAAGCGTTACCGAAGGTAAGTAACTTGTTCTTCTGATTAATACATCTGCCAGTGGATTCCTCATCTTATGAATAGAGTCCCACAGCAGTCCCCACTCCTGGAGGAGGGTGTCCACTTTGCTATACCAGAAAATCCTGGAGGACAGAACGTGCAAACTGTCCCTCCCTCCTCACTTTGGTATCCAAGCAGTAATGCTTCGCGAAAGTGTGGAGGGAGGCCCATGTCGCTGCTCTACAAATGTCCTCTACAGGAACACCTCTAGACAAAGCAGATGTTGATGACTTTGCTCTAGTAGAATGAGCCATTATACCCTCTGGAGGTTCCTTACCAGCCAGGGCGTAGCAGATCTTGATGCATAGTATGATCCATCTTGAGAGTGTGCGCTTGTGCACAGCTCGACCTTTCTTGCAGCCAGCAAATCCCACAAAGAGCTGGTCATCCACTCGATAGTCTTTAGTTCTATCAAGGTAAAAGCTCACCGCCCTCTTAGGGTCCAGACGGTGAAGACGCTCCTCCTCCTTAGAAGGGTGAGGGGGAGGATAGAAAGTAGGTAGGGTAATGGACTGTCCTAAATGGAAAGAAGTAACCACCTTAGGCAGAAAAGCAGCGCTGGTCCTGAGAACCATTCGTTCAGCATGAATGGTCAAGAACGGGGACTTAGAACTAAGAGCTTGAAGCTCACTGACCCTCCTTGACGAGGTAATTGCGACAAGAAAAACAGTCTTAAAAGACAAAAAGTCTCAAAGGACACCCGTGTAGAGGTTCAAATGGAGAACCCATGAAATATGTAAGAACCAGGTTCAAGTCCCATTGAGGCACAATAAAGGGAGTTGGAGGAAACGTATTTGTTAAACCCTTTAAAAATCTCAATACAACAGGAGATTTAAACAAAGATGGTTGATCCGATAAACAGATAAAAGCCGATAAAGCTGATAGATATCCCTTTACCGTAGCTACAGCAAAACCTTGCTGCGCCAATGAAAGAGCAAATTGAAGTATTTCTGACAAACAAGCTCTCAAAGGATCAACAGAATTCTCCCCACACCAGGATACAAATTTAGACCACCTATAAGAATAGATGGACTTGGTGGAGTCACGTCTGGCCGATAGAATGTCATCCACCACATCAGGTGGGAGAGAAAAGGAATTCTGGTTACCCCGTTCAATCTCCAGGCATGAAGGTGTAAGGTTTGGAGGTGGGGGTGTAGAACCTGCCCCTCCATCTGAGAGAGGAGAACTGCCCGGAGGGGAGACGGAGCGGCGGGCACGAGGAGAGGTAGAGAAGATCTGTGTACCACACCCTCTTGCCCAATCCGGGGCGACAAATATAACTTGGGCCCGGTCTTGGTGAATCTTCCTCAGAACCCGAGGAATCAAGGGTATGGGAGGAAATGCGTAAAGGAGATGTGAGTCCCAACTCAACTGAAACGCGTCCCCCAAGGCTCCCTGCATCGGAACCTGGAGGCTGCAGAATGACGGGCAGTGAGCATTCTCCGAAAGACGTGACAAACTATCACTGGATGAAGCCTCCACTCGTGGTCAGCCGAGAACTGCCGACTGAGACTGTCTGCACGCACGTTGAGAACTCCGGCCAGATGATTTGCCATCAGACAAATCTGATGATCCTGAACCTAGGACCAGAGACGCAGAGCCTCTCTGCAGAGACACTGCGACCCTACTCCTCCCTGCTTGTTGACATACCACATCGCAGTGGTGTTGTCCGTCAGGACCTGAACTGACTGACCACGAAGGGAAGGGAGGGAGGCTTGAGCGCCAGACGTATCGCCCGTAATTCGAGAAGGTTGATGTGAAGCAACCTTTCCTCTGGAGACCAAAGACCCTTGATCTCCAGATCCCCCAGATGAGCCACCGCTGGAGGAAGTTGGAAGGGCTTTCCTTGAGACAGGTTGCCTTCCACTCCCCGCCAAGTCAGATCCGCTGCAGCTTCTCTGGAGATCCTCACAGACTCCCTGAGATCTCCGTTGTGTTGATACCACTGCCTGCGGAGGCACCACTGGAGTGCCCTCATGTGCCAGCGTGCATGGTTGACCAACAGAATGCAGGAAGCCATCAGACCAAGCAGGCGAAGGACCTTCAGGACTGGAACGACCACTCCATTGAAAAATAAAGGAATCAACTCCTGTATGTCGCGAATCCTTTGAGGAGAAGGGAATGCACGACACACAGTTGTGTCCAGTACAGCACCTATGAACAGGTTGCGCTGGGAGGGCACCAGGTGAGATTTGGGTATATTTATCGAAAAAGCCAACCTGTGTAACAACTGAGTTGTCTCTTGTAGATGATGGAGCTCTATCTCTGGAGACTCTGCTTTGATCAGCCAGTGGTCCAGATAAGGGAATACCAGAATCCCTAACCTTCTGAGATGTGCAGCCACCACAGCCATCACCTTGGTGAAGACTCGAGGCGCAGTAGTAAGACAAAACAGAAGGACCGCAAACTGGTAGTGTTGCGACCCCACCGTAAAACAGAGATACTTCCTGTGCGACTTCAGGATTGGGATGTGAAAATACGCATCCTGCAAGTCGATCGACACCATCCAGTCCTCTTCCAGCAGCGCCTGAAGAACCTGTGCAAGGGTGAGCATCTTGAACTTCTCCTGCTTCAGGTAAAGGTTCAAGATCCTGAGATCCAGGATTGGACGAAGTCTGCCATCCTTCTTGGGGATCAGGAAATACCGGGAGTAGCACCCCTGACCCCTTTCCTGCTCTGGAACCACATCTATGTCACCCTCTTTGAACAGTACCTGTACCTCTTCCTGAAGGAGCAACAGATGGTCCTCCGAGCAAAAACCCTGGCAAGGAGGGTAATTGGGAGGTAATTCCCAAAAGGGAAGAGCATACCCATTCTCTACGAGATTGAGAACCCAAAGATCTGATGTAACCGATTCCCAATCCCTTAGAAGATAAGTAAGCCGACCCCCTACAGGACCTACATGATCCGGAATGGCGGATCTAGGGCTGCTTTGCTGTTGTAGGTGGGGGGTGGGTATTAGAGGAGGAAGTAGAGGAGGAGGAGGCTTGACGTCCACGTGGACGACCCCTTTGTCTACCCCTTTAGGACTTGTACAAAGGATTTTGTTGCTGCTGCTGCTGTTGGTTCTGCTTATAGGAACGAAAAGTAGATCTTCCAAAACCCTTGTACTTCTTGGTGAAAGAGCCTCTAGTCTGCAGACCCAAAGAGCTTGCTGTCGCTCTGCTAACTTTAAACCTTTCCGAAGCAGCATCAGCTTTCTTCCCGAAAAGGCCTGTGCCATCAAAAGGCAAATCCATCAGAGCAGCCTGAACATCAGCTGAAAACTCGGAAGTCTTTAACCAAGCAGCTCTTCTAGTGGCAATTGAAGACCCCATGATCCTAGCCACTGAATCCGCTGTGTCCACACCACTTTGTATGACCTGACGAGCTGCAGCCTGTGTGTCAGATACCACTTCACTAAAGTTCTTCCTATCCTCCTAAGGAAGCTTAGATGTTAACTTCTTCACTGTGTCCATCAAAGCATGAACATATCTGCCTAGCAGACAAGTAGCATTCGTGGATTTAAGTGCCATACTACTTGCCGAAAACACCTTTTTCGCATTTTGATCTTGCTTTTTAGAGTCTTTATCTCCAGGAACCTGGGGAAAAGCACCTGCCGATTTCTTTGAGCAAGCAGCCTGGACCACCAAACTCTCTGGCAGAGGATGAATAGACAAGAATTCAGGATCTCCAGGTGCCACCCTATAGCGTCTTCCAACTGATTTTGACACCGCATGTGCAGTAAGAGGCTTCTTCCAGACTTCCAATATAGGTTCAGTTAGAGCCTCAGTAAATGGCAGAGTTGGCTCAACCACAGAGGCTCGAGAATGGAGAACCTCCGTAAGGATGTTAGACTTGTACTCCACAGATGGTAAAGTCAAATTTAAGAGATCTGCAGCTTTCTTAATCACCACATGGTAAGGAGCCACATCTTTAGAAGGAGTATCAGCTACAGCGGGCAACTCCCATTCCAGTGAAAGTTCCAAACCACTTGCATCCTGCAACTCTTCAAAGTAATCCTCCTGATCCTGAGGTTCGCCTTCTTCAACCTCAGGTTCCTCATAATTCCTCTCCTCCATAAGACGTTGCCGCTCTACGCCTCGACCACTCTATCCGCATCTACGTCGTCGGATCCGGTAATGACTCCGACGGAGTCGGAGCCGGCGTCGAATGAGGAGCTGGAGCCTCCTTTGAATGAGAAGCTGGAACCGGCGTTGAACCTCGATTTGGATCCCGAGGTCGCTCCGGAGCCGGCGACGCCGTGTGCGGAGTCGATGACCTCGGTGGAGCCGAGCTATGCCACGGTGGAAGAACGGTGATGGATTAAACCCAGATCTTTTGACTGGGTGTGAGTGTTTGATTGGTTCAGATGCTCCGTCCATCACCACCCCCTTTTGTACCGCTTTTGGCCGCCATAAGTGTGGCAGGGTATGCTCAGACGTGAGTCCCTTGCTCACTTTGCCACTGGATTCAAGCAAGCCGGGCTGAAGATGGCTGTAATGCCAGAAACCGGTCCTCGGAAGCTTGTTTCCGGTCCAGGGAGGCATGGCTTGGCAGTTTGGGCTGGACTGTTCCCATGAGGCACAGGGTCAGACTGATTTGCATATGGCCATGTCTGAACTGGGGTGGCAGAGTGGGCTAAAGAACGGTCATGGATTAAACCCAGATATTTTGACTGGGTGTGAGTGTTTGATTGGTTCAGATGCTCCGTCCATCACCACCCCCTTTTGTACCGCTTTTGGCCGCCATAAGTGTGGCAGGGTATGCTCAGACGTGAGCCCCTTGCTCACTTTGCCACTGGATTCAAGCAAGCCGGGCTGAAGACGGCTGTAATGCCAGAAACCGGTCCTCGGAAGCTTGTTTCCGGTCCAGGGAAGGCATGGCTTGGCAGTTCGGGCTGGACTGTTCCCATGAGGCACAGGGTCAGACTGATTTGCATATGGCCATGTCTGAAATGGGGTGGCAGAGTGGGCTAAAGAACGGTGATGGATTAAACCCAGATCTTTTGACTGGGTGTGAGTGTTTGATTGGTTCAGATGCTCCAGCCATCACCACCCCCTTTTGTACCGCTTTTGGCTGCCATAAGTGTGGCAGGGTATGCTCAGACGTGAGTCCCTTGCTCACTTTGCCACTGCATTCAAGCAAGCCGGGCTGAAGACGGCTGTAATGCGAGAAACCGGTCCTCGGAAGCTTGTTTCCGGTCCAGAGAAGGCATGGCTTGGCAGTTCGGGCTGGACTGTTCCCATGAGGCACAGGGTCAGACTGATTTGCATATGGCCATGTCTGAACTGGGGTGGCAGAGTGGGCTAAAGAACGGCGATGGATTAAACCCAGATCTTTTGACTGGGTGTGAGTGTTTGATTGGTTCAGATGCTCCGTCCATCACCACCCCCTTTTGTACCGCTTTTGGCCGCCATAAGTGTGGCAGGGTATGCTCAGACGTGAGTCCCTTGCTCACTTTGCCACTGGATTCAAGCAAGCCGGGCTGAAGACGGCAGTAATGCCAGAAACCGGTCCTCGGAAGCTTGTTTCCGGTCCAGGGAAGGCATGGCTTGGCAGTTCGGGCTGGATTGTTCCCATGAGGCACAGGGTCAGACTGATTTGCATATGGCCATGTCTGAACTGGGGTGGCAGAGTGGGCTAAAGAACGGTGATGGATTAAACCCAGATCTTTTGACTGGGTGTGAGTGTTTGATTGGTTCAGATGCTACGTCCATCACCACCCCCTTTTCTACCGCTTTTGGCTGCCATAAGTGTGGCAGGGTATGCTCAGACGTGAGTCCCTTGCTCACTTTGCCACTGGATTCAAGCAAGCCGGGCTGAAGACGGCTGTAATGCCAGAAACCGGTCCTTGGAAGCTTGTTTCCGGTCCAGGGAAGGCATGGCTTGGCAGTTCAGGCTGGATTGTTCCCATGAGGCACAGGGTCAGACTGATTTGCATATGGCCATGTCTGAACTGGGATGGCAGAGTGGGCTAAAGAACGGTGATGGATTAAACCCAGATCTTTTGACTGGGTGTGAGTGTTTGATTTGTTCAGATGCTCCGTCCATCACCACCCCCTTTTGTACCGCTTTTGGCTGCCATAAGTGTGGCAGGGTATGCTCAGACGTGAGTCCCTTACTCACTTTGCCACTGGATTCAAGCAAGCCGGGCTGAAGACGGCTGTAATGCCAGAAACCGGTCCTCGGAAGCTTGTTTCCGGTCCAGGGAAGGCATGGCTTGGCAGTTCGGGCTGGACTGTTACCATGAGGCACAGGGTCAGACTGATTTGCATATGGCCATGTCTGAACTGGGGTGTCAGAGTGGGCTAAAGAACGGTGATGGATTAAACCCAGATTTTTTGACTGGGTGTGAGTGTTTAATTGGTTTAGATGCTCCGTCCATCACCACCCCCTTTTGAACCGCTTTTGGCCGCCTTAAGTGTGGCAGGGTATGCTCAGACGTGAGTCCCATGCTCACTTTGCCACTGGATTCAAGCAAGTCGGGCAGAAGACGGCTGTAATGCCAGAAACCGGTCCTCAGAAGCTTGTTTCCGGTCCAGGGAAGGCATGGCTTGGCAGTTTGGGCTGGACTGTTCCCATGAGGCACAGGGTCAGACTGATTTGCATATGGCCATGTCTGAACTGGGGTGGCAGAGTGGGCTAAAGAACGGCGATGGATTAAACCCAGATCTTTTGACTGGGTGTGAGTGTTTGATTGGTTCAGATGCTCCGTCCATCACCACCCCCTTTTGTACCGCTTTTGGCCGCCATAAGTGTGGCAGGGTATGCTCAGACGTGAGTCCCTTGCTCACTTTGCCTCTGGTTTCAAGCATGCCGGGCTTAAGACGGCTGTAATGCCAGAAACCGGTCCTCGGAAGCTTGTTTCCGGTCCAGGGAAGGCATGGCTTGGCAGTTCGGGCGGGACTGTTCCCATGAGGCACAGGGTCAGACTGATTTGCATATGGCCATGTCTGAACTGGGGTGGCAGAGTGGGCTAAAGAACGTGATGGATTAAACCCAGATCTTTTGACTGGGTGTGAGTGTTTGATTGGTTCAGATGCTCCGTCCATCACCACCCCCTTTTGTACCGCTTTTGGCCGCCATAAGTGTGGCAGGGTATGCTCAGACGTGAGTCCCTTGCTCACTTTGCCACTGGATTCAAGCAAGCCGGGCTGAAGACGGCTGTAATGCCAGAAACCGGTCCTCGGAAGCTTGTTTCCGGTCCAGGGAAGGCATGGCTTGGCAGTTCGGGCTGGACTGTTCCCATGAGGCACAGGGTCAGACTGATTTGCATATGGCCATGTCTGAACTGGGGTGGCAGAGTGGGCTAAAGAACGGTGATGGATTAAACCCAGATCTTTTGACTGGGTGTGAGTGTTTGATTGGTTCAGATGCTCCGTCCATCACCACCCCCTTTTGTACCGCTTTTGGCTGCCATAAGTGTGGCAGGGTATGCTCAGACGTGAGTACCTTGCTCACTTTGCCACTGGATTCAAGCAAGCCGGGCTGAAGACGGCTGTAATGCCAGAAACCGGTCCTCGGAAGCTTGTTTCCGGTCCAGGGAAGGCATGGCTTGGCAGTTCGGGCGGGACTGTTCCCATGAGGCACAGGGTCAGACTGATTTGCATATGGCCATGTCTGAACTGGGGTGGCAGAGTGGGCTAAAGAACGGTGATGGATTAAACCCAGATCTTTTGACTGGGTGTGAGTGTTTGATTGGTTCAGATGCTCCGTCCATCACCACCCCCTTTTGTACCGCTTTTGGCTGCCATAAGTGTGGCAGGGTATGCTCAGACGTGAGTCCCTTGCTCACTTTGCCACTGGATTCAAGCAAGCCGGGCTGAAGACGGCTGTAATGCCAGAAACCGGTCCTCGGAAGCTTGTTTCCGGTCCAGGGAAGGCATGGCTTGGCAGTTCGGGCGGGACTGTTCCCATGAGGCACAGGGTCAGACTGATTTGCATATGGCCATGTCTGAACTGGGGTGGCAGAGTGGGCTAACCCTTTTGTACCACGGTGGAATAGGCGCCGGCATAATCGTCAAGAAAGGCGCCGGAGCATAAGCTTGAGGCATGCCCAGATTAAATGACAATGGACCCATGGGACCAGCCGGTGCACCACAGGGGTACATTGCTCTCGCATATACGCCATACATGGCGTTAAGAAAATGCGAAGGGTCCTGACCTGGACCAGGAAACTCAGGGTACAAACCCACTGGTTGCCCCTGAAGAGGCTGTACTGTATTCGACTCCTCCTGTTCCACTTGTTCCTCGGGTTGGTGTACCGGATTCGCCGAACCCTGAGGAGCTTTAACTTCCTCTTCATCATGCACCGAAGACTGGTACGCCTCCGGAGACGGATTCGAATCCGGATTTGGTGTTGGATCCCGAGACTGCAAAGGCGAGGCCTCACCTTCAGGCTTACGAGCCGGAGAGGGAGATATCATGCCCTTATGATGTCTTCAAGAAGATGACTTCTTTTTCGAGTCCGACTCCCTGCCGGAATGGTGTCTCGAACTGTGCTTCTTCCTCTTATGCTTTCTTCGAGGAACCTGAAGCATGCCCCGAAGCCGACCTTGAAGCCGACTCCGACCTCGACCTCGACCGCGACCTTGTCTTCGACTTCGACTTCGACTTTGACCTCGATCGTCTTGATCTTGACCTCTTGGTAACCTTACCCTTAACTTTGGCAATAAGGAGTTTCACCTCTCGTTCTCGAAGAGCCTTTGGGTTCATCTTCGAACAGGAACGACAACCCTTGACGTCGTGATCCGAGCCCAGACACCACAAACAGTCACCATGAGGATCAGTAATGGACATCATCCTGGCACACGAGTCGCATGGCTTAAATCCTGTATTGTTCAATGACATCTTCGACAGAAGACAGCACTCCAAACAGAAACAGAACAAAAGTTCACAATAGTAACAAAGTTACTATCCACACAATAGAAGATCCCAAGAAACTGTTAGCGTCGACGACGCGGACAAAAGGGAACTGACGTCATCACGACGGCATGGCCCTATTATGATGTCGGTGACGTCACAGAGTCGCGCGCGATGCCGTGCCTCTGTGACGTCGTACACGTTGCCGCGAAGCTACAAAAAGAATTTCCGAATGTTGCTGACGCAAGGGGATATTCACAAGGTGAGGAATCCACTGGCAGATGTATCTATCAGAAACAATCGTACATTGAAGTGCAAGTCGCTACTAGGAAGGGACGCCCTTGGCACGCCCCTTCCAAATAATGAATCGCAAAGCTTATTTTGCAAGTCGATAATAGGTTTCTGACTCTCAAAATAGGGTTTGTAAATAGGACAGACCTATTTTGCGGCCGCAAACTGGACGATTTCCCGTTTGCGACCGGAAGAAACGGTCGTACATCTGGCCTCTAGTTAATAAAACAAATAGGGATTGGTTGAGACAGGTGTGTATTTTTTAGAATTAATATCATCCACACGTGGGAAGTAACGGTGCATATGATCTACGAGGTGCTTCACAGAAATCATCGAGGGTGTTAAAAAATATTCAAGTGGAAGCAAGTGTTGCTATTTGATGATTGCAGTTAGAATTTTGAAAGTGGCAAGCAAGAGGACAGCCGCACAGCTGCCATTCAGCTTGAAATAAGCAAAGGCCACTCTGCAAAGGAAAACTAGCTATGGTAATATTTACACGATTTCCATTTTCAGGCGAGATTCACAACTATTCAAGAAGGAACCCCTAATGATTAAATACCTGAGCGATACGGCGCTGGATCCGTAGACCTCTCTCACTGATGCCAAATCAGCTTCCAGCTGCGGGTGCTTGTGAAGTTCTCCATCAAAACTAACCTGCAAAAGGGAATGTGATATTTCTTTTTGGAAGTAACACATTGTAAACAGAGTATACTTTTGCACGCACATTAATGAAGCAATTATTTCACTTGCAAACTAAACTGTCTTTGATGATTGTGGCCATCGAATATAACCAACCCTTTTCCTTTCTGACTACTGCAATAATGCCGTACACCAAGATTTGCGAATTAATCGCATGCGTTGGCACCTTCTTACATTAAATCCAAGGAGGATATGAGAAAAGAAGTACAAAAACAGAAGGTATTTATTTGCCTACAACTGTAGCTCACACTGGGCTCTTTGGTTTATATGAAACGGCCCTCTCACAGTTTGCAAAAAATGATGCCTCCTTACACACACATTCCAATGACTTACAGCAAAGTGACTAGCTGTGACTAAAGCAAGTGCGATGGTCTAAGGTGGTTTAGCCCGATTAAAGGGATGGCACGGTAGATTCTCCAAAAGAGTTTGCACAAAAAAAAGGCAGAGGATTTACTACTACCATCTCACTCGAAATCAGGCCCTTGCTCCTACCAAGTTTTAGGAGTTCGGAAACATACACTTTCCTAATTGTTTTCTTATTTGTGTTTCTTTCTTTACGCTATCTGTGGACTTGGGTTTAATCTTTTAGCTGCTGAGGCCTTTCCCCCTGCAGTACTGAGACTTTTTTGATGTTTGTGCACTTTGGGCCAGATGAAGGTAATTCTATTTTACCGACTCATAAATACCGAATTTTACCGACGGTAAAAGTCGGTATTTACCGATTCGGTAAATACCGACCGGTAATGCCCATTCATTCCTATGGGCTTTGAAGCCCATAGGAATGAATGGGCATTACCGAATCGGTATTTACCGAATCGGTAAATACTGATTTTCACAAGGGTGCAGGGAGTGTCACTTTGACACCCTCTAGCACCCCCAAAGGTTCGGGTGCCATGTGGCAGGCATACCTGCCCTAAGGGCAGGTCTTCCTGTCATATGGCACAGGTGTGCATGCACACATGTGCATGCACACCGGAATCGGTATTTTACCATCAAATAGAATTTGATGGTAAAATACCGATTTTGTAATGCTTGTGGGACTCAGAAGAGTCCCACCTACATATCAATTTTACCGAATCGGTAAAAATACCGATTCGGTATTTTACAGAATCGGTAAATTTACCGATCGGTAAATTTACCAATTCTGTAAAATACAGGGCCCTACATCTCAAATTGCATTTACCGGTCGGTAACGGCCGAATTCGGCCGTTACCGACCGGTAAATGCCTACCTACATCTGGCCCTTTGTGCTTAAGCCTTCAGAACGTTTTTTTCCACAAAAAGTATCTAAAGGTACCAATGTTTGGAGGATGTTTACAATTGACAAAATATAGCATTTTGGCTGGACAAATGCAAACTAATGGCGTGCAAAAAATAAATGTAAGTAAAGTGAAAAAAATATTTATTTCCAAGAAATACATTCTTATAGAAAAACTAGCAGCCCGTCCCGACGTTGTCCGGGTATGAATTGCTGCCGGCCAGTAGTATATTGTTTTGTAGGATTTCGTTTTGATAGCATTTCTTATCTGTGACAGGCCTGTGAAACGCTAAAGTTCGCAATTCTAGAACTTGTGGCGGGAGGTGTGTCTAAAAGTGTATGTCGGTGCTGGCCATCAATGAGAGAGACCTGTGCATTTTTCAAATGGGTGGTGAAAAAATATGAGTATGTTGCAGGAGATGTGGGCCGCCGTGCCACCAATGTACTTAACGGGGGAGGGTAAACACCCATTATTCCTCAACTTTCTTTCGGCATACCATCACTCCGCATACTTTCATTACGAAAGTACCATGACTCCGCAATGCCAATATAACGCATGGCATTGCATTTTATATGCTTTTACCACGCATACATTTACAACGAAATTCGTTGTAAATGCATGAATGGTAAAAGCATGTTTTTTTTAATGTTTGGATAAGGTAAGTATGGGTATAGGGGTTTATGTTTTGGAGTACTGAGGTATATGTTTTGGGGTGTTTGGGTATTTTAAGGGTTCAGATATAGTTTTGGGTTATGGGGTACAGGGGTAGTTTTAGGGTTTAGGGATAGGTATGGGTTTTGGGGTACAGGGGTATTTTTAGGGTTCAGGGGTAGGTTTGTGTTTTGAGGTACAGGGGTATTTATAGGGTTCAGGGCTAGGTTTGGGTTTTGGGGTACAGGGGTATTTTTAGGGGTTAGGGATAGGTTTGGGTTTTGGAATACAGGGTATATAATTATAGGGTTAAGATGGGTTAGTGTTTAAGGGTGTTGGGGTATTTTAAGGAGTTAGGGTGGGTTATGATTATGGGGTGCAGGGGTATTTAAAGGGAGCAGGGTGGGATTAGCACACGATATGAGACATGGCATGAAGGGCGGAACGTACCACACGCCCCCAGCGTTTTTCATGCCCCCAGCACACTTCCACAGCACAGCGCAGACACGCCCACAAGGGACTACTTTTGCTGGCACGGTTCTTTTACCTTTTAAATGTATATGGTGGGCGTCTGCATAGCCTATGTCCTTCTGCTGAAACTGCCCTTTCCAACCCTGTATTGGGTGTTGTGATTGGTGCTGTGGTTCATGAGATTACCCGCCTCAAAGGTTTGGGCTCTCTCTTTATTATATTAGTATAGATACACACAATTCAAAAAAATACAGAATGTTATACAAGTAGGGGAATAGATTTGTGCTCTCCTGAGAGCTTACTTACGAAATACCTGAGCTCGTGGCTTTAAGATAGTGCAGATCCTTTATCCAGCTAGATTCTAGAGCTCTTTGCCAGATGGCACTCTTTATCTGGTCAGTCCAGGCCACTTACCCTCTTTCGGAGAGCAACTCTGAGACCCTCAAACACTTCAGCATCAATTATTTTCTAATATTATTTCTGGTACGCCGTGCTCTGACAGTTTATCACCAGGCGTCCCATCTTTAAGAGAAAAATAGAAGCACAAGGCTCAGGCATTCGCCAGGGAATTCCAGGCTACAGTTCGCTACTCCCTCATTACAGATTGAATCATAGCCTTTTAGGAAGTTCAAGGAGCAGTTTCAAAGAATTTTCTAAAGCTTCCCATGACACCGGCTATCCCAAGCCAACATCTCTGATCCATAAAGGGCCTGTGGGATTATTTTACCTAGTATAACTTTACTTAGTGGCTCAAAGGTATGGCTGCCAAAAGTATGCTCTAATCTTTTCACCCCATTCACTACTATGGAAAGAACAGGTCTCCAGGAAGTGATTTGTTTATCCCACCTCAAATCGTCTGAAAAGGTTACACCCAGATATTTGTACTCTCTAACATGCTCTATATGTACATCACCTTGGCACCACGTGAATCTTCATTTTCTCTTAGCATAAAACATTGTTATTGTCTTGTCAGCATTTATTGGTAATTTGTTTTCAAGACAATAGGCATGAGGCCCATCACAACCAGATCGTCCACATGCATAAAGCAACTAATATGCCTACCTCTACCTTTTGGTGATAAATTATGCGTACCACATAATGTCTGGATAAGGTCTGCAATGAAACGACTAAACAGCAGGGGTGCTAAAACGCACCTGTGTCACAAGCCGTTCTCAACCAGAATTTTCCAAGTCAGGATTCCATGCCCTTCGAGGTCAATCTATACCCAGTTACCACTGTGGAGCTTCATCTCCAGGCTCAAGAAGGCTCCAGATATCTTGAAATGCTATCATTTGCGGCAATGCGTGCCTCTGTCCACCCTGTCGAAAGCCACTCAGAAGTCACTGAAACAGCAGCAACCGGCTCCACTGACTTCTTTGCAACTCCCCACAGCGTGAAACAGTGGTCCATCGTGGAGTGATCTGGCCTAAAGCCTCTATGCCACGGTAGAATTAATCTGGTATTGAAGGCACAGGTCGCTAGGGGTTTTACAATGTTTGGGCGTAAAGTTTGGACAGGATATCTAAAAGAGAAATCAGGCGATAATTAGCTGGTTGATCCATTTTGACCTTTTAAAAATTAGCTGCACTATAGCTCCATTCCAAGATTCAGGAAAGCAACCAGTCAATGTTACCCATTGTAAAAACCTGCTCAATATGGATCCCCATTTTATTCTGTCTTTTTTAAATATCACAGTCCTAAAGCTAACAAAAACGAAGTCAGAAAAAACAGGAGGGTTGATGGCTAAAAGTTGGGGGAAAGCATGTTACGAATGTCAGGTCAAACGCCCCTCTATCCGGTCCCCCAGGGGTGGGCAGAAATACTGTAATGCCTCTTTTCATGGGGAAGCATGTCCTGATGCCTTTGCCAGACGTACCCAGACCATTTTTTTAACCATTCGTCCCTGGAGTTTAATAGCCTTTCTGACCTCGCCACAGGACCAGTAGTCAGATTCAGGATAACCCCCAATCTGCACTCCAACGATGGTAAGGGGTACAAAAAGGCTATAACAACCCGTAAGAAGTGCTTCCATTGTTTGATGCCAGGGTGGGTTGTCCCCAACCCTTGTTTTGTTTTATCAAATTCCACGATGTTTAATGGACTCTCCCCTGAGGCAGAAAAGCTAATCTACCCTTGGTATAGGAGGGAACCTACTCATACCCAGAGGGGCACTCCTCATAAAGGATATCCAAGGTGCCTAGTGGGTGATTCCATTCTTGGGGCTTGTGAACCGGGTATGATCCCTAATCAGATCTCCAATTGGGAGAGGTATCACTGGGGAGAGGTATTTCTGGGGAGCCTTTCTATTGGTACCTCTCCCACACAGATCAGTCTTCTGGGGGCAGAGTAATACCCCCTCCCCCAGCCCCGATACTGAAAGCAGACCATACCTAATGTCGCAGTATGCAGCGCACTATGCATCAAAATAACAAAAAAATAAACCTGGCTCACAAAAGATGCTCTTCCCTTATGTCCTGACTCTTTTAACTGAGAAAGTGTGGTGGATGTCAACAGGTTGTCTACCACATTCAAGTCGTTAAGCTTGATTTTGAGCTGAGGATCATGCTTCATTTTAGAGATCAATAAAGGGCTTGATCACAGTTAGTATTGCACCACAAAACCGCTGGGCTTCTTGTTATGTAGGAACACCAACAATCACATTCCGACTGTAGTGATAGTGCAAAATTAGCGCAAACTGTAGTTCCAACAGTTTGACCAATCAGACATATCATAACTGAGAACACAAATCATTTTTTCCATTTTATAATCTCAAAGGACACCACCAACTTCAATTGCAGATTGTGCTGGGAAGATTTTCGAATCCATGATTGTGCTCAGATCTAAAGGCTCCTGTTGGTCAGGCCTGCTGGGGTCACGTTTTTATGCTTAGGCACAAACCACGGTATCATCTGATTTATACACTATGGGTTTCTGCAGGTGACGGGATGAAGACTGGGTGTTTCATATGTTCCAGTAGCTCTGACGCTGCTCTATGCTTAGGAATGTCAACTCGTGTTGAAGTTGGGGATGTCTGTAGGTGTTGGGCCTAGTGCAGGATTTCATCTGTCTGCGCATACATTGATTCTAAATGTCTGGTTCTGGACATAGTTGATCACAAGTATAGAAGTACTTATAGCCAGGTTGTGGGCATAAGGTTTTAGTAGTTTGCATGATTACAACGGTGTCATTGTCATGAATATCTGTTGTGAGTTTATTATTGTGGTTTTTATACTGATAGATAACATAAGATCTCGTCATATCTCTTATGTTCTGCATTCTGCAAGGCATATGTTAGATTTGTTTCTGATATGAAGTACAGTGCTACAGTTGTCTTACCTTACAGAAAGATTAAAGTTCAAGATTAGGCTTTTGGATAGATTTTATATAACATCAATTCTAAATGTCCCTTGTATGAATGCAGCAGTTTCGAACATTTAATTATAGATTTCCCACCTTAGATTTTAAAAAAATCTCTTTAACAAGCTCACTTCTAATAAACTAGTGGGTGTTAATTGTTTATTTACATATAGTTGTGCTTAAAAAGTCAGAATTCAATACCTGTCCTCCATAGTAAAACTCTTCGGAGTCGTTGTCTCCTTCTGAGTCTTCTTCCACCGCACTACAGTGCCTTGACTCCTAAATAAGAAAAACAAAGGGAAAGTTAAAAAGAATCAAAATGTGCTGAACAATGAAATTATGCACAAGATGCGCATCAATATTTCTGGGGCTTAACTTTGAATTCCAGGAGTAAGCCCCAGAATTTCTACAAAAGAAAGTTATACCTATTTGTAGCAAACACTTGTCTATTGGTCCCTAAGTGTTTTATACTTTACCCAACGAAAACATTGTTGTATCAAAAACAAAAAACACAGAGCATCATTAAGGAAACTGTGACCCACATACAAATGCAAATGGTGCAGCTTGCCCTGTAATGCAGCTGACTACATTCAAGAAAGTGACCATCTTACATTTACCCCCGGATACACCACCACTCAAATGAGGGAATCTCCTTTGTATGTGCACATATTATTATTACAGAAAACTGCAAATTATGTAAAGAGGAACCATAGCTAATCTGAATTTCCACCACAAGGAGGACAATACATGTGCTCTTTTGTGAGGGTGCAATTACTGGTCTTAGGGTTTCTCCAAGACCTCACAATAGGGAGTTCAATCAAGGACTACTGCACGTCACTACTTTCAGTTGGGTTGGTGTGATAGTTTCAGTCCAACAGGAACATGCACACATCCTACCTATATTTCAAAATTGTGATCTTGCTTACTGAGAACTAGGCCTGGGTGTAGTTTGCTGAGCTTCCCTATGTGGAACTCCACAAAGTGACCAAAAAACTGTGCAGAGTTCCGCAAGTGGCAGAGAGCAGTGCGAACTGCCGCTCGCCCTGATCTTCCTGCCGCAAGAGGTAGTAATTCTACACGAGCGGTAGCTCCCCCTCTCAAATTTACCATTCATGAGCGGGGAAAAAACTCAGCTGCACTATGTGGAGCAGAGTTTTCTGCACTGCGCAAGCTCTGCGGAGGGCAGAAGAAAACTCAGCAAACAGAGTGGAGTTCACCGACCAGGTGTACTCAGAACCTCGACCAAGGAGAGCATGAATCATGGCTTTCCAAAATGGTTGAAGTCTGGGATTGCACATACTCTTGTATGAGCCTTCAGGGTATACCTTAAGGATAGGAGGGCCTCCTTGCACAAAGAGGGGAGTGTGTGAGTGCGTGTTTTTATTCTTTGCTCTGCACTGGCTTCAAAAAGATTATTTATCAGCAGTGATTGAATTAGGTATGCTTTGAGTTGATAGCCTGTCCTTTGCTGTAATGTGTATTTTCTATTTTACAATTGCATAGATAATAAACACATAATTTAACAAATATTCACTAAACAAATTGAATAATATCTCAGATTAAACCTTTAGAAAATCTCAAACACTACTGCAATAAAAACCAGAGCACACACTAATTTCTTCTAATTTACTGCAATTGCACCTAGCTATCTTCCATGACTCTGGTTTCTCATCCACATTTCGTTTTCTGTCACTCCAGCTGGATTCATGATCCTGAGCTTGGCATTTTTTGCATTTAGTAATCATTTATTACCCCAGCTTCACATAATATTCTCCCACTTAGAAGGAAATATACATATATTTCACGTAACCGGCTTCCGTCTGGAGAGAAGTGAGAAGGGATTGCATTTACAATTCTATGGAATCATCTGTGGTCATGGCTTCTCTGCTTTCATTTGAGTTGTATCGAAATGAAGCTCATCGTCATTTGTCTGGACTAGTAGGGCGTGCAAGCCTGAACGCTCTCAGAGTACTATGAATAACTATTCTGTAACAGCTGACGTCTACGCTGTGGAATAGCATTTCTGACCTGCATTAATCGGGGCACATCTGATTTGGTTGTCCATTTCCCTGGTTGTAATACATCTGATTACCAGTTCGGGTCCTTCAATCAAATGCGGTGCCAAAAATCGATGATTGGAAATCGATGGGGAATCTGCAAACCATAACCAGCAATTCCATCTAAAGGTGACACGAGAGCAATCCACCTCAATCCTCAGTGCAGTACAGCATGCGATTGTCTAGTATATTATCTACCAATATGCCACTACTCCTTATGTAGGCAGCTTTTTAGGTTTCGACCTGGCCGGAGCACTGCGAAGCAGTGCCCCGCCCAGGCGAAAGCTATTGTTTACACTATGGGGGACTTGAATCCGCCCCTTCCTCCATTGGCTAGCTCCATAAATGGAGGCTAGCCATTGGGAGACAGAGGCTGTCAATCACGCTTTCCCCGTGAAAACGCGATTCGGGGGCGTTTCTGTGTCTTTTTTTAAGTACCGCCCTCTCCTCTTCCCATTGGCTGGAATTTTACCTTCCAGCCAATGGAAAGGGGAGAGCACGAAAAACACGCCCCCGAATCTGCCGGCCGAGACACCCCCGTGACGTCATTCCCGGGCCGCGCTGTGATTGGCTGCCGGCCGGGGACCTGACTTGTTTGTTTGTTCTCTCCTTTATGAGGTAAGTTGTGCCCCCTCCTGCCTGCTGTCCGTGTCTTTTTCACCCCCCTCCCGCCCGCTGTCCGTGTCTTTTTCACCCCCCTCCCGCCCGCTGTCCGTGTGTTTGCCCCCCTCCCTTCTTTATATGCAAGCATGCATAATCCTGCAGGCAGGACGGAACCATAAAGCGATAATCCACACGAGCAGGCGGCAGCAAGGGATGCCGCAATCTGTCACCCCCTGGTGCTGCGAGAGGTAACGGACCGGTCGGTGGGTCCGTGCGCACACACAATGCCGAGGATGGAGACCCCCCTGCCTCCCTGAGGACCCCGAAGCTGTGTGCGCGAGGCCTCGGTTACTCCCTTCAGGATTTTATCCCTTCGCTCGCGAAGCAGCAACCCTCTTCAGTGGCAGGGCGGAATCCTACCCCACACACCCAGTCTGGTCCGATGCACCACCCGGAGCCATGCAGGCACAAACTGGCACGGCCGGGCGGAGCAGGGTATCCGCAGATGGCAAATACCAATTTCAGAGGTGACAGCAAATGCAAGAGGCGCTGCAGCCGATACCAGCTCCAGAGGAGGCGGGAGCAGAAGGAGGGTCTACAGGGGCGTGCAAACCATAACAATAAAACACCCAGCTGGCCACCTCCTCATCCTTCCCCTCGCTGGCTGCTGCCCCAGCGTAAAGGATGCGGCAGGCAGCGCGCGATAGCCGGCCATTCAACCCGCTCTAATGGCAATGCGGTGTGTGTACGAGCGGCGGATCCGCGGGCTTCCCCCGGGTCCTAGAGCGCACCCGTTCGCTGCCTGGTCTGAACCAGGCTCAGCTGACAGCTAATACAATTATCACAACCTGTCAGCTGGGATTGGCTGTCCGCCTGCCAGCCTCGTTGGCAAACGGCGGCCGCAGTCCAAGGGAAAAGGCGAGGCCCGAAGTCAACATTAGCTCAATTGAATTGCCTCTGAAATACTGTTTACTGTTGACCAAAAAATGTTTATTATGCCCCCCTCCCGCCCGCTGTCCGTGTCTTTCTTTTCGCCCCCTCCCGCCCGCTGAATTTCCTACTGAATTTCAAGGAGCGTGATGCTATACTGCGCATTTCTCGTCAGAAGGGTATCATAAACTACTAGGGAAATGTTCTGTCTTTTTATCCCGATTTTATGGCCACAGTCCAGGCGGCGCGGAAAGAATTTTAAGGTGTCAAAAAACTACGAATGAAAGAACAAATTCCCTATGCAATGCTTTACCCCGCTCGCCCTCATATAAACACAGATGAAAATGCAAAGATATTCGCAACCCCGAAACTAGCTATGGATTTCGCCAAACCTCTGAGACGGAAAAAGCAATCTTCTATCACTACCTCTGATGTTGATGATTGATATACATACTAGTTCTATGCACCTCGCCCACTCGGCTACAGGCGTGGCCACATTTGCCTGAAAACATGTTACTTATCTGTATTATTGTGTTGGGTGGCGAGGTCGGCAGACCCGACTGGTGCTTGTATACGATGCAATGGCTAGTCTCACAAACGAGCTTCTGTTCATTTTTATTTGTCTATAATGTCACCTGTATTTTCCATTGTGTTCGTGTCTTTGTTTTCGCCTGTACCTCTGGTGATGCAAAGGAGGAGTGTACTAACATGGGTAGCACTACACAAGAACATGGGAAATGACAAACTAATGGTAACTTCCAATCTAAGAAATGTGTTTGTAATTGGTGATTCTTGTTAATTAAGACCATCTTTAGTTTGTAGGTTTCGTTTGGGTGGAAGTCTTAAAGCAGCACATGCGGTTTATGTGCGGCGAACTGGTTGCACCTATTCAATGGACAGTTTTTCACCCACGGCCAGTTGTTGCTGGACACTTACAAAACAGTGGTCTCCAGTCTGATTCACGTTTATGGAGAGAGTTGCTCGGAGCTGTCTAAAACTGCCTTACCTTTTGTGCTTTTTGCTTTCTAATGTAAGAAGTTGATTCGGTGTTCGGATGTGTGGGCAGTGCAAAATGTTTTGTTTGTTCGTTTTTTCCCCCTCAAAGCACATTTCTGTAACGGGGAGGCTAGTGTTGGTAGCAGGTTTAAGGGAAATTCTGGTGCTCAGAAAATGCACGACAGGACCTTTTAGTATCAGTTTTCAAACGACTTGAAAACATAGCGTCTGAATTTGTCCTCACTTTGTTTTTACTCCAGAGGCTGCCTCCCCCAGTGGGAGTGTTGCCCGCTTCCCTCGCTGCTGTGCTGTGTTTTCATCCTCCTTTGAAGCAGGTCTCTCTGGGGATTTCTCGGGTGACTGTCTTTTGGCCAGTCTTAGATGGTAAAGCTATTGGAACTTGTGCATTCTGTTTTTATTCACGTTTAACATGCCTGTTTTTCAGATCTCCTGGTCCCCTCGTTGTTTTCCGAGTCTTACTGAAACGTTATTTTTATGTGCAGCACTTAGATGCGTTTGTAATCAAACCAGACTTTCAAAATTCCCATGCGTGGGCATTTTCTTGCCTTACTTGTATGGAATTGTATACAGAAACGTGCAAGAAACTGGTATGAATTTAAAGGCCCGGTGTCCCTTATTCTGGCGTTTTTGAAGTGTGCACTGTCTAGGTTTAATACTATGTGCTGCCCATTGTTCTCACCTTTAGCACGAGCCTCGGGGTGTAAACAGGCGGTCACAGGAGGAAGAAATACTGCTGGGTAGGTGCTCCGGACTCCTTTAAATAGAAATGAATCTCCCCCCAACCCTGGTGTCCGGTGTAAATACGTTCTCTTAAAGTGCCTGGTAGGTTCACGAGATTCATGTGGATGAACCAAAACTTGGGGATACATGTAACATGGTATGAAAAAATTTATCGTGATATTCTGTCAATGCAAGTAGGAGGGCGGAGGTGGTACTGTTTATCAAGTAATGAGCATGGGCGGGAGGTTTTTAGGTTTCGCCTGTGTGTGTTTGTGACTGCTCCTGGGTGTGTGTGTGTGTGTGACTGCTCCTGGGTGTGTGTGTGTGTGTGACTGCTCCTGGGTGTGTGTGTGTGTGACTGCTCCTGGGTGTGTGTGTGTGTGACTGCTCCTGGGGGTGTGTGTGTGTGACTGCTCCTGGGTGTGTGTGTATGTGACTGCTCCAGAGTATGTGCGTGTGTATGTGACTGCTCCAGAGTGTGTGTGTGTGTGTGACTGCTCCAGTGTGTGTGTGTGTGTGTGACTGCTCCAGTGTGTGTGTGACTGCTCCAGTGTGTGTGTGTGACTGCTCCAGTGTGTGTGACTGCTCCAGTGTGTGTGACTGATCCAGTGTGTGTGTGTGTGTGTGACTGCTCCAGTGTGTGTGTGTGTGTGTGACTGCTCCAGTGTGTGTGTGTGGGGGGGGGGGGCTTTGGGTGTGGCTGGCTCTGGGTGTGTGGGGCTGGGTCTGTCTGTGTGTGTGTGTGTGTGTGTGGTAGCAATTGCTGTCTGCTGAGGTCGTCCGTAGGGTACAATAGTTCTCACATTTGCGAGAGGTTAAACTATTGGCAATGTAAACTTCTCCAAAGGAGAAACCGTTGCATTGTAAATGCTTGTTTGTCTTCTTCCCTACCTATTGTTAGAACTTCTAAAAGTGTTTCAATGATAATTGTTCTGGTTTACAGGGATACAATGAATGTCCTGAAATAGATAACATGCCAGGTGCAGTCTGCTTTTCACCTCGTTTGCCATCTATCTTGCATACTTAGGAATGAGGGTTCCCAGTCAATGATGCTAAATTTCCGGATCTTCTGAGTGAGGCTGGAGGTGAATGATCCATAAAGGTGTACGAGAATTTGAGGCCTCTTATTGCTCATCAGCCCTTGACACACATGCACACACAGAATAGAGTCCACCAAACACTGATAATCCCTGAAGGATCGATGACAGCTCCATATTATCTGAGGAACAGACTGTGGGAGAATCTGTTCATTATCAATGGTGGAATTAGTTCTGTAATTAAGCACAATAAACCCACAGGAAACTCTCAGGTAAATACACATACAAATATTAGCCGTAATTTCGCCAGCAGTTTTGTAGACATTAGAGCAACTCAAGACATTCAGTCAGAACGAGAACAGTCTCCAGGAAAATCCCTCTCGCTCAGTTAGAAGGCTAAGCAAAGAAGCTACACTTGAGGTTGAAAGATTTCAAAGGTTGATTTTTGCCATATGCTAGTTAGATAATTTTGTAAGTTTCCAATATTTTGCTCCCCTTGTTGAATTTGACACACCACTTTGCATCAATTTTCTGATACTTAACGCATTTTCGATTTAGAAGCGCCAGATTTCTCAGAGGGGTGCTTTATTTATTTTTTAGGAATTTTTCACTAATAGCCAGAGTTCACTCAAACGAGAGGCCAGAGAACATAAGCAAAAGAGAAGAATTAGATGTCTAAACATTTGCTTTTCCCATCCATTAGCTTACGCTGCTATAACCAAAAGGTTTATAGTTTGAGTCTTCAAGGTTGCACACCTGTGAGATTTACTTTTGGCTATAACAGAATACGAGCACCTGTCAGAACTTTTATTAGTCTCTTTTTACAAGTATAGGAACAGCACCTTCTGCTTCATTGATCATTTTCCAAAAGAAACAAAGAAAAGTAAAATAATTTACTGCATGAAAATTATTTAAAGTACACCGTTAGCAGAAGTAAATGAGAAACACTAATAAGTCAGCATTAGCTAGCTGCATGCCCAACTGCAAGTACAGGAGCTCAGCTAGAATTAACCATTCTAAATTAATTACTCCTGGAGTAGGCAACACCGGTACACTAGAAATCGGTGCCGATTATTACCTAGGGAAACAGTCGAAAGCAAATCTGGGATACACGCTGGGTATCTCGGGGCTGAGAGTCAATAACACCACAGCACTCGCCTCCTTGGATTTCTGAAATGGGACACTCCTCAAAGTTTATCACAGTTTCTCCCCTCCCCTCCAATTGTTCTATCTATATAGTCTAACTCACAAGGACCTCTTTTGTTTTGTCATGGGAACCCTCCCTCAATTGATCTAGTGACACAGAGTCGAGGTCTACCCTCAACCAACTTTGTATCTGTTATGTTACTATGTAGGCTTAAGGTGCATAAGTTGAATTTATTGCTCTGTCATTGGAAGTGGTAAATGAATTTTACAGGACTTCTCACTGCTTGCGGACAATTGTCAGACCACATTCGGAGGGACCAGAAGAAGTAGGGGTAACTGGCCTCAGCCTGTGGGGATGGGGTCATCTGCTGTTGATGTCCAGGAACCCATCCTACTATGGCTCTGCAAAAGTACAACCTCTTCAGCACTTGACTCTCAGTTGTAGTGAAGATGAGCATTAACAGGGTTCTCTGGGAGCTAGCATGAAGGTGTGCAAAGTCAGCACTCAACACTCATGCAGTAGTGCAATAACAGAATTTCCAACCTACTCCTTTATTTTGGTAGAAAATAGTCCTTTAATCGATACTCTTAAAATGTAACCTGATAGCACCTAAAAGTTACAATTCTCATATAGGTGCTGTGTTACTGCACCTTGTAATCTGCCCCACCTCACCACCTTATTAGATGCACTTGCCCTCTTTGGTATGTCTAAGAAGGCCTCCCCCCGGGAGCTAGGGGACCTTAGGGCATGTCTCCAGGATTAGGTGCAGATTACTTCAGATCTCAGTTCTAGCACTCCCCTCTCAAGCAGGTCTCTGCTATTGTATAGTCACACCACAGCGCAGCTCTTAGAGTTCATTTCTTGCATCAGACAGGGACCAGTAGAATGAGTTTTACCTCACTCCTTCTTCTGTGAGGAGCTGTCTGGATGGTCAGAATCAGGTTTGGTTAGTTATGCTTTCCTTGGTCCTCTCAAGGGTTTTCTCCAGACAGCCTGTATGTAGAGTGATGCTCCAGCCTGAAGTACCCACAAAGAGTGAGGTTTCATGGGCACACTGGTAGTGATCAGGAAGGTGAAAAAAACTGGGTTTTTGGGATCTTTCTAACCCTGAACACAGTTCACCAATATTTCATCTTACAGAGGTTAGAGAAACCTCACATTCGTGGCACCATCATACACCAGATCCCTTCCTGTGGTACAAGGCTCAAGTTTCCAAAAACACGGACCAATTGCACGTCTTTACATCTGCACCTAGTCTGAGAGAGACAGGAAGAAGAATGATCACAGCATGCAGATTCTGGAAGACTGTTCGATGAGTCGCAATGCAGTCAAGTGTTTGCATTTTGAAGAAAGTGTTTCTTGTGGCTCGGGCCAATTGGGGAACCAATGATAAGATGGAGTACATGATCACGTTAAGTTTAATTCAGCAGATTCCACCACAGGAGGGCATTGTTTCTGGGGCCTGATGGTTATAGGGTGGTGATTTTTCCAGAGCCCGCAAGTTATGATTTAAGTTGTGAATAAGTTCAGTTTTAGGTGGTTCCTCAACAGCCATTAGCTGAAAGCACAGAGGGAGTAGGTAATACTGAGGTATATATGTGGAATGGGATTCTCAGCTTCAGATTTGTTTTATGCATCAATGGGGAAGTTTCATCATGTTAGGATTAAGCACTTGCTGAGGCCTGGTGGCAGGCTATTATGTACTGTTGAAGAATGCAGAAATTATCATTCTTAGTGGCACACCAAATTTAGTGTGAAAGTGAACTGATGTGAAAGGAGACAGGATGATGATGCTTGATTTATCACTAAGGTAGGAAGGGATCTGGAGTAATGATGGTACTATGGATGTAAGATTTCTCTAACCTCTGTAATTGGAATATTGGTGAACTGTTTTAAAGGCAGGAAGCAGTAGACCAGCAACAATATTTATGTCCACAATTCTGTTCAGATCATCACAGATGGAGATCAGGAGAATGTTAGTACCTCTGCCAAGGGTAAACATGCTTTATTCACTGACGTAAATTACTTTCTTCTATGATGTTGGAAATCAAAGTAAAGGCACTTTTTCCAAAATCAGGCCATTGGAGTTTGGTTAATAATTTATTTATTTATTTATTTAAAACATTTATAGAGCGCAACTGTCGCCTGGCAGGCATCCTGGCGCTAGAGTAGCTTACTCCTAAGATAAAAAAAAACTAACTAACTAACTGTGTTGAGGATGTTTTTGCTGAGTGGCCTGATAGAGGTATTGCGGTCAGAGCGATCGATGCCCTAAATTTGAACACTGTTGATGAGTGGAAAATGCCATTACTGCGTGATGACCCCAAACTTTTCACATTTTGCCGGACCCTATATTTTTGATAGATTTAGAACTCAATGAAATTTATCTCTGTTAACCAGTAGAAAAGTGCTTGAGCACCCTTCTTTAACATCGTTGAATTGGCTTATTCCTAATTAACACATTTAACTTGCCTATAAGTCTCTATATATGGTGCAGAAAGTGCTGAATGTTAAATGCTACCAGTGAAATGCAGCGCCTATTGTGCCATCCACCACTGTGGCAGTGCAAACATATCTTCACTCCTACCCTTTATAACCTGACTGTTGCTGTATAAGTTTGCACTGAGATCTGTCAAAATAAACACTTTTAAATATAAACCCTTTTGTATGTCTTGTAGCCCGCAATGTAGTGTACATGGGATTTTAAAGTGGGGTATGTAGCAGTTACCATGTCCATACAGTGACAAGGTCCTAAAAGATATTATCATTGTGGTAGGCCTAGCTGTCCTATTTAGAAAACCACAGTACCAATAACAATAATATTACAGTATCAAGGGAATGGAACCAGATAGAAAAATAATCAAGCAACTATTTTTAATAGTTATTAAAATTCAAATTAATGGTGAAGTCGTTTTCTAATAGATAGTAAGGAAGAATAACTCTAAGAAGGTTACCTTTTTCCTGCCTTATGTTCCAACAGGCTAATTTGCACTAGTACTCCAGCTTCTCCCAGCCAGTGATTATACTTGAATAGGGGTGAAAAGGTGTGAAATGCCTCCCAGGAGCCAATATTAGGCATGCCTGATTTGGCAGAGGTGACTCCTCTGAACTCCACAGAATAGACTGGGTGGGGTCTGAGTGCCTCCTTTTGACAGTGCAGTGTCAAATACGGCTTGACACGTCTGTTGAGTCACATATAACACTTGGGGCACATTTAAAACTGGATTCAAAGGCAATTCTTGTGGTTCCCTAGTCTGGTTGCAGAAGGACACTGATTTTGTCTTACCAGACCTCTGTTTCTGGTTTTACTTATATAACATGGGGGACAATCGAAAGAGAGAGCACAGGATGACAAGACAAATCTTGTGCATCCACTGTCCGGTTGCTGAAGCACCCTGCTTTTGCCCTACCCCATTTCGGTCTCTGTGTCTGTTGTAGGTAAAGTACCTGCTCCAAACTGGATTTTACAGTTATATGTGGGAGGAAACTAGGATTACCACAGCACACTCCTCGTACACACTCCCAGCCCTCAGCATCCAAGTTAAGTATGGCTGAAGGCTGTTGGCATCTTGAAAATGCCCTGACACATTGAATGTTGGGCATATTTGCACTAAGTCAAACAGGACCTACTGAAAAAGTAGATAGGGTTGGCCCTGAGAACTTTTAACTTATTGGTTATGGAGAGGCTAGGAGTCACCCCTACCCACAAGCTATTGCAAGGCATAAATGTGGTACCTCCATGACATCCACTTGAGAATACTTTCTGGACCTGTAAAAGATCAGAAGAGGACTGGAAATGCGATTTGTAAATCAAGAAAGTCCCTTGAAGACAGGACCCTCTTGTACCCAGGTCAAAGAAGTGAACTCTAAGGATCAGTTGGCAAACCTCCTGTGGCTGTATGCTGGGAGACAACTAACTGCAAGAGGGCTTTTCTGGGAAAAACGTAGCCGACAGTAAGTCTTAAAGTGCCTCCTCTGACATTCTGGGGAGGCTTTAAAAGTGGGCACCTGTGGTGACTTGGGGCTTACAAGACTAAGTCAGAAGTTGAAAACTTTGTCCAGGATAAATCTGGTTGGCAGAGCTCACCCGTGCTCAATTGTGGCCATCCTCAAATTTTGCCTAGGTTACAGTCTACTGCGACCATTAAGTAACACTGGTGTTTTGTCCTTTTTGGCAGAATTTCAAACATATAAAACCTCCCGTTCCCCTGGTTGGATCGCTGCCATTTTGGTGTCATTTTGTTTATTAAATGTTACTCTATTTTTTAAATCAATTTGGGATCATTATTGTTTTAATTTTGGGTTTATTGCTGGTTTGGAACAGCGTAAATACTTTATATGCAGCAGAGCCGTTCACCTTGACCAATTTCTTAAATTTACAGCTGGACACTTGTTTGAAAGTGGACAGGTGTTGATGTATTCCTGTGTCAAAAGATTCTTCAACATCTTGCTTTGAAAATTTTGTTGCAGGTTATATGCTTTTGATATAACATGAACTGTGATGAGAGCACAACATTATTTTGAGCAGGGTGTTTTACTCCCTGAGGGATGATTAGTACATCCTCCTGTGCCATGATGTGTAAGCTTGTTTTCTGATTTGCTCTTCAGGTTTTCTTTTGAACTTTCTTTAAAGAAATGTTCACTGTTTGGTGGAGAAGACTTGTCGATGTCTTGAGGGATATCAGTCGGTCAGATCCATCAGAATGCCAGGTGTAAAAAGGGTCCACTTCTGACATTTGTTAAAGTGAGATGAGACTGCAGTGTGGGGAGGTCGAGTTTGTTCTAATGGCTGTAGGGACTCAAGCTGGTTTGTTTTCCGGTAGGCAGGTGACAAAAGGTAGATGGACTGTTGGATGTTCCAGATGATATCATCTTTTCTGTTATTATGATGAGTCCAGCCGGAGTGAAGATTACTTCAAAGAGTGAGGTTTTCAGCTAAAAACAATTATAAATATGCCAGTTGATCTTCCGGAAAAAATCTATCAATCTCGCTTTGCAAACTGGGTGTTCTCATATATACTGGAATGCTAGAGGAATAAATGCATTTCTGAAACACGTATAATCATCTCACCCGATAACTGGCTTAACAAACTGTTCTTTTGCCTTTAATCAAGCATGTACTCATAATATGAAAGCATCTACATTGATAGTTAGGAATCTGTTCAAGCCTGGCACCTTACAGCCATACTGATACATCCAGATCAGAGACATCAGCAGTGATATTAAACAAGTATGTGTTCTATTTTTGGTGTTGACCTGAAGAGTGGATTTGGGTTAAAATACACATTTTTAGATTATAGTAAAAGCAATATCCATGGCCTTATGTTATAAATGAATTAATTAATCTTTTTTATTTCTATAGTCATTCAAAAGCATTAAAACAACAATTCATAAAAACTATTAAAATGCAAAAAAGCTATCTGATAATTGCAACCCCAAATTTACATTAATATAAAAATTTAAAAAAGATTAGTTAAGGAGAGCGTTACCAAAACCGGCAATTTAAATGGAACTGACCCAGCTGATTACATCTGTTGTAGTTTACAGCTGTTTTGTATCACTCACTGACAACGATTTGGCAGCAGTATCCATAAACGTAGCCAATCTTATTGTCAGCTGAGGGTGCTCCCCTTTAAAAAAGAGCATTAATGCCTGCTGACATGCACTTTCTCCTAAAGAGTTCAAAAGGGGCAGAACTATCTCTTGCACTCAGTTAAAAAAGCAGTACACATACACAGAATATGCAACAGGAATATGTATCATGGAGACCAAATATTGATCCAGGGATGGCTTTAGTGCTGGTGGCGCCTGGTGCAACAATGTTTGTTGGCGCCCACCAATGACTTCCTCCGCGGTTCTCCTCACTAACACCCTTTAAGAGAGCCCCTCAAGATTGCAGAACCACTCTCTTTGACATGCATTTATTTTCTTTTATAGCGCTACTCATACCAGTGTAGTGTGTCAGAGCACTTTATAAAACCAACACACATTACACTGAGACAATGAATTGTGTGTAAATCAGTGTATAGGAAATGTTACATAAGACGGAGGACTACACGTTTTAGGAGTCACATGTCATCCATACTAGTAGCTAGTATAGTTTGAGAAGCTCAAACTCAGAATTTAAAATGTAATACCATGGTTGGAGGTTGTCTTTACTGAAAAGAATTGATTTCTACCCAAATTAACCCATTTTGTAACATTAGGCTAATGTAAAACTGGTAAAACAATCATAACGCTCTAACCTATACCTTGTAGTTTGCATTCAGCTCTTTGACAGTTAAGCAATCAATCAATCAAGACACTTATAAAGCATACTACATACCCGTGAGGGTGTCAAGGCGCTTGGGAGGGTGGCGGGGTAATGCTACTGAATGAAGAGCCAGGTCTTGAGGAGTCTTCTGAAGGCCAGTAGGTCTTGGGTCTGCCGTAGGTTGGTGGGGAACGTGTTCCAGGTCTTGGCGGTGAGGTGGGAGAAGGATCTGTCGCCGGTGGTCATTCTTCGGATGCGGGAGACTGTGGCGAGGGCGAAGCCAGTGGAGTGGAGCGGGCGGGTGGGGGTGTAGAAGCTGAGACGTCTGTTGAGGTATGTTGGGCCGGTGTTGTGGAGGGCCTTGTGTGTGTCGATGAGGAGCTTGAAGGTTATCCTCTTGTTGACGGGGAGTCACTGCAGGTCTCTCAGGTGGGGTGTGATGTGGCTGCAGCGGGGGATGTCGAGGATCAGACATTCCAAGGCGTTCTGGATGCGTTGCAGTCGTCCCAGGAGCTTGGCTGATGTTCCTGCATAGAGGGCGTGTCCGTAGTCCAGCCTGCTGGTGACGAGGGCCTGTGTGTCTGTTCTTCTATTTTCGGTGGGGATCCATCCACTTGAAGACCCTGCGGAGCATTCGGAGGGTGTTGAAGCAGGATGAGGATACGGCGTTGTCCTGTTTAGTCATGGAGAGGTTGTAGTCAAGGATGACCCCTAGGTTGCGTGCATGCGTGGTCAGTGGGTGTCGGGGCTGTTCCTAGTGTTGTCGGCCACCAGGAGTCATCCCAGGCTGAAGAGGTGGAGCTGAAGATGAGGACCTCCGTCTTGTCCGAGTACAGCTTTAGTCGGCTGTTCCTCATTCATTCGGCGACGGCCTTCATGCCTTCGTGGAGGTTGGTTTTGGAGGTGTGAGCGACTTTGGTGAGGGAGAGGATCAGCTGGGTGTCGTCGAAGTAGGAGACGTGTTGAGGTCGTGCTGTCGGGCGACGTGGGCATGGGGTGCCATGTAGATGTTGAACAGGGTTGGGCTGAGGGAAGAGCTCTGGGGTACACAGCTGTTTATCCCAAAGGCAGTGGAGCAGAAGGGGGGAGTCGGACGCTCTGAGTTCTGCCGGAGAGGAAGGATGTGGTCCAGTCCAGGGCCTTCTCTTCGATTCTGGCGTCGTATAGGCGTGTTCGTAGTGTGCGGTGGTAGACCGTATCGAATGCGGGTGACAGGTCCAGGGGGATTAGGGCCGTTGCTTCTCTGTTGTCAAGCAGGGACCTGATGTCATCGGTGGCGGCAATGAGGGTGGTTTCGGTGCTGTGGTTGGTGCAGAACCGAGACTGGGACGGGTCCAAGATGCTCTCCTCCTCGAGGTAGCGGGTCAGTTGCTTGTTGACGATTTTCTCAGTGACCTTCGCCGGGAACGGGAGAAGGGTGATGGGTCGGAAGTTCTTGAGGTCCTTAGGGTCCGCTTTGGGTTTCTTGAGTAAGGCGTTGATCTCGGTGTGCTTGCAGCTTTCCGGAAAGGTTTCTGTCTCAAAGGAGATGTTGATTACTTTCCGGAGATGGGGTGCGATGGCTGTGCAGGGTTTGTTGAAGATGTGGTGAGGGCATGGGTCTAACGGTGATCTGGAGTGGATGGTGTTCATGATCTCGCTGGTGTCCTCGTCGTTGATGCTGGCCCAGGAGAGCAGGCGGTTGGTGTAGGTGGAGGTCGCGGGGTGATGGTTGCCGGGGCGGTCGTGGCATTGAAGCTGTCATGGATGTCGGCGATCTTGCAGTAGAAGAAGGTGGCCAACGAGTCGCACAGGTCTTGCGAAGGCGGAATGTCGTTGGTGTTGGAGCTGGGGCTGGAGAGTTCCTTCACGATGTTGAAGAGCTCTTTGCTATTGTGTGCGTTGTTATCTAGGAGGTCTTTGAATGAGGCCCTCTTGGCGGTTCTGATGAGTTGATGGTGTCTGCGAGTGGCGTACTTGTGGGCTGCGTAGCTGTCCGGTGTTCGTTCGTGGATCCAGTTCTTCTCCAGTTTTCGGCATATTCGTTTGGAGGCCTGGAGGTCTTTGGTGAACCAGGTGCTTTCTTGCTGGTGTGGCTGTACTCTATCAGGATTTTAACTTATAAACTACAAGTATCACACTGAACTATTTACATTATACGCTCTTCTGTTATCTGCATGGTACAAGTGCTTAGCAGCAGGCGTACTTTGAGGTGAATGAAAACTTCCACTAGAAAAAACGCTGATCTCTCTCCAGCAGGTCCATTATTCACCAGCGTTATCTTGACATTTTTATTGTTGCTTGAACATTGATGGAGGCAAGGAACATTGCAGCAGGTGCTTTTACCTCCATAATATATTTGAAAACACAATGTCCCCCAGAAGTAAGCGCCCAGTGCAGTGGCACCAGTTGTACGGCTCTAGAGCCAGTCCTGTATTGATCTATTGTTCTTGTACATGTGCTGGGAGATAACATAGTGCATAACATATTGTTTTCGTCCATGTGCTGGAAGAACTTATCATTTCTACTCATTTGATCAAATAATTTCTTCTTATACTACCACCTGTTACATGGTTTTCCACCCTTCCCTAGATCATTAAGGTGTGCTCTTGGTCACATCTGCTCATTTCTCTGCGTCTTAGTAACCTAATCTGCAAAATTGGAGCATGCTGAGAATCATGCTTACTCCATAGCTAAGCAACATATGATAAAATATATGCTACGATATGAAACTGGACAATTAGAATCCGAGCTGCAAAGCATTAACTGTTGGTACATTATTGTGCTATACTAACCAAATTGCAATGATCACGATGAAACCATGCTTTGGAAATGATTATCCTTGTACGCCTACCTTGCTTGGAATACCCTGGGCAGTATTTCAACGTTTTATACATTTTGGCACAGTGATAGTTTAGTGCAACTAAACGAAAAAGTTAACAATGACATTACAAGAAAAGGTCTCCAGGGCATAAGTAGATGAAACGTGTATATCCTTGTTTCATCAGAACAGTGCTTCTCGTAGTGTGTTTGCAAAGTGGATTGTCTATTAGAGGTCAGCATGCTAGCACGCTGGCCTGTTTGTGCTGGAAGTAGAACGGATTGTAAACAGGAAAAAAAGCCCTGCAGGGACCGGAAGTAAAACAAGTAACGGAGGATGTGTGACTCATAAACCTTACAGCATGCTCCAAGGGTGAAAACGGGAAATGTTCAGGCATGCAGCTGGCGTAAATGGTAAAAACACCATGTCATTGCTGTGCCCCGGCTCTACATAAGAAGCCGCTCACCTAACCTCAGTGTAAAGGCAGCCTACTGCCTACCTCAGGCTGGTGTGGCATTACGTCATTCATTTTAATAGCCCATGGTCCAGTTGGCAACTCCCCACGGCGCCGTTTAGTATAATGGCAGTTATAATAACTTAACACAGCAGGATAGTATGTCTCAGAAAAAAACTGAATCTACGTCGCACACACTTTACATTGAGTTCCATTGACTCTTAAATAGAAACTTTGGTACTGAAAAAACACATTTGAGTCTTGGATTCGACTCAAAATCCTATAGTTCAAAGAAAATTACTTAATCTCCCAATGCCAGAAAAATAAAAAAAAATAAACGCAACACAAGGACAGTAAGTAAACACGCACCCTTGGGAAAATAGCATCGGACATTTGGCCTTGGTCTTTGAATGCACAGCAAATGTGACCAGATAACAAGATTTACATCCCTGTGTACAGCTGAGCTCTGTATGAGCACTTGTCTCAAGTGCTCCAGATTAAAGAAAAAAGGAGTTCCTGAACAGATGTTAAAATGGTGACCAGTGTATTCATATAGTACTTCGTCCCTGCTCTCCGGCACGGCTAAACAGCAAGAGGCATGACAAATGTATGCCATGGACAAATGAGGAGAAAGAATATGCAACTGACAATGGGAGGCCTATGGGTGGCTGAAGGCCACAAAGTAGACACAGCATGTCTTGAAGAGACAACGCAAGCGCTGTCTAGCTGAGACCTAGAGAAGACCAGTTGCACATTTTGCAGGAGGTCATGCTGTCTACTGGGAAGTTGTGCTTTGCTTGGGGAAGTAATTGAGCTCTACTGAAGGTGCAAGATGCGCCTTTTCCAATACCAGGAATGCAGGTACATCTAAGTAAGTGCCTGCCCATGTCAAGCCCCGGATTTGAAAATGTGGAGCCTGGAAGGGCTTCTTGGGAAGCCTAGATGTGTATAAATACATAGATCACTGAGCACTTAGAACTTTGGTTCTCTACGTTTATAGATGCTTATAATTTAAACAAAATCATATGCAAAACACAATTGTTGTTAGAAGCTGATTGTTAGTTCAGATCGAAACGATTTTTGATGTGAATACTGACTAATCTCCTCCACACATGCTTTGTCCAAAAGTAGCAATCAGCTAAGTGACATGTTTTTAAAATGTTTATGATTTTAACATATCTTTATTGATTTTATTAAATCATACATCATTTACACTGAGGAAGCAATACAGTAGAATTCCAGTAAGTATTATTGCTACCTCATGAAACTCTTGTTCTTATAGAGGGAATATAGTTATAGAATTATTTAGCTTAAAATGTTTGATTAGCGATGGAAATTGATGGTTGGGGTGATGTGGGTTCATGGGCCTCAGATTAAAAACCGTAATGCATGTCCTAAATAGACATTTCAGGAGTTGGGTCAACTGTATCGTTTAACTCTATTTACTTCCAAATATAATATTGTAAAGAAAGTGCTATGGCTTTGTTTTTAAGATGATGACAAGTTGCAACAAATATTGCTTGCTGCAATAGTACTTGTTTAACCAGACCATATTCTAGGTGTATTTGGGTTTGTGACTTGAAATTTGGTAATCTTTAATTCATTCTGTAGATAATACACTGAGTCAAGTAAAAATAACTTGGCAAATTTCCCAAAGGTTGCCTCGAGCCAGTAGGTCAATAATGGTAATAATTTAAGGGCCTTGCCTTATGTACAAGGCATTGTTAAGCCACTTAACGTGTCTTAACGCTGCCTTGTACATAAGGCACCCTTTCACGCTATGTTTAGCGTGAAAGGGGCGTGCAGTGGGTGTTGCAGTGGGCGTTCCACTGCAAAAACCATTGTATTTGACGCTACTCCTTACTTACAAGGGTGGTGTACATAGGAGGCAGCGCCAAAATGAAGACCAAGAAAACCCTGGTCTTAAGTTGGCGAAACGAGGAGAAATGCATTATTTCTCCTCATTTTTGTGTTTTCCATGTGTGCTGCCTTGTGTAATGGGATTGTTTCTGTGCAGGAAGGGACACCTTGCACTCTGGTTCAATGGTGCCTGCGTTGTCACTTACCCCCACATGCATCAAAGGTTTTTGAAATCGCAAACGGTGCGAATCGGAAAATTCGGCCGTTTGCGATTCCAAAATCACTTTTTGCTATGCATGAAACTTTTAGGAATTTTTTGCACTTCTAAAAAATGCGTTTGCATTTAAGGAATTGCATGTGTGCGATTCCTTAAATGCAATGCATGATTTAAAAAAAAAATGCGAATTATAAAATAGGAGGTGCAAATTAACACGAGGTTGACCCTCGTGTTAATTTGCGAAAATTTAAAAAAAAGCAAAAAAATGCATTTTTTAAACATGCATGTTACAGACACACATGTCCTTAGGACATGTGTGTGTGAAACATGCACTTGAAAATACATTTCAGGGGTGCAGGGGGGGGTCCTTTGGACCCCCCTCTGCACCCTTGCAATGCATCAACAAATTGCGAGTGCAAAAAAAAAATGCAAAACGGCATTGATTCATGTAATGCCATTCCTTAATTGCGATTCGCAATTTCCGAAAATTAAGAAATCCTAAAAACTTTTAGGATTTCTTGATGCATAGGATTTTGCATTTCCTAAATAGCGATTCCTTAATTTTCGCTATTTAAGAAATGCAAAATCCTAGATTGATGCATGTGGGGGCAAGTTCTTGTAAATATGGTGCAGCCTTGTGTTTCCGAATTGGCAGAGTGCGTCGGTAAGCCCAGGAGGCTAACGACACGCTAGGCACGTCATTGTATATATACCCCTCACTTTTTACTACCTGCAGCACGGATTCAAGTGAAGGACTAGTTATTTTTTTGCCAAAGCATTAAAATCACAACCAGGAGAATGTGCATTTGACTACATACTCATGTTTTTACTATTTACATAGGCAAGCCTAATTCATACAATAATGACCACTTTCATTTAAACGAAATTTAACTCTGTATGGTTATTCAGGCTATAGAAGCATCTGAAGAGAAACCAGCATTTTAATCAACAGTCTAACGTTATAATTTTTGCCACTTGAAAATACTCCCAGCAGAACCGAAAATGACTTACTACTCCTTAATAAAGCAATTTACTCTCGACTTCTAAAAGTATGAAGTAAATACTATCATTTAAAATGTTACTTATAGCCGAAGGGGTCGTCATGGCGAAGCTGAAAGAGCCACGAGTTCCTTTGACACTTTTGCGGCAACGAGTCTAGAACCATCATTCCGGACAAGGATGTCAAATTTCAAGATCACGTTTGGCCGAACTGTTCTGAGCTGCTAAATTTGGTTGGTATAGAACTCCTGGCTCTTAATTTGTCAAACAGCCCAACAGTAGTTAGATTGCGATACAACCTAATTAGTTAGGGATCTGAAAGGACACAGCAGGTGCATTTAGAGTCAATATCCTTTCTTGGATGACCCACATAAAATCCCTACTCTCTGCTTTCACTTTCTCTCAATATACTTGCCTTTATACACTCAATGTCTGAAAGCCGCTAAGAATCTGCAGAATCAAAACAGGATTTTAGATAATACTTCGGACTTGGGCAATGTTATTAGAACTAATGCGGTACAAAACGTATAGGAATAGCTCACCTCTCCATTTTCCCTTTGAAGTTTTGATTTTATAGACGACGAATTGGCCACATCACTGCTTTTTCTCAGTTCTAAAAGAAAGGAATGTTACATGTTAAAATGCTGATCAGCCCTTAATGTAGAATAAGAAAGATACTTTCAGTACTACAGTGTATTCAGATGTATGAATAATTTAATCATTTAATTGGGGGGTTGTAAAGTGCTGCACACAATGCCACTGTAACCTCAGGACAGCGTGATGCTAAAATGAGGCATTCCCGGTATGTTCATGCTCCTAGAATTAAAGCCACTGGACTGAGTTCTGGAAGGGCTAGCACAGCCTTTTATGCTTCAGCGTTTGACAGAATGAGCAAAACCTAATTAGATAAATAGATAATTCGGAATTAGATGTGTACTGCATGGAAATTATTTGGAAATGTTATTACTGGTAGTAGCAGTTACATTAATGTAGGACAACTTATTTATCAAATTGACTTTGTTTTCCGAATAAAGCCATATTTAATTAATCACTATGTTATTTTATCTTGTATTACGGATTATTCGCCTAAATGTTACTAGACCACATATTTTCATAGCACTTAATATATGTCAAGTAAATCATGCTTCTGATGGGTTACTATAATGTACCCTGCTCAACGACAGAAAACAAGGCAGCGCAAGAAATAAACCATTCATTTAAACTTACTATACCACCTATGCTAACGCGGGATTACTGGTTACTAGTTACCTTACCAAATCCCAAACTATGTCGACTGAATCGTTGGTACCTGTCATTGAGTAAAAGGTAATCTTACAATAAATCAATCAATTTAAGAACTTACACCACTCTAAATGACCACTGACCAAATTTTAAGTTTCAAAGATTTAATATAAAGTCAAAGATAACTGAAGATACAAACTTCTCAAAATGAGATTAAGAAGATAAATCGGTATCACTATGAACATGAACTTTTTGAATAGTCTGAGTCTGAAAAACAGAATAATGAGTACAAGCTCGAAAACCATAAGGGTTGCCAAAATGGATACAAGTTGCAACCTCAAAGTCATTACAGAAAAGAAAATTAAGGTTAGTCTGTCCCTACACTATACTAAATGACATCCCTACTTAGCAAGATCTTTACCCCTCTAGGTGTCAGCCGTGGTGACTTCCTAAGAAGATCACGCACTTCTCTTTGTCTCTTCTCTGATAATGGGTCTCTCCTGATCAGCCTATCTGCCTACCCATCCGCTTCCTTAGGCTCCCAAAATCATCTGCTCTGCTCTCCTCCCGGGTCGCTTTCCCTAATACCAAATCACATTTCCAAAAGAAACGCCCCTTGGGACGCCCCTCACGTGGTACATCTTTGCGCGGCAAACTCCATGATGGTACTCTTGAAGACCCTCGTTAAAGTTGACCTTGGTTCCCAGGCTTCTTCTCCAGTGCGCTGATACCCCCTGAAATTCCTGGAAACTCCTACAGGCCTGCGCCAAGCGCCACTGAACAAAGCCCCTTTCATTCTAGCTGATTAAGACCCTTGCACCTGCATACAGTCCGTCCTGCAGTGGGCCTCAAATTCCAGACTCCACCACATCTTTGAGTCATAAAACACACTCCAAGCTCTGTGCTGGACACCTCTCGACTTCTTCCTTAACGAGCACATGGTAGTTCAAACGATATGACATTATCAGTTCAGGCCTACTTGATTTACATGAAGCAGGTCCCTGCACTCTTAAAACATTAACTTGATTTAAACAACATTCTTAACTAGCATACGTTTCTAAAACAACACATCTATAAAGCATATATTTCAAACTTAGTTCGATAATACATTTGGAAGAACCACGTCAACCTTGTCTCACATTATTTTAGCAGCACGTTTAGATTTTCTGTGAATTGCCATGAGGCCTACACATTATACTGGTTTTGTAAAGTTCTATTCAACTCTAACATGATTCCTTTAACATGAGAACATGAGGTTTTCATATTCATCCCAAACATTTCTACATTAGCCTCACACAGTTATGATTATTGTTACTCTACTTAAACATTCTATGCATTTCACCACTGAATATAAGACACTCGGTGTATTTCACTTCTAAATATAAACACTCTGGTGCAAAGTACATGTTAACTAACTACGTGCTTGTAAATATGGTACACTTATACATTTTTTTCAAACTTGTGCTCTCTCAGTCCCCCCTTTGATGACCTTCAGGGGTCATCACCATCAAGACACTAACAATGTAGAACCCTTCAAAGTGAAGTCATGGCAGTGCCACCTCTTTTCATAGTCTCCAATGCTTTCAGACTCTTGTATTGAGTGTCCTGCATCGCTGTCAACTCTTCCTCCTGTTTCCTCATAGTTCTCTGCAACCTATTTGCTCTATAACATTGATACAAACGCACCAATCCCCACAAAGTGATTACGCAAATCACAATTATAATGATGGGTTTCAGTATGTACCAAACAATACCCTTTCCTAAGTTGGCAAACCAACCTCCAACTTTACCCATTCCATGACCTACTTTCTCCCACACGTTTACTTTTGCCAGGTCCTCAATTTCGTAGTGTATGGCAGTGATGTTTCGTATATACTTCTCTAGAGGTTTTGAATTGTCTGGAATGTAAGTGCAGCATTCCTGGACCTTCAAAGCCTTACAGACTCCTCCCTCTTTAGCTAACAGGACGTCTAAAGCAAGTCGGTTCTGAAGAACCATTGCCCTAATCGATTGCATCTCCCCTTCTATCAACATCAATGATCTTGCAGTACTGGCAGATAGCCTATCTACGACTGTAGCTAACCTCCTGATCTTAATGTCATTCAGTATCAGTCCTAAGAAAGGGAATGCAGCACCGAGTACATCTCCAACTACTTCTGCTGCACCCAGCCCTCTCTTCCACCTAGTTGGTATTTCTTTCTTTGTCGTTTCTAAATTCTCAACATGATATATTTTAGGGAAGACAACAGCCAGATAGCATGATCCGTACCAATTATCTGGTAGCTTCACATAGGCATTTCTTCCACATACAAAATATACATTTGGAATTGCTTGCATCCCCTTCAAAAAATCCTTAGAGTAATACTCCAGTTGAAAGGCATGTTCACAATTGACTTGACCTACATAAAAATTCTCATAATAGGAGTAACTCCTGTGTATGCACAGTTTCCCCCGTTTCTCCTTATCCAAAGCAATTGGACCAATACTACCTTTTCTTTGATGTGCCCTTTCCTCCTTGGTCCAATCTGTTTCCCATTGTCCTGATGCCTTCAAAATCTTCTGCCTCCTGTATCTAGTATCTACCTGTCCTATAAACTTTTTCTCAATTTCTGACACTTGACAAGTCAGATTGTTCCTTCGAGCATGTGAAGTATCTAACCTTTTCCATGGAATAAACCATTTGTGTAATCTGTCTTCGCTTTTGTAATAGTCCCATTTGTTCAAATGCTTGAAATTCGGGACCTCTGGCAATGTCGAGTCGAAATTCGAGAAATAATACTCAAATCCATCTCGTCCATAAAATATGCTCAACAACAAACTGCATGTGATTCCATATGTCAATGGAAGATGATGGTACCTGATACCCTCCTCCACAGAAGCTGGTAATTGCATACAAATGTAGCAATTCTTCACCTCCATGGCGTCAACGTATTCATAAAGCAATTTAGCATAAGCATTTGACCTGTAATTTCCCTGTGACTCATCCATGTGTAACCTTTTTACTTCTGCATCTAACAATGCTTTGTCTTTATCATTGATGTTTCCCTTATCATTAGCAATAGGAGTTCTCGGTGTTGACACTCCCTTGTCCTCCTTCACTGCAACTGCATCCCTCTCGTGTCCTACTATGTATGAGACAGTAACCACTAAAACTATAAGGGAAATCACCACTCCCAACAGTGTGCCAACTATACATTTTGCCCTGCGGTTCGGGTTGCCAGCCTCCATGTTCTCAAACAGTGTAGTTCTTGACTTTCTTCCAGCATTCACTTCTTCTCTTTCCTGAGCCAAAAGTCTTTCTTTCTCGCAATGTCTTTCTTTTGAACACTTGGAAGCTTGACAATTTATTTCCGCAAAACAGTTCAAAGTCCCGTAGAAATTAGACAACCCTAGCCCTTCTCCATCCACTAAAAGGAAACCCCTATCACTTTTCTTCTTCCACTCGGCGCTAGGTTATCTTGCAACAAGTTTACAATTTCTTTTCAAAAGTCTTATTTTCATCTAAAGTTATGTATGGCTCAAGTAGGGACACTACGTCTTCATAAATGTCCATCCGAAGTATCATTCCCTCAGGTTCTGGGCAGTTCGTACCACAACATGGAAAGTCAACTGTTTCTAGGATTATTCTCCTTATTTCGCTTTGGACAAGTGGACGGACGAAATTGAGAGTTAACGTTTTTTCAATTTCTACTCCTGGTACTATCAGCTCTACATCCACAATCACAAAGGGGTCCGTTCTAATCAGGATCACTTTCTTCACCTTTCCAGTTCTGCGCCCCCTTGAAGACATTCGCAATATGGTATTAATCCACAACTATGAGCGCTCCTAGGATTTCTACTACTCGCTCAAGCATTTCCAAACGAAGAAGAGTTCCCTCCAATATTGGATATCGTGAACAGCAAACTGGAAACTCAACTGTCTCTAAAATCAATTTTCTTATTCCGCTCAGGAGAGGAGGATGAACGATGTTGAGTGTCAGCAACCTTTCGGTCTCCGCTCCTGGCAGTAGAAACCTTATTTGCACTGTGATGATCGGGTTAGTTCTGACCAGGTCCACTTCCCGGATCCTCCCGGTTCTGTGCCCCCCAGACATCTGCAACGAGGTAGGTCCAGTCGGGAGTAGAGTATCTTCTACTAGGCACTCGCACCCTCCTTGATCTTCTAAGGCCCTCCTCGGCTTGATCCTGGATATCTTCTTCTGGATCTGAGTCTTCGGATATAGGAGTAAGCGTTTCTTCCTGGGCCGACCTCAAACTTAGCCTTCTCCTCCTTGCTGGCCAAGTGGCAGCTCCAAGCCTTATTCTCCTATTCCTTGTCCTCTCACTTGGTTCTTGGTCGCTCTGATACGGATCTGAGTCTGAGTCGTATTCACTTCTGCTCTCTCCTTCAGTTGCGTCTTCCGTCTCACTGCCGTCCTGCCTTCGCTCTTCTTCTGAATCCGTTGCGTTCCCAACTTCTTCCGACACCTCCTCAGCTGCTGCAATCCCTTCTTGCGACCCTTCTTCCACTTCCGGGCTTTCGTCTGGGATAGGAGCTGTTCCTTCTAGAGGTGCTGGAACTCTTCGAGTATGGGATGCATGGATCCAATTTGGCAGCCCCCCGCACTTCACCGCGGTGTTCGTTATCAGGATTACCTGAAAGGGCCCACGCCAGCGAACATCTAGGCAGTTCTTCCGGACGTGTTTTTTAACCAACACCCAGTCCCCTGGGTTCAGGTCATGACACAGGTTCCTCGATGCTGGAACTTCAGCCGCATGCACCTGAAGGGACACAGAATGGATGGCGTCAGACAGTCCTTTACAATAATCCAAGATCAGATCATCTGTAATATTCAATAGGGCAGTAGTTGGAACTGTGGGAAGTCTCATGGCCCTCCCCATCAGGATCTCGTGGGGAGAGAGACCTGTCCTCCTGTCAGGTGTGCTGCGCATGCTCATGAGCACTAAAGGAAGAGCATCTGGCCAACTCAAAGATGTGGATGCCACTACTTTAGCCAATCTATTCTTCAATGTGCCATTCACTTGTTCCACAATTCCTGAAGCTTCTGGTCGATAACTACAATGCAGCTTTTGATCGATATTCAGTGTGGAGCACAACATCTTCACTATTTCGCTGTTAAAATGTTTTCCTCTGTCAGATTCCAAAGAGGCAGGCACCCCGAAGCGCGGTATCAACTCCCTGAGCAACAATTTAGCCACTGTGAGTGTATCGCACCTACGTGTAGGGTACGCTTCAACCCATCTGGAAAATACGCATACAATCACCAACACATACCGAAGGCGATTAACTCTTGGCATTTCGATGAAATCTAGTTGCATTCTATTGAAAGGCCCCCCCGACCTCCCAATGTGACTCAGTGTGACTGGTGTTCGCTTGCCTACGTTCAGTTGTTGGCAGGTAACACATCGCTTGCATACTGATTCTGCTGCTATTCTAAATTTAGGGCAATACCAAGTTTGCCTAAACACTCTCATCATAGCATCCCTTCCTAGATGTACTGGACCATGTATTTCTCTCGCCATGGGATTAGCTAATTCTTCAGGTAACACAGCTCTCCCATCTGCTGAAACCCAAAAATCCATTTCACTTCGCACACAACCTGCTGTTTCCCATGCCCTTTTCTCAGTTTCTGGTGCATTCTCCTGCATTATTCTTAAATCCTCCCAAGTGTCTACAGTTTCTAACATCATACTTAATTCAGTCTTTTCTTCTGCACCTTCTATTTCCACCTTTGAGAAAGAATAATTTTGTTCCGCACAATAGCGTGCGACTTCATCAGCGTATCTGCTGCCTTGTGACACAAAATCTGTATTCTTAGTATGAGCTACACACTTTACTATTGCGATGTCAACTGGACCTTGTAATGCTTCTAACAACAGCCGCACAAATTCTCCATTTCGAATGGGCGAACCAGAGGAGGTCATGTAACCCCTCTGAGACCACAACTGCCCGAAATCGTGAACCACACCGAAACCATATTGGCTGTCCGTGTAGATGGTGACTCTCTTTCCGTTTCCTGCTATGCAGGCACGAGTTAGGGCAATAATTTCTGCTACCTGTGCGGAATGTACTCCTTCCAGGCAAGCGGCTTCCACAACTCCAGTAATAGTACAAACAGCATAAGCTGCTCTCAACCGACCAGTATCGTCTCTTAAACATGAGCCATCAACAAAGTAAATTTCATCGGGGTCAGACAACGGCTCATCCACAATATCTGGTCTGGGTTTCGTGCATAGTTCAGTCACATCAAGGCAATCGTGGTCTTCACATCCTTCGCCTTCTATTACAGTAGGTAATGGCATCAAAGTAGCAGGATTCAAGACAGAGCATCTCCTAAGAGTCACGTTCTCCGCAGCAAGGATAACTTGCTCGTAGCGCGTGAGCCTACTATTGGTCAGATGCTGCGTCTTCGTCCTGGTCATTAGCAATTCAACTGAATGTGGTACATACACCACCACTGGATGTCCCATCACAATACTCTCGCTCCTTTCAATGCTGACACCCGTTGCAGCAACGGATTTGAGACATCCGGGCAACGCTGCGGCTACTGGATCTAATGTAGCCGAAAAATATGCAACTGGTCTACGGGCATTTCCGTGGGTCTGTGCCAAGACTGACAAAGCACATCCCTCTCTCTCACAGCAATAGAGTGAAAATGACTTCTCGTAATCGGGCATTCCCAGAGCCGGAGCACGACACAAATCGTCTCTCAGCTGCAAGAACGCCACCAAGCATTCTTCGTCCCATGGTACCGGATCACTCACCTCCTTGTGCGTCAGTTTCTGTAAGGGTTTTGCTTTCAGTGAAAAGTTAACTATCCACTGTCGGCAGTAACCCACCATTCCTAGGAACATTCTAACTTCTCTCTGTGTTGTAGGCGCATTCATCTTCATTATCGCCTCAATCCTCTCTGGTGACACCTTACGTTTTCCTTTCTCTAACCGGTGCCCCAAATACTGTACTTCTGTCAGACAGTACTGTAACTTGCTTGGAGATACCTTATGTCCATTTTTGGCTAAATGATTCAGTAAGGCAATTGAATCTGCTTTACAGGCTTCCTCTGTCTCTGACGCAACAAGTAGGTCATCTATGTACTGGACCAGAACCGAGTTCTGCGGCAGTACTAGATTTTCGAGATTCTTCTTCAACAACTGGTTGAAGATGGATGGGCTGTCTGTGAATCCTTGTGGGATTCGACACCATGTTAAAACGCGATCTTCCATTTTAAAAGCAAAAAGATACCTGCTCTCTTCATCCAATGGGATGGAAAAGAAAGCCTGGCAAAGATCTATCACTGTGAACCATTCTGCTTGACATGGTATTTGAAACAATATCACTGAAGGATTCGGTACCACGGGACAACATGAAACGACTATGTTGTTAATTTTTCGTAAATCCTGCACAATCCTGAATTTCCCGCTAGGTTTCTGCAAACCCATAATCGGGGAGTTACAAGGACTACCCACGATTTCTTTCAGTATTCCCTGTTGTATCATTGACTCGATCACAGGTTTTATTCCCGCAATCGTTTCCTGGGACAATTTGTATTGAGGCGTTCTTGGAAACTCAACATTTGGTTTTACCAGAATTTTTACCGGTTCTACCCCTTTAATCAATCCTATATCTTCTCCTGTGAAATCCCACACCTCTGACGCCACTGCATCTCTTAAATCTTGGGGAAGATCTTCTACAGTCAGAGTAGGATATAGTTCTACACAGAATTTTGAATTGGCCACCTTAAAGGTAGCATCATCGTCGGTAGTCTGTACCTCCACTCCTTGTGGGGTGCAGTATATGGTGCAATTCAATTTGCATAACAAATCCCTTCCCAACAGACATACCGGACTCGAGTCACAAACCACAAACTGATGTTCGTTCATGTGGTTTCCAATTTTCACAGACACTGGTTCTGTCAAGGGACTAGTCATTCTTTTATTTGCGACTCCTACCACCTGAATAGTTTCCCCTGACATTGGCAAGTCTGGAACCACCGCTGATCTCAGAGTCGAACGAGTAGCCCCAGTATCCACTAAGAACGTAGTGGGACACCCTGCCACTTCTGCCTCAACAAATGGCCCTCTTTGATCCACTTCTAGGACTGCCCCGAGGGTACAGTCCTCTTCACTGCTCACACGTTGTCCTGTCAATGGATCAATGTAGTAACACTTTTCTTCCTCGATGGAGAGGCATCTGCTTAAAGACCTTACTCCCTGTCGCTACCTTCGGTGGCTGTGGGAACTGGGCCCGTGGGGCCGAAGTCCCCCCTTTGGCCACCTTGCCTCCTGGAACTGTCACCTTTGGAGTTGGGACTTCTTGAACCTGCTCTTCTACTTCTAGCTCTCCATTTTCGGGGTTAAAGGGACACTCGCGTCGCCAATGCCCCACCTGGTGACACTGATGGCACTTTGTCGTTTTCTTTAAAGTGGCAAAGTCTATCCTAGGTCTCTGCCCTTCTTCATTATCTTTGTTCTGACCGTTTGGTTTTCGTCCCATCCCCTGCTTCTGCTGGCCACCCTTCCCAGCGGACTGCATTTGCACCACCATCAATTTCTCCTTTAGATTCTTGGCTTTAGAATCTATCTCGTCACTACAGTACCTCGCATAACGTAAAATCTCATCTAGTGGTTTGTTCTGCCAACAGATTAAATGTTGCTGTATCATCAAACAAATATCAGGTCTCAACCCCAAGACAAACTTTGACACAAACTGCCCTATATCTTTGGGATCCATTACATCTAGTCCACTGTATTGCTTGAATGTTTTCAATAATCTTTCATAAAACTCGTGAACTGTCTCCTTGGGTTCCTGCCTTGTTCGGTCTATTTTCACCCAATCTATGTCCTGTGGTGGTACCTTATCTTTCAGCCATGCTATTACCCTTTCATACTTTCGCATGACAATCTCGGACGGTCCATTAGTCCGAGCATCCCTCACTGGTTCAGTATTTGGCCATTCAACACTAGTCTTGCACGGGGTCCATAAATCAGATGGGACCACGATGTCAAACAACGTGTTCAAATCTATCCACAGTACTTTCGAGATTTTGACAAACCTCTCTACCTGTTTATACCATTCTACTGGATTGTCCCTCAACTTCGGAAATGAGTTGGTAAATGCAGCTAAGTCTCCTCTACTCCAGGGCACATGTACATAATTTCCATTTGATATTTCTCGCAAAGGGAATGCCTCCATCTGCATTACCCTTCCCTCAGGGGTCATCACATTTGTACTTCGCCTAACTTTGCCCTTTTTCGACCACCTTTCTTCCCATTTGTCCAATTCTCTCCACACTCTTATCCCTGATACCAGCTCTCTTATGTGTGTTTTTAATCCAGTAGTTCTCTTCTCATCTAGATCCTGGTCTGCGTACTGTAATCTGTGGTTACTCTGTAATGCCCTTGTCCTAGATAAATCCACGGCATACCTGTCTGCCAAATCAGTCAGTTTCTCATGAAACGCTCTAGCTTTCCTAGTAATATCCTTTGCCATGAACAATAACTCATCCTGTTCATACAATTCTATCCTTTCCAAAGGTAATGTTCCATCTATTATCTCGTCAACATCTGATTTTAAACTAGTAACATCAAGCCTTTTTGCCTTAATTTCAGCCTTCAAGACACTCAATTTAGCTCCTCCATCCGCATCTCTCCCATCCCAGCTCCGAGATCTACGTTTAGGTATTGGTGAATTATAGGGAGTCCTCCCCTGTTCCCATCTCTCTAGGTCCCATGCCTTTCCATCTTCTCGGGGTGGGTGGTGAAACACTCCTTCATGCCTCCTAGCCTCTCTCTCCCCATCCTGGCTAGTTTCACGGGATGCAGGGCAAGATGTTCCATTACTCCCTCTTTCTTCCTCATGCATCTGTGACCTCCGATCACTCGATGTATGACGTGACCTTTCACTGTTCCCTCTTTGCCAGTGCTGTACATTTTCCCCAGGTGCGTGTGAGTGATGAGTGCACCTAAACCTGTCTCTGTACTCTTGCGTTCTTTGGTCTCCCTCTGTTTGCGTGAGGCGAGACACTTCCTCACACTCCATACTCCTCGTATTCTGTTCCTGCTGTTCTCTCTGATTTGTAGGACATGCATCCCCTCTATTCTCGGGACTTCGGCCGTCCCGACCCTGACTGCTTTCGCTGGCCCCACAGTGAGATACAGTCCCGTTACCCCTGCTTTCCCACTCTGGTTCCGTTCTTGTCCTGTTACTCAGGGATACTGTGGACCCGTCCCATTCCCTCAAATCAGCTCTTAATTCTGAATAGGGTCTTGGCCGCGGTCCCCTTAGATCCATTGGTCCTCTCGGACCTCCCTGTTCTGAATTGGGACCGACAGTTGTGTCTAATGGGGTATTCCATGTTACCGATCCTGGCAATTGCTTCCATGCATTTGTCACGTTATTCCTCCTTTCCATCTCGATCCTTTCTCTATCCAATTGCCTCTGTTGTTCCTCTCTATCTCTCTCAGGGTTATAGATCGAAACTATGGGTCCTATGGTAACAGGCACTTGAAGAGCATCTGGCAATCCAAAGGACTCAACCCTTTCGGTGGCTGGCGTTTTCTGCACCACAAACCTTCCCACTACACTCTGTGCTGTACTAGGTTGAGGTGTCTCCCCACCTTTGATAGGTGTCCATTCCGATATAGGGAGTGGTGTATACCCCTCTATGGCATTCCCATCTTCCCTTGCAAGCCCTCTATCTTCAATTTCCTCAACTCTCGGAGGTGGTCTATCCATTAACAATCTATTTATCAGATTGTCTTCCGACTCGCTTTCCTCGTCTTCTTCCATGAGGTTTCCTCCTCCTGCCACCTCCCTCATCGGATACATTTTTTCCACCTCAATAACCTGTACCCTCCACCGCTTTGCTTCCTCATCCCATTTAGAATCTCGCACTGCTCTTACCGATCGCGTCAGTCTTTGTTGACGCCTGTTCAAATTTCTGTCGTGTGCCGCCCTAATCCATGCATTAAGGGCCTCAAACTGTGTAGGTCTAGGTGAGGGTTTCAATGAGGACATAGTTGCTTTTAGCCGATGTAACACCTCTAACTTAAACGTCCCGTACTTCGGGAACTGCATTTCCTCATTCCCTTCCGTAAGCTTATTCCAAGCCCCAATCCATAATATGGTATGCAGCCCCACATTCGTTGCCATATAATGAGCTGGTGTACCCTCCGGCGGAGCCTCTTCCCCGTAATAATGTTCACTTCGTTTACGTTTAAAAATCCCTTTCAAACACTTAAAACACTTCATGATTTCGCTCTTTCTCTGCGTTTGTTTACTTCCTGATGATATTCCACCAATCTCAGCCCCGTTCACACTAACTGGCCTATCCGTACGCGACTTTCCTCCGACGTCACTCTAGCCGTCCAACCAGAGCGCGGCTCTAGCTAACGTCACACCAACCGCTCAATCACAGCGCGGCTCTAGCCGACGTCACCCGTCCCCCTTCGCAGCAGTTCCCCTCGTTTCTCAGCTCGTCTCCTCGGTCATGCACGCATCCCATTCATACTCTGAAAAATGATTACTTCCGTCCAAGCGATCACCTTTCTTGACTGTACGCCCACAGTCTTTCTGTAGTTGTCACCTTAACTTGGCCCTCTCCGATAGGTTACTCACACACAGTAACTTTCGACCAGCGTCCGTTACTCATACACCCACTCTTACACTCCCCCTATCTTGGATCCACGGCGGTCAATGGTACCTCGTGACCTCCGTACTATGGTCGACAACTACCCTGGATGTTCGATACACCCAAAACCACTTAAGCTCTGGCCTGAACTTAAGATTTCACCAGTTCACCCGTTTACCAGGTAACCAGCTTACCAGGTTGCGCGCGCTCACAACCTTCTCTCATTCACACTACAGGCATTCAACTCCGCAAGACATTACAATACAAATACAACACAAAACACCGCAATCTGTTCACGCATGACCCTTTTTATACTCACTCTCCTCCGATACTGCTGCTTTTCTCGCACCGTCTGCACCTTTCGGCACACGATTCTTCCGCTGCTCGTCTCTCGACGTCTAGGGGCCTTGGGGTAAACTAACCTCTCTAGATTACCTTCCTCAAGAAGATAACCATCCTCACTCTGCTACCAACTGCTAACGCGGGATTACTGGTTACTAGTTACCTTACCAAATCCCAAACTATGTCGACTGAATCGTTGGTACCTGTCATTGAGTAAAAGGTAATCTTACAATAAATCAATCAATTTAAGAACTTACACCACTCTAAATGACCACTGACCAAATTTTAAGTTTCAAAGATTTAATATAAAGTCAAAGATAACTGAAGATACAAACTTCTCAAAATGAGATTAAGAAGATAAATCGGTATCACTATGAACATGAACTTTTTGAATAGTCTGAGTCTGAAAAACAGAATAATGAGTACAAGCTCGAAAACCATAAGGGTTGCCAAAATGGATACAAGGTGCAACCTCAAAGTCATTACAGAAAAGAAAATTAAGGTTAGTCTGTCCCTACACTATACTAAATGACATCCCTACTTAGCAAGATCTTTACCCCTCTAGGTGTCAGCCGTGGTGACTTCCTAAGAAGATCACGCACTTCTCTTTGTCTCTTCTCTGATAATGGGTCTCTCCTGATCAGCCTATCTGCCTACCCATCCGCTTCCTTAGGCTCCCAAAATCATCTGCTCTGCTCTCCTCCCGGGTCGCTTTCCCTAATACCAAATCACATTTCCAAAAGAAACGCCCCTTGGGACGCCCCTCACGTGGTACATCTTTGCGTGGCAAACTCCATGATGGTACTCTTGAAGACCCTCGTTAAAGTTGACCTTGGTTCCCAGGCTTCTTCTCCAGTGCGCTGATACCCCCTGAAATTCCTGGAAACTCCTACAGGCCTGCGCCAAGCGCCACTGAACAAAGCCCCTTTCATTCTAGCTGATTAAGACCCTTGCACCTGCATACAGTCCGTCCTGCAGTGGGCCTCAAATTCCAGACTCCACCATATCTTTGAGTCATAAAACACACTCCAAGCTCTGTGCTGGACACCTCTCGACTTCTTCCTTAACGAGCACATGGTAGTTCAAACAATATGACATTATCAGTTCAGGCCTACTTGATTTACATGAAGCAGGTCCCTGCACTCTTAAAACATTAACTTGATTTAAACAACATTCTTAACTAGCATACGTTTCTAAAACAACACATCTATAAAGCATATATTTCAAACTTAGTTCGATAATACATTTGGAAGAACCACGTCAACCTTGTCTCACATTATTTTAGCAGCACGTTTAGATTTTCTGTGAATTGCCATGAGGCCTACACATTATACTGGTTTTGTAAAGTTCTATTCAACTCTAACATGATTCCTTTAACATGAGAACATGAGGTTTTCATATTCATCCCAAACATTTCTACATTAGTCTCACACAGTTATGATTATTGTTACTCTACTTAAACATTCTATGCATTTCACCACTGAATATAAGACACTCGGTGTATTTCACTTCTAAATATAAACACTCTGGTGCAAAGTACATGTTAACTAACTACGTGCTTGTAAATATGGTACACTTATACATTTTTTTCAAACTTGTGCTCTCTCACCTACGACAAATTATGTCCACAATCATGGACTAGATTGTACTTGAGGCCCAGTAATATATATTTAGAACGACTGCCTTCAAAATAAGACAGGGCCTAAGGCCGGGTTTTATCTTCTACTATGACTCGAAAGTATGCAATAGTGAATTGTGGATGTGGTCTGAGATGTAGCAATTTTGATAGCACTTTACACACTATATGCACTTTCGGGGAATCAACATGTTTTAATATGAAGCCTGTGTCTTGATATGAGTGTTTTTAATGGATTGAGGCCAGCGTTACTTTAGATTTAATAATCATTGGTATTTTTGTGTACTTCGACAATGTGTACTCAATTAATCTTGATAAGGATGACAGAAATTGCACCCCCGTATTTTTATTGTGTTAATTTAATTAACTTTTGTGATTTTTTTTGCCACACAAATAAAGAAAAATTCAATTGAATATAGTTAAACAAAGTACCAATTCATCATGCAGCGCATTAAAACCAAAAATAAATTACATTACACTTCACCTACGGCCCACAAAGCTTGGGCGAAGACTAGTACTTAAAGTTACACTAAAGTACACAACCGTTTAGTAGTAGTGTTGATAGATAACTAAGTGGGATAGGCTATTTAGACAGAAAATAGATCTCTTTATTGTAAGAAGACAAAAGGGAGTGTTTGGAAATAGGTCGTTTCGTAACAAAGCATTTCAAAGTTGGATGAACAATATGCTAAGCACAAGAGTACCCAGAGACAGCACAAAATAAATCCGACCTGGATCTAAGTGCCATGAAACAGAATTACTCATATAGAGTGCAATTAGCAGGCCTATTTAGAAGTTCATCCTACCTACATTTAATCAAAATAAAAAGATGTTTCAATTGGAAGTGTTGAAGCTTTTTCTAAATGTGCAATTTTGGGTGCCAAGTTATTTTTGAGTACTAATAGTTTTTAAGATGTATAATGAATTATTAATGTTGCATTTGAAACTATTTTTAATAGTATTTTAGAAGAGTGTTTATTAATGTAGTGTAATTGTGTCACAGGTTTGTAGAAAAACCATTTTAATAATAAGGATGCTGTTTTGTTGTTCTGTTCATCTTGCTCTTGCTCATTACCCGTTCCAATTAATGTCCTCCTTCACGTCTCCTCTCTCTACAGTCTTCGCAGAGCACAGGACACTGTGACAAAACTGGTTATTTTCCTTAGAGAGCAGGAATTTAAAATTGATCTATTTTCATGTACTGACCAGACACAGCCCGTACATATGGGCTGAGGGCCTCACCCCCAACTTTTTCCAGACAACAAGTGTCTGTAATCTGCCTGACAGACACTCTTTTTGCTGAGGTCAGGCAGCCAGGATTTAGACATGCGTTAAATGCGCTAAACAACACTGGCCATGCAATTTTACAAAGGTGGAATTCTATAAACAAGCACAAAACTAAGATCATTAAATTTAGCAATAGCCAAAGCTAAACGCTTTAAAAAAGTCAGAACGGGCAGTCGTCATTCACCCATTTGGTGCTGCCCAGAGTAACCTACTGCCCGTTGATCTTCGTCTCACCTCCAACCACGTCATGTTACACCAGTACATTAACTCGTAGGGCTCAGAGAAGTTTAGCTTAGTGATATCCCTCAGGGGATGAGCGTTTGCGCTTTACAATTACCTCAAAATAAATAAACAATTAGCTGCCTGAGCAGAACTTTCAGGCTGATGATTTCACAGGTCTGTGTGAGTGACCTCCTCAGCCTGGCAAAAGTACCTCAAGTACCTCACCGTTGCGATGAGGGAGAGCATCACTGATTACCTGGGAAACACCCTTTATATTGCGGTGAGTACACCGCGATGCAGTTCCAACGCAGCTGTTACAACGCAAGCCGTTACTTCGACTTGCGCTGGATGGCGCTATAACCTAAGGAATAGTAAGATTTACTATTCCAACACCTTCCCTACCGTACGTAGACTGGTGTTGGAATAGTAAATCTTACAACTTCTAAGTCCAGCGCCCGCCAGCGCAAGTCGCTGTAACGACTTGCGTTGTAAAACTGCAAATTAACATATTGCAATCATTTTGATTGCGTTGTTACATCAAATATTCTGATTACCTCGGACCTGTGGACTTCAGTTTTAAGCCCTGAAATGCCCAGGGTCGAGTTGCCAATCAAAGACACCATGTCACAGTGTGGGGTGGGTTCAGCAGTCTCACTAATCCCATCTCGCTCTGTGACGAGTGAGGGACTGCTGCCTTCCATCATGAGCTGACCCAAGAACAACCAACAAGTGAAGGTAGCAGTCACAACACTCCTGGGTCTTCCGAGGCATCCCTCTCTACAGTGAATGGAAATTTTATGTTTTTTTATGTTTGGTGCGTGCATGCATGTATGTGTATTTGTGAGTGAGTGTCTGTGTAGGCATGTGTGTGAATGCATGGGTGTAAATTAGAGTTATGTATGCATGTGTGGCCCCCCTCCCTGGTAAAATTACCAATCTCAAGTTTACATCTGTTCGAAGTTCCGATACAGGCCTGCTAGTAGACACTAGCATCTAGGTCCTTGTCTGAAAATGTTTCATATTGTGTTGAACCTCTCCGGACTATGCTGTTGCTGTAGAAGCTACTGAAGGTTTCCTTTTCTTAGCAATGGGTTACTGTTATATTTTTATTTGGGACCACCTTGATTTTGATTTGCTCAATAAGTGTTAATATTAGCGATTCTGTGCTGAATTTGTAGTATTTGTGTATTACCTATTGTAAAATGTGTATAAAAACACCTTGGTTTTGGGGATAAGCAAGAGCTTTACCCTTTTCCCTTACCCTTTTCCCTAGAGATGAGATCGGTGCTCCTTGTGAATTTGACAGTTAGAAATTAGAGACTTTTCGGTTTCTTCATTGGACTCTGTCCATTTATTGAGGGACTTCCCTTTGCATTAGAGATGCTGTCTTTATGAGTTTTTATGCCTACTGGCACTTAAAATAGTTCTGATTCCCGACTCTGGAGGTGACCCTGCGTGGCATATAGTTAGCATTTCTCTGTATTGCCTATTTTGAGAATTTTGCAAGTAAAACGTTAAACTTTTTTACTGATCTAGAACTTAGATTGAGTGGTCCCAGTTGTGTTGCTCTACTAATTTATTGGGCCTGACGTCGAGGAGGGTAGTGACTCTTACTGCAAGATGAAGAGTGCTGTAGCAGAACCACCAGAGGTAACTTTGAAGGGGATTTAAATTAAAGGTTGCAATGGAATATTGGGATGCTGCTCTCACAGAAGCCATAACTAACATCAAACCTCTGCCATAAAGGAATGTGTATATCCTAACAATTAGAACACTGGAATTATGAGAGCTCAACTGAAGACAATAGAGTCCATCAGGGCCAATGATGGCTGGTATTAATCCTCAACTCGAATATTCCACCCTTTTTAATTCAGAACATTCTACCCTCAATGTGTAGAAAACTGTAAAAGCATTACAGCCCTTCTGCCTTGAGCTAAACTGGTTAATAAATGCTTTCTGCCTCATTAAAGGCCTCGCCTGGGGCTCATTTTCAGGGATTCTAACAACTGGTATAGTACTTGGCATCAGCGTTCATTACTCTATTACAACAATGGAATGTTGATAGTTTCACTGAAGACAATGGAGCACCAGCAGCTTTAAAAAGTGGTAGAGGCGCTAAGTTGTCAACTTTCCAATGCCCTAATTTACAACCTATTGCCTGCCTCTCCATAGTATATGTCAACTGAGTGGGGGGAAGAGAGGCAGAGGCCGTGGTCAAGAACAAAGGGAGTCTCTTCCAATCCCTCCTCCTGCAGCTCACATTGTCACTAGAGTTATAGAAGCAGCAGGGGGCGGGTTATACAAGTCATTAGAGCTTAGTGAAGAACTGTCAGTTATTTGGTGCTTGGATACTGAGAATACATCAGTCACCAACAAATAAGAATGCATGCATATGTGAAAGAATATCTCTTGGGAGATGATTATAAGTTATGTAGGGTTATCCTAATGATCCTGTGTATTTCTGGGTGCCATATCATCAACAGTGCCAACCTTTAATGCAGCACTGTTGTTGAAACCTTTGTTAGGTCCTTCTTATGCCCACCCTTCATGCTCAAAAGTCAATCTGAAGTCATAGGTCGATCTTTTATGACAGAGTTTCCAAAGCAAAATGATCAACTTGTCACAATTATACGTAAATGGAGTTTTAAAACTAAGGCTCATGAAGGGGTGCAATGTACGGACTAGACAGCAATAATCATGGCAATTGCGATGAGCACCATCTTGGGAATACAGATCTATCTGATTTCTATGGCTGCTGTTACCCATCAACGGTTTCCCTGCTGCAATTGTCTGGTTGCTCATCTCGCACATTACAGTACTATGCTTGTCATCAGAAGCTCACACTTCTGTAGTAGGGGATCTCTGTGTATAGTCATAATCTAGTGAATAGTCCCGCTCATGTGTGGGACCCCGGAGCAATCAAAAATAATCTCTTAAACTGTCTTCTTTGCAGCAGTGCATAGACACTTAAGAGAGAATTAAAGACAGATAATGCAGCCTATACATGCAAGGCTACACTGTCCAGTACTTCAATTAGAAATGCAAAGGATATTCCATCAATATCACATTTAAACTTGTCTGCCAGGTTTCACCATGGAAAACACTTCCCCCCTTCATCAAATCCTTGGAATGATAGAGAGGAAGGACAGGACAGACAAGCCCCCATAGGCTGCCACTATGTGGCTTAAAAAGGGATACCATGCCTTTAAGGAAACTTTCCAGAACTCTCCTGGTATCCCAGAATGCACAGCAACTCCTTCCACTTTCAGTTCTTTTTTCCGGCTACTGCTAGCAGGACCCTGGAGCATTGAGCTCTCCGTTTTTTGGGTTTATTTCTACAATTTGTACACTTTTAAAGTGTTAGAGTGTGTTCACTCAACGTGTTTTTGCCTTTTCTAATCTTTGCTGGAGTTTTTCTGGTGTTTTTTGCTACTCTTTTATCAAATATGCATGCCTTATTTGATAAATGTCCTGAGTGCTCCAGGAAAAAGGCAAAATCTGATCCTCACAGGGTTTATATCCTGTGCCTGCCTTCTTCCCATGTTCCTGAGGAGTGTGATATTTGCCTCAAGTTCCCTAAAAGGACACTGAAGGACAGGGAGAAGACCAGGCTCCAAGGCTTGGAGCAGAGAAGGCTGCAGGGACAAGGTGGGTCTGGGCATGAAGGGGCTCCTTCCTCTGCCCGTGCGCAAGCCTCTGGGGGGCTCCCCAGGAAGGAAAAGGCCACAAAACGCCACCGGTCTCCTTCGACGTCGATAGCCTCGACGTCGGCGTTGAAATGAATGACCACAGTCTGTTCCCCGTCTCCCCAGGGCTCTGGGTCGAAGCGCCGTCGACGGTCGATGTCGAGGGGACTGACGTCGAGACCTCCGGCAAGGTCAACGTTGAGGACTGATTCGTCGTCGAGCCTTCATCGACGTCCTGAGGGGTCAACACGCCAGTGCTCGCCGTTGAGGCGACACCGCCGGTCACCATCGACGTCGACACGTAAGTCAACGACGTCGAGATGAAGATCAGCGTCGAGACGGAGGTCGTCGACGCCGAGGAGATCGCCGTCGAGGGGGCGATCGACGTCGAGGCACCGACAGTCGACGTCGAGGCGACAACCATTGACGTCGAGCAGGTGCTCGTCGATGCCGAGGAGGCGTTCGTCGACGTCAAGGAGACGCTCGTCGACGTCGAATGGACGTTCAGCATCAAGGAAGAGGCCTAGACGCTCTGGGACAGCGAGCACACAGTCGCGACAGCGCTCGTCAACGAGGGGTAGGACCTCGAGATCATCACCTTCTGGTTAGAAGAGGAATAGAAGGAGAGTGGGGAAGTCTCCGGGCTCGGAGTACTCTCAAGTCTACTCACCCTCCCATCCGAGGTTGCTTACACCACCTCCGTTACCAATGGGTCCGCATCCACATACCCCGACTCCTCCTCCACTGCCTCCACCCCCTACGCCTCCACCACCACCGGTGCCGCCTCATCGGCCTACTCTGCCTCCTCCACCGGCTCCGCCAAGGTCTGTCTCGCTGCATTTGCCGACGCCGCCTACCGGGCTACCACAACCTAGGCTCCCGGTCAGGCCTCCACAGCGCCCTCCTGTCCGGACCGCGGACCGGCCGAAGTCGCGGAGATCGAGATCTCGCTCCGAACAGAGAGAGAGGTCCAGGAGTCGCCGTCGCTCGTCTACACGATATAGACGGCGCCATAGGAGGGACAGGTCTAAATCCCGCCACACGGATTCGTCTAGTGTCAGGGACTATTCACCGACCCTGTCTGATTCCCCTCAGACGAGGGTGTCCCTGATAGACGACATTGTCTCCTTCCAGGAGGTATTGCTGCGAGGAGCGGCGAAGCTGGGCATCACACCCACGGTGCCCACACCCTCGACGTCAGTCATATTCGAGACACTGCACAAGAAGCAGTTGTCTCGCCCATTATTGCCGTTGGTATCAGGGTTGGTGGAACCCGCCATGGAGCTCTTCCTCACCCCTGCGGTGATGAGGTCAGCGCCCTCCAGGCTCCAAAAGAAGTATCGGGCTCCCGACTCGGACCCAGCGTTTCTGCGCTTGGACCCTGCACCGGACTCAGTGATTGTGAAGGCGGCGAGGAAACAACACGCCACCACCCCGTCATCGACAGTGCATCCCGACAAAGAGAGCCGCTGGATGGATTCGGCGGGCAGGAAGGTCTGCGCATCGGCCGCCACAGCTATGAAGGCTGCTAGTGCCTCAGCCTTGTTGGGACGTTATGATCGGTCCCTATGGGAGTCCCTCACACGGTTCGTGGAACTCCTTCCCCGGGACAACAGGGAGGATTTCCAAGAGATCATGAATGAAGGACTCATGGTCTCCAACCAACTGATCGGATCTGCTGCGGACTCCTCCCTCCTGGCAGCCCACGGGTACTGTCATGGGGTCAACCTGAGGCGCCAAGCCTGGCTGCATCTGACGTCCTTGAAGCCTGAGGCGCAGCAGAGTGTGGACAATCTACCCTTCTCTGGCGAGACACTGTTTGGAAAACATGCAGACGAAGAGATGGTCCGCATGAAGGCGGAGGCTGAGACCTTGACGGTTGTCGGGTTGGAAAATCTGAAGGAACAAAAGAAGACCTTCCGCCCATTCCAGAGACGGTACGGGGCGCAAGGTAGAGGGCAAGGTCGGCAGGCTGGACAACAACAGCAGCAGCAACAACAGTTCCAGCGGCGCCCGTTCCAAAAGCGCCAGAGGGGCCGAGATGGTCAGCAGTCATCATCCGCGACCAAAGGCCCGGCTGGGTCTAGGCCCTGAGGTGCTTCTTTCCCTTCATCCGTTACCCGCTCCGTTGGGGGGAAGCATCCAACATTACCTGGCAGAGTGGAGAAACATTACTCAAGACAAGTGGGTGCTGAATATTGTTTGCAATGCATACAGTCTTCGGTTTACCAGTCCGCCTCCAGCTGTTCCACCGGTGGTCTCGCAGTTCCAGCTGCGCGAGCTCCAGGCGGAGGCCGACACCCTGTTAAGAAAAAGGGCAATAGAAGACGTCCCTCGGTCTCAAAGGGGAAAGAGCCTTTACTCACGCTTCTTCCTGATGTGAAAGAAGGACAAGAACGAGTTCAGACCCATTCTAGATTTGCGACAAGCAAACAAGTGGATTCGCAGGGAAAGGTTTTGCATGCTGTCTTTGCACCAGATTTACCCTCAGGCTGCAAAGGGGAGACTGGCTTTGCGCGATAGATCTGCAAGATGCGTACTTCCATGTGCCCATTGCACTGAAACACCGGAAGTTCCTGTGCTTCCTTGTCGGCGCCAATCACTAACAGTACACCGTACTACCGTTTGGACTGAAGTCTGCACCCAGGATGTTTTCAAAGTGCATGGCAGTTGTGGCAGCGCACCTGCGCAAGAACAAGGTGTTTGTCTACCCATACCTGGAGGACTGGTTGATCAAAGCCTCCACCTTCCAGGAAGCACAATTGCACTTCAACAGGACGGCCGTCCTCTGAATCTGCTGGGGTTGCACATAAATATGTCCAAGTCTGTTCCGATTCCGGTCCAGTGCCTACAGTACTTGGGAGCCTCCATCAATACGCTGTCAGCAAGCGTGTCTCCTTCGGAGGAGAGGACCTTTTCACTCCTTCGGAAGGCTCAGGCTCTCATAGCTGCTCCATCTACAACAGTGAGGACGGTGTCTTCTCTACTGGGGTCGATGGCCTCTTGTATCTTCCTCACCACTCATGCGCGCCTGCACACGAGGCCACTGTAGGAATGCTTGGAGGATCAATGGGGCCAGAGGAAAGGGTGCTGGGATGACAGGATCCAGTTGTCTCTTCATGCCCAGCAGTCCCTGAGATGGTGGTGCTCGGCAGAGAATCTACTCAGAGGGGTACCTTTCCACAAGGAAATCCCCACTCAGACTATCGTGACGGATGCGTCTCTCCAGGGTTGGGGAGTGCATTCAGACCATCTACAGATCCAGGGAACGTGGTCTCCAGCGGAGTCCACGTATCACATCAATTTCCTGGAACTCAGAGCGGTTCACTTTATTTATTTATTTATTTATTTATTTATTTAATTTGTATAGCGCGTTATAACCACCGGGGTCTCTAAGCGCTGATTGTCCAAATTACCTAGTGGGGCTCAGCATATTACTTGATCTTGGCAGTGCACCTAGTGGCTGCTCCATGCTTGTTTAAACAAAACAGTTTTTAGCTTTTTCCTGAAGGTTAACAAATTGCGTTCCTTCCTTAGATCAGGGGGCAGTTTGTTCCACAGAGCTGGGAGTGTTTTAGAAAAAGCACGTCCCCCCACCGTAGCCAATTTAAACCGGGGTTGGGATAGGAGAGTAGCATCTGATGAACGTAAAGTCCTACTCGGCGTATAGAGGGATATTCGGGACTTCAAGTATTTTGGTGCATTCCCGTACAGCGCCTTATGCACTATACACAGTCCTTTGAATGCTACTCTCTGCCGAATTGGGAGCCAATGAAGCTCCTGCATCAGAGGGGACGAGTGGGTCATCCTGGGTTTCTTGTAAATCAGCCTGGCTGCGTCGTTTATGACCCCCTGTAGCTTATCCAGCAGCCGCTGGGGTAGCCCTATGTACAGAGAGTTTCCATAATCCAGCCTAGCCAAGATTATAGTGAAACCACATGTTTCAGGGTGGAAAACGATAGCAGTGCCGATATTTTTCTCAATTGCCGCATTAAGCCAATACAGGTGCCTACTACAGTCGTGACCTGTTTTTCCATGGAAAGTTTTCCATCCATGTACAGACCCAGACTTATAACTGCAACCGCTGGTTTCGGTGGTACACCCAGCTCTACAGGCCAGAATTTCTCGTTCCAGGGGTTGCCCGTGATGGAAATGGGCAACACTTCCGTCTTGTCCGGGTTAATTTTTAGGGAGTTTTTTGACATCCAATTAACCGTGGCTTTAAGTATGTCCTGTAGCCTGGTAGACGCTCCTGGACCTTCCTCCAGCCGGATGATAATCTGGGTGTCATCAGCGTAGTTATATACTAGGCAGTCCATCCTGTTCAGGAGTGCAATCAATGGCTGCAAATAGATGTTGAAGAGTAGGGGTGACAAAGCAGAGCCCTGAGGGACCTCGCAAGTAATAGGCGCAGAGGTGGAAAGCAGGTCCCCCAGTTGTACTCTTTGTGTCCTACCCTGCAGAAATGATGCAAGCCATGCCAGAGCTGTACCCCTGATACCAAAAGACCTCAACCGCGACAAAAGTTGTTCATGACACACGGTGTCAAAGGCCGCGGAGAGATCTAATAGTACCAGGGCGCTAGGTGTTTTTGTATCTGCCCGGCTCCTCAATTCATCCAGAATTGATATCATGACAAGTTCCGTGCTATGGTTAGCACGGAACCCTGCCTGATTGGCCTCCAGCAGGTTGTTACTCTCCAGATGTTTTGAGAGCGATACCAACACGTGCTGCTCAATTACCTTAGCCAGAAAAGGCAACTGGGAGATGGGACGAAAGTTCTTTAGACACTTTGTGTCCGAACCAGGTTTTTTTAATAAAGGGATCAGTCGAGCCTCTTTAAATGCTAGAGGGACCTGTCCTGTGTAAAGAGAAGTATTCAGTAAGTGCAAGACTTCTTCTTCGATGCCCGGTAGTGCTAGCTTGAATACTTCAGACGGGCATGGATCCACCAATGAACCGGATTTAACTCGGTCCGTAATCTTGATCAGTTCCTGCTTTACAATTGAAGGGAACTCGGCTAACGGAGTGAGAACCGGCGGAACAGTGTAGTCAGGTGGGCTAGGACAAGCGAGGGGTATAGTTGCAGCGATTTCTCCCAGAATGTCGGAGATCTTGCTCACAAAGAAGTCCTGGAACCTCTGACAATCCTGCTGGGTGAACTCAGTGCTTTGCTCTTTGTTTGTCCTGAGTTCTGACAAAACCCGAAAGATTTCCTTCTGTGGATTCCTAGCTGCAACTATTCTCTCCTCGAAAAAAACCGCCTTTCTGGTTTGGATGGCTGATTTGTAAGTCGCCAGGGAAGACATATAGTCTTTCTTGGCAGTGGCGTCATACTCCTTCCGCCATGCACGTTCTTTCCTCCTCACCCCACGTTTCATGTCACGTAGGGAGTCGTTATACCAAGGGGCCCCAGCTCCCCTATCCACCTTCTTCACCCTACTTGGCACTGAAGGCCTTTCATCCGTGCTTCCAGACCAACTCCTTGCTTGTACAGACGGACAATACGACCACGATGTATTACCTCAACAAGCAGGGGGCTCAAGATCGCGCACACTGTCACGGGAAGGGCAGGCAATCTTGCACAGGCTGCTGGCCAGAGGGCTGACGATAACGGCGACTCATCTGCCCGGTGTGTAGAATGTTCAAGCGGACGCCCTCAGCAGACTGCTTCAGGAAAACCATGAGTGGGTCATAAACAACGAGGTGCTAGGCGACGTCTTCGCCATGTGGGGCACTCCAGACGTGGATCTGTATACCACCGCCGAAAACAGCAAATGCTGCGACTTCGCCTCGAGGTATTATCAGCCGGGGACTCTGGGGAACGGGCTATGGATCAGCTGGTCGAACAGCTTTCTGTACGCTTTTCCACCCATTCCCCTGATTCCGGCGGTGCTCATCATGCTGGCCCAATCCCGGGCGTGGATGATCCTCATTGCTCCGGAATGGCCCAGGCAGTGGTGGTTCACGGACCTGCTTCACCGGTCGATCCTGCCTCATCGGCGGCTGCCATGTCGGCCGGACCTTCTCACAAAGTTCGGGGGGCAGATGGTGCACCCTAACCTCTCATCATTGAGTTTGGCGGCATTGCTCCTGAGATAGTGCAATATGGCCACTTGAATCTTCCTGAGGATTGCATGGACATATTGAAGGAGGCTAAGAGGCCATCTAGTAGAACCTCTTATGCTTACAAGTGGAAGAGATTCTGCATCTGGTGCATGTCTAAGAAATATGATCCGACGACCTGCAAGGAGGATGTTATCATTCCATACCTTCTGCATCTAGCTCAGTCTGGCCTTAATTTCCATTCCATTAAGGTTCATCTGGCTGCATTGACTGCTTACAGAATATGCCCTTCGCAGACATCCTTCTTCCAGATTCCTGTGATTAAGGATTTTTTGGAAGGGTTGAAGAAGGTGTCCCTCCTGTTTGGCTTCCTTCGCCTGCATGGGAACTGAATATGGTGCTGTCCAGGCTGATGAAGAATCCTTTCGAGCCTATTCATAAGGCTTCACTGCAGCACCTGTCTTGGAAGGCGGCGTTCCTCGTGGCCATTACGTTGGCCCACAGGGTGAGTGAAATTCAGGCATTGTGTTGCCAGGAACCTTATACTGTATTTCATGCATCTAAGGTTGTTATGCATACTCACCCTAAGTTCCTTTCCAAGGTGATTTCTGATTTTCATGTTAATCAGACTATAACTTTACCAACTTTTTTCCAGAATCCTTCCACTCCAGCGGAAAGGTCTCTTCATTCCCTGCATGTCAGAAGGGTGTTGAAATTCTATCTGGATAAAACTAAAGACATTCGTAGATCCGACCAATTGTTTGTCAACTATGGGTCGGTTAGGACTGGTCTGGCTACTTCGAAGCAATCTATCTCTAGGTGGATTGTGTCTTGTATCCAGCTTTGTTATCAGAAAGCGAATAAGACCTTAGGGGGTAAGCCTAAGGCTCATTCCACCAGGGGCAAATGGCTACAACAGCTTTGTTTCGTAATGTTCCCATTGCAGAAATCTGCAGGGCTGCCACTTGGAAGTCGGTCCATACCTTTGCTAAGCATTACTGTCTGGACTCTGATGCCAGAGTAGATGCTCAGGTTGGGCAGGCTTCATTGAGAAATCTGTTTGCACAGTAGTGGTATTGCCTTTTTTCTCCACCGCCGGCTTGTTTTTTGGATGGGCTTGCCATTCTATTCACTAGATTATGACTATACACAGAGATCCCCTAATACAGAAGGAGTAGTGTCTTACCTGTAACTCCAGTTCTGTAGTAGGGGTATCTCTGTTATAGTCATAAGCGCCCGCCCTCATCCCCGGTGGAGAAAAGGATAAAATGATGAATGCTACAGGTCTAGCTGCATACACCTCCAAAAAGAACTGAAAGTGGAGGGAGTTGCTGTGCATTCTGGGATACCAGGAGAGTTCTGGAAAGTTTCCTTAAAGGCGTGGTATCCCTTTTTAAGCCACATAATGGCAGCCTATGGGGGCTTGTCTGTCCTGTCCTTCCTCTCTATCATTCCAAGGATTTGGTGAAGGGGGGAAGTGTTTTCCATGGTGAAACCTGGCAGACAGGTTTAAATGTGATATTGGTGGAATATCCTTTGCATTTCTAGTTGAAGTACTGGACAGTGTAGCCTTGCATGTATAGGCTGCATTATATGTCTTTAATTCTCTCTTAAGTGTCTATGCACTGCTGATAAGAAGACAGTTTAAGAGCTTATTTTTGATTGCTCCGGGTCCCCGCACATGAGCGGGACTATTCACTAGATTATGACTATAACAGAGATACCCCTACTACAGAACTGGATTTACAGGTAAGAAACTACTGCTTCCACACTGATAGTGTAGGCTCACGGAGGAGTCTGCTAGCAGAGAAATTACATCTTGTTGGTTGTCATGCAAGCCATACGTACATTCTCCCCGATGCCTTGCAGAAGAAACAAAGTATGTAAATAAGCCAGAATCTGTGGTTTGATGGAACTGTTCTGCAAAGACGTGAAATGACATTGCAATAACATGTATAGACTTCAACAATTTATTTTTACCAGCTGTTGGAAACACAAGGTTAACACTACTACTAATATCATTATTATAAAGGATATATTAGGATTTTCCCCTACACTTAGTATTTTGCTATATGAACTCAGCTCCCTAATTTGGAATTTGCTTTGAATAGTTTTAGCTTTGCGTACTGTGATGCATTTATAGTTAGGATTCAGTACAAGTGTGTACACTGCATGACGGATACAGTTATGTTATGTTGTGTTATATGGTATTTATAAAACGTGTGGCTACTCCAGGAGTGTCCCGGCGCTGAAGCAAAAGACCACATAAAAGCTAACAGTGAGAAACACCCCAATGCAGAAGGCTGGCCGGAACCTACAGTTGGAAAAGCCAGGTCTTTAATTTCCTCCTAAAGGTGAGGAGGTCCTGTGCCTGTCTAAGAGAAAGAGGTAGGGTGTTCCATAAGCAAGAGGCTACTGCTGGAAAGGATCTTCCCCCAATCCGGGACAGCAAGACCTTAGGCGTAGAGGTCAGGAGCTGAGCAGATGACCTTAAGGTGCATTGAGGTGCACAGTGTTGGTATCTTTCACTGATGTAGGGGGCCCCTATCTTGTGAAAGGCTTTGATGACCAAAATCAATGCCTTAAAATGGATTTGCATCTGAACCGGAAGCCAGGGTAACTAAGACAGCAGATGGGTTGCGTGTGTTCTAGGTCCTGCCAAAAAAATGGCTCTGGTCGCCTCGTTCTGAACCATCTGCAGATTGCTAAGTAGGTACACCGGGAGGCCCAATACAGGAAGCTTACGTAATCCAGTCTCAAGACCACCAGAGCCTGAACAACCATCTTTCTGTGAGAGACTGGGAGCAGGGGGAGAAAGTTTTGCAGCATTCTCAAAACCCCAAAACAGTTTACGATCACCGATTGAGTATGTGCCTTCATCGAGAGGGTAGCATCCAATTTGACCCCTAGATATTTTACCGTGGTAACTGGTGCTGAGGGGGAAGACATATCTTGCGGCCACCAGTTGTGCCATGCTTTACAAGGGCTAGAGCCAAAGAAGATAATCTCTGACTTTTCAGAGTTACACTTCAGTTGATTTTCTCTAAGCCAGGAGAATACCTCAGATAGACAACCCTTGATTGCATTGCCATAGAACTCAGCACCCTTCTCACATGTAAACGACAGATGGGGGTCGTCTGCATAGGATGTTATTTTGGCACTGTGCTTCTTGGGCAGGAGTGCTAGAGGGGCCATATACAGATTAAACAGAGTGGGGCTCAAAATTGAGCCCTGTCGAACTCCGACATTCATGAGAGGTATATCAGCAGTTTAAGTAAAGATCTTTAGCTAGTTAAGTCAAACAATTGAGATAAGCAATTCCAGGTACAAGCATGTATCTGTCAACCATTTGCACTTAAAACATCACAAATGAACCCAAAATTATAACACATAAATAGAAGAAAATCTTTTTACATTTATTATTCAATGATTTATTTCATTGAATAATAAAATGTAAAAAGAATATCATTGAATAATAAAATGTAAAAAGATTTTCTTATATTTATGTGTGATAATTTTGTGATGTTTTAAGTGCAAATGGTTCACAGATACATGCTTACACCTGGAATTGCTTATGTCAATTGTTTGACTTAACTAGCAATAGATCTTTACTTAAAGTGTTTCTTTCCCTATGTATAACTAGCTCACCAGATATATAGGGGTCCCCTTTTTTCAAAATAAGGTATGTCAGCGGTGAAAGGAGGGGACCAAATAGTTTGTAGATGGTTGTTTAAGAAGGAAGTAAACCATCTCAATATGGTTCCTTCGAAACCGCTATCCTCTAGTCAGCGCAGAAGTCTGTTATGAGGCACGGTGTCGAAGGCCGCAGAAAGGTCAAACAGCACCAAAACAGCATTGCCTCCTTTGTCCAATGTGGCTTTTATAGCTTCAGCAACTTCTAATAATGCTGTTTCCATGCTAAAGTTAGCCCTAAAAGCCGACTGACTCAGATGCAGAAGATGGTTGGCCTCCATGTACTCCATGGTGACCGTGTTGACATATTTCTGCAAAGCTTTGGAGAAAAAAGGCAGTAAGGAAATGGGCCTGTAGTTACTAGCTACCACAGGTCAGACGAAGGTTTCTTCAGGAGCGGGAGGATTTTAGCATGTTTCCAGGTCTGTGGCATGTGGCCCTCGTGAAGAGCGGTATTCAAGATAAAGTTTACTGCAGGATTTAGTACTTCTGCGATAGATGCCAGTACTTTAGCCGGACAGGGATCAGATGGTGAGCCGGACTTGACTGCTTTTATGACTAGCCTGATTGATTTTAGTGGAAAAGAAGAATTTCTTCCCCTCTCGAACATTCCTATAATGCTCTTTCAAAGCCCGCTTGTCAATGCCTTCCTCTTTAGGATTGTAGTTTTGTCCGCCATTCTCTTTCGAGGCGCTTGCACGTGCTTTTGCTTTTCCTAAGGGCCACCGTAAACAAGGGGGCGGGGAGCTCGGTTGGTTTTAACTGGCCTTGAAGTCGGGGGAGCAATTTCTAAGGTGCACAGTTGGAGCCAATGCTCCAAGGCGTGCACATCCCTCTCGAGATTCCCACTCAGGGGAATAGGGCGATGACACAGTGCACTCTGCATAGCCTCTGGGGAGATCAAGTGAAAGGGCCTAAAACTATTAGCACTGGCCTGGCCTAGTGAATGAGTCCTGACTAGCTCCCTAGAGACTCTAAAACATGGGTACTCACAAACTGTCTCTCGGGGGCCGAATTTATAGTGTGGTTTGTGGCCGAGGGCTGCACCGGTGGAGGCGGGGTCAGTGGGGGAGGGGCTCGAGAAAAAAATACTGTGACCATGAAGTTGAACTCAGGCCCCTGCAGCGGACGCCTTCATCCACTGAGCCAACAGACCGGCATACACACACATCTCTCTTTCTCTCTCTCTCTTTCTCTCCCTCTCTCTCCCTCATCTCTCTCTCTCCCTCTCCCTCTCCCTATCTCTCCCTCCCTCTCTGCCTCCCTCCCTCTGTCTGTCTCTCTCTGTCTCCCTCTGTCTGTCTCCCTCCCTCTGTGTGTCTCCCTCCCTCTGTCTGTCTCTCTCTGTCTCCCTCTGTCTGTCTACCTGCCTCTGTCTGTCTCCCTCCCTCCCTCTGTCTGTCTCCCTCCCTCTGTCTGTCTCCCTCTGTCTGTCTCACTCTTTCTCTTTCCCTCCCCCTCCCTCTGTCACCCTCTGTCTCCCTTTCCTTCCTTTTCCCTCCCTCTGTCTCCGTCTCCCTCTCCGTCTCCCTGTCACTCTGCCGATATCTGTCTGTTGCTGTCCCTGCCTCTATCTGTCTCTGTCTGTCCCTGTCTCTGTCTCCATCCCTCTGTCTCCCTCTCCATCTCTCTGTCTCTGCCTGTCTCGGTCTGTCTCTGCCTCTATCTGTCTCTGTCTGTCCCTGTCTCTGTCTCTACCTCTATCTCTCTTTGTCTCTATCTCTGTCTGTCTCTTCCTCTATCTGTCTCTGTCTGTCCCTGTCTAAATATGTCCCTGCCCCTATCTCTGTCTCTATTTGTCTCTCTTCTGTCTCTCTCTCTCTCTCTCTCTCTCTCTCTCTCTCTCTCTCTCTCTGTCTCTCTCTCTCTGTCTGTCTCTATCGTTGTCTGTCTCTACCTCTATCTGTCTCTGGCTGTCCCTGTATCTGACCCTATCTAGCTCTGTCTGCCCCTGTCTCTATCTGTCTCTGCCTCTATCTGTCTCTGTATCTGTCTCAATCTGTCCCTGCCTCTATCGCTGTCTCTATCTCTGGCTCTCTCTCTGTCTGTTTCTATCGCTGTCTGTCTCTATCGCTGTCTGTCTCTTTCGCTGTCTGTCTCTATCTCTATCTGTCTCTGCCTCTATCTGTCCCTGACTCTGACCCTATCTAGCTCTGTCTGCCCCTGTCTCTATCTGTCTCTGCCTCTATCTGTCTCTGTCTCTATATGTCTTTATCTGTCTCTGTCTCTATATGTCTTTATCTGTCTCTATCTCTATCTGTCTCACCTCACCCAGGCTCTCACTCCCTGCTGCCCTCTGTCACCTCACCCAGCTCTCACTTCCTGCTGCCCTCCCACTTCCCTCACCCAGGCTGTCACTCCCTTCTGCCCTCCCCCTTCACCCGGGCTCTCACTCCCTGCTGCCCTCCCACCTCACCCGGGCTCTCACTCCCTGCTGCCTTCCTACCACACCCGGCTCTCACTCCCTGCTGCCCTCCCACCTCACCCAGGCTCTCACTCCCTGCTGCCCTCCCACCTCTCCCAGGCTCTCACTCCCTGCTCTGCCCTCCCACCGAACCCAGGCTCTTACTCCCTGCTCTACCTTCCCACCGAACCCAGGCTCTCACCCCCTGCTGCCCTCCCACCTCACCCAGGCTCTCACCCCCTTCTCTGCCCTCCCACCGAACCCAGGCTCTCACTCCCTGCTCTGCCCTCCCACCTCCCACCTCCCACCTCACCCGGACTCTCACTCCCTGCTGCCTTCCCACCTCACCCAGGCTCTCACTCCCTGCTGCCCTCACCCCTCATCCAGGCTCTCACTACCTGCTCTGCCCTCCCACCTCACCAGGCTCTCAGTCCCTGCTGTCTTCTCACCCCCTCCCCCTGGGTGTGTAGCAGCACACACACAGCCGCATTCCAGTACTTCACAAGTTTTTCAAAGGCCATCTGTTTGTTAATGAGGCTTTGTTCACCTCTTAGCGCCCCTGCTGCTCCACTCTGACTATGGCTGGAATAGCCCGGCCCCACAGAGCAGGCTCTCTGATTTCCATTGCTGCAACCGGCGGTGTTGGCTGAAGTTTCGAAAAAGAACACAGGTGCGATGTCTCAAGGTCCGTGGGCCGCCACGGAAGGCTTGCGGGCCGCTGACGGCCCGCGGACCGTACTTTGAGTACCCCTACTCTAAAACCTATCAGGCAATGGTCCGACCAAACTAAAGGAAGGGGGGCCACCATTTCGATCAAATTAGATGAGAAAATCTGATCTAACTTATGCCCTTTTTCATGGGTGGGGAGACAGACATACGGGGTCAAATTCAGTATGTCCAGGGATTCTTGCAAACGTACTAATTCTGGATCCGAGGCGTTATCCATGTGGATATTAAACTCACCCAGGACCAGGCAGTGGCTATATTTTGCTGCTATAGGGGAAATAACATGACTGATCGGTTCTAGAAATTTTCCAGCCGGCCCTGGTGGGCGTTAGATAAATAGCCCCGCGATGGACTGTTGTGCCAAGACAGTTAAAAGGAAACCCATGTTCTCTGCTCCTTCTAACTCCATTGTAGGTAATGAAACACATTTGAAGGAGCTCCGAAAGATCAAAGCCACCCACCCTTCTCTTTTTTCGGGTCGGTCTTTCCTTAGAATAAGGTAACCAGGGGGGAATCGCATTAGCGATGATGGGGTCGATGCTTCAGTCAGCTACGTCTCCGTTAGGAACAGCAGATCAGGTGTTGAATCAGCTAGCAGGTCGTGGAGTAAAAGCTCATGTTTTTTTACTGAGCGAGTATTAAGTAGGAACGCCTTCAAGTGGTTCCCTACACCGTCCCGCTGAACGCTGTGAGTGCCCATGTTTGGGTTCACACACCGTTTCCCAGAGTTGGGGGATTTCCCCCAGTTACAGTGTTTGCAAACCTGGCAGTTAGCATCCCACTGCACAGGGAGGTGGGGCCTAAAGCTCATACTCCTGCCAATGGTGTGGAGACTATCTCTGCTGTATGTAATAGAATTTGACTGTTCTGATGATACACCGGCAGCAATCCGGGCGCCGAGTGCCTCCGGGACGCTGACGGGCGCAGACGGGCTAACCTTCGGCACGCCAGCCGCACGCCAGCCGCACGCCCGCTGCACGCGTCCGCTGCACGCTCGCGCACCCTCCCGTTTTAATGAGACCAGGGGAGAAACAACTAGACCGCACTGTCTAGGAAAAATGGCAGTGATCGGTACCAGAAGCCTCCACAGTCTGGGTTCGATTCCCCCACCCTCTCCAAACAATTCCCCGATTAAAAAAACTTGAAATTCAGAACATTATTTTAAAAGTTAGCCAAAACAAATATTAGAGTAAAAGAAAATGCGAGGTAGCAGCAGGGTCAATGAACATTCAATTTCAGCAGCGAAATGTTTAGAAAATTAAAAGATTCTCAGCAAGTGCAAGAAGGCAAGATAGCAGATAGTTCAGCAAAGGAAATGCGGGCCTGAGCAATTACGGGGTTGCCGCGGTCGCGCAGGGTCCTGTTTTAATGAGTCCAGGGTAGAAACAACTAGACCGCACTGTCTAGAACAAGCATTAGAAATGCAATCGGGCTCGGATTTATTTGAGTTTGAGCTAATGGCATTGTAAATGCCAATGTATTGTTGCTATGTGTTATGGGTTACCCCAATACATGCTTGACTAGGTGCTCCAGTCTAGTTTTTTTTCTTTGAATTGAATTCTGGGATTTGTAGGCAAATTCATTATTTCTTCTGGGGGTTGTAGACCAATTGCTGTTGCGTTTAGGTACTTAAATGTTTCAGCAGCATGAAATGATGTAATCAAAACGGTAGAAAAGTCAGTAAGAGTCTCACGACCATTACACTCAGCCTTCTTTATTTCAGCCGAATGATAATTTACCACATGCTGGAAATCCTACAATAATAAGGCCCTAGATTAGAAGCAGAAAGTGTGGGTTTTAACAGCTCGGAAGAAAGATATAGGAAAAAAAACTCTGGCCTTCTGCCATTTTTGTTACCCTTCTTGGAGAGTTTTGAAGTGTGTTGTGCTAAACTTTTTTTTAATCATGTCTGGCGCTATAGTATTACCGCATTCTTCCCAGTTGCCCGTTTTAACAATGCCGTTTAAAAAAAAAAAACTATTTCATGACCAATGTGCTTTGCATACTGCCCGCAGCTGGCGCCCGTGCGAATGCTAACACTCATACCTCTGCCGTAGCGCGGGGGAGGGACCCTTCCTTTTCATGTGATTTCAATGCTCCTGATGTCATTTAATTAGACTGGAAATCCATGCACGATGCGCTGGTGTGTCTGGAGTTGAAAGAGGTTTTTGTTTCACAAGCCCTGTGATGGCAGACTGCTCGGTTTCAACACTCGGGCACACCCTGCCCTTTCTCAATGTGCTGAAGTGAAGTTGAATCGCACAGGCCTTGATTCAGCCGGTATCGCTGTAACGTGCAGGAAACACAAGGGCTGTTGTTTCGGATATTTATGTCTGGCCTAAAGTTCACCGCTGTGTGAGTTTGGGAAGGGTTTGCCAAGTGCTTGTGAATGTTATATTTTGCTACTGGAAAATGCTACTTCAGACGTCCCGGCTGAACATTGTGGGTTAACAGTCTGTTGCGAAATGTAAAGTTGATGGCCCTAAACATAGGATATGACATACAGGAAATAATTGACCCCTCCGTGTCCTCACAGCCCATACTAACAAACCACTTGTACGTTTGCCATGTCGCTCGTGCTTACTGTCCGGTTTCCTAACTTCAGGAATGTAGAAGTAGCAGATGTCCGCTGTGTTGTAAATGTGGCATGGAGTCATCGTGCTCAGCTCTCGGCCTCGCACGCGCGCCACTGCCGGCATATGCTTTAAATTATCTCTGCCGTGAACGCGGCACCCTGACAGCTCCTAATTAAAATGAATGGACTGCCGTGCGCGAAAGGTACATGTTACACGCGCGCCTAATAAATGGAATGCAAGGCTGAATGGTGAACGCGCTCCCACCATCTGCATTGCATTACACGGGCACTCTGACAGCTTCTAATTAAGATTAATATTCTGCCGTGCGCATACCCGCACACAATATGCCATGAAAATGAAAACAATGGCGGACGAACAGTAAATATAGCCTATCACGTCAAGGCTACTAAATAGACACCACAGTGAAGACGAATCACTAGGCAGATGCCATAAAAAACTCGCGCGCACTAGGAAATGTTGCAGCCCGGACCCCTAAAGCAACTTTTTTTTTTTTTTCTTTAACATTAGGATCTCGGAGCTCCGCCCCGAGCCCTAAAAATGGCAGTGATCGGTGCCAGAAGCCTCCACAGTCAGGGTTCGATTCCCCCTCCCTCGCCAAACAAAACACTTGAAATTCAGTACATACTTTTAAAACTTAGCTGAATCAATTATAAGAGCAAAAGAAAATGCGAGGTAGCAGCAGGGTCAATAAACATTCAGTTTTAGCAGCGAAAGTCTTATCACATGGGAGGTATTTTAATCATTATGTACAATGCAAAGGTTAAGATGCAGGGGATGTCACCACTACCAAAATCTGTTCAGTGCACTGGAATGTCTCAGTCAGACCAGGAACAGTTGAAAGAAGGATTTAATGCTCACATTAAAGCCACATGAGTCATCGAGCCCGATTCACAAAGGTAAACTGAGAGGAAGGTCTGACTTTAAGGCTTTTGGCATTCCCAAAGGGCATTTACGAGTAGTAAAGTTAGACTTTTGTGTCAGTTTAACTTAAGCTTTGGTCTTAAATTAATCTGAGACAATAGTCAAATTTACTACTCGGAAAAGCACCTTCTGAATACCAAAATTCGTAAAGTTAAACTTTCCTCTCAATTTTCCTATGTAAATCGAGCCCAACAATTTTACAGAAAAGAAGAAGCTGGTCTAGCTATAGCAATGCTTTGAGGCAAGGGTCGATACATACTAAAAGATTCAAATGGCTGAACAAAGGGGGAGAAGAACTGGATGACGCTGAAATAGCCACATTAAAGTTGGACTGCAACTCCGAACAAAATGATGGATTGAATAGTCTTAAGGCAGGAGAAAAGGAAAAAAAGGAATCTTTGATGAGAATGGAAATGATAAGTTACCGGTGTGGTCTCAGGGAGTATGCAGCATCGGAGGAAGTTGTCTCCAGCCATTTCCAAAAAATTGCAACAAAAAAAGGACACTGTGTCGGAGTATGCAAAGGGGAACAGTGGTCAATTTGAAATATAATGCAGGAAAGACGGGAGTAAATCAACTGGAGAACGAGGAGGAAGGAGAAAGTTAATGCCTTATTTCACAGGGTTGTGCTATCAAACATCAAATCCCTTAATATTTGCAAATTTGGCGCTGAAGGAATCAGAAATAAAACTTAAAGCATACTGTAATAAAGCTCATTGGCCCAGTGTGTTAATCTGAATCTAAATTGCAATTCAGGGGCAGGGAGATCCAGGCCTAAGTGTGTTATTGGAACGGCCCCCAACGAGGGATCTTACCATATAACTGGGTCCTAATCATCGCAATCAAGTATTAAGTGTTGCTAATACAACCACTAGGACAACTATTAGGAATGTTAGGACGTGTCCCGCAAGGTATTTAGTGATAAACTATCTGCTTGCGAGTCTGCGAGATTTAACATAGAAATCCATTGAAAGAAGGACAGGTAATGTGGATTTATACATCGTTGTATAATGAAATAGCATTTAAGAGGTGAAATGATACAGTTATGTCAAGATGGTATCATGTAAGAGATTTAGGCAGATGTAACTAAAGGGATCATCCTCGTATTTTTTTTATGAGAAAGGCCAACAGAAGCTTTAGATCGCATGAGGCTTTAGGAGGTCTAAATTCATATATCTGGTTGCAATATGACCTCTTTTTAATATTCATCAGATATTGAATGCGTAGAGGGGAGCTACTCTGCCTTCCACACTTGATGCTACTGTATCGTCAAACACCTCTGCAAGAGTACTCCAGCGCACCAAAATCATCTAGAATGCTTAATTGCATGCTTGTTCCTGCCGTTTGAACTGCCATGTGAATCTGCAAATGGTTCGAGTCTTGGCAATGTCGCTCAACATCCTGTGATTCTGGGTAAATCACTGTTTCTCCACGTGCCTAACAAAAATGAATGTGTCCTTGTGTATTGTAACTGGTGCTCATGTAAGGAACTCTCACCACACATGCATCAAGTGGTTTTGGAGTCGCAAACGGTGCGATTCGGAAAAATCGTCCGTTTGCGATTCCAAAATCACTTTTTGGGATGCATGAAATCATTTATGTAAACTCGCTATTTTTTGCATTTCTTAAAAATGCGATTGCATTTAAGGAATCGCATTTGTGCGATTCCTTAAATGCAATGCATGAATTTAAAAAAAAATGCGAATTAGGAAATAGGAAGTGCAAATTAACACGAGGTTGACCCTCGTGTTAATTTGCGAAATTTTGGAAAAAAGCTCAAAAATGCATTTTTGAAAGTGACATGTTACACGCACACATGTCCTTTGGACATGTGTGTGTGAAACTTGCACTAAAAAATTCATTTCAAGGGTGCAGGGGGGGGTCCTTTGGACCCTCCTCAGCACCCTTGCAATGCATCAAAAAAATGGGATTCGCAAAATAAAAAAGTGCAAAAAGGCATTGATTCCTATGGGCCTCTAGGCCCATAGGAATCAATGTAATGCCATTCCTTAATTGCGATTCGCAATTAAGGAATCGCAAATACCGAAAATTAAGAAATCCTAGAAACTTTTAGGATTTCTTGATGCATAGGATTTTGCAATTCCTAAATTGTGATTCCTTAATTTTCGCAATTTAGGAAATGCAAAATCCTACAATGATGCATGTGGCCGTCTGATACCTGATACTTCGGGTCAAGTTCGAGCTATATAAAACTCAGAAAAGAAAAAAAAATCAGCGCTGTGCCAAAGGCAATGCACAAGGCAGGTAAGAAATGTATCATGTTTGCAGGATGATTTCCTCGCATATGTTGTCAATAAGAACCAGGAAGCAGCAGTGCATGCGATTTTGCATTATAGGAATGAGCCCTGAAAACAAAGAATAAGTGTGAAACTTATATAATGGGATAGATGATTTAGGGCACCATATAAGGAGAAAAAGGCTTCCAAAGAAACTCTGAAGAAGCCACAGTGGAGTAATAAGCCAAGGAACAGTGATCACGATCCATCCAGGGCACATTTGAATACTATTGAATAATAATAGAGAATTTTGCTTAAAAACTAAGGCCCTGCAAAATCTGATGGGTTACTTGTGTTCTTGTTCAGGGAACACCTGACCTCCCAGGTCCTATTGGAGCAGGGTCAGGACTGATTTGCATATGGAAGGGTCCAAACTCAGGTGGCATTGTGTGCAAAATGACGAACAGACATGTGACCTGAGTAGGCAGTCTGTGCATGCCTATGCCTACATGTTTTAGCATATTTATTGAAGATCTACTGTTTTTGCCAATGCTTGTTAATAAATACACCTAGGAATGCTTACATCTGTATTTATACCAAAAGTATATAACACAGAAATTCTACTCCTTTAGGGAGATTTTATGGAAGGGACCCTCCAGTCTCAGCATTATTTACTTTTCAATGTGATTTACATTATGTAGCATAATGTCAAACATTCAATTATCATAATAGAAATTGTGTAAAAAACATTTAGAAAGCTGTACATACAATGTCTTTTGTAGTAGAAATACTACATAATTACTGACTATCTAAAGTAAGTATTTTTCCATTGGGATACCAGACCGTAGCACATGAACTCGTTTACATTAAACACACAGAATAAATAGGCAATTTGACACCAGCAGGTGGAAAATCCTACTCATACATCACGGCACACCTCCAGGAAGAGCCTCAAGAACTGGCTCTTTAGCTGAATTGGAGCCGTACAACCCCTCACCAGCACCTTGAGACCCTAAAGGGTGAGTAGCGCAAATCACAAATCCCTGATTGATTGATTGATTGAGCATTGAACTACTAAACACTATAAGTAGCCCACAGTATAAACATATTTGCAGATCATAGCATTTAATACAGATTAAAAGTTTATAACCACTTGAGGTGTACAGAAGCTGCAAAGAACCCATAGATATGACGTTATGAACCGACATTCCATCTAACTTTTAAAATATATTCTCTACCTACTTTCAACCTTCTGGCCAGTCAATTAAATGAAGTTACCTGTTGCAATTCTGTGGAAAATGACTTGGATAGGCTCTGTCGTAACTAGCACATCTTCATCGTTATCAGAACTAGACACATATGTATTATCTGAAAAATAAAACACACTGTAATGCATTGATAAACGTAAATGTCTACTTTTGTCTTCAAATGAGTTTTTGGTCTAGGGACCATCTCTTAAGCATGATTGAATAATAATCCAACATAATACAAACACAGCTAATATAAGTTTAAATATTCCAAACCCCAAGACAAATACTTGGCTTCATACGTTTGTGGTGGCATTCTGCTTTCTCCTCGCAACTCATTTCGCTCTTCTTCTCACTGAAGCAAGCAGCACTTTAGATGAAATACCAAGCCATCATCAAAGCATAAACTGAGCTTGATAGAGCGCCATGTTATTCTGAAATTTGTAGGGGTGCACCATCATGGTAGTCAGTACCTGTGTACTTAGAGGACCGTATTAACATGTAACCATTATGAATATACTACCAAAATTGTATATATGAGTGTGATTAGAGATGTAACCATGTAGTTTATGTAAACCAAAGTACAGTCTAATCGAAAATGTGTTTTAGAGGATGCAGAATGTATTAGTTTACACGTAAAGTGATGCATTAGGATTAAAACATGCACCACATTAAAGTCTGCATGTGTAGATTGCTTATTCATTAATGAAATGTATTGCTTTAGATGACTATGAAAAATAATGCTTATAAGGTAACTTTAAAATTGCATGTTTAAATGTTGAAAGGTCTGTTCGCATACCCATTCAAGAGAAGGCCTATTCGTGATTTCTTATGTTAGCTGAATGTTGCAGGCCCGAAATGTATTTTCCTTGGGAAGGCTCTTTTTCTTAGTCAATTGCTGACTGTAGAATTTGTGTGCATGCAAGGTCTATTTGCTCACAGGCTTTCTGTTGCAGGTGCAAGGACACATGTCTCGTTTTGAAGAATGACCCTTTTGCTTTAGGAGTTAGGATGGTAGGGAAGGAGCCATGGGAGTATACTGGAATGCAGATATGATACTTTAAGCTGAGAAGGTGCCTGGGACTCAAGGACAACCTAACAGTTTTTGGATGAAGTCAGATTTTTCATGGAAAACTACTGGAAGAAAATCTGCCTGAAAGGGTGTGCGAAGGGCGTGCCCTACTGTTTTGGGATTTTGTATTAGGGACAGTTCCCTGAGGGAGGAGAGGCAGAGTAGGATCAGCAGAGGGTAGGAAAGGAACAAGAAGGAGCATCTTAGAACGAGCTCTGTATCTTCGGCTACTTACCTATGCAAAGTGAGTGTACTTCTAAGGAAGTCTTCACTACTGACACCTTTTTCTCCTGCCCGGGATGATGCTAAGTAGGGATGTCACTTTAGTGTTGGTGTAGGGATAGATTAATAATATTTCTTCTTCAGGCCAATGCAGTCCAAGATCCAAATTGGAGCTATTATTGCTTGCCTGATGCTTTTAGAACTAACGATCATTCTAATTTTGTGTCGGATGAGACTCTTGCGTAAGATTATGTTTGTATTAGTGCCCATTTTTTTTCCTAACCTCTTGCTGAGGTGCTTGTACATTCTGTTATTTTTGGCTTTGTAATAAACTTTCAAAACTTTATTTTGGTAGTCAGTAGTTCCTTCGAATTACATTGATTTGGTCATTGATAAATTTGTGAAAGAAAAGTGTTTCTACCCTTTACACTTCTTAGCAGGCAAAAAGATCGAATGGATAGAGGATTCTTAGGATTGGTAAGATAAAGTCAAAATTTGGAAACAAGAATCCGGCGGCAACAAGCTTAAGAGAATACCATGCTGTAATAGTGCCTTGTGTGTCCTCCAATCTTCCAAATCCAACAATGCAGGACACTCCAGTGAGGATGATCTATTTTGGTTCACCCTCCTCTACCACCACTGAACTGAGATCATACTGTAATCCTGAAGACTCTTTACTACCAGTCCAGCTTTGCCCTACTGCTGTCTTGGGTGCGATAAATAAGATCATCTCTGCAGAAAGGGAGGTTTGGCACCTACATCAGGGACTTGAAGAACTCAGGGCTTCTAATTTGACTATTTTCTGGCTACACAGTAGTGTTTGTGGCTCAATTCCACTCTGCATATGTACAGTCTCAATTGGTTGTTGCCTCCTAAGTTAAAAAAATATAAGGCTGCTAGCAGCAATTCAGCCCAACAACTCTGTGAACTCAGTATTCATAATGTGAATTTCCAGATTTCTTTGTATAAGGACCACAAGCAATATCTCAGTTTCACGCAAGGGGATCAGCAGTCCAAATAAAAATCACTACAATCTGTACTAAATAGAGATTGATGCATATTCACTAAACCAATGGAACAAGGGTTGCTCCCTTCATCTGGCTACAAAAAAACCCTGCTACTTTTACAGGGATGATAATAATGGTGCTAGCTCGAGCGTTTGCAACTGGTTTTTCGTGCCCTGCTGAGGAGAGAATTTAAAATCTCATCCTCCACCACAGATGCACAACTGCTTGGCTGCTCTTGGAGCTTCTGGGTCTAAGGTATTATGCACCGTAGTCACACTTGACTGTGTGCATATGCATTTCTTCTTTATTTGGAGGATAATTAGGACAAAATGTTGGATTGTGAATTCAAGTCTATCCTAGTATATTCATCTCTCACTCCATCTTTGAGAGAGCAAGGCCATGTTCTCTTCTAGCTTGGCATGAATGAGCCTTGTCACCAACACCCTTGGCCTAGAACATCTTTCAGGAGAATAATGTAATGACTGGGGGCTCAGCCACTTTGGTGGTTCAAGCCAAGCCTTGCTAGATCTGAATTTTCATTCCTCTGCACAGCCAATCAGACTTACCCTGAGGCAGGAACTCTTGATGATGATAGTAGGAAGATCCTCTACCGCTTCCTACTCTTACTCACCTTCAGTGTGTGACTCCAAAGGGCCCAGAGTTTATGCACTCACATCCTGAAAGCTGCCAAAAAAGTCATTATCAGCTCCCAGGAAAACAGCATCTGGCTGAGAGTGTCACTGGGATTGTCTATGTGGACAGATTTCAACAAATATGAAACCCTTGCTTAAGGGATTTGGGGAATGAGAGGAAGGACTGGGCTGTGTACATTTGCATCCTCACAGCTAAATATCATAATCACAAATGGCAAATGTGACTATTTGAAGACTGGAGGGCTTTCACAAAGAATTAAACCTTATACGTTATGATGTTTGGATCCTGTGCATGACATACAGACATATTTGGGTCAAGCACAAGGTCACTGAGGACCTCCAGTCTTCAAATAGTCATGATTGCCATTTGTGATCCCCATAAATGTTCTGTTGAGAATATCATGTTATTCTCCACCAAGTTGTCAATTGTAAAACCTATTTAATAGGAACTGGAGCATACAGAAGCGGGGTAGGGATATTTAACCATTTTCAAGGAGCCATCAAAGGTCACATTATTGGTCCGGTGCATCAATTATTGTAGCTAGAATACCCACAGTCACTTGGAATTTGAATCACATATGTTTATGTCCTAAGCACAAGTAGTTTGATGCTCTCACCACCAAGGACCTCAAGCATACTGTTCTGGAAGTAACCATTCTCATTGTGCCATGTATTCATCACAACAGTACATCATCTTCTAACTATAAAAAATTTGACTATATGGACCAACCCAGAAAAGAGCAAATGTGATGAAAGATAAAAGTAATCTAGAGGCCGAAACAGGACCTGGAGGAAAGCTATGAAAATTGTTCCAATATATTTAAAACTGGTACGTTTTTAGAGTTTTGCGTTATAGGATGATTTCTTTTCAGCATCTCAGATCAACTGGCAAGGAGGTTCATAATGAAGAGGCTAGTCCAGAGATACACTCCTTAGCACCTTTGCAGGCTTTACATTTTTTTGACTTCCAGTCTTAGCTTATTGATGCTTCTGACATTCTTGTTTCCACCTGGAATTCTAAAAGAAGTTCCATATATTGATTGTGCATGGCTTTAAACGTGGCATTTAAAGGCACAAAAGAAACTCATAGACCAGTTTGAACAGGGGTAAACGTAGTTAGTAACAACAGTGTCCAAATACATTTGATGTACAATACACAATTAAAAATATTAGTCAGAAATCCCGAAAATGTAGACATTAGATATAAAGAATAAAACATATACATAGAAAAAAAAACATGACCAATTGCTACTGAAGATATGATTTAAAAATCATATTTAAGAAAATAATTGGCCATATATGAGAGTGACTTAAATAAAATGTGCACTCAGTGAATAAAGTGAACACACAGTACTGGAAAAAAAAGCAACAACGATGGCGAACTATGTACAATTCATAATGTAGATCTTGCAATAAAGAATTAAAGTTCATAGAAATGTTCCTCTACACAGAGTAATCAAAATTTTTATTTGAACTGCTTTAGAGATGTTGATGATGTTTCCACCCCACGTGGAAAGACAGGTCATCATCAGGACTGAGAGTAGTCGGAAGAGCCCAGTTGGTAATCAATGCCACCAAATGAAAACAAATATGGGTGCTGGGTTTAAATACTTAGTTACTCATGCCATAACAGGAATAATTTATACTGGCATGTTGGTAGAGGATACCTACAATATAATATAGCCGCAATAGCGGGCTATACTGGCAATTAAAGGCCCGCTCCAGCATTAACAAGGGAGCAGGACTTTAATAGCACAGCTACAGAGAGCTATAAGGCTATTAGAACATTCTGCCACTAGAGGGTAGGATGTTCTAGCAAATAAAACAAAGGCCTCAAACAGCCGGTGGGGATTGGAATCCCCTCGGGCTCTTTGAGGCCTTTCTTCACAGCAATAGCTGGGAACGACATCATTGGAATATTGGAGCTTCGGGATACTACTGGCCATTAGAAGCCCGCAACACTTCATTGTCTTCAATGGAACTCCCATTATTCCAATGTTCTAATAATGTGATGGATATCTTTTCTCTCTTCTCACCTTTATTGCTGCAGATTTGCATACTAACACTGAACACATGTACTAAATCCGCTCTCTTCTCATTTCTTCCACCTTCTTTCTCTTACCTTTGGCTGCTCCCCCCATATAGCTTTGTACACAATATGTTGTATTCTTTTTACTTATTTATTCTATTGCCATTTCTCCTTTATTATTTCAGCTTTTCTTTCTACTCACATTTCCTATATATTTTTTTCTTTTTCTCCCATATAATTGATTGCTGTTTTATACCTCACCTTATATCATGTTCTTGATCTTTTGGCTTTAAAATTCTTCTCTATCTTATCATCTGTCATTAGAGTTTTTCTATCAAATTGCTTATACTTTTATTCATACTTGTATTCTTTTCTCCTTCTTGCATCTTATTAATGTATCACTTATACTCTAGTCAGATAATATCTCTGCCCTTCTGAAATTCACAGATTTAATTATTTATACATTAATTCCAATGTAATTTATGGTATTGTATTACATATTTCTGTATATTGTCTCAATTGTATTATATTTACTAAATGCTAATAAACAATTTCAACACAAAAAAAAGATAAAAGGAATGAATCACAGAGGTAAGTAGAGTAGAATGAGTGAGCATGTATGAGGTCGTGCTTTTAAAGAGTGAGTGAATGAGAAACTCAAGCGAAGCTGGCTGATGATGCTAGTCCATCTGTAGGTAAATGGGTGCATGGTTAGGCCTCGAAAGTATATAGAGAAAAGGAATGGTACAAAGGATTAAAATTGTAGTTATCTATTTAACTTATGAGTATGCAATACAGTAGATTGTCAAAGACAAATCCTCACCCGTCTTGCAGTAACATAAGGGATAGCATGCAAGAAAAGGATAAGTCACTGAAACTGGAGTAAAGGTCCCACAAAGGAATTCCATGTCAGGGAAGTGACAGTCAAAGTATGGCCCACAACAAGCCAAATAAAAACTGCCCAAGGTAATAGACAGCATTCAATTTTCCAAAAAAGTTTAATTTTTTAAATATATATGTAAATGTAATCATCATAGGCAATTGTTAGAATTCAAGGATAGTGCCTAGGGTTAAATAAATTCTTGCAATGCAGACATAGAATTACTAGAATGGTCAAACAACAGAAAGTTTCTTGTACAAACCCATATAGGCACGTACAGTGCAGGGTGCATGTGACAGGTTAACTGCACTGGGAGTGAGGGAATCCGTGGGCAGAAAAGCAATTGAGGCCGCCCTAAAAGTCATGCATGTTAGCTTGAATTTTTCCCAGGCTTTTTTAGGCTAAGCTGTCGGAGGTTTCCAAGTATGGAGGTTCTGTGATCATGCATACACTGGTGTAAATAAGAAGCTGGGAATGCCTTAGAGAATGAGATTCATATAGTCCAGTCGAGATATGACAGTGACCTGCACATTAGTGGGAATGTCTCTAGGATACAGCAGCAATTTGAGTTTTTGGAGCAAGGTGACAAAGGATTCTGCAGATGTAGGAGTTGACTTATTTCTGAATGGTTCGACAGATATATATTCATCCACAAACTTAGTGATTTGATTTACCATCATTGAGCGGAAACCAATGAAGTGCAATTTAGAGAGAGTTCATTTTCAATTTGGATCTATGAGGTCACTTAATAAAGATTCCTTAAGATTTCTCTGGGTCGACTTAAGGTAGCTTATTTTGGCAAGTTTGTCATTCATTTTATTTAGGTTGTAATTATATTGTGGAGTTGGTAGCTGTTGGAAAACAAGGCACAGTGTCTGTGAGGCCTGCACAAATAACATGACTACATTTGTCCTTTACTGGGAACCAAACACCCAATCGTAGCACCTGGTCGCTTGCTCAATCTACCACTGGATTCAAGATAGCATGGCTGATGAGGATGATGGCAGACACGGAGCTTCCTGCGGGTCCATCCAGACCTAGGGGGAGAGCGACAGCCCTCTCCCGCCTTCCTCCAGCCCCGGGGGAGAGCAGCAGCACTCCTCCGTCTGCACCATCTCTTTGGTAACCAGGGATGGGGTCCCAGGTCCCTCTGTGCCACCTTCACAGGGAGCGCGCCGGCGCGCCCCGACTTGCACTCTTCTGCGGGGGCAAGGGTGGGCTCCTGGAACCCCGCGTGCAGGCTTCGCTTCGGGGCCTGGAGATGGGGTCCCAGGCCCCTAACGACCTCTTTGCAGGGGCGCAACAGCGCTCCCCAACTCCACCTCCTCACACGGGCCAGGAGTTGGGATCCTGGGCCCCCGAACATCTTCTGGGGGGGGGGGCACGACCTCGCTCCCCTCCATCCACAGTCCACAGAGACAAGGTTGGGCTCCTGGCACCCCGTTTGGGTCATTTTCACAGGGAGCGCGATGGCGCTCCCTGGCTTAGTCTTCTTACGCGAGGGGGGGGTGCGACAGCGCTCCCCCTTGTCCCAGGGCTTTGGGGGGCCAGGGTGGGCTCCTGGCACACCCACTTGGGGGATCAGTTCACGGCGAGCGCAACAGTACTCCCCGGCTTTCTCTTCTTGTTGGGGGCAGCCCACAGGACCTGACCCACCCTGGTGGCACATCATTGACCAGCGGCGGAGCCACACGTGCTTCGTCGTCAGTCCTTTCAGAGGTCAAAGGTCACCTACCTTCTGGGGGCGTATCTCGGCCCTCAGGGTCTGATCTTCGGAATCTTGGCCTCTTCTTGCTCCTGGTGGCACACCCCAGCCACTGGGAGCACTTTCCTGCGCCCTCCTGGTCACACAGAGAGCAGATTCAGCAGGGAGCTGTCTTCACTGGCTTCCTGTGCCAGCCTTACGCCTGGCTCTCCTCCTGAGCTCTTTTCTCCCAGGGCAGAGGCCCCTGCTTCTGCGCACAGGTCCTGGTCTCTTCTCCTGGCACTGTTCAGGATCCCTGGACAGTCAGGGGGTTCCTCCTTTCAACTGCCCATTGCGCCAGGCTCCAGCACCCTCTGTCTCAGCGGACCACACCCTAGAGAGAGCTTCTCTTCCTGTACAAACACTTTTTAATGTTTGGGGAGGGGGCTGGCAGGAAGTCTCTGTTTGTCCTATCAAACAGCGACACATCACTTCACTGCCCCTGCTCCCTATTTCCTGTCCAGGCCTCTGGGTTGATTCAAAATGGCGTCATCCAGAAGTCTCCTTCCACATGGTCTCTGAAAGCCCCTTCCCCTGTGCTGCCTTCTCGCTTGTACAGCCTGGTGCCTGGCACATGGCGATAGCTGATGATGGATGAGCCTGTAGCTCCACCCATCTTCTCTTCTGCGGAGAGGAGGCCTTTGCTCTTCGAGGGAAGGTCATTAAACCAGCCTGCTGAGGTCAGCCCCTAGCCAGGCCCTGGTTATGGGCTGACTCAGAGAAAATGAATGACCTAAAAGCAGTACAAATATCACTTTGGACTTGCAGAATACTTCTTCTCACACCAGTTACAGTGGACTTTAGTGCATGTCTGGAATTGGTAGGCCCTAGGAAAGTGAAACTAGCACATGGGGTCCACATCCCCATAGGAGAATAATGAAGTGAAAACAGTAAAACACACTAACTTTCCCTGGCATGTTTCTTCCCACTGTATAAAGCCTATTCCATGTCACCACCCAATTCTGCATGAGTCCTGTCACACTATTCACTTTGTAGCTGCTCCTGGGCTGCACACGCTAGGAATCTCCCCTGCACAGCCCGTACACGCGTACACGACATGTGTCTGCATGTAACCAGCCTGGTGCCCCTTACTCCAGTTACAGTGCAGCGGCCTAGTCAAGCTATGGGACACCAGTAAAATCCACATGGAGTCTCTTTCATCCTGAGTTCACTGTGGGTGAGTCCCAACTTATGAGGCTCTCCCACAGTAAAAGCTCAACAAACAGGTGCTCAAAAAGTGAAAAATCCGGGTGTCTCAGAGTGTCAGGACCACCTTGAAACAGAAGTATAGCAGGGCATCTTCTGCATATGGGCTTATTACCATCACTGCCTCCCCATCACAATCCTTAGCTGTTCCATGTACAAGTTTGAATTAAATAGGTGTAAGAATAGATCCACAAAGGGCTCACCATATGAACGGGATGGGAGCAGAGAAGGTGTTGCCAGCCTTAACAACTGTTTATGTTATATTAGGAGTAAGACTTTTGCAAATGTGTTCTGCCGAATTATTGCGCCAGAATTATTAGAATTTGATCATCCGGCTTTTTGACCTCTACTGTGGATGAGTCCCACTATTGGAGTCTCACTCACAGTAATTATATGACAGTGGCACTGAACGTATTTACCACAGAGTCTGCCTTTTAAGATGAGGCCAATGCCGTTCAGTTAGGGTAAGAAGTACTGGGCTGGTTACGCGTTTGCACACGCATGTGCAGGCTGCAGGAGACAGACGACGGTTTTGAGCAGCTGTGTACCTGCATACAGGTAACATGCAGTTTATATCTAATAAATGCTAAATTTGGGTTAGTAGCAAACAGAGAAATATTTCAAGGACTCATTTTAATAGTTATTCAAAATCCAATTTAATGGTAAAATCATTTTTTTTCTAACTATTTATCAACAGTTACTTTGACATGTTACCCTTTTCTTGTCTTAAGCTTGTAAGTATTAAAATGTATTCTGGCAGCTGGAGGCCTCCAGTGGTGAGATGTGGATTGCTCCCAGACAACGCACCTGGTTGTAAGGAGATGCTGGCCTTCCACTGACAGGATGTCCTGTGGGCTGTACTTAAGAACTCATTACACTTCAAAGAGGCCTACCCTATCATAAGCAGATGAACATGACACCAGGCTTGCCTCCCTTCCTTTGTCTCTCCAGCCAACTTGTTTCACAAGCAGTGCGAGCTGGCCCCAGAGTGATTACAAGGGAGTGTTTGCCCTTTATCACAGCCACACTACTGGGTGAGCACAGGAGCTCAACACAGTGGACGAAAGGTTCAACCATAATGGATTGTGCCAGAATGCTTTGCAATAGGGTTGGCATGTGATGGAGGAATGATGTGGCATCCAAGGATTGGCTGGCGTGCCTGGCATTTAGAGCTTTCCAACCACACGTATAATCCCCTGCACAAGGGAGATACAGAGAGCAACTCCCTGTACCTGGATGGTGATGAAACATAACATAATATGTGTATTTGTAAAATCGCACGTATCACCCAAGGGTCTCAAGGTGCTGAATAACAGATGTATATTGTTACCAAACTCAATGGTACTTATTTTATCAACCTCAGATGGCTGAAAGGCTGAGTGGACCCACCAGGATTAGAACCTGTGACCAAGGAGTCGAACACAGGCCCCAAAAGGGTCTCCCCGGAGCCAGTGATGTTGGCCCTTTTATGCCTCCTGAGCACCACTTGGTGGAAGACTTGAACTCCACTGCCATCCTGGGCACCCTGCAAGACATCCAGGAAGTTCTGGGACCTTAAAAGTGCTGGGCTCTGCTGACTGGTTGTAGGTGGGCTCCACAAGACGCCCCAACCAGCAGGAAGGGAGAATTAGGAGTCAAGGAAAGAGAAGACTGGTGCAGGGATCTGGTAAAACCAGCTCCTGTAAAGTGTATCCCCTTGGGCCCGATACAATGCATACTGTCCCAGTGGTACCTACCTCCAAGGACCGGGGAAGAAAAACTGAGGTGCCACTCGGGACTAGGAGTGATGCTGTGCACCACCTCCAACCCTCCCGGTGCATATGTTTGTGAGGGAGGATGGCGCATGCTTTACAGGTTCCCACCCATGCTCCAAGCAGGTGGGAGAAAGAATAGTGGATGGTTCCCACACTATCCACGGGAGTGGGCTGGGCATCCACCATGAATTGAAGCATCAAGGTGCCCCAGGTGGGACTGGGGCACCCCAAGCAGTAAATGAAAAGATCCAAGGCTGAGGCTGCTCTGAAAATGGAGCAGCGGGAATTCTGCTACGAGAATGTCCACTGCTCTCAGCCTGGGAGAGCCCAATAACACTCTGTTTTCTACACATTCTCCACCTCGGCATGACCCACAGAGGGACAGTGGCACCAATAATGCACATTTAAAGTGTTGTGGGAGACTGCATGGAGCGCAGCACCACCCAGAAGTTGTTTATCAAAAATTGCCTATAAGTCTCCAAGAGCCTTAACAGGATGAACCCCGGAAACGCTTAACATTTTTAAAAATCCTCCACAGCTGGTGCTTTTGCTCTACAGTTTAAGAGTATTGAGATCCCTAGTAATCTGACCTATGACTGCATTTTATGCCACCTGGTGAGTGCGAAGAAGGACGTTTGTCACTTTTTTTGATTTTCAGTGCTTTACTTTAAGTTCTATTAGCAGTGATTTTTTATGACAATGCAATGCTTTTATATCAATAAAGAGTGGGATTGATCATGGCTATTGATTTCATTTCTTTTGATGATAAAGCGTAACAAATGAAAATATTTTTTATTAATGTGGTGCCACCATGACAAAGGCACATACTTGCCTTATACTGATGTGGTGACCCCTTATCAAAGCCAATACACCTCCTTCCTTTAAAATGGCACCCTCTTATACATCAGATTTAAGTGGGGATATTGTGATTATAAGGTGCAGGACCCACTAGGTGTCCAATGTAAATCCAGAATTTCACCAATGGAATTGCCATCTATTTTATTTACATATTTGTAAATGAACGTGCAGTATTTAATAGTGCATGTGTTAAAAATTTACTTTTCCTTTTTTAAAGAAAAAGTACCTTTCTGGACAATAATTAACTGTAGTCCATGGGCTCTCTCCCTTTGACATACACCACCCACATCTGACACTTCTGTCGTATGGGTAGAACATTTACAATCATTGATTTTGTTTTGAGGAAACTGGTGAGTGGATGGAGGCGCTAATATCAAGGGGCCAGACAACATACTGAACACACTTGCATGCGTGGGAACTGCTGTGGATGACACTGGGTTTTTGAATGTCGGGTGAAGGGCTCTGTACTTGGTGCACGGTACCCATAAGTAGGTAACATTTTCAGTTGGTTTTCTTGACTCAAAATGTGTTGAACAAAAATGTTGAAACTTGAAATTTGTGAATTCGCTTCGACTTTCTGAGAAGAAAACAGGAGAAAAGCGCATCCGGGCTTCCCTCTAATGGCCATGCCACCTAAAATGCACTGACTCAATTCTCCTCTACCACACTTCACCAGTGGGGGTCACAGTGGCGTGTAGATCTGCCTGGACGCGTGCACACCTACACTGCATACTTAGGATTTCATTATCCATTTATATTGCACATTTTAAATGGGGCTACCGAACATCAGGACGTAACTTACATTGTAATACAGTAGGTGTTACCTAAACAAGAATGTGGCACTTTGGCAGCAAGTTCCCGTTGAACGAGGTGAAACCCAAAAATAAGAATCCATCAGTTTTGATTTTAAGTATACATTCTTAAACAACAAAATTAAAGGCTGAATAAAAATGTTTTAGTTCTTAAGTTCACAGCAAGCTGCCATAGTAGGTAAAATTGATTTATAAAGTAATAAAATAATTCCATTAAATGCTCACAATACCTGGGTAATCCTCCGAGACATGCACAGAATAGGCAACACTGAAAATATAAAAAAAAGAAACAGTGTGAGGATCATGCATGATTGTGATTACTCAAATTATATCCAAACAACATCAAAAAACATTCAGTTGTGCATGTAATAAATGTGACTAATATGTCATTCTAATATAAAAAAATTAACTATGCCAGTTGTCATTAATATTATTGCAAGCGATTAATTAGTTCCTAGCTTGAATTTCTTAAACAAACTTCACATGACTTCGTTATCGTCCACGTTACAGCAGCCAGACAAGTACGCCACATAAGTTTTCTCCTAAAAGACAATATTTTGTTTCTAGCACGACTATCTACAAACATGTAAGTTTAATCAATGTGCTAAATAGTATGAAAGTTCTTAATAAATCACATTTATGTAAAGAATTAACAAAGAAAAATATGACAACTAAGCAATTATAACCAAATGAATTCCATTCATGAGAAAAAGTGAGGAATCTTCATTATATATCACTCAGTTCATTCAATTTCACAAGAAAGTTGAATCCAAAATACATTAATCCTGCTATATGGGTATCAAGATTTTTTTGTGCACATTTACCGTTCACTAACCTGTGGCCAGCCATGCAGTCATACAAACACCAAACTAACAACCCATTCTCAATCCTTACTCAGCCACACCTTATAATCTTACCCACAGCCCAAATGCCACCCCCTGAAACAATCTGCACATATTCTGCATCTCTGCTCATCTACGCTCCATCCACTGTGTGGTGTAACAAAGGCCCCCTGCAGCCCCCGCAGTGCGGGGTGGGAGGAGGCGAGCTCCAGGGGGCCCACAGCACAGTCACATGGCCTGAGAGCTCTGGAGGGGACACTCCAGGTACTTTACAGGAGGACCCCCTCAAGTTTAGTTACGCCGCTGAGTGGACAGGACACAGAGACATACCACACAGAATAGATAGAATATGCGTAATCCAGACAAAGCTTTTACCACCTCCCCACATATATCCTCAATGTCCTCTAATAAAGTATGGAAATCCTCGTTCTTCCGAACAAGAAAAAATGCTACCTTACTGTCATGCATAATTCATGACCATGCACCCTCCAAGAACAGCCCTAAAAAATTGATCTGTACACCCGCCTGCCACTTCCCATGAATGTACTACGGTCTAAATATGAAGCAACCAAGGCCATAGAAGTGGTATTCACACTGATAACATAGACACCACCTCTCACTTCCGACCCATTCAAACAACAACACCCTCATCCTTTATTCTTTTCAATACCCAACATTGTCCACTACCTACTGCTGCCCATGTAACTGAAACAGCACAACTCAATCCACATCAATCAGTCTCAAATCTAAAATCCCCACTTATTCAGACAATCACATCATGGTAAACCAATGTATTCCAAACCAAAATCCTGCTCTTTCAGAGACAACTCTGATGACTTTAAGACTTATCACACCAGAATTCTCATCAGACCATGCAACAGATTTTAACACCCAATTCAACATGGGCATGTACACATCCATCAAGTTAAGCACTGGAATGCATCCACCTTGAATCAATTAAATGACAAAATGCGCTACACCCTCTGCCATTTAAAAGCATGGAGACTTGTGGAAGATTCCAAATGTCTGTGGTGCAGTAATCCCATTGCAGACTACGATCACCTAGCGTGGGATTGTCCAGAAATGTTCTCCAACTCAGACTAGGAAGCAATATTTAAAATTCATCTCAGAGATGTTCTCCGTATCGCTCCGTCATCCCCTCTGCAGGCACTACTTGGATTTACATACATAGGAGTAAATATCAGTTACAGCTACTGTTTAGAAAAACCCTATTCCTGCCTCTCTCCAACTCAACCCATTTCCCCACGGATGTCTGTTTCTTTCGATAACAATGTTAGAGCCAGATAGTGCATTCCTGTATACCCCAACAGCTTGCTCTTGGAGATCTCCAACTGCCCACCCCTCTAGGTGAAAATACTCTACTGCAGGAGTACCTTACGAAAACTATATCAATAACAGTCTTTACCGTCCTTTAAAAGAAATGTGTGTCCGTACCGTACACCATGTGTTCCCAGGGCCTGTAAATAAAATGCTACTAGTGGGTCTGAAGCACTGAACATTCTACCCACATGTGTAGCCCTTTAAATATGTCTCATACCTGCCACTGCAGTGTCTATGTGTGCAGTTTAAACTGCCATTTCGACCGGGCAAATTCACCCATTTGCCAGGCACAAACTTTCCCTTTTAATACATCTAAGGCACCCCTAAGGTATGCCCAAGATAGCCCCAAAGGCAGGGTTCAGTGTATTTAAAAGGTAGAACATGAACTGTTGTGTTTTACATGCCCTGGTACTGAAATACTGCTAATTTAGTTTTTCACTACAGCTAGGCATAGCTCTCCTATAGGTTAGAATTGGAGCTGCCTTGTAACAACTTATCTGCCAATTAGGATCTGATAGAAAAGTGAAGTTTGCTATTTCTGAATTCACAATTTGAAAACACATTTTTTATTGAAGTTGTTTTTTAAATTGCAGGACTGAAAAAGCCACTTTAGAAAGTTGCAAAAAGAACAATTGATGGACAAAATACATTCACCCCAGTCCAGAGATCTGGGCCTAAATCCATCGTTTTTTGCTCACCAGGCCATTCCAGTTTGAACCCAGCCATATGCAAATCAGTCTTGACTCTGTGCCCAATGGGAACAGTCCAGCCCGAGCTGCCAAGCAAGGTCCTCCCTATACTAGAAACAAGCATCACAGAAGTGGTTTCGGGGCTTCATCCCTAATCAGCCAGGATAGCTTGACTCCAGTGCCTTGTAGAGCAAGAGACCCTCGTCTGGACATACCCTTCCCTTTCGAGGTGACAAATGCAAAAAGAACAATTGATTGACAACTTGCAGAACAATGTCATACATTCACCCCAGTACAAAGATCTGGGCCTAAATCCATAGTTGTTTTGCTCACCATGCCATTTCAGTTTGAACCCAGTCATATGCAAATCAGTCTGGACACTGCGCCCAATGGGAACAGTCCAGCCCAAATTGCTAGGCCAGGTCCTCCCTGGATTGGAAACAAGCATCCTAGGACCGGTTCCGGGGTTTCCCCACTCATCAGCCAGGATAGCCAGGGGTAGTACTGTAACATACCAGGTATGGGGCCCACGTGCAGGCAGCTCTAGGGACTATCGTACTGCGGCATCTTTAAGCTTGGGCTTGAGCATTCCACTTCACCTGCCCACGGTAAATCTGTTCCCCCCTTTTCTCTATACCATTAAACTATTTGTCTCTGCCCCTATTCATGGTCCATAAACCTATTCTTCTTCATTCATTTTCAGAACGTTTAGCCTCTTACTACATTGGGATACTTTTCAAACTCTCTATTCATTGTGTCTGGCCGATGTTTACATTCGGTACATTTTTGGTATCTATTTACAATATCTTGATTTAGCTCTGTTCATTAATTGGTGTGAGGTCTACTATGAGTTCACACTCCTATCTTGATGTCCCTATTTCCCACCAGCTATCTCCTCTACTCTATGACACATGCTATGTACATATTAGGCACAATAAATATCTGTGTTAGGCCAAGGGTACTTCTCAAGTTAATCACTTTTTCATTTCTCTACACTGGGAGAATGAAGGTTTTTTATGATGTAATTGTTGTTATTGTTTTTTTATTTTATTCTATCTGGACTCAGTGTACATTATCTCATCTTCGTAAATAGAAATCATTGTGGCTCTCCTGATGAAGGCGTCATGCACGCTGAAACGTGCGTAGAAGAACAATCACGTAGCCACCTGACTTATATGTCTTGTGAAAATATATCAGTACCACCCTTTCCGTGTTTTTTGTTAACAAGTTATTGTTTGCCCAGTGTTTGTTGTATTCTGTTAGTCATGTTGAGATGTTGTTATATGTGTATACTAGGAAATTGATGATGTACGTATTAGAATGATTTTAAAGATCTTTGTATTAAATAAATGAATTTTTTAAGATTTATTGTGTACACTGAGTCCCTAATATCATGGTCATGTGTTGTTAGGTCTGACAGTTGTTACAGACATATAGTTGCCTAGGGGGGTTTTCTTTTATTGTGGTGGGAGAAGTTGACACTGACACCTGAATCGGGTTGTGCCTGTCCTTACACAAAGCTTTCTCCACCCCCCTGCAGTGTGTCTGAAGCCAGGTCAGGGAAAGGCAGGATCTTGTGCACTACAAAGACCTTTCTTTGAAGTTTGCCTTCTTCAAAGGCTGAAATGGGTATCCGTACTGGGACTATGACACTATATACTCAGAACACTTCTGGATCAGGACATTCTGCCAGGAAGAAAAGCTGGATTGCTGTCAGGCGGGACTGCAACTTTACTGTTTGCTTCGCTGTGTTGGCCTGCTGCTTGCTACTTCTGTCCTGGGAGTGAAAAGACTGGATTTTGCTTTCTAGATCTTGCTTCAAAGGATCTCCGAGGGCTTGATTTGAGCTTGCCTCCTGTTAAGAAGTCCCAGGAGCATCAAAGACTTTAACTACCAGTGCCTGGGCTCTTCTGCTCCAAATGAGTCCTGACTTGCCAAGTGGTGCCAAAATCAAGATCCTGGGCCCTTGGAAGTGAGTTCCGGTGATACCAAAGAGAAAATACACACATTGACTCCATGCATTGTTTGGAATCAGCGTAGCACCACCAAAACTCGATGCATCACCGATGGTCCCCGCTTGAGTCAACAAACGGGCCCACAATGCAGGCCCCAGCTTTTTGTCACAGTGAATTAGAAGAACTGCCGCTGCGTGAGTCTCAAGCACTGTATCACGAAGTCCATGACGCATCGCCCCAACTCCGACGTAGCACCTGCTTCAACGCTGTGGAATCGACACAGCGATACTTGTCTTTCGACACATCATCCCTTGGTGCTGATTCCTTCATCGACACTGCACCGCAGTAAGGAACTGAGGCTGCATGCCCGAAAATGGCCCATCACCACCCCTGCAACAGGTAGGAACCGATACATCACCTCCCATGCCTAGAAGTAAGGAACTGACGCATGACCTACCGTGTAGTAGTAGTAAGGAACCAACGCATCACCTCCCCTGTAGCAGTCACCTGCTTTTGCAGCACCTTACATCTCCTGTGCCTCACATTGTCTTTGATTTTTAACGCATCTAAGGTATTTTCTCCTGATCAAGAGCAACCACTGATTTTTAAGAAATACAACTTTATTTAATCTTTGAAAATTCCTAACTCGACTTGTGTATGTTCGATTATTGTCGTTTTGCTCTTGTTTTATTACACACTGGTGTGGAGTCCTTTTGTTGTGCTTTTGTAGTGTTTTCATTATGTTACTGTGTGAGTGTAGAAAAACTTTACACATTGCCTCAGTGATAAGCCTGACTGCTCTGTGCCAAGCTACCCAAGGGGGTGAGCAGGGGTTATCTTTTATGTGCAACTTGCTTACCCTGACTAGAGTGAAGCTCCCTACTTGGACAAGGTGTAAACCACTGCCAAATAGTTAACCCCATTTCTAACACAGCCATAGACAAGTTTAAAATGTATCACTCAGTTTTTTAAACATATAACAGTTGTATGAACATCTCTTCGCAAGGTGTCCTAGTACCAAGGGAAAATGGCACCTCAAGATATTTTTTTAATTTCTTTATGCTAGAACACTCCTTGGTCGGAGGAGGCCCTGCAAGTTGCATTCATAATTTGGGTGTTACCTCCTTTGTTACTATCAATTTCAATATTATTTTCTCAATGGAGGTTTTGTCTCTTGTGGTTGCGTTTTACAATCTTGGGTGTATGACTGAGCCGTTGAACTGGGCACAGAGGAGCATTTCCATTTCTACAAGGTGTAATGCTCTCTAATGGAAACGTGGATGACTATTTGACAAGTCTGTGATACCTGATGCTGCCACAGGTGCCAGCTGCATCTTTTAACACAACAGAATATATAACAAAAAAGACTAAGATATTGCAGCTCCAATAACGAAAATCATTATTATCAATACCCACCACCACAGACAAGGATGTAGAGAGTCTACTTACCACTTCTCACTACTGTACTTCTAACTCATCTCTCTACCCATGAGTTCTATTATGATTTATTATTACAAGATAGTAACCTCTCTGCCCATTATTGTCCCACAACTATTTTACAACGGGTGAATCACCGAATTATATGACCACAATACAAACATTTTCATTTTAACTCCCGTCTGGCTTGTACACACTACAAAAGTTGTATACAACATAACCTACGGCCAAGTAACCTTGTGTAGAGCATCCTAAAAGAGCTCTCTGTCTCTCGTTAGACTACCAAGTAGTAAAATTCCCTCTTCAGACAGTTACACTTAAGATATTTTAGAAAAAGACTACATATAAATTTGGCCATGGAATAAAATCAACTTTAGTACATTTGTAGAAACCTTAGCTAATATGCTATATCCAGAGTATTCATCAATACAGCAATAAAGTAAAGCCTTCCTTAGATGGCTTAAAGCTGCTGCTGCCTCACTTGCCACAACCCCAATCATATCCAATAACTCTCTTAGTAAACCAGCACCCAGGTACAAAGAAGATACTAAAAATGCCAAAACTATTCTGTGTCAAGGTGAAAGAAAACGGATCACAGCTACAGTGAGAATGCAAAGCTTGATTTTAAAATAGTTGTGACTAACTATAAACAAATTATTAAGGTGTCTAAAGAATTCTACAATTCCACTGAAAGCATCTTCCAAATTATCTAAAAGAACATTAGCACTTTGTGACTAATTAAATAAGCACTTCATAGGAATAAAATCTCCCTCTGAGGATTTGAAAGATGAAAAGGGCACTTTCCCCTAGCTACAACAGAATTTGATCCCACCATACCTATATTTTTGTGTTTTACAAACTTTCTCCCCCAAAACTTCATTTTGACTCTCCCCAGATGAACTTCAGAGCTCTTCCTGATCCAAGCCTTTATATCTTTTTGAGTAAATACAAATTATTATCATAAGCCATTTAAGATCACTTCTGAATCCCCCCTTAGAAAGGGAGCGGCTATCCCCATTCTTTAAAATTAGCTATTGTCAATCCCACACTGAAAATAAAATCAGGAGCTTACCATAGTCATATAAAAACATTCAGACCTATATCCCTATACCAGCAGCTGACAAACTGCTTGAGAACCATATTGCAGACCAACTATGTTCATACCCCAAACATAATACATCTCTTGGGATCAAGCAGACAGGCTCCAGGTTGGCCCGTAGCACTGGATCTGTTCTTCTTGCTGTACAGATGACTAGAGCTTGGAAACATATCACAAAAAATCTAACACATCCTTATCCTGCTAGGTCCATCAGTCATGCTAGTTACAGTGGCCCACAATATTCTACATGAATGCCTTGAAGTGCTACCAAGTCAAGGCCAAACTCTGAAATGGATAAAAAACATTTTAGATGATAGATTCTAATCTGTGAAGATATCTCCATACACTACTGAAAATAGGATCTGCACTCTTACTCCTTTTGTTTAATCTAATTGTGAGCACTCTTGCCAACACACTTCCAAAAACAGGGTTTAAACATGTATATATATGCAAATGATGCCCACATACTAGTTCATTTAGGTAAGCCCATAAGCCCTAACCTAGGGTTTCAACTTTGTGTGACGTTTCTCTGGCATTGGATGGGTAGCAAATAGCTGAAGCTAAATGCTGACTAAACCTGTGTTTAATGGCAATTACAATCTTTGGGTTGACAAGTATTAGCCTCTTGAAATGGTTCGCTTCCCTTTACATATGACCACAGTGAAGAGGTTAAGAGTAAAAGGCAACATAAATGTATATGACTGGTCACATCTCCTGAATCATTACCAAATGTGCTTTTTATTGAAGGCACCTGAGGAAGAAATGTCATTTCCTCACTAATGATGGTAAAAGATGGGTGGTATCTGGTTATGTTGGAGCCTAATTAGATTATTCGACATCCCTTTATGTCCCTGCTAACCTGCTCAGAGGCTACAAGACAACCAAAAAAATGTTGCAGGTTTGATCATTAGAGCATCTAAATTTTCATATGTGTGCTCTCTTCTCGTTCCTCTCCACTGAGTCCCCATGAAGGAGTCTGTGCAATTTAGTTTCCTGCATCCATCCTCTGATGGGCAGATGCTCGTCTTCAGCAGTCGATTTTAAAAATACTATGCCATCAAACAATGTACAGTCTGCCAAAGAAAACCTCTAAACTATCTACAATTTTAACAAAGTGAGACTGGTTACTCAAAGGTATTCTGTCTGCTTTGTCACACGATGTAATTGCTTACCAATAGAAACATATGCCATAACCATTTTCAATCAGACACTTTTTTTAAACTTGGCTCTTCTTTCCAGTCTTTTCAATTTTTAATATTCAACTCTTTGTTATTAAATGACTAGGTGCCAAGAAACCTTTGGCGATTGTGTACTTTACACGTCAACCTAACATAGCATTTCTAAATGGCAGAAGATTGGGGAAGTTCTGATGTTTATGGGGATGTTGTTCAAATCCTGGGAGCTTAGAGCGAGAAGGTTTTTCATTTGGTTTTCTCTTTCCGTTATTTTTTTTACAGATTATTGTTTCTAGTGTGACCTGTGTTGGCTTTTGCGTGGCTCTTTCACCCACGGTAGTTCATTATTCTATGAGGTACAGAAAGTTGCAGGTTCTGACGGCTTTGTATATGATGCAGCTTATCTTGAACTTGATGTGGACGAGAAAAGGGAGCCACTGTAGATCCTTCTGGGTTGCAGTGGTACCCATGCGTTGTACATTATGGTGGTAGGTGCCTGCACTCCCAGGGCATGTAGACACAGACACCCCATCCCAAACAATAATCACATGTGCCTCGTGTGACCAGGATAAAGTTGGAGCATGGGAAGGTGAATGGCAGACAGCAGCACTGCATATCTATGCTCTTCTGGTCACCCCACCCAGATGGGTGGTTGAAGCCAACATAACATTGTATCTGACAGGTGGTTAAAAAAACGTACTTCTTTCAGGGCCAGAAAGAGTGGCACTTGCATGCACTGCCTGTTAGACCTGGCAACCTTGGGGTGGTTTTCCCCTGTCTTTTTGCCTCTGCCACCCATATTTTTGCTCTATGCTTGATTTTTTTTTGCTGGTCTAGATGCTTTGGGCACTTTGCCACTGCTGATCAGTGCAAAAGTGCAAATGCTCCCTATGTAAATTATGTTATGTATGGTGTTTCCAGGATTGGCATGTTTGATTTACTGGTAAGGCCCTAGTAAAGTGTACTAAGAGTGCCAGGGCCTGAAATAAAATGCTACAAAGTGGGCCTGCAGCACTGATAGTGCACCCCACAGAAGAAGCCCTGAAAAGGTTCTCAGACCTGCCACTGGAGTGTCTGTGTGCAGTATTTACTGCAATTTCGACTTGCCAAGCCCTAACCTTCCCTTTTATTACGTGGGTCACACCTAAGGTAGGCCAAAGGTACACCTGTGGGCAAGGTGCAGGGTATGGGAAAGGTAGGACATGTACTTGCGTGTGTGACATGTCCTAATAGTGAAATAAAGTGCATTTCGTTTTTCACTATGGAAAGGCTATGTGTCCCATAGGATAGAATAGGAGTTCATTTATAGCATCTTATAACTTCCCATTGGGACAAGGTAGAAAGATGGAGTTTAGTATGCCTGAACTCAGAATATAAAAAGGCATCTTTTAGTAAAGATGATTTCTATAATATGTGTTTGAAAATACCACTTTTAGAAAGTGGTTATTTTCTTGCTTAGCCATCCAATGTGCCTCTGCTGGATTGTGGATTGACTGTCTGGCTTTCTAGTGACAATGGCTCGTATATGCATTCTCTTCAGACAGACACTGAAGGGGTTGAGGTGGGCCCTGCCTTTTTTGGATGAGGCAGGGCTGGGCCGGATAGACCTGGGTTAAATTTAGAGTAGTGAGACAAGATTTTATTGCACCTGAATAGGGCCTGTCTCCCTTGCACAATGCTGTCTCCACCACCTGTGGTCATACTGCACCAGTGAGCACAGAACTGGTTTGGACTGGGCTCAGTGACCCTTGAATAAAGAAAAGCAAAGACAACATGGAGTATAAGTAGTGGACCTTAAACCCCAGAACTTGAGATCAATTCTGGACTCAAGAGGACTCAAGAGGAACTTTTGCCAAGGGGAAGATCTGGGGAGCTGTGAGGAGGAGTACTGCCCCTTTGCTGTGTGATGTGTGGGGTTGGCCTGCAATTGCTGCTTCTACCAAGGAAAGGACAAAGACTGGAACATTGCTGTGAGCCTGCTTGAAGAAGAATCTGTAAGGGTCTGTGTGGGCTGGCCTTATGTTCTGAAGTCTCAGTGACAGAAAAATGTCACTACCATTACCCTGAACTCTATTGCTGAGAGTTCTGACCTGCCAGGTGGTGCCTATTCCAGTGCACGACGCACCGTCTGGCCTGCAGTGGAGCTCCAATGCCCATCGACGCCTGCAGTTATCGGCTGTGCCCTACGCCAGCACTCACACCAAGCTCGTCACCGCCAGCACATGCATCCTACCATCGCAGTGCCGATAACCGCCGAGGGAGGCTCCACGAACAGCCCAACTTCGCACCATCACTGGAACCAATACCTCACCGTGGACGCAACCAACTTCCCATGTCCTGGATTCGACACGTCCCCTCCACGCTGAAACAAAGCCTCACCTTACCCGTGGCAGCCAGGAAGCCGGCCTCAACCTCAGCACTGCCCTGTCCCACATCGCAGTCTGTGCCCACCAACGCCAGATCCCATTGCCCGGCATCGCTCCCTGCACCATCACCACTCAGCACCGCAACGAGCACCGCCCCACTTTGCACCGCCAGCCCAGTTCACCGATGCCACAAGCTGACCGCCACTGAGCAGTTACCTGCACCATGACCTGAGGGCACCGCACGCCTTACCGCTTCACTTCACATCACAATTGTGATGCTGCCGCAACCGGCGCGCTCTGACGTGGTCGGCCAGAACCAAAGATACTGTTTACAAGGCTTCTGACACTGAAGCCGTTCCACACCGATGTGGTCTACCAAACTTTTGGAATTGGTTGTTTTCAGCACCGCAGTAGCCCCGGACAAAGCTACTGACATCAAGGAGCTGTATTTTTAAGGTTAGTCCTGCAAAGTGCTTATTTTAATAATTGTATGTGGATTTTTGTCGTTTTGGTCTTGTTTGGTTTAGATAAAGATTACTTATTTTGTGTGGTGTCCATTTGTAGTGTTTTCACTGTATGTGTGAACAAATGCTTAACACACTGCCTCTGAGATAAGCTTATGTGCTCATGCCAACCTACCAAAGGGTGAGCAGGGGTTGTCAAAGGGCGTAACTCCCTTACCCTGACTAGAAGCAAGGGTCTCTACTTGGACAAATGTGCAAACCATTGCCAGCTAGAGACACCCATTTGTAACAGTGCCCAACACACACGCATCAGTGTGAATACGCTTCTATGTAATGTAGGAATAAAAACCCAAAAAGATATCAGGCATAATGTAACTGCTATAAAATTAACTCCAAAAACATTTTAAAATAATCCAAGATCATGGACACTGCTACATTTTCAGGGAAACAACTGGACTAAAACGAACAATTGCACTAAATCCGATATTTACATCAAAAAAGTAGACCACAAGAATTACACAGCAGATGCGGAACAAGTTTCGCAATCCAGCAAAGAAAAAAGGCCCTTCTGCTGAGTCAAAGATGCCATTTGCATATGTCAGTGAGAAAGAATAGTCTAATAATAGTTTTCCCTGCAGTACAGCTGAACGAATCTTGTCTTTGCTAGTTTTGGTGCAGCGCTTGAATACACTTGTTAAGTAAATGAATCACACGCAGGTCAAATAGGCAGCTCTTCGTCTGTACTTTTTTTGTTTAAGTATCCTCTCTATTAACAGACCATTGAATTTCCCGCGTATGCGTGAGCTGAGAAACATTGATATGCAAGCGGTGGGAAACACTGGTGTGCACGCTTCCTGTTTAGTGGAACAAGAGCGCAAACATGTGAAGTTCAGCAGAATTTGAATCAACCATAAAATCTTACTCCGGAAGGCAATTTTAAGGTGTGAAGAGTGTGAAGAGAGCTATGGATTACCAGTAATATAATGTTTACAAGACGAGTTAATCATTTTGGATTTATAGAGTGAGTTTGCTAGATTTTAATCAGCACCACTCAAGGTTGTAGGGGTTAATTGGTGTAGGTGCAGTACTAAACGTGGAAAATGTGTCTTTTCAATGCACAGACCTTTATAGGACGTTAAACACTAAAAGGAGAGAACATATTATGTTTTTAGGTAGAGGAGACAACTATTTTAGTCATGTTCAATTTGCAATAGGCTTTTTCGATCTTGCCCTTTTCTGTTCAAAAGCTAATACAAAATATGCATTGACAATGACAATTGCTTTAGCTTATGAACGAAAGTGCCTTTTGTGTCACTGATGGGTTAGACACTAAGGGCCCGATGTAGGTAAATCATTTTTACCACTTCTTAAATACCGATTCATACCGAATTGGTATTTAAGAAGTGGTAAAAAAGAGGAGGGCAGATGTAGATAATTAATTACCGAATCGGAAGGAATCTGTATTTACCGATTCAGTAAATCCCGAATCGGTAATGCCCATTGATTCCTATGGGCATTGAAGCCCATAGGAATCAATGGGCATTACCGATTCGGTATTTACCGAATCGGTAAATACAGAATTTTGCAAGGGTGCAGGGGGTGTCACTTTGACACCCTCTGGCACCCCAATTACAGGCATGTGTGCCATGTGGCACACAGACATGCCCCAAGGGCATGTCTGTGTGTCACATGGCACAGGTGTGCATGCACAGATGTGCATGCACACCTGGATTCGGTATTTCACCCCCCAATTGGATTGGGTGGTAAAATACCGACTCCTAAAGGCCTGTGGCACTGTTTGCAGTGCCACCTACATGTGAGATTTACCGAATCGGTAAAATTACCGATTCGGTATTTTACAGAATCGGTAAATTTACCGATCCGGTAAAATTTACCAATTCTGTAAAAATGGTCCCCTACATCTCAATGACCCATTTACCGGTCGGTAACGGCCGAATTCGGCCGTTACCGACCGGTAATGGCCACCTACATCGGGCCCTAAATATGTTATCATGCACATACTCGGTCACTCATGTTTGTACTCATGCCTCCTTTCATCAATCCACTGACTCATCCTTTGATTCACCCTCTGACACAACTGCTATAAAATATACACAAGCTCAACAACATATGCAAAATGCATTAAACGAATACAAGTAGAAAAATAAATATGCTGCCTTCTAAACACAACAGCTATATATTTGCAATAAATAAACAAAACAAAGCAGTGAGTGTCCACTTTGCAAAAGGTACTGTAAATAGTCTATAATTGTTTTATAGTTCGAGCATGGTCGCCACATTTAGAATTAACGTGTTGCCATCTTGGAGTGATAAAACCCATAATGATCTCCTGGTTTAGAGGAAGTGGCCAAGTAAAATGTGCCACACTGCAGATGAAATGAGCAGCAAGGAAGCCATTAGCAATGCCTGAGAGTTGTATCTGCTTAAGAAATATTAAAATATAAAAGAGTAAAAGCACAGAAATGAAAGGGGAACTATGAAGGGAGAAAATTCAAAACTAAGAGACTAGCAAACCAGCTCTCATACTGCAGCACACTCATTTTCAGGTGGATGTACAAACATGAGCAGAAAATGCCATCATTCACAAGGAAAAATACCCAGTGACTGATGCAGACTGAACCATTACCCCATGCAATTCGCTGTCATGGATGGAGCAGAGTAAATGACAGACAAACCAATGGCAGAACAGACTGAACCCAAAGACCTTCTATGTATTTATATTGGTATATATTTATATATATGGATGTATCTACTATTTTGTTATAGTTTTATTACAAGATCCAAGCAGACACCGAAGAAGAGATTCTAGCAAGAATTATTAGTCACATCTTCGCTCACTACTGTTTGCCAGAGGCAGTAACCAAGACTAAAATCATTCCTTTGAAGGCAACCGGACATCTTGTGTAACAAAATATATTTCTACAGGCTATAAAACAGAGAAATACCAATCCAACTTTAAATGCCTGTTGATTAGAACATATGTTTTTCACAGTAAATATGTCAGACCTACTGAGTTTATAAACAGATCAGATGTATGCCAACAGAAATATTTGTCCCTAGCGAACTAATCAGGCCTGTGTCTGTTATCAGTGGTTTATACCAATACCCAACTGAGGCCTCCTCTACTGAGCATACCTTACCCACAGGGCAGCCATCAGGCATACAGTCATAAAAGTACATAGGACAAATAATTACAGTTGGTAAAGCAAAATACTATCTCCTAAGAGGTCATAACAAGGATTCTCACAGTGCATATCTTCTATCGTAATCTGGGAGCTTCCGTGTGACAAAATACCTATCTGTAGGCTTTTAATACAGGGCCATCACAATTTACCCTTAATTCCTATATTCTTTAACATATACTTTATACAATCAATAGGTCAGGCCTACTGCCTTTATAGTAACTTTTCATTAAAAACAATCAAGCTTGTAACCATTATCACAAGCTTGTCATAGGAAACTCATACCTACTGTGTGGGTTCATAAGCCTTCTCACAGGGCAACCATTAAGTATACCGTAATAAAATTACAAATATGTATAAAATACAGTTGTCAAACAATACAAAGCCCCTGCCAATAGAGCCTAATAGGGACAACCATAGTGCAAATTGTCTAGCCCCATAATTTGTTCAGATGGATAACCAGCACCAAAATCTGTGAGATTCCATGTAACGAAATGCCTATCTACAGGCTTTATTACAGTGTAATACCAATCCACCCTTACAAACTGTTGTTCGCTAACCCATACTTTTCACAATAAGTAAGTAGGGCCTATTTGCTTTTTCACAAGTTTTCATTATAAACAGATCACACCTAAGGAATCTGACATAACTTTTCCTAGTGACCTGATAAGGACTCTCTACCCTTTACCAATGGCTTGACACCTTGCCTAAAATGGCAATCTGTGAAATTATATGAAATTAAACACCTTTCCTGTAACATAATGTGATAACAATCCACTGTAACACTTCTATCGGCTTTACCATATGCATTTCACATTAAATAATAGGGCCTATTGCTTTGGTAATAACGTTTCATAATAAACAGGCCAGACCTTTGGAATTGGGCATAACATTTCCCTGCACAGCAATCAAGCCTACAGCTGATATCAATGGCTTGTCACCATAAACAACTCAAGCCTACTGTACTGAGGATAAACCTTCCCACAAGGCAACCAACAGGCATTGACTCATACAATTTAACATGTGTACACAAATGTCAGTTGGTAAAGCAAAACAGTATCTCTCCTAACAGGGTTTAACAAGGATTCTCATGGTGCAAATCTTCTATACTCATAGTTTTTCAGAGGGGGTAGCCAATACCAAACGCATTGCCTACTAGCATAATCTATGAGATTCCACGTAACAAAAAAACGATCTGTGGCCTTTAATTCAGAGTAACAACATCCGCCCTTAAATGCCTGTTGACTTTAACATGCTTTTCACAATTAATATGTCAGACCAACTGCCCTTATTATAATGTTTCATCATAAACAATCACACATTTAGCCTTTATCATTGACTTGTCACCACAACCAACTTGAGCCCACTGTACTGTATAAGCTTTCCACTAGGCAAACATTCTGTCTACAGTCATAAAAGTATAAAAAATGAGTTGGCAAAACAAAATACTATTTCTCCTGAGAGAGTCTAATAAGGATTATTATTCTATCCCCACAGTTTGTCCGGGTAGATCACCAACACCAAAACCCTTGCCTACTACAATAATCTTTGAAATTCCATGCAACAAAAGTATCTGCCCACAGACTTTTGCACAGTGTAGTAACAATCCACCATTAAAAGCCTATTGTTTGTAACCCATGCTTTTCACAACAAGTAGGTCAGGAATTTCATAATAAATATATCAAATCTATGACATCTGCCTAGCTTTTTCTAATTAACTGATGAAGCCTTTACCCAACACCTGCCTATTCATGTGCGCATAAGCTGGCAACTTTCATGCATACAGTTATATATTTACAAATATGTAGAACAATACAACTTGAAAAACAATATACAACCTTCCCAATGGGCCCTAACAAGAATCATGACAGTATAAATCTTAAGGTTTTTCAGAGAAGGTGGCCCACCGAACATCAAACCCCTTGCCTACTACTGTTATCTGTGAGATTCCATGCAACAGAATACCTACCTGTAGGCTTTAATAATGACAATTGACACCTATATGCCTATCAACATTAATATATGTTTTTCACAATAAATGTGGCAGGCTTAGTACCTTTATCATAACATTTCATAGTTAATAGATCAGGCCTGCTGCCATGATCATTGGCTTGCCACTATAACTAACTCAATCCTGCTGCATCAAGTATAAACTTTACCACAAGCCAAAAAGTGTAACACATGCAGTCGTTTTAGAGGAAGTACACAAATTATGCCCAATCACATCCTGTACCCAGGGGGACAAACATGAGTGAAGCCTTAACCTCTTCCGTGCCTGACATCACGGTGGGCGTGTGCTGAGGACGGCCCCTGGCCGTCAGAACCACGCATGCGTAGAATTCCTCTGCACAGCGGGGGAATTCCGGCCGCAGCAAAGCGGTTAACACCCTCTTTCAGTGCAACTCGTAAAGATCTTTTTGTTGAGCACTAAAGAACAGAAGACAGCTGGAATGTCAAGCAAAAATCCACGTAGGTTGAATGACTGTCTTCCTCCCATCTGTGCAGCTGCCAAACAAAAACACTGTAAATTATCTAGTTATCTTAGTCACTTTAATAGCATTACAATTTCATCTATGTACTCCTGAAAGTTCAAGCTCAGGAAGCTGGATTAACAAAATAATCACAGATGTGGGGAGGGCAAGCACTTTTTTTGTTGAAGCACACAACTTCTGCCTAAACAAAATATGTACTCCTGGCTCCGCCCATGTGGGCGGAACCCTAACTCCTCTCCTGGTGATTCTCACATAAATGTCTGCCAACAGCTATGAACAACAAAAAAACTTGTAGCCATCTAAGCTTGGCTGCCAAATGCATGCAATAAAGAAACATTAAATGTAAAAAATAGTCACTGAGGTGACAGCATTAATTGTGTTGCATTATCAAATAAGGCTTTCCGATGTACCATGTATAGTATTATTTGCAAAAGAATAAGAATACTTTGCCAGACTAAACACTCAAACCCCAGGCAGGTAGAATGTTACAGTGTCCCTTAAACATTTTGCTACAGTTGTCTGATGAAGGAGGAGAAAGAAACAAATCACCAGTCACCCAAAGGGAAGACAAAATCAATAGCCAGTATTTAATTTTAATATAAAAATGCACTTTGAAACAGCTTTATCACTGAAGAGAAAGGAACTATTTTGTAGACAGATTTGAAAAATGTGCACAGGCTTTGTGAGAACACCTAATGTGAAGGAATCTAAGGGGTAAAGTAGGCATATTTAGGCCTCTCTTTTCTTTTTCCAAACTTAGTGAAGGTAGACCGGTACTCTTGTTAGTATGTTTTTTGGGGTCCATGTTTCCTAGACAAAAAAGCACATCAATTAGTCTGATTTTCCCTTTTTGGTTTAACAACTCTTTCTCTCAGTTTCTTGTGTTTTTCATATGTTGTACTCCTTTACAGCATTTCAGAATATGACTGGCCAGCAGCTGGAGTTGTTCACCAAATAAGTGCTTCCACCGCAGTGCACGGACGATGAAGTGTCCACGAGTTGTACTGGAGGGAACCCTTTAAAGAATCTAAACACTGCTATATGTTATGTATGCCATACGTTACATATGCTATCTTGCGTTGTCACAAGCCCACTAAAGGATATATTCCATTATTAAATCTCTCCAATAGAAACAATCCGACAACCTGCTACTTACTTTTCGGCTACCTACCCTTCCGCAAATAAGATCATCTCAAAGAAGGCAACATGACAGTTCAAAGTTGTGCATAATTTCATCATGTTCTGTATGACCAGCAGTCTGAATTTAATTCCTCCTATGGTACAGAAACTAGCCTGGCTCACTTCTCTGAGCAACTCCTAATGCTACTTGCATCGATTTAGCATTCATACTTCTTTGCCTCTCAGTCGCCTACCATACAGTCATCCACAATATGTTTACTGTAAATACTTCAGAAATGGGCTTGCATTGCTGGTCCTGCATTGCAAAGGCCTATCATTCTTTTTTAATCATAACCAACCAATTTGAATAGGGTCACTGGTTTGCTTATCTCACAAAGCTGTTTGCAGACAGTTTTAAAGTTCATATCTATCATGCTTGTGTTTCAGCATTTATGTACACCAGCTGGCTCCACTCATAAAGCGTTACCAGGTGAAACTCCAAATGTACAGTTATGATATGAAAACCAACTTCCAACAGGAAAATGGGTTAGAAAAACACACCTACATGACCTCCTGCCTGGATCATGTATCTGGCTGGCTGAAGGAAGAGGAACAAAGACTAAGATGCGGGTGCTGGTTGGAACAGAACAGGGGGCCTCTCCGATGGCCTTGCAGCTTAGGAGCTCATCCTCCCAGATGACTGAAAGTCGGAAGCTGGACTCCACTTATGATGCTGACACCTCCCTACTCCTCAGAAACCTAATACGGTGTTCCACAATTTCATCAGTTACAAAATGGTTCTCACTACTTTTCAAAATAAAAAATATATACAATTTCAGTATGTGCTGATTCTTATAGAGAGCAAGTAATACAAAGTGCACAGATGCTATATGTCCCAATTGTAGCACATACTCAGAAATCGAAATCACTTCTTAAGAAATAAGAAAATGCATTTCCTCCACTTTCGAAATGTGAAAGATAAATCAGAGGGAGGTACATTATTTATTCCTTGTTTGGGTTTGACTTCATTACGCTTGCACCATTTCTGTACAAGTATATTGTACACAATATACTACAGAGAGGAACTGGAGGAATGATCTGTAGAAACATTTTGAGATCAAGGGAGGCATGCAACAAGTAGCAGCCCGTTGAGGGAGTTTCGCGGGGCGATGAGGCCGGGCAGGGGGAAGGGCAGAGTGGGGCGTAGTAAACTCCGGCTCAAGGCTGACCGTAGTAATGTAAATAAATAAACCAAATTTCATTGCGCGCACTAAAATGCGAAATGCTTTCAGTGCGCACAATGAAATTAGTTTCATTTATTTATTTATTTACATTACTCCGGTCGGCCGTGAGCCGGAGTTTACTACCCCCACCCGGCCCCTCACCCGCCCGCCCCACTGCCCTGTGGAACTACCTCCACAGACCGCTACTGCATGGAACCTCACTGCTCAGGAAAGGAGGCATACAAGCAGTGGCAGCTGGACCGGAATGGGGGTGGTGAGCAGGAGGGTGAAACAAAAACTTCTTCTGCATGGATGCCGACTCTTCGTCGTCTCTCCTCTGCTTCTCTTTCTGACTCGCGGAAGCAGGAAGCACACGACCCTGCAGTCACCAACATGACAGCACCGTTGTGATTGGTCTGAGCGGCCTGGTTCGGAGTTCAGACAGGGAGTGGGAGCCTGTGCATGTTCTCAAACCAAGGGTGAGCAATACAGCCAGGTGGAGAACATGCTATGTGCACATGACTGTTTGGCCGGCCCAAGATAGCCAGCCAAATCTTCATGCGCACTTAAGTGCACATATTTCCTTCTCCCCCTGGTCTGACAGTCCCGCCCTACCCGCCCTAATCTGGCTCACACCGAAAAATTTAAATAATAACATTGCGCTATTATCATTTTATTTTTCCTTTTCTGCACAGCTGCAAAGCGATGGGGCGACACCCTTCTGCCTTGATGGAGAAGCCACCACTGCATGCAAGCTCACTGCTCAAGAAAGGAAGAATTCAAGCTCAGGAAAGGAAGCATGAAAGCTCATTGCTCAGGAAAGGAGTTCATCTCTCTTGCATACTAATCCCTTTTCTGTGGCTTTCTTAGACGGCAAAATGGTGTTGAAAAAACAAAACAAAAGGTGTTTGAACAAGGAACACTTTTAGACAGCATTTCTTGGATCAAATGACCTACAATAACGTGTGGCTGTCTGATGGCAAGACATACACATCTTCGTTTTCAGAGAAGGGCTAAAATCCTACCATTATTAATTAAATGTTTAGAAACAACTGTCTGCAAGAAAAATAATAGATGCAAAAGTCGGGCATGGCAAACAAATTAAAAAGAACTGAAGTAGTGTTTTTAAATAGCAAAATCATTTAACCCGTGTGAAAGAAAGCCAAAAAATGTATGTCAATGTAGGTCAAACTCCATAACTAGCACAGTAAATAAAAAAACTGAAATGAAAGGTCATCATTCTTGTAGTTTTCCAGCTTCAAAATGGCAAGATCCATTTCTTTTGATGTCAGGAATATGAAAATAAGTCGTTTTTGTAGCCTGCTTCATTTACAAAGGGCACCGTGGTCTTGGTTCTAGGCTTTCATCTAACCAATCACTGAACATTTTGTGGTTTTCATTTGCTTCAACTAAAGTTCAAGACTGGATACTTCTATATGGATCAATCTGAAAACAAGTAAGAGTTTAAACCTCAGTCCTACTTATGTATGATTATAGCAAAGAGCCGAAGGATAGAATGGGCATGCAGTGACAACTGCTTCACTCTTACAAAAATGTGCTCATTCCAAAGCAGGCAAAGATTAAGCAGGCATCATTCAGTAGGAGTAATAGCTCTAAGGAGAGTCCGGTATAGATAAGACATTGACAGCAATCTCTTCTCTACCCTTTAATTTGAAAAGCCATAGAGATTATTGATCTCATCTTCAATTGTATTTTAAATGGTTCACTTAATTTGGCTACGGTGCCGGTGTTTTAGAATTTGGCTTTTGTTAAATCTTTACAGCAAGCAGATCTAAGCATCCTTTCCAACTTCAGCCCCATCTCCTTGCTCCCGGCTCTCGCTAAAATGATAAAAAAAAGTTAGTAAATGAGCAATTAATAGATAACCTAGAAAACTTTAAGATACAACATCCTTGTCAGTCAGGGTTAAGGGCCAGGCGGTTCACTGAATCCTTCCTCCCTGAAGTGTCAGAAACAGTAACCATAACTCTGAACAATGGTCAGAATGCTGTTGTCATCCTTCTGGGCCTGGCGGCAGTGTTTGACATGGTGTTGCCCACTATGCTACTACAGCGGCTCACTAATGTTGGCATTATTAGGCAGGTTTCAACCTGGATTCAGTCTGTCCTTGCAAACAGGAAACGGGTGGCTTCTAACGGTCACTTTATCTTAGGAGAAAAATCTCTGAAATACAATGTTCTGCAGGGCTCTTCCGTCTAACCTAAACTATTTCATATTTACATGTCCTTGTTAATTTCTTTGCCTGACTGGGAGCTGATGTTTAGGAGGACTAGGTGACCATCTGGATTATGTGAATAACAGCAGCAGATAACAGTTTAAATAAAAAATAAAGAAAGGCTTTTGTGATTCAGGTCATATATACAGTTTCACTGGTTTTACATTTTGCCCTTGTGCAAAAATATTTCTGTTATACGCACTGCAGCAAAATCCGCTTGCATCATTTTGTGTTACACAAAGAGCAAACCTAGTACAAATTATCTAGCATGGACCTTAGAATGATTTGCTGCACCCTCTACAAAACGAACAAGCGGATTAAATAATGCAGATATGAGCACTAACAAAACAGGTGAAACATTTTGCCTGCAAAGCGAATGCTGTGCAGTTACTGTCGAGACGGAGGAAATGACTAATGAAGTAGTCACGGGTGGCTTCACTTAATAAGTTCAACTAGAAACCACGAGCAGAAACACTTCCTGGTTGTCGAGGTCCTGAAAAGGTGACACATTCCTGACTAGTATGAACAAAGGCAGGGAATGGAGGGGCAGTGGAACTTCTTGATGACATCTTTAGGTGCTGTACTGCTACGTATAGTCAACTCTGACACCTAATTAAATGAATACCTGTAGCAGACTCTACCAACAAGAGAAAAACAAGAGATAACAAGTACCACATTTCATCATAAAATAATTTTGCAGTGCTTTAACATGTCGAACATTTATGGCAGCTGCAAACAAGATCAGCCACTTACAATTCATGATGGGTTTAAAGATTGTCCCTTAAACTCGTATCTTTCTTCAAGGAGTGTAGCATATCAAAGAATCGTTCAACCATGACTCTTAGAAGTGCCTTCACCTCCAAATCTGCCCCATAATAAATTTTTTACCTCAGTCACCCTGAGCCTAAAGGATGCTAGTTATGCTCTAAATCTTTTCTTGGGTCTACAACATGTTTTGTGCATCTCTCCCTATCTTATTGTAGAAGACTGTTTTCGTAAAAAAAATGTATTAGCCAGTGGAAAGATAGATGACTGTATTTTGTATGGATTCCAAATGATTCTACAAGATCTCCTGTGATGCGTCCTCAAACAGTTGCCCAGGCTTGAAAACAGTACCACTCACAACATTTAATGTTTCGTCCTAATGGCAGCTGTATTACTTAAGTTTATGTGAGCGAGGGGGCGTGGTCTGCCGTGCAGCGGAATGGCCGTCCTTTGAGTATGCTCTGTCGGGCGGGATTTACTACTACATAAATCCTGCATCATGGATGGTTGCTGAACTGCCCTGACCTCTCCTAAGTGTGGCTAAACACCTGCAGACCCTGGTGTTGGTGATCCAGTGGTCCGTTTGCGCCCCGGAGCCAAGATACGCACGCTGAGGCACAGACACCGGCAGACTAAGAGATCCGGGCCAGGCTGCCGACGGGGATTCTCGATAATTGAGCCCGCAGCTGCTGGCGGCCCGCAGGCCGGGAGCTGACGGAGGAGCGGCCGCGCATGCCCTGTCGGCGGGGCTTGGGGCGCGATACTCAGGTGACGAGCTGCGGAGGGCGGCCAAGTGTCCAGGTGTCACTGAATGTGCGAGGGTGCCACACATGAGGTTGAAGAGTGTGGCCCATCCGCCATTTTGAAGTCGGACCGGAGCACCTTCGGAGGCTACTGGTGGCACTGGTGAGGTTGTCGATCCAACTGTTGGACCGCTGTGGGCGCTGAATTGTTGCGTTATGCAGCGAGTGCTGGACACTGGTCGGGGTGCTGTGTGAACTGTAAGCTGCCCCTTCCTGAATGGCCGCCATGTTTTGATGAGGCCTGGGCGGTAAATTATTTTCCGTTCACGGAATTTGTGTAATTGCGCATTCCGCAGAGAACTCGAAATTGCCCAAATTTCTGCATTCCCCGACTTTGCGAATTTTTTTGCTTGTTCGCGTTCACAAAATGCGTGTTCGCGAGACATTTCCCCCGAGCACGCAAACAGCGATTGCGAACAGGAAAAAAGCTTAGCGAACAAGCAATTCCGCGTGTTCACGGAATTTCTGCGTGTTCGCGGAGATTTTTACAGTTTCGTGGAGATTTGCGTAACGTGATCACGCAAATTCCACCCACCCCTAGTTTTGGTCACCCTTGGTGGCGCAAATCTGCCTTTTGGGTCGGCGCCTGCTTTCATGGTGCTGGGGAGAGGACTTTTGCCTGCTGTAGGAGTCAGGCGAGTTTACTGCTGTGCTAGCCATGATTGGAGGTCCTGTTGCTGTGCTTTGGTGGTGTGGAGGGCCGCCGGCAGTGCCCTGGTTGAGACCCCTGAAGTCTGGGAGAGCATCAAATGGAGTATATGCCCACCTAGTTTGCCATGCTGCCGCTGAGGGGGTTGTTGGCTTAAGTGCTGAGCTTGCCGCGCCTGGAGGCATTACTGCCAATATTGGAGATCGTGAGTCAGGGTCTGTCCTACTTTGCACATGACTCCTGAGGGATACTGAGAAAATTATAATTGCCTATCTGCATCTACTGCTGCATTGCTGCATGCTGAGGAGTGCTGGTAGTTCCACTCACTACTTAGGGTCTAAAGAGAGGCGGGGAACATCTGTGGCACGAACCTGATTCGGTCCACTTGTGATCTCCATGGGCTACACGGAGCTGCTGAGGGGTGCGGGGCGTAGCGGCTCTGTATAGCAGAGGAGCGTTGCATTGGTGGCACGGAGGGACGCGGTGCCACATTCACGTGCAGTTTGGATGGTGCAACACCAGTCAGAGCCTCCTTGTTGCATTTCCAGCGCCTCTGCAACCATGGGCAAACAAGACGCTAAACAACCGAAGCTAACCTTCGAAAATAAACGAGCCACACGTCATACGGAGTCGGAGCCTGAGGCACAGATGGGCAGCCAGCATGAAACACATGCGGAAGATCAGGGTGAGGACCTGCGGACCCTTATGTTAGAAATGTGTTCCAGCTTACACAACAATGACATGAAACTGGACACCCTGACTTCACAGCTGGACTCGGTTAAATCACAGGTGACGGTACATGAGACAAGCCTAGATGCACTGAAAAACCGCCATACTGAATTTCACTAATTTCAGGTGGAGACGAAGGAGCAGCTGCTATATATGGATAAACTGCTGGGGATCATCCGGGCTAAGAATGATGATTTGGAGGCGAGGTCACACCGTAACAATCTTCGCATTACTGAAATTCCGTAGACAACTGCCATATCTAAAATGGGAACCTTCATCACGGATTTGCTTCACAAACTTTTTGACCCCCACTTATCCTCTGTATTTGTGGAAGAAAGAGCCCATTGTTCGTTAGGGTCGAAGCCCCTTGTTGGTGCGTCACCCAGGCCCATCATAGCGAAGCTCTTGAATTACCAGGATAGAGACCTCGTCCTTCGGTTAGCCAGGGAGAAAGGTCAACTTCTGCACAAGGGTCACACTATCTCGTTTTATCCAGACTGTGCAGGCGGCGCGGCGGGAATTCCTCCCGGCCAAACGCAGCCTTTTGCAGGCACAGATACCATATTCCCTGCGGTACCCAGCCAAGTTGAAAGTATCCTTTGAGGGAACTGCCCACTTTTTTACAGACTCGAAGTCCGCATTGAAATTTGCTAAACATGTTGGGGGAAAGAACAACAAAGGCATCCGTGAGGCCAAGAAGTCTACAGGAGACCACCTCAGTGACAATGATTGATATGGGTATCGTATTGTATGTTAGCCTGCTCACCTGAGATGGCGGGGCGCGGGCCTAGAGGAGTATTGTATAAACTGTTAATATGAGTTCTGGTGTTCTTTAAATACGATGTTCTTCTTTAAAGTGGGGCACGGGGATCATGGGTATATAGCACTGTCCGCAGTACTCCCGGCCACCTTGTGTGAACAAGGTAGTTTGTCACTGCGCCGTCATGGGAAGATTCTCTGTTTTGCTGTGTACATCTTTATGGTTTTCTTTCTTTAGGGTGGGTATTCTGCAACCTGATTAGGGGGTTGGGGTGGGAGGTGGGTGGGGGGGTCTGGTTTGTTTTATTGTTCATTGCCAGTATAGATGTGACTTGGTGGCTATACTGTGCAGTCCATGCTTGTATGAAACCTCGTTGTAGCTGCAAACATGGGCTCTGTTGGTGCACACTACACACACTCTCGCTAATGCACTAAATTGTCTCACTTGGAACATTCGAGGGCTCAATGACGGTAGAAAATCCAAACTAGTACATGCTTACCTATCCTGACATAATATAGATATCTGCTTACTGCAGAAGACGCACCTAAATGTTACGCCATCGCAGAAGCTCCGACATGGCCGGTGGGGAAATGTTTACTCCGCTATATATTCCAATTACGCGCGCGGGGTGGCTGTGCTGGTTAAGCAAGGGTTGGACTGGAGAGAGGGTTCGGTGCATGTGGATCACGAGGGAAGACACGCCCGTGTACTGGGGATTTTGTGTGGCATCTCCATGGTTATTGTGGCCGTTTACGACCCTAAAGTAGACTCCCCAGAGTTTTTTAGTGACATTTGGACGGAAGTAAGGGCTACAGTCTGTAGCACGATAATGTGGGGAGGCGATTCTAATGCTAACATAGATGGTGACTTGGACAGGCGGGGAGCTACTCGGTCCATCCACCCTGCAGCTAGCGCTGCCCTGAGGGCTATAATTTCTGACAGAGATTTGCTCGACATTTGGCGTAGTAGACACCCCTTGGTCAGGAAGGGTACCTGCATCTCTGATCATCACAGCGCCTGGTCCCGCTTGGACTTCTGACTGGTGTCCCGTGATGTAGCCACTTGGATTTCAGATGTAGTGCACCTGCCACGTTCTTTGTCGGATCACGCTCCATGCTTGTTAAAACTGTTGATTCCAGGATCGCCTCCACGCGCCTTCACCTGGCGACTCCCACCATATGCTCTACTTGATGAAGCCTTTAAAGAGGAGATACGGATGGATATCACTGAGTATTACACTTTGAACACAGGGTCAGTGGCCACTGAGGCTTCACTCTGGGAGGCATTTAAGGTTGTCATCAGGGGTCAGTGTATCGCCGGACTGGAAGGAGTGTTGAAAGCTATTAGGGGCACAATCGCTTCTCTGGAGGCTCACATAAGGGAGCTTGAGGAGAGATTTTATTGCACTGGCGACCCCGACACTGTTGCCCTCCTGATGGCCAAACTGCTGGACTTTTCTGAGGAGGCACAGCGGGAGGTTAAGTCCCCTGGGAAATAAGCAGAGCCGAGGCGGTACGGGGAGGGGGATAGGCCAGGCCGCATGTTAGCTGGTATGATTAGATTGCCCAAGTCCACCACATTCATTCATGAAATACACACCGCACCAGACACCACTGTCCGAGGTCAGGTAGAAATTCTAAATGCGTTCTCCACATTTTATTCCCACCTCTACACTGCCACCCAGGATAAATGCCCAGAGGGGATGCAGTCCTTTCTTGACTCAATGGCATTGGTTTGGTTCAATAACACTCACAGAAAGTATATGGATCTCCCGTTCACTGACGAAGATGTCGCCCAGGTTATAAAAGGCTTACCGCTAGATAAGGCCCCAGACCTGACGGTTTGGCCACATCTTTTTACAAAACATATGTTGAGGAATTGGCGCCTAGGCTGCTGTGGGTATATGAGGAGGTTCTGGAGGAGGGGGTACTGCCTAAGTCTATGACGAAAGCCATAATTATTACTTTGTTAAAGCCCGGGAAGCCAGAAACGGAGGTGGACTCCTATAGACCATTATCGATGATAAATGTGGACGTTAAAATCATAGCTAAACTGATTGCAAATCGGTTACAGCCACTGCTCCCTATGGTTGTGCTCCCGGATCAGTCAGGGTTCATCCCGGGGAGGTCGACCTCTCATAATTTACGTACTATCTTCTCAGCTCTGCATTAGCTGCACCCAGAGGTACACGCTGCAGTGTTTTTTTTAGATGCCACCAAGGCTTTCGACACACTTGAGTGGCCATACTTGTTTGCCATACTGGGCCGTATGGGGTTCAGCCCGCTCTTCATCGATCGCATATGGCTATTATATGCCTTACCCAGCACTCGGATCAGGGTGAACGGATTGCTGTCTGATCCCTTCCCTATATCGTGCGGTACAAGGCAGGGCTGTCCCCTTTCCCGGCTACTTTTCGCAATAGCAATGGAGCCCCAGCCTGCCCGTACCCGGCAGCACCACACGGCATGCGGTATAGGGTTCAGCTCCAGGAACCTACTCATATCGTTATATTCAATTCAATTCAATTCAAAAGTGCTTTATTTCGAGTATTACTCATAAAAGCAGACAAACATACATATATTAAAAAACAATTAAATTTACATCGTCATATTAGACTTAAGCACACAATTAATATTTAAAAACACGGTGCATAATTAAAAATGTCAAAAGCAGGTTTAGTATAAAGAAGTGCCAGAATGATAATCACGAATAAACAATTTGTAAAAATATATCATAAAGTTTCAGACCGATGATACGTTAAAATTAAATATTTTACAATGAAATATAAAATAGATACAAGTCTAGCAGTCACTGACCAATTAATCAATTTTTCAGAGAATAGACTATAGCCTAGCAGTCTCTGGATTTATCGTAAATTATTACAGAGAATAGACATGTATCTAACAGTTCCTGTGAACGACACAATAGTTTGTTATCCTCTAATCGTTCTCTGTCTTATAATCCAAGCCCACCCCAGGTACTTTGCAGTAGCAATTATAATCCAGTTAGCAGATGTAGTTCTTAAAATCCGCAATGCTACCATGCTGTTTTTTGTACCTAGATTCCTGCACATGGGAGCCAACCAAACTCGCCTAGGAGCGGAATACATTGAACAGGAGAACAAAAAATGACCAAGAGTCTCAATACCTACCCCACAGACAGGACAAATTGACACACCCCCTGCTTTCCATTTAGATGTTAAATTAGATAGAGGAAGAGAGCCTACCCTCAATTGGAAAAGCAGTTTCCTGTCCATGGGCTTTAATATGTAATCCCAATACATTTCATAAATTGGGTACAACTTGGTCTCTAGGTAGCTAGTGGTCATAGACCCACTGTTTAAACTAAGCATACTCTTTTTAACAACATATTCCCAGTAAATGCTTTTTATGGTGGACTTGGAAGGGAATGAGGCCCCAGCTGGGTCAGCCCATAGAGCATTAACTCCTATATCGAACAAGGCAATCTTCAATGATTTAAACCATTTGATTTTGTTGTAGCAGTCACTTGTGACAACGTCTTTAAACCCATTCGCATAGTGGGAGAGCTCTGGCGTGGTCCAAAGCCTACGCCAGTATAAAATCGGGCGTAGTTTAGCCTTATCAGAGATCGCTCTCCTACCTAATTCATATCTTAGGGGCAATTGCGGGCTACTCTGAGGGACGCCTATCAAATTCCTATAGAATTTGTTTTCAGAGGTTTGGAGCTCCTGAAGGTTTTCGTACCCCCATAACTCCGCACCATACAAGGCAGACCCTATTGCTTTTGCCTCATAGATTATCAGTGGTGGTTTGATGGGCTTAGTGAGCGATTTCCTTTGCTCCTTGATAATTGTGCCAGCTAGTTGCTTGTGCCTTAATGTAGCAATACTAAGGTGTGACTGCCACCTATTATCGTCAGAAATGTGGATCCCTAGGTAGGTGAAGGATTTTACAACCTCCAAGGTACGACCACTCAACGAAATGTTAGATTTAAAATTTCTGTGGGGATTGAAGGCCATGAGTTTTGTCTTGGACCCGTTTACCTCCAATCCATGGGCTACACAGAAATCATCGAATATTGCCAATGCTTTTGCAACCCAGCTGGTGTTTTTGATAAAATTAAGGTATCATCGGCGAACATTAAAATTGGAACTTTTTCGCCTGCAAGAAAGGGAGCATCCACTGCCTGAGATTGCATAGAAGAAACCACACCATTAATAAAAAGGGTGAACAAAGTGGGCGCCATTGAACAACCCTGCCTAACCCCACGCTCAACTGGGAATTCAGCGGTATCATTACCATACCCGCCCCAGCGAATTTTGGCATGTAAATGTAAATGTATAGGCATTTATATAGCGCACTACTTACCCGTAGGGTCCCAAGGCGCTTCGACCGCTGCGAAACCCTTCCTGGCTTCCCTGAGAGATGGTCCCTTAATGGGTATCTCCAGGGTGAGACCAGGCATCCCCGGCGGTCTGGTGGGGCCGTTAGTGAAGATGAGGCAAGCTAATGCCCAGAGTTGCCGAGTGTGAACGCTGATCAGAGTGGGCACCGAGGCGAGAGAATTATCGAGTCCGCTGACCCTGGTCCAGAAACCTGCCGCGCCGGGAATCGAACCCTGGTCCCGGGCCGTCCTCTGCTCTCGGGTCTGCCGCCTCTAACCAGTGAACCACACATAATTGCCCTCATGCAAACGCACGATTAAGGACAACAATTCCCCGGGGACCCCAAGTGTCACAAGAACTTCCCACAGTTTTGACCTCGGTACCAGGTCGAAGGCAGCCCGCAAGTCAACAAATGCTGCATACAGGCTGCCTCCACCTAGCACCACGGTCCTCCACTGAATCAGCTTAAAACGGAAGACTTGATCCACAGTACTGGTTGCCCTGCGAAAGCCGGCCTGGAAGGGGGATAAGATGTTATTATCCTCAATCCAATCAAGCAGCCTATTAATAATTACTCGCCCCACTATTTTTTGAACAGTGTCGATCAAGCTAATTGGGCGGTAATTACTAGGCAGAGCGCGGTCACCTTTCTTGTATATCGGGATGATAACAGCACCCCTCCGTGTTACAGGAATATCTGCACCTCTGGCAATATGATTAATTAACAGATGAATATATTTAGACCACCTTGCGGTATCGTTTAAAAAAACGTCTGCTGGTACACCGTCAATGCCAGGGGCACGACCATGATGGACAGTTTTAAGTGCCATCGATATTTCGTGCTGTGTAAAGGTGTCAGCTTCTGTCATGGAAAAGGGTTGACATACGCTATCTGTGGACAGGTCGCTTGAAGCATATTGTTCACTAAAAAATTTTACCCAGGCATCCTGGGGGACATTGTTTGTGGTGGCGTCTTCAATCCTGTCATGACCCCATTTGACTATATGCCAGAATAACCTGGAATGATTTTGGTCACTGGCACTCTGTAACAAATTCCAATGGGCTTCATTCCAGTCTTTTTTTGCTTTAACTATGGAAGATTTATATTGTGTCCTAGCTGTCCTGATGGCCTCCTTGTTTTTATTCTTAATCGCGGCACATAGGCAGGCCCTTGCCCCCTTGCAATCTTGATTATACCATCTGGCTGGCCTATGATTCCCAGGCTTTTTATTATTAGCCGGTTTTAAGAAATGGCATTTTATTTCTTTGAAAAGGTCATTGTGGACCTGAGTAACCATATTTTGGGTAGGAGATAGCCCAACCTCACCCTCAAGGGCCACTATGGCCTTGTCAGTTGCCGTATTTATTTTTTCCAAAACCAGCGGGTCAGTTTTAACACTGGTCCACCTCAGCCTGCGCATATCATTTGTGGGTATAGTCAATGGCGGAAGAGATTCAGCACAGGTACTAGAAACGACATCAGACATCCACCAATTATGAAGGACACATAAAGGGTTGTGATCGCTCTCTATCCTTTCCAACACAACCATGTCAATGACCTTTGGCCATAGGGGCATACTACATATAACGTAGTCAATACGGCTATTATTTCTTCCATTGTTAAATGTTATAGCTGGTACTCTGTCAGACTTTGTCCGACCGTTCAAGGCCCTTAACCCATGTTCAAGACACATAGCGTTTAGGCCAAGAATATCCTCAGTCCAGCGAGTTATTGGAACTGTAATGAGAGCAGGAATGTCCCATAGCGTGTCTTCCTCCATGCCCAGTTGTACATCGCCGGTGTCTAGAGGTTCAAAGGTGCGATTTAGGTCGCCAGCTATTAGTATGTTATTCCCTGATGAGTGAGTTTCTAATAGTTTGTACAAAGACAAAAGGACCTCAGATTTTCTTACATTTCCCCCTCTAGCATATATATTATAAATATCTATGGAGGTAGATGAGTTACCCTTTAGTCGAATGAGCTGAATATCTTTTTGGTAAAGCTCAATGTTTCTCACTTCAATCATAAGAGCCTGGCGCACCCATATAGTAAGTCCCCCCATCGGTCGCCCTTTTGGACCCTTGGTGGCCGGGAGGTGAAAATTCAAATAACCAAGTGCGAAAACGGGGTCAACAGCCCAGGTTTCCTGAAAAATGCAAACATCGTATTGGCTGACAAAACCAACCCATTCACCACAATCCATTTTGGAACAAAGCCCCGCTATGTTCCAAGACAATAAATTCCCGGTGGCATTTGCTATTGTAGAACAAGTGCAATGAGCTGACCCTGTTGGCAGTAGATCAACATTACCAGTTCCATTAGTATTTACAATAGCTAAACCAGCTCTAGGTACAATAGTATCTGTCACATTTTGTAAAAGTATAGGACAACTCGACACCACTGTAGGGCTTGCAGCCATAGGAACTTGCAACAAGGTGGTGCAAATGGAAGGTAGTCAATCACAAGCGTCTAGGTTGGAAAGTGCAGCAAATCTATTTTCCACTCCTAGGCCCCACTCAGCAAGATCAGAGTTCTTGCTGCCCCTCTTGGTTACAAGGTTCCATTTTGTTCTAAGAGTGCTGCAATTAGGACCTCTACCTTTCCTGGGATAAAAGAAATCTAAAGTCAAAGGGACAATAGGGGTAAATCTTTTCTGAGGCGGGTGAAGATTGGGCAAGATATTTGGCAGGACCTCAGGGTCAGAGAAGTTAAGTACAACACAGTCCCCCTTAAATTTTTTTGCCCTGTTCCCAATCCACTCGACCCTTCTTGCATTCACCAGTTCTTCTGCTAGTTGCTCCTTGCCCCAAGGTGTTATGGCCATGTTGTTGGTTAGCCATGATAGCGATTTGTTTAGTAATGACGCAGTTGACTCAACATCACCAGGGGCTAATTTAGGTACATTTGCAAGAACAAGAACTAATGGAGAAGCTTCCACGACGAGCTCTGATGATCCTTTCATGGTGTTTGGTTCCCCGTGAGGTAAGACAGATGGTACGTCTCCGGGAGGCCTATCAAATAGATTTGCCATTAAAGGCGCAGGGGGATTTGGTGCAACAACAGGAGTTGGTCCATTGGAGTGGTTAGATTGAATTTCACTCATCAAAGGCTGGACACATGTTGTTATGACTTCTGGTAGTTTTCTCACGTCCCCCAGAGTTTTTCCCAATAGACCTTCCAGTTTGCTTACCTCAGCAGTTAATTTATCGATTTTACTAATCAGGGGTTTTACCATCCCTTTGATTTTTGTATCCATCAGACAGCAAAGTTTTTGTAATAAATCGTCGGAAAGAGTCACGTAGGTTTCCCCAGTCAAATCCTCCTCCTCATCATCGATAGATTTCCTAGGTGGCGACGCAGCTTTATTTTTAGATGACCTTAAGCCACCCCGCTTTTGGACGGCTTTCCTTTTACCCCCGGAAACCCTAGGTGCGGGGATGGGGGGAGCGGTAGAAATGGTAGACTCGCTGTTTGCGGAAAGCACAGTCGGTGCGTCAGTGTCACTGTTTTCTTCAATATTAGCTACTATGCCACTGGGTTGGATGCAGTTTGAGTCCTGGAGGGAGGCGTGTGCCCCGCCCAGGAGGCTGTTATTTAGCAAGGCGAATGAATCCTCATTCTCAATATCTATCAATGGTGATTGTAAAGGAGATTCTAATCCCAGTGAGGTCCTTCTGTCGGTATTGATTTTTGTCACAACTTGAACAAGATAGTTCTCCATTGTATTAGAGACTGTGGGTAACTTTTTTACAGGCATTTGACAGCAGGAATGCACTTGGGGCAAAAATATGTATACACACAAGTAATGGGGTTTATAAATACCTGGAACTTGGTAGGGCTAGTATGCCGTAAACAATGAAGAGGAATAGCAACAAAAGGCAAAATCCCTGGCCCAACCCAACCGTGGCCAACCTCGGACGGCCTCAGACGGCCCGCCCTTTGTCCGGGCTTCGTCCGGGCGTCCCGCGAAGCGGGTGTCAGCGGCGCTTTTGTGCGCCTCCTGGCGCCCTCGCGTCGTTGGCAAGCGCGCCGCCGCGTAGGCTGCCGGGAATTGAAGTCCCGGAGCGGCGGCGCGTGTAGTCCGTTAGCAGATGACTCTCGGCGGTGGCGGCTTGTCTCCAGGTGCCCCCGCGACCCCAAAGAAATGCTCCTGGCTGTGGCGGCGTCAGCAGGTAGGTTTGCAGAGTCTCCCCCGCTCCGCCGGTGTCAGCGGCGCTTTTGTGCGCCTCCTGGCGCCCTCGCGTTGTTGGCAAGCGCGCCGCCGCGTAGGCTGCCGGGAATTGAAGTCCCGGAGCGGCGGCGCGTGTAGTCCGTTAGCAGATGACTCTCGGCGGTGGCGGCTTGTCTCCAGGTGCCCCCGCGACCCCAAAGAAATGCTCCTGGCTGTGGCGGCGTCAGCAGGTAGGTTTGCAGAGTCTCCCCCGCTCCGCCGGTGTCAGCGGCGCTTTTGTGCGCCTCCTGGCGCCCTCGCGTCGTTGGCAAGCGCGCCGCCGCGTAGGCTGCCGGGAATTGAAGTCCCGGAGCGGCGGCACGTGTAGTCCGTTAGCAGATGACTCTCGGCGGTGGCGGCTTGTCTCCAGGTGCCCCCGCGACCCCAAAGAAATGCTCCTGGCTGTGGCGGCGTCAGCAGGTAGGTTTGCAGAGTCTCCCCCGCTCCGCCGGTGTCAGCGGCGCTTTTGTGCACCTCCTGGCGCCCTCGCGTCGTTGGCAAGCGCGCCGCCGAGTAGGCTGCCGGGAATTGAAGTCCCGGAGCGGCGGCGCGTGTAGTCCGTTAGCAGATGACTCTCGGCGGTGGCGGCTTGTCTCCAGGTGCCCCCGCGACCCCAAAGAAATGCTCCTGGCTGTGGCGGCGTCAGCAGGTAGGTTTGCAGAGTCTCCCCCGCTCCGCCGGTGTCAGCGGCGCTTTTGTGCGCCTCCTGGCGCCCTCGCGTCGTTGGCAAGCGCGCCGCCGCGTAGGCTGCCGGGAATTGAAGTCCCGGAGCGGCGGCGCGTGTAGTCCGTTAGCAGATGACTCTCGGCGGTGGCGGCTTGTCTCCAGGTGCCCCCGCGACCCCAAAGAAATGCTCCTGGCTGTGGCGGCGTCAGCAGGTAGGTTTGCAGAGTCTCCCCCGACGACGTGACTCTCTATCTTTTTAACCCAGAGAAGAATTTAGACCCACTTTTGAGGAACTTTATTCATTTTGGAGGTTTGGCTGGAATTTTTGCAAATTGGGCAAAATCGGTGATATTTCCCCTGACAGATGGCACGCCACGGGTAACTACCGAGTTTCCTCTGAAGTGGGAAGCCAAGGCAGTTAAGTACTTGGGCATATGGATCAGTCGTGATACACAGGAGGTTTGGAATTTGAATTATGGGTGGGCTGTCATGTGGTTGGAGGAGAAGGTTAAGGTATGGTCTAGGCTGTCGCTGTCCCTGGCTGGGAGGATAGCATTGGCTAAAATGGCCGTCCTGCCCAAATTTCTGTATTCATTTGTAAACGCTCCGATCCCAATAACGCTGCATTTTTTTAACACTCTCAGGTCGCATCTCATTTCCCTGGCATGGGCGGTTGGTCAGGCTAGGGTATCCTGGGACATGTTGACACTCAAGTTGCGTCAGGGAGGTCTGGGTGCACCGGACATGCACCTTTATGCGCTTTGCACCCAGGCCCAATTTTTGCACTTTTGGGTCCACCTGACGCCCATCTAACCCCAAGTGGCAGTAGAGCTCAACACAGTTGCACCTGTCCCACTTAAAGTGGCTATTTATAAACTGTTGCGGCGCCCCCGTGGAGACGTAGACACCACCGGAATGTTGCGATGGGCATGGGATGAGCTGCGCAAACGAGCAGGTATACCGATGTTGTATGCATCCTCAATCCCGCTGGCACAGATCCCAATGAAGGACAGTATTGGGGACGGGATTAGTAAGACACTAGAACAGAAGATGCACCTTCACACCTTTGTTGATTTATTTCCGGAAAAAAATTTAGGTCCCCTCCGGAAGCAAACGAGGGGTAGACGGTACCCTTCTCGGAGCTATTTCTGTATCATAAGCTATTCCTGTATCATAAGCTGCGTGCAGCATGTCGGGCCCTTTGTGAGGCTCCCCCGCATTAGAAAACCTGTTCTGATCCCCAAATTTGTCACGCCACTCTATACACACATGCAAAACACTGCCCCAATGGTAAAGCTTAAATCTTTTCAATATTGGAACGAAGATCTTCACAACCCATTAACTAAAGCACAGTGGGACTCCTGCTGTGGACAACTTAAAGAGCTCTCTCCCAATTACAGGTTTCGATTGATTCACTTTAAATATCTGCACAGATTTTATAGCACACCAATGGGCCTGTATCGTATGGGACTCAGAGAGGACGATAGTTGTTGGCGTTGCAAATATTCTCCTGCTTTGTTTCTCCACGTGGTGTGGGACTGTCCAATAATTGCAGAATATTGGTCCAGAATTTTTTACCTCAGTGAGCCGTGAGCCGAATTGTTGGAGTGTCGGAGGCTCCATCTACCATCCTAGGTCTATTAGGATATGTTAAAGACACCCCGCCCAAGCTGCGCAAGTTACACGCACTGCTTCCATTATTCACTGAATGTCAAATTGCGGTACACTGGGGTAGGAGGAGGGGGCCATCGCTTCAGGGATGGATTGCCGATGTCACCTATGGCCACACACAGTTAAATACATTCTGGGAACTTATGCCCCACACTTCCCGGCCCAAAACATTTGGGAACCATTCCTGACCTGGGTTCAGGGGCAAAGCAACTTTCCTGGGACAGAGCAAACAGGCAACCTGCAGACTGCGGAATAAATATGGAGTGACACTGGGTATTGCATGCTCTGTGGCGGGTCCCCGCTTCTAATTCCTTGGGAACTGTGATGGTAATTGTATATGACTTTTAATATCTGGACAAACCCTATGATGTACTGTGTTATTCTGTGGTTTTTATCTTATATTTCCTTATACTGCTGTCAGAGAGCATTTGGATTTATTTGGGTAATGTTCTCATGAGTCGTAGGTGCAAGCGCGACGTGACCAACTAGTGCATTATGTACCAATGCGTGGACTGTGACTAAGCTACATTCGTATTGCTGTATCAACAAACGGGCCTGTTGTGTTGTTGAAGTGTTTTGTATCTTTAACAAAATGTCAAGTTAAAAAAAAAAGTTTATCTGAGGGAACCAAACAGACCCCAGGTTCACAAAGGGAAAAGTGAACCACCATATCAATCTACGCAGATTTCAAATCGTGACCCTTCAGGAAATGCAATGACAGTGCTGTGAAATAAATTATTTTCATTTTTTGTTTCCTAAGCACTCAGAACTAGATGCAAAACTCAGGCTCTCTTCTTAACGGGACTGAAAGATGACATTCTCTCTGCTAACTACCTCAGACGTCAAAGATGAACTCATGTATGTTTCATTAGTCATTGCAACCAGTGATGCTCTATGCAGATTCAACTACTGAATCAATATTAGACCTGACCCACCTGTTATGCAAGCAGACACTTATTCAATCTTAACCTTCTCTGGAGAAAAAAAGACAAAGGAACATTGGCGAGCAGCACTGAGAAAGCCAATAATTTCCCAACTAAAATAATACCTCTCTCATGATCCAAATGATCTTGTACGGTGAGGATTTACAAATGAGGTTTGAAACGAATTTTTAGAATGCTTTCAATAAACTGTGGATTTACAACAACGCTTAGTCAGCGGGCAGTTTGGTAAAGATGACAAACACCACGGTACATTAATCCCCACCAAACAAGGCTGTTAGCGCTGCACCATCAGGGACCCATGGGTTCCATATGGCTTCTAAAATTTTCTGGTTAAAAGCTGTTCGAGCAAATAACTTTCCTAATGATAAAAGGACAAGCAGAACTGCATAAACAATGCAAGTCAAACAAGCACTGGCAATGCTAATTCACATAGCGTTCACCCCTTAGCTGCTGAGTCTTTTCTGCACCGAGTACTGAGCCGTTTTTTAATATCCAAGTTACCTTCATAACTTTTTTTCCACATAAGTTATCCACCCCAGATTTGTGTCCCTTTTCCAACAGCTTAGGGATTTTAAAAATATACAGGATATGCAGATTCCCCTTGAGGGAAAATAGCCAACATATAACAGCATTTTGGGATTTCTTTGTGGCAAAAACGGGGAACAATTTCTGTGCCAGAAAGCATCACTTTTTCCTATCAACAGCATCAACATAAGTATTACCATATTCCCAGTTTTCAGAAACAAGCAGAGTGGAATAAAAAACATTTTGTTACCACAGTATTTGCATTTTGTTTTTAGAGGTACTGCATTTTTTTCAAATGTTTAGTAATTCAACATATTTGCAGTTAACAGTGGAGATAATTCTGGAGAGCTACACATTTCGAAAACTAAACAAAAAAATCTGAATTCAGCAAAGGGTCATTTGTGCAGATCTCTCAAGGTTTTCCCAAAGTATTTATTTATTGAAAATAATAAAGAAAATATTAGCTATTGACGACAACGTTTTCATCTGTAATTTATTGTCACAATGTCAGATTTACAAAAGCAGTATACCGTAACATCCAATAGACCCTTCTGGTTGTGGGGATATATAGAGGGTTTGTAAGTTCTCCAAAAACAAACAATACCCAGAGCTAACAACTAAACTGTAGCTTACAATGATTTTTCATTGGGTGCTTGCCGTTCAGTATTTCGTAAAGCATAATGGAAAAACCCTTCCTATTGTATGTCAGAGTTTGCAATGTAAAGCCCCTTCTTGTGGTGTATGTCAAGGATTTCACAATGAGACAACATTTCCGATTTTACCCACTCATTAAGTTAAACTATACAAAATCACGTCCTGCTACATTTTCACTTCAGGTCTGAATTACCAACATCTCTATTGGTGTGGGAGTGTCCAAGAAGGCGGTGGGAGAAGTCGCATAGTGCATGGCTCCACGAGCAACCCCTGAATAGATTCGACGAGATCCTGTTCCTACCCATGTTGCTAGAACATGAAATACCGTGAAAAACAAACAGGAACAGTTTGTTTAATTAAACAATGCGGCCGTGAGCAAAGGCTAAGGATCTGAGAACTGTCGCAACTTGCAATCGATCTGATATGGGTTTTATACATTTCATTAAATGCCATAAAATGGTTCTGCCAATCCTTTTTTGGTAAGGAAGGTGAACCACTGTCTTTGGAGCCATAAATGAATGCATTTGATGAGAAATACAGGTGCGCCTTGACCTTGCATGCAGGGCCGGACTGGCTACCGGGCGTTTTGGTGTGCTGCCAAGCTGGGGGCTGATTTTGTTGATGGGGACCGGTGTGTGCTTAAAACCATTTGTTTTGCTTTGTTTATTTAGAAGCACACGCAGGTCCCCATCAACTAAATAAGCCCCCACCGCAGTGAAATCAGCCCCCAGCTTGGCAGCACACCAAAACGCCTGGTAGCCAGTCAGGCCCTTCTTGCATGCACACATTGCGGCCAGTAGATAACATGTCCAGATGTTCTGCATGGGGAGCACATGATCACTGTGAGTACTGTTTGTGCAGTGTCATGTTTGGCTAAGTGTCCCTAACACCATGTTGCCTCTGACTATATGGTGTTTTGGGAATGTCCGTCCCCCTATGTGTGCTTTATTTGGGCCAACCTCCCCAGACCATTGTGGTGTCGCTGCACCTATCTGTGGGAGTGACCTGGGATTTCCTGTGTGTGTTTGACCAGCTACGCGCCACCCCACCGGCGATCTGTCAATCAGGGACCTCAGGCCTGGGTCACAGAGCCTCCCTGACTACGTATTTCTGAGTCAGGATTGTTGCAGTGTAAGCATGGTAAAACTTTTATTATTTGTTTATTCTCTTTTAATACTCTTAATGGTACTGGGCTCTTTACAATTATACATTTCTGCAGTACTTCCATTTACCACAGAGGCAATGATCCTCTGACAAACCTTTCTCCGCCGATAGGAGGGGTGGAAATTTAACCAAACACCTTGTTAGCTGTTCAATGAGAACCCTTAATTAACAGCTAACTCACAAATCTGAGATCAGATTTAAGTACACCACTCTTAACACCAAGCCTCCTGAAGAAGTTAAGTCCAGTTCAGATTATGCAGCCCAAAAGCTCTGCAACAGCGATGCAAAACAAAAGAATTAACAACTGATGTTCTCTCAGAGCGTGCTGATTCTCCCTCCTACACATTTAAATCATAAGTAAACAGCACAGTTTAAATGCAAGAACCAACATGGCTCAAAAACAGACTCTGGCAGAGATTAGATTAATTTGGTTATTGTATTAAAGATTCAAAGCTCATTGCCACAAACAATTTCTTAAGAAGCTTAGTTAAGAATTAGGCCTCGGTGGAATTCACAGAGTTCTGCTAGGTGTAACTCCGCAAAGTGACAAAAACACTCTGCCGCACTCCGTGCAGTTCCGCAAGCAGCGGAGTGAGGTAATTTGTGCTGCCTGCTCTGATTTTTAGCGCATGGTGTTTGTCCCATGCTGTAAAATCTGTGCGAACTGCACCACACTCAGTGCAAGAGGGTGCAGTTTCTGCCATTCGAGTAGATGTTCTACTCAAGCTGCAACTTCCTCAACGCAAGTGGCAAATGAGCTGTAGCAACCTGCCACGACCGCCTGCGTTGAAAAATGACGCGGCAAGCGGTTGAGCATTGGGTTTTCCTCGGTCGCGCTCGCCAACTTAACATTGGCGAGGCGCGAGAGAGGAAAAACTCTGCTCTGCGCCACTGCGCAGAGTTTTTCTGAACTCCACGCTCTATGCGGAGCGGGAAAAACTCTACAAACTCCGAAAGCCAAATATCACAGCCTTAATAACAGCGCCAAACATTTTAGCATGCTTTATCAGATGATTATAAATGGAATCAGTTACAGAGTCCCACTACCATTAAGGCAGACTTCAAAGCATATATGTCAACAGAGCATAAGTGCCTGACCACTTTTTATAAAAATTTAAATACTGTTGCAACGGTTTAAATTAATCATGAAAATAAATAAATTACTTACTTACTTACCTAGAGATGAGGACTGGACCGGGACTGCCTCACTATTCTGGGATATCAGGTTACCTGGTGAATCTCTCAAATGACTTGACGTCATGTGTGCGCCTTGCAACTTATTGGTTCTTGTGCATGTGCTGTGGAGGTTGTGGGGTAATCACTGTCCCACGCATGCATTAAGCCTGGTTCCTGCTTTGTTTTAGAACTAAAAAGGGGCCTACATTTAGCCGGAGGCCTCTAGTCTTTTTGAAGGTGGATTAGGGCTTTACGCCATGATGAATCTTTAGTCCTGGGCCAGATGTCCAAGAATGGAGACCTTTTGAGTTAGTCATCAGAAAACATCCGCACTGACTTTGGACATGTGGACCTGGGTTATATATGTGAGAGCCTACGTTTCTTCCTTTTAGACAGATAGTTAACGCGCAGGGAAGAATCCTTATTTTCTGAATGTTTTTCTGACAAAGACCGTTATTCCATTTCGTGTTTCACATCCTGTGGCAATAGTAATATTCCCTAAGGTATGGTTGCTGCATCCTCCCTGGCCTCTGCCCATATAGCTAGGTTGAAACCCTTTTGGGATTTGAGGTGGAGCTCCCTTTAAGACTGGTGCCATTTGCACACTTGTGTCCAACGCAGCCCCCTCGAGGGTGGTCTTTTTCAATTTGTGTTGGACCAATTTAGAAGTTTCTCTCTGTGCTTGCTCCTCTTTGGAGAGCGTCCTTGTGGGTGGGCGTGTCTGCCCATTCATTTCATATTCACCTTTCCTTTCCTCGATCAGCAGGGACATTTGCTCCTAGGACTTTCTGTCTCCCTTAAGAGCAGCAATCTTGACGATAGCTACACGCTCAAGTATCGTATTTGACAGGGAAAAAAGGTCTTTAGGCAGGGTGGATGCACCCCATTGCGCCAGGCAGCATCGCCTTCACCATACCCAAGTGCACGGAGGTGCTGTGGGAATGGCATTGCCTGAGCCCAGTGTTATATATGGTGCATGGTATCTAGCCGTTACGTCCACTGCTCCCACATGCCATGCCCATGTTTCACATATTGTATCAGGGGCCCAGTGGACTCGTGTACAGCATAATCGCAACGCTCCTCCTCCTTACCTACCCTATTTAATGAAAATGTTGTTGTCCTTTTAGCTGGCTCTACTAGTGGGCAGTGCGCACGACATGCCCACTGCCGAATGAGTTTTCACATATCCCAAAATATTCCCATGCAGTGCAGAAACGTCTCAGTGTGGTTGGTAGGGAGTGTCTTTGCTTGCATACTTGTGATAAGGGGGCGTTCGATGTCAGGGCTCCTAAGCTGGGAGCCCCTTGGGAGGGGCAGGCCATGGTCCCGTCATCAAAAAACTGGATGCACATTTTTAGTTTGGTCAGAAATTCTCGTCCCAATAGATTAGTATGGGATGAAGGAGAATATAATAATGTTCCTCTTACGCAAATCTCTCCTATCTCTTGTTCGAGGGGTTTCATAAAGTGTATCCTTGACACCGTACCTGAGAACTCTTGTTTTGCTGCAGGGTCTTTAGATGAGGGGACCATCCGTTTCCTTAGGCATGATCTTGTCGCCCCGTGTCCATTACAAACTTGTTTGATATATTGTTCACAAGTGCTGTAACCACTGGTTCTTCCTCTTGGTCGCCTACTGGTTGACAGTAGAAGGCAGGTGCCACAGTTTTGCCTCTTCTTTCTCGAGTATCGGCTCCTTGTCTTTCTCCTTTGGTTGAAAGGGCAAGTCCTGTAATCTCATCCTCGTCATCGGTCCTCAGGGGACTGATGCCCCCTTCCTCAATCCTGCTAGCTGTATCACTATGTAGAACAGCCACAAATCTCCCTGTCACTCGTGTGTGTTTGCATGAATAAGTAAAGGTGCAGGTTCTAAGTGCCGCTGGGGTTCTATATGTCGGGCGCGACAGACAGGGGTTTGAACTTTTGGGGCCCTTGCACAGGACTGGTGTTGCGCTGGGATTGTCTAGGCCTGCTGGCCTCTTAGACTCTCATGCCTGGGCCTAATCGCTTGGTTTTCAGTAGGAGGTCAGCTGGCTTCTACTATTGGTGGATTGGAATACCCTAATGTGGGAAGAGCAGGCAAGAGCAACCCCATACCTGTATATGGTAGGAGCGATGTGGATGTCTTGTTTGCTATCTGTAGGGCAGGACTGTCAATCTGGCTTCCTTGATGATGGGCCATAGTTCTAATAATGCCTCCCTCTTAACTTTGTTTTGACCTGTGTATTGGGTTTGTATGTATGTTCTCATGTGTTCAAGTATGTCAGCGTTGAAAGTTTTCTCCTTTGGTCAGGGAAGTGTATGTGCCTTCGTGAATGCGTGCCATTCTAGTCAAACCTTATAACGTTTTTTAGCCTGTGTGGGGAATCTGGTTTGCATGAGTTTTAATGGTACACTGACAAAATATCAACACCCAAAATGTCCACATACAAAAATATTGTGACTGACCAAAATATTGAAGTCAAAAATATCTACATCCTATACTTATAATGGTAAGTACAAAAATATCAACAAAAAGAATTCGGTCATAAATTTAGGTATACGATCTATTGTTTTTTATATATAAAATAAATTGATCAATATTAAATATATTAAAGAATAAAAATACATTTTAAAAAATAAAATTGATTTAAGATACATTTTAACAAATATAACAAATACACTTATTTAAAAAGGTTAAACACAAATCTATAATAATTAATATATATTTACTTTAAAACAATTATAAAACTAATAATTTTAACGTATTTTATAATTTTAAAATTATATAATAATGTAGCAAGTAAATATAAATATAAATATATATATATATATATATATATACACATACATACACACACATATATATATATAAATATATACCAATAACATAAATTCTATTTTAAAAAAACATTCGATTATAAATTAAACTATTTAAGTATCTTTAAAAATAAATGTCCCACCCCAGTGAGTGCAACAGTAGGGAAAGTGTTGGATAACGGAGGGGTAAAATTTGCTATTCCCACTCCAGTGAGTGCAACAGTAGGGAAAGTGGTGGATAGCGGTGGGGTAAAAATTACTATTCCCACAGTGCAACAGTAGGAAAATTGTTGGATAGCGGATGGATAAAATGTACTATTCACACTCCAGTCAGTGCATCAATAGGGAAAGTGTTGGATAGCGGAGGGACAAACTTTACTATTCCCACTCCAGTCAGTGCATCAATAGGGAAAGTGTTGGGTTGCAGAGTCAGTTCAAAATTAAAAACAAACAAAATATCATCAACAAAATAAATTTTAAGAATCAATAAAGAAATATTATTATGTTAAAAATAAAAATAGATTTAATATTAAAAAAACACATAATATAATGTTAACGAAATATCACAAATACCTACATACTACATAAATAAAATAACAATATATTTTCAAACAAATAAATATTTTTACTTAGAAGCTATGTATTAACAAAATCAATAATTACATAAATTTAGTCTATTTACTTGCTACTCTATAACACCACACAACTCACAACCCACATGGAAAAGAAACAAAAATGTGTTGCATAATTAACATATCTATCAATTAAACAAATATTATTAATTAAAAAACCAAATTAAAACACATATAATGTAATTAACTTACCATCCTTTACACCTATAATCCCCACAACCCACACCAAAAACGAAACTGTTAAAAAATTAATTACACAATTAAAAACTTTTTCAATTAAATAACTAATAGTAGCCTGGTGGCACACAATAGCTATTCCCGACTAGATTACCTGCTGGTGCCCGCATCCCAAATAGCGAATATACGGGAAGCTAGACACATGGCCAGAGGGATCTCTGACCATTCTCTGGTGTGGACCCAACTGGTCCTGGGAGAGAAAAAAGTTGAATGTGTAGCGCCCATTAACCCCTGGTATCTCTGCAATCCCACAGTTAAAAAAACACTACTACAAGCGCTTGACTACTATTTCCAGGAGAATGAGGGATCGGTTGACTCACCCAGAACTCCTTGGGAAGCATTTAAGACGGTTATTAGGGGACAAACCCTGTCATCAATTGCTGGAACGCGAAAGGAAAGAACAAAAAACCTAGCTAGTTTAGAAGACGAAATCCTCTGACTGGAGGAAGATGCAGAGAGGACTGACACCCAAGAGAAAACACATCTCCTAAAATTAAAAAGGGAAGAATATAAAGCTATCGCTACCGAGTTGGCCAAGATTCTAGGAAGAGAAAAAGAGGGATGAGTATACTAGCAGAGAGACAAGGCAGGACAACTGATAGCTTGGTTGGATAGGAAGGACAGAGCGAGTAGGCTAGTGCCTGAACTAACAAGGGACTCAGGGGAAAAACTCACTGAGCCGCAAGACATAGGTAACGAATTTGCAGACTACTATAAGAAGATCTACCAAAGTAGTTCAGAATTGCCAGAAGATGATTCACGGGCTCTCCTGTCAGATATTAGCTTGCCCACGTTGTCTGAAGAGGAGAGGTGCACATTGGACAGTGCCCTCACTAATGACGAAATTGCGCATGGGATACGTGACCTTTGATCTGGTAAGGCTCTGGTACCTAATGGCTTGCCTATTGAGCTTTGCAAACTAAAGCCAGACATGATAGCCCTGTGGCTCCTAGCCATGCTGGAAGAGAGTAAGGAACTAGGCATGCTCCCACCAGACCAGAGGGTAGCAACTTTGGTCACCATTCACAAAGAAGGAAAACCGAGGGATAGATGCTCCTCCTACAGGCCTATTTCGCTATTAAATGCAGAACCCAAAATATTGGCAAAACTGTTGTCGAGCCTCTTGAGACAGGTCATAACCAAGTTAGTGCACCCTGACCAATCAGGCTTCATTCCCCATCGCAACACAGCCTTGAATTTGCGAAGGCTGCATGGAGTTATAGGAAGACTAGATATGATACAGGAAGAGGTGGCAGTGGTGTCACTGGGCACTACTGTAGCTTTAGACAACAACGAGTGGCCTTACCTCTTCGCAGTCCTGGCTAAAATGGGCTTTGGACCAGGCTTTATTGGATGGGTGAGACTACTCTACTCGGCCCCACTGGCACAACTGGTGGTCAACTATAAAAAATCGGAAATATTTTTGTTGGGCCGTGGGACCCAGCAGGGATGCCCACTTTCGCCCCTGCTCTTTGCCATCTCATTGAAGCCACTGGCAGCGTGGATCCAAAGAGGTCCTTTGGTAAGGGGACTAAAATGGAAAGAGAGATGGGAAGACTGCATTTCTTTATACGCGGATGACATCCTATGTATCTCTCATCCCCCAAGAGGCCACTTCACATGGTGCTGGACATCTTTACAAACATTTGGAAAACTCAGGTTACACCATCAACTGGAGCAAGTCCCTGCTCTATGTACTACACGGTGAGCCCCCATCTCCGCTCAGATGCTCTCCAATACAGGTAGCAAGGGTGGGGTTCAGGTGTTTGGGAATCTTTGTCACCGCGGATCCTAAAATCAGATATGAACGCAACCTCCTTCCCCGTTGCAGAGATTGAAGTGAGATGTTGCAAGTTGGAAGACGTTGCCCTTCTCATTACTGGGACGAGCAGTGCTTTTTAAGATGATGTTGCCCCCGCGCTTCCTCTAAGCCTTACAAAACTCCCAGGACCCGGTACCGGCAAGATATTTTTAAGGATGTAGAGGGACTGCTGAGGGATCTATTGTGGCCGACCCCGCATAGCGTTGCATAAATTGGTGCGCAGCTGGTATGACGGGGGCTAGGGCTACCAGTTATTAAAAGGTACCACTGAGCCTCACACGTGGCAGCTATCAATCATTGCACAAACTAGGGTGGAGACGATCCTGGTTATCAGATGGACAGGTGGCTTCTCCCGGGAGGGAATTATAACAAGGCACTCTACTCCAGACCCCGGAGATACACTCTAACTGGTCCAACTAACCACTCAGTTCAGGTCTGGCACGCAGTGAATCGGAGCATGGGATGGGAGCGATAGCTGACACTAGCTACTCCCTTGTGGGACTCGGAGCGGTTGGGCAATATGGGGGGCACAAGAGGGTTCGACAAGTGGGACAATACCCTCCAGGACCGTGAGATTGTGGCTGAGCGCATGGAAGGCAAAATTGATTTTAGAGCATTTGTTGGTATCCTCTCAACGCTGCGCACTTGTACTTTTTAAACTACTGCTTGTTCCTTACTGTTACCTACTTTAAAAAACCGGATCCCATATTTTAGCTACAACTCACCCCTTAGCTCAGAACTCTGCCCGATCCCAACGGGCCGGACGCTTAAATTGCCTGACGCCGACCAGCACTGCTACTGGGGCGAGGGGTGGTGAGTGGCGGCCATTGGGGAGGTTAGCGGGCTAGTTGTTGGGCTGGACGATAGAAACGGATTCCGACGCGACCGCACAGCATTGTATGCCTGGGAAGGGCTGTGTTCAATACCCTACAGGATCGTGAGATTGAGGCTGAGCGCGTGGAAGGCAAAATTGATTTTAGAGCATTTTTTAGTATCCTCTGAACGCTGCGTACTTGTACTTTTTAAACTGCTGCTTCTTCCTTACTGTTACGTACTTTAAAAAACCAGATCCCATATTTTAGCTACAACTCACCCCTTAGCTCGGCACTCTGCCCGATTCCAACGGGCCGGACACTGAAACCGCTTGAGGCCGACCAGCACTGCTACTGGGGCAAGGGGTGGTGAGTGGCGGCCATTGGGGAAGTTAGCGGGCTAGTTGATGGGTCAGACAATAAAAACGGATGCCGGCACAACTGCGCAGCGGACACACGCAGCGGGTGCACCGCTGGTGCGTCGACGGTGCGCCTAAGGCACATCCGTCTGTGCCCTTCCGCGCTCGGCCCGGGCTCAGGGCAAGGAACCCTGATCCTTTGCTGCCAGACCGCTGGATCTATTACAGAGATACTTTGAGGAAATTAGACTCACTAGGCGGCACAGCACGATGTCCCAGATTTCCGCCTTGTGTTAAACCTGAGGCCATGGTGAAATACTGCACTGATTGCTGCAAGTCACTCCCTTACATCCTGGCACTTCCCTGTAAATCTCCCTCTAGTGGCAAAATGGGGTCAGGGTAGCCGATGGTCGAGGCTGAGTTTAAATGTCTTCTCTTAAATGCCAGATCATTAGTTAAACACAGAGCGGAATGCTCCCTGCTTATCGAGGAACACAACATCAAGATGACCTTCATTACGGCGGTCTGGACAGACAGTGAATCTGGGCCTGATATTGTTAAAGCCTCTCCCCCTGACTTCCTTTGTCACACGCTAGCCAGACCTTTAAGGAAAAGAGGGGGCCCAGCTGTTATCTATCAAAAAAGCCTAGTGCCCTCTTTCGAGGCTGCTTCCAACGCAGCCTGTGAGGCACTGTCAGTCAGCGAGCGCTATGCACCGCAAGATACGTTTAAAGCTGTGCTCATTTACCGACCCCCAGGCCCCAGAGGTGGCTTTCTGGTGTCCATTGGCTCACTGCTGGAAGAGGGGTTTTGTGCAAAAGCCTTTACCATTCTTGCTGATTTTAACTTCCACCTTGAGGACCCCTCCGACCCAGATACCTCTAAACTACTGTAAATCTTGTGGGGAGGGGACCTCTCGCAGCAGGTAGAAGGCCCAACTCATAAGGCCGGCCATATCCTAGATGGAATCTTTACAAATTCATCCAGCCTTTCCATCTTGGATATATTGCCACTTCCCTGGACATACCATGCCGCCATCATTTTTGCTAACGCTCTGTTCCCCATCAAAGTATCCAACTCGAAGCCCAGGGATAAGATAGTGATACGGGCCTGGAATAATATCAACTGTGCCTATTTTGATCAAGCCCTGATAGACTCGGTCCCTAATCTTCCCACTAACATAGAGGAAGCCACAGTGGCTTTTGAGGATTGGATTGATACCGCCTGTCGCAGACTCCCCCAGACGTGGGCTTCCCTCCGCCCCTTGGTTCAACCAGAACCTACAGGAGCTTAAATCAGAGTGTAAGAGGCTGGAGCATCTCTGAAGAAAGGGGTACAGTTTGTCCAACAAAAAAGCTTATAGAGTTAGTTTTACAGCTTATAAAAAAACACTTCAGGCAGCAAAAAAAAGCCTATTTCCCCCAACAGATCGCCGGAGCTAAATCCTCGGCGAAGGAACTCTTTAGAACAGTGACCAACCTCACAACCCCCCAAACCGATCACTCATACTAGTCCAGAATTCTGTGATACCCTAGCCTCTTTTTTTCTAAACAAAGTTGAAGTCATTTTCTCCTCCTTCAGCAACCAACAGGGCGACGCTAGTGATTGGGCACTCAGGCCAATTGAAACCAACAACCCCCCCACATTTAATAATTTCACTCCATTGGTGAACAAGGAGGTTACCAATCTGCTGATGGGGTGCAGAGCCGGTTCCTCTAAAGACCCCTGCCCGGCTGAGGTAATGAAAATCTCCTCGACTGTCATTTCTAACACCTTAATCTCCTTACTTAATCTCATAATGAGGGCAGGCCACCACCCTATTGCTTGGAAAACGACCTAAATCCTGCCACTTATTAAAAAACCTAATCTAGAGCCCAGCGATCCCAATAGCTATAGACCCATCTGCCGTCTCCCCTTACCTGCTAAAATTATGGAGAAGGCTAAACATGCAATTAAGCTTGTTCTTGGAGAAAACCAACATATTGGACCCTTCTCAATATGGGTTCCGCACGGGACACAGTACGGAGTCAGCATTGATCAAAGCCACTGAAGAGGTGCGTGAGGCGGTGGACCAGGGAGGCTCAGCCATTTTGATCATGCTGGATCTGTTGGCTGCCTTCGATACGGTCCGTCACGATGTTCTGATGGATTGCTTATCGAAGGCGGGGGTCCAGGGTGTGGCCTGGAACTAATTGAAATCCTTCTTGGCCGACAGAGTACAAACAGTAGATCTAGGAGGGGACAGATCAAAACAATTCTCCCTCCCCTATGGGGTTCCACAGGGGTCCTCCCTCAGCCCCACGCTTTTCAATATATATGTGAGACCCCTGGCTGCCCTTATAAGATCTTTTGGGCTATTTTTAACCTCTTACGCAGATGACAGTCAAATCGTGTTATTTCTGCAGAGAGGCAAAGAGGCAGAAAAGGCTCCTAGCTGCCATGCATGGTAGCAATATCCGGCTGGATGTCTTCCAATTGCCTGAAGTTGAACGCAGGCAAAACAGAGGTGATTATTTTGGGAAACCACCCCAACCTCTGGTCTCCAGCATGGTGGCTCAGTGAGATGGGCCTTCCTCCACCACCTGCACGTAAGGTTAAAAATTTGGGGGTGATCGTGGATAACACCCTCACATTTGAGGACCAGGTCAGCGAAGTGGTGTCAACCAGCTATTTTATCCTGAGAACACTGAAGAAAATAAAATTCTTCCTCATGGAAGAAAGCTTCAGAACAGTTGTCTCAGCCCTCATTCTGTACCGTCTGGCATTATTGTAATACCCTGTATCTGATCATTAATAGTAAACATCTTAACAGATTACAGATGGTACAGAATGCGGCAGCCAGGTTGCTCACTGGCAAACTCGTTTGTGTCGGTCAGAAATGGCCTACATCACCTTCACTGGCTCCCAATCAAACAACGAGCCCAATTCAAGGCTCTCTGCACGGTTTTCAATGCCTTGAGGGGGACTGGCCCGGAAGACCTAAAAAAGCGCATTCAATGGTATGTCCCCGGGAGAACGCTGCGCTCAACTGATGCAAAGCGGGTGGCTGTTCTTAGGGAGAAAAAGGCTAATTGGGCGGTAAGAGCTTTGTTCTCAGAGCCACCAATGCCTGGAATGACCTTCCTTTTTATGTAAGGTCTGCCACGGAACACCTTTCATTTAGGAAAGGTTTGAAGACATGGTTGTTTCAGCTTAGCGTCAGTTTGAGCTCAGGGCTGGATGGTTCCAGGTAGACAATGCTCAGCGCCAGGACACCCTTGGGTAACAGTGCGCTTTATTAACCCATATAACATAACCTTATAGGGATCTCAAAAATCAGAGACTTATGGGTCAAGGATGGGATGATGCCGTTTGATACGCTACAAAGTGAATATGAGCTAGCCGGAACTGAATATTTCCGATATCATCAGATAAAACATGCACTACAGTTCAACCTATCAGTGGGTACCAACCCCCTGGAATATTCTCCACTAAAGGACAGGTTGCTCGATGGCTCCCTCCCAGACAAAGTAATATCCCTGACCTACAAAAAGTTAGTAAACAACATGACGAACCCCCTTGAACCGATACGAGAGTCCTGGGAGGGGGACGGAATAGAACTAGATGATGAAGATTGGCAGGAATCAGTGGCCTCCCCAAGGGAAGTAGCGAACTTGTCTAGATTGCGCCTAATCTAGCTAGGCACAATCTATGTTTCAGGGCCCAGACTTGTCCAAATGGGTAGAGTGATGGATGGAACATGTCGGAGAAAATGTGGTGTGCTGGGTACCTTTATACACATAATATGGGAATGTAGGAGTGTACAGAAATATTGGGAGAAGATCCATAAATGTATGGGGAGGTATTGGACACAGTGATTAGACCGGATGTAAAACGATGTCTGTTGAATGCATGGGGGCCTACCGATTTGGCCAGCAAAGAAAAGTTATGTGTCACCCTGGGCGTAATCGTGGCAAAAAGAAATATCGAATGGCTGTGGGAATCAGAGATGTTACCCAAAATGAAGGACTGGAAAGCAGACATGGACAGGTGCATGATCAGAGAGAAAATGGTGTATATTGCAAACGGGTGCCCAAAAAAGTGGTCTGCTATATGGGCAACTGGAATATATATAGGGAGAATATAGGTGCTCCACCTGATCTTCCACCGCTTGATGAACCACCAATGCCTTAAATTCCTGGATCTACACTGTCTCAGTGAAAGTACTATGCAATGTGATGCGGTAACATTGTTGTCTCTGTAACACATACTGTCTAAATGGATAATGTTTCTTCCCTCTTTCTGCACCACTTTTGCCTCTTTCAGCACCTCTGTTGCTTTTTTGTGCAGATCTCTTGCCTCTTTCTGCACCCCTCTTTACTCTTTCTGCACCTGTCTTGCCTCATTCTGCACCCCTGTTCCTTCTTTCTGCATATTTCCTGCCTGTTTCTGCACCTCTCTTGCCTATTTCTGTAACTCTGTTGCCTCTTTATGCACTTTTCTTGACTCTTTTTGCACCCCTTTTGCCTATTTTTGCACCTCTCTTGCTTCTTTCTGCACTTCTATTGCCTCTTTCTGCACCTCTTGCTTCTTTCTGCACCTCACTTGCCTCTTTCAGCACTTCTGTTGCTCTTTCTGCACCCTTCGCACCTCTTTCAGCACCTTTGTCACTTCTTTCTGCACTTCTCTTCCTTCTTTCTGCACCCTCTCTTGACTGTTTCTGTACCTCTCTTTTTTCTTACTGCACTTCTCTCCCTTCTTTCTGCACCCTTGCTGCCTCTTTCTGTACCTCTTTTGCCTCTTTGTGCACCCTCTTTCTACACCTCGGTTAGTTATTTCTGCATGCTCTTGCTTCTTTCTGCACCTTACTTGCCTCTTTCTGCACTTCTCTTGCTTCTTTCTACACATCTGTTGCTTCTTTCAGCAATACTCTTGCCTCTTTCTGTAGTTCCCTTCCTTCTTTCTGCACCCCTCCTGCCTCTTTGTGTACCTCTCCTACCTCTTTATGCACCCCTTTTGCCTCTTTTTGCACCTCTGTTGGTTCTTTCTGCACTGCTCTTGCTTCATTCTACACCTCAATTGCCTCTTTTTGCACTTCTCTTGGTTATTTCTAAACCTATGCTGCTTCTTTCAGCTATTCTCCTGCCTCTTTCTGCACTTCTCTTGCTTGTTTCTACACCTCTCTGGCATCTTTCTGCACATCTGTTGCCTCTTTCGGCACCTCTGTTGCTTCTTTCTGCACTCCTCCTGCCTCTTTCCGTACCCCTCTTCCATCTGTGCAACTTTCTTGCCTCTTCCTTCACTTCTCTTCCTTGTTTCTGCACCGCTTGTGACTCCTACTGTACCTCTGTTGCTTCTTTCTGCACTTCTCTTGGTTCTTTCTGCACTGCTCTTGCCTCTTTGAGCACCTCTTTTGCTTCTTTCTTCACTTCTCTCTCTCTTCTTTCTGCACTTCTATTGCCTCTTTCTGCACCTCTCTTGCTTCTTTCTGCACCTCAAGTGCCTCTTTAAGCACCTCTGTTGCTTTTTTCTACAAATCTCTTGCCTCTTTCTGCACCCTTCTTGCCTCTTTCAGCACCTCTGTTCCCTGTTTCTGCACCGTTGCTGCCTGTTTCTGCACCTCTCTTGCCTCTTTCTGTACCTTTGTTGCCTCTTTCTGCACTTCTTTTGCTCTTTCTCCCACATTTGCGCCTCTTTCAGCACCTCTGTTGGTTCTTTCTGCACTGCTGTTGCATCTCTCTGCACCTCACTTGCCTCTTTCTGCACTTCTCTTGCTTCTTTCTGCACCTCTGTAACTTCTTTCTGAACCTCTATTGCCTCTTCCTGCCCCTCTCTTGTTTCATACTGCACCTCACTTGCCTCTTTCAGCACTTCTGTTGCTATTTTCTGCAGCTCTCTTGTCCCTTTCTGCACCTCACTTGCCTCTTTCAGCACCTATGTTGCTTTTTTCTGCAGATCTCTTGCCTGTTTCTGCATCCCTCTTTACTCTTTCTGCACCTCTCTTGCCTCTATCTGCACCCCTGTTCCCTCTTTCTGCACCAGGGAGCCTCAGGATTCACGGGGACTTAATTCCCCACCTTAAAATGTGCCATGGGGTGTGTTTGCATACTTGTCACATCAGGTCCCGCCCCCTCCCTTCACCACTGTGCAAACGGGCCCTCTGGCACGTTGCAAGTTGGGGGATTAACTCCCCTTGAATCGTGAGGGCCCCTGAACATGTCATGAATGATGTCATATGTGATGTCATCAGGAGTGCATTGCGGGGGCGCGAGTTATAGTTAGCTGAACTAACAATAACATGCCTCAAACCAATGGTTTCTTCAGTGAATTCCTAAGGTTTATCTATAACGTGCCTGAAACCTATGGTTTTTTCGGTGTATATATATATATATATATATATATATTTTTTTTTTTTTTAAACGCTGGTTCCACCAACCGCTGCTCCACTTAATCACGGGTGCCTCCTGCCGCACGGTGGGGTACGCGATATTTTTCCAAACACTTCGATCCCTTCGTGTCCGGGACTCGCCTTAAAGAAGAGCACTCCAAGTCACTTTAGCGTGGTATAGCCATTTAATTCATTGCTTTGCCGCATAACAAGGGTTACAAACGCGTTTCGGCGAAACGCGTCATGCTGCCTTTCCCATCTATGGAATAAAGCACCTTATTTTCTATTGAAGTCCTCGTTGTGGTCTGTACCTGTTGTTCGTGTTGGTGCCTTGCTGGGTTGCTGACATTACAGGATTGTGATTCCATATATATATATATATATATATATATATATTCCATTACGACCCAGGACCAACCGCATCAAAATGAACATTCTTATATGCCTACACCCACTATACATTCTTAAGAGTCCCATAAAGACCTACAAAGCTACATTTCAGACAAGTCCCCTAGTGTAAGAAGGGCTTCTCTCTACAAGAGCAAAACAGAGGGTGTCTTGGGGTTACCCAATACTCCCAGATTCATTTGAGCTGCTCCAATCAGCCCAGTGCTCAAATGGATGCAGACACAGAAACAGACATTTGTTTAGTTTAATGGTCTAAATTTATAACAGGTGAACAATTTAAGTAAAGTAGAAGAAACATAGACAAAAAGTTTAAGTGTTAGCCTTAGGTATATTTTATTTATTTTTAAAGCAGGCTTGAGGTGTTACTATGAGTGCACCATCTATTGCTTAGTGCCGGGACACCTCTTCCGAGGTAGCTGTTCGCACTCTACAAATGGTGATATTATTATTATTATTAAAAGTTATGGAAATGTAGTTTAATATTCTTTATGTCAATATTTAGAGATAGAGAGTGATTGTTTTGAGGGCTGACATGTTGATATGTTGTTACTTTTATATTTTTGTGGAATGCATTTTTAGTGCTTGTATAGTGTTATGCCAGGTGATCATTACTTTGCATGATGCTGCATAAATGTTCAATTCTGTTTTAGTACAAAAGGTTAGTATGTATAAAGCATGTGATTACTAGAAATGGGCTGTGATTGCTTAATCATAGGGTTTAATCATTTGCAGGATATCACCATTGAAAAAGACTATTTCAAATGTAATAGGAACTTTACAACTTCTATGTTGTCCAATTTAACAAACATACCTTGCCCCTATTTTACAAACTGCCACACCAGAACAGGAATGAGATCTATGCAGTGTAGGATCAGCTCAGGTATGGTAGGTTAGGTATAGCTGGTTATGTATCCGGAACTCTTTACCTCCAGAAATCAGAACGTATCCCTCGATCATTTCAATCACGATAGAAATCAAAGAATTTCTCATGAACAAATTTTTGCCCTAGATCACATGACTCTATTCTCCTCAGTTGCGCACATAACCATCTTTGGTGACCTAATACGCTCTTCCGCGCAATACCGACGTACCCCCTTGCTTCTCAACTATGCTTCCTATGAACTATGACATTATGTTGCTATTAACGATGTAACCGTGCAAATCAACAGTTAGTGAACTTGTAATGAATATGTTACTATTGCTTTTACTACTTGGAATGCTGTAATTCTGTAATGCGCTCTGATACCAGCAAGGATCATGTTTGCGCTATAAAATCTATTGAAATAAATACATTTAAGAAATGTATAGTAGCTTGAGTGTGGCTGATTCATAGCTATCTATGAACGATTATGTATACTACTGTGGGTAGCTTAGGTATTTAGCAGAGGTATGATAGGTTAAGTATGGTATGTACTGTGGACAAGCATGTTAGAGTAGGTATTGTAGATATTTAGGTATGGTAAGTAGGTATGGTACATTAGGTATCGTAGGTAGGGTAGTTGTAGTAGGTGTAATAAAATATGTATTGTGAAACATGTCATAACATTTTTGTCTGACATTTAAACATTTGCACTTCTAATGCATTTCTAGACTTTTTTTGCAAATTATAGCACTGATAAGGAGAAGCATAAAAAAGGTATAGTTATTAATAAAGCACACACTTTTGCTTCTAGATAAGTGGTTTTATTATATTTGATACTGTAAATTGTTTTTGCTTACAATTCACAGTATGAATTAATTTTTTTAAAGTCGGGTAATTTTCCTAATTATAAAGAAAGGGCATCTTTGCAGAATAGACTGTATTAGCAGTGCCCGGCTCTAGCCTGAAAAAAAGGGTTATGAAATGGAATAAGATGATAAAGTTTGCATTGTAATTTGTTAACTCAAAATGCATACACATCAATATATTGCATGGTAGCAACTGTCAAAAGAGGGTGAACATTTTGATTTCGTCTGTAACAAAGTCTATGTGTGCATGTCTTTACTTAGTGAACACAAAAGGTTGAAAATTCAACATGTTATCATCAAAGCAAATTTAAAGAAATGAACAAACAAAGGATGATTAATTAATAGCACTGTGCCTTTATGAGAGGCTAAAGTATCTGATTAGCAGGGACTTTGTAAACAAAAAGTTATCAATCAGCAATTAAAAGCTCTTAAACACAAACTATGTGTCATGTTACCTCCACAGTTGAACAAAACGATACCCCATCACTCAAATCTAATTGGGAACACAAATATAATACATCCATCTACAAAATTCCCCAGTCTGAATGGACAGCCCATCCTAGCAAGGGCAAACCATGAAAAACATATGCAAACCTGTGAATGTAAACGGGTCATCTAACGCCCACTCTTTCTCCATCCTCCTTATTGTACACTTTGTCGAATCTATATAATGCATTCTTCCATAAAAAGCACTCTGTAACCAGTCTGAAAAATGAATGGAGTGTGGGCGGGTCTTTCTTGGCAATGGGCTGCATCATCATGTCTTGGCACCAAAGACCCTTAAGACACTCAAACAGACACATTTGAGGGGGTAGGAGGCTCAATTAAGTCTGCTAAAAAGGCCCAATAGGCACCAAGAAAATTCGACATTCATTATTTAAATAAAAAGGTTAACTGAGTGAGGGGCAGGTGCCTTGTGGCATTTCATTTCCCACCTGTTTAAGCCCATTCTTCTGCCCTACAACCATATTCCTCTTTGTATATAATTTTCTGAAATTGCAATACTTAGTAGGGTTCCCCTGGGTGGCAGCCAGCACAATGCACTAACACTGCAATAATTCCCCAATGAACTGTGGTGAAATTGTTTCTGACAGTTTGGCTTTTACCAAAAGTTCTGTATGTGAATAGTCATATCCAGAGAAGCCACACTTCCTTGGATTCCCCTTGATATACAGTTTTCAAAAAAGCCTGGAGCTGGAACGGCTACCACTCTGCTGGCTGGCACCAATTCAAAGCCTGTGAAGCAGGCTAGGGTTATCATTTGGCCTTGTCATGCCTGGTACACTGTAGGCCCTTCTACATTTGGGTTCAGCATGTTAAGCCTGGATAGGAGTATGACATTTCCCATTGGCCACATATTAAAGTGTTTTCTTTCACAGAAATATGAGGCAATTGTCTATTTTCACCAATATTTTCACAGTTACAGACCATTCTGGGTAGGAAAAAAGTACTGGAATCCACATAAACTACACCACCTTGGATTCCCTTTTGTCTCTTGTTTTAAAAAATGCCTGGGTTTGACAGAGTGCAGCCCACCCCATCACTAATGTGTACCTTTTCTCATTATCTCCCACTTTTTGACAAGCGTTCGGTTTGGGTCCCTTATAATTTGGTGTGATATACCCACGCATGTGGGGTACTGTTTTTATTTTAAAAAAGGAAGAAAAAAAACAGGATGGCAGAGAATTTGATATCAATTAAATGTCCACAATAAACACTGCTTGCTGAATCTCTCTCACAAGCTGACACTGTGCATAATGGAAAAATTCGAAGTGGTATGAACAATACCTATCTTTAAACGCAAATGTCATTGTATATATTTAAATTGCATAGCTTTCCTTGAAACACAATTTTCATAATATGTTTTATAATTGTCAAATGATCTATACACAATGAAAAATCATTGTAATCCAAGGTTTTATTCACAGATTTTCAGTAAAGTATAAAAGGTAAATGTCTCTGTGAATGGAATAGTTTGTCAGACATAATCTTATATATACTTTCTTAGGTTAGCATTCAATAAAAAAGTATAGATATAAACCATGTCGTCAATTTCTGTTTTTCCCACATTTACATTCACAATTTTCTGATCATGATTTCTTTGAAAAAAACATGAACTCCATACATGAATGACTCTTTACCGAAATCAGAATTTTTGCTTTATTTCGGAAATTCATAACTTTTGGGGTTCATTTATAGATTTCGCACATATTTCCCCCACAAACAGTGAGGAGTTAGAGACTGCAACAATATGAGACATTGAAGACTGCTTAAAAGAAACGCAAAAAACAATGAAGGAATAAGATTTGATTTCTTTTCTCTCTGCCTGTTGAAAGAAATAAGGAACATGACCATGACAACACAACAAAAAAAACTTGATCCCATTTTTACGCAAATTCACTGGCTTTTTTGTGCAGGACTTATTTTCCATTTTCGAAAAATATTGTGCCATATTTTAGCTTCTTTCCCAAGTTCTTTACATGGTATTTCACAAACCTTGGGTATTAAGTACTTAGAGCGAAAAACCAAACGTAGCAAATGCATTTGCTAAATAAGATGGCAAAAAGACACCCAGCAGGCCCACAAATCCCAATGTTTAAGACCATTTATTCTCTCTGAAGAAGTAGTGTAAGCGACTAGAGAGAAAATTAAGAAGGACCTATGATGAGACTAGTAAATCCAAATATAGGAAATTTATCAGGCTCTACCATGCAGAAATAAAAACCCCTCCAACTCTCCCAAAGAAATCTTTTAAGTCTTCAAAGACATCACCAATGCCCCAACAGTCAGCTTCTCTCCAGATGCTTCTTGCTCTGTTGAGCGTAGTAACAATCTGGCTCTTTTTTTCCAGAAGAAAATCATGGACATGTATTCCTCTTTTCTGGTTATGTCCAACCTTGTGGACACCTTTTATAACAAATCTCCCCTAGACCATTAAGAGGGCTCTCTCACGATATTTCCAAATCTCACCTTGAATCTGGTAAAAGATCTTTTAAACACAGTAAAATAAGGTTCTCCCCTGGACCCTGCTCCACTTTATATTCTAAAGAAAGGCTCAGAATGCATTGCCCCTGTAATAACAAAGCTTTTTAACCTTTCACTTTCCTGTGGGCAGGTCCCCCAGCATTGGAAACATGCAATAGTCTAGCCACTTAAAAAAAAAATCATGACCCGTTCTGTCTGAACAACTTCAGGCTAATATCCATGTTTCCTGGAGTCTCCAATCTTTTAGAAAACCATATCAACAAAAATCTTTCTGCCTTCCACGAATCTAAGGAAAATGGGTGTCCGACCACAACACAGCACTTAAACAATGTTGCTAGCGGCGGTCAAGGAACTCAGACATCTTCTGGATCAAGGAGGATCTGCAGCCACCTACCTGTTAGACCTCAGTGCAGCCTTCGATACCGTGGACCATCCTACTTTCATTCAGAGAATCTCAAGGGTTGATGTTATGTTATGTTATGTTATGTTAAGCTGTTTTATAGCGCGCACAATTACTGCCGGAGTATCCTGGCGCGGAAATATTAAAGGCAGAGCACTAGAATGGTACTCCTCTTTTTTGGAGAATTGTACCTTCCATGTTCTGGATCAGAATTGCTAAACAGCCTGTCTCCACCTTATCTGTGAGGTCCCACAGGGCTGCTCCCTGAGCCCCACCTTGCTTAACCTTTATATGCTCCCCCAAGCGGAGATCGCCCGCTCATTTGGATTGTCATTAGTCTCATATGCTGATGACACCAAACTGGTTCTAGCCACTTATCTCTGACTCCCTGACTTCAGGAAGTAGCCAGTTGGATGGCTGGTTGTACACTAAGACTTAACAAGGACCAAACAGAAGTGATGCTGCTGGCCAATAATTCTTACAGCAACATCCCGGGCAAGTTGCCTACCGCAAAAAACTTGATAAGGGGTGTTGGAAGGTGGAAGGACTCCAGTCACACGATAGACCATTAAACAATTGCAGCCACCTGCTATGGCATCCTGAGATTGTTGAGGAAGGTTCTTAACCTTCTCCCTTTCATAGTCAGAAGAGTGATCGTTCAGGTCCTTGTGTTGTCATGTCTCGATTAGGGATATGCCTTGAATCTTGGCTAGCCCCGCTACATTATTAGAAGGCTGCAGCCTGTGTAGAATGCCACTGCTCGACTCCTGATGAAAATTCCCAAATAGCCGTCTTATGCAAAGCTTTGAAGACATGGCTTTTCTGCAACTAATCCTCTGGAAGCTATTGACAATTTATGGTGTCTATTGCAGAACTGGCAGGCCCTTGGGTAGCCATGCGCTATATAAAAACTTCAGAATAGAATATAATTGCCATGCTTTTCCCAGGCCTCCTGGGGCAGGCAGCCTTCAAACCTACGATCAGCACTTAATCCTTCAATCAGCACTTATGGGCCAACAGATTAAAAGAGACATTACCATGCCAGTGTTTGCACCTGCTTCTTTTGAAGCCTGACAGCATCCTGCCATCCTCCCACCACGGCAAAGTCACCCTGTAGCTAGAGATAAATGTGCAAATCCGGTGCAAATGTCTATATAGCAGGAGTAAATGCTGAGTAGTATGCGTCTTCAATGAACTGCCAGCAAGTGTCCAGCAAGACTCTCCGCTGAGTTCTGCACATAGATCTCGAGATACTAACTTACAGGGGGATCAGGCATCGCCAGCTTAAGGGTTGATGGCTACCTGTATCTTGGAAATGTGTCTGTGCTGTGTTCAGATTGGTTGAATGAGTGCATGTTCGTGTCCCTGAATGCTCTGTGCCTCTGTGGAAAGGTACTATAAAAAAAGCAACAATCTAACGTCTCCGATGCTTCTTCTAAATGCTGTTATGGGCCTTTTGAGACTATCAAAATAAAATATGCAAGTGACAGATACGACCAGAGTAAAAGGGGAAGGCTTGTTTAAAACTGTAAATGTGTACTAAAATTCAACCCGTAAAGCAATACTTTAAGAATTCGTTTATTTATGCTATTTTAAGCTGGGGGGAAAAGGAGACAGAGAACGCCAGAGATAGCGAATGTGGAATAAATTTGCTAAACCAAGTGAGAAACGGTACGTTTTCCAGCATTAAATATTAAGGACATTAGAGTGCTTTAACGTTTAAGAGTGGTTTGTTTTGTTTAACATTTAAAACATTGTTTAGTGTATTCCAAGCCACAGTGCAATTTAAGCTTCTTAGAGTAAAGCTGCTTCTAACAAAGAAAATTAAGTTCAAAGAAAGAGGAACTTTCATGGTTTGTAAAATCTATTTCTTGAAACTTGGTCGACAGAGCTGTCATGCTTAAGACTGGGCAGCTGCATTTTTGCGTTACAGAACACAAGTATCACACCAGCAAATGAGGAAACGAGCTGACTTGTCAGATTTCGAATCCTTTAATGGTACATTTTAACTGTTTATTGTTAAAAAAAAAAAAAATCGTTAGTTTCCCATGTGGGATGCTTAAGAACCTCACTCCTATATTTTTCAGTTTTTTACGACTTGCAAATACTTGCATGAAACGGACCTAATCAATCAATCAATCAATAGAATTTGTATAGCGCGCTACTCACTCGTTAGGGTCTCAAGGCGCTGATGGGGGCGGGGGGGTGCTACTGCTCGAACAGCCAGGTCTTGAGTTGTTTCCTGAAGGAGAGATGATCCAGGGTCAGCCGTAGGTGAGTGGGGAGGGAGTTCCATGTCTTGGCTGCCAGGTAGGAGAAGGATCTTCCTCCAACGGTGGATTTGCGGATTCGTGGGACGGAGGCGAGGGCGAGGCTGGCGGAACGGAGCTGGCGGGTGGGTGTGTAGAATGTGAGTCGGCTGTTGAGGTACTTCGGGCCCGTGACGTGGAGAGCCTTGTGTGCGTGGGTGAGGAGTCTGAACGTGATCCTCTTGTTGACGGGGAGCCAGTGCAGGTCCCTCAGGTGGGTCGAGATGTGGCTGCAGCGAGGGACGTCCAGGATGAGTCGTGCCGAGGCGCTCTGAATGCGCTGGAGTCTTTTCTAGAGTTTGGCTGTGGTTCCAGCGCAGAGGGTGTTCCCGTAGTCCAGATGGCTGGTGACGAGGGCCTGGGTGACCGTCTTCCTGGTTTCGGTGGGGATCCATCAGAAGATCTTTCGGAGCATGCGCAGGGTGTTGAAGCAGGATGACGAGACGGCGTTGACTTGCTTGGTCATCGTGGATCCAGGATGAAGCCCAGGTTGCGTGCGTGGTCCGTTGGCTTCGGTGCGGTGCCCAGGGCAGGGGGCCACCAGGAGTCGTCCCAGGCGGAGGGAGATGGTCCGAGGATGAGGACTTCCGTCTTGTCTGAGTTCAGTTTCAGACGGCTGAGCTTCATCCATTCCGCGACGTCTTTCATTCCTTCCTGGAGGTTGGCTTTGGCGGTGGCGGGGTCGTTGGTGAGGGAGAGGATCAGCTGGGTGTCGTCGGCATAGATGATGATGTTGAGGTTGTGTTGGCGTGCGATGGCTGCGAGAGGGCTCATGTAGACATTGAAGAGGGTGGGGCTGAGTGAGGATCCTTGCGGAACGCCGCAGATGACTTCGGTGGCCGAGGATCTGAACGGGGGGAGGCGGACTCTCTGGGTTCTTCCGTCGAGGAACGAGATGATCCACTTCAGGGCTGCTCCTTGGATTCCGGTGTTGCTGAGGCGCTGTATCAGGGTGCGGTGGCATACAGTGTCGAAGGCTGCTGAGAGGTCCAGGAGGATGAGGGCAGCAGTTTCTCCGTTGTCGAGCATGGACCTGATATCGTCGGTGGCTGCGATGAGGGCGGTCTCGGTGCTGTGGTTTGCTCGGAACCCGGACTGTGAGGGGTCGAGGGATCTGTTGGTCTCAAGGAAGACGCAGAGTTGTCTGTTGACGGTCTTTTCAATGACTTTGGCTGGAAAGGGGAGGAGCGAGATGGGGTGGAAGTTCTTGAGGTCCGTGGGGTCCGCGGTGGGTTTCTTCAGGAGGGCGCTCAGTGCGGCATGTTTCCAAGTCTCCGGGAAGGTGGTGGATGCGAAGGAGCTGTTGATGATGTTCCGGAGTTGGGGTGCGATGATGGAGTCGGCTTTGTTGAAGATGTGGTGTGGACAAGGGTCGGTGGGGGAGCCGGAGTGGATGGTGTTCATCAGGCGGGTGGTGTCTTCAGTGCTGACTGTGGTCCAGGTGCGTAGGGTGGTGGTCGGGGGCGTAGGTTCGGTGGTTGGGTCTGTGGTCTGTGCGCCGAAGCTTGTGTATGTTGGCGATCTTGCGGTGGAAGAACGAGGCGAGTGAGTCGCAGAGGTCTTGCGAGGGTGTGATTTCGTTGTTGCAGGCGCTGGGGTTGGAGAGCTCTTTAACGATGCTGAAGAGTTCCTTGCTGTTGTGGGTGTTGTTGTCCAGACGTTCTTTGAATGTTGTCTTCTTGGTGGCGCGGACCTAATGATTCGCCCAAAAACCAGAATGTTTCCTAACAAAGTAAATCTATAAAGCAAGTCTAACAGCACCAAGCAGCTGCATGTAGCTGTGCATCAGCTGCTATAAATTGCATATACTAATGGCCTACAGTGACCTACCTAGGAAGTTATATCTCTTTATAGGCTACTGATTTAATGTGCACCTCTTTGGAATCGACCATTGGTGTTGTTTAGTTTGAGATTCCATTTCATGGAACCAGTAGGATAAACATGAACATGTTATAAACAGCAGACACACGCTTCCTGGCATTGACGACTTAATGGGTAGTGCATCACTTTCCTTTTCAGCCCCATGGCTCTTTGCGGATGAGTGCATTTCTGAACATCACAGTGGTGAGTAGTAAAACTAGTTCAGGTCTGTAAATGCAGCTCTCTGTGCACACACAGAGAACACTGAACCTAATGGGCTGCCTAATGGAAATGGAAGAAGAGGTCCTGGAAAGAGAGAGTGAGATGCAGCAACAGATGGGAGCCGCTATGACAGACTACTCTGAAAAGGGGCCGCGGATGTGAGTTGTGATTAGCAAGATGTGCACAGCTTCCTGCCAACTACGATAAAACATCTTTCATTCACTATTTTGCTGCGCCGGATGTCATTAACTCACAGTAAATGACCCATCCTTCCATGCGGCTCCACAGGACTCTGCTCTTTGTGTGTGGCCTCACACTGCAGACAGGCCATTGCCTCCTGTCCAAAGTGCAGCATTCAATACCTCCAGCAGACTCCTGGCTGAGTCATCAAGAGCTCGTCTGCAGTGTCTTCTGGAGTCCCATGCAGCGCTTTTAATGCTTGGTGAGTGCCAGCATGTAGCCATAAGGAGGTTGGGTATCTGGTGTCTGCCCATGCTGACCACCAGGACTAAATGCAAAGGGCCTGGTCATCCAGTATACAACTATGTCAGGAGGTTGACCGAGGATCAAGTGCAATCTTCTTGTTGACATACTAAAGATGAAACAGCAGGAAGACGGTGCGGTTAGCATGTTTTTGGAGGATACATGCATGTCATGTGCATTGTGGGCGCCATCAAGACCTAGTCAACATACAAGAGAGCTGCATGTTTGCCTGTCCTCTCACTAACAGGTTGCAGTCAGTCCTGAAGGACAGGCAGTCCATCATGCTCCCATTGCTGACACTTCTTGGTAGCCATGTCTTTTTTTGCTCTGCTCACCTCGGTAGTTCTGCACCGCTGTATGACTTGGTAACCTTCCTCTTCCATGTTCACGCTTCACCTCTGCCCCACCTTTCCTCATCCACGTGATTACTGTTTTGCAGAGCTCACAAGTTTCTCTGTTCGACACATTACTTATCCAGTCCAGTTTTGTCTGCCTTCTTGGATTTGTAGTCCTGTTTATCCTATTAGAAAATCAGAACTACAAGTCCCAAAATTCAACAAAAAATCTGGATGTGCTTCTGCATGCATATGGGAAACTGAAGAGCTCTGGTACAGCAGTGTGCTGATTTTGACTCAGGCACAGTAGACTATGCCCTGTGTGGCTGAAAGGCCTCAGGGAATGGTCTGACTGCTAATGTCTAGTTGTTCTGACAATCGAGGGCAAGCTAGGAACAGAGGTAAAAGCTAGCTGCTGAACCAACAAGCAATGTTACCACTGGCCTTGGCCTGGCCTGCTCTGATTCTGGCTGTGATTCCAATCTCCAGTCTGACACTCCCTGGGCTGGGTTTGATATTGCCACGGCTGCAAAGGAGAATGCCAGCTGCAGGTGGTTGTAGTACATTACTTTCAGTGGCAATGACAACCAACACTTGAGCTAGCATAAGATGCCAATCGATGGCAGGGCGCAGGATGTACTTTCTTTTCTGACCCTCTTGGTGTGAGAATGCGAGACGAGAAAGCAACCAACAAGCTCGGATCACAGACATGACGAACATGGAAGAATATTTCCACGGCAATAAAATAGATGATAATCGCTTTTGAGCACTGCATCTCTTAAATGGAAAACGTATGGAATTATGAGAGACTTAGTGCTCAAGCGTAGGGACTGATATCACTGATGCAGCTGTTCTAGGGCAAAAGAGGCTTAGCATACCAATTCGAAGTGCTTGCATAGAAGACAGAGTCAAAAACTTTACGTAGCTTTGAACTGCCCCCTGTCATGAAGATGACTTTCAGCCACTGCAGGTATTTCAGCTGCTAGTAAGCATGCAGTACTTGCTGAGCCATTGTCAGGATACAACAGAAAGCACTACACTGGCGTGCAGACTAGCTACCTGTGCAAAAGATGTAAGAGAAAACCAGAGGGCCAAATCTGGGCATTAACAGTTCACAGCTTGTCTCTAGTAAATCATTCATTCACGTAGCAGCTGCCAGCCTCACATTACCACGGGATTCCTATTGGCTTTAAGGAGGACCATCATATCTGTGTATATGATTACATAAACTTCACACTATGCACCTCGTGGTGAAAGCATTTGAAAAAGATGTAGACTTCGCCTGTAGTCCTCGAGTAGGGCTAACTCAACTTTCTCTCTGCAGTAACTGTGTTTGCATCAATTATGCACTGCACAGCTGCACCTCAATTTAGGCACCGCCAATCTACATTATTTTGCAATGTGATGGTACTTTTCTGAGTAGCACACCCACGCCTTTCTTCAACTCTGCAGTGGCCCAACGTTTGGCTAACTCTCTGTCCCACATAGGAGGGTCAGGGACCCTAATGTCTATGCCATCACTATCTATGGTGGTCCCCTAGACAGTCCCACACTGACCACACTGTTCTCCTGAGAAGGATAACAAATACTCCTGAGGGCTTCATTGAGTGCAGATGGCGTAAAGTATGGCCTGGGTGTAGGTCTCGTTTGGCTACATGGTGAGGAGTACATTTAAGAGGTCAGTATTGGCATACCTAAGCAGGGGTGGCCCATGGAGAATGAATCTCTCTGCCTCGTGGGAGGGAAATAAGTTTAGGCTCCTTAGGTCAGCGCCATGGCAAAGCCAAGTTTCTATGGCCAACGGCTCAGAGGCATCATCTGGTGCTAGACAAGTGGCCTTTGGCATACAGTCTCTTCTATTTTGGCTCTTGTTGTGCTGGGTGGTTTCAGTCCCTGCATTGGTACAGAACTAGGAGGATTGTTGGTGCTTCTAGCCTCCAAAATGTATTTCTGTGATTGTGTACTTTCTTCTTCTTGGACTTTAAGCCTGTGTTTGGAGAAGCCCCTTGCTCAGCAGATCTTCAGAACATGTCATGTATTGGAAATGCTTGAAGCAGGTCTGAAGCAGGTCAGCTGGGCATGTGGTGGCTGTATTCATCAGTGTAGGGGAATCTACAAGGGATTGACTGCAGAATGTAACTAAACTGAATTGTGTTAATCAAATCAAAGAGTAAGTCATAGGATCAAACTCAAATGTGTCCAGCAGGACAACAAAAACCAATGTTATAAACAGGAAAAATCAAGAAGCACACAGAAAATCCTATTTATATTCAAAGAGATGTATTTCAAAATTTCATATATTAAAACAGATTCATGGGGATATAACGACAGAGAATTAATCAAATGCAAAGAGTCATGAACGGATGTTTGAATCAGTTACAACAAAACAGTTCATAACAAGCATCAACTCCTGAAATGAAAAAGAGCAACTGAAAACAAACATGTACAAAAGTTACTCAGAGGAAAATAAATTTCATATGGAGATGATGTAGAGGTCGACGTTTCGGTCTTGGCAGCGTAAGTCTATAAGACCATCTTCAGGACGTTTATTTTTTGCAGGAAAAACCCCTTATAGTTGTGTAGTAGTACGTGTAGCTGGTCCCAATGAGACTAACTTAAACTGCAGGACCGCAGAACGTTCAATTGACTGGCTGTTAACGTCAAGAGCAATTGAAGTGTTCTGAATGGACGCTATAAAGGTCAGAGAAGGACTGCGCCGTTTGTTCACAATTTTCTCACAGCACGATGTGGCAAGCTACGGAACCCGAACCAATCTGATAACCGCTTGGATTGGTTTGGGATCCGAAGCTTGCACTTTACCTCCCTGTTACTTTCTATGGCCGTAATATTATCTGTCATATCTTGTTCTGCAAAAGATTATCAAAGCCCAATATCGGTTCAAATTTACAATTGAAATCACCACAAACAATTATCCGCGACATGGACCCTAAAGTGTCTAAAAAAGAATCAAGGTGCTCTATTACCAAAGATTCTTTGTTAGCTGCGCTTGGTCTATTGTAGATATTAATTAGATGTAGTTCTTTACTATCTCGTGTAATCATTTTTACCCCCACCAGATCCTGAGACTGGATATACAATGGAATGATATCTATTTCAAGGGTAATCCTTATCCAAATTACTAGACCCCCTGATGGCCTTCCCCTAGCAGAGGGGCTGGCGTTCACACTGAACGTTTTAAAGCCCAATCTGTGAGGGGTTTCCAGTGACCATGTCTCCTGTAAAAGGATTATATCACTCGGTTCTATATAGTAATTCCATATCATCTCAATTAGATTCTTGTTAAGACCTGCTATATTCCAGGAGGTAAGCTTCACTTCCAAGTTCCTACTCAGATCTGTTTGTTCAGAGCCCACATTCTCATCCAGTACAATTGATACATTAGTATCCTTAGGGTACCCTGAGTGTAGCTCCGAACTGGGAGCTTCTGAAAACAGGGCTACCTCTAGACCCCCCTCAATGAGTGACCCATTTGTCCCCTGCAGGGTAGATATGATCTGTACGTTTTGAGAATGATGGGATGCCACGAGACGATTTACCAGGGGAGTTACACAAGCAATTGTTCTACATAGTCTATCTAAATCATCTAAGGAAGATAATCAAATCTATTTGCTAATGGAACAGGGGGAACCAAGTTATTGCTATTAATTCCAACAAAAGGTTTATAAAAATAGCCCAGTGGAAGGGTACCAATGCATGTATTTTGGGGGGAGGGCTCTTCTCGGAGCTCTAATATTCTCCTAACCAACTGTGGGCGTCTAAAATTTATCACCACACAGTCTCCTCTAATATTCTTTGGGGAATCCCCCAACCACCCAACTCTACGAACCATCAGGATATCACCAATATTTACTGGGTGAAATCGATTGAATTTTGTTAACCAATCCACTGCTTTATTCCGCAAGCTGGTCCAAGTTTCTTTTTGTTCTCTTCTTAGGGTCGGGACTCCAGTTAACACTACTACATTGGGGGAAGATGCGGGTGGTAACTGTAGGACATCAGTATTGGGTATTAAATCAGTGCTTTTTGGGCTATGTATTATTATCCTATCAGGGTGAGTACTTAGGCTATCAGGGGCTGTTTGTACTTGCAAACTTCTTGTTGGGCTCCCCTGAGTGCCATGAGTACCCTGGTACCCACCCGCATTGTATCCCTCCGTGTTATGTACAATATTATTTGGTCTTGTCAAACGGGCATCTCTGTGCCCATTATCTATCCCTTCTCTTTTGTCCTTAACAATAAAAGTACCATCCTCCCCATGCTGTTGTAATTGGGGTTGTGTTTGGACACCTCCCTCCTGAGCGGTTGAGCAAATGGGCACATTACTCCTTCCGGAGTTCCCCACTAAATTGCACAGCTTCTCGATCTTATTATCTAACTGGCGTAGATTCGCTCTCATGCGATCTTCTACTTCATCCAATCTTGCCTTGAGCCCAGGTTCTAAGGAGAGTTGTATTATGTTCTCTAACTTCCCAGTTATTTCCTCTATCCAAGGGGTATGTGGTACATGATCTACCTCAGTTTGTGTACTCACTGATTTTCTTAAAACTATTTGAGTTACTACCTCGCAATCTGGCTTTGTCGCTCGAACTACCCCCCAGTTTTCTTTACCTTTGAATTCCTCGAGGGAGGATTAGCTTTCTTTTTTTCCCAATAGTCTTCATCCTTGCTCCCCAAAGCTGGCCTTTGTTTACGCAGCCTAGATGACATAGCAGGACTAGTTACGCTATTCAAATCATCATGCATATCTAGTGAAAAAATAGTGGGCGTATTAGACAACTGTGGTTCGTTTGAAACCATTATTGTTGGGCTCAATGGTACTGTATGCAAGGGATCTATCAATTTTGGAGAGTGGCCACTACCCCGGCCACTCGAACCACTCAAGTTTGTCACCTCAGCTATATCCACCTCGGAGTTTAATTCAATGGTAACAGTGCTTGCCGTCGGGGCGTGGCTAAGCCGGCCAAGATGGCGGACAGGCTTCCCTAGAGCTCCGGTCAGCTGCCCGCCACACCGACGATGACAACTGCCACCACACACATGCGACCCCCCCCGCTAGCGTGAGAGGCCCCCGAGACCACCCTGGGAGCCTCTGAGTGCGGCGGTGTGGCCCAAACTGACCTGTGACGATCGCCGCCGAGCCTCTCCTAAAATGGCGGTGCCCAGGGGCTAACGCCGGAGGTCCCGAGCGGCTGCCGCCCAGGCACCAGGCACAGCGGTACCATCGGGGGAGATCCCTCGGCAGAGACGCGATTCCCCGCCTCGCCGAGGAGACCCAGCGGACCAGTGAAACACGCAAATCCACCGCGACTGGACGTCCGTATGTGGGCGACCCCTGTCGACACGACAAAGAGAGTGCATGCGGGTGCCGGTGCTGCCCCCGAGATCAGACGCTGGGAACCGGAGCGGTGATGTGTTGATGTCCCCGCGGATTCCTCGTTTCAAAATGGCGCCGCCCGAGTGGTCCTACGAGGGAGCCGGGCAGTGAAGCCCCTGCGCCCTGCAGGGGCCCCTGAGACCGGCACCCCGGGTCCTCAACAACGCGCTGTCGTCGAGGGACCCCACGGCTGCAGCAGGTGCCTGGGTGCGGCAGCCCGTGCGCCCCGCAGTCTGGGAGCCCCAAACTCCATTGCCTGACCCGGGCCCCCCGACGACCTATCTGAGACCCGCTGGGAGCTGCTGACCCGACACATCTACCCCCCTGAGCAGCGGAGCGGTGTGAAGAGGCAAGCGACAGTGAGGGAACACACCGGAGGCCTCCCCCACCCCCGGGCAATGTGACAGGAAAGTAGGGAGTGCGAGGCATAGTGAGACCACACCGAGGGCCTCCCTGACCCCCAGCGAGGGCGCGCCACAGAATTCCAGCAGCCCGGCGGCGGTCAGCCTATCCGGTCGGGAAGGCCTGCACGGAGGGAACCCTAGGAGCTTTGACTGGCCGACATCGCCACAAGCGGCGGTTCGAGACGTCTCTGGCTGACCGCGTCGGGCCGACAGGTCATCCGAGCCACCCATGGGACGATCCCAGAGGACGGTGACCACGACACGGGCGCCGGCCCAGAGGCGATCACCCTCCCCGGGCCCCTCGCGCGGCTCGAAGACCGGGGGGCCGCCGCAGGAATCGGACATGTCCTCGAAGCTTGACAAAGTCCTAGCGGCCATCGAGCACTCTCGAGTGTCCATGGAAACCAAATTCGGGGAATTGGCCTCGGACATAACCCTGCTACGTGATGACCATAGGAAATTGGCGGATAAGGTGAAACAAGAGAGTCACACGCTACATGAACTGAAACCGCAGGTCCAGCTCAATCAAAAAGCCATCAAAGACCTGCAGGAGAAGGTCAATTTCCTGGAACGCAAGGCGGACGATTTGGAGGGGCGCTCCCGCCGGAGCAACATACGCCTGATCAACTTGCCAGAGGGAGTGGAGAGGGAAGACCCTATTCAATACATCGAGATATGGATTAAAAAGTTCACCCGGGCCCAAGACCTCACGCCGTTCTTCTCCGTGGAGAGAGCACACAGGGTTCCGACCGGACGACCTCAGGCTGGCTTCCCGCCCAGACCATTCCTGCTAAAGCTTCTGCACTATCAGGACAGGGACACGATCCTGCGAGCGGCCAGGCAAGCGAAAGTCCTCAGAGTGGAAGACAAAAATGTGATGGTGTTCCCGGACTATTCCCAGGCAGTGCAGCGCCAACGCGTCACATTCCAGGCGGTGAAGCAAACCCTACGCCAACACAAGATACAATATGCCCTCCTCTTCCCAGCCCGCCTCAAAATCATCCATGAAGACTCGACACACTTCTTCACGGACCCCGCGGAGGCGAGACACTGGTTGGATCATCGCAATCAGTCCCGATCAGACCGTGAGGATACACCGTCGAGCTCCGCGTCTGACAAACGGCGGCGGCTCCGATCCAAGAAGGTCACTCTCAAACAGATGAATCGACCTCCGACGCCCAGCACCAAGCGCGTCCGGACTTGGAACAAATCATAGCGGACCGGCGGAGGCCCATACAGGCAGCGGCGGAGATCCGGCAACCGGACACCGAACGGGAGGAGAATCGAGGCCCTCACATCTTTACATCCGAGGACGAAGGCCAGAGCGATGTCCGCACCTCCAGAGACGGCTCAGCTTCTCCGCCACTGGTGACTCCGCAGACGGCGGACACGCTCATCTGAAGGCTGCTGACACGGACAGCGGTAAGACTGAGATAGCAGAGCATGCTCGTCGACGGGGGACGTCGGGAAGCCACACCTAAGGTACTGGTGGTAGCATATGCACATGCAGAGACGCGGTGCGGCGGGTGGCCTAGACCTGGGCCCACAGCACCACCGTCACACCACCCCCTCACACCAAACGAACTAGAGACAGTACGAGATGTACATTTTGAACTTATTGTGCCACGCAATAGGCCCTTTCAGTTGGGACCGTTTCCCGAATGTTGTTCCCATGTTACACCCCTTCCCTTTTTACCCTGATACCCTCGCGGGAGAGGACATTTGGTCACAGTGGAAACATGTATGGAGGGAAGTAGTACGGGCGAGAGAGACTCTGGGCACAGACGATTGGTGGTGGGTGGACCGACCAACACAACTGACAATCTCACATGACAAAATCCCCTAATACGGATGTTACCTTCATCACACTTAATGTCAGAGGGATGCACACGGCGAGCAAACGGTATGCAGTCTATGCTTATCTAAAGAGACAGCAGGCCCATATAGCTCTCTTACAAGAGACTCACTTGACGACGACGGAAGCCAGCAGATTACAGAAAAAGTGGCGGGGCATAGTCTGCGCTACGGGGTACTCTGCATTTGCCAGGGGCACACTGATTTGGGTCAGACCGGGAGTTCCCTTCCGCGAACAGACCAGAGTGGTGGATAGGGAGGGACGCTATGTACTACTGGAAGGGCAACTGGATGGACAGTCTATCCTGATAGGCAGTATCTATGCCCCCAACGTGGAGCAGAACGTCTTTTTGTCTCGCCTCACGAACACGCTGGCACACCACACCCACACTCCTTGGCTACTGGGCGGGGATTATAACTGTGTCTTAGACACGACCCTCGACCGATCCCGCCCCCCGCCGCCACGCTCACCACTTCACAAACAGACAGAGTTCTTCAATACATGGGTTCTACACTGGACATTGACAGACACGTGGAGGGCACTGAACCCCACAACGAAACTGTACTCATTCCACTCCATTCCGCATGACCTTCGGGTGCGACTTGATAGGTTCCTCTGCTCTCCTGCCATACATGCCAAAGCTCGACACACAGACTACCTTGGCAGAGTACTATCAGATCACGACGCCCATACCCTGACCCTCAGATGGAAACCGCCCCACCCTCCAGTCCCGACATGGAAGCTCCCTCGGGAGTGCCTCACAGACCAGGTATTCACACATGACCACGGGGAACACCTGCAGGAACATTTCAGACTCAACACGGGTTCAGCATCCTCCAGCCTCATAGAGTGGGATGCGCACAAAGTGACAGCAAGGGGCCACTGTATACAGCAAGTGCTAGGGGTACGAATGGTCCTAGAACGCGCATTACGAACTGCAGAACATGCGCTGGCGACCCTGTTACAGGCGGATGACCGCGGTGAGGTGACCCAACTGCAAGTAGCAGAGGCCAAGACAAAATACGCTGAAACACTGAGGGACCTGCGTAAATATAACTTCAGAAAATACGCCAACAGGGTACACCGGGAGGGCAACAGGGGGGGCACACTCTTAGCCTGGTTGGTTAGACAGGATCCCGACTTGAAACCTATCACGGAAATTACAGACCAGTCCGGTCGACTCCAGACCTCCCAGATAGCGATCATGCAAGTTTTTCACACATATTACTCACACATATATCGGACTCCTTGTCAGGGCGACCCCCTTGCGATGACCGACTTCTTCCTCACGTTGCCTATTCCCCGCGTCTCACCAGCGGTCCGGAAGGACCTAGACCGGAAAATAACACAAACCGAGAATGAAGCAGCGATAGGGGCGCTTGCCAGGAACAAGGCCCCAGGCATGGACGGCTTCCCCCTCGAATATTACCAGACATTCTCAGTTCACCTTGCCCCACGATTAGCGACCATGTTCGAAGATGCGCTCAAGGTAGGGGTCCTCCCACGTTCCCTTAGAGAATCGCTAATAGTCTCGTTCCCGAAACCACACAGGGACCCCCGGCTCCCGTCGTCTTACAGGCCGATCGCACTACTCAACTCAGATTGTAAAATCCTAGGTAAAATGTTAGCAATGAGATACGCCCAGGTCGTACCCCAATTGGTCCATCCTGACCAAAATGGATTCGGGCCAAACCGCAACACATCCCACAACCTCCGTAGGCTATTCCACATCCAAGACATAGCGCGTGACCACTTCCCGAATGCAGCTTGCCTTATCTTAGACCTCGAGAAGGCATTTGATACCCTCCTGTGGCCATATCTGTTTGAGGTCCTCACGAAGAACGATTTTGGCTCACGCCTAACCGCTTACACCAGGCTCCTCTACTCACAGCTCAAGTCCAGGGTCCGGATAGGTACCTACATTTCCCCTGAATTCACCGTGGACAGAGGGACTAGACAAGGATGCCCGTTGTCACCCCTCTTGTTCGCCCTAGCGGTTGAACCCCTAGCGATACGCCTACGATGAGAGGGCGAGGACTGGGGTATTCCTCTAGCGCACACATGGCACTGTGTATCTCTGTACGCAGATGACCTTCTAATCTATGTTAGAGACGCCACGAGCGACCTGACATGCATCTGGAAAACGCTGGAGGAATTCGCGGACGTGTCGGGCCTCAAGGTCAACTGGGGGAAATCCTCCATATACCCACTGAGCCCCCATATGGCCCCCTTCGAAGCTCGGGTGGGCGCCCAATCACTCGCTTGGAATGCTGAGGCCCCCCGTTACCTGGGAGTACGGTTGTATCACACCCTGGAGGACATATATGCAGGAAATCACCGTAGAACTCTGGCTTGCCTACGATCAGCGGTTAGCTTCTGGAAGACACTCCCACTGGTGCCTATAGGCCGAGTGGCCCGAGCAAAAATGATTATGGTCCCCCGACTGTTGTATAACTTCGTGAACCTCCCAGTGATCCCACCACGATCGTTCTACGGAGAACTGAACACTCTCCTGATAGAACTGATATGGGGAGGGGGCCGACGACGAGTGGCGCTATCCACACTCTACCTGCCTACCACGGAGGGGGGACTTGGTGCGCCGGCCTTTGAGGCATATTTCCTAGCGGCCCAACTCCAGTGGCTGTCCTACTGGACGGCGGGACGACACACAGGGGAAACCATCACAGCTAATGGTCCTATGTCGCAAGCCGCGATCGTCCGACTTTTACTGCCAGGCACTAAACCCTTACGGACTCGACCCATGCAAGTATCCATTGCCCGTGCTTGCATGATGCGCATCCACCACATGTCCAAAACACAACCACCATATTCACCACTACTGCCGCTGGTGGGCTTCCCTCGCAGGGATTCATATTATTCCCCGGGCACACTTCGGGTCTGGACAGAGTTGGCGGTCACGGAGATCGAATCCTTTTTCGAAGACGGACAGTTAAAAACGTTTGCGCAGATGATGGCCCAGTATGACCTCCCCCCAGGACAGTTTTTGCTCCATAGGCAATTACTAGATAGCAGCCGCACACACTGGAACCCAGATACCGGGGAACCCACGACACATCCAGTGATTCACGCGATCATGCACATGGGGGTGGGGAGACACCTAGTAACATGGCTCTACAGGGCGGTGCGCTCCTTACTCCTCCCATCTCTCCAATCTCTACGCCAGAAGTGGGAGACAGACTTCGGCAGAGTGGTCCATGATGGGGAATGGAGCTCAGCCTTGGAATTTCCTAAAAAAGTCTCCAGAAACGCCAGGTTCCGCAATATACAATTCAACGTCCTCCACAGGGCCTATCTCACACCGGGCCGCCTCCAACGGTTCTTTCCGGACACCCACTTCGAATGTCCCCGCTGTCGAACCCCGGGAGCGGATTTCAGACATATGTTCTGGGATTGCCCCACCCTCCGCCGTTTCTGGGACACAGTCCACCGGACCCTAGAGGAGGTCACGGCCATTGCCACCATGAACACATGGGAGGCGTGCGCGCTTGGAATTTTCCGTAGACGGAAGGCCGAGAAAACACAACACCGATTCCTATCGCTAGCCATCCTCCTGGCAAAGCGCGGAATCGCCATGCACTGGAGGGCCCCCGCGGGACCACCGGAGGCAGCGTGGATTGGCGCGGTAAATAAATGGGGTAAGGCGGAGGAGGAGATACTCCGGGAAGAGGAGGTATGCGGACATCGCAAGCATCCCATATCCCTGGAGTGGACTCAACTACTGTATAACTTCACACAGGCGACACGCCCTCAAGAGTCACCTCCCGCCTCGCAATCCCAAGCACAACCGACCACACCAACCCCCACACATCCATGAATATGCCACAAATACTGCACAAACGTCATGAGTGGCCGCACCCAGCGACCCTCTAGCACCCGGACACATACCAACAAAGGCCGATATATACTTACGCCAGTCGGCCCGGGAGCACGGACTCTGTGCTTTGATAAGGAAACCCAGACCCCTCCCTCCCGCCTTTCCCTAACTTTCTTCCCCCATCCCATGTTATTCAGTTCATCCCCTCAGTTCCTGGGTAGGTTAGGAAGCTCAACTTAGACAGAGTGCTGCCCTTGCATATGGTTCACTGGTCAGACCCACAGATAACAATGCCACGATGCCACATGTCATCACGAATCAAACCCACATAGTCGGTGCCTCCTGCACCACCCTCATAGTGACCGGCATATCACGAGTTCACCCCCTCACTGGTGCAGTTGACAGATTTACATGAACGAGACGGTTCCCCCCTGGGGGGGCATACGCTCTGGTGGGAGGCCACGTGGTACATGCTACTGAGCACACGGATAGTGGCGGTCGACAGACTACAGACCCCGAACTGAGAAGTGCCGCAAAGTGACTATTTCTAAAACTGTATCTCTATGACCTCATTTTGCAATGCTCGTCTACCTTTTTTGATTACTGTCATATTGTTAATGTAATGCAACCTAAAACCCAATAAACAAATTTAAACAAAAAAAAACCAGTGCTTGCCGTCCCTGCATCCTTTTGATCTATGCTAGCACAGTCTATGGGTTGCGAAACTACTACTGGGGATTTAACTTTACTAATATCCCCTAGGGATGATCTTTTGTGCCCAATAGACGAGCCAAAGAAAAGTCTTTTCTCCGTTAAAATTATTTCATGCTGCAAGACAGATTCGGCCCTGTTTTAGAAGGCATCCAGGGTTCCAACCACACCACCCCCCACCCTCTGCCCAGTTATTTTACGTTTAGTGGCCATTCGTAAGGAGGAAAAAGTCCACAAAAGGAGGTAGATTAAGCTAAATGTCACTAACCAGGTCCTCAATGGTCCTTACAGCTGGCAGAATACAGATGAAAGGGGGGTGGCCCAGCCCAGCCACCTCCCGCCTACGACAGGCGCGGACGGGCCCGCCCTTGGCCAAGGCTTTGCCGGGCATGCCGGTGGGCATTCCGCGCTGCGTGGAGGCTCGGGTGATTTTAAGCGCTTCCTGGCGCTAAACAGTGATGCGCTGGTCCTGCGGCACTAGAGGCTTCTGGGGTGTGTAGTCCCCCTCAGCGGCGCGTGATGGTGGCAAAACGGGAGCGGCAGCAGCCGCAAAAGAGCTTCAGTAGGCCCCCACCTGGGGCAGCATAGACCTGCAAGGCAGTAGAGCAGCAACAATCCTTCCGATGAGTGGCAGGAATAGCCAAGGCGTCCCGCACTGCGTGGAGGCTCGGGTGATTTTAAGTGCCTCCTGGCGCTAAACAGTAACGCGCTGGTCCTGCGGCACTAGAGGCTTCTGAGGTGTGTAGTCCCTCTCAGCGGCGCGTGATGGCGGCAAAACGGGAGCGGCAGCGGCCGCGAAAGAGCTTCAGTAGGCCCCCACCTGGGGCAGCATAGACCTGCAAGGCAGCAGAGCAGCAACAATCCTTCCGGTGAGTAGCAGGAATAGCCAAGGCGTCCCCTTAAGACAGATAACCTTATTGGTACAGATATTCCAGCCTCGCCCCTCATAACCTTTAAATAAGTAGATCATTGAGGGATAGCCTTGTACAGAGCCATCTAGTAACGAAGCCGAATACAGGAGGGATCATAAGGGAACTAAGAGGTTTTTATCCTTGCTGGAAGTGCAAGGCTTGTACAGGAAGTAGAAGAACACTTATATACAAAGTGCCAATTTTTAAAAAGCAAAGGACCATAAACAAGTTTTTGACGTGCAATACTATGTATGTAGTATACTGCCTAGAGTGTCCATGTGGACTGAGATACGTGGGCAGTACTATCCACCCCATAAAAATAAGAGTATTAGAGCACATGAGGGCGATAGCCAGAAAGGATGTCACATATCCGGTGGCAAGGCATTTTGCAGATCAACATCACAGTGACAGGAAGTTGTTACATTATTTTGGTCTAGATCAGGTTCCAAACAATATACGGGGAGGAGACAGGATTACGAGAGCTACAAAGATTAGAATCGAGATATATAATTGATTTTGGAGACCAAGGCCAACGAAAGGAATGAATATAGGGGAAGAATTAGCTTTACATCTCGTTGATTAAGTGTTAATTCATGAAATGTGGTTAAATGAATTTATGACACTGTTGAGGCAACTGAAATGAAATGTAATGTCCGAGGAAATTTCTGTTTTTTTAATGTTTCTTTTAAAAAAAAGGTATCCTACTAATTTGTCCTTGATGTACAATGAAACTTTTAGAGCGGTTAGTAGGTCAGCCATACACGGCGGTATAATGAGTTGTTTAGCTGCCACTGGGTGCAACAGCATCATAAGAGATAGATTAAGCAGATAAACAGCAAAATAGTATAATCGTAATTGGGCAGGTACCAAGCCGATACACGGCTTGATTATAATGATAATTTACCTACTTTAACAATTGCTATGCAATGGTACATTTTATTTAACCCTGTGTTGATATAATGCAAATACAGATTTATAGCATGGTTGAAACAGCAACATGAAAATTACGGGTTAAGCAGTAAAGTATTGAGGTACTCAGAAAGTATATGTACTAAGATGGCGCTCATTCTTACATGGGATATGCTTGTCCGTTGTAGCTGGTTATGTTGGTAGATCATGTGACTTATTTACGGATGTTTAAAAAATGTCGTCTTTGGGTACGAACAGCTTCGTAAACACAACTCCAGGCACTTCTTCTGGGGCTACTCCACTCAACACAGTGGCATGACTCTACGACAGTTAAATACACAAGGGGTTGAGGCAATAAACTACTGCACCTGCCATCACAGTGGGAAAAGTGTGTTAAGTACTTAGGGGCTCATTAGGATGGCGGACGGAAGAGCCACCGCGGCCCTGGAGTAGGCGGAAAAAGCCTTTTCCGTGTCCGCCAGCCGCGGATACTCCGTCCGCCATATCAGGATAGGAAACCGTGTCAAGTTTCCGTCCGCGACGGAAAAGGACGCACCGCCGCCGAACTACACACGACCACGTGGCGGACGGAACACTTCCGAAGGCCCCGCCGTACGTACTGACGTCTAAGACCGTCCCCCAAATCAAGATGGCGGAAACTCCACATAAAACCGCAGCGGAAAAACAACCTGTCTGAACACGGCGGAATCCACACAGCGAACATAGGTGACATAGCAGAGATACCCACCGCAAGCTGACCACCACCATGGACCCAGCGCTACACGCTTTCCCGATGCTCTTCGCGATCCACCACGTCCTAGTCATGGCCCACTATGGACGACGACGCAGGTAAGGCACAAACCATTGGCTGTCTGGAGGGGAATACCAGCAAGGGACGTGACGTAGGGAGGGGGAGTGTCATGTTACCGAAACCACTGATGAGAAGTATATACGAATACACATTTGTAGTACGCAAGCAGGAATGACAACGACAGACCACGAGACTTGATAGACTACCTTTATTGTACAAAATAGGGGTATAATCACAGTGTATGCGTGAGCATGGGCAAAGTGGGCACCAGAGCAGCGACATCATAGGCAGGTAACGAGAGGGCAGAATGCAGTATCAGAGCATCAACAGGGCATTGTAGAGTACAGAGCAGGTACATCAAAGGCAGGTAACGAGAGGGCAGAATGCAGTATCAGAGCATCAACAGGGCATTGTAGAGTACAGAGCAGGTACATCATAGGCAGGTAACGAGAGGGCAGAATGCAGTATCAGAGCATCAACAGGGCATTGTAGAGTACAGAGCAGGTACATCATAGGCAGGTAACGAGAGGGCAGTATGCAGTATCAGAGCATCAACAGGGCAATGCGCAGTACAGAGCAGGTACATCATAGGCAGGTAACGAGAGGGCAGAATGCAGTATCAGAGCATCAACAGGGCAATGCGCAGTACAGAGCAGGTACATCATAGGCAGGTAACGAGAGGGCAGTATGCAGTATCAGAGCATCAACAGGGCAATGCGCAGTACAGAGCAGGTACATCATAGGCAGGTAACGAGAGGGCAGTATGCAGTATCAGACCATCAACAGGGCATTGTAGAGTACAGAGCAGGTACATCATAGGCAGGTAACGAGAGGGCAGAATGCAGTATCAGAGCATCAACAGGGCAATGCGCAGTACAGAGCAGGTACATCATAGGCAGGTAACGAGAGGGCAGTATGCAGTATCAGAGCATTAACAGGGCAATGCGCAGTACAGAGCAGGTACATCATAGGCAGGTAACGAGAGGGCAGTATGCAGTATCAGACCATCAACAGGGCATTGTAGAGTACAGAGCAGGTCCATCAGAGGCAGCACGTGAGAGGGGCTAAGTGCATCAACAGTCCATTGCACAGAACAGCTCCATCAGAGGCAGCACGTGAGAGGGGCCAAGTGCATCAACAGTCCATTGAACAGAACAGCTCCATCAGAGGCAGCACGTGAGAGGGGCCAAGTGCATCAACAGTCCATTGCACAGAACAGCTCCATCAGAGGCAGCACGTGAGAGGGGCTAAGTGCATCAACAGTCCATTGCACAGAACAGCTCCATCAGAGGCAGCACGTGAGAGGGGCCAAGTGCATCAACAGTCCATTGCACAGAGCAGGTCCATCAGAGGCAGCACGTGAGAGGGGCCAAGTGCATCAACAGTCCATTGCACAGAGCAGGTCCATCAGAGGCAGCACGTGAGAGGGGCCAAGTGCATCAACAGTCCATTGCACAGAACAGCTCCATCAGAGGCAGCACGTGAGAGGGGCCAAGTGCATCAACAGTCCATTGCACAGAACAGCTCCATCAGAGGCAGCACGTGAGAGTGCAGAATGCAGTATCAGAGCATCAACAGGGCAATGTAGAGTACAGAGCAGGTACATCATAGGCAGGTAACGAGAGGGCAGAATGCAGTATCAGAGCATCAACAGGGCAATGCGCAGTACAGAGCAGGTACATCATAGGCAGGTAACGAGAGGGCAGTATGCAGTATCAGAGCATCAACAGGGCAATGCGCAGTACAGAGCAGGTACATCATAGGCAGGTAACGAGAGGGCAGTATGCAGTATCAGAGCATCAACAGGGCAATGTAGAGTACAGAGCAGGTACATCATAGGCTGCACAAGTACGTGTCCCTACCAACCCGTCACAGGAACCACAAGAGTGCTACGCAGTTCTCAATGGACACACCATGTGAAATAACATTTGAGTGAAGTGTTCAGCACCTCACATCACAGAATCAGGGGGACTGCGTGAACTACCTGCCTCGGACACACTGGCAGCACCAGCAACAGGAGTGTGAGACACAGCCACAGCCCGAGTGACACACACATGGGCCACGGACCCAGACACACTGGCAGCACCAGCAACAGGAGTGTGAGACACAGCCACAGCCCGAGTGACACACACATGGGCCACGGACCCAGACACACTGGCAGCACCAGCAACAGGAGTGTGAGACACAGCCACAGCCCGAGTGACACACACATGGGCCACGGACCCAGACACACTGGCAGCACCAGCAACAGGAGTGTGAGACACAGCCACAGATGTAGTCACTGACACGTGAGCCACTGACCCAGACAGACTGCCAGCACCAGAAACAGGAGTGTGCAACACAGCCACAGATCTCCTAACTGACACGTGAGCCATAGACCCAGATACACTGCCAGGACCTGCAACAGGAGAGGGCACAACTGACACTGTGCCACCATCTGATACATGAGAGTCAACTGCACCAGCGCCACTGGGACAACTGAAATGATGAGCCACAGGGCTGTATGGGCCTGGAGGCAGGGTGGGCCTGGGAGCTGGGGATAGCTGACCTAGAGCCAAATCGGGGTTGGCAGGTGTCAATGGTGTGTGTCTGCGTTTCTTAGGGATGTGTGAGTGCACCCTGGACAGGACAGGACTGCCAAGTGGTGGGGACGCCAAACAATCACCACCCACCATAGGTGGAGCATCTGCTGCCGGGGATCTGGTATCTGGGGACGTGCTGGAGCCTGCTTGTCGTTTGCTCTGTGCCTGCCGCCTGGACTCGGAATCATGTGTAATGGGGGATGCAACAACAGGGGACACCCTCCTCTGCTTCTGACTGGCCTGGATGGGAGTGGAGGTATGGGGGGACTCCGCGGCGGAGACATCAGTTTGGCGTTTAGTAGAAAACATCAGCCTCAGTGCAGCCAGGGGTGAAGTATGCCTGTCCTTGATTGCGCCATTGTCCATGCTAGATGCCTTGTCCGTAGGATGTGCCTTATCCTTAGGTGGAGTGTTGTCTCTGGATGTAGCCTGTGCCCTGGTCGCCGCCCTGTTCCTGCCAGCAGACTTGTCGTCTGTGGTGCACCTGTCTCCAGTAGACACCTGCTCTCTGTGTGTGTCCCTGCCCTTGGGAGATGGACCTTGCTTTGCTGTGGGCCTGCCCTTGGGAGTCTCCCTGCTCTTAGTAGGTGCCTTTGTCTTGTCACTGTCCCTGGGAGTGTCCCTTTCATCTGCTGTGGGACTACCCTTGGGAGTCTCCCTGCTCTTAGTAGGTGCCTTTGTCTTGTCACTGTCCCTGGGAGTGTCCCTTTCCTCTGCTGTGGGCCTGCCCTTGGGAGTCTCCCTGCTCTTAGTAGGTGCCTTTGTCTTGTCACTGTCCCTGGGAGTGTCCCTTTCCTCTGCTGTGGGCCTGCCCTTGGGAGTCTCCCTGCTCCTACTAGGTGCCTTTGTCTTCTGACTGGCCTTGTCCAAGGTACAGTCCATGGACATGTGAGTATCCCTTGCCTTGGGAGTACCTTTTGTGTTGAATGCCTGTGTAGCTCCTGAAGGCATGTCCCCCAACAACACTTGCGGATCCTGTGTGTGTACTCCAGTGTATCTGACGTCGTCTAATTGAACAGATTTAGCTGATCTAGGGGATGGGGTCTGTGCCCTGCGTGCCCTGACGTGCTGTCTGACGCTGCTTCTAGTGCAATAACCTGTATTTGAGTCCTGCTCAGAATAATCACTACCCCCTGAGACATCCAGTGGTGTAGATGGGGAAACCGAAGTAGCACCCTGTTCATGCGACTGTACTATTGCAGACGACACACTGCTTGCCAATGACTGCACTGTCCTGTGTAGACCTGCAAGATCGCCATGCATCCCTTCCATGAAAGCCACCACCTGCCCCAACTTCCTATCATGGTCCTGGAAAGCATTTGTCATATTGGTCTGCCCCACACACAGCTGTCGCAGCAGATCAACGGCCTCAGCACACAGTGCATTTTGGCTCACCGTGGCAGAGGCAGCGGTGCCTGCACCGAACGCCACTCTGCTCCCCCTACTCCTCCGGCCACGAACAGTACATGGTGCAGTTTGTGGAAGTGTGGGCCCTGTGTGCTGTCTTCCGACAGAAGGTGATGAGTGCCCACTCCCAGTCTGTGACAACAGTGCAGGCTCACCAAGAGTGTCCGACGAGGAGGACGATGGTGTCTCCACATGCGAGTCCTCAGGGACGGTCCTGTCCCCCTCTCCGGCGCTGGCCTCCTCTGTGTCAGTCTGCGTGTGTGCGAAGTCTGAGCCGGACTCATTTCCTCGACTACTCTCCACCGTCTGTGGCTGAGTGTCCTCTGTCATACCTGAAATGCACATAAAAGATGTGTGAGTCATGGGCAGACTGACGTACAGAAGGAACAGGATTGCCAAATTACAAAGCTGACAAAGATTTTGTAGCCCTCATCCTGCACATGGCCCACCTCTACCAGTCATCCTCACATTACCTGCCATGGGGCCATGGACCACTAGGGGATGTGCTTCAACACTCAACTACTAAGCAAGTGGCGTGTCAACATGGCGGACCTGGATGTCAAATGAGAACCACCCAATGGGACCAAAATGGCATCACAGACATACATACGCAACACGGAACTCAATAGTGTGTCTGTGCACCAATACATGCATAGCACTCACAGGTTTCCTACACAGACAGTTTGCTCACCGCTAGTTTGATGTTGATCGGCACTCAGACGTTCGGCCAGTTCAGGATGCGTCACTGCAATGATACGGTGCATGAGAGGGGTCATGGAGCGTCGGGCCAGACGGGGCGTCCTTGGAATCAGGCCCAGTGTTACTTCCGCTACATTCTTGCTTAGCCTGGAAATGTCGTCCCAGCATTTGTGGCAGTGTGTATGTCGTCTGTTGCACACCCCCAATGCCCGTACTTCCCGTGCTATGCTCCTCCACAGGTCCTTGCGAAGGTGCAGCTTGACCTACCATGATGGGAGACAAAAGGGTTTAAGTCAGTGGACAGGTGGCCTGTCACACACATAGGGGCAAGACGTAACTGTCAGCAGCCATGCACAATCAGGAACATATGTCTAGCCCACACTACACAGCTAAGATAGGAATAGGCCACATTATTTGGCCCCCTCACGCACACCAACATGTCCCACACTGCACTTACCACCCGTCCTGGTGCGCCGTAGAGGCGTCCATAGTTGCGGAGTACACCGTCCACGAGGACATCAAGCTCCGCGGCGGTGAAGGGTCGAGACCGGATCTCTTTGCCTCTCGACATGGCAAGATCATGGAGTATGGCACTAGTGCAGCAGTCGGTGGTAAGCTCAGCAGCAGCAGCAGCAGGTCGAGGTGATGGTCACAGGCAGCAGTCGGTGGTCAGCTCAGCAGCAGCAGCAGCAGCAGGTCGAGGTGATGGTCACAGGCAGCAGTCGGTGGTCAGCTCAGCAGCAGCAGCAGCAGGTCGAGGTGATGGTCACAGGCAGCAGTCGGTGGTCAGCTCAGCAGCAGCAGCAGCAGGTCGAGGTGATGGTCACAGGCAGCAGTCGGTGGTCAGCTCAGCAGCAGCAGCAGCAGGTCGAGGTGATGGTCACAGGCAGCAGTCGGTGGTCAGCTCAGCAGCAGCAGCAGGTCGAGGTGATGGTCACAGGCGGTGGTCAGCTCAGCAGCAGCAGCAGGTCGAGGTGAACAGGCAGCACTGGTCCCCAGGGTAGGAAGTGTCATTTTGGCCAACACACATATATAGGGCCCTCAGCACGTGTCAGTGGCATACGTCGCCAGCAATTGGTCAGCCCTGGAAGCGTGATCGTGAAATGGGCCAAATACTGGCCCTGTTGTTGCGGTGCCCAGCTTCCGCTACTTGCGATTGGCCATATGCGGCCAGCGTCCCTCTTCCCATTGGCTGCATGTGCGGGGACCGTCACGGGCACACATCGGCAACCGCACGTGCAAGCCTCAGGCACGGATGCTTCAGTTGCAACAATGTACTATCACTGGCGCCTCCATGGCGGTGCACGTACTCAGCGGGGGAGGTGCAGGCCTATACACCCTGTAGATGTACGCAATGGACATGCCAGTTCATGACCCCCCTTACAGTCACCTTGCATCATCCACCGTACACCGGCCGGAGCGGCCGGGCCTAGGACGGCCGTGCCCGGCCATGAACACAACCGCCGTGCCCGGCCATGAACACAACCGCATGGCCGGGCACGGCGGTTGTGTTCATGGCCGGGCACGGCGGTTGTGTTCATGGCCGGGCACGGCGGTTGTGTTCATGGCCGGGCACGGCGGTTGTGTTCATGGCCGGGCACGGCGGTTGTGTTCATGGCCGGGCACGGCGGTTGTGTTCATGGCCGGGCACGGCCGTCCTAGGCCCGGCCGCTCCGGCCGGTGTACGGTGGATGATGCAAGGTGACTGTAAGGGGGGTCATGAACTGGCATGTCCATTGCGTACATCTACAGGGTGTATAGGCCTGCACCTCCCCCGCTGAGTACGTGCACCGCCATGGAGGCGCCAGTGATAGTACATTGTTGCAACTGAAGCATCCGTGCCTGAGGCTTGCACGTGCGGTTGCCGATGTGTGCCCGTGACGGTCCCCGCACATGCAGCCAATGGGAAGAGGGACGCTGGCCGCGTATGGCCTTTGGGAAGTAGCGGAAGTTGAGCACCGCCATGGCGGCGCCAATTATGTTATCTTGTCAGACGCTGCACCGTGATGTGTTGTGTGCAGTTGCGTCATGAGGGATGTGAGCGTGATAGGGAAAGGTCATATGTCATACAATATAGCATGTGTGTCCATGCAATGCCCATCGGTCGGCACACAATGGGCAACAGATGTGCATTTGTACGTGTTGACGTCGGGTGTGACCCTACATACGTTCTTACATCTTCACAACTACACAGTACATCACGGCTGTGTGCCCAAATTATGCATCTATTGTCTGTGTCTTGTTCTGGCGAGGTGACTACAGTGGTGGTGGTACACATGCATTCCGTGTATGTGTTTTGTACGTTGTGTCACCATGCATGTAATTACCGTATGTACATCATTATTGGTGTTGGCATTTGTGCTTGATGACATGGCGTGTGTATAATTATCGTTAGTGTGCATGCAGTTGCATGTGTGTCTGTGATGTGGCTACTAAACATTAGGGTGCAGACTGAAGTATTGTCAGTAAGGTTCACATGTGATGGAGTTGTACACGTATGCGTCGTTTGCAAGTTGACCTAAGTTACATCTCTCTCCCACACAGGAGGGCTACAAATGTGCATCGTCCATACACTGTGCTGGAGGATATGGTTGACGAGGAGGTGATTCGGAAATTCCGGCTGGATCGACGTCGGTTGCTGGAGCTTGTGGCTCAATTGTCTCCTCATCTGCAGCCACGTAGGACGTATCCTGGGTCGATTACACCCACTGCAAAGGTCATGGCGGTACTCCATTTCTTTGCTACTGGCACATTTCAGTACACAGTTGGACATGCCGGGGGGATGTCACAGGCCATGTTCATCACGGTTCTTCGGGATGTCTTAACAGCTATGATGCTGTACAAGGATGACTACATACATTTCCCACGTCCGGAAGAGTTGCCAGCTGTCAAAGCTGATTTCTATGCACTGGGCCACATACCTCACGTTGTGGGCTCAATTGATGGCACACACATCGCAATCATTCCACCACGGGCACGGGAACAAGTGTTCAGGAATCGCAAACACTTCCATTCGCTGAACGTGCAGGTGGTGTGCCTGGCAAACAACATCATCTCACATGTGTGTGCAAGATTTCCAGGATCTGCACATGACGCCCACATCATGCGGAGCAGCAATGTCCCACGACTCATGGCTAATCTGCGACCCGGTCAAGCGTGGCTTGTTGGTGAGTGTGCAGTGGGGACTCTTGTGATCTCTGTGTTGCATGGGGTACCCACCATATCTTGTTGTGATGTTTGTCTCTGTCATCCCCCTACATAGGCGACTCGGCTTACCCAAACCGGCCCTGGCTCCTCAGTCCCCTACGTAATCCGAGAACAGCGGGTGAAATGCGGTACAATGATGCACATGGAAGGACACGGAGAGTCATCGAACGTACCTTTGGACTGCTAAAGTCTCGGTTTCGGTGCCTCGATAAGACCGGAGGGGCCCTGCCTTACTCACCAGGAAAAGTATGCAGGATCATGATTGCCTGCTGCATGCTCCACAACCTGGCAGTACGCAATGACATTGAACTGCTGTTGGACCCTGAAGACGAAGGAGTTCCTCGGCCTCCCATCCCACCCATGTCGACTGATGAGGATAGTGGTGAGGAGGAAGGTGTGGACCAGAGGCGCCAGCTCATAGATCGCTACTTCCCTTGAATGTGAGTAACTACCTCTAGTGGCGGTTGACAATGCCTCATGTATGTTTGCTGGTGTTGTGTGGATGTGGGGTTAATCAGCTGGGTGTTCTTGTTTGTGATGGTTGCTTATGTGTGTCTTCATTTCTTTGGACATACAAGTCTCCATGATGTGTGTGCTCTCATCCCATGCTTTTGTGATGGTTGTCGTTTGTGTAATGTTGCTGTGCATTGTGTTGTGATGTGTGTGAATCTGTTTCCTGACGTGTGTTTGCTGTCTCTGATTTTCTCTAGGTCACTCCCGCAGCGCCATGATCATGTACGACTGTCATCCCTGAACCTGTTTACGTCTGTTTCTGAAGGCAATCATGTGAATAAACATGGAGGCAAAACATCATTGTGTGAGTAGGTGCTATTTATTTACAGGTTGTGCTTCTGTGCTGGTGAATATTTACAAGTAAGTGGGGTGGAGGGAATTGGAGTTGAAGGTAATGGCAGATGAAATGTCCGTGCTGACACCACATTGGGGGGTGTCAGGGTAGTCCAGCAGACCAGTGGGAATGATTGTCTGTGGGACAGGATACTTAGCTGGGTGAATGTCTGGCACAGGCTGTGACATTGTCATGGTCGTCCCCTCTTGGAGCGTGTGGATGGCGCTCCAACACTGCTCTCAGCCACTTCCTGCCTCGGCCGGCCCCTCCGTCTCTGAGGTGGAACAGAGTCAGCTGGGAGGGCAGGTTGTTGAAGGGCCACATCCGTCGCCAGGGGCACAGGTGGTGGTGGCGGCGGTGGAGGCGGAGGTGACGGTGGCGGTGGAGGCGGAGGTGGCGGTGGAGGCGGAGGTGACGGTGGCGCTACGACACTTGGTGGGGGGGGGGTTGTTCCGGGCAACCCATTCCCTCCACATCGTTGCCTGCTGGCCCATGATCTGCAACATCTGGCCAAGGATGCCACAGATTTCGCACTGGATGTTGGTGTTGTCCACTGAGTCCTGGTGTGCACGATCTGCGTTTGCCTGGGACCGGTCGTATGACGCCTGGCACCTGGCAAGGGCTTGTAGGGACTGTGCCACTGGCTGGGGTAGCTGTCCTTCCTCTGCACGGCGGTGTGTGGCTCGCCTGATTGGCTGCTGTCCCGTTGCCTGTGTTTGTGGCCCACTCACCCTGCTTGTGTGTGGGGCCGATGGACCAGCGTTGTGCGCTGGGTTATGCTGGGTGGCACCGGCAGGAGTCGTGGTGCTGGTGGTGCTGGTGGTACTGGTGGTACTGGTGGTACTGGTGGTACTGGTGGTACTGGTGGTGGTGGGGACTGTGCAGATCACAGAGACAGGTGTCGCTGGAGTCACAGTTGCGACGTTGGTCGGTCCCGGGAGTCCCTGTGAGCCAGATGGCCCTGGCTGCGTGCTTGGTCCCGCTCCATCCTCCGCACCGGAGCTGCCTGTGTCCTCGTCACCAGAGAGTCCTGTAGGTGTGAGAGGCGAGGCTGGCGGCCGGGTACTGGTTTCCCCAGTCAGTTGACGATCACCTGAGGAACAAGATAGAGCTGGTCAGTGATGTGGACATTACATGGTTATGTTGATTTTTAGATATTTCTGTTTCCTGTCGCACACACCCCACCCTCCACCGACACCACCACCAGCACCCTCCCCGTGAGCATGGGGGCCTGTTGGGAGTTGTAGTTTGGGCCTCTCACACACCCCACCCTCCACCACCACCACCACCAGCACCCTCCCCGTGTGCATGGGGGCCTGTTGGGAGTTGTAGTTTGGGCCTCTCACACACCCCACCCTCCACCACCACCACCACCAGCACCCTCCCCGTGTGCATGGGGGCCTGTTGGGAGTTGTAGTTTGGGCCTCTCACACACCCCACCCTCCACCACCACCACCACCACCAGCACCCTCCCCGTGAGCATGGGGGCCTGTTGGGAGTTGTAGTTTGGGCCTCTCACACACCCCACCCTCCACCACCACCACCACCACCACCCTCCCCGTGTGCATGGGGGCCTGTTGGGAGTTGTAGTTTGGGCCTCTCACACACCCCACCCTCCACCACCACCACCACCACCACCACCACCCTCCCCATGAGCATGGGGGCCTGTTGGGAGTTGTAGTTTGGGCCTCTCACACACCCCACCCTCCACCACCACCACCACCAGCACCCTCCCCGTGTGCATGGGGGCCTGTTGGGAGTTGTAGTTTGGGCCTCTCACACACCCCACCCTCCACCACCACCACCACCACCACCACCCTCCCCGTGAGCATGGGGGCCTGTTGGGAGTTGTAGTTTGGGCCTCTCACACACCCCACCCTCCACCACCACCACCACCACCACCACCCTCCCCGTGAGCATGGGGGCCTGTTGGGAGTTGTAGTTTGGGCCTCTCACACACCCCACCTCCACTACCACCACCACCACCACCCTCCCCGTGAGCATGGGGGCCTGTTGGGAGTTGTAGTTTGGGCCTCTCACACACCCCACCCTCCACCACCACCACCACCACCACCCTCCCCGTGTGCATGGGGGCCTGTTGGGAGTTGTAGTTTGGGCCTCTCACACACCCCAACCTCCACCACCACCACCACCAGCACCCTCCCCGTGAGCATGGGGGCCTGTTGGGAGCCATGGACATGTTAGTGAGTTGGTGTCCAACGTGCATGGGTTGGGGCGTAGGAGATGTTTCTTCTCAGTTGTGTGAGCCTGACCATGTCGTGCTGATCGTGGTGCTTGGTTTGTACTCACCAGTCTCTTCTCCTTCGTCAAGTCCGTCTAGGCTCTCTGGGTGTAGTATCACCAGCACCTTCTCCTCCCAATCGGTGTAGGGTATGGGCTCCGGGGGTGTGCCACCGCCAGTATGATTGGCTCTGGCAAAGTTTTTAGCTCGGATGCCCTTGACCCTGGTCTTCAGGTCATGCCACCGCCTCTGAATGTCATGCTTCGTCCTCGGCACAGTCCCCGAGGCATTCACCCGAGTGACGATCCTGTCCCACATGTGGTTCTTTTGCGCCACGGACGTCTGCTGGACTTGGGCCCCGAAGATGTGGGGCTCAACACGGAGTATTTCATCTACCATTACCCTCAACTCTGTCTCCGTGAATTTGGGTTTTTTTTTGGGTGCCATGGTGTGTGGTGCTCAGTGTGTGAGTTGAGTGAGTTGGGGGGTGCAGGTGTGTGGTGTGTGATGTGTAGGATTTGTGAGGTGGGTGTTTGTGTGGTGGGTGTGGTAGGGTGGTGGTTGTGTGTCTTCTATGTGAGTTTGCAGTATCTCGATTTTGGCCTCTTGCTAGCAGCAATGCTGTGATGCAAAGGATTGTGGTAGCGTGTGTGTGTCATTTTATAGTCGTGTCTCAATGGTTGTTGGCAGTCAGGTGGTAGGTGGGCGTGTTGACTAGTGTGCATTATTGGATAATTGGGACGTGTCATGGCGGCTTGTGCTTGATGTTGGGGGGGGGCGTTGTCAATGTTGGTATGTTTGCTTTGGACTAGCGGTAGACTTCCTGACATTTGTTTGCCGCTAGGGATGTTGTGCGTGTTGGCCTTCCGCAGTGATGCTGTGGTTATCGTAGCATTCTTTCCGCCGCGGACGTGGATGGCTGTGAGTTCCGTGGTCCGGGCGGATTAATCCAAATTGCGGCCACGGAGTATTCACAGGTATGGCGGTACATGTGTTATTTTCCGCGGTCATTTCCGTCCGCGGCAGTGGTTGTTCATTGGACTCCGGACGGAGTTGGATGTGTTCCGTCCACCGCGGACGGTGTTGGTTATGATCCGTCCGCCGCGGTCGGAGTTTCGTGACATGATTATCCTAATCCCAAACGCGGAATCTCCGCGGCGCGGCCGGGAGTAAAATTTCCCCCACCATGGCGGACATAGGCCATTTCCGTCCGCCATCCTAATCGACCCTATGTGTGGTGCACAGAACCAGAAGTTCAACCCCTTTCAATTTCTAATGGAGAAAGAACTCCAAAACTTGAATCACTCTTTGACGGAATAGCTCCCCAAATTTATGAAGACATATCACTTATATTGAATGAAAGTTCAGCACGATTTTCATCATATTCATCACATACAATACACATTCTTTACAATATGCAATGCAGAATATCCTTTAGATGTGTTATGGGGAAAATCCTTTACTAATTTTCTTCTTTTAACAGTCGCCTTAAACCAGCAGCCAATGCGTTTCATCCTCGCGGACTTCTTCAGGGCTCGCTTTAAAATCCTTCTTGATTAGAAGTACTATGCTGCTGCATATATCATCTATAATATGCCCATGTTTTGTTTAGAGAGCTGACTGATGGAGTTCTAGTTTGGAAATAAGACTCGGTGGTCCTTGTACAGGGTCATATAATCAAAAAATGTCTAATTTGTGTCCAAGTATCCAATATTCAGTATTAATTTCAGGTCTTGTTTGTAGTGTCAGGGTTTGTGTGCCCCTTATACAGGTGGCGTCAGGCGGTATGTTTTACTTTGAAAACATACCGCGGGATTCTTGGGGTGAAATCTAAATTTCCAACCATAATTTATGTTTGGAAACGGAAACGCAAACGCATACTTATACAGGCCATTTAAAGACTGCATGACAGTGCTGCTTTAATGGGAGATGTTGGTCTGCGGGTTTGTTCCCTGTCTCCTTGTCCACAACTGCCATGCTTTCGAATGCTTAACAGAGAGGCGGGCACGTGCCTGCTGCTTTGTCATTCGTGACGGAAGTGCACGGAATGCAACAGCAACATCTGTGCTCGCTGACTGCCCTCCCACTGCCCATAGATCCACGTCAAAACAGGATCTGAAACTGTGACCGCGCAGATGCTCAGCAATTTGCGCCATTAAAGTTCTTCACGGCTTGTCAAAGTGTGTTACAAAATATTTGTCAGGGCCCTTAAAGAATGTAATATTAAACCTTAGGACAGCAATCTTTTTAATTGTAATACAATTAGTCATTTCAAATAACACAGCTGTAGAGCGAAAAATGCAACAAATATTGTAATTAATTATATTAGTTCACCGCAAAAAGGCATTTAAGATAAATACCAGGAAATGTCATCTGTGCCTACCCAAATATACATACTTCATTGCGGCTACCTCTGAAAGATATCGCAGCATGATTATTTGATTTGAGTATTTTAAATTGTCAATAAGCAAGATATGCACTTGAATAAAATAATATACATACCAACGTTGAATACCTCATGCACAAAAAGTAGACTACACAAGACAACCGTACCAGTTATGCAAAATCCATCAACTGGATCACTGCTTAGGGCTATGAAACGCTTTACGGATCGGGCCATCTGAGATGTACTTTAAAAAAGAGGAATTGCTGGGGTGTGGCTTGCGCGCCGCTTCAGTGTGGCGGGTCGCGCTTGAGCTCCGAGGCGAGCTCGGCCCGTTCAGCGAATTTCTCCGTTTCTAGCTGCCCCTATCGGCGGAAAAGACACCCTTCAGCGCCAGAACATGCTGCGAGATGTATGACGGTGTTTCCATGTCGTTCTGGTCACCGGCTGAATGACTTCTGCTTCACGCTTCAAAGACGCTCGTTTACCTCACGAGCGGCCGCCATTTTCCCACTACTGACGCTGATTTATCTTCTCCTCAGAAGCGCCGCCTGGATACATAATTGCAGTTTGTCGTCGCTGTCCATTTCATCGTGTCTGCGATGCCTGCAATTGGTAACGTTTATTGTTTTTTTTTTCTGGTATTTCTTTGCTGCTTGGCTGGTGATTAAGCTGTCCACGCGCTGTTTCTTTCAGTGCAGCTCTCTCATGTAGGTGTAAATCTTTGTCCTACGAACTCATTACTGTGCTCCCCAGCGTTATTGTAGCTATATTATTTTTTGCTACCTGTCTGCCTTGCATATAAGTCCGCCGCTGTTACTATCTTAGCGCCCATTGAGATCCGTGTGCTATATATTTTTTGGTATAGTCTGCGCAGTTTTTCCTCTCCTTTTTTCCTCAAGTGGTTGTATTTTTTCTTTTTCCTGGAGGCTGCTCCTTCATGGCTGCCAATATGGGTCGCTCTTCGACCAACAAAGACTCAAAGGATGTTGGCACGTCGTTGAAAAGGCTTAAGTCAGTGTCTCCTACGCCTGAACCTCCTCCGTCAGACACCACTTCAACGCTGGACATAATATTAGCGCGCCTCAATGAAGTACATGATATTGCGCAGTCCACGAAAACTAACACGGATTTATTACAAGTGGAGGTGTCTGCTATCAGGAATGACTTTAAAGCCCTCTCTCTTCGTGTCTCTGCTGCGGAATCACGAATCAGTTGTGCAGAGGATGGTATGCATAAGCAATCCAGATCCCTCACCCACTTGGAGCGCTCAATGGCGGCATTGCGCAGAGACCTAACTGAGCAGGAGGACCGTAATCGTAGATCTAACCTACGCATTTTTGGGCTGCCGGAGGACTCAGAGAAAGCATCTTCATCTATGATAGAGTTCTTATCCCAATGGATTCCGGATACCTTACAAATCTCTTTCCACAGAGACTTTGAGATAGAAAGAGCACACCGTGTTCCAACGTTTCGGTCTAAGACAGCTACCCAGCCATGAGCAATCATTTTTAAACCATTGCGATACTGAACTGATTCTCTCTCATATGCGGAAAGCTAAACAAGTCATCTGGGACGGTCATCGGATCTCCATTTCTCAGGACTTTGCCAGAGATACGGTTATACGGAGAAAAGGCTTCCTGAATCTTCGAAAACGTCTTTCTGAGATGGGTATTCCCTTCTCGTTTTCTGGTCCATCGAAATTCCGCATTACTTATAAAGGTCGTTCTAGAATTTTCGAGGAGCCGGCTGACCTAAATACCTTCCTGGAAAACCAGCTGGAGATAGAGATGGAGATTCAAAAAGCGACTTCACTGACTCCTGGTGCCTCGGGCACTTGAACTGTCTCCTTTTTTTGTCTGGATATATTTTTTCTGTATGACTGGTTCTCTTTTCTCTCCTGTTGAGCTTATAGGCCGACCTTAACTTCCATAGATGTTAATGATATTTTTCTGTTCTTCTTGTGTTCACACTCATTTCTGTTCTATCCTTTTTTCTGGCATCCACACTTGTTCGTTCCTTTTATAGCTCTTTTTCTAATAGTACCTCTTAGTTTTTCTTTAATGTTTTCTTCTTCTACTATTTTACTCTGCTTCATCAACTTTTCGTTCTTTATTCTTACTCTTTTACTCATTTCTTTTACTCTGTTTATTTCACGTGTCTTCAACTATTCTTATCTCTCCTCTCTGTCATCTTTTCTTTTGACTTACTTCTCTATTTTTTTGATGGTTATCTCTTAATAGTTACATTGCTTTTTCTGATGTGGGACATTTTCTATCCTTCATTTTTCTTTTTTCTCCTCCTATTCTGATATTTTCCTACCTTTCTTCTCTTACATATATAATGTTATTATATACAGTTATAGTGTATTCATTGAATATGTAGTTATTTTTTTGGGGGGATATACATATTGATTGTCATGCATTAATCTACTGTTCATGGTTTTCCTCATGCTTTTCTTTTTCTTATCAGTTTTTCTAATAATATTTAGTAATATAGATATGTTTTCTCGCCATTGACTGCTTTAAATGTGATTATACAAATATCTTAGTTAGCGTATGATTATTTACGTTATTAAGCTGCTTTGCGGTACTGTTTTTGATTGTTACCAGTTTCTTTTTTCCTGCTATCCGGCTCTTATAGTTTTTGGGGCTGTTGCTATCAACTATTATTTCGACTAGTACGGGCCCCTTACTTGCCTTTCCACGTTCTCCCTAGTATGCTGTTGGTCTTCTGTTTGGTCTCTATAACCTGACTCTACCTTTTTTTTATTTCTGTCTTTTGCCATTTTTTCCTTCGTATCACTTTTCTTCTCTCTTGCCCTTTATATCTTAAGTGTTATATGACTTTTTCTGCTGTGCATCATTTTCTTTCTTTCTTTTTTTCTTCCTTCTGGATGTTATATTACCTTTTATTTTCTCACTTTTCTGTATATTCCTCTTTTTTCCGCGTCGAAGTCATAGTGTTAATATATACAGTTATAAATTGTTTATTAACTATACAGTTATTTTTTCAAGGATTTACATTTTGTTTGGTATGCTGTAATCTAGTGCTCATGATTTACCTCATGCTGATTGTTTCTTTAGAATTTGTTCTATTATATCTGGCACTATAACTATGTTTCTCTTCATTAGACTGTTAGCTAAATGTATTTATGTATTTTCTTAGCTATAGTTTAATTAATTACATTATTAAGTTGTTGTGCGCTGATACTTTTGTTTCTTACCAGTTCCCCTATGTCTGCTCTCTGGTTACCATATTTCTTTGGGGCTATTGCTATTAATTATTTCTTCGCCTAGTACGGGTCCCTTACTCGCCTTTCCACGTTCTCCCTAGTATGATGTTGGTCTCTTTTAGGCCTTCCCTCCTGCTTCTTCTCTCCCTCCTTTCTTTTCTCTTTTCTTCTCTTCTCCCTTTCTCTTTTTCTTGGATTCCCCAAATGAACCCTCCTACAGTGTTTCTTTTGTTTGATGATTGGCTCCTTGCAGTTCTGTCGTTGGTCTTGTTTCTGTCACCCATGTTGTCGTCTTTCGATTTTTATGTTTTTCCATGCCGGGTTTAAATGTATTATCCCTTAATGTTAAGGGGTTAAATCATCCGGTGAAGAGGTCAAAATTTTTAGATTATTGTAAATCCCTGTCGTCTGATTTGGTTCTTTTTCAAGAGACCAAGGTCACTAACAAAGAAGCGTTGTTTTTAAGGAAGGAATGGGTTTCGGATGTTTGCTGCTCTGATGCCCTGGGTAAACGAAATGGAGTTATTACATTAGTCTCAAAGAATTCTGGTTTATCGCTACTTTCTTCTGACCATGACTCTGAGGGTCGTTGGTTGTTATCTAAATTGTCGGATGGTCAGCATGATCTGTATGTGATGAATATTTATGCACCTAATATTGATGATCCGTCCTTTTGGAAATCGGTTACCAAAAAATTAAATGACACCCCGCACTCTGGAAATCTTATTGTTGGTGGTGATTTTAATTTACCAATGGACTCTCTTTTAGACAGGAATTCTGCCTTCCAGTTTCGTCCTCCTAAATCCCACAAACAAATGCTTAACATGTGCTCCATTACTCATCTTCAAGACATTTGGCGTCTTCATAACCCCACTGGTAGTGATTTCTCTTTCTTCTCTTCGCCTCACTCTTCCTTCTCTCGTATTGACTATCTCTTAGTTCATTCTTCTCTTGTTTCATCTTCTTCTTCTCCGCTTATACATCCTATTTTAATCTCTGATCATGCTGCGGTCACTTTTACTTTGTCATCGTTTGCCCCTAAATCACGCGCTCGCTCGTGGAGATTGAATACCGAAGTTTTACATGATTCTACTCAGGTTGCTGAATTCTCTAAAGCTATAGATACCTTTTTTCATGAGAACGAAGGCTCTGTCTCTTCCCCAATTGTTCTATGGGATTCCTTTAAATGTACTTTCCGTGGTCAGGTCATTCAATGTATGTCCAAACGTAACTCGGCTATTAAAAAAGAACTTACGGATTTGTCATCTAAAATAAAGTCTTTGGAAGCTTCCTTCAGGCATTCTAAGGATCCAACTTGCTTACAACAAATAAAGTTACTTAAATACAAATATAATACCATTGTTACTAGAAGAGCCTATATTGGGGTACAAGCTCAAAAATCGAAGAAATTGCTGTTAAAAAATCGTGCTGGCAAAATCTTGGCTGCTACATTAAAATTTCAGGACTTTTCTTTTAAATCCTCGCAGATCTCTTCTATTACTGACCGCGCCGGTTCTAAAAAATTCCAAACGCATGAAATACTTGAAGTTTTTCGTGACTTTTATAATAAGTTGTATACTCCTTCTAATCAGGCCTCTTTTGACCAGTGTCAAGCTTTTTTAAAATCGGTTCCGATTCAGTCGGTCTCTGATGTTGATCGCTCTTTTTTAAATAAACCCATTTCCCCCGACGAAATTGAGTCTGCGATTAAAGCTACTCGATCTGGTAAAGCTCCAGGCCCTGATGGGTATCCGATCTTCTTTTATAAAACTTTTCTCCCTACACTTGTCCCCAAATTAAAATCTGTCTTTGACTCTTTTATTAAAGGTGGGTCTGTATCTGGTACGGCTGCTGAAGCTACTATTGTAGTGATCCCGAAAGAGGGGAAAGATCATTCGGATCCTAAAAACTTCCGACCTATCTCTCTCCTTAACATGGAAGCAAAGATTTTTGCTAAAATCCTGGCCAAACGGCTAGAATCCTTTGTCCCTCTTCTTGTTCATCCTTCCCAAACTGGTTTTGTGAAAGGCCGTCTTGCGCGAGACAATATACGCACTTTCTGTCATGTTCTCGGTGTTGCCAAACGCTCTCCACTTCCTGCCGCGGCCTTGGCCCTTGATGCGGAAAAGGCTTTCGACAAGGTCTCTTGGCCGTTTCTTCGTGCTGTTTTATGCGCGCACAATCTTGGCGACTCTTTCATTAATATGATTATGTCCTTATATTCTCAACCCAAAGCTAACATTAGAGTTAATGGTGCTACGTCCTCTTTTTTCAATCTTAGTCAGGGCACTCGACAGGGTTGTCCCCTATCCCCGCTCTTATTTTTATTATCCATTGATCCTCTTCTTCGTTTGATTGATCTACATCCTGATATCAAGGGTTTCTCTTTTGGCCCTCACTGTATTAAAACTGCTGCTTACGCAGATGATGTTCTTATTTTTTCAGATGACATCGCTCTGGCAATCCCGGCTATTTCTAACATCATTTCCCTATTCTCTTCGGTTTCGGGATATACCCTAAATAAAGACAAGACGGAAATGTTCCCTTTGAATGCCTATTGTTTCCCCTCGCATATGGGATCAGCGGGTTTTAAGTGGCAGTCTACACACTTGAAATACTTGGGAATTTATTTTTGTTCTACTTTATCTGCCACTATTGCCTATAATGAATCTCAAACTATACTTAAAGTGCGTCGTCTTTTGGATACATGGTCTCCGAAACATATTTCTTGGTGGGGTCGCCTCCAAACTCTCAAAATGATGATAACGCCGATTATTAATTTTGTTTCATCCATGCTGCCGATTAAATTGTCGGATTCCTTTTTTCGCGAAATCGATATTCTGACTTCTAAATTTTTGTGGAATGACAAACGGGCTCGACTTGCATACAAATGTTTGCGTCGTCCTTGTGATATGGGAGGTTGTAATTTTCCTGATTGGGAGAAATATCAGACTGCTTTTTTGGCGTCTCAAGGTGCTTTATGGTTTTCTCCGCCATCTCTGTATGTTCCTTCTTGGCTGCTCATAGAACAGCATTTAGCATCTCCTTTGCCTACTGCCTCTTTTTGCACTGCATCCACTTTGCATATCCTATTTTCCCGATCTATCATTCTTGATACAATTGCGGCGGTCAGGAAAATAGACAAGAAGGTGGCAATTCCGTTGCATAAAACCAGGTGGACATCTATTTGGCGGAATTCCAAATTTAAACTTATCATTTCTCCCACCCTCATCTCCTATTGGGCAGACAAGGGAATCTCTCTTGTTAAACATCTCTATGGTGCTTCTGACGAACCATTACCCTTCTCTACCTTGGCTCAGAAGCATTCCTTAACAAATCTTGATTTTTATACTTTTCTTAAAATTAAGGTGGCCATTGCCAAAGTTCGTCTTCATCCTACTTCTTCTACCATCTCACTTTTTCATATTTGGTTCAAATCTGGTCATGTTGCCTCCAAAATTTATAAATTTTTGTCCTCTGCTTCACTCCCTGAACAGACGGTTGCTCATCAAAAATGGTTACATCATTTTGATCATTCCATTACAGACCATATTTCCTCTGAAACTTGGCAATCAATTGGTAAATTCTCTCTTCGTAATAAAATCGCACCTTCTTTAATGCAGTCTAAGTTTTTTTTCTATTAATCTCCTCCATTGGACGCCTGTACGTCTTCACTCACTTAACCTTAAAGAGGACAACTTATGCTGGAGCTGTGGCCTGATGGCAGGCGACTTTCCTCATATGTTTTTTCATTGTTCCTTGCTTCAACCTTTTTGGACCCCCATTCAGAAACATCTCTCTCTTATTTTTGGTATTGATCTCCAACTTTCCTTCCCGGTAATTTTATTAGGCCCAATGGCTGCCCCTACTCCTCTCCCTTTAGATCCATTGGAGTTACAGTTGTTGGATCTTCTACTGACTGTAGCGGTGAAAATTATTCTTATGGAGTGGAAATCCTTTTCATCGGTTTCCTATCATACGTGGTGGGCGTGGGTCTCCTTCTTACGCAGTGCACACACTTCGGTTGATCAAGCTCACCTCTCTCCATCTATTTCTAGTGGGGTTTGGAAAGCTTTGGATGATTATATGGAATTGTCTTCCAAAGGGTTGGTTCCTCAGTTTCCTTTTGATGTGTTTGTCTAATTGTTGTCTGCTATTTGGTCTCTAGGCTGGGTTTGTCCTGTGGGAATCCTTCTTTTTCTCTTTTATCTCTTCTCTCTTTCCTGTCTTCTTTTCCTACTCATCCTCTCTTTACTCTTTCCCTTTTCTCCTCTCTTCTTCTTTTCTGTTTCCTCCCCTATCCCCTTCTCCACATTTGATAGTGATACGTTTGTTTTATTGCCTTGATAGAGGCTTCTACTTGAATGAAATCTATATCTCTCACAGGCTAATGTTCATTTTCTATATATATTCTCTTGGTTTACCTATCAATTTTAGCCCTTTTTGCATACCTCTATTGCATCGATTGTATCACTTGTATTGTATTTTATATTCATTATTCTTACCATTATTCTCATCAATAAAATTTTCTTGAACAGAAAAAAAAAAAAAAAAGAGGAATTGCTTTGGCTGCATTCCGTGCATAATCGGCTCACCAACCTGCGCTTAAAAACGGAAAGCACTGTGTTTTATTCACTGTTATAAGGCAATGAAAGTGTTATTAATACCACTAGGCAACAGCCGCCCTCTAAGGGCAATCGATGCATCACAAGCCCGTTCCCACAGTACAGACCTCAGGCTCCCTCCATAAAACTGACAACCCGTGTGATAAACAGAGATGATCATGCAGTGCGCTTCAAATAAACACATTTCGAAATGCTTTGATTATAAAAGCATATAGCATTAGAGGATATAGATCTTAGTTGTAGAGGTGAATGCATTTTCTTCTTCTAGGCGCTAGAGGTGTCCAAGTAGGTAATGAAAAGAAGTTTAATTTAAATGTATAAAATAAACATTTCACAATGTGAGTGAAATTATGAAAAACACATGCCCTTATAAGAGCTTCCTTAATGGGCTGGGTGGGGTTAGTGTTCCTGCTGTGACACAATAAGGGAATGAAGAGCTAAGAGACAAAAAACATACAACATACAGGAATGTGAGCAAATTGGTTTATTATATGGTGTGGTTGTGAGACCTCACAGTGTAATAATAAACTCACCACCTGTAATGGGTCCAATCACCTTCGTTTGAAAAACCTCAGTTCAACCGTAGGTAGCTGTACCTCTGAACCGTCCGGCTTTATCAAAGGATCAAGTGACTGGTGCTTGATAACAGACGGAAAGCAATCTGCTTGGCTGGTTGCGAAAAGGAAAACTCCAGCTGTTCTGCTTTCACTGGACACAGAGAAAGCATTCAACCAGGGGGATTGGTCCTTCCCGCCCAGGCTTGGATGCAATGCATTTTGCACCTAAATATGGAGACATAGGGCCAGATGTATCAAGCTAATTTGCGATCACAATTGCTGAAATTCGCAGAATGTCAGCATTTGCGAATGCAATTTAGCTGTGTGCAATGTACATAGGCAAAAAACTACTTACAAAATAAGGAATTGCAAAAATTACGATTCCATATTTTGCGCTTGCATTTAGAGAATCGCAATTTGCGATTCCCTAAATGCTATGCTTGTAGGCATCGCAAATTGCGATTTTGCCTTAAGGAATCGCAAAATACCACCAACTTCAAATTGGTAGTAATTTGTGATTTCCTAGGAAAAAGCACTTTTTTGCTTTTTTTCAAAGTGCCATGTGGTGCACATACATCCCCTCAGGGCATGTACGTGCATCATATGTGCACACATGCAAATTTTAGGGGTGCCACAGGGTGTCCTTTTGGAACCCTGGCACCCTTGAAATTGGGTACTCACAAATTGCGCACGTAATTCCCATTCACTCTAATGCGCCTCATGACCCGTAGAAATTAATAGGAAGCCATTCCTTATTTGCTACTCACAATTTGTGAGTCGCAAATAAGGAATGTGTAGGAATCACTATTTTAAATGCGAATCCTACCTACATAGCAGTTTGTGAGTCCTTAATAGCGATTCATAAAAAATCGCTATTAAGGACTTGCAAAACTGTACTTTGATACATGAGCCCCATGGTCATTGACTAATTATGTGTATCACACAGCAATGATAAACTTAAAAAGCCAGCTCTCACAATCTTTTGATTTACACAGAGGTCTAAGGCAAGGGTGTCCGCTATCTCCCTTGCTTTTTATCAAGGCCACTGAAAATGTTGGCTCCCAATGACGAACATAATATCAGTTTATATAGAGAGAGGATGTCTTGCTCTCCTCTCCCTGAGCTCACATTTGACTTTATTCCCAGAAGTTATCTACCACCTACAGCAGTTGAAAAAGGTCTCTGGAAATAAAATACATTTTGACAAATAAAACATTTTAAACTTATCACTCCCTTCCGAGTTGGCAGACTACCAAGCACAGAAACACAGTTTTGGTGGGCCAAGGACCATGTGAGATGCATGGTCATATATAATCATGTCTCACATGTGGGACCATTTTTAAGTAAACTACCCTCTATTCATAGCTGAAATGAGAAAAGACTTGTATGCATGGCCTAATCTACTCATAACATTGTTAAAATTAGTATTCTACTACATCTACTCAATATGTTCCAGGCATTACCTATCGCTTTTGGTAAATTATTTATAAACCAAACACAGAAACAATTGTTGGATATCGTATGGGCACATTCCGACCTTCCATCTCTCAGAAGCTTCTATATCAATCCAGGTCATGAGGAGGTATGGCCACACCATATTCATATGTGTACTATGCAGCACTCAATTATGGATAGTGGTAGAATGGTTCAGTTCTCACTCGGATAAACATAGCTTTACATAAATAGTGCTATTGTGGATAGACCCTTAAGGGCCTGGCTGTGGCTTGACACGAAACAGACCAGACTGCACACTCACTCACTACCACCCTAAACATTTGGGACCAACTGATGAAAAAAAGAAGGGTTACCTCCTTACCTTCCTCATACACACCCACCCATTTCAATCCTGAATTTTCACCTGCACTGCATGAAAACTATTTTTAGAAAAGGCAATAGGGTGAATGTAGATTGCTCTTTAATAGGTTCCATAAAGACAAAAACAACTTGTATTTACAAAGTAGACTGAATTTATTCTAGATAAGCATGAGAAACAATTATGCAGAGATTAGGATTGGCTTCTTGATGCCAGACTCAAACAGGTAGCAACTAGGGAGAAAATCCCATACAAAGCCAATTTTTAGGTGAAGCCTAGAGCCCACTTGCATGCGCTGCTCTGCGAGACTTGTTGTAGTGGAGTAGGGAATAGAAACCCCCACCAACTCTCCGCCCATATTTACCATTGGCTTGTGTCACTACCCATCCTAAATGCGGACTTCCTATTTGTAAATAGGCTTGTTAGTCCCTCCTTAGAACTGTGTCCTCTTCATTTGTCATCACCCATGGTGACTAGCCCCTTTACTTCAGTTGTTATACGGTATGTGCTATTTAGACTGTGAGCACTATTTTCTTTATTCAGTTTCTCTTACTGCAAGCATGATGTGCTTTGGTGCCTTCTTTACAACCCCCTCTCCCTCATATTGTCTGTGTCTTCTTTATCCCCCTCCCGTTGTCATGCCTTCATTACCCCCCGCCCTCCCGCCCGTTGTCTGTGCCTTCTCCATCCCCCCGCCCTCCCTGCCTTCCGTTATCTGTGCTGCCTACCATTTGCAATGCAATAGGTCTCGTATTTATGTTAGTTTGAGCTATTGGCATTGTAAATGACAATGCCTTCAATTTATATTTTGGTTTTAAAAACATAAATAAAACGCATTGTCATTTACAATTCCAATAGCTTAAACTTGCGTAAATGCAAGACCTATTGCATTGCAAATGCTTGCTCAAAATATTAGCCACTAGAGCAGTCATCTCAAAAGTATATTCAATGCAACTAGACACTGACAACCAACCAAACTGGCATTGTATGCTACAGTGAGAGAATGTACTCAATAAGTAATTCATTCAAACATAATGCATACTATTGAGGAGAGATACATAGCTGTTTTCCCGTCAGTTAGGTGCATGGAAATGCACTGTAAAATCATGTGTGGCTGATAGTACACCGAATGTTTGACATTACAATGCATACATTTACAACGCATGACTTTACAACACAGTTTTTACATCGCAACATCCTTTACAACGCACTCTATTACATCGCGTGACACTACACCGCACTTTTAGAAACTACCTTTACAACGCATTCAATTACATTGTATTATACCTTTACAATGCATACCATGACAACGCATACCATTACATTGCATTTAAGGTACGTTTTGGATAGTGCAGGGGTAAAAATTACTATTCTAACTTTAGGGGTTGCAACAGTAGGGTAAGTGTTGGAAAGTGTAGGGGTAAAAATTACTATTCTAACTCCTGGGGGTGCAACAGTAGGGTAAGTTTTGGATAGTGTAGGGGTACTGTGCATTGTAATGGTATGCGTTGTAATGGCATGCGTTGTAATGCCTGCGTTGTAGTGACATGCGATGTAGTGTCATGCGTTGTAATGGTATGCGGTGTAAAGCCTGCGTTGTAGTGACATGCGTTGTAAAGGATGTTGCGATGTAATGACTGCGTTGTAAGTGTAGTGCGATGTAATTGTTGTGTTGTAAAGGGTGTTTCCCAATACACCCGATCACTCTTGAGTTGCATATTCCATGTTACAATTATCTTTTTTCTCTTCCAGGTATCTCCCTATCAGGTTATACAGGTTAATAATTTAGAATGGAGTGTTTGATTACTACAGAATGCAGATTTATTTTTTTACGTGATTTTTCTTTGCAACATGATAATACAGCTCGGATATATTCACAGTATTTATTCTGAGCGGACTGTTCTGTTCTAAATAATTGTTCTTCAGAACGAGGATTCATGGAAAGCTACGTGTCTCATTTGTTAATATTGTTCAAAGAACACTGTCTTGTAGAAAGAAAATAAGATAAAAAGGTATTGGTTCACTTTCTGCCAACTGTTTAATTCATTCGACGACAAAGATGACGGCTAGATGCGGACTAGAGTGCCCTGCAGGGCATGACAGCCTTGGAGTTTCTAAATTGGGAACAGTGCTTTGATCAAATCAAAAGTGAATTCGGACACAGGAAAGTTTACAAGCCAGTACGATAGCCAGAGTCATCTTCTTGGCTTGAGACTTTGCCTTTCCAGTTCTGGATAGGCTTATACTGGGGTACATAGCGATTCAGTGATGCAAGGCCTCGTTCATATTGAGCAAATGTAGTTCCCAAAGCAATGGGTTGTGAAGCACAGCGATTTCAGATTGCAAAGAGGTGTAAGTACAATTGTAACTTGCAATTGTGATGCACGTCTTAGTAGCATCAAATATTGCCTTGTGTTCCGGAGACCAGACATGGACATGCCCCTCCATCATAAGGTGCTAGAGAGGGGGTCTGATCAAACAAAGGCCATGATGTATCAGGCACAGTTGTATGTCTTTATGCCATCTATTACCGGGGCTGTTCTTCTCTCAGATTTAGACTTACCGGATTACAAACAGGTTTAATATCTACCTTTCCTGTTCACCTTGCATGCTTTGTGTTCAGCACTCTTCTACTCTGACAGGTCATTTTTGCGTTTTAACCCCCCCTTTCCATTACATTAGTTAGTAGCGATAACTTGGCCTGCAAAAAACAAGGCGTTGGGGCACTGCCGTCCCCTCATTCTTGTACAAATTTGTTTTGAGCATGAATGTCATTCGCCTCTGCCAACGGTAACACTTTTGTTGTGCACTCAAGCTTCAGATGCACCCAGATGCTGTCTTAGTTGACTAACGCATACCATATAGGGGCCTGTGTTGACCTCATGGTCACAGGTGCAAATTGTGGCTTCCACCCAACCTGTCAACTTTCTGAAATCGAAAAAGTGAGTACCAGTGAGTTGGACAGCAACAGCTGTTATTTAGCGCCGAGATACCCTAGGGTAAACGTGCGTTTACAGATACACGCTATGCAGTCAAGTCGGACTCTGCTCTTATGACTTCTGCAGTGGCTGTGACCTGCTAAACTTGTCAGCCACTATTACCACTTAAAAAGAGTAGGATTCGATGTCCCAGTTGCCATAACTGTCCTTCTGGTTAGGCAGCCGCCGCCGCATAATAATAACCCTGGGTGTAGTTCCCGAAGTAGTGCCACACGTAGCTACGCAAAGTGCACTTCTAACTACACGAGCTACCCGAACTGCGTAGTGCACTGTGCAAAATGCTGTTCGCACTGATTGCACAGTGCCGGATTCTTGTCCGCACTGTGCAATCAGTGCAAGGCACTGTGCAATCAGTGCAAACTGCATCTTGCACAGTTCAAGCAGCCATTTTCTGCCGCTCGAGTAGATTTCTACACGAGTGGCAGGTTTCTCAACGCGGACTGGTAGTTTCTCATGGCGAGCGGTCGCGAGCATACGCGACCACTCGCAAAGAGAAACCTGACCTCCCCGCGTTGAGAATCTCGCCGGGAGGTTTAATTTCCATCCTCGAGATCGGCATCTTGATGTTGCTGATCGCGAGCAAGAAAAAAGTCTCGCCGGGATATAATTTTGCTTGCTCGCTGTCGCCAATTTGACGTTGAGGACCGCGAGCAAGCAAAAAATGACCGCTGCACTACGCTACCCAAGTTTGCACTGTGCTACGTACAATTCGCGTAGTGTGAAGTGGCGCAAACTTTGCAAACTACGCGAGCGTAGCGTAGTACTTTGCCCAGGGTTACATAATAACTTGGGGATTTGCACAAGGATATGAAAGGATTGTAGAAGTGAAGATACATTTGTATCACAACCCTACCAATGATGCCATTGGCGACCCTAATGCCAGGGTCAGGGGCGTCCAATAGGCACTTTGCATAGAGTAGGTCCTTGTTAAAATTCCCACACCAGAAAACTAAATGCTGCTCATGTAGTATGATTAAACTGACTTTGTCCATAAAACTGCAGCAGATGCAAATGAACAAGGGGTACAAGACAGCCACAGGTAACAAATCTGCACCCTGGGGTTCATCTGTCCAGCAGACCTTTAGATAGCAGGATCATTTAGGTGGCATGCAGGCCAGGGAGGGCAGTCAGACGGGTGAGGGGACACAACAAGCCTTCACTAGGGGGTAGTGGAGGAGGGCAGGCAGCAGCTAAGCCCGGAAAACACAGGTGCTGGTTGGTTCGTGGGGTTGAAACAACCAATCGTCAGGGGCCCCCTGGGTAAAACTCAAGGTTAAAAGGGCATGTCCTCTCTCCCCCACCTCAAAGTAGATAATTGTCTGGGGTCCCCTAGGTTTGCCACAAGTTAAAAAGGGCATGGGGTGCTCCCCAAGAAGCATGTGTCATTCTCGCTGGTTGTTTCCCCGGAGATTATATAGAGGACAGGGTCCATCCTTCCAGTACAGAGTAAGCAATGCCCCCATAAAAGTCACAAGGTTACTTACCTGAAGGGGACTAGTCGTGGGGGAGCTGTCAGTGGTCGGTGAACCACATCCAGCGTGGCGAGAGTCATGAGGTTTAACAAAAAAGAATCTTCATATAAGGACGTTTAAGGGCATATGCCTGAACAAGATCCTTGGGATGCCTTACCACAGGGACTCTTGAGATAAGTGCCCGGACAAGGACCTTGGGATGCCTTACAGAGAGATACTTCAGGGCAGGCAAAGGGTACGAAATGGTCAGCGCCGGGCGGACACGGCACTTGCAGCCCAGGCATTGTCATGGGGCCATGAATGCCAGATATTCGGGAGCAAGTTGAAGCCTCAAAGCTGTGACACGCTGTACCATATAAGTGACAAAAGTAGAGCTGTCATGACGGTTGGAAGTTATGGTTATTAGTATGCAACAATTTATATGATGTACACTGTATAACCCGTTAAAATACCTTCTGTTGTAGTCTCAGACAAGCCAGAAACGAACATTTTAATAACAAGTGTGTACCAACCTATGATGTGAATAAACTGTTCCCGTTCTAACACCACAAAAGATCTTAGTATACATAATTGATGGGTAAGAAAGAATCGCGGGAGGGCAACTGGGGGGGCATGTGGGGGTTTTATCGCTGATCAGGAGGCACAGAAAGAAGTTTGGGTTCAAACTGCCCAATCAAGAAATAAGGGTGGGGTCACCAGCATGATATTATATTAAATAATATTGTACAAGCTAAGCACAGACAGAGAAGGATTAGAGAGGAACTTTAGTCCTGATGAACAAGTTACTTACCTTCGGTAACGCTTTTTCTGGTAGATACTATATCTGCCTGTGGATTCCTCACCTTGTGAATATCCCCCTTGCGTCAGCAACGTTCGGAATTTTTCTTCGTAGCACGCCGGCGTGGACGACGTCATAGGAGCACGGCATCGCGCGCGACTCCGTCTGATGTCACCGACTCCTTATTAGGCCCACGTCGGCGTGATGACGTCAGTTCCGCCCTTTTTTCCGTGCCTTCGAGGCACACAGACGGACCAACGACAGCAAATATGCATATATACAATGTACACAGTACATACAAACCATCATAGCACACAGTGCATAGCAAAGGTATCAAAACCCAAAATATATACAAACAATAAAACCAGGTATAGCAGAGTGGACAACGGGGAGGCGGGTGGGCATGTGAGGAATCCACAGGCAGATATAGTATCTACCAGAAAAAGCGTTACCGAAGGTAAGTAACTTGTTCTTCTGATAGATACATCTGCCGTGTGGATTCCTCACCTTGTGAATAGAGTTCCACAGCAGTCCCCACTCCCGGAGGACGGTGCCCACTATGCTATACCAGGAAATCTTGGAGGACAGAGCGCGCGAAGTGGCTGTCCCTCCTCACCTCGGTATCCAAGCAGTAGTGCTTCGCGAAAGTGTGGAGGGAGGCCCAAGTCGCGGCTCTGCAAATGTCCTCAACAGGTACACCTCTAGACAAAGCAGATGTTGCAGACTTTGCTCTAGTTGAATGTGCTCTAATACCCTCAGGAGGGTCCTTACCCGCAAGGGAGTAGCAGATCTTGATGCACAGGATTATCCACCTGGAAAGTGTGCGCTTGTGCACCGCTCTGCCCTTCCTGCAGCCAGCAAAACCAACAAACAGCTGGTCGTCCACCCGGAAGTCCTTAGTCCTGTCCAGATAGAAAGACACCGCCCTCTTAGGGTCCAGACGGTGCAGTCTCTCTTCATCCTTAGAAGGGTGAGGGGGAGGATAGAAGGTAGGAAGGGTAATGGACTGTCCAAGATGGAAGGGAGTAACCACCTTAGGCAGAAAAGCAGCCCTGGTCCTGAGAACCATCCTTTCAGCATGAATGGTCCGGAATGGGGGCTTGGAACTAAGAGCCTGAAGCTCACTTACCCTCCTTGCCGAGGTGATTGCAACGAGGAAGATCGTTTTAAAAGAAAGAAACCTCAATGGACACTTGTGCAAGGGTTCAAATCGAGAACCCATTAAGAAGGTCAGCACAAGATTCAAATCCCAATGAGGAACAACAAAAGGAGTAGGAGGGAACATATTTGTTAGACCCCTCAAAAACCTTAAAACCACCGGAGATTTAAAAAGAGAGGGCTGATCCGGCAAACAGAGAAATGCCGATAAGGCCGAAAGATACCCCTTGACCGTGGCCACAGCAAAACCTTGCTGCGCCAGAGAAAGAGCAAATTGTAAAATGACAGATAAATGAGCCTTCAAAGGGTCAACATCCTTCTCCCTGCACCAAGAAACAAATTTAGACCACCTATAGGAATAAATGGACTTAGTGGTGTCACGCCTGGCAGAAAGAATGACATCCACCACATCGTGAGGGAGAGAAAAAGAACTCAAGTTGCCCCGTTCAATCTCCAGGCATGAAGGTGTAATGTCTGGAGGTGGGGGTGTAGAACCTGCCCCTCCATCTGAGAGAGGAGGTCTGCCCTGTGAGAGAGACGGAGCGGCGGGTGAGAGGAGAGGTGGAGAAGGTCTGTGTACCACACCCTTCTTGGCCAATCCGGGGCGATCAATATGACTTGGGCCCGGTCTTGGCGAATCTTCCTCAGAACCCGAGGAATCAAGGGTATGGGAGGAAATGCGTAAAGGAGTTGATTTCCCCAACTCAACTGAAACGCGTCCCCCAAGGCTCCTTGCAACGGATACTGGAGACTGCAGAATGACGGGCAGTGAGCATTCTCGCAAGTGGCGAACAGGTCCACCCGAGGAGTCCCCCACATCTGAAAGATGTCGTGAACCACCTCCGGGTGAAGCCTCCACTCGTGGTCGGCAGAGAACTGCCGACTGAGACTGTCTGCACGAACGTTCAGAACCCCGGCCAGATGATTTGCCATCAGACAAATCTGGTGGTCCTGAACCCAGGACCAGAGACGCAGAGACGCAGAGCCTCTCTGCAGAGACACTGCGACCCTACTCCTCCCTGCTTGTTGATGTACCACATCGCGGTCGTGTTGTCCGTCAGGACCTGAACCGACTGACCGCGAAGGGAAGGGAGGTAGGCCTTCAGCGCTAAACGTATCGCCCGCAATTCTAGAAGGTTGATATGAAGCAACCTTTCCTCTGGAGACCAAAGCCCTTTGACCTCCAGGTCCCCCAGATGAGCACCCCACCCGAGAGTGGATGCATCCGTTATCACTGTGGCCACTGATGGAGGCAGTTGAAAAGGCTTTCCTTGAGACAGATTGCCTTCCACGCCCCACCAAGACAGATCCGCCGCAGCTTCTCTGGAGATCCTCACTGACTCCCTGAGATCTCCGTTGTGTTGATACCACTGCCTGCGGAGGCACCACTGGAGTGCCCTCATGTGCCAGCGTGCATGACTGACCAACAGAATGCAAGAAGCCATCAGACCGAGCAGACAAAGGACCTTCAGGACTGGAACAACCGCTCCATTGTAGAATAAAGGAATCATCTCCTGTATGTCGTCAATCATTTGAGGTGGAGGGAATGCACGACATACAGTAGTGTCCAGTACCGCACCTATGAACAGGTTGCGCCGGGAGGGCACCAGGTGAGACTTGGGTACATTGATCGAAAAACCCAACCTGTGCAACAACTGAGTTGTCTCCTGCAGATGATGGAGCACCTTCTCCGGCGACTCCGCTTTGATCAGCCAGTCGTCCAGATAGGGGAACACAGGTATCCCCCATCTCCTGAGATGCGCAGCCACCACTGCCATCACCTTGGTGAAAACTCGAGGCGCAGTAGTAAGCCCAAACGGAAGGACCGCAAATTGGTAGTGCTGCGATCCCACCGTAAAACGGAGATACTTTCTGTGCGACTTCAGAATGGGGATGTGAAAATACGCATCCTGCAAGTCGATCGACACCATCCAGTCTTCTTCCATCAGCGCTTGAAGAACCTGAGCAAGGGTGAGCATTTTGAACTTCTCCTGTTTGAGAAAGAGGTTCAAAATCCTGAGATCCAGGATTGGCCGAAGCCTGCCATCCTTCTTGGGTATCAAGAAATACCGGGAGTAGCACCCTTGACCCCTCTCCTGCTCTGGAACCACCTCTATTGCACCCTTTCGGAACAGAGCCAGGACTTCTTCCTGCAGGAGCAGCAGGTGGTCCTCCGAACAATAACCTTGGCAAGGAGGGTAATTGGGAGGGAACTTCTGAAAGGGAAGTGCATACCCATTTTCCACGAGATTGAGAACCCAAAGATCTGATGTCACCGATTCCCAATCTCGTAGAAAATGAGTAAGCCGACCCCCTACTGGCCCCACATGATCCAGAATGGTGGATCTAGGGCTGCTTTGCTGATGCGGGTGGGGGTTGGGTATTATTGGAGGAAGTGGAGGAAGAGGAGATTTGACGCCCACGTCCACGACCCTTCTGTCTACCTCTATAGGACTTATACAGAGGGTTCTGCTGTTGCTGCTGTTGTTGTTGGCCTTGTCTGAAGGGACGAAAAGAGGATCTACCAAAGCCTCTAAACTTTCTAGTTGTCGACCCTCTCCTCTGGAGACCCAAGGATCTTGCAGTAGCACGGCTATCTTTAAACCTTTCCAAGGCGACATCCGCTTTTTTACCAAAAAGGCCAGTCCCTTCAAAAGGCAAGTCCAGCAACGTAGATTGCACATCCGCAGAGAAATCAGAGGATTTTAACCACGCGGCCCTCCTGGTCGCAATAGAAGAACCCATAATCCTGGCAACAGAATCAACCGTGTCCATGCCACTCTGAATAACCATGCGTGCAGCAGCCTTAGTGTCTGAGACCACCTCATTAAAGTTCTTTCTATCCTCCTCAGGAAGTTTAGATGATAACTGCTTCACAGAATCCATCAATGCATGGACATATCTTCCTAAAAGACAAGTAGCATTAGTGGATTTAAGAGCCATGCTCCCTGAAGAGAAAGCCTTCTTTGCAGACTGATCTAACTTTTTTGAGTCTTTGTCCACCGGCACTTGAGGGAAAGAGCCTGCCGCCCTGTTAGAACATGCCGCCTGCACCACAAGACTTTCAGGAGAGGGGTGCGAAGAAAGAAACTCAGAGTCACCAGGAGCCACCCTGTAGCGCCTTGCAACAGATCTTGAAACCGCAGGAGCAGATAATGGTCTCTTCCAGATCTCTTTTATTGGATCTGATAAGGCATCAGTGAACGGTAACGTAGGTTCAACAATAGAAGAGGGAGAGTGTAAAACTTCAGTAAGTATGTTGGGCTTATACTCAACCGTGGGCAGTTTCAAGTTGAGAAGATCTGCAGCCTTCCTAATAACGACGTGATAGGGTGCCACGTCCCTAGAAGGAGCATCAGAAGCTGAAGGTAAACCCCACTCAGGAGAGAGTTCCAGACCACTAGCATTACGTAGGTCTTCAAAGTCATCATCATGATCAAGAAGTTCACCCTCTTCCACATCTGAATCTTCATCTCCCTTTTCTTCCAGAAGACGCTGAGCCCTTCGTCTCGACCACTCTATTCGAATCGAAGTCGACGGATTCGGTAACGACTCCGACGGAGCCGGATTCGACGTCGAGCGAGGAGTCGGGGCAGCCGAAGGACGAGACTCACGGACAGGTGTGGAACCTCGATCCAAACTACGAGGTTGATCCGGAGTCGGCGAAGCCGCATGCGGAGTCGAAGACCTCGGTGGTGCCGTATCGAGCCAAGGTGTAAGAGGCGCCGGCATAAAAGGCATAAATGGAGCTGGGGCGTACGACTGAGGAATGCCCAAATTGTATGATAATGGACCCATGGGACCAACAGGTGCTCCAGTGCGGTACATCGCTCTGGAATACACCCCAAACATCGCATTGAGAAAATGCGAGGGGTCCTGACCAGGACCAGGAAAGGGAGGGTACGAACCTACCGGATGCTCTAAAGGAGGTCGATCCGACACAGGTTCATTTTGACCCTTTTGGTCCACAGGAGTCTCCATCGAAGTCGGAGTTTTAGGAACTACCTCTTCTTCTTCCTCATGTTCCGAAGAATGTAAAGATTCCGGATCCGGTTACGGTTCCGGAGTCGGGGAACCTCCGATGGACTGAGCAGGAGAAGGAGAAACGAAGTCCTTATGGTGTTTGTGAGACTTCTTCTTCGAATCTGAAGATTCCTTATCCGAATGATGCTTTGAGCTGTGCTTCCTCCTCTTGTGCTTTCTCTTCGAGGAGCTCGAAGCATGACCCGAAGTCGACTTCGATCTCGATCTTGATCTCTCTCTGGACCTCGACCTCGCTTTGGATCTCGACTCCGCTCTGGACCTCGACGCCGACCTCGACTTCGATCGAGATTTTTGTTCGATCTCGAGCGTCTCGACGTCGACCTCGAAGATCTCCCAGCATCTCTTCTCTTTACCTTCGCGAGAAGTAGTTTTGCTTCACGCTCTCGAAGCGCCTTCGGGTTCATATTAAAACAAGATCGACAGTTCTTGACGTCGTGGTCTGAACCCAGACACCACAAACAATCGCTATGTGGGTCGGTGATTGACATCATGCGGGCACAAGACCCACATTGTTTAAATCCTGTCTTCCTCGACGACATCCTCGATGAAGAAACAAATCACAAAGGAGAAACAATAAAGATTAAATAATAGCCAGATACTAAGTATCGAGAAGATCCCGAAAACCGTTAGCGTCGGAGATGCGGAAAAAAGGGAACTGACTTCATCACGCCGACGTGGGCCTAATAAGGAGTCGGTGACGTCAGACAGAGTCGCGCGCGATGCCGTGCTCCTATGACGTCGTCCACGCCGGCGTGCTACGAAGAAAAATTCCGAACGTTGCTGACGCAAGGGGGATATTCACAAGGTGAGGAATCCACACGGCAGATGTATCTATCAGAAGACGCAGACAATGGAGGTAGTGCAGAATTGGATTACCTCCTTTGACTGGAGGCAAATGAGTGGCAAATGAGAGGCCATTCAGTTTTCACTTGCTGCCCTTAGCGGCCCAAGATGAGAACAGCAGGCTCTGCTATTATATTGAACCTAAAGCCAAACAGGTATACAGTTGAAACCCATCTCTGAATCTCAAATTAGGCTTTACTTTCTTTTGTTAGTGAAAAAAAATAATGAAAGTTTGATTGCTATCAGATAATACAGTAAATATGATGGAGTATTTTTTGTTGCTCATACTTTTGGTAAACATTGCAGTTACCATTCTGTTTATCTTTATTCTAGTTACAATTGATATTGTGTGCAGTAGGATAGAACTTTGATTTGAAAATAAATCTTTAATATATATCCACTGGTTCCCAGTACTATTGAGTGTGTTATTCTTCATTGACAGAGGGTTTGGATTCTACTAATTATCCCTGTGATTGATTGTTACTAGAAACACATCTCGTAGGAAGCTGGCTCTGTATCTACTATACCAAAGTAAGGTAAAGTGTGCACAAAGTCCAGTAGATCCCTAGAGATATAGCAGAGATTAAATTAGATAATCACTAACGGCTCTCTTTGTGGTAGTGTGGTTGAACAGTTAGGCTTATCAGGAGGGTGTGCTAAGCATTTATTGTATTCACTCAATCAAGACTGATGGCACACACTCAGACTGATTCCAGACAAATTAGGTACGTATAAAAAGGTATACTTAAGTTTTGTATCTAGAACCAAGCAGGACTTGGCACAGGTAAGTAGTATATGCTTTCAGGGGGGGGCGCATGGCTACGCTAGCAAAGATGGTTGACGTGCTCATGTAGAGCTCCGACTGCCGGCCCTGCACATTGGCAACCATCCTGATTGTGGGGATCGAATACTGACCCTCCCAGTTGCCCAAACTAAAGTGGCAATGACCGTGAGGGCGTAAACCCGAAGATGGAAAACAGGCACTGCAAATCGGGCCGATGCGCGGTGAGAGGAGACTCGGAGTAAAATGGCAGCCCCCGATGCCGCAATCTGCAGCCGGGGAGAAAATGAGGAGCGAATCTCCGGAAAAGTCTGGCGTCTACTGAGAGCTGCCCTGAGCCCCCCCGCTGTACCCAAGTGAGGAGTGGCTCTAGGGTGTGGGCCGGGTGCAGCTGGCACTCCTCCATTGGGCACAAATCAGACCCAAATGCGAGGAGGATATCCCGGCCGAGGAAGCAGGTAGCCGGACCCACAGAGAAGCAACCCCCCTCACCGCCACAGTGCAGGATTAAATGGCAGCAACCAGGCACTGCGGGCAGAAGCAGCATTGCAAACAGAGGGGTGGAGCGGCGACCAATGGGAATATTGATCGCTAGAAGGCTACTCACCAAAGGGTGCAACCGATTGGACAAGACCCCTGGCCAGGCACTACGCTCGCAGGAACCTGTGCGTCCCTGCGGTGCCAAAAGATGGTAAGGTGCAGCAATCCGGGGCTAGAGAGGTGGGATCTGCAGCCCAGTGGGCCTGAAAGGAATGTAAACATAGACGGAAATTCCTCGCCACAGCTGTAACGACCTGTGACACCTGCGCCAGGGCCTGGGCAACACTGCAACTGTGGAAAGAGAAGCCACTGCCGGCTTGGGTTCCGAAGTCCCCTAGGAGGTGCGAAGATCTTGGAGGGCCCAGAGTTTGATGCGTGCAATACCAGGACTAATCTGCAATGGAGTTTAAATGAGGAATGTTCCCGGGAAACCCAGTTGCATGCCAAAGACAGACAGTGCCCTAGGAGTAGGCATGGAGGGAGCCCTGGGGTGTGCACGTAATTGAGACCAGGGATGCGGCGGGCGTATCTTGAGGCAGGCCTAGAAGCGTCACCACCAGCCTCAATACCTGGGACCCAACACCGTCAATACCTGCGCGGAATACCACCCCATCAGCGTCACAGAATGGTAGCCACACGCTGCAGGATCCAAACAGCAGACAGGTGAGAGGAACTGCCCTAGAAAAGCAGAAGCACAAAGAACATCGACCCGGGACCGTGTTGCAGATGGCACGAGTCCTGCATCTGGGGGCAACTGGCTAAACTGCGATACGGTCGGCTCAGCCTGGGAGGTAGAGAATGCAGCTGACTGAGAGCCCTGCAAGAAGGCGGCCCTCGCCCCACCTGCCCAGTGCAGGCTACGGAGGCAGTCATCGGGCGCTGTTATAAGTGCAATTCACACTAAAAAGGACATAAGCCACTCGCAAAAGCCCCTAGAGGCGGCATCACAGCCAGAGACTTGAGGGACTGACACCCTTGCACTGCCAATGCAGGTGAGGCACTACAGTATCCCCAAACGAAAAGTACGCTAGCGTCCCCAAGCCCCGGGCGGGACAACCTGACACACACCCACATTGGAGCCCAGGCACACCTGGACATTACCTACAGCTCACAGACAGCCAGTGAGGGCAATACCAAGGTACTACCTCACCTTGAACCCAAGCAACAGAGTAAGACGGCTGTTCTCCCTTCACAGATAAGGCCGCATCGGGCCCTTACGGGACGAAGGCGGCTGGTCGGGAGTTGAAAAGCACCTACAAGCATAGCGGCGGAGCCCCAGATTGACGAAAATATGGGGCGGCTACGCCAGACCAATGGCTCACAGACAATGGTCCCAGCATGCCAACAGCCCACAACAGATCTGGACCACACCCAACCATCGGATATTGACACGCAGCAGGAAATGTCTGATAAACTGGACAGAGTGCTGGCAGCAATAGAACATTCTAGTATAGCAATTGAGGACAGATTTGGTTTGCTGCGCGATGACCACCGTAAGCTGGCTGACAGGGTGAGAGGGGGAAAAAACCCTAGACGCTTTTCAACCGCTCACTATAATGCATCAGGACAGTATACGGAGTCTCCAGGTTCGGGTAGCTCAGCTTGAGGAGAAGGCGGACGATTTGGAAGGGCAATCCCGTCGCAGCAATGTCCGTGTGATAAACTTGCCAGTAGGAGCATAAGGCTCCCATCCCGAAAGATACATCGAAACTTGGTTCAAATCATTCACCTCGGATGCCAAACTTACACCCTTCTTTTGGTGGAAAGAGCCCACAGGGTCCCATCCCGGAAGCCCCGCCCCTCCCCTCGGGATGCCTCCACGGCCACTGATCGTGAAGCTGCTTTGTTTCAAGGACAGGGACGCTGTGCTGCGGGCAGCCAGGCAACATGGCCCGCTTCAAGTTGAGGATAAACAGGTGATATTCTTTCCTGATTACTCAAAAGTGGTGCAACTTCTAAGGGCTAGTTTCATAGAAGCAAAGAACATTCTTCGCCAAAAAAGAATACAATATTCGTTGCTATTCCCAGCCCATCTTCGAGTCATCCACGATGGAAGCACAACATTTTTCACGGACCCAAAGACAGTGTTCGACTGGGCGGAGACAGTCCGCAACTCAAGGAGATCGAGAGGTCGAGGAACCCAGGGAAAAAGAGAAGCAAGAACAGAAAGCACACAGCCCAGCCGCAGGACACCCTAACCTCGAGGAAAAAATAACAGAACGCAGGAGGGCGCTCCAGGCGGCAGCTCAATTAGACTCAGCCACAATGGTGTCAGACAGAGAGGATGGCCCACATATCTTCTCGTCTGCCGAACTCCAGAGATACCAGTGTTTCCAGACAATACTCAATAACTCCCCCACTGGTGAGCTCCCAAACGGCAGGCACATTGATCTGAAAGGACTGATCGTCCAAGATTAATTCTGTCTCCCCCTTTCCAGGATACACATGCCAGTAGCATACTGAATGGCTCCAACCCAGATGGGGGGCATATCGACTTGTCATGATCTGTTACATAAGGTTACCTCTCGTTCATCCCTTTCTGTCCCTCATACATGTACGCCGCATACATATTAGGGCCAACCTGTAGCGTGAAAATGAACACCGCTGCTAGCAACCGCCCCAAAATACACTAGACCCACGACAGACATACTCGGCAGAAAGGGCTGCGCTAGGCTTTGAGCTCAGAAAATCAATTGTGTACACCCCGGCCATATATTAAAATGTAGTTGAAACATATAGTTTGACCGTATCACCAGTTGTGATAGGTCCGTGATGTTGGAACCTGGTTCCTCAGTGTTAGTTGTTGCACTTCCCAGTTGCTTTGAACCCTTGGAAGCACAATCACATTTGGGGGGCTCTTTCATATATCAGACCCACATTCGGGAGGGACAGGGACGCAGACAGGACACAACACTTCCCACGCCTCTTCCCCTGAATCCCCAGACCTGAACGGACACCTTGTCGCACACAGCAGATATTAGTTTCCTGACCTTAAACGTCAGGGGATGTACACAGCAGGAAAACTGTATGCAGTGTACTCATGTGCAAAGCAACAAAAGCCGTAGATCATTCAGCTACAAGAAAAACACATCACCTCAAAAGAACTAGACCGCATACAGAAGCGCTGGCAGGGGTATTTTCTGTGCATCTACTTACTCTGCGTTTGCCTGAGGGGCGATAAGGATAAGTTACTTACCTGTGATCCTAGTTCTCTTCCAGGGGTATCCTCATCAAAGTCATAAGCCCTCATACGTGCGAGACCCCGGAAACACATCACATATATGTGAAAACCATATATGTTGCTCTATGTATATCGCCATATATATATAAAAACACTCAATGCAGCCCTCCATAGACCTGCTGAACAATGTTGCAAGAAAATTCTTTTGCACAGAAATGCATTCCAATAAAGCAGGGAGAAAATAAAGCCTTTGAAAACTACTTTATTATGCAGCAGAAAAGATAGTCCTGCAAGGAAGAATGAAAACATTGTCAGCAGATAGGCTGAATTGTAGAAACATTAGTGTAGAAAGCTGAAAAGCTAACCCACAGAAACACTCAGAATAAACTGGCACGTGCCTTTAAGGCAGCCATGACCACTAGCTTCCCATCATGCCTCAGGGGTGACAGTTAGGTCAGTTGTTCTTTTCGGATATCCGCAGACCATTTTACAAATAGATGTATGTATCATGTTTACTCTGCCCACGTTAAGCCTGGCTATTTAGTCCCGTTTTACTTATTTTAATCTGGGCCATTTTGGCACACTATGGGCCCAACCAACCAGATGCATCTCGCAATGCACAGCATAATATTGCCACAAATTCCTGGTGTATTTCAATTACCTTCTGAGTTTAGGGCAGTCATGTCCCTGATCCAGACGCTCTCTTTCCTACAGACCCTGCCTATGATTCAATCCAACCAGCATCGGATGCAAGTTTCTCAAGCAAGTGAGTCTGTGCACCACTCACATGGTTCATGAGGTTCTTTGATTCATCCACCTCATGATAACACTGGGATTTTTCAACCCATTACAGATTTTAAGGACCATTGAATGCCGCACTAGGACCTGCTATTGACCGTCTTTCCTACCACAAGTAGGTTCTATTCGTATCACCTATATAACGTTTTGCCACATCTACTTCACAAACTGAATCATTTTCATTCCTTCTAGGTGCTTGTTACACAACCTTGTCCTGATGAAGATCCCACAATGAGGAACAAATTACCCTCCTTCTAACAGGGATCGAAACATAGACCTTCTACCTCATACCAACAAACTCATAGAAACAAAACAAGCCAATCAATATGTGCCTATGAGTTATGGATATATGGGAACTGTAGACCTATATTAGGCTGGAAAGGTTTTATTGTATATAACAGTTACTGTGCCTATGTCACTATACCTTTACCCTGTCCCTCACTCACCAACTCACCCCCATTACCCAAATACCTTCCTTTTTTCCTATCACACTGTGAGCACTGTAAATACGACATGCACTATATTTTGAAGCTGATATGTGTAAAACCATTAATGCTTTGTGTCACAATTGCATCTAATGAATGTTTTACTCATGTAGAGTAAATTTTCTTTTTAATAGAATCAGAAATTGTGTGTGGTGAATTGTCTGTCCCTGTATGTTTAATGTATAGTAGTAAGGAACTGCCACGACCATACTTTAAAATGTCCATGCAGTCTTTAGGGTGGTTCAGATGTCCATACTGCAGGACTTCAGGAGCAATGCTGTCAAGCTGAGCGAGGGAAGGCTGGGGTGCAGAATCGTCCCCCCTCCATTTTGGTGAGAAGGTCCGGCATGCACGGAAGTCTCCGATGCGGACGAATTGAGAGTTGCAACAGATCTGGATACCACCATTGGCGAGGCCAGTCCGGTGCTATGAGGGTCATCTTCATTCTGGATCGCAGATGTTTGGCCACAACCTTCGGAATGAGAGGGAAGGGTAGAAAGGAATATGCAAACGTCCCTGACCAATTTATCAAAAGAGCATTCCCCCTCGTTCCTGGTCGGTAAAACCTGGATGCGAAGGCGTGGCATTTTCTGTTTTGATCGTCTGCAAAGAGGTCGATGAAAGGATGACCCCATTGCCGAAAGATCTCTGCCACCACTTTGTCGTCAAGCACCCAGTCTTCTTGCTCTTGGAAGTGATGACTAAAGGCGTCTGCTTGCACATTCTGCTCTCCCGGCAGATGGACGACCGTAATTGATAGGTTCCTGGCTAGCAGCCAGTGCCAGATTATTTGGGATCCGAGAGAGAGAGAGGACGAGAGCGTATTCCACCTTGATTGTTCAAATAATACATGGTGGTTGTGTTGTCCGTGTGTACTAGGATTGATCCAGTCTGAATTGATGGCTGAAAAGCCTTGGGGGCTAAATGAACCGCCCATAGTTCTAGCATATTGATGTGATATGTCTGTTCTCTGATGGTCTATCTGCCCTGTATCTGCAGATGACCCACCTGTGCTCCCCAGTCGTGAAGGGATGTGTGAGACTTGGCCCTTTCCCCAGAAATTTTTCGCTTTTTATCCCCTGTTAATTTAGAATGCCCCTATTGAAACAACAGTGTGTAGGCCTTGTGTGGTGGAGAAGGGCCTGTGTAGTGTAAAACTAGTGTTAAAGTACAGGTACTTCCTACCCCTAACATGGCTGCCACAGACCACTGCTGCAGCAGCGTGGTTTAGTGGGCGCATTCTAGTAGCCAGAGGCTGGCTGGAACCCTCAGGCAATGTATCCATCTTAGCCTGCCAGCCTGTCCACAGGTAGAATGATGGAACCTACTAGAACCACCTGGAACCTTCTGGGAGAGGTGAGGTGACACCAACTGACACTACCAACTGTCAACTGGCAGTATAAAAGGAAAGGGAGGGAACTTTCCTGAGGAGAGAAGCTGAAGGGAAGACCTGGGGAAGAACCTACGCAGGAGTTTAGGCAGAGGGGCCTAGTCAGGGACTATGATACTGGAAGTGACAGGGCTTGGAGTGCTGCCTTACAAGTATTGAGGACTCCTGTAAATCCCCCCTGACCTAGCCCAGCGGAAGGGAACCCCCAGGGACCACTTGAAGGGATTGGCTGAGAAGAATTTGGAACACCAGCCACCAATTTACCCTCCCCTTCAAGAAATAAGAAACCAAAGGAAACAAGAAACCAACTGCTATTTACAAGGGCGCAAGAAACAGCTGCGCCAAGAAGTAACCAAGAAACTTACAAAGGCGCAAGGAACATAAAACGCCAAGAAGAGACAGAATCACCACAGGACATTTGAAGAACCACCCAGGTATTGGCGCTGTGTTGCTCCTTGTGCCCCCTGACGCCATCTGGGATCTCTCTTTCTGATTTGCCACGGACGTGTGGTCTGTCCTGCGGGTTCTACTGAACTATATGTTCTGCCTGAGCTGTGTTTAGCTATCCCTGACTAAACTACCTGTACTGCCAGGCTCTGAACTGAATTATTATTGGGACTGCTGTCCTGCTGCATTCCTAGCCAGAACCCTTATGAAGCGCTAAAGACTGCCTGTGCCTATAGAGCACTGTGACCTGTGCCTGGACGACTGTGATCAGCCTCCTTGAGAAGCGCTGTGGTGAATGTCTGCTGTGAACAGTGCTGGGAAAGCGCTTCGAAGTAAACTGGGAAAGCGCTAAAATCACTGAGTGCTGCTCTGCTTTGTACCCTGGCGTGGAGGACTGGAAGCGCTATTAAAGAAGTTGCCTTACAAGCGCTATAACTGCCCAGGCACTGGTGCCACGAGCTGCTGTGTCCTGTACTGTTTGGCGTCCTCCCCCACCCCTGAAGCGCTGTGTCAGCAAGCGCGCAATTTCCTCTCCAGCGCTCACCTGTGGTGTTGTGTGAAAAGCGCTGGTAATTGCTTCCCTGCTGGGCCCCCTTTGGAGCACTGTGAAGGGCTGTCGAGCACGCCCTGTCAACTGGCCTGTGGAGCGGATCCGATCGCGTGCAGTGGCTGCAGCGGCCCCCGGAGTCTTGGGGAGGCCGCTCCGATTGCCTGGGGGCCTCCTGCCCTGTTTTGTGTCCTGTTGCGGCGGCCCCCGGTGTGAGAAGAGGGCCGCCGGAATTTCTCTTGGGCCGCGCTAGGCCTGACAGGCCCCGAAGCTCTTGCCTGCATCACGTGACAGGGGCGCCGCGTCTCTAGCCGCGCCCCCGTCTTCCTAATTCCGGATTTGTCCGCCGAGCCTCCCAGTTCCCGGCCCGAGTCCCGGGGAGAGACGCCCGGGCCCAGCACTCGTCGCGGAGGGGGTCGTGAAGCCTGAGAGCCCCCTCCGATTTGCCCTGCAACGCTCGGAACTGCCTCGCGACCGGCGCTGGAGTTCTGTAGCTGCTCCCTGCACCGCGCCCGGTCGTGTGAGGCTCCAGAACCTATGCAAGGGCCCGAGAAGGGCCGAAGAAGGCAGGTAAACCCCCGGGGAGGAGGGCGGAAGGTCGCATGAGACCTCGAGTTCGCCCCTCCCCTGGGGAAGATTGTTGTTGGGCCCCGTTGGCCCAGATTAACGGAGAGTCCCCTGACCTGGGCCAGGACCCCTAAACACCGTGAGGGTATCACTTGGTGGAGGGGAGGGGGAAGAAAGTGCTTACAGGCCTACTGGGCCTTTGAACTGTGCCAGGAATCTATTTTTAGCCCTGCTGAATTGCCTATGGAGACCCTTTATATTAGAAAGGCCATGGGGGGGGGCCATACCTAGTGAATTGGGGTCCAGGTTCTAATGGGATGTTTACCCAGTGAAGTGTTTACCTAAAAGGATGCCCGTACTTGCTATATAAAATGCCTATGCTTGATGTCTAGGGTAATGTTGATTCCTGATTAGGGAAGGGTTGTTCCTATTTCCCTGAAGTGTTTACTCCTGATTAAAGAGAGGTTTACCTTGGTTAACTAACTGTTCCACATAAGGAAATGTTTAGCCTTGCATATTAGGATGGAAAGCCCTATAGGAATAATTGGCACTAGGTAGTTAAATGTCTAACTCTGCCTAGTACGATGCCTTTCAGTTATCTAAGAAAACGTTATTCCTACAGGAGTGTGTTTTACAAGTAAAAGTTGATTACTTACCTCCAAGGGGGTAAACCAGAAGACCATACCTGATTCCTTATTGAGTAGCTGGTTGTCACTCATGTAAGGTGGAAGGGCCTAACTTCTAACAAAGAGTGTCACATAGAGAAATGCTCTGCCTTTAAGGGAACGTTTTATGTATACTATGTTGAAATGCCTAAATGAAATGCTGGGTTTCCCCAGGGAGGTGTTTTATTCCTAAATAAGGAGATGGTTTAACCTACACAAGAGGTCATTTATTTATAATGAAATGTTCTGCCTCTTGAGTGTTATATTTGTTGAAGCCTAAAGTTAGTTATGATACATCCTTTATGCCTTCATAAGTTTTACCCCTGATAGGGGAGGAGGAGTCTAATGCTGAGGCTAATAGGATGTTACACCTTTAGTGAAATGCTTCCTCATTACTTAACGCAGTGTTGTATTCATGACCTTATGATGTATTTCTTACAGGTGATGATGAGAAACCAGGCCAAGGACAGGCCTGTGGTTATTTAATATTTAATATTTATTATTTATTATTTATCCATCCAGAATTTAGTGCCAAGTGTTCTCACACATGTATTTTAATGGAAAGCTAATAAGCTAATTTTATGATGAATTCCTAATACCCTGATCCTGCTCTATCTTAATAAAGTTGACTTGAGTTTTTATACAAGCTCACTGGAGTGGTGTCAATAATTGCGTGCCCATGTTTCTGATTCAGTGGTTGCGTGTGCTGCATGGTCGCTTAACACAAATGCTTTCTGATGCCTACCCGCTCGTGCCATGCTACCCTAGGGGACTGGTGACCCCAGTTCCAACATATTGGTGTCGAGCGGTGGGATCCAGGACCTGTGACCATGCAGCACCCTCCATTGGGACAGGGTGCACAGCAATTGGGCTGCACAATTATTGTGTGTGCAAGCCTTAGGAATTGACCCCTCCACTGTCTAGCCTGTGAGTGTATCAGGGCCTGTTGGACCTCATTCTGTCGCCACATCCTAGAACCTTTTTCCTGAAATTATCTGAGTCCTCACCTGGCACTGGAGTGTTGTGTCAGGGGATGGGGGTGCCTGTTGGGCGGAGGGAAGAAGGAACTCCGTACCACTTTGGGGGCACGGGTAGGAGCCCACCCAGAGGGGAGAGGGGATGGGGACAGAAGGGGCCGGTCACACCCAGGGAGGCGGCCACACCAGAGAACCTTGAGAGGGGGTGTGCGTCGTCTGAGAGGTTAGAGCATGAGAGGGAGAGTGTGAGCCTTGCAATGAAGAAAGGGAAGCTGGTGCACAGGCTTCAGCTAAACAGAGACAGAGCTGAAGACCTTGAAATCATGTGTGCCAGGTACTTCCATGGTGGCAGCGTACCCGAGGTTCGGGGTTTGGACCAGTCACGGGGTGTAGAACCTGGACTGGGGTTTCAGGTGCAGGGATTGCCTGACCTGGAGGGTGGGGTACCAGTAACGATGGACCCTACCAATGTGTCTTCCAGGGGTACCTATCCAGGTGGGAGGGTGCGGAACCCTGGAAGGGGGTGCAGAGGGAGGAAGGACTCTCCTCTGACACCGGGCCAGCCACAGGGCGCAGATCCTGGGTTGGGTGGCCAGGTTCAGGGGTTGCCTGACCTGGCGGGAGGAACCTCTGTATTCAGAGTTCCCCCAGTTGTTGTGACTTCCAGGGGTACCTATCCAGGTGGGAGGGTGCGGAACCCTGGAAGGGGGTGCAGAGGGAGGAAGGACTCTCCTCTGACACCGGGCCAGCCACAGGGCGCAGATCCTGGGTTGGGTGGCCAGGTTCAGGGGTTGCCTGACCTGGCGGGAGGAATCTCTGTATTCAGAGTTCCCCCGGTTGTGACTTCCAGGGGTACCTATCCGGGGAGGAGGGTGCGGAACCCTGGAAGGGGGTGCAGAGGGAGGAAGGACTCTCCTCTGGCACTTGTCCAGCCATGGGGTTAAGATCCTGGGTTGGGTGGCCAGGTTCAGGGGTTGCCTGACCTGGCGGGAGGAATCTCTGTATTCAGAGTTCCCCCGGTTGTGACTCTCAGGGGTACTACTCCAGGTGGGAGGGTGCGGAACCCTGGGAGGGGGTGCAGGGAGAGGTAGGTCTCGCCCCTGTCACCCATTCAACTTAAGGGTTTAGACCCTAGGTTGAGGAGGAGAGTGGAAAAAGGTACCACGGGCCTGGGGCGACTGCCCCCCACTCTGAGAGAGAGTAAGGGCCAGAGACATCTGGATTGGAGGTCTGTCCTGGCCGCATCCCACTAGGAACACCAGTGGGGTGGTTGGATTAGCGAGGATGTCATGGTGGTATTGGGCCTGCGTCCACCTTTTTCCGCCCCAAGCAGGGAAGCCCGTCAAGGGAATGATCAGTCTACCCTGGCTTTAGGCTGGGGGGGAGATGTGTGAGACTTGGCCCTTTCCCCAGAAATTTTTCGCTTTTTATCCCCTGTTAATTTAGAATGCCCCTATTGAAACAACAGTGTGTAGGCCTTGTGTGGTGGAGAAGGGCCTGTGTAGTGTAAAACTAGTGTTAAAGTACAGGTACTTCCTACCCCTAACATGGCTGCCACAGACCACTGCTGCAGCAGCGTGGTTTAGTGGGCGCATTCTAGTAGCCAGAGGCTGGCTGGAACCCTCAGGCAATGTATCCATCTTAGCCTGCCAGCCTGTCCACAGGTAGAATGATGGAACCTACTAGAACCACCTGGAACCTTCTGGGAGAGGTGAGGTGACACCAACTGACACTACCAACTGTCAACTGGCAGTATAAAAGGAAAGGGAGGGAACTTTCCTGAGGAGAGAAGCTGAAGGGAAGACCTGGGGAAGAACCTACGCAGGAGTTTAGGCAGAGGGGCCTAGTCAGGGACTATGATACTGGAAGTGACAGGGCTTGGAGTGCTGCCTTACAAGTATTGAGGACTCCTGTAAATCCCCCCTGACCTAGCCCAGCGGAAGGGAACCCCCAGGGACCACTTGAAGGGATTGGCTGAGAAGAATTTGGAACACCAGCCACCAATTTACCCTCCCCTTCAAGAAATAAGAAACCAAAGGAAACAAGAAACCAACTGCTATTTACAAGGGCGCAAGAAACAGCTGCGCCAAGAAGTAACCAAGAAACTTACAAAGGCGCAATGAACATAAAACGCCAAGAAGAGACAGAATCACCACAGGACATTTGAAGAACCACCCAGGTATTGGCGCTGTGTTGCTCCTTGTGCCCCCTGACGCCATCTGGGATCTCTCTTTCTGATTTGCCACGGACGTGTGGTCTGTCCTGCGGGTTCTACTGAACTATATGTTCTGCCTGAGCTGTGTTTAGCTATCCCTGACTAAACTACCTGTACTGCCAGGCTCTGAACTGAATTATTATTGGGACTGCTGTCCTGCTGCATTCCTAGCCAGAACCCTTATGAAGCGCTAAAGACTGCCTGTGCCTATAGAGCACTGTGACCTGTGCCTGGACGACTGTGATCAGCCTCCTTGAGAAGCGCTGTGGTGAATGTCTGCTGTGAACAGTGCTGGGAAAGCGCTTCGAAGTAAACTGGGAAAGCGCTAAAATCACTGAGTGCTGCTCTGCTTTGTACCCTGGCGTGGAGGACTGGAAGCGCTATTAAAGAAGTTGCCTTACAAGCGCTATAACTGCCCAGGCACTGGTGCCACGAGCTGCTGTGTCCTGTACTGTTTGGCGTCCTCCCCCACCCCTGAAGCGCTGTGTCAGCAAGCGCGCAATTTCCTCTCCAGCGCTCACCTGTGGTGTTGTGTGAAAAGCGCTGGTAATTGCTTCCCTGCTGGGCCCCCTTTGGAGCACTGTGAAGGGCTGTCGAGCACGCCCTGTCAACTGGCCTGTGGAGCGGATCCGATCGCGTGCAGTGGCTGCAGCGGCCCCCGGAGTCTTGGGGAGGCCGCTCCGATTGCCTGGGGGCCTCCTGCCCTGTTTTGTGTCCTGTTGCGGCGGCCCCCGGTGTGAGAAGAGGGCCGCCGGAATTTCTCTTGGGCCGCGCTAGGCCTGACAGGCCCCGAAGCTCTTGCCTGCATCACGTGACAGGGGCGCCGCGTCTCTAGCCGCGCCCCCGTCTTCCTAATTCCGGATTTGTCCGCCGAGCCTCCCAGTTCCCGGCCCGAGTCCCGGGGAGAGACGCCCGGGCCCAGCACTCGTCGCGGAGGGGGTCGTGAAGCCTGAGAGCCCCCTCCGATTTGCCCTGCAACGCTCGGAACTGCCTCGCGACCGGCGCTGGAGTTCTGTAGCTGCTCCCTGCACCGCGCCCGGTCGTGTGAGGCTCCAGAACCTATGCAAGGGCCCGAGAAGGGCCGAAGAAGGCAGGTAAACCCCCGGGGAGGAGGGCGGAAGGTCGCATGAGACCTCGAGTTCGCCCCTCCCCTGGGGAAGATTGTTGTTGGGCCCCGTTGGCCCAGATTAACGGAGAGTCCCCTGACCTGGGCCAGGACCCCTAAACACCGTGAGGGTATCACTTGGTGGAGGGGAGGGGGAAGAAAGTGCTTACAGGCCTACTGGGCCTTTGAACTGTGCCAGGAATCTATTTTTAGCCCTGCTGAATTGCCTATGGAGACCCTTTATATTAGAAAGGCCATGGGGGGGGGCATACCTAGTGAATTGGGGTCCAGGTTCTAATGGGATGTTTACCCAGTGAAGTGTTTACCTAAAAGGATGCCCGTACTTGCTATATAAAATGCCTATGCTTGATGTCTAGGGTAATGTTGATTCCTGATTAGGGAAGGGTTGTTCCTATTTCCCTGAAGTGTTTACTCCTGATTAAGGAGAGGTTTACCTTGGTTAACTAACTGTTCCACATAAGGAAATGTTTAGCCTTGCATATTAGGATGGAAAGCCCTATAGGAATAATTGGCACTAGGTAGTTAAATGTCTAACTCTGCCTAGTACGATGCCTTTCAGTTATCTAAGAAAACGTTATTCCTACAGGAGTGTGTTTTACAAGTAAAAGTTGATTACTTACCTCCAAGGGGGTAAACCAGAAGACCATACCTGATTCCTTATTGAGTAGCTGGTTGTCACTCATGTAAGGTGGAAGGGCCTAACTTCTAACAAAGAGTGTCACATAGAGAAATGCTCTGCCTTTAAGGGAACGTTTTATGTATACTATGTTGAAATGCCTAAATGAAATGCTGGGTTTCCCCAGGGAGGTGTTTTATTCCTAAATAAGGAGATGGTTTAACCTACACAAGAGGTCATTTATTTATAATGAAATGTTCTGCCTCTTGAGTGTTATATTTGTTGAAGCCTAAAGTTAGTTATGATACATCCTTTATGCCTTCATAAGTTTTACCCCTGATAGGGGAGGAGGAGTCTAATGCTGAGGCTAATAGGATGTTACACCTTTAGTGAAATGCTTCCTCATTACTTAACGCAGTGTTGTATTCATGACCTTATGATGTATTTCTTACAGGTGATGATGAGAAACCAGGCCAAGGACAGGCCTGTGGTTATTTAATATTTAATATTTATTATTTATCCATCCAGAATTTAGTGCCAAGTGTTCTCACACATGTATTTTAATGGAAAGCTAATAAGCTAATTTTATGATGAATTCCTAATACCCTGATCCTGCTCTATCTTAATAAAGTTGACTTGAGTTTTTATACAAGCTCACTGGAGTGGTGTCAATAATTGCGTGCCCATGTTTCTGATTCAGTGGTTGCGTGTGCTGCATGGTCGCTTAACACAAATGCTTTCTGATGCCTACCCGCTCGTGCCATGCTACCCTAGGGGACTGGTGACCCCAGTTCCAACAGGATGCATCCATGATCAGGGATTGTTCTGGCAGAGGTTGGTGAAAGGGAACTCCTACCAGAAGAATCTGTGGCTGCAGCCACCAGAGAATGGACTTCCTTGCTGCAGGTGACAGGAGAATCCCGTCGTTCCACTGACCCAAGGATTGATTCCATTTGTCCTCTATATCTTGCTGCAACGGTATCATCCTCAATCTGGCGTTGGGTATGAGAAAAATGCAAGAGGACATCGATCCCAGTAGAGAAGCCACCTGTCTCACTGATGACTGGTGAGTTTGAAGGATGATGTTGCCTTTGTTTCTCATTGATGACAGTCTCTCCGCCGAAGTAAACACTTTTTCGAGGTAGGAGTTGATATTGGGGACCAGATAGTGGAGTGATTGAATCGGTTGAAGGATCGATTTGTCCAGATTGACATACAGGCCTAAGCGTTGAAGGAGATTCATGCAGATGTGAAGGTGTTCCTGCATCATGTGAGGAGATGATCCCTTCAACAGACAGTTGTCTAGGTGTGGATAAACAAACAGGCCTTGGCAATGCAATGCTGCCGCTACAACTGCCATGCATTTTGTGAATACCCTCGGAGCTGATTTTAGGCCGAAGGGTAGGACTTTGAACTGGTAATGTCTTGTTCACACCATGAATCGCGATTTTGTGATTGGAATGTGAAAGTACGCATCTTGGAGGTCCACCGAACACATCCAAACGCCTTTTTGTAGATGTGGGAATATTTGATGGAGCACCAACATTCAAAACGTTTCCTTTTTGATGTATTTGTTCAGAACGCGTAGATCTAATATAGGTCTGAACTTGTTCGGTTGGTCTTTTTTCTGAACAAGGAAGTATCTGGAATAAACTCCTTTTCCTCTTTGTGCAGGAGGGACCTCTTCTATTGCTTGTTTCACTTCCTGACGCAGGAGGTCTAGATGTAGATGAGGAGAATTTACCGGAGGAATGTCTCTTGGGGACGCACAAAAGCGTAGTGCGTACCCATTTTCTGGTACATATACAGCACCCACTGATCTTTTTTTTTTTTTTGTTTTTTTTGTTCCAAGACCTTTATTAAACATATGCGTTAGAGAATAACACAGCTGTAAGCCCACATCCTTAATATTTAAGGTCGGCAGCGTACTGTTTCAAGTGAGCATTGGGCTGTCACGCCCTGGTACTGTAGCGTAACGTTATCACACATCAAGTCGCCTACAACCACTAAGGGCCGGCCGCGTGCATTATGCTATTTGTCTCAGTGTTTTTACTCTATACATTATAAACAGTAAACAGCAATTCAACTCAACTGGATCATTCCACTACTGCTCTCCTCAACCTGAGTATATTGTTGCGGTATTTCAAATGTGACACCAAATGTGCTAGTATACATTACCAAGAAACCATAGCTGCATTTTGAAGTCGCCTGGAACACACTTAATCCGCACTGTGCGCATTCAAGTACGTGGTTAGATATACCCAATAGTTCTTCGGCCTAGATCTAGCTGGCAACATTTCTTCGTATGTACAAAGAGTGTCTTGACAATAAACCAAATCTCTCAGCCATTGTTTAGTTGATGGTGATTTCTTGCTCTCCCAATGCATTGACACCTGCCGTTTAGCCAGCAATAGTGCCACTGCACAGAATTGGCGTTTCGTCGTTGTCACTGCACCCAGTAGTCCCAGTAAGCAGCAGCGTGCTGTGCAGTCCACAGTGACTCCCACCATTACAGATAATATAGATACCAACTCAGTCCAGTATTGTAGTATCTTTGGACATTGCCAAGCTAAGTGTATAAAGTCGGCTGAATCATATCCGCATCTTTTACAGTTTGCATCTACACGCAGGCCGAATTTGTGTAGCCTAGTCGGGGTGTAGTACACCTGATGGATGTATTTGAAGTGGATAATTCGTAGGTTGCCGTTTGGTGTGAGTAATCTCGTCAGTGTGCATGTGACCTCCCATTCTTTATCTGTAAGTGGTATTTCTAGTACCATGTCCCATCTTTCCCGTGCTCGTGTAGCCTTGTGACCTATTTCTGACTGCATTTGTGCATAAAGTCGTGATACGAGATGCCTAGTGTTGGGTGAAGTCAGGACAAGCTGTAGTGCCTCCAATGCAGGCGGTTCTGCCGGGAACGTGGTAAAGTGTTGTCTGATCGCGGCCCTCAGTCTGTGTATTGTGAAGTTGAAGAGTAAAGAGGGGTTCTGCACGAAGTCCAAATCTTGGTCAGACAAGAAAACACCATCCCTGTACAGGTCCCCCATGGTCACTATTCCTACCTGTTTTAGTAAATTCATGCCTACTGATTCTGTGGTGACAGAGAGATTAGGATGGTGATGTAACGGCAACGCTGGCGCGTAGAGTGGAAGTTTGTCCGCCAATCTACCTAGTTGTCTCCAGGCCGCATTTGTAGCATCAATAGTGTTAATGTCTTTACCATGTAGTGGAGGCCTATTGTGAGTGATGATAGCATCTAGTGGGATCGGACTGGCATCCCCCTCCTCCACCGCCACGTGAGTTAGATAAGGAGTCGGGTGATACCAGTGATTTGCGTAATGCGCCTGTGCGCAAAGGTAATATAGCAGTAGATCCGGAACTCCCAATTCCCCGCTTGCGTGTGGCAGTGTCAGTATCGACAGTTTAACGCGTGCGTGTTTACCCGCCCATATTAGTTGTAACACTAGTTTTGTCATTCTATTAAATACTTCCTTTGGCAGCGGTATCGGTATATTGTTGAATAGGTACAAGAGCTTAGGTAGTACCACCATCTTAACAATTGCTATGCGGTCAGCCAATGACAGTGGAAGCTGGATCCACCTCTTGACCCTGTCCTCCAAATTGTCTATGGCTCTGCCGTAATTCGTTCTGATCACCAGCTCCGGGTCGTGATGGAACCAAATTCCTAGATAGCGCACTGGGTCCGTGTGCCATTCAAGCGGATATTCGCTCGTGTACAGCGTTGTCGTGTCTGTTAGTGGGAATAGCAGGGACTTGTCCCAGTTTATCTGTAAGCCAGAGAAACCTCCGAATTTAATGTACAGCCTAAGTAGTGGATCCAGGTTCGTGGCCGGGTCAGGCACATATAGAAGCATATCGTCAGCGTATAGCGAGATATGCAGTGGCCTGCTGGGGAACTGGAGCGCAAGGTGATGGCCTCTCTGCCTGACCAAACACGCTAGGGGTTCTAGTGCAATGGGAAAAAGGAGGGGGGAGAGTGGACATCCCTGTCTCGTCCCGCGTTCTATATTAAAAGCATTTGAAACATAGCCATAGCACCCACTGATCTTTGGTTATGTTGTGCCACTCTTGAATGTAATCTGCTATACTTCTTCCCACTGGAGTGTGCAACGGTGCTCTAGGAAGCAGAGACTCATTGCTTCCCTGGAGTTTTTGTTGTGGAGGAGGACTGCTGTTGATGTCCTCGTCTTCCCCTTGAGGAATGTCGGCCTTGGTATTGTGATTTGCCCTGTCTGGTTTGCGACCATTGAGGGATTTGAACCCTCTGTTGGTTACCTTTCCGATTGTAGGGCCTGTATCACTTCCTAAACTCCTTTTTCTTCTCCGGCCCACCGCCTTTAAGGTGTTCAATTCGGCCTTCATTCTCGCCATTTCTTCGCCTGTGTGGGCACCAAACAGTTAAGTGCGAGAAAAAGGGAGAGTCAGTATACACTGTTGCGCAACCGGTTTTAATGCTGTGAGGCGCAAACAGGTAGATCGTCGTGCACATATGCCATGTGCATAAGAGTGAGCTGCCAGAGACACACCATCTGCTGCAGTGCTGATTACCTGGTTGGCCACCAGAGCACCCTCCTAAATGATTTCAGAGAAGTCATGCTGATCCTCCTTTGGGAGTTTGTCTCTAAAGCGTTCCAGTGATTCCCATAGGGACCTGTCATAACGACTCAGCAGGGCCGCAGAGTTGGATACTTGTAGAGAAGACGCTGCCGAGCCACAAGCCTTCCGTCCTCAAGAATCTTGTGCTCTACTCTCTATATCCAGAGGAGCAGGGAAGGAAGATGCAACTGCATGCATCTTTTTTTCCACTGCTGCAATAATGACAGAATCGGAGGTGGATCCGATCTAAGAAAAAGAGGATCTGATGCAGCTGGCTTTTATTTTTTATGATCCGTGCTGGAGCTGCTTTAGCCGATGATGGAGCAAGGAAGATATCCATTACCAGCTCGATGATACCAGGGACCAAAGGGAGCAATGGTCTAGCTGCAGATTTTTGATGGAGAGTCTCGAAAATAATGGATGTGGTTGTCTGAGTAGCTGACATGGTGATGCCCAGCTTCTGAGCTCCTCTGGTGAGAACATCATGAAAGGTGTTCACGTCATCAGTAGGCAACACTCTGGAAGGGGGACTATCCGTCAGGGTAGGTGAGTAATCCCTCTTGGATGAGTGTGTCGAAGAAGACGACCAAGACGGTGTACGTCGTCGTTTGTGATGCCCCTGAGTGGACCTGCGTTCAGAGGATCTGCCTCGGTGTTCTCTGGTCCGAGTGGTGGGTGATCTGTCCACTTCCTGCACAAGACGCTGCAAGGGAGATCTGTGCAGTGGGCTGGAGTAGCCCGCAGGCTGTTGAGCGAGACCTGTGGGTACTGTCTGCCAATGATGAAGAGGTTGTAGCCATCTGGGAGAAAGATGAATGGAAGGAGACTGCTGCCTCCTTGGAGAACCTCTTGGCGGTGATGTTGTAGCTCCTGTGGATGAGCCGAAGCACTGCGTGATGACACAATCCTCTGGCGTGAGCTCCGAACAGAGTGGGAGGACTCTCTGCAGCTTCTGGAGTGTGATCATCATCGCGATGAGCGATGTGACGTCGATAGAGAGTGTCTTGACGTTGACCGGCTCTGTGTCACCATTACTGGCGAGTTCCCAGAACCTGATCGTCTCCTCGACGTCGATGTCTCTGTGTGTTTTGACGTTGTATGGCGTGACGTTGAATGTCTGGAGCCCATAGACCTCGCCTTTGACGTTGAGTGTGAGGGAGAGCTCAACAATGAGCGATTAGATGGCGAAATCCTTCTCGAAGTTGATCTTTCCCTCGACGTTGACCGTCTGATAGAAGTCAGTGGAGTCGAGAGCAGGACGCTTCTCGTCATCGACGGAGATCGCCGTCTCGACGTCGAACGATGTCAGGTATATTTCACCCTTCGTCTTGACGTTGAATGCCTCGTCGCCAGAGAGGATCAAGCCTTCGACGTCGAACCCCACCTGGACGCCGATGGGGGTGATGCGTGTCTAGCCTTAGGTGATGAGGTGTGTCTCGACGTTAATCATCGCCTGGTTGACGTTGACTGAGATGTGTGCTTCGACGCCGATTGCCAGTGACCCTGCGACTGCAGAGCCTGCCTCAACGTCGAACGCCGAGAAGACGGCGACGACAGAGACCTGCCTCTCGACGTTGGGCGAGCCCGCACCAACGGAGAGCGACTCCGTGACGCTGATAGTCGCCGGGTTGACGACGGAAGAGGATTCGATGTACCTGCAATCTTCGTCAACGACCGGTGTTCTCTTAACGGTGAGCCCGCCGTCGATAGTCCTCTGATCGACTTTTTCATAGCCGATGAAGGGATTTGAGGCTATGAACCCGACGCCGAAGGAGAGCATACTGGAATCTTACTTCTAGATGGAGTGGAGGCTCTCTCTTTCCTCTTCTTCATTGGAAACCTGCCTCTAGAAGGTGATTTTATCTTCTCAGCCAGCCCATAGAGAGGAATCCTCTCCCTGTCCTTCAGAGTTCTCTTGGACAGTAGCTGGCAATGCTGACAGGTTTTAGGATCACAATCAGAAGGCAGGCATAAAATACAGACAGGATGGGCGTCTGTTTTAGCCTTCTTCTTGCCACAGGAAGGGTAAAAAAGAGAGGGCATTTCTGACTAAAAAACAATGCTCAGCTCTCTAAAAAACAGTAGAGAAATACTCCAACACCAAAAAGACATCTAAGTAACAGGGTTTTAACCCAAAAATAGAAGTATTTTCTGTCAGAAATCAGAACAAAAGTAGAGCTGAAGTAACCAGGGTCCTGACAGAAGGAGCCGGAAAGAACAACTGACCTAACGGTCACCCCTGAGGCATGTTGGGAAGCTAGGGTTCATGGCTGCCTTAAGGCGTGGTGCCAGTTTATTCTGAGTGATTCTGTGGGTTAGCTTTTCAGCTTTCTACACTAATGTTTCTACAATGCAGCCTAGGTGCTGACAATGTTTTCATTCTTCCTTGCAGGATTATCTTTTCTGCTGCATAATAAAGCAGTTTTCAAAGGCTTTATTTTCTCCCTGCTTTATTGGAATGTATTTGTGTGCAAAAGAATTTTCATGCAACATTGTTCAGCATGTCAATGGAGGGCTGCATTGTGTGTTTTTATTTATATATGGGTGTATATATAGAGCGACATATATGTTTTTCACATATATGTGATGTGTTTCCAGGGTCCCACACATAGGCGGGAATATTCATGTGCTTATGACTATTAATAACGATCCCCTGGAAGAGAATATGGCTTAGACCTGGGGTTCCATTCAAGAAAACGCGGGACCAGGGGCTGTTTTGGGACTTACTGTCGACAGTTCTCCCACAATTTACATATATGCCGTGGGTGCTGGGGAGAGACTATAATTGCATATTAGATTTGGCATTAGAACGATCATACTCCCCGGGCAAGCGCACACAGAGCGATTTCGCTTCTGGAAACAACACTGGGCCCTAGCAGGTGCATGGCAGGCCTAAAACCCAACAGCTAAACTATTCTCCTACCATTCAGTGCCACACGATCTGAGGGTGTGACTTGATCAGTTTCTGAGCTCACAGGAACAAATGCCCTGACCAAACATACAGACTATCTCGGGGGAGTAATCTCAGACCACGATGCGCACCTTCTAACCCTTAGATGAAGGCCGCCTCATCCACCGGCCCGACCTTGAAATTAAAATGCAAATGTTCGGAGGACCCGATATTTCACCACGATCTCAAGAGTAGTATTGTGGAATACTTTGAGGTGAATGCCCATACAGCATCTAATAGAATGTTGGAGTGGGATGCTTTTAAAGTTGTGATGAGAGGGGCCTATATCAGGCAAATAACTGGGGTCCACAGGCACTTGATAAAAATCTCGCGAGGGCAGAACTCAAACTAGCATCACTGACTAGAGCGGAGAATGCGGCAACCCATATACAAGTTGCGGAAGCAAAAACGGAATATGAGGAGGTCTTGGCAGACCTAAGACGCTACAACTTTATGTTATATGCAACTAAGCAGCACAGGGAGGGGGATAGATCAGGCACTCTCCTAGCCTGGTTGGCTTGCCAGCACCAGGAAATTCATCCAATTAACGAAATTAGGGACCATCTAGGCGGAACTGCGATGGCCCAATCCAACATCTTGCAGCTGTTCCGCGATTACTATGCTACACTTTATCGATGCCCCACACAAGACGGTCAAGAAGCACTTGCTCAATTCTTAGCACCGCTCACACTTCCCCAAATACTGAATGAGGATGGCGCCCTTCTGGAAGAGGAAATCACGCAATTTGATTTTAAACAGGCGATCTGTGCTATGGCCCGAAAAAAGGCCCCCGGGATGGACGGTTTGCCCCTAGAGTATCATCACTCAGCTGGCGCCGCGACTGACCACCACGTATGCAGCTGCTCAGGAGGAGGGGAACTACCCAGCTCGTTACGAGAATCCCTCATAGTCTCAATCCTGAAACCTGATCAAGATCCAGTACACTTGGCCTCGTACAGACCAATCATGCTACTCTCCACCAACTGCAAAATATTGGGCAAGATCCTGGCAGAACGATTAGGCCCTCTACTCCCGCCACTCTTACACCACAATCAAAATGGGTTTGTGCCAGGCAGAAATGTGTCCCAGAATATCCGTCAGCTTTTCCAGGTTCAGGGTCAGGTTGGGGATCGTGACCCCAGGGCGGCATGCCTGATCCTGGACCTGGAGAAAGCATTCGATACCCTTGCATGGCCATATCTCTTTGAAACGTTGGGGCAAATGGGAATAGGCCCTAAATTTAGGGCATACATAAAACTATTATATACGCAGCTTACCTCTAGAATATGGTTAAGTAAATACATCTCCTCGCCCTTCCCAGTAGAGAGAGGCACCAGGCAGGGATGACCCCTCTCCCCCATCCTATTCGCCATGGCGATGGAACCCTTGGCAATTGGATTACGGTGGGAGGGAGAGGAGTGGGGCATTCCAATAACAGGAACCACCATATAGTATCAATGTATGCGGATGACCTATTGCTCGACTTAAGGGACATAGAGTCCGATCTCAGCCCCATAGGAAACATCCTCGCGGACTTTGCAGCTGCAACAGGATTTACAGTGAACTGGGCGAAATCCGTTATATAACCCCTTAATCCTCCTCTTCCCCCCGCGGGAGCTGTGGTTTGGAACCCCTCACGTAGCATGGTGTTCTGGTGCTCCGCGCCCAACTGACCTCTTTGAAGGTAATCACTGACGGGCCCTGACGGGAGCCAGGATGCGGTTACATTTCGGGAAGGCTCTGCCCTTAGTGCTCATTGGCATAATTGCCTTGGCCAAGATGATCCTGGTGCCACAATTTCTTTATTATTTTGCCAATACTCCAGTCATCCCCCCGCGCTCCTTCTTTCGTGAATTGGACACTCTGCTGAGCACCCTCATACGGGGCAGTAAGCTTCGCAGAGTTGCACTCTCAAAACTGCAGCTCCCATTGAACCACGGGGTTTAGGGGCACCGTCCTTTGAAGCCTACTTTTACGCAGCACAACTACAGTGGATATCTAGATGAACAGCATGGCGCCACCTAGCAGAGACTGTCACAGACGACGGGCCCATGTCAATGCAATCCGCTTGTCACCTACTACTCCCGGGCACACAGCCCAGAGCGTCGCACTCAATACAGGTGAAGGTAGAAAGGGCATGGTTCCTGCGCATACACCGCATGTCCTGCAGCACCCCATTGTACACTACCCTGTACCCACTGGCTGGTCTACCTAGGCAGGGAGGGTTTTATACTGCCTGCGCGATGCAAACATTAATGGACTATAATGTTCTGGAAATCGGGTCTCTGTTCGAAGAGAGTTAACTATTGCTGTTCAATCGCCTCTCTGACGAGACGGGTCCCCCCGGGACAATTTCTGCTACACAGGCAGCTAATACTCAGCAGTCACCACATATGGGGTGTTACCGAAGGGGAACCAAAGACACACCCAGTGCTGCACATTCTCCATATGGGGCGGCACTTATTCACATTGGTTTTATAAGGCGGTCCAAGATCTCACTGCCACTGCATTGGTCCCATTATGATCACAGTAAGAGGACAAGGTAGGTCGCCTCTTCCATGATAAGGAATGGGGACGGGTTCTGGCATACCCGAAAAAGTTATCTAGACATGCACGCTTTAAGAACATACAATTTTCCATACTACACCGTGCCTACCTCACTCCAGCAAGGCTCCAGCACTTCTAACTAGACATGCAGTTGGTATGCCCGAGATGCCAGTCTGCTGATGTGACATTCATGCATATGTTCTAGTCATGCCCCATACTGCGGCCCTATTGGCAGGCTATCCACAAGACTTTGCGAGAGATACCAGGCCTCAGAGACATTGACACGTGGGAAGCCAGTGGGTTGGGGCTCTCCCGCAAACGGGAAACTCTCAAAGTTCAAGAGCGCTTCACTTCTTTGGCTCTTTTATTGGCGAAGAGAGGAATTGCTATGCGCTGGAGAACCCCAAGTGGTCCCTCCTTGGTGGCATGGGTGGGGGCGGTTAAGAAATGGGGCTCAGCGGAGGAGGACACTATTAGGAGGGAGGAGGCGCAAGGGATACACAAACGACACATCTCCATGGAATGGACCATGCTACCACACCAGTTCCACCAACATAGAATCGACAAACAGCATCCAGCGACTCCCCCGAGTATCCCTGAGGGTTTCAGCCATGCCACCCAACCTGGGCCCACCCTTGAAGCAGACGACAGTTATCCCCAGCCGCTGCAAGAGTCATGATTAAATGACATCACCCCAGGACGGAGCACTAAGGTAGCACACCATACCCTGGCTGAACAATATTCCCCAATGACTTTTGCGCTCCCTGCCGAGACCATGTCCCCTCCCCTGCATATAGAAATGTAAGATGACATATATTCCTTTGCCCCTGCAGGACACAGCAGACGAATCTAAGTCGCCCGACCTAACCTTCCCAGTTCTAATCCCCAGTTTGACACACACGCCGGTGGGTTTTTCCCTCTAACAAGCCGGCTTCATATTCCAGGACAAGATAGTAATCTAAAAAAACACTGGCATACACCGAGATCCACACAATGTCGCAAGATTAAGTGGGATTTAATTGCATTTTTCTATTACTTTGACTTGTTATCTTGTGATCTCAGCTGAATTAACAAACAGCAACATGTGATCATAAAGTTTTGATTAACTGCCATTTCTGCATACTTGCCTCAATGTGAAATGATGAAATGCCAAATAAAAATTGTTTAAAAAAAAAATGTAATATATGCTTTCAAATGCAATACTTTACAAAAAAATGCAATTGTGGTGGACATTGAAATTGCTATAGGTTTGTATTTGCTTTTTAAACAGTTACAAATAAATAGGAATTACTTTAGAGTACTTTTGGTTTACTTTTTAGTTATTTTTACTACTCGGGGTGATATGCCTAGATATCACACCTTGGGACTTCCAAAACACAGGTAAGTACCACTGTTGTTGTAGAAAGAAAGTTACTTGGGTTTTCATACTAAAAGTCAGTTCAAGACTTAGAACATTTTTGGAACAAAAATCATAGCATTGGTTCCTATGGGAAAAAGAAAGTTATTGGTGTTCCAACCAATAAGAATAGCTTTTGGGGGTTAGAACCAAGGTTCAGTTAGGCACTCAAATCGTACCAACAGCGGCACTAGGGCGGCCGGTGCAGAGTGTAGAGGCCTAATGTTAGCCAATGGGGACAGGGAGACTTTGGTCAGGGGCTACCTATGAACAGGCCACTCGGTTGTGGGAGCAAAGCTCCTGGGGTTAGCATCAGCCCTGCAGGAGCAAACAATCAGCACAGGAGCTCCACTACCAGCAGCAAGGTGGCGGCTGGATGTAGAGTGCCAAGAACACTTCAGTAGCCCTGTGGTTTTCTATGGAGATCTCCGTTTTAAATAAAAAGCAGCGGGCTCGGATAAGGTGTTTTTCCGAAAGGTGACCACCTTCAGGAGTGGTAAGATGGATACTGGAAGGATGCCTGGACACCGTCGGTTGGGCCACCCAAGGCCATGGGGCATTGGGTGTAGGGGTGTCAAGAGGCGTCGGATCTCCTTACCAGCTTCAGTCGCAGTTGGGGGGACTCCTCAGGTTGAGGCTGCAGGCGTCGGTCTAAAGTTCGAGGTAGGTCAGGGATCACCAAATCCAAGGCCAGGATTGCTAAGGAGACCTCCTTTTGATGTTGGGCTACCTGAACTCAGGCCGTAGGAGCAGGTATAGAGTGGTGCAGAACCGAGGAGATGACTGGATCCGGCTTCAGTGTTGGAGTCCTTGGTTGTCTTCCCAGTGCTCATGGAAGACAGCGTCTTTTAGACGAAGGTAGGGCAGGATCTCCGGGTTCTGGATGGCTGCTGGCTGCTGGACACGCTGTGGATTTGCTGAAAGCAGGTTAGAGTAATGACAGGCTGGTGTCCTCTTCTTCTTGGGTCTTTGGTCCTTCTCCTTTCTTCCTCTAATCCAAGGAGGCAAGGTTCAGGATCACTCCTAAATACTAAATTTAGGGATGTTACAGGGGTGTGCAGGTCAGGACCAATAGGCCCCTTCCTTGGGGTGAGTACACCCCCTATTATGCCACCCTTCAGTGAGAGGGGGGCATGGGCCTCTGTCTAATTGGCTATGTCCCCTCATTTTCAAGATGGAGGGGACTGAGATGTGTGCTTCACCTCGCCTCCCCCACCCGAGGGGTGGGGTGGGCAAAGTTGGGCACACCTCTCTTCCTCACTTGGTTTTCCTGGAGATTCTCCCACTCAAGTGGGGGTCAGAACCGGTGGGAGCCAGTTGCTGGGGACAGCAACAAGCAGGGTCAGCTCACAGAGGTGGCAGGCCTTTTAAGGTTCCCCTTCATGGACCCAGCCTTTCTGGGGGAGGAGGCATGACATCTCTGGCCGGGATGGGCTTTGTTTCTGGATCCAGAGAGCGGAGGCCCTCTACCTAGAGATCCAGAAACCTCTCTGGTGGTGGAAAATTGGAGGTAGCCATTCAGGAACCACACCAGGGCTGGCAGTTTTTCAGGGGGCATCTCTAAGATGGAGAAGGTGTGGAAGTTTGCGGGATCCTCCACACATTTGGTGGCAATGTTCCAATATAATCTTTTTGCCAGAAGTCACAAAAACTGTACATCGAGTTCCCTCCAGCCACAGCTAGCAAAACTGGCCCTTGGACTTAGTCCATAAGGATAAGAAAACATCCCCAGGTAGGAGTGGTATATGGTGCTGCAGTGTAGAGGGGCTAAAAAGAGGACTATGGTCTTTAAAACAAAAACACCTCCTATAGCTTACTGACTATGGAACAGTTGCCCATGAATATAAATGGTGCCGGCATGAAACCTGAAAACAAAAGTCACTCAGATGATGGACGGAATGCAGAGCAAATCAAACATTCACCTCCAGTCAAGAGACCTGAGTTAAATCCATCGCTCGTTTGATTACCATGCCACTCCAGTTTGGACCCAGCTATATGCAAATCAGTCTTGACCCTGTTCCTTATGGGAACAGTCTAGCCCGAACTGCCAAGCCAGGTCCTCCCTAGACCGGAAACAACCATCCTGAGACCGGTTTCGGGGTGTCAACCCCTCATCATCCAAGCTAGCTTGAATCCAGTGAAACCAGGACCCACATCTGGCCATACTAGGCGCATTTAGGGCAAGGAAGCAAAAGACACACAGATGATGAACGGAATGCAGAGCACATCAAACATTCACCCCAAGTCAAGAGATCTGTGTTAAATTAATTGTTCTTTTGCTCACCATGCCACCCCAATTTAGACCCAGCCACATGCAAATCAGTCTTGACCCTGTGCCCAGAGATCTGTACTGGGGTGAATGTATGACATTGTTCTGCATTCTCTCCATCAATTGTTCTTTTTGCAATTGTTACCCAGAGTGGGGCGGGTATGCCCAGACGTGGGTTCCATGAGCTCCAGGCCACTAGAGTCAAGCTAGCCTGGATGATGAGGGCTGAAACCCTCAAACCTGTCCTCCTGTTCAGGGAGGACCTGGCCTAGCAGTTCGGGCTGGACTATTCCTATAGGGAGCAGGGTCGAGACTGATTTGCATATGGCTGGGTTCAAACTGGAACGGCATTGTCGAGCAAAAAAACGATGGATTTAGGCACAGATCTCTGTACTAGGGTGAATGTATGACATTGTTCTGCATTCTGTCCATCAATTGTTCTTTTTTGGCAGGAAACCTGAAGGCATGTGAAAACCATTACTGGAGATCATAGGCCAATGTGACTTGTGCTTTGACCAGCAAGGTGGTGAGCAATCGCTTTATTTCAATAGACACATGGTTTTCACAAATTCCTCCTAGGGGCACTCTTTAGAAAGCTGATATATACTCTTAAGCCACTCAGTTATTGGGTGTCCTGATTAGGCGATGCACATTCGATCATGGGGGTAAAGGGGTTAGGACTCTTGCAATGTATTTTACCTCTGACAAAGAAAAAGTAGGCAACAGCACAACTTAATCAACCTTAAATTGGAAAGAAACAAAATCACAATGAATGTACAAAACAAAAACTGGAAAACACTTAAATATAAAGAATGTAACACGGCTGAACCTAAACACGTAAATCATAGCAGATTGAGGAAACGGGTACAATTCTGGGAGACTGGGTGAAGCAAGTAAAATTTAAGAAAGCTAAGCTGAACCAAATTGCAATAACAAAAAAACAAAAGAAACTAGACAATGTGCAAGTTGTATCATGGGGCAAGCCATAGGACCCGATGCTTTCAATCTGATATCCATGACGACTATGTTCAGAATATTATCTATTTTTGTTTGAAAAATAAACTAATGTAACATAATATAAGAAGGTTTAGAGAAAACTAGCTTTCTATTGCCAATTGCTTGGTCAAGAACTCATATTCCTTTGCCAAATTCTGAGGTCCAGTGGATGGGTAGATAATTACAAAATAATATTCTACTAGTTCTTCCACTCATGTTGTATCTTACTTTAATTCAGCAAGATCCAATGGTCTAAGTGTATTCTGTCCATTAAAGAGTGAGAGATTGCTTGACTACTGGTGCAGTTCATGCGTTCTAGCATACACTGCCACTCAATTTCAGTTCTGTGTACTATTTTTACGTTTTGCGGTCTGTCAGGCCCACTTTACATTGCAACCATGGCAAAACTTTAATCTTCACGTTGTTTCATGTTTCTTTCTGTGTAACTTAAAGTACATTCACAATGGTAAACATTTTGTCTTGGATTTCTTGCGATGGGAAAGTAACGTCTGGCAGTCTGTTATGGGCCAATGTCCACCACCAAAGGTAGAGTGGAAAGTAGGAATCTATATCAAAAGTAATCTGCCTCTAGAAGAAAGGTGGCGAAGGTATCAAGCACGTGTGAGTGCCTGTTTAGGATGAGACACACTTACCATTCTTCATTTGAATCGTCACTATATTATGGAATCATATCTACCAATCAGCTCCAGGTTCAAAACGCATTAGCGCAATCAATTGCTAGACTTTCAAAAGAAAATTGATGATATGTCTTCGAACATGTCAGCAAACAATTGGTTACTGGTTAAAAAAGATTAAAACCAGTGACTATTGAAACAGGGGGCTCGCTCAAAAACAAGGTCATAAACTGGCTATCTACATTCAGGCCACTCCCCAGAGGTATGACCAGCGACATTCGCCTGGTGAGAGGAGTCTCATGGGTAGGGAAGAGCCCCAAAACAATTAGTGGTGACTGCGTACTGGTTAGTTTTAAAGAGCCAGGTACAGTCTCCTATATTTGTGGTTGCTTCCCGGATGATGAGGGCAATAACATCCAGCCGCTTCCCCTCTCATTCTTTTATCCATCAAATACCCATATAGTTAACGATCAGAGATGGGGATATCCACAGGAGCCACTGAGTAACTGGGGGGACAATCAAAGAGGGAGGAGGAATCCTCACCATCAAAGCCGAATGCCACTGGGCCACGCTTTGATGCACAATGAGGCTGAAGGCTGGGAAACTGTCACCAGGAGAGGGGTAGGAAGGGGCGGACGAGAACAAGGAGCAACCTGGCCCCCCAGATACTACCAGCCTCCGTTTCTTCCAATTTTCAATCGTTTCGATTGTCTTGAAATGGTGGATTGACAATTTGAGTTGGAAAGTAGGGTATACCCCTACTTATCCGGGCAAGCTGCACCCAAAACTATCGGCGGTGGCGGGTACAAATTCTGTGCTACACTTTGTAATATTAATATGGGGGGAGAGCAGGCTGCCCGCACAAACTCAGAAGATTCCCCGAAGAGAGTAGAAAGGGCACCAGAACTAGTAGATACCCATAGGGGACACGGGACTACATGAGGGTCCCCAAAAGACCATAACGAGTTAACGATAAACCCAGGCACACTGGTGTGCAGCCAGCATGCCCCCGAAATAAGGGACTATGATATGTTAAAGCTGTTGTCTTGGAACGTCGCTGGATTGGCTAACAAAATAGATTCCCAATCATGGGCCGACCTAATCAACTCTAAAACTGTATGTCTCTTCCAAGAGACTTGGGCAAGGGAGGAGCACATCTCCCGGGGCTTTAAGATATTTACAATACCAGCTAAATGGGGAGGAAGAGGTCGCCCATCGGGAGTTCTTGCAATCTGGGTGGCATCGCACTTGGGCTGTCTAGCTACACGCCAAAGTGTGGATTCAGAAGACATTTTGGCTGTCCTTCTGGAATGGCCGAGATTACTCAAATTACTTATAATAAATGTCTATTCCAGACCACTCCCCATGTCCAGCACCTCAAAAACCATAGAAGAATTGTCCTCCCTTCTGGAGGCCATTCCGGATGGTACATCTTATGTAGTGGGGGGGGGGATTTCAATTCCCACTTTGAGCCACTACCAGGCCTACTTGATGGACCCTCCCTAGAGGAGGATTTAAGTTGGCAGTTTCCCCCAACAGAGGCCCCTCCTCCGAAAGCGTGGACACCACTAGCCGTCCAGATAAATATGCTCACCCACGCCCATGGCCTCAGGGCTTGCAATGGCCGTGCCAAATCCGACATCCCGAGTAAATGTACATACAACAAAATAGGGAGAGAATCTAGAATAGATTACCTCTTGGTACAATTATCCGCTTGGAGTAGGGTTATAGATTTCAGAGTAACACCCAGAGAAGACAGCGACCACAATGCCCTAGAACTGGAATACGCCATCCCCCGTTTTGAGGATAGGGCATCAAAGGAACACAAGCCCAGGGAAGGATATCTCCTAGAAAACAATAGAAGGAGGATAAGATGGGAGAAGCTGTCTGCCAGAGATGACAAGTTAGCTACCATCTATGCTAGGATTACACCAATTCTAGCGGAGGCATTCACCTCATGGGGGCCACTGAGTACGCAGGAAAATAGAGAGCACCTTCGGTGCTTACACGATCAATTAACCAAAACTCTAGAGATGTATCTCTTCACTAGCGGACCCCCTAGGATCAGGGGACAACACAAAGACACCTGGTTTAACAACTCATGTCGCAACGCCAAACGCGACCTTTTGCTCACTATTAAAGAAGGGGGATCACGGGAGGAGATCCGTGCTAGAAGGCGGGCGTACAAGGTACTTGTGGCAAACGCCAAGATAGAGTGGGATCTCCAACACTGGGAGAACCTTTCTGAGCTATTAGCAACTAGGGACTCCCGTAAATTCTGGTGCGTAGTCAATCATGGCTCTGAAGATCTTCCATCGGCAATCAGATCTTCCATCGGCAATCGAACCAAACATTGCCCTGAATGTCTGGCAAAACCACTACCAGTCTTTATATGCCCCGGAGGTTGGAAGGATGGAATCCCCACCCCAATCCCCACCCCATATTAACCAAAATGACCAGGCATTGGTGCCTTTTACCGAAAAAGAGGTAAGGGTGGCGATTGCAGGGTTATCCTCTGGAAAGGCACCAGGCCTGGATGGGGTGCCGGGAGATTCATTCAAACAGGAACCAGACATCTGGGCACCCTACCTTCTGCTGATATTTAATGCTGTTCTCGAGGGGATGGAACTACCCGATACTTGGCTGGGGGCGGAGGTGGTACCGATTTTCAAAAAGGGATCCCCTCTGCTTCCAGCCAACTATCGCCCAATAAGCCTCATTGATGTATCGCAGAAGCTTTTTGGCAGGCTAATACTGGATAGGCTACAAACCTGGCTGGACGAGACCGACACCCTTAGTCCATTATGTTATGTTATGTTATGTTATGTTAAAATGGCTTTTGTAGAGCGCACGGCTACTCAAAAAGAGTGTCCCGGCGCTTTTAATTAACGAAGGCTGCAGTAAAACTAACATAACACATTAAAAAGAGAGAATTACAGATACAGAGAAAAAAAACAACACACACAGGGGGCCTACTGGGAGAATAACCACGTTTTAAGGTCCTTTCTGAAGGCTAATAAACTAGTGGCTCCCCGAAGTGACAGGGGCAGAGAGTTCCACAGTTGGGGCGCCAGCAATCCAAAGGAGCGACCTCCCAGACGTGCTCGCTTCACTCGTGGAACGGTCGCCAGAAGTAAGGATTCTGACCTCAGAGAGCGCGCCGGTTGGTAGAAGGCGAGTCTCTTCTGGAGATACTTAGCCCCGTTACAAGCAGGATTCAGAAAAGGAGTCTCCACAGTCGACCAAATTCTGCGACTAAACATCATTTATTGGAAGACAGCATTGAGCGAGGGCGGCACTCTTTATGCGGTCTTCGTGGACCTGCGTGCCGCCTTCGATTTGGTCCCCAGGGAAAAACTGTGGGAGGTAATGGTCGAGCTGGGCGTCCCGGGAGATATACTAGAAATCCTAATAAGACTTCATAAAGACAACTATGCCAGAGTTAGATGCGGGAGAGGTGGCAAGCTGACGGACAGGTTCCCCGTTCGCAGAGGGGTACGGCAGGGTTGCGTACTAGCCCCGACCCTGTTCTGCCTCTTTGTGAACGGAGTGATAGATCATTTGAGGAGGATCCCCAATATTGATGCACCAAAATTGAACGGCAGCAGGGTGCCCGCGATCATGTTTGCGGATGACACCCTGCTGCTGTCCAAATCGCCAATGGGGTTACAGAGGGTTCTGGATGGCTTCCTGGGCTTCTGTAATGAAAGGGGGCTCGAAATCAACCCTACAAAGACACAATTTATGATTCTTAACCCTAAGGCCAATAATCGCTCAAATCCTCGCCTGGGCACAACATCTCTGGAAAGGGTTTATACAATAGAATATCTCGGAATAACCTTAAACCAGAACCTAACGTGGTCGGCCCACATAACAAAAGCTAGCTCAAAATTAGCTCAGAGGGCGGGAGGCATTATGAGAATTGCTAGGAAATCCCCACTACGCCGGCTGGCACCTGCCGTCCACATTTACAAAGCTCAGGCTCGGGGGGGAATCACCTATGGCAGCGGGTTGTGGGGACACACTTCGACACATATTATCCAGGCTGCAGAGAACAAATTCATCAGACAGTTGGTTGCACTCCCTCCAAGTACTCCACTTTTCCCATTAAGATTAGATCTGGCTTTGAGACCTATTACGGAAGAATTGGGCCTCAAACCGCTGACCTACTCGCGTCACCTGTGGAGTAGCCAGGATCTTGTCAATTACAGTGAGGAGCTCCAGGAATTTCTTAAACTACCGAATGCCACAAAAATTCCTTGGCTTAAATATATAAGGAGAATGTGTGAGACACTGGGAGTGCATGATCTATGGTTAGACCCGGAAACTGCGTCTGCAAGGATCTCCAGAAAAGCTTTGTCCACTCTGTTCTACAACTTTATGCTTCAAAAAACACTGAATACCACTCGGGAAGGGTCCTTAACCGACCTCTTTATCAAAATCAAAGACTCATATATCCATGAATGTGTACTAGATGGCATGGCCCCGGCGCTCATACAGAAGATTTTTTTGCAATGGAGGTACGGGTCCCTCCCTTTAAGGTCCTTCACAAAGGCTTGGGGCGGTGGAACAGAGACAGGGGCGTGCCCAGCTTGTGGGTATAAACTGGAGAGCGACTTGCATGTGGTCCTGTTTTGTGGAGCATATACCAGAATTAGGAGACACTGGCTGGTCCCTCATCTAAAAAACTTGGGCTTCCGAACATATGCTCCGGCCTATAGAGTCTTAAAAACGGATCTATCTGCGCCTACAGTGTTTGCTATGGCAACATTTTTGGCTGCAATGTGGCGTGCGCGAGCACGAATAATTAAGGACACTACAACCTCGTGAAATACCTCTCTCACCTACCTTGCTCTGGCATATCTGTATTCGGCACATTTTTTTATTTTATAGAACTGTATTTTAAAATAGCATATCTGTATAATGCTTTTAATCCGTTTCACACACATTTTAATGTTTAAATTGCTTGCATATATCTTTTATGATCTTTTATGATCGAAATAAAGATTTTTGAATTTGAATTTGAATTTGAAAAAAGATTAACAGTCAAAGTGATGACGGTCAATCACTATGTCATATATGAAGACAATCCCAATTTCGGGGTCAATGAGCTGAGCTGCCATTCACCTTGACAAGCATGAAATTCACTAATGTATCTTTATTGACAGTTCCCAGACTCAATAAAGTTTTTTGTATTGCTTCCCCTATGTTCCAGAACTCTCTTCCCTTCCATGTACAACCTAAAACCTGCCTCCTTAAATCTATAAATTCCTTGAAAACGTGCTTGTTTACACTTTCTTTCATTAATACTATTGATTCTGTCAATAGTATTGCTACACTGAAGTTTTCCCAAGGGCCAAAAAGCTTCAGTGGTCAAGTGCTACCTAAATACATCTTTATATATTCTTATGTCATCTGTAACGTGTCATGTGTTAGCACAAAAGTAAAGGTCAGACTGTATAAAAAGAGAACAATTTACATATTGAGGTTAGTGTGCTATTACAATGAAATAAAACCCAAAAGCTATTTTGCTGAGTTGTCCACACTAGACCTCCAGAAACAGACCTACATAGGAATAAATTATGTATTTGCTGTCTCTGCTTGGGGAATACTAGAATAATGCTTAAAATGATTTCCTATTTAGTTTGTAAAATCTGTTTTAATGCAACAATCAGATTTTTGATAATTTAGGTGGAAAAGTGCCATTGTAGAAAATATCATTGAAGCTGTCTGGTCTAACACTGAATTCAATTCCTTCCCAGGACCCTCCCAGAGGACCTGGTTCCTGTCACAGTAAGGGAGAGAACCTGTTTTGCATGTTGAGTGAAGATCTCAATCTATATAGGGCACTGGTTAAGTATCTGAAGACAAGCTTGTCCAGTGGTGGCTGGGTTCTGCCTTCATATAATAAGAACTCCTGGTATGGAAGCCTCTAAAATCTAGTTATATTCCATACTCATCATTATCAGACCGCCTCATTATGTCCCAAGAGACAGCAAGATGTTTGCTATAAAGTTGATATCATGTTGCTTACCAGTTTGATTCCATTAAGCACACATTCTAGCTGCAGGTAATCAGTGTATGCCTTTGGTATGCTCCTCTGACTCTACGGGCGGTCTTTGTAGATCATTTTCTGTGGCTGCTGGTATCAACTGAATGCTTGTGGGTTGCTTCTTTGTTGCTCCTGGGTTGACTTCCCAGACCATATAACATGACTGGTCAGAATGACTAGTCCCTAGAGGTGTTTCTCTCTGGAAGGATTTCTCAAGGCATTTACCATGGCTGGTTGATATTAAATACTTGCTTAATATTGCTGGAAAGTTTTCTCACAGCATTTACTAAGGCTCGTTGCCTACTTCCATTTCCTGTGGCTTTCATCCTGACTCTCTTGGCTGCATACCTCAGAGCAAGTACCTTGTATAATGGATGCACATCGGCTCCATGAAAGCATGTATAGTATGGTTGCTTTTACAGTGCTGATTCCTCTGTGCCGCTCTATGCTACTGTTGAGTGTCCTCCTAAGGCATAAGCTCCTTTGTCGCTTCACTGTGACATATCTGAGCATATAGTATGTCTGTTCCATTCATATGGATTCGTATAGATTTCTCACTGCCACTCTTCAGTCGAATTCTCATACTATATTCTACAGCCTGTAGTATAACACTCATTTCTATGGGCAGCTTCCTGCTGCTCATGAATGGACTCCTCATGCATATATCACAGTGCGCTGCATAATGGCAATTCCAATGGGTTGCCCCTCCGATGCTCCTGTTCGTACTCCAGGACATTGACTATAGTTATGGAAGGTTATCATCCTTCAAACCTCAGCACCCTTCCAAGCCCACATAGCAACATATCTTTTAAAAGATCTCACATAGACCATTTATCGGTTATCATCCTTCAAACCTCAGCACTTTCTATGCCCACACAACAACATCTCTTTTAAAAGAACTCATGTACACCACCTATCATTTAGTAGAGGATCCATTGTAAAGTCGGTTGTACCACCTTTAAAGCTTATTAAGGGCTTGGGTCCTCACTATCTTGCAAGGAAAAGGATGAAATACACACCCTCACATACAATTCAATTTTCTAGTGCTAATCTTCCACGAATTCCCAGATACTCGACATACATGGGTGGTCAGAGGTTCTCTGGCCAGACACCAACCCTGTGGAATTCCCTTCTAGATATTCTGCAATCAGAAACTGAGCTTTAAACCTTCAGGATAAGCTTGAGACATGACTGTTTAGACAGGCCTATTGCTGTTAAGTAGATCGTCCTAAATAGTCTCCATCTTGCTACCCTTAATCTTCTTAGCGCCAAGAAACCTCTGATGAACATATACTTTATAAAGTATTTTAACTTAACATAGCATAACATAACATTCAATAATCTGTCTGGCTTATGTTGGAGGATACATACCAGTCTACAGCGGATAGGTACCCATATATTGCACAACTCACTTTTTTCACACTTTTCTACTACACCCATAAGTACCGGCTTGCGGCAACACAACTTGGACAGCGTCTGCAGTACAAACAAGAGCAAACCACTTCACATATAGACCACTTTCCATTCACCATTTTCTTTTCAGTCATACACAGGCATTTAAAGCCCTGTTGGGAATGCATAGCTAAGTACAGAGGGATGCTTTCCTGTCCGGAAGCAGGTCTATTTGTGCAACCTCTGCCAATTATCCATTGAAGGTGAAAATGAAATTACTGTTGTTTGCACTACAAATTCATATTGAAGCATTGCTATTTACCCCATAACTGTGCGATGGTGTAACATATGTCAAGAGACCAATGCAATTAGTGTAACGCTTGTAGCAGTAGAAACATTGGCAAAACAGAAAAGTCAAGCCTAATCTGAAAACATGAGTCAGACCTACTGGCTTTGTCAATGCAAAAATTACATCCTAATATCTTGTGACACCGACAAATCAATAAAGCAGGGATTATGCTCTGTACAACTGTATAGACCACCACTCAATGCGTTTTGTACGAACAACCTGAGTAACATCGCTAATTTAAAATTAATTTTCTTAACTTTGGTTCAGATAAAAGATTATGATACGTTTTCAATGTATTGCACCTAAGTTATTATACAAAACATATATAATTTCTTAGTCATCAAACAATTGCATTACAATATACCCATTTTATGTGCTCCTTTAACATATTATCACATTATGCCACGAGAATTTAGGAGTACAGTCATGGGCGTCTGCAGACATTTTTCCAGGGGGGGGAGGGGCAAAATGTTAACGTCATCACCATCCTCCGACATGATGTGTGCCAGGTGTGGCACAAGAAACACTGGGGTGCAGAACTGGGATAGACTCAATTAAATGCTAGGAATCCAGGACATGTGACTGACCCTGCCACATGCCAACAAACACCACCTGTAGGGAAAACGCTAAACTTTCTGACAAGGTGCTTTTTCTCTGTCTGCTAGGTGTGAAGACTTCCGGATCCTCGATTCAACACCAATCAAGGCTGTCTTCAGCACAATTCGATTTTTATCAGAATACTTTAAAACAGCCTATGATTAAAGCACCAGATTAAATATACTGTATGCACGGTGTATGTTAGGGATTATTTGTAGCACACATATTTACCAATATTGGCTTCTTGGTGCCAGAATTCATGATAACTTTTATCCAAAGTTAAAGCACAACGTCAAAGTTAGTAATAAATAATGCATCAATCACACACGCTAGTGATTCGCCAATGGGTGCTCCCTTTACTAGAATTCCCCGGACATTGCTACATTTTACACACATTCAATTCATTTATACAAAATAAAATGTTAAGGTCCAAATGTTAGCTATATTTTTTAAAAGAAACTTAGAGTCCCTCTACGTGTAGTCAATGTCAAACTGACAACGTCCCCACGTTTAGGGATACAATAATGGCCAGCTCCCTTATGAGGAAGCCCGGCACCGTAAATGTGTGGCACATGCGGCGCCCGCAGTGGCGGCACATCACAGGTCTAGGGATGCTGAGTCTTACACAGTGGTCGAAGTGTGGGATAAAAAGTAGGGGAACAGTGGACAGAGAATCAAAGGGCAGGAATAACCCAAGGATTGGATCTGTGGGTGGAACCAGAGGTGTGGCCAGAATGCACAGACATCCCAATTTCTAGTATTTGTTTGGCATTTCACTGCCCAGTTTAATCAACCAATGGATACACATGATTATTTAAGGTTATAATGAGTTATTGACATTAAAATATATTCACAAAGTGGGATATGCTTCTAATCACAGAATGTACCAAATACGATAAAATGTGGAAACACAAGCCATTTCTCTCCGAGCCATGGAGTTTCTGTCATCCGCACTACTCCCTTTTTCCACAACAGCAGTTCAAACATGAATGGCAAAATATCCTCGTTTGCAAATGTTTTCTCTAAAATTATGGCTCTGCCATATTTGCCTCATAATGCAAGATCTGCTGCATGATCTAACCATTTAAACTAATAAATTGTTTGTAGCTCAAACATATCAAAAGTTAATATAAAATGTGACTTGTGTTGCTGCGGAGTGGATGGCCTATTGTAAAGGTTAACTGATCACCTTTCTCACTGCTGCGTTTGTATGTTACACTGGTACTAATAAGGCAAAATCTTTCCAGAGACTGTTAGCATGTGTACACACGTCAAAATAATAAAATATCTGAAAATATACTGCATTACGTTGCAGCCTTTTTTTTAATGCATAATTTAGTCAACACTACGGCATAATGTTGTCATCCTTTGCTGCATAATTAATTCCAGTGGCCCCACAGCAGGCAGCACATGTTAAAAGTGCTTGTGAATGAAGCCAGGTGACTGTAAGTTTGCAAACTTAGGGGCCGATTAGGATGGAGGATTTTCCGCCTCCTCCGGGCCGGCGGAAGCCACCTCCGGCCCGGAGGAGGCGGAAAATCCTCCGCGGAGTCACCAAAGACCCACCGCCGCATTACGATGGCTGGTGGGTCTTGGTTTCTGTCCGCTGCTTTTCCGCCGCGGTCGGATTACAACCGCGGCGGAAAAGCTCTCATTTGCTTGCAGGGTCTATCAGACACCGCCAGCCAAATTAGGATGCATTTTTAAACATGCTTTTCCGCGGCGGTTTTTCCGCCGTGGAAAAGCATGTGTACTTTTGATTTTGGGGCCCGTTGCGGGCCCCCAGGGTGTAGGAGGGTGGGGGGTGCACATGGGGGGTACCTATGGTACCCCCCAGTATTTACATGCACAAAGCGGCAGGCACCGCGCGGTGCCTGCCGCTTTGTGCATGTAAATGTAAAACATGCACTTTTAACATTGCGGCGGGTGCAGCTTGAAGCAGCACCCGCCGCAATGTTAAATATCCAGGATGTGACCGCCAGGGTGGCGGTCACATCCTAATTTGCACGGAGGGACCGCCGCAGCCCATGCGGACGGTCCCTCCACCTCTGGGATGGCGGACGGACGCAAGTCAGTCCGCCATCCTAATCGGCCCCTTAGTTTGGTGTGCGTGCAAATCCTGCATTGCCAATCCCTGGTGAGTTGCAGCTACTACTGCTGAAACAAGGCCAATGGAGGTACCTATGGGTGAGGCAGACTGGCCTCAAGGGCAGGGTCAGCCATAGCACTGGTGGTGTCCTGTGCATTAATGTTTGTTAGTGCCCCCCCAATGACCACCTCAGCCATGGATTCCCTCACTACCACCCTTTAACTGTGCCCCCCCAAGTTTCCATGACCACTCTCTCATATGTATTTAATTTGATTTACAGCGCCACTCATACCATTGTAAGGTGTCAGAGCACTTTACATCACACACATTACCCAGAGACAATCAATATGTGTGTAAATCACTGTATAGAAAATGTTACATAAGACTAAGGACTACAAGGTGTAGGAGTCACATGACAAGCATACTAGTAGCCCGTATAGTTTTATAGTGATTGGTCTGGAGAAACACAATACCCGTAATTCAAAACGTAGTACCACGGTTGGGGGTTCTCCTTAATAATCAGAATTGATTTCTGTCCAAAAGAAACTTTTTCGGACATTAGGATAATCAAAGACTGGGGGGGGGGGGGGGATTATAATGCTCTAATTTATACCTTACAGTTTGTATGCAGCTCTTAGATGACAGTTAATAGCTCACTGTTCTAAGTTAGGATTTTAATTTATAAACTGCAAGTAACAAAAGGATCTCTCTGACAAAAGCAGTAGCCCACTGACCTATTTACATTATGTGCACTTTGTGATCTGCATGGCGCATGTTCTTTGCAGCTGGTACATTAACCCTCTGAGCTACCTTTCCGTGAGTCAAAACTTCCACTAGACAATATTCTGATCTCTCTCTAGGAAGAACATTAATCACCAGAGTCAGCATGACATTTTTATTGTTGCCGAAAATTGCTGGAGGCCAGGAAGGAGGCAGCAAGCGTTTTTAGAACCATAATATACTTGCAAACATGATGCCTCCACCTAAATTCAGCACCCGGTGTGGTCACACTGGTTGCACCGCCCTAGAGCTGGCCCTTCTCAAGGGTCCTGTGACCTCAGTGACAGGGTCACTGTTGCTCTAGGGTGTGCTGCTTCATAGGCCTGCCCGCAAGACTGGAGGTGAACTTCAATATGGATAGTGGTGGACAAGCCTTGAAGGTTAACCTACACTTGTCATGCTAGGGTCCACCTGCTGGTGCGAAGACACCAGGACTTCTAAGGTGTTGCAAAGCCTTCTAAGGTCTAGCATGTGATTGTACTCTCGCAGGAGAGTGGTCTGGTGGACTGGTTATTAAGGCTAAACCTGGTTCCCAGTTCCAAATTCAGCAGCTCTGATCATAGTGCAACATCCTCTCCCCCACTGAACACCGTACTGCCCCAGAGAAAAACTGCCACTGTCTTCAACTACAACCCAATTGTTGCCCGCTATAAACACCTGGATGCGGCTCAATTTAAATTACGCACTAGACAAGAGCAATATGCGGCCTACAAAAAAAAAAAGTAACAACATCCTGGAAAAAGCAAACACTTATAGGGAATGCAGAATTTAGCAAACCATGGGAAATGTAAGCAGGTACAACATGGTTACCTTAATGCTTTTGCACTCGCTGTTCAGAAATCAGTGAGTGCTTTTTCCTGAAAAGTTAAGGACACAACTACAGGGCCCTGAATGGACCCATTTCAATGGCCATTGCTTATATCCTTACAAAACGTAAGCAGGATGGTAAAAAGACCACATCCCTGGACGCAGAGCCGCAGCACACATTTCGTTTTCCAATTCACACCATGTAGTACCTCCAGGATTGCTGCACTAGTTCCAAGTCCACGGAAAACAAAGACAAGAAAACAAAAATAGCGCTTCACTGGCAAACTCTGTAAAAGTGGCGCTAATGTGTTTCAGTGTGAATAAAATCAGTTTGGCCAGTTTGCTACCACTCTGTCTTACTTTATTTAGTTATTTATATATTTTTAGCCTTTTATTCCCAATGCTGCACTTTGGAAATAAAATGTCAGAAAAAAGCATCTTTCGTTCTTGGATCCATTTCACAGGGAATCAAATAAAAGAAAGGAGAGGAAAGAGAGTGAGAACCCCGTCTTGAAGTCATGGTTTTCATGGGCGTCCGCAGGGGGGGCAAGGACGGTCGCTCCAGGGGGGGGCAAGCGCCCCTCCTTGCCCCCCCCTGCGGACGCCCATGTTTGCTTTGCTATATAATACCATCAGCAAAGCAAATGGCTTTAACTTAATCAAAGGCGAGACCTATTGCATTTTCAATGCTTGTTCTCACTATTGGGGTGATGGCTAAAAGCTAAGAGAAATATACGCTCATCTTTTTGGTAAAAAAACCAAATTTTGAGGAAATTAGCTCTTGCTAGCTATCTTGAATTCTTTATAATGTGGTGATGCAACACTTGCACTCCTTTTTTACATCCAAGCTTTCAGTTTAGAATTATGCAAAAGGACAGCAAACATAATGGTATCAATAAAACAACATAAAATTAGCAGGTGTAAGGATGTAGACAAGTTGCACAAACAATCATGAGACATACGATACAAAGTTAAAATCAGCTTGTTCTCTGTTGAGCTATAACTGTGAACTTTAGAAGAGCTCTTTTCATCAACCAGAGGTGCAGAATAATGGACTAAAATTGACAAAGAATGAAGCTGTAAGGAAGTATAGTCTGCTAGAGAAGGGTGTTTGCAGGATAGATGAGAGGGAACAAACAGCCTCATGGAATTTAATAATCACAGTGGATATTAATGTGTTTGGGGTTGAGATTTCTTTTACATGCGTTTACTTTTTCCCACACAATGCCTTTCATTGAACTAGGGTGTCTTTTCTTCTTACACAGTTGATCATTTGGCGTCCCCCTTCAAGTTTGACTTGAGGTTATCAATTCTGCTAACTTGGCAGATCCAAACCCACGATGCGTGTACTGGAAAATTGTTCTTCCCCATTACACCTTGCAGTCTTGGATGCAACCACTATACTTCTTTATAGTAATTGTATTTTTGATCTCTCTGCAAATTCTTCCAAGCAAGACTGTGCTTTTTAGGTCTTGCGTGCGTTGCAGGGCAGAGCCCTGCTCTGCCTCTGCGAGAGATTTTGTAGGAGAGGACTTTCAGAAGAGGGCTTTAAGTCCCGCCCCTCATTTCCATTGGCCGGCGTCACCGTTTATGGTAAACGATGGCATGCCATTGGAAATGAGGGTTTTCTGTTCACGCCCTTTCTCTCCGAGCCCGTCTGGCTTGCCTGCATTGCATCTGTTATGAAGACATTTCTTATCAGCTTGTTTATTTAACAAGCTGATAAGAAATGTCTTCACCAGAGAGCCGTGAAGGAGCATGCACCAGGCGTCCTGCAACCATGCTGGCTTCACGCCTGGAGCATGTGCCAATCAGCTCTCTCATTGGTCTGTCACTGGCTGGTGAGTGGACTTCGCGAACTCAAAGCGCTTCGCATGAGCTCCAACAAGGGTATATACATTTATTTTTTGGTAGGCACGGGGAGAATAAGCCATTTGCCCACAATCACAGGATGTTGAACCAACGAATACTCAAACCTCCTTCACCAGCTCAACTAGCGCCTAACAACGGTGTTTACCTAATTTTTAAGCTCTTCTAAATTTGGCAGATAATCAAACTGAGTGCAGTCACCATTGTGGTGGGAACGCGCTTGAACGGAAAGAGGCTGTAAGAATTAAGGATGGGGACGATAGGAAACGGGCTGAAGGCTGGTGCAAGACATTTTGAATCCCTAAGCAAACGTATGTGATTCCTCGCCAGGCACGTCTAACGCCTGATTATCGGTAGCACTTCAAGCAGCTGTCCAGTTTTTGTTATTGCTGTTCCACCATCACCTGTAGAGCTGGGGGTAGGCAGGCATCATTTTGCTCACCGCATTTCTCTGCTTAGCTCAGGGGGTACTTGCTGCAAAATAGCTCAACGGGTTCATACAATGACTGCTGCTTCCAAGATCTGTGCTGACCTTCCACACCTCATTTTAATTCATAACCCGAGGATCAGTAAATGCTAAACGGAGCTCTACAGGGTAATTGTATCGTTATTTATCTACAGCTACGGGCAGGGATTTAAGTGGTCCGGCTCATGCCAGTGCTCAGCACCCACAGCTCTGAAGAGCAGGTGCTGAGACGGGTCCCTTTGAGGATCTACATCAATTATTTTATTTGCTTTTCATGTAACTTTTTTTTTGCAGTTCTATATTGGGCGAACTGGAAGCGCTTTGCATGAGCTCCAACAAGGACATATACATTTATTTTTTGGTAGGCACGGGGAGAATAAGCCATTTGCCCACAATCACAAGATGTTGAGCCAACGAATACTGGAACCTCCTTCCGCAGCTCAACTAGCGCCTAACAACGGTGTGTACCTAATTTCTAAGCACTTCTAAATTTGGCAGATAATTGAACTGAGGCTCAGTGTTAAAGACATGTATTTCAGGGTCCTACAGTGCAGTGACCATTGTGGTGGGAATGCTCTACACGGAGAGAGGCTGTAAGAATTAAGGATGGCGGAGGATAGGGAACGGGCTGAAGGCTGGTGCAAGACATTTTGAATCCCTAAGCAAACGTATGTGATTCCTCGCCAGGCAGTCTAGTGCGTGATTATCGGTTGCACTGCAAGCAGCTGTCCAGTGGTTTTTTTGCTGTTCCACAATCCCTTGCAGAGCTGGAAGTAGGCGCACATCCTTTTGCTCACCGCATTTCTCTGTCTAGCTCAGGGGGTACTTGCTGCAAAATAGCTCGACGGGTTCATGCACTTACTGCTGCTTCCAAGATCTGTGCTGACCTTCAACAACGCATGTTAATTCTTTCCCCTAGGATCAGTAAATGCTAAACGGAGCTCTACAGGGTAATTTTATCCTTCTTTATCTACAGCTACCGGCAGGGATTTAAGTGGGTCGGGTCCTGACAGTGCTCTGCACCTATAGCTCTGAAGAGCGGGTGCTGAGACGGGTCCCTTTGGGGCTCTCCATCAAACATTTTTATTTGCTTTTTATGTAACTTTTTTTTGCAGTTCTATTGCGTGAACTCAAAGCGCTTTGCATGAGCTCCCACAAGGACATATACACTTATTTTTTGGTAGGCACGGGGAGAATACGCCATTAGCCCAGAATCACAGGTTGATGAGCCAACGAACACTCGAACCTCCTTCCCCAGCTCCAAAGTCGGTAACACAGGCCCTAACGCCACATCCTCTCTCACACGAACTGAAGCGTTTTCAATATTATATAAAACGAAGCCAGAGCTGTATTTGCACATTGTATATTTATTTTATGCAAATATTAACCGTTAGCGAATAGCCAATAGTCCTAACTTGTAGGTGTATTGTTACTTGTTTTATTATATATCTGGAGGCAATAACAAAAGCTGCAAAAAAACAGTCGGGCGGCAAACTATGAAAACAACATATTTTTTGCATAATGTTTTAGTCACGCCATTAATTACACAGGCCACGCCCCTTTGTGACCTCCAGATCATCCCACGTAAAGCCCAGGCTACGGGAATACTGTGGTAAAATGTAGCCCCCATGTGTGTCCTGTCAGACGCCTCAGTGCGATCACCTGGCTCAATGAGGAGCCCACCCTCCAGGGCCGGCCTTAGGCATGTGCAAGCTGTGCACCTGCCCAGGGCCGCCAAACCCCAGGGGCCGCCATGCCAATATATATCCTTAGATACATATTTGCGTGGCGGCCCCTGGCAGGGATTTGGCGGCCTCGGGCCCCCTACCTACGCTCCCTGCCCAGGGCCGCCATGAGCCTAGAGCCGCACCCTCGCTTCTTTGAGACCGCTGAGACGCCCATTCCATCCTCTCAATGTGACGAAGTCACGTGGTATTGAGGGGAATTCAGCCTAGGAAAACACTGATCGTGGGCTGGCAATGACGCAAGAAGCAAAATAAAAGAATAAACAACTTGAGGTAAAAGTGTGGCTTGGATGCGCCACGAACAGCTTCATATATGTGGAATCACAAGAGAAACCGAGGAATGGCAAAGGGCGGGGGTGGAACGGGGAATTCAGGAGAACCTTATTTTAATCGTGGCAGGAGGGAGGATAATAAATCTCCCTTCGTCCTTATTATATGGCACAGTAACAAACATTATCAAAGCCAATTACTCTCGCCTAAACGAGATTAATTGGCTTTGTCATTGAGATTTTTAGCCATGTTGCACAGCGGCTGATCTAAAAGTTTGCTTCTCTGGCGAATATTAAGGTGAAGTTGTAAATCCCCCGCTTAGTGTAAGAAAGAGTCAAGCAGTGATAAGCTTGCATTGGATTAACTGCTGCTTTAAGGGCGGAGCTCAAAGCAAATATTCGGTACCCTACCGCTTGTCGTTTTATTCTCCCAATTGTATATGCATAGCTGTAGATTGCCTAGCCAGTTGGGTGACTGACAGCTGATCCATGTGTTTTGAGCACCAATCATGCTGGAACATGTTGCTTTATAATAATTTTGGATAGTGAATCTACAAGTACCAACTTACTAAACGGTATCAGCGGGGCTTGTCTTCCCAGGCTCTGCTTCCCCGAAGTCCCCCCACCCCCTCCTTCACAATCCTGTAACCCCTGTTATCAGGACTGACGCTAATTACACATTGGATTACATTTGTGGCAGCAACCGCATGACATTTTCTTTCCCTTGTAGCGCAGTTTAAACATTTACGTGCCCTTGAGGGGGCTCTGTACCATCGGATAGTTCTGTAAGTTCGGAATTCAACACATGATAAATGGCACCCATCACAGGTTTTCAATTTCCAAATGGGGGATAGCATGCACATTTGGTGCTTTCAACACCAGAATCTATATGTCCTGATAATTACTTGGTATTTCCAATGTATGTCTGTATACGGGGGTCAACAGGGGGTAAAAGACATTGTCATTTACAACTGCATTACTTGATTAATGCTTCACGAAGGGAAAAAAAACAATAACATTTTCAATGCCAATAGCTCAAAACAATGTCATTGCAAAACCTATTGCATTGTAAATGCTTGTTCCTAATGTTTTGGCATTCAGCACGCAATTTTCAAGTTGGATACAGTGGAAATTCTCTGTCTTTTAGAAGAAATGATACAATACAATCAGCACAATCCACCTGTATTGTGGGTTCTGTGGAGGGTTTTAGCGGGTACAAGAAGAATGGCGCCTGGGCTTGTGGCGGTAAGTGTGAACAAAATAGCAAGATAAGAACGGTGCAACACGGTCAGAGGAGACCCCAAACCTCTGTAAAAGGTGGCAAGGGCCCACCCGATAGCTACAAAACAAGTCCTGTGCACACATTACGATCAGTAATTATTAAGGTGCTGCGCTGAGCAGCATCCTGTGATTCTATGCAAATCACTTAATCTCTCCAGGTAATAAATTGTTATATAAACAAGCTGCAAGAGTAAAGGGCAAAACTTTATGAAAATATAGTTCCGCCAAAGCAGATGTTAACAATATTTCGGCAGTGTAAATCTGATAAGAGAAGCAGAGGAGGAACAAGCATTGGTAAATGCAGGAAAATATGCTACAGCCAATACAAATGGAGGAAAGATAAGTAGCACACACAGGAACTAATGAGAAGCCAGGCAAGAGAGGAGGCCCTTTTAGGTTTATATTAAAAACAATAGATTTCTCAAGCACAGAGCAAAGCGCTGTGCAGGCAAAACCTAAAACTGGCCTAATTCGTTGTGTATCACTGACCTAGTGGTGTGGAACTCGAGTCACAGTTCAGAAGAGTGTGGCCTTTCCATCAAAATCGGTGCATCAGTTTCATATTAAAAAAAATCTGTTATTGGCGTTTGTAAAACACTATCATTGTGGAATATAAGCATTATCATTGAGAAATATAGGCAACATCTCAATTACTTGTTACATTGTCTATTTCTTTACAATAAGTATCTGTACTTGAATCTTAGAATCATCCATTACTAGGTATTAAAATATATTATATATCGGCAGTCTAAAGTAATACAATTTCAAGCATTTCAAGAGTCCATTAATTGCACTCATCTTAAAATAGAAGCACACTATTTATACATGATTTACACTATTTACATGATTTACTCCTTACTTAATACAGTCTGTACTAAAACCGCTGTTACGTTTTATTTAACTTTAACTCGGCGATGGAATATAAATCATCATGATAAAAGCAAAACTGTTTAAAGCCAACCAAAAACATCACCTTTTGGCGTCTCCAATGTAGGTAAAGGTGAACGTGGAGTCAGAGTATCTGAAATCTAAAACACAAAAAGAAAGTGTTATTGTTACTATGTGTCTTTTATGTTATGTTTATGCAATAGTATTTAATCAGTCTATCAGAACTGCAGATTCTGGCTAAAACAGGTAATATTGATTGTATTTCACATTGACCAGGTGTTGATAATGTATTCAGTGTGGTACCAATGTTTTCCCAGCACAACAAAGTTAATACAGTACTAGTCTCAAAACCTAATAAGCCCTTAAATGTTTAGTAGCAGCCCAGACACACATATGGACCGACAATATATAGTAGGTATTTGTCCACCAATACCTACATACAACAGATATGTTTGTTACGAGGAACAGCTCTGAAGAAAGTGTCTGCAAATTGGCATATGTTGGTTTAAAAGAGGATGTTAAACATGTTGAAATAAGGGAAATGATAGAGTGAAGTTGTTGCAGAAGAGATGGTTGTGAGAAGTTATTACACATAGCAAATTGACAGAAGCATATGATAAGGTAACCCTTCAAGCTACAACGCAAACTAAATGAATTGGTGCATGTAGACATGCCATTGGGAAGCCACCACTACATTACAAAGCACAGTCCAGAGACACTGATATGCAACTTCTTCATTATTTATGTTGCACTCTGATAAGGTAGGACAGAAGACATGGGTCTTCTGCAAAGCATGAAACAGCGATTGACTTATGCCAGAGTACTGCCAAAACTATGCTAAGGTAATAAGAGGCGTATAATGGAGTACATTGGAAGTATTTTAAAAGTAAATGGGGAAGGCAGCATCAACAAACTTGGAGATTTGGCCAGCTTGAATTCCTATAATCCCAAGAAAAGTGGCAACGGTACATGCCAATGTAGGCTTTTTTCAAATGTCAGTACTTTCAGGTGACAAAAGGTGCAACTACCTATGGTTGTTTTAATTCTTCTAAGGATGTACCACATACAATACATTTGACACATGCTGACTAACGATAAATTGTTTGTTTACAAATATATTTTCAAAAATTGTTTTTAGGTCTGACACCACCAACAATATTTTGTTGCGAAAACAAATACCCAGAGTGGGTTTTGAGTCTGATCCTTTCAGCGACTGGTTGATTTGTGTCAACGCCCTTCATTCATTGCTTTGAGATAATGTCAATCACATCTAAGATCAGGCCAGAGGACTATTCCAGTCTCACTATGATGACACTGGATGAAGGATTCCCCTCCTACAGCGCAGTTTAATGAAATGCTTCTATCCACAAGTTGTGTTTTATTTGCATGTGTCAGGAACTAGTAGGTAAAACGCAGAAGTATCATGAAAGGAAGGCTACAGGATAACCAAATGCTAACTTCTGTAGAGAATGCAAACACTACAATATTTGTTCGATATTAATTGTCTTAATAACTTGTTTTGTGTGTAAACAATGCTACACAATACATTATTTTATTCAAAACTAAATGTTAGATGTATTACAGTGTGGTTATATGTTTTTAGATGATATTTCAAATGCTTACATTATTATAGGTATGTTTTCCTATGTGTTCTGCACAAAGGTATCAAACAACCTGTCCAGACTGTCCATTAACAGTCTCTGAGACTGCATTCAATACTGTTGCCTTAATAACAGTCTTCATTCTAACAATTTATTTAAGCCATCCATTCCTCGGTTACCCCAAATCATTCAATAGGAGCAAACTTACTATGGGAAGGCAAGATGACTTTGCATTGAAATGGGATTGTTTAGGGAGTTTTCTTTCTTCAGTATTCCATACAGTTTCTAAATATGTATTGATTTTCTCAACAAGAAACAAAAAGAAAAGTTATAGTATCTCTCCCACAAACGACCCAAATGAAGTGACCTCATCAGCAAAAGCAATGTCTGCATAGGAATTAAATATTTCCATCAAGTCATGCGTTTCTTTACAAAGACATTAAGAAGTCAAGACTATCGCAATTCCCTTTCGAGAGAAGGAGTGTCTCATGACCACCCAGCACTCACAAGCCATAACTAACTTTCTCCATCTGAGAATAGTTCCTGAGATATGCTACAAACCTAAGAACTCTCGACCTCTGTGATTCCTCTCACAATGTCCGCCCAAAATATCTAGGTCATCCACAACCTTTTCATCTCTTCTGGATAATTTTATGTGTATTTCATCAGCAAACGCCAACTCTAGCACATCCTCGACCCACAGTGTCATACTGGAACTCTGCACACTCATCCATCCTATCGCTACGAATCTTAGTGCCAATACAAATGCTAAGTGCAAAAACCTGTACTGGACTTTCTTTTTCTAAGATTTCGCATAATACTTAAACATTTTTGGGCGTGGCCTCCAGAGGAATTCCAGTCACCTCTGTCTTAAAGGCAAAGGTCACAGCGCAGTACCATGTCAAGTATATAAAGAAGGTCCCATCTACCCCGCAATTTAGCCATGCAGCTGACCTACTCAGGTAAATACTGCACAATGTAACAGGTGTTAGTTAAGTATAACGTAAACAGTTAAAGTAGATTACCTTAAATCTGTCATTACACTAGAACTTTTTCACCAGGGCATATGTCACATCCCAGCCCCTGGGTCTTCAACATCGTTTTCCCAACGTAATTTAGCCACAAAATTAGGCTTGGTTCTATTCACCTTTCTGGTTTTATACATCAGTGTCACCATGTGATGACTTGATCCCAAGTGCACAATTACCTCAATGGTCCAGGTGGGAGGGGAGGCATTGGAAAAGTAGTCCAGTTCTCCCGGGCTGTCCTTTCGAGCTTAGTGTATTATAGAAAATGGCCTGAACCCACCACAAAAGTTTCCTATGCATCCTTGAGAGTTATGGCCCCCCTAAAGGCTTCACTGAACACGGCGGCCAGACTGATTACGGGCACCAAGCGAAATGCCCACATCTCCCCAATCTTAAAATCTCTAAATGGGCTGCCCTATGAAGCTAGAATTCAACTGAATATTGCCTGCCTATCACACAAAGCCCTTCACTTCAAAACCCCCAACTACCTTACGAAAAAGCTAGAACTATCCGGAGAGGGAGACCGTCAAGGAGTGCTAACTCCCTCCTCTTGAAACCTCAGATCTTACGCAAAAAAAGAAGATGCCAACGAGCCTTCTCTGGCTCTGCACCAAAAATTTGGAACTCTCTTCCACCGGAAATTCGTAGAATCTCTTCCAAGGTTGCTTTCAAGCTGGAAGCAAAAAGATTCCTCATGAATAAGTTCTTACCTTGGGTTCAGAGACCTAGCTTGTATTTTTGGTCCCTGAAAGAATAGTCAGTGATGACCATAGAGAAAGAGAAATTTCTTTCTAGTGTCCTCTCACTCACCGGGGTTGCCCCACGGTGACATGCTTCATCATTGGGGCCATCCCAGTTCTCTACGAAAAGGGGCATGCTACGACTCACGGACTACGCAGGAGCACTTGAAAGTGAAGGACTATGTGTGGTGCAAGTGAGAGTGGTGGAGTGGGTGTAAGTTAAAAATACCGTGCTAGTGGGCCTCAACAATTTTATTCAGTGCTCCTAGGTAGGTATGTTTAAAAGGGGTTGACACTGTTTTTAGCCCGTAATGTTGGCTAAATCAGTGTTTGGTCGACATGTTTCAAGCTCCCCAAGCTTTTCTTCAGGACCATACAGGGACCCGCCCTGTATATGCTACTCCTTTAGGTTCTTAAAATTAAGTAATGAAACTTTTCTCATGTGAATAATAGTACACGCTGTCTTAAATAAACATGCGTTTCATACATACGTTTTGTATTTTCTTGATTCTGTAAAAACAATAACACAAGGTTAGTTGTAAATACCCCCCCATTCCATAGAAAATTCGAAGGGTTTCACACTTTGCCTTCATGCTGCATGCTTGACTATATGGTGATACTTTAGCCCCATAATGGTGCGTGCAGACTTTCAGGTCCTGTGCTTCATACATAAAATTTGTGGCGATTGTGGTTTTGTGAATTCACACATATAAACACAGGACTTAATATGACAAAAGACATTAGACACACATAGAGATCAACATAGGTCATATATTTACATTATGTAATGCTTAATCGCACTTCATGATCCCTCGAGGGGGGCAGAATCACCTAGTGGAATCATTGCTGTTAAAATAGAAAAGAAACGATATATGGCGGTATTAGGTATCCATTTTCACTCTTACCGCTATTGTAGACCTTCGTCTGTAAAGCAGATTGCTCGGTTTCTCAGGTAATTAAAGTATACTTACTTCCTTCGCGGTGAAAGAAATTTCTCTTTCTCTATGGTCATCACTGATTATTCTTTCAGGGACCAAAAATACAAGCTAGGTCTCTGAACCCAAGATCCATGGGTTCCACTTATTTGAATATTTACTTGGAGGTCGACCTAGTCTTATGTTCCTCCCTCTCCCCCCCATTTTCTGACTTGTAAGTTCTTACCTTAACATGATGGACGACTGTCAGCTCTAATTGCATCGGACATACTACAGTATTGGTTATTAAACCTGTTTATTATTATTGTATTTGCTCCCCTTATGTCATTATGTTTCATCGACTAGCCCATTCTTCGTTACCCCAGGTTGATAAAGGATCTGTTATGTGTGCACTATATGATTCAATGCCAATTAGATTCCCCATTTGATTATTGTTGTGATCTGTTACCTTCCTTTCCCATAGATTGTAAAGCGCTCTGATATCCTTCGGGATTAAGTTCGTGCTATATAAAACTTTATAAATAAATAAATAAAAACTTCCCCAGGTGATATATCTCCCAAGAAGTTACAGCCTACATTACTCCATTTTGTCCTTGTCATACTGGATTTCATATTTTTTATTGGATGGTCCATATGTTCATCTCCCTCACAAAATGCGGGCACTTCAGTATTATCATAATTGTCTCCCAGATTCTACAAGTCTGACATACAATATAAAGATATTCTATGGATATGTTGCTCGCGTGCATAAGTAACTCTACAAAAGGGGCATTCCAAAGAGTTCCCCCAGCAAGCTCTTTTCCCAATTGTCCTCCTCAGCAGCCCATCTAACAGTGTGTTCAATATGCACCACTATTAATATCTGAAAGGCCAAACCCCACCCCACCCACTCGTGCAGATCCAATTTTAATTTATCAAAAGCAATTCTACTTCTTTTCCCGGCCCAGACCAGAGAGACCAGTAGTCTTTAATTTCTTAACCCCTTCGACGCTCATGACGAGCTGGGCTCGTCATGAGGTAGCCTCCTCGCACGCTCATGACGAGCCCAGCTCGTCATGTAAAGTGCGAATCCCTAAAACCCAGCGTACGGGCGGAAATCCTACCGCACGCATGCGGTTAAAGGTGCTGGGTGTCAGAGAACATGGGGACCTCTGAAGGGTATAGAAACATTATGAAGAATCCCCATTTTTGGGTCTCGCTGGCAAAATGCATCCGCAAGGATGCATGTGTCCAGCTGGAGACGTATAGCGATCAGTCTGGGGGGAAGGAGGACAAGAGGGTGTACGAGCTTTTTTTCCTGGATTCGTGTGCGCAAACGCGCACGTCGTGTCCCGCGCCGTACACATGCGCACGCAGACAGACACTCGCTCACACACACACCCCCTCCCCCACAGTCACACACACGCACTCCAAGACACATACACACACACACGCACGCACGCACGCACACACACACACACATACACAGCCCGCCCCCCCCGCACGCGCGCGCGCACACACATGCTCCCCCCCCCCCGCAGCCCAGCAACCCACTCTCCGGCTTCCTTCGTGCGGCGGCTCTCCTCAGCTGCAGGGCCTGGCAGCAGGACTCTTCTTCCCTCCTTCGGCACCGGGGCGCAGGGTAGGCTCCTGCCTGCTCCGGTGCTCCAAACAATCGCGGCTCTTCCGTGGGAGGCGGGGTAGGCTCCCGCCCTCCTACTTCCTGTTTCCGGTTGTCGCGCCGGCCTGCCTGACTTCCTGGTCGCAGGCCGGCAGAGTGACGAGGATGTTTGATTTGCGGTATTTATTTATTTATTTATTTATGCATTTTTATATAGCGCGGACTTTACCCGAAGGCGGTATTTATTTATTTATGTATTTATGCATTTTTATATAGCGCGGACTTTACCCGAAGGCGTCAGAGCGCTTCACATTAGGAACAGAAATGAAACATAATGAGAAACATTACAAAAGAACAGGTTGCAAAAACATACGTTACTTACATAAGGTAATAGTGACAATTGTGAGCAAACAAAATACATGAGGTAGTAAAAACTATGAGCAACCAAAAATACATGAGGTAGTAAAGGTGATAGTGACAATCGTGAGCAAACAAAATACTTGAGTAAAAATTGTGAGCAACCAAAATACATGAGGTAGTAAAGGTAATAGTGACAATCGTGAGCAAACAAAATACTTGAGTAAAAATTGTGAGCAACCAAAATACATGAGGTAGTCAAAAGTGCACAAGAGGAAATGAAAGTGACAAGTGTGCAGTTATAAGAGAAAACAGAGTATAATTAGAGGTATAGTCCTGCAATAAGTGCTAGACACTCAGGCTCAGGAACAAGCGTTACATGGGCAAGGTGGCACTTGTGCAAGTATCAAAGGCAAAGACATGTGAGAGGTAGCAGCCGTGTGTTGCAAGGGCAGAGTGGTGTGTGCATGTTACAAAAGGGCACCGAACACCAGTACATGGAAAATACTGCAAAAAGGCAGACCCTCCAATCACAGGCATACACTGGGAAGGCACTTCCATGGTCATGGAAAGTAGAAATTATCAGTAGTGGGAAGTCTTCCTCAGAAATAGCAAGAGGACGTGAATTACTTTTGGAGGGGTCTCTGGAGGAGGAGAACTTTGAGGTCCCTTTTGAAGGCCTGGGAGGAGGCGGTGGTCCGGAGCTTTTTTTTGTCCTCTCGCGGTTTGTAAATACAAAACATATTGCATTACAAATGCTATAGGTATCACATTTGCGAAAGTTATAACTATTGGCATTGTAAATGACGAAGCTATTAATTTAGCTATTTAAAAAAAAAGAAACATAAAGAAAAACTTTGCCATTTACAATACCAATAGCTCAAACTTTCCTAATGCGAGACCTATTGCATTGCAAATGCTTGTTTCATTCAGCACCTTCCCATAGTGGAGAGAGGGAGGGTATTCTCCATTCAGCCTGGATCATCTTAACCAAGTATCTAGGCTTTCTTCAGGACCCGACTAAGAATAAAGCTGCTGCTAGTGCAAAAATTGACAAATAAAGAAAAGATACACAACCAGTCATCCTATGTTATGTTGATGGGTATTATTGGAGCTATCTGTATGAATGAGACAAAACACAGAGAACCGCAAAAAGTCAAACAATAATCCATCATTTACAATATAATACATGTTGCCCTAGCAGGATTAACACTATGTTCAAAAACGGCAAGCACTCATACGTATTTGAAGAAATACACTTACCCAAGGATATTGGATAAGTGGCCACACCTCTACCTGGCAACAGCTCAGGGAAAGGGGCCCGCTCTTGAAGAAACAAGATCATGTGTCACACATTGGAAACTGTGAATGTAGGCACAGATCTCTAAGCAAGCGTGTTGGTGTAAGACAGACAATTACAGACAACAGTGTGAGGGAACCTTAAAAAACATGCCCTCTTAAAAGTTCAAGAGTGCTGTAAGTTATAGTTCGTAATTTGTGGGAAAAAATTTAGTCTGCACACCTCTGATGCACTAAAGTGTGTCAGAACTATGTCAGAGCCATTTACTTCAACAAAAGTATCGCGATCTAGGTCATGTGTTATTGCTACTTGTGGCTGCCGATTTGTTTGCCAAAATCAAATTAGTTATGCTGTATCTCTTTTTACTACTCATTATAATGTAATGTAAGAAAGCATAGATACTTGGTTAAGATCATCCAGGCTGAAACATGTTGACAGTTTTTGTTATATAGCAGTTTTAAATCAATACTGCTAATTGGACTGCTTTTTAATCCTACCATTGCGAGCAAGCGAATAAAGAGTTTTTGCCCTCACTAGGTAGTTTTAATCTCACCACTGCAAATTCACTTATTTACTTCTGTTGCGCTGCGCTTTCACCACACCTTAGATTCACATATGGGATCTTAGCATCCAAGATAGGTTTCTACTATCCAAAAAACATCCCAGAGCTCCTACCTCACAGTTAGGGAGTTGTAGCCCTCAGTGGGACTAGGTTTCCCACTGGGAGGAGAAACCCATATGAAGAAGCATGCCACCTATGGTGGGTGAGGGTATTCTTCCTGAAAGGGATTTTCCCCTGCTTGGGAGATTTTGTGAGACTCTGATACTTCATTTCTCTTATGCATGATTGCGTGCTAGTGTAGACCCGAGGAATGTTTGTGTTATGACTGAGACAAAGACCCCATCAGGGCCAGTGCTAGAATAACACTTCAAACCAGATACCTCTCTAAGCCTTTCAATATAACCCATAAACCTTAGTACGGCATCTCTGGGCATCCTTAGATAGAACAGCACTGTCAGCATACCAGGATACCAGGAGACAATTTGTGTGGTGTTTCTGACTGTGATCACCTATTCTCTTATCTCCACCTTGATTAAAATAGTGAAAGTTTCAAGTGACAAAGCGAACAGTGGAGGTGAAAGTGGGGACCTCTGCTGACTGCCTCATTCTATGCTCCAGCTGTCCAATACCATCCTGCCACTCCAGACCCTGATGGTAGGGTCTGCATATAGAATGTCTACCAAATTACGAAACTCCCAACCGAACCGCATACCATCAAGTAGGCCTAATTCATGGCGTCAAAGGCTTTTTCAGGATCAACTGCTACCAATGTCTGTTCCACCTCCCTGTCTGCGGCTGACTGCAGTATGTATCTTAACTGGCATATATTCATCATCGTACTGCGATCCACTATACACCCACATTGATCTTCGTGGATCAGACTTCCCAACATCAGTCCCAGTCTATTTGGTAAGATCTTACACAAAACCTTAGTGTGAGAGTTAGTCATGGTTGGGACTATAGGACGAATGTCTATTGGCCTGCACCTAGATTTAAGTATCATAAAAATAATTCCCTCCAGCACAGGTGGGGTAAGAACACTGTGCTCTAGACTCCAGAAGATTCTCCAACAATTTCTCTGTTAAATGAGTGGCCAGTGTCTGGTAAACTTCCAATGAAAAGCCATCACTCCTAGTTATCTCACCCTTTAGCAGTGATTGTGGGGCTTCAGCTCTATCGTGATCTCTCCTTCAAAGTCCTCCAATAGAAGTCGAGGGACATGCTGAAGTTCAATGTGTTCTTAATAACTAACAAAGGATGCTGGAGCTTTCGGCCCTGCACTTCTATAGATATTTTGTAGATGAGAACTAGCATCCTATTAATTGTCGCTTGGTTCGTATTCACTGTGCCATCATGGCTATTTAGTGTTAGTATGGTGGATACCAAGGTTTCCTGATTTAGGATCCAGGCCCAGACTTGACTAGGATGATCACCTCAACATTCTCTGTGCAATCGCTGTCAGTGTTCTTTTAATGTCAGGCTACTGAGCCTTTCTAGCACATATCACATCTAGACATGTTTCAGAACATGCAACTGCGTACCGCTGCAGTTTTGTCAATTTGGTCTCTTGTGTTTCCAATTACTTCTGGATCAGTTACTGAACCCCTTATACTTTTCTTAGGCATTCGCCCCTCATTACAGTGTTCATAGCTTCCCATTCATTCACTCTGGTGTGCATAGTACCCCAGTTCCCCTTTCAAGTATGCAGTGAGCATCGTGTTTAAGGCTTCTAGACATGTTGGATCTGTGAAGATCCCCAGGGTCACTCTCCAAGAGAAAACTGTAGCAGACGATCCCCAGCTCCATATTCCAACAACAATAGTGAGTGATCCAACAAAAAACTACCCAAATAGTGAGCTCTATGAATTGCAGTTTGACCAAAGCAGAGACCAAGATGCAATCTAGTCTGCTGTACATGCTGGAAGTCAATGAGTGGCAGGAGCATTCCTTAGCTGCCGGTGCAAGACTCTCCAAATGTCAACACATATCTTATTTGCCAAAACGGTCCTCAGAGCCTGAGTGATACCTGGGCTGGTCCATTGTTTCGGAGGGGACCTGTCAAAGGTTCCATCATTTACATAATTCCTGCCCTGAGAATCGAAACGTCAACATACATAGCCAAGGTATCCTTTATTTTATGAAAAAATAAATTATCATAATTTTTCATTATTAGGATGGTAGACATTGAGTAAACACAGTTTCCTCACATCAAGAATACCATTTAAAATAACAGACTATATCAGCTTCCAAATAATGAAGGCTGAAAAAGACCCCATAAGTCACTCATATCAACACCCTTCTGGCAGAGCAGATGAGGTAGATGAGTATAACTGACCCCTCTAATATTTTACTCTGAATTTCTCTATATCTGTGAGGTGAGTTGCCTGTCTACTTAATGTCGCCTGAGGTAGGATAGTGCCCTGTATCTTAACATAGCTATTGAGGCCCTGGTCATTCCAGGTGACCATTCTATGTTGAGTGACCAATACTGCTCAAATATCTGTAATGTAAATGTAAATGTAATTTGCACTTGTATAGCACCTATCACCCAGGGGTCTCTCAGCGCTGTACGAATACTGCTGTGGAACCCTTCCTGGCCTGTTCATGTGAGGTGTCCACTCCTGGGCACCCCCAAGGTGAAGCCAGGCATCCTAGCGTTGTTAGGGCCGGTGTGGAGATTAAGCAAGCTATTGCCCAGATTTGCAGAGTGGAACCCATTATTAGAGTAGGCACCGAGGTGAGAATTATCGGGTCCGAGGACATTGAGCTCGAGACCCTGCCGCGACAAGGATTGAACCCTGGTCCCGGCCAGACCTCTGCCTCAGGGTCTGCCACTCTAATCGGTGAGACACCAGTCCAGCCTGATACTATTTTAACAGGGAATCAAAAAATGTTGCGCAACTTAGTCACAGAGCCTTTAGAGGGGCCTACTGTGGCGTAAAACTGACTAGAATTGAAACCCTAAACCGAATACCACCTGTCCCACCCGGGTAAACACCTTAAAACTTTGAAAACAATGCCTGCCTTTCAGATCTGTCAGGCTGAGGGTGGTCTTCCCCCAAACATTTTGTTTCACCTCTCCTCTTTTTCTGAATTTGTTTTTGTTGGCCTTAGGACACTGTGCATTTTACCCCTGCTAACGTGCTTGTGCCCATTCACTAAAAAAATTGACTTACACCTGATTGGCACCCTTGAATTCCTTATTGGTCCTTAGTAAAGTGGTATACTATACACCCAGGGCTGGTAAATGAAATGCTACTAGTGGGCTTGAAGCACTTATTGTGCCACCTCCGTAAGTAGCCTTTAAAACATATCCCAGGTCTGCCACTGAAGCATTTTGGAAGCGTTAAACTGACAATCTGACTTGGCAAAATAACCTATTTGCAAGCTTTAAACTCCTTTTTTATTACATATAAGTCACCCCTTTAGGAGGCTTTAGCCAGCCCATAGGGCAGGGTGCATTGTAATTAAAAGGTTGCACATGTAATTTAATTTTTTATATGCCCTGGTAGTGAAAAACTCACAAATTAGTTTTTCACTACAGTGAGTCCTACCTCTCCCTTAGGATAACACTGGGCTACCATATTACATTTAATAAGTGATAACTTTTGATTGGGAGCAGGTAGGAAAGGCATGTTTGGTGTCTGAGGAATTGACGTTTAAAATCCTTTTTAATGGTAAAGCCTAATTGTGAATCACAATTTTGAAAGTGCCACTTTTAGAAAGTATGCATTCTCTTGTCCTAATCATTTGGTGCCTGCAGCCTGTTCCTGGGTTACATTACTGGGTGTAGTTGGACGTTGCTCTTTGTGTATTCATCTCAGACAGCCACACAAGAGAGGCGCTAGGTGTGCTTGGCTGGTCCATCACAGTCAGGATGGGGGGCGGAGCTGTGCACCATGCCCTGCTCTCACACAAAAAACTTCACATTAGCCTATTGAGCCTGCAGACAGGCTGGGACCACTGCAGATAGGCAGGACATTCTAGACACTTCTGTGAGGAGAAGCCTACAGCAGCTTTCCCACTTCAATAGAAGAAGGACAACCTGCTGCTTGAGGCATCACCTGCATGCTGAGAAGAAAGACTAGACCTGCACCCATCATCCCAGGCTGAAGTAACTTTAAGGGTCAGCTGACTGGTCTGTTCTAAGCTGCAGGGACACAATAAGCATCAGAGGCCACTCTGCACCTGCCCAGGTAACCTGCCACAACTGGACCAGCCAGGGCCTATCTGAGACCTCCTGGCATTTGCTGGAGTGATTTCCTGTTCCCCAAGAGGTGCCACCAAAGTCCTGGACCCATGGGGTGGCATCAGTTGTGCTACTCATTGAAGAAAAGAAGAACTCCTTAATTTTGGGTTCTTTGCAACTGTGAATGGGCCGGTTTGTGCCAAGATCTTGCTATTCGATCTGGTGAACCCGACTCTTTGCGCTACAGCAGCGACCGGCGATGCAAGATCTGTGTTTTGTGCTACAGCACAGATAGCTCACAGTGACCACCAACGCAGATCCCTCGCATCGCTGTCTGTGACACTGTCTTCATGGTACAGCAAAGACTGTACGCGATGCCCAGACTGCTCTTCACTGTACATCAATGACCTGCCACAATCTCTCCCTGCTCCTCGAGGCCTCCTCCACTGCGAACAGACCTCTTCATTGGACTAACTTGGTTCCTGTATGTGGCCCACACTCCTTCATAGTGGGCTTGAACCCAGTCTTGCACAACCAGATAACCACAAGTGGTGCTTTTTGCCTTTAGGTGTTATACTTACCATGAAACTTTACAAAATCATAATTCGTGTTCTACTGATTGGATTTTTGTCATTTTGTTGTCAAATATTTATTATATTTTGCTCTATTTTTCTAAATTGGTGTGGGATTTTTCTTGTGTTGTGTTTTCACTTTATTACTGTTTGAGTGCTGCTTTTGTGCCAAGCTCCCAGAGGGTTAAGCACAGGTTAATTTAGTGACTGTTTTCCCTCCTGACAAGGATTGGCGGTTATTGCTTGAGAAGGACCACACACCCCTTAACCAACAACCCAATTTTTCACATTGCCCATTTATTCTAGGTGCTATACAGAGTTGGACCAGTTACCTATTCTACATGAATTTACAACAAGGAAGCTTCCCACCCAACTTCAAACATTTTGTATAAAACTACCTGCTTGAATGTTACGGGTATAGGAGATAGGGAAACTCCTACCTGCCTCCAAGACACAAGTGAGTCTGAAGGAGCCAAGAAAGACTTCACTCCATATAGCCTACCTTACTATACAATTGAATGCCAATAAGCAATCACACCCAATGAAGAATCTACAGCCTAAAAAAGGCATTGGCCTAATTAACGGGTCCCGGTTTGATGTTTGTACATTGGGGAAATTAGCCACTCACCCCCACCCGTTTATTCCGCTAGATCATCTTGATTCCAGTACTGGACAGCACCTGAAGCCTCTGTAGTGGTGGGTCTTAAGGACTCCTCTCGAAGCCCCAGTGTTCCGTTTTCCTCCACAACCAGTCCGCCAGAATTGTCTCTCGTTTTGGGTAATGGAGAATAACCTCTGAGCTGAGGTCCTCCCAGAGCCCTGATCAGCAGGACTCACTTAAGGAATCCAAATTCTTTCTCCCTTTCTGTTGGACCTGGCCCTTTCTGCACGGTTGTCCCCAAACCTTTTGCCTTCCTCCGCCTATTTTTCTGACCTTCTTTTCGTTGGTTTTAGGACTCTGGGCACAATACCACTGCTAATGTTTATGTGCTCTCTAATATACACATGGTATGATTGGTTTCCACCTGTTTGGCATATTTGAGTTGCTTATAAGCCCCTTCTAAAGTGGTATGCCATATACCCAGGGCCTGTAAATTAAATGCTACTAGTGGTCCTGCAGCTCTGCTTGTGCCCCCACTTACGTAGCCTTTCAAACCTGTCCCTGGCCCGCCACTGCAGGGTCTGTGTGCACAGTTACTGCCACTTTAACTTGGAGTTTAGAACTACTTGCCAAGCCTTAAACTCCCCTTTTATTACACACAGCCCACCCCTAAGGTAAGCCCTAGGAAACATTATGGGCAGGGTAATGTGTGAGTAAAAGGTAGGACATGTGCCTTATGTGTAGAATGTCCTGGTAGTGGCAAACAGCCCACTTTGTTCCTCACTACTGTGAGGCCTGCTCCTCTCATAGGCTAGCATTGGGAATTCCCCTATATACTTAGAGTGGTAATTCCTGATCTGAAAAGAGTGGTGTTGCCATGTTTAGTATGTTTAGAATGGGGGGAATAAATCCTGCTTACTGCTGCAGTTGGATTTTACATTACTATTTTAGAAATGCCATTTTGAGAAAGTAAATATTTCTCTGTGCTTATGAATCTTTGTGCTTTACAGCCTGACTCCAATCATGTCTGTCCTGGCTGACAGCTACACTTGGTACATATTTTCCAGATAGCCAGAACATAGGAAGGGCTGGGTGTGGCACGGATTACATCTGCATTTATCTGCATACTGATGGTCTTCTTGGGCTGGGAGAGGGTGTTCAAACTTTACATTTGTATAGGTTGTGTCCTGCCCTCACACACAGGGCTAATTTAAGCCCTATTGACATCTGCAGCCAGGGATGTTTTGAAAGGGACTATTGTGCACTACTAAGGTTTCTTCTGAAGTCACTCATTGAACAAAGACATTTCTGAGTATAGGTACTGTGGCTCTACCCCATGTTTTATTAAGCGCATTGGAGAATAGATCTGAACCTCTGTCAGAAGGACTGCTGCGTTGCTTAAAGGACTCATCTGGACTGCTTTTCTGCATATTACCCTACTGCCTGTTAACTGCTCTGCTGCTTAAAAGACTCAACTGGGATGCTTTTCTGCTTCTTGCCATACTTCTTGCTGCTCCCTGAGGCTGGTCTAACCAGACCCTGCATGGGACTTGTAACCAGCCGCTAATGGCTCTACATTCTGCACATTGCTAGAGGACTACTGTGCTGCTCGAAGGAACTGCCATTAGAACGACCTGCTTTGTTGTGCTGGCCTGCTGCCTGTTGGGCTGATAGAGGGTTAGCCACTTTGCCAAGGACCCTTATGTACTGGCCCTCCCTGCCTGCGTGGCTGCTTGCGTGCCTGCCTGCTGATCGTTGTGTGCCCCTAAGTGCTCTCCAGCTGTCAGCACGTGGTGAGCGCTGTTTTCTCCTCTTCTGCAACAGTGTGTGTGGAGCGCTGTTTATTCTTCTGCCCCTTGTGTGTGTGGAGGGCTGTTTTGTCTTCTGCCCCAGTGTGTGTGGAGTAATTATTTGCTTTCCTATCCAAGGACATCCGTCTCTGCAGAAGAAGCGCCCCTAAACAGGGTGAAACCAGCATGGGTTGCGCTTCATTGCCTCACCTGATCGAGTATGTGTTGAGCACTCCTTCACCTTTGCAATAGGAGCGCCCCCCCCTCCTCTTTGCCAAGGCCCACTCTTTCCTTTCCGAACGCGGCGGGGCTCCAGGAGAGGACAGTGCGTCGTGGCTGCACCACTGGCTGAGAGCCCGCAACATTTACTGTGGGGGCAGGGGTGTATTTTATTCTAGAAAGTGGTACAACAATTAGAAATTGTGAGAGGTCTCCCTCACCCGCAGTCGCCCACTAACCCCGATTTCAGAACAAGGTGCAGCCGGGTGAGATCGGAGGAGGTCTCCCACACCATAATGGGCCATAAACATTGGATAAAAGTGAATAAACCTCACCAAGACCTTCAGGTGCTTTGTCCCTCTTGCTCGCACAGTGAAGGAGCTGTTGATTTCTCCCAAAGGGAATTGTTGTGCTGCCACTGGCTAATTACCGTAAATAACCTGATGGAGACATATGTGCTTCAGAGCTTGATGTTTATTTGTTACCCTTCATGGGATGTATGTCATCATAACGCATGCTTTTACTACGCATGCCTTTACAACGCAGGTTTTACAACGCAAGTCGTTACAACGACTTGCGTTGGGGGGCGCTGGATAGTAGAATAGTTTAATTTACTATTCCAACTCCAGTCCCCGTGGATAGTAGGGAAGGTTTTGGATAGTAAATTAAACTATTCCCTATCCTGCAGCGCCCCCCAGCGCAATACGTTGTAATGACTTTCGTTGTAAAACCTGCATTGTAAAGGTACTGCGTAGTGAAAGTTGCCTCGTAAAGGATGTTTCCCCCCTTCATGTGACTGTCAAGTCCCTAAAAGAAGTAAATTCATATGTAAACACAGTATGCCCTTAAGGCTTTTACTGTGATAATTAGACCAGTACCTATGTGATTTTTATCATCTTAGCCTGGTTTCTAGTAGGATGACAAGTGTTATCCGAATGGGTGCATATTCTGAAAAGACGATAATGGTTTATGCATTTTTCATCTAACCAAACTGCTGCATTTCATGCACTAATGTACTGATGTATGACTTTTTGCCTTGCTCGTACAGGATAACGAGTACTATCTCAGTATTTGGATAATATGATTCATGTAGAGTTCTTCTTGTGTTATATAATATACCATATATATTTTTATATAATCCTATGTGGAGGTTCTTTTGTGATGTATTGATTGTGTTTCTGTGAGGGAGTTTTGCACAAACACTTTACACATTGCCTCTGATGATAAGTCTGAGTATTCTGCACCAAGCTACCAGGTTACCTCTGGTGTGTATCTTACTTGCTCTGACTATGGTAGTGGGGTTTGCCTTGTTTAGGTGCATACCCTGGCCAACCAGAAACCTAATTTCTAACACAGACCAACCAGTCCCACAACATCTTCAGGAATGTGAAAAAATGGGACTTTCCCTTGTAAAGTACCAACAGCTTGCCTTTAAAAAGTAACATATGTTTTCAGCCCAAAGCCCTGAGCTTCTGCTTCACCGGCTCAAATGTCTGCCGGAGCCAATGAACACTTTGACTATAATCTAGAAATATCCAGATCTCAATTTATTCTTGTCTGATAACAGGAGCGACACTGGCTTGCTGACGAACAAGGACTTGGTCCCTGTAGTTTTAGTATTGTGTCAATAATAACCCTTGTAGGGGCCCCCAGAGGAGGAGCTGGCACCAAAGCCTGGTGAGCCCTCTCTATTACAAAGCACTGCAAGCCATAGTGTGTTCAGAATGAAGTCTTTCAGAAACGTCACAGATTGTCATCCCTTTATTTTTTCTGGAAAGCCCACAAATCTTAAATTACACTTATGGGATCTAGCCTCAGTATCTTTTACTCTATTATTTAAATGGTGGGTTGAGTCAGATTAGGAGCAAACAGTATCCTTTAGTTTAGTGAGGTGGGATTTAAAAATCTCTACTGTATTTTTAGTCCGGAAGGTCTCTCTATGACCTTTCTAAGGTTGGTTCTCAGAAGATTGACTACTACAGGGAGCATCTATCTTTGTCTCCAGAGTGTCAAGATTTTTCAATGGCGGCCAAAATTTAGGGTCCCAAGTATTCCTGAAAGTCTGTGGGTTGAGCACGGTTCCCTTGAGGCTAAGTAATTCATTGTACTTTGCTGGGTAGATGTTGTTACCTAATCTTTCATCATGAGGAGGATATGCTGTGGAACAGGAGTCACATGCAGATTACTGGGTCTGCAGCATCAACTAGGTGCACTACAGCACACAGGCAACTCGATATTCCGCTGCCGCTCCATTCACAAACTACTACTATGTCACTGCTCAGGCAGAGGGGTAAGACCGACGGCACACCATCAGGGCTACCGACTTGGAGGTCGGAAATGGCTCAAGATCTCAGAGGTGCCTCGTGTGCAAAGTGTGAGCTTAAGGGAGCATGAATCTATTGCTTGGTCCACGTCTCTGCATTGAGTCTCCACTCCAGGCTTAAAACCCCTTAAGAGACATCTGTGATCAGAAAGTTTTATCTGGGGTATAAAGGAAAAGGAAGGGGGAAAGGCACTACCCTCCCCCCGGAGGATATTCATATTTGATGAAGGGGTGCCCCGCCAGGCAAGGTTGAAGGTCCCTAAGGGCCTCTGAGCTATCCTCATCAGGTGTGTCTTGCTCTGCTACAGTAAATCACACCCGGGGGTCCAACTAATCTGGGTGCCCACCCTGCAGCAGGAAGTATTGAAGACCCTCAGAAGGCCACTCCCTCCACTGTCACGAATTTGGCAAAAGGAGGCTCATGGAGTCAGGGATTTCTAAAGGTCCTCAGGCTGCCACAGCGAATCACTCTGGACTTCTCAGGCCAAGATAGTGGTAGAGTCACTCATCTTTTAGGCAAGGAAAGCTCGGATGAGTGCTCCATAATGCCCTGCGGAGCTTGCCCGCATTTTTAACTAAACAATGCTTGTTTTCAGCTTGTGGTGACCCTAAAAGGATGGGGTCATAAATGGAAGGAACCAAATGTGCAGGGGGAGCTGCAGGAGCACAGCAGCCTCCCTTCAGAAGATTTCTGGAGTCCCCACCGTAAGTTGGGTGGGACTTAAAAAGGATAGACCCTCAAGGATTTTGAAAGGTTTTCAAGCACTCCTTGGGTTGGAGCTTTTCCTCTTCAGCTGGGAGTGTTGTGAGCTCTAGGTACAGAGACTATGGGTGCAGTCCTTGTGGTTGGTCAGAAGTGGTTCAGCGTGCGATGTCATGTTGGTAAACACCTTCTAGTGGTGAAAGGGTGTAACTACACTGGTTATATTTATAAAAGTGATGCCCTTTAGGGGCTATGTTTCATTTGCGTATAATTAGGATTGCACAACCCATTCAGACATGTCCATACATTTTCATGATGGCTCTATTGAAATATTAATCTTGATAGCTGCTCATGATAAAAACTTGCATGCTTTATTGCCAGTATTAAGTGCTCTCATTACTGGTTATGTTTAATTAATACCCTTAATCCTATAGTGAAATCCTTTGTTGAAATAATTATGTGGACAGCAACTCGTGATCAGCGTTTACATGCTTTATTGCCAGTATTAAGGGCTCTCACCCAAAGTTATCTTCAAGTATTGCATTGCAATATCACTGAATGTTTTTGACATTTGGTTTGATGGTTTAAATCTCCCTTTGAGAGGGATAGGATGAATACACAATGTCATCAAGAAGTATTTCCATCAGCTTATGTATATTTGTAAACTGCAGCATACTATTGAACAGTGTGTATGTTTAATAAATTTACTTTTTCCTAGTTCAAAAGAAAATGCACAGACTGGACAATCATTTTTAAGTGATGATACTTAAAATATTATTGGGTATCTGTGAATGGTGATTACTAGCCCACACTACCTCTTTTCAAAAGGTCTTGAACTACTCTGCTTCACTACTTTATGAGTCAAGGACTACACTGTGGTATTTGGTTCCCAATGGGGGACACATGTAGACCCATTACTAGTGCAGGCCACACAACTAATAACTCATTTTCTAACACCAGTTCACAACTTTTTTTGCCCTGAACTTTCGATTTATAATTCACTATTTTAACCAGTTCACAACTTTTCTTGCCCTAAACTTTCGATTTATAATTAATTATTTTAAGGGGTGTCAGTTCATGTTTGTTGAGATAAAATCTCCAGAAAGTGCTGATTTATCAAATAAAATACCAGAAACTAAGCAAGGTGTCCTGGCGACACAACATTAGTTGAAAAGCCAAAAAGTCAATCATTGGAATGAATACTGCTAAAGCAACCTGAGTAGATTATGGTCACCAGATGACTCCATGACATTGGAAACACTCGTTTCCTGGTCCGGGGCTTTCCTTTACCAACCTAATGCATTCTGGAGGTTGCAGTCTTAGTTACATTCAACTGAAGCAACTGAAATGACACACCTGATAATGACTTGTAAAAGGAAAACCCAGGACTGCAACCTGGAGTCCAGGATGTCATTGAATCATCCGATAAGCTTACTTTTGTCTTGGCATCTATCTTGTGCAAAGATACCTCAGGAACAACAGAATGCTGTATTATGAGTGAATTAAAAATAGGGTTCAGTATTGTGCATATCAAGAGAGGAGGGGACAGCGATGGAGGGATGTTTTGTCTTTGAAACATAAAGGAGAGCAGAGAGAACGAAGTGTTTCCTAAAACAGCAAACCTTTAGTTTTTTTCTAACATGGAACAGAGATGAAGAGGTAATCTAGACTGTAAGTATGTTCTTTTAGAACAATTTTCTCCAGACATTTGCCATTACTCTCTATGGATTGTGTTGGACTCCAGCAATGTAACGTTTTTTCTGCCAGACTGGATGAATTGTTCGGTCATTTGTTTGTGATGAGGCAGATATGAATTCTTTTTGAGTGAGGCAACATGGGTAGATCTACCAGACTAGACATAATGAGATACTTTTCGTTCACTCCTTTGTTGAGATGTGTGGCGTTTCAGTGGGGTCAGTGCAGAGTCGGAGTTGCCAGTACACAAGCCATTGTTAAAGACAGATCTGAAATGATCAAAGTTTGAACAGTGTTTTTGAAGTGTTGGTCAAGGAGGGGTGCCTCCACAATCCAGAGTGTGAGCTCAGGTTCTGTCCTGCCTCCGTAAGATATCCTCTTACACCCATGGAGATTTTGCAATTCTGCTTGACTCCAATCTAGCACTAGAAACTAGTTAAATGCCATCCCCAAATCCTGTTTCTATCCTCTTCTGCTGCCCATTTTCCTTTTCCTTACTCATTGTGTCTCCGTTATTAATGTGTGTGTCCAATCATTCATTTAAATTTATCAACACAGTTTATTTTGTTCTCCCATATCCGTCAGCTTTAGATCACACTAAACACATCTACTAGGATTTTTTCAAGGCTACATAAATGTGACCGCTTTTCAGTCTATCTGAAACAACTACACTGGCTCCATGTAGTGAAGAGAATTATTTTAATACTGCATGCATTCTGCATAAGCTAGTAAATGGACCCATAATCCAGGAAGAAATTTGTCAAACACATTCCTAGGTGTAACTTAACATATGGGTCACGGTTATCATTCCAAGACCCCAAGTAAAGATATTGGAAATTGAACTTCAGAGCCTTTCATGTTAAAAGTGCCTTTGCTTGGAATAATCTGTCTTTCTATGAGTAACATCTGACTATTAGAAATTCATAAAGAACCTTAAAACTTGGCTCTTTAACACTAAGATTTATCAACCTCAATATAGGTTTTCATACATACTCTCTTACTACTAACTGTGTACATTGAATTCAACAAAAATCCATAAATAATAACGATGTCTTTGTTTTTCATAGGGATCTTAGTTGGTGCCAAGATACTTGAATTTGTGCATAGGTTTTGAATACGACGTTGGAATGAGGTGAGACCTAAGTAGTTTTGTGTTTGAGTTAAGTTCTTTTGTGACTCAATCCACTTTCATGTTGAAGAGACAAGCACAAATCCCTAATTGTCCGGAGGTGTTGGGTTCAGCTTGTGGTTTAGAATAGGCAGTTATTGAGGTGGTCTATGTATTCGTTTGTGGAGATGTTATGAAAATATTGATGTTCCTTATGTATTGTTAATCTTAGGTCTGTAGCGAGAAAGATTCCAAGTGCTTCCTTGTGCAGATTGAACATTTACTGGAGAGAACATGGATCATTGTGGGACTGTGCAAGTTATTTGTAGCGAATGGTATATGCACATGTCCTTCTAAAAATGTAAGTTTGATTGGAGATCAGGCGCACAAGCAAAGAGTGATGTGAGTGAATCCTATGCGCGATGGCATAATGTTGATGAGGTGATGCTAGGGAATAGTGCTAAAGGCTAAGAGCTCAAGTTAGGAGAGGAGACGGGTCACTCTTCTTCATGATGAGGACTATCTGATTCACATCGTGAATCGGCTCTCCCTTGTTACTGCAGATTATTACAAAAGCTTGATAGATAATGAGAACTGTGTGACCATCTGTTCTTGTAATTGTGTTAATCTTCAACATACCAAGTACATGGAAGTGGAGCTATTTGTGGTTTGAACAGAAGAGATCATGTCTACAGCAACCACAAGAGGTTCATTGGTTGCCATTTTCTGATCACGTAACATTCATGGTGGTCCATGTTTTCTATAAATATCTTTGTTGCTTAGTGCCCCGATATCCGTGATCTAAAATGAAACCCCAGAGATCCTTATGCAACTACAGTAGGCTTCTGTTTCAGGTCCAAAGATGTAACCGGTCCGCCAAAGCACAATGTTCCCATTCTGTGCAGGGCAACAAACTTTAAAACATATTATTATTCCATAGAATGGGAGCAGGTAACAAATCAAGTGTAATATCGGACTGCACATTGACAATACATTCTCAGCCAATGCCAAATAACTCATTTCAGTTAGTGAGTAAAAACAACAACATTTAAATAAATACCCTTTAATACAGAATAATGAGGGAAGATCATTAAATAGGAGCTTTTTTCGTTTCTGCACCAACTCCTCCTGTGCAACGTGCAGACCCTGTACCAAGGTTGGCATAATCTAGACTAAGTTTAAAAGGAATGTCCGAGGGTTGGCACATAACAGGCTAATGCTCTTAGGGCCAGATGTAGGTAATCTTGATTTACCGATTCTAAAATAACGAATTTTACCGATTCGGTATATTAGAATCGGTAAATGCTATGTAGGTAAATATTAGGTAAGTATTACCAAATCGGTATGATTCGGTATTTACCGATTCGGTAATTCCCATTCATTCCTATGGGCCTCCAGGCTCAAAAGAATGAACTGCCCTTGACTTACTTTCACTTGATTCCTCTCCATTCTGCGTTCAGAGTGACCCTTTAGTTACTTTCCATCCTCTGAATGCCTTCTATTTCTAAGAAATACCTCCTCTCAGTCCCATGCCTGTCTGTTTTAATGCCTCCTATTATAATTCTGCAAAAGGCTGACACCTCCTATCATAGAGCACAAACTCTCCTGTGTTAAAACCCTATCATTGCAACTTAACATTGCTTATTCTCCATCAGCTTATCTATCTCACGGACGATTCACCTGAAACCACATAGCCCCCACTAATAATGACACCTAACTCTTATTAATATAATCGATCGCAATGTAACTAGAGTAAATGCATGCAATTTCTTTCTTGAAAGCACATGACTAATCACAATAATCAACATTTAACCACTGAATTAACGACTAACCTTGGGTTCAGAAGAAAACAAGTTATTTACCTGTAAATTCAGTTATCCAGTATTGGTATCTTTCATAGATTCACATTCTTAGAATCATCCCCGCCGTCGAGGTGGGAGTCTCGCGGTACCATAAAAACATATACACTATAGTCATATTACCATTATACCATTGGCTACAGTGTATAGCAAAGTCACTACAATAGCCTATCTCAGTCTTTTTGTAAAAAGAACCAAACTTGGAAATCAGCCAATCAGGCAGTAGCATCCCCTTGAACCTTCCCCACAGAGCGGCAAACCCTCAGATTTTCGTAGCACTAGTGACAGTAGTATAACATCATGATAAGGTAAGCCTCTCCGGGGAGGAGGGTGGGTCGGATGTGAATCTATGAAAGATACCAATACTGGATAACTGAAGTTACAAGTAAGTAATATTTATATACATAGTGGATGGTGGGTATCATAGGAAGTTCAAGAGATACCATGTCAAACCAATGCAATATATACAAACATATTAATATTGTCTGGAATAATAAACCATACATACACATAACAAAGGCCATATGAAATAGACAATCTTTACAGTACGAAAAAACAAAATATTTTTGCCATCAGGCTTACCTTATCTAAAAAGGTTTCGTAGCACCCCTTGTCCAACTGCTGACTCAGCTTCTGTTGCCAGATCCAGGCAGTAACGCTGAGTGAAAGTATGTACACTTCTACAAGTTGCAGCTCTGCAAATCTTGTCCAAAGACACACCAGCAAACAATGCCGTGGATGAGGACATTGCCCTGGTAGAATGAGTTTCGGCTTGTTTGACAAAGGATGGCCTGCCTTGCAATGGCAGAACTGAATTGCAGATGCAATCCACATTGAGATAGTAGCTTTTGAGATTGCTGATCCTTTTTTTTAGGGCCCCCACATGAGAGAAATTACTGGTCAGATTTTCGGAAGGACACAGTCCAAGATATTTAGAATTTCAGGCATCTTTTGACATCCAAAGTATGCAGAGACTTCTCCGCCGCAGAAGACGGATTGGGGAAGAATGTTCGCAATACTACAGGCTCATTTAGATGAAATGATGTTGGAACTTTAGATATGAATGAGGGATTAGTTCGCAAAAGGACGTAATCATTATTGAATTTCAAATAAGGTTGTCGTATAGTGAACGCCTGTAACTCACTGACCCGTCGGGAAGAGGTGAGTGCCAACAGCAAAGCTGTCTTCCATGAGAGATATTTAATATCTGCTTTATGAATGGGTTCAAATGGATGCTTCATAAGCTGCTGTAGCACTACATTTAGCCTCCATTCTAGAGTAGGAGCTTTAATAGGAGGAAAAGTCCAAAAAAGTCCTTTCAGGAACTGTTTAGTGAGACAATTGGAACAAAGTGACTCCAAACCTGAAGACCTTCTGTATGTAGAAATAGCGGCCAAATGCAATTTAACTGAAGCGAACCTTAGACCAGACTTACAGAGTGACAACAAATAAGGCAGAACTTTATCAGGAGAACATTCCAGTGGATGTAGATATTATTAGAGCACCAGTTACAGAATCCTTTCCATTTTAAGGCATAAGTTTGCTATGTAGAAGGGGCTCTTGCTTTATCCAGAATGTCTCTTCATTCCTGTGGCAAGTTTACATCTTTGAAATCTGCGAGTCCAGGAATCAAGCATGTAGTTGCAGTTGAGCTGGGCAAGGGTGAAGAATCTGTCCCTTGCTCATCGATAGCAGATTCTGTTGTATCTGAAGGCGGAATGGCTTGCACTTGGAGAGAAGAAGTTCTGTGAACCAGTGCTGACGTGGCCATTTCGGTGCAATTAGAATCATGCAACATGGTTCCTTCTTCATTTTGTGTAAAAGTCTTGGGACTAGAGGAACAGGAGGGAATGCTTAAGCAAAGATTCCTGTCCTCCTCATCATGAAGGCGTTCTCCTGGGAACCCTTCTCCGGTTCCCAACTTGCGAAGAAAAGGCACTTCCGGTTGAACCTGGTGGCAAAGAGATCCAGATTTGGTTTGCCCCACCTCTGGAAGATGTTGTCTAGCACTGATTGTTCCAGTTCCCATTCGTGGCAGGATTTTGTTTTTCTGCTGAGAGAGTCTGCCCAGGTGTTCTGCGCCCCTGGGAGATGTTCCACCTTGATTGCTATTTTGTTTGTTCTTCTGAGCCTCTTGGGACAGAATGTGAGACCTTGTGCCACCCTGCTTGTTTAGATAATGCATACAAGTGGTGTTGTCGGTTCTGATGATAAATGTTGATCCTTGCAGTCGAGGAAGAAAAGATTGCAGGGCCAGTGAAATTGTCCGAAGTTCTAGAAAATTGATGTGCATTTTCGCCATTGCTGAAGACCACTTTCCTCTTATGCTGAGGTCTTGAAGGTGGCCCCCCCAACCTTCCAGGGAAGCATCTGTAGTGATGATAAAATCCAGAATTGGTGGTTGAAAAGTGAGCCCTACGGAGATATTCTTAAAACTCCCCCACCAAGAAAGCGTTTCTTTCATAACTGGGGTCACTTGCACTATGTCGTCGAAAGAACCCGTGATCTGGAGCCACTGGTTGTCCAGCTGTTCTTGGAGTGGTCTCATTTTTAGCCTCGCCTGAGGCACTAGCAGGATTGCTGATGATAAGATCCCCAGAAAAGATTTGATCATTCTCACTGAAGCAAACTTTCTTTTTAGAAGTTCTGATGCCAGAGAGAGAAGGCGGGACATCCTATCTGCGGAAAAGAATGCCTTGTCTTGAATAGTGTCCAATTTTGCTCCCAGAAATTGTATTACTCGAGACGGATAAAGGCTTAACTTCTGGGTATTTAGTTTGAGGCCCAGCGAGTGAAACACCAGTAGGCATTTTGTTGTTGCAAGAGAAGCCTGATGAAAGGATGGAGCCTTTATTAGCCAGTCGTCCAGGTATGGGAATAGTTGGACCCCTTGCAGCCTTAGATGCGCTGCTACCGGAGTTAAGAATTTGGTAAAGACTTGTGAAGCCGAACGTAGGCCAAAGGGAAGTACTCTGAATTGGAAGTGCGCACCTACCACCGTGAATCTTAGAAATCTTCGATGCTTAGGATGAATTGGGATATGAAAATATGCATCTTGGAGATCCAGGGTTGTCATGAAATCCGCATGATCTAGAAGTTGAAGGATCTCCTGGAGTGTAACCATGCAAAAGGATTTCTTCTGAAGGTACTTCTTCAGCATCCACAAATCTAAGATTGGTCTCCAATCTTCTGACTTTTTCTTTATCAGGAAAAAGCGAGAATAGAATCCCTTTCCTATTTGAGAATGAGGAACTCTCTCTATCGCCCCTTTTGAAAGCATAGCTTTCACCTCTTTCCTGAGAAGAGAAAGATGTGGTGAATTTTTCTTTAGAGGTGGATGAGGAGGGGGAAATTTGGTGTACTCCAAGATGTGTCCAAATTTTATGATATCTAATACCCATTTGTCCTGGGTTATTTTCTTCCAATTGTCGAAATGCTGTGAAATTTTTGGACTTTTGAATTGTAGTTGCGAGTCTGGTGCAGGCGCAACAGGATTGTCACTGCCTTTTGGCCGAATCTCTGCCCTGAGATTGACGTCTCTTGCCTTGTTGCCTATAGGCGGCTGCCGGAGGATTCCTGTAGTTTTGTTGTTGCTGTTGATAATTGTATCCATAACAACCCTGGTTACCTTGTTGCTGATACTTTTGGTAACCCCCACAAAAGGAGTAGGATCCCCTGCCCCTTGCTCCACGAAAGGGCGTTTTACTATACTGCAAAGCACCCAACGATCTTGCAGTATCTGTGTCCTTTTTTATATCTTGTAGAGCGTCATCTATATGTTTTCCAAACAGGAGGTCGCCATCAAAAGGCATATCAAGGATCTTAGTTTGGATTTCAGGGCGAAAGTTTGTGGATTTAAGCCAGCCCTGACGCCTTAACGTAGCTGCTCCGGCGAGTTGACGAAAGCCAAGAGACGCTATATCCATCGAAATATCTATGATTTCAGAAGCCGGTCTTTCTCCTTCCAAAAGGATCTTCCTTGCCTCCAACTTTTTGTCCTCAGGCAAATATTCCATATATGGCGACATATCTGACCACAATTGTCGGTCATATCTACTCAAAACTGGCCAAACAGTTTGTAGCTCAGACCGTAGCGCCTGCCATGGTTGTAAAACGTTTTCCTATGTTATCCAGGCGCCTCCCATCCTTGTCAGGGGGAGCTGTTATAGGAATGGAAGGATTCCGAGACTTTCTTTGCGCTGCCTGAGAAATTACAGAGTCTGCTTTAGGGTGACCTGTAAGACAGGCAGGAGCAGTGCCTTGTACTTTTTGTTAATCCGAGGTAGAATTGCAGTAATAGAGAATGGAGTTTTCATGATCTTTACTCCCTCTTCCCATATGTGATCAATTATGGGAATAGAACGTGTGGTCTTTCTGTTTAAGTCTTTAAAATCATACAAAAAACACTCTGTTTTTTGCACTGGCATAGTCAGGTGAAATCTTGTAGATGCTCTTTCCATAATGGCATGAAACCCTTCTATGTCCTCAGGAGGATAATCTGCAGCCGGTGGAATCGGTGAAGCTGGATCTGAGATCAGATATTCGTCCCATTCATCAACGGTAGTGGGCGAATTAGGAATTTCTCAATACTCTGCTACCGTGTTATCGTCATCGTCTTGTAACGACTGTGAAGGTATCGTCACCTGGGGCTCAGAAACTGGTGTTGCAGGTGTCACAGTTTGCATCTCTACAGGAGCAGAAACTTGTTGTGGAGGAGTAGGTGGAGGCGGAGGAAAACGACTATTATAGTCCTTAAGCATTGCTGTAAGGCCTTGTAGCAAAACTGCTGGCATTTGAACCATTGGTTCTTGATGAAAAAATTCTTGAGGTTCTCTCAACGACTCACAAGGTTCGTAGTGCTCTTCCTCTTCATCCTCCTCTTGATACTTAATCCTTAGCTTTGAAGGGTCACGTGCCTGCCCATAGGGATCATCATCATCTTAAGATTCTTCCAAATAATGTCTGGGAGGCAAAGGTGAAATGTGGGACACATCATGATAAAATTGTCTGTTAGACGACAATTTAGAACTCAGAATAGGCGTAAATTTTTACGCCTTGGAGTAGCAGAAATATATGTTATAGGTGACTCATATTCCGCTGAAATCGCTGCAACAAGTTGGCATCGTCGACGTTGTGATCATGGTTGTCGTCGACGGAAAAGACATCGTCGACGATGTGGTCGTCGACGTTATTGTTGAAGTCGTCGTCGACGGTGGACTCACCGACGAGGGAATAATGATCGTCGACGGTTGGCTCGTCGGCGATTGGCTCGTCGACGGTATCGTCGTCGACGGTGGGCTCGACGTCGACGGGATGCTCGTCGACGACGGCGGAAGCTTTGTCGCCGGAATCCTCGACGTCGAAGCAGGCGTCAACGAGATGTGAACTATCGACAGCGTAGGGACTCTCGTCGACGGTGCCGTCGACGAAGACTTCGTCGACGGTGTAATTTTCTTCAACGCTGAAGATCACTAACCTTTTGTGGGGATTTCCTCGTCGATGCAGATGTTCTAGCTGTCGACGGAGGGTCCTGAAGAGATTTTGAGGTAGTTTTCTGAGAAACCTTCATCTTATCTCGAGATTTTTCCTCAGAAGAGAATTTCTCTTTTTTAGAGGAGGAGTGACCTGCTTCAGAAGATGAAGTTTTCAAGGTCTTACTCATTTTCTCAGGAGGATCCCCAGATCTATCTCTTTTCATGGAGATGGGGGTGGACACTTGAGATGTAGCACTTCCTTCACCTTCAGAAACCCCTTCAGATGATTTCAACTTCTCCAACCAAACCAGCAGGCGTCCTTCATGATCTTTCAAAGTCTTTGCAGGAAAGGTTCTGCAGATCCTGCAGTCTTTGACTTTGTGTGCTGGGTAGAGGCAATAAATACACTCTTTATGTGGGTCCTCAAAGTGAAGTCTTTTCTTCCCACAGGAAGAACAGGCCAAAAATAAGCTCTTAGAATCAGACATATTCTTCCTCAGAAAGAGAGGAAAAAGGAAAAAACTGAGCAGAGCTCAGGGAGAGTCCCTAACACACGAGGTGCGGTGGGGAGGGTTCTAGGGGATGCTACTGCCTGATTGGCTGATTTCCAAGTTTGGTTCTTTTTACAAAAAAACTGAGATAGGCTATTGTAGTGACTTTGTTTTACACTGTAGCCTATGGTATAATGGTATTATGACTATAGAGACTATAGAGACTCCCACCTCGTTGGCGGGGATGATTCTAAGCATGTGAATCTATGAAAGATACCCCAATACTGGATAAGTAGATTGCTACTCACCATAAAGTGCTTCAATGCCTCGTATGGGGTAGTAACCACTATATAAACACAATTTCAATTAAGTGCTCTTCCACACTAATGACCTTTAGCCTAAAACTAAATGCTGTCTGGTTAGGGTAACTATAAGACCAGCATCAGGAAACCCGCTAGGGTGGAAAGCTTGTTATAAAAGTGGCCAATCAATAAACTATTTATCTAATCATTTTCTGAATAACGGTAATTTGTGTTGGGATGAAAAAGTCCTCTGCATGGTAAGAGATGTGGACCCCCTGCCCTGAGTGCTCATCTATACTGCTGTCTGGAACCTTAATGCTGTTTTTCTTTTTATTATAGGCGAACACAGATCTTGCATGTGTGCCATGACGTAGGCCTGTATCACGGATCGCAGTCTTGTTGGACTGGGAGGGATGCTACCCTCATGGTAGTGGAAGGCTACTGCTTTCACCAGGATTTAAGCAGCACAATCACAGTGGGGGCTGCATGTCGTGCAGTGATCAGGATCTTTTTACCCTGTGTCACTGGAGTGAGGCCTACAGGCACACTCACCTTTTAAAAAGGTTTTGCAGCTGTGTGCTTAACTCATCCCAGGCCTACATCAGGTAGATGTGGAGTGCTGCACGGGGCAGGAATAGTGACTATATGACTATTTATGTGTGCCTGTGAATGGTGCAACACAGTTAAAAAGCAGTACTATGCAGCATATGTACAGTTAGTGCATGTACTGAATGTATATGTGCTTGTTGTGATACAGTACTTCACAGATGTAGTGCTGTGCAGTGCATGTGCAAGGAAAGCATGTGCTGGGTGCGTGTGAGCTTGCGTGAAAGGCAATACATCAAGGGTGAAGTGTTGTGCAGCGCACATGTTAAGTATGTGTGCTGGCAGTGTGTGTGTTTTAAAATAGCACACACTGGTCCACTGCAGATTTGTGCCTGTAATACTACAGTGCATGGAAGTAAAAGTACTGTGCAGTAAATATTCTGTGAACACACTGAGTGCCAATGAGCCTGCAATGGTACAATAAATGGAGGACCCCGTGTTCCATTTTATGAGGCCCAGGCTTGCCTGGTGAAGACTTGAGGAGTAAAGGAATTCCCCCAGACAGATTTGTGTATCGCTGCATTCCTTTGAGCTGAGTGGGACACACTAGTGAAAGCGAGGAAGGGGTTCTTCTTTTACACAATAAAAGGTTTCTCTTTGATTCAGTGATAGATCAAAAGGAGCCTGGACACATCACAAGAAAGGAGATGGTAGGATTAGAGAATCATAAAAGAGTAGGGCTGGGAGCCCGGGGTTAACCTTTTGATGCAAATATCACAGTGGCTGTCATACAGGTGTTAACTCTGGTCACTCAAATGAATTGAGTTGTAGGTCATTCAGCTTCGGAGTCAAGCCTATTGTGGTAGACATCCTTTCAGAGGAAATAAGATAATGAAGGATGTCCACTTCAAAAGAAGCAGACCCCAAAATAAATCTTCAAAGACTCAGGCCCTAATCACGTTTGGGGTTTGGAAAAGGGAAGTTTAGACACCAAACCTTGTCATCTGCCAAGCAGCCAGGTAGGCTGTATGAGGAGGGGAGGCTCTGCGAAACATCTGGCTGTGATCAGAACTGGGGGCAAAGCCTGCTAGTCTCCCTTGTGGATGAGGGGACATCACCCAGGACACCAAGATTACCTGCCCAGGAATCTGGAGCACCATTCCCTGCCTACTTGCCAAGACCAATGTGCCCTGTGAGGGAAAGTACAGAATTGAAGGGAGCCAGGTCCAGTGGGGAGCTCTACACGAGGATTCCTGGAGAGGGTGTGAGGCCATGCACCGATTGAGTCATTGTCCATGTGCAGCATCGGCTCTGTGACCCAGATATGCCAGGTGAGTGCCACTTTGTTCTGAGCTGCACCGGACACATCACGCCCTCACCTCTGAGCCATGGTGACCCCGTATGCCAGAGGGGAGTTACAGGTGAACAGATCTAGGGCCAGGAGTGCAGGACTTGTGACTGCCTAAATCAGCAACCTTGTATGCCAGAAGAGGTCACAGTAGAGATGGCAATCACATGAGAGTCTGCGTCCATATCTTGAGTACCACAGAAACCCTGTATGCCTTGAGGGGTTGCCGGAACCACTTTGGCCGACTGTTTGCATCATCATCCGAAGGAATACAGCTGTAACTGGTGAGTCGAGCACACATACTGTGATCTGCACTTCCCCAGCATCACCTGAAAGCTGATGAGGAAGCCATAGTCTAGTTGGGACTCATGTCACACCAGCACGCCCTACCCCTGATGAGGGGAAGATAACCTTACCTTTGTGTTTGTCAAGCAGGAAGAGCTCCGATCACTGGAACAAACTGGATGTGCTGCTCGACAGAGAGGGACTGCACCACCAGGTGCTGCCGCATGCACCTCAGGCAACCCGACATCGCTATACAGGGTCCAGACTTGTGAGCACCTGAGGACAGGGTACTCCCTGCACAGTTGAACAGTGCCATCCTGCTGGAACGGGTAAGACTGGAACTGAGCCTTTGGGGCCCCAGGAGACTTGCTGCTAAAAGTGCAGAGACTTTTGATACATTCCTAAGAGAGTCAAAGGGAGAACTCTTGAGTGTAGCCCAATAGTTTGTATTCCCTGAATGCAGCCACCAGTGAATGGGGAATAACACAAACATGTTACACGAATGGTGGGACAGGGATTCGCATGGCAACTACTAGAGCCCCGACATTAAGAGGGATTGTGTTATTGCTTAATTTAGAAATTAAATACTTCTTTTTTCTATAAGGAACACACTGATTATGTAGAAAAGCAGTGAGTATTTTTTTGGTCAGGATTATGAGGATTGCAATGAGGAGGTTGTCAGTTATCAGCTACATTGCTTCCAGACAGTAAACAAAGGCGACTCTTTCTAACCCCTAAATACAACTCCCTTGAGACACACTCCATACCACTGGATGATACTTCAAGTAAAGTGGTCTTTCCGACACATCCAAACCCCAACACTGTGGTACTCATTTCTCTCCCATTAGCTATTATCTGTTTGTCCTTCTGGTGACAGATAAAGCACTGGCGACAGCAATAATAACTGGCATCTACTGCTTCAAAGTACTAGACACTGTGAGATGCCTCTATCAACCTGAGCTACTACACATACCGTATTCACTAAGGGCCTGCTACATTTATTGCTTGATGTATGTTTTTTTCTTTTCCCTTTTTCCCAGCCATTTTACCTTTCCCCCCTTCCAGCTTTTTTGCGCTTCATGGGCGTAAATTAAGCATACATCCTTTACTGTTCCCTGTGCCCCATGAATCTATGTCTAGCTTGATGAGGTAACCTATGTTGCACAGAAGTATGCACTGCTAACACACCTGCAATGTTACCATTGTGATGTTGGAGTTGAGTTGTTATGTACTGGGGTGGATGGAGTGGATAATACATTAACGTTACATAACAATCACTGACTATATACCCCTTCACCACTCTAACCAGCTATAGGAATATACACTTAGAGAAAGCATTATTCTGGTAATTTTGTTCATAAGTGATTGTCTTGGAAATTGTGATATCTACAATTGAAAACATCTTGGATATAGAGTGGGTAGCACATTAACTTTAAATAACCCTCACTGAATGTATACCCCCTCACCACTCTAACCAAGTGTTAGAATGTACACTTCTACAACCATATAGATTTATATAGTTTCTATAGCCTTCGGATATAAACTTCCCCCAATCTGTGGAATATATACTGCCCAAAATATTAGAAGATTATATTACCCTTAACTATAAATGAGATACTGCCCACACCACAGGAAATATATATATCTCCAATAACATGTCTTGCTATGAAAACACTTTCCTTTATTTACTTGATATAGTCTACTCTCAAACCACTACAATATACCAACACACACATTAGTAATCATATACTTAATATGCTGCTACTGCAATATATGTACTTACTGTGTATTAATCACTTTATACTTTAAATATATAACTAATATTTACCCATTGAAATATATACTGTTCAACCCAGTCAAACCAATGTATACTTATCCCTCTTCCCAATGCTGTATATACTACGGCCTGCCCACTGGAATATACACTGTTTCCCAGGCACTGGAATGTAGTTTTTTGTAACAGCCAGTTGAGTAAATGCCTCCCACCTACAACCACTGCAATGTATGCTGCGTTAAGCCATTATTTGTACTCTGGTTTCTCCTGCTAACAACACACTAACTGCCATCCATGCCTATGAAATATATTCTCCCCCTCAGCCACTAGAATATATAGCAAAATGGCCAACAACTGGAATATATAGTGCTATGGCCCCATGGAAAATACATTGCCTGTTAAATACAAGCAATAATGCCCTTTGCCATTTAAATAAATGCAGCTTCCACGCTCATTAGAATGCATACTATCGCCTAGTCATATACTGTCAACACCAGCTACTAGCATATATATTGCTCGTCCCAAGACTTTAGTATATAAATTGCCCATCCTATCCATTAAAATAGATATTGAAACTGGGATATGGAAATATATAGCGTTATGCCTGCTATTTAAATATTAACTGGCTCTTAACTAAGGCAATATGTACTTCTGTGGTCATTGTGATATATTACGTTCCTGGCCAAGGTAATACCTGTATACAGTGCCGGCTACACGTTGGAATGTATGCTTCCCTTCTGCAAAGTACACTTCAGCTAATGGTTCGCCTTAACTTTGTACCAGTTTGGTATTAGCTACTCTCCTAGTTTGATTTGGTGATGTCATGAGTCAGTACTACCTTTTTAGCAATCATCACTATGCATCCTGAAACATGTAGGCCCCTATGCAGAATAAGGAAAGCAATACGACAAGTCTCAGTTCACTAAAAAAGTTAGGGACGTTTGAACATGTCACCCGTAACATCAATGTTCGCATGTGGGGTGAATTAACACCCGAACCAAACGCACTGCCAAACTAGCCAGTGTAGGCCATTATCCTCTTTTGCAAATTATTCCATGTACTCCAGTATAATCAAATTTTAAACCAATTTTATCCAATTTTTTATCCGACTGCTTTACAAAATTTTCTCCCCACATTTGGAGTGGATTTGCCAATTTGCCATTTTCCACATGTTTAAACTGGGCCATCCGAACCTCTTGCATAAAACACTAAAAAAGCAATTTCGTCTCAGGCAGTGTTGTTTAATTATTGTACCCAATGCATTTCGGGCCAACGCCCTTCTTCAGGGTTTACTGAAATAACAAACAAAATAACCAATATTACCATTAATGTTTCTAACTTCATGAATGCTACTGCATTAAACTGAAAGCCCATGTATATTGTATATGCTAATCAATGATTCGCTTTTCAATCATTCTGACAACCCCAGAACACGGCCTATCCCTGCTGACAAGGGGTGATACCCCGAAACACGTGTCCAGGGATGGCGAAGACAGCGAAGATAGCAGAAGATCGAAAGATGATGCATCGCGGAACACTCAACTACACTAACCAGAGTCCTTAGGGGCGATACCGCCGGTGTGTGAGTAGTGTGCGACCCCACCCCCCTCTTGTAACTTTAAGCTCCCTTGAGCCGCGGGCTGACGAGCCTGGGATCCCGCACCTACGCGCCTGAGTGGTACTAAACCTGGCAGATATTTGGCAGCCATGAGCAACCCCAGAACACGGCCTATCCCTGCTGACGAGGGGTGATACCCCGAAACACATGTCCAGGGATGGCGAAGACAGCGAAGATAGCAGAAGATTGAAAGATGATGCATCGCGGAACACTCAACTACACTAACCAGAGTCCTTAGGGGCGATACCGCCGGTGTGTGAGTAGTGTGCGACCCCACCCCCCTCTTCTAACTTTAAGCTCCCTTGAGCCGCGGGCTGACGAGCCTGGGATCCCGGACCTACGCGCCTGAGTGGTACGAAACCTGGCAGATATTTGGCAGCCATCGGCAACCCCAGAACACGGCCTATCCCTGCTGACGAGGGGTGATACCCCGAAACACGTGTCCAGGGATGGCGAAGACAGCGAAGATAGCAGAAGATCGAAAGATGATGCATCGCGGAACACTCAACTACACTAACCAGAGTCCTTAGGGGCGATACCGCCGGTGTGTGAGTAGTGTGCGACCCCACCCCCCTCTTGTAACTTTAAGCTCCCTTGAGCCGCGGGCTGATGAGCCTGGGATCCCGCACCTACGCGCCTGAGTGGTACTAAACCTGGCAGATATTTGGCAGCCATCGGCAACCCCAGAACACGGCCTATCCCTGCTGATGAGGGGTGAGACCCCGAAACACGTGTCCAGGGATGGCGAAGACAGCGAAGATAGCAGAAGATCGAAAGATGATGCATCGCGGAACACTCAACTACACTAACCAGAGTCCTTAGGAGCGATACCGCCGGTGTGTGAGTAGTGTGCGAACCCATCCCCCTCTTGTAACTTTAAGCTCCCTTGAGCCGCAGGCTGACGAGCCTGGGATCCCGCACCTACGCGCCTGTGTGGTACTAAACCTGGCAGATATTTGGCAGCCATCGGCAAACCCAGAACACGGCCTATCCCTGCTGATGAGGGGTGATACCCCGAAACACGTGTCCAGGGATGGCGAAGACAGCGAAGATAGAACTAGCAGAAGATCGAAAGATGATGCATCGCGGAACACTCAACTACACTAACCAGAGTCCTTAGGGGCGATACTGCCGGTGTGTGAGTAGTGTGCGGCCCCACCCCCCTCTCAATCATTCTGACATTAACACTGTGTTCCCCCCCACCCCAAAATACTCTCTGAACGAAGCCTCTGTCTCATCGCTAATCCCTTCTGTGATCGTTCAAGAGTTAACATATTGTCCTGCAAAAGTGCATTATGGCGCTACTCAACCTACTTTCACTTCAACCTTTTGTTTCACCATTCTCGCGCAAAAACATTCCCTCTTCCATCCGTGTAGTTTTTTGCCTTTGATTTCCCTCTTTTACTACCCACTTAACTTTACATTTTTCAAGACCCTGCTGAGCTTGTCTTCGCCCACCCAGCATTTTTTCCACTTACTGACTTGCAATCATAACCCTGACGAACATATTTCTCTTACCCAATCTAATCTTGTCAACTTTCGCTCCTTATCGGTTTCACCTCGCCTCGGTTACAAATAGCACATTTTCTAATCATACTCCTCTGCTTCTAAATCACATCATTACCCTTCGTACTTGCTCTTAGACTACAACTGCTTTCGTTCTCCTATCTTTTCACCATTGTTCACCTCTTTTTTTACGTCCTTGCGCATACAACTAAGCATTCAACAATGTACTTCGATTTGCGTACTTTCAATACCTGCCACTTCCGTTAAAGAACAACCATCTTCATTGCCAGACTAGCGAGTAGTAATCCCCTACCTGTTCTCACACCCCTTATTTAAATGTGATGCCTACTTGTTGATTGGTCTACTATATACTCCTTTCCCGCCAGTGACCTCAGTGAAAACCCTTTTTCAATATAAAAAACTCCATCTCCCAAAACCCAATGCGGTCGTAAATTCAAATGTTATATACATATGGCTTTCTCAATCTTAAAATCGACATGGTATTTTGTAAAGAACGTTAGTCATTTATTAAGCATGTCTTCCAGTTTCTTTGCTCCAACACCTTCATATGAGACGAACCACGATGTCACGCCTGCCCCGTGTGGGTTTATGCAATGTTCATAATCCATCTTCCGCTTTACTTTTTTCTTCAATTTTTTCACGGGTTCTATCCCAAGGTGGGCATCAATTTCAGCAAGAATTCATGAAAGGTAGGGATACACACCTATTTTAGTTCATTCTGTTTTTTCAAAAGTATCTATAGTTAGATCTGAATGCGTGCAGTTTGGGGGTGCCATGCCCAACAGATATGTGGGGTGGATTAACACCCCAACCAAATGCACAGCCAAACTAGCCAGTGTAGGCCATTATCCTCTTTTGAAAATTATTCCATGTACTCCAGTATAATCAAATTTTAAACCAATTTTATCAAATTTTTTATCCGATTGCTTTACAACATTTTCTCCCCAAATTTGGAGTGGATTTGCCAATTTGCCATTTTTCACATGTTTAAACCTATTTTAGTTCATACTGTTTTTTCAAAAGTATCTATAGTTAGATCTGAATGCGTGCAGTTTGGGGGTGCCATGCCCAACAGACACCTGGATAAGATACTTGTTCGCATGTGGGGTGAAATACTTGACCAACACTGCCTGAGAAGAAATTGCTTTTTTTGTGTTTTATGCAAGAGGTTCGGATGGCCCAGTTTAAACATGTGGCAAATGGCACATTGGCAAATCCACTCCGAATGTGGGGAGAAAATGTTGTAAAGCAATCGGATAAAAAATTTGATAAAATTGGTTTAAAATTTGATTATACTGGAGTATATGGAATAATTTGCAAAAGAGGATAATGGCCTACACTGGCTAGTTTGGCTGTGCGTTTGGTTGGGGTGTTAATTCACCCCACAGGCGAACAAGTATCTTACCCAGGTGTCTGTTGGGCATGGCACCCCCAAACTGCACATATTCAGATCTAACTATAGATACTTTTGTATGAACTAAAATAGGTGTGCATCCCTACCTTTGATGAATTCTTACCCATAATATCAAGGCATTTGGCAGAAGGAGACAGTTATTAGCACCATATAATAGCATGGCCCCATGCAGCTGCCCTCATGGTAGAGGAACAGGGGCCTATCCTTGGATTCTGCTGTCAGGAGGGAAGATTTTCCATGTGTGGCTGTAAGGCTCACTGTTAACCGTAGAGAGCAAGAATTAGCTACAAGCTATTTTTTGTGGCAGAGAGTGATAAGAACGTCCCCTTAATTAAGTTTATTCGCCTGCAGTTTCCCCATAGCATACATGTCCATTATTAGTACAAAACAAAAGAAGTAGTTACTGGGGTATGAGTCTAGGGACTCTGAATGAGATGCTTTTGGTTACGAGCTACATTGTCAGTTGAAACCAAGCTTTAAAGATCATCAGTTCTGCCAACAGTGTAGGTCTTCTCCAGTGACAAACTTAATAAAGTGATTTAAAACTATACTGAAGGATGTTAATTGTGGAAAAAACATTAGTATTTGTAGCAGCAGGCACAAAAACTCCGAAGTGGGTTCAAAGAACGGGCTGAATCAAGGGTAGTTGGCATGCAGTTTAGAGATGTATCTCTAAATCAGGATTTTAAAGTTGATCCTTAATTGTGATCTGATGTCTGGTATTGTGTTAGATTTATGAAGCACTGGCAAGCGTCGCGAGCAGCTATTAGAAACCAGTACTAGTTGTTGCCTTCATTTTGAGGCCTGTGTTGTTTGTGCAGTTCAAGGTAGGCTGGTGTCCATGTACTGAAATGTATCGGCACAACTAGCACGAAGTCTGGCTGACATTGGTGACGAGGCCACTGATGCAAATAACACTGATAACACTCTCAATGGTGGTATAAGAAAGTGGATTATTAGTTTAAGTAGATGGTAGTCCACTGCAAGTAATAATGGCACTATTCCTGACTAGACCCTGTTAGGTCTCAATAATTTAAACCTGAGCTCAATCCTTGGTAGCTGTAGCATAGAGCAGATAGGCGTAACTCAGGAGACATATGTAAAGCATTTAACAGTAACAAAACACTTGTAAATGAAATGTCACTAGTGGACTGCAGGACATGTCATGCCACCACTAAAGTGACACTGCAACACAGGTCTCTAGACCTGCCCCTGCAGTTTTACAAATTCACACTGACAAAGTAAACCATTTACTATTCATGAAGAAGGGGAACATTAGGAGCTACTTTGAGGTCCAGTGACCCGTTTTCCCTAAAGTAGACTTATACCAAAGGAGAGTCACTGTTCCTTATAGGAAAAAGAGGTGGAAGTAGGGAGTACTCTAGTTGTGTGCTACTCTGTCTGTGGGGGAGAGTTTGTCCTCCTCAAGTTGCCCTCACACACCCAAAGGATGTCATGCTTCATCATTGGGCTTTGCTCCTCGTCGGGCCGGCACTCCAATGCCCTACCTGTCCACCAAAGGGTCTCTTTATCGGAGATCTTTTGATGAAGCCGTATGGGTACGTGGGTGTAAGTGGCACTGAACTCCTAAAGAGTGTATTAAAAAAATGGCTGGAGGGAGAGTGAATACTTTTATTAAGGTGATCTCTCTGTCATTATTAAAAAACGAAGTGTGTGGTGCTGCTCTAGGGGATGTTATGTCCCTTTATAGCTGAATAAACCATATGTCCCTATTAGGCATATATCCCGCTCAACATGCTTCGCGCTTTCCTATGGTGTTAGGAGGAGATCCAGAGCGCTTTGTCAGGACCAAGCAAAAGAATTGAAAGGATTATATCTACGTGGCCAAAGATTTCAGTACCGCTGAATAAACAAAGGGAGTAGTACTTCTGAAATGACAAGAGTTTAGGAGGCAAGAATACAGGTTTCTGTTAGGGTATATATACTAATGGTAGTGTGTTTTCTGGTAAAGTCTGGGTCATCAATTGGAGGGCCAGGTGCTCATAGTCTGTAGCGCGGTCATTATCGCTAATGATCGTGGTATTTACACGTGAGCTATAAGTGCTGTGATCATTAAGTTTTAAAAAGGTAATGACATAGTGACAGACAGACAGGCATAAAAGTAAGATTAATGATTAGTGCCAAATTGCTGTGTCAGGGTTGTTTACTGTATCAATATTTTAGGCATACATCCATAAACATACCCTGATTTTTATCAGGTAGACGTGATTATGTTTAAAGGTTCTATTATCTGGTAAATATATGAACCTTAGGAACTATGTAGATAATACATTAGGAGCACACCATTGATGGCAAACCTCTAGAGCTGTGTTTTGAATGCATAAATAAACACAATTCTCACCCCTTAGTAATTAGGGTGAGACCCAATGGGATCAGTGAGAGTCACTCGAGGTCTGTAATGGGAAAAAGAAAAAGAACACTAAACAATAACATTTAGAGGGCTCCGTAGTGCCACGTGGTAGTACCAGCAAAGAGTTTTCTCACACCAAGAGAGACTGTAGTCAGGTGCAGGATATGTCCGGGACAGACCTCTCGCCTAAATTACTCACGGTTTCCTCCATGCATCAGGGTCGAATCACCTGTGTGTCTCTTGCCATCTCCACTGGTAGAGAGGTGATTGCCCTGCCTCCTTTTATAGGAGTTGCGTACTTCCGGGTGAGAAGCTGATTGTTCAATGAGTGGCTTAATTGGCAACTTTTTAGCGTATTCTATGGGTGCCATCTTTGAATGGTTTACTCTTAATTTCGAACCTGTTTTTTGGGGGGACTTATTGGGTTCGAGGTTCTGTAGTGAATATGTGCCATTGTGACGATAACAGAAGTAAAGGGAGATGTCCATGTATGTGCGTGAATTCGTTATTTCAGCATACCTGAGAGTGTAATGGTCCCTGTCGCTTTCTTAGCATGGTGTTACCCTACATGTTGGGAGATGTGCTGAAAATACTTACTTCCCTAGGGGGCTCTAAGGGTAGGCAACGTATCAGTGGTACATAAGTAGAAAACATTTGTAATCACTGGAGTTTTTATAGATGGCTGGTATTGATCGGAGCCAAATGGTCTTGGTCGCAATCTTGGAATGGTGCGTCCATTTCATGTTGGAAGACGTCTTTGAGATTCATAGTTCCCTAGGGGTCCCTCGGGGTGGCTAGCGTGTTGGAGGTACATAGGTTGAAGAAATTGTAATAACTGGTATTTTAGAGATGGCTGATATTATTTGGAGCCAGAAAGCATTGTTATGTTGGTAACTAAACTGAGGTTAATCTCCTGAGTGTACCTAGGGCGTGTTTTTACAGTACCTCAATCCAAGGTATCTCATCATTGAGACCTCGGGTGTTGATTTGAAGGCGATAGACCCATCTTTGCTCCTTTTGGAATGGGGTCTTGGTTGTCCAAAGGGGATTGGACTCAATGATAGTCCAATTGACTTGGTCTGGTGTATGTCCCTTTTCAATATAGTGCCTGCTCATTTTGGTGGTGTTTCTGCTGCAACAAATGTTGCGTCTGTGCTCGTTCACCCTAGTTCTCACAGCTCTAGACGTCATCCCTATATATCAGAGGTTACAGGGACATTTCACCATATAGACACCGTTTTTAGTATTACAATTTGTATGTCTCTTTTGTGTACACCGGTTGTTCAATTGGAGTTTTTTGGTTTGAGTTGTGAGCAGACAGACATTGCAAGTACCACATGGATAGTGCCCCTTGACCATTGGTAGGTCCCATAGTGTCCTTTGCTTATCCACCTGTTTTTTCTGTGGTCTCGTGAGGACGACAATATCTCTTAAGTTCTGTGTGCGCTTGAATGCAAATCTTGGGCGTTCCAGTTGCATTTCGCCTGTGTTGAGGATGTTCCAGTGTATTAACAAAATCTGTTTGACCTGGTTGGATTGAAGTGTGTAAGTTGTTACACACATGATTGTTTCATCTTTCTGTTTCTCTTGTGTTTCTAGAAGCGCTCCTCAGTGATTCTTTTGTGTGCGCTTCTGTGCAGTTTTTATGATATTTTGTGGGTAGTTTCTCCTTTCGAGGTTTTTGCTTAGATCTGCTGCCCGTATTTCTAAATCTTGTATGGTAGTGCATTTTCCTCTGAGCCTCATAAATTGGCCGAAAGGGAGGTTTTGTCTCAAGGCTTTTGTGTGATGGCTGTCGTAGGGCAGTAAACTGTTGCAATCCGTAGGCTTTGTATATGTCTTTGTTGAGAGTTTTCCATCCTTGAGGAGAATAAGTAGGTCATTTAATGGTATTTCTTCACCAGAGGTGGATAGTGTGAATTTTAGTAAGGGGTCCTGTTGGTTGATCCAGGAGTGAAACTCTTTGCAGCGATCCTCTGTGCCTGTCCATAGCATAAGTATATCATCTATGTACTGCTTCCACTCTTTTATTTCTGATTTGAAAGGGTTGGAGCCTGGTAAAATAAGTATGGCCTCAAAGTGGGCCATGTATAGCCATGCTAGGCTTGGCGCAAAAGTACTGGCCATGCATGTCCCATGCATTTGTTGATAGTGTTGGTCTAGGAACTTGAAAAAGTTGTTCTTCAGGACTAGTTTGGCGCATTGAAAGATGAAGTCAATGGGTTGTTGTGTGGAGGCATCGCTGTTTTTCAAGGTTTCCTCAATCACTCTCAGTGTAGCTTCTTGTGGGATGTTGGTATATAACGCTTCCACGTCAAGTGTCACTAGTAAGGAAATTTCCTCAGGTCCTCTGATGTTCTCGATGAGGTAGATGGTCTCTTTAGTGTCTTTAAGATAGGATGGCATTGCTTGTACCAATGGTCGTAGAAAGAGATTGCAATACTGACTCAGTTATTCCAGGATAGAGTTGATCCCTGACACTATCGGTCTGTCCGGTGGGGGTATGATGTTTTTGTGGATCTTTGGCAAGATGTAGAAATATGGGGTTGTTGGTTTGGTGTTCACTAAGTAATCTGCTTGATTCTTGGTTATCCAACCATTGGACAGTGCTTCAGTCACTGAGATGGTGATTCTTCTTGTGAGGGAGTCTGTGGGATATGTGTCTGTTTTTGGTAGTATTTGGTGTCTACCAGTTGTCTGTGACATTCACTATTGTAGTCATCAGAGTTTAATATAACGATTGCTCCACCTTTATCTGCGGGTTTTATTGTGATCGCCGGATCATCATTGAGGTCTTGAAGGGCTTTTCTCTCTTTTGTTGGTAAGTTGTCATATGCTTTTTTCGGTAGTAGATGATTTATGTCATTTAGGACTGCTTTTTCATAGGTCAGTATCTCGCTGGCAATCGTTGCTGTAGTTGGTGTGAATCTGGGAGGGTTGCGTAGGCCTGTGTCCATTGTATCTGTTACCATCTTGTCCGTATTTTGTGTTTCAAAAAAGGATTTCAAACGTAGTTTACGGAAGAAAGCGTGTAGTTCACCGGTGCGTCTGAAAAAAATCTTCTTTCGGTGTTGGGACAAAGCCTAGTCCTCTCTGTAAGACGGATTCTTCTGTTGTTGTTAGGGTCCTGTTGGACAGGTTGACCACTAGTTTTTCTTCGTTTAATACCGTGTCCTGCATTGGTCCTCGTCCTCCGTCCATTGCACCTACCTTTGATCGTTTTTTGCCTGCCTCTTCCTCTACCCCTGCCTCTGTTCCAAAAAGGAGGCCATTGTTGCTGTTGACAGAATGGCTGAGGTGGCGGTGGTCCATGGTAGCCAGGACACCATGGTGGTGGTGCTACTGGATAGCTTGGCATTGAGTAATTAAACATTGGGGCTCAAAGGCAGGTGCAATGGACGGAGGATGAGGACCAACGCAGGACACTGAGTCAAACAAAGAAAAACTAGTGCTCAACCTGTCTAACATGAACCTAACAACAACAGAAGAATCTGTCTTACAGAGGGGACTAGGCTTTGTCCCAACACTGAAAGAAGATTTTTTCAGACTCACCGGTGAACTACACGCTTTCTTCCGTAAACTACGTTTGAAATCCTTTTTTGAAACACAAGATAGGGACAAGACGGTCACAGATGCAACGGACACAGGCCTACGCAACCCTTCCAGATTCACGCTCACTACAGCAACGACTGTCAGCGAGATGCTGACCTATGAAAAAGCAGTCCTACAAGACATAAACCATCTACAACCAAAAAAAGCATGACAACTTACCAACTAAAGAGAGAAAAGCCCTTCAAGACCTCAATGATGATCCGGCGTTCACAATGAAACTTACATCAAATATCCCCCTTCGCTATCCAAAAATGCTGCCAAAAAGTTTAAACATAACACATTGAGAAAGAACCCAGACATACTGTTCGCAGACCCATACTTTGATAGAGTCAAAGGCACCATAATGAATGACTTGATTTTCTACACAAATAAAACAGCGAAATGGCGCTATGCCCTCACAGAAATGCTGTTCATAAAAATTATGAGAAACATCCCTCATGGCACAAAAATAATGTCTTCCCCGTCAATAAGATGCAATGCAGAATTATGCATCACTTTATATAAAACGGGAATAGTGCTGATACAAGCAGCTAATAGGGACCTGGAAGAGTTTGAAAAGTCTTTCCTAATAATAAAAGAAACTCTGGAGAGACCAAGACACCAACCACCCATGACCTCACATGAAGTCACTCTCGACAACACTGATACTACAACTAGAGACACCAACCGAACCGGGGACCATAACAATCAAACTTCCAGCTCGGGAGACATAACTGAAAGGGAGATGGCAACCCCAGAGAACGAGCCAGAAAGAACAGAGAGATCTTCCAATCTGGCAAATGAAGAGCAGGACCAGGTCCAAAGGATACAGCTGATGCCGCCACCAGTCAGTGCGAATCTGCTTGAAGAGAATTCCTCAGCTTCTAGCGAGTCACTAAATGACTCGATACCTCTCCCGAATTTCATACCAGAGTATGATAGATCCCCACCCACAAATTCAATACCTGCATTACACAACATAAATAACACACACGACATCCCAAACAGAATCGGAAGCGACAACCCAACCAAAGATACAAAGGATAGAACTGTGAAAATGAGAACAGAACAACTACGGAGTAGAGCAAAATGCACAACCCGAAGTGGCAGGGCAATCCTCCCTAAGAAAACACCCCGAAACCAGAAAGAAATTAAGAAGCTCCAGAAAATAGTAGGCAACCTGGCACAAGGCTCGATGATAATTTCGCAGGCATTCGAAAAAATGTGGGAGTTGTCGGCAAGGTCTCCGATATCCAGAATCTAGTACACGCCGCACAAAAAAGGAATGACGAGATGGCCCTGTCCCTAAAAAATAGGCCCAATAGACCAGACAGGATAAACCCCTTGTCAAACGAAGAAACTCTGGCCTTACTCCGAACCTATGAACAACCGGCCCGGGGGAGTGAGGAGAGAATCAGAACAGTACCAATTGATTCCAATAGAATATCCAGAAAGAATGACAGGAAAGCAATTCACCTCAACCTACAACATATTCAGTTATCAGCAAATGAATCCGAAAATGGGAACATCCTTAACCCAGATAATCCCTTGAACTGCCTTCTACTCAATTGTCGTTCGGCATCCAAACATGCATCAGACATAGCAGCCCTCATCATCAATAACGAAATCGACCTGGCAATCCTTACGGAAACATGGCTAAAGGAATCATCCTCCCCCGCCATTGATCTCCTAGTACCACCTCATTATAACATTGTGAGATTAGATAGGCCAAGGAAAACAGGAGGAGGTATAGCATGTATTCATCGATCAGAGATAGAGGTCAACATGATTCAAGCCGACCCCATAGAATCTTGTGAATACCTCGGCCTGAATATAAGATCATCAAGTAATCAAAAATGCAACTTGCATGCATTTTACCATCCACCAGGAGATAACGCAAAGTTCACAGAGCAACTAATAGAGATCATAACTGCCAACTCCAATCCGGATGCCAACAACATATTCCTGGGTGACTTTAATCTACACTGGGACGACGGCAATGACAAACTGGTTAATTCGTTTAAAGAGTTCCTCGCCGAACTAAACCTCATACAAGCATGCACCCAACCTACCCACGCGCAAGGAGTGACCTTAGATTGGATCATCTCCAGAAACAAAGAGACATCGATCTGCGCCATAGATCCATGCGACTGGTCTGACCATCACGCCATAACATTTATGATTCCCACAGTGAAAAAGGGTAGAACCGTGCAACCCCCCAAGTCCAGAAAACTGATCCGAGATATAAAAGAGGCGAATATTGAGCTATTGGTCGAGAGCTGCGAAAGAGACTTAAAGCCACCTAACAACATGCAGGATGTAAATGAGCTGACTGAGCACTACATAACCTCAATAGGAAATATCGTCAATGACACCATGCCTCTAAAAATGAAAAAAGTTACAGACAAGCCAAAGAATCCGTGGTTTAGTGGGTCACTGAATGAGGACAGGCGCAAACTGAGAACAGCCGAAAGAAAATGGAGACAACACCCTTCCTCACCTGAGCTGAAAGCCCTCAGAAAAATCAGAAACGAATATAACAAAAAGGTAATCAATTCCAAAAAAGAATTTATAAGAACAGAACTAGACAATGCCAAAAACAGACCACGAAAACTCTTCGAGATACTAAAACAGCAATCAGATAAACTAGCCAAATCAACCCAAGAAAACTCAAAAACTCCCTTAAGCTGTGAGGAATTCTCTACATTCTTCTCTGAGAAAACAAAATCTCTAGAGGTAGAGCTCTCAAACGCCGCGGTTATCCTCCCGACCCAAACTTTGCCGAGGAGCGAGGCCTGTGTGACAACAGAGAGTAATAAAACAAAGAATGAAGCAAACTGGGACACATTTGAATTATATGACCAGGTCAAGATCGCCAAAACACTGTCAGAAATCAGACCAAACAACCACTATCAAGACCCTTTACCTGCAAAATGTGTAAGAGAAATCAGCCACATTGTGGTTCCAATCTGGACCAAAATAATAAACGCTTCACTTACACAAGGGATCCTCCCGGATTGCCTAAAAACAGGACAAGTAGTGCCAATAATCAAAAAAACGACAGCGGACGCATCAGATCCGAATAACTATCGACCAGTAACCAACATCCCTTTACTGGCCAAACTAATTGAGAAATGCGTGCAGAGCCAATTGAAGCAACACATCACCAAGTTCTCCCTACTAGACGAATGCCAATCAGGGTTCAGAGCAGGGCACAGCACAGAAACAGCGATCCTGCATATTGTTGATGACGCGCTACAAGCCCTAGACCAAAATCAAGCATGCCTATTGATTCTCCTAGACCTGTCATCTGCTTTTGACACGGTAAACCACGAAACACTACTGTCCAGGCTACAAGACAGGATGGGTTTGGCCGGTAATGTGCTGAGATGGTTCAATTCGTTCCTAAGCAACAGAACCCAACGATTCCGGGTTAACCAAGCAATTTCAACCCCTTGTCCTAATGCAATTGGGGTCCCGCAAGGCTCAACACTATCCCCAGATCTATTCAACTTGTATGTCGAACCTCTCACAGACATTCTTCGGAAATCAACGATATCCTACCACATGTATGCTGACGACACGCAAATATACTTAAAGATCGCCTCCCTTGATGACATAGATCTAATGAATAAGACACTAAAGATGGCTATGCAATGGTTAACGACGAATCATCTGAAATTAAATGCCCAGAAAACAGAATTCGTGCTAATTGCACCTCCAAGGAGCCAGCCGGAAGTAAAGGAATGGACCAAATTGGTGACTGCGCTTAACTGCACACCAACCCTAGTCAACTCAGCTAAATCATTAGGAATCATATTAGATGAGAACCTCGACATGAAAGCCCACAATAATTCAATGGCGAAAAGTGCCCGCTTCCATCTGAGCTACCTAAGAAAATTAAAACCATTCATCTCAGAGGCAGACTTAAAATTGGCTATACAGTCCCTAGTCATATCCAGGATCGAATATGGTTGCTCTACATTAACTGGTCTACCTAAAACATCTACAGCACCGCTAAAAGCCTGTCTCAACGCTGCGGCAAGACTTATCACTGGATCGAGGAAATTTGATCATATATCTCCTCACCTGAAAGCACTAAACTGGCTACCTTATGAGGCCAGAATTCAAATGAAGACAGCATGTATTACTCACAAAGCGGTGCACTATAACACGCCAGGATACCTAAGCAAGAAAATAAAGCTATCGGGAGGAAACAGACCAACGAGAAGCGCCAAGGAGCTGCTGTTGAGGCCGGCCTTTTTTCGAAAGAAAAAGACCTATGATCGAGCATTCACTGGAGCTGCCCCCAGAGTTTGGAACTCACTCCCTCCAAGCATTAGGAAGATCCAAAATATTGCAACATTCAAACGGGAATTGAAAAGCCATATGATGAGTAAATACCTGGCATAGGGAAGCCGACGGATCGCTGATATGAACTACTACATCAGCCGAAGAGTGGTCCCTCTTCATGAATACTAATATTGGCAAGAGACCGACTCCACTCACAAGCCTCGGCTGTACCCTGATCGATACCACAGTCCTGTGTGAACAATTGCTGTTTTCATAGCCAAACTATATAACCTCTACCTCACCTTATCTATTGATATGGATCGTGTTATAAGCTAGGCCTTTATCACCTTTTAATACTAATTGCACATATGTTTGGAACATACCTATTTAGGCACCCTTATAGCCACAGCTTCTTTCACCCTATATCTGTTGGCTTTTAGAATTGATATTTGACTGCCAATGTGTAACCTACATTGATGTTATGTGATGTAATGTGCTGAGGTGGTTCAATTCGTTCCTAAGCAACAGAACTCAACGATTCCGGGTTAATCAAGCAATCTCAATAGCTGTTTTTCATAGCCAAACTATATAACCTATACCTCACCTTATCTACTGATATGGATTGTGTTATAAGCTAGGCCTTTCTCACCTTTTATTACTAATTGCACATGTGTTTGGAATATATTTATTTAGGCATCCCTTATAGCCACAGCTTCTTCTACCTTATATCTGTTGGTTGTTAGAATTGATATCTGACTGTCAATGTGTAACCTACCTCGATGTAATGTGATGTAGTGTGCTGAGATGGTTCAATCCATTCCTAAGCAACAGAACTCAACGAGTCCGGGTTAACCAAGCAATCTCAACCCCTTGTCCTAATGCAATTGGGGTCTCGCAAGGCCCACCTTAGCTACTGATATGGATCGTGTTATGAACTAGGCCTTTCTCACCTTTTATTACTAATTGCACATGTGTTTGGAATATATTTATTTAGGCACCCCTTATAGCCATAGCGTCTTTTACCTTATATCTGTTTGTTTTTAGAATTGATATTAGACTGTCAATGTGTAACCTACCTCGATGTTAAGCGCTCTGATACCAACGGGTCTTGTTCGCGCTATACAAAACTATATAATAAATAAATAAATAAATAAATAAATACATATAAAGGTGGAGCAATCATTATTTTAAATACTGATGACTACAATAGCGAATGTCACAGACAACTGGCAGACACCAAATACTACAAAAAAACAGACACAGACCCCACAGACTCCCTCACGAGAAGAATCACCATCTCAGTGACTGAAGCACTGTCCAATGGTTGGATAACCAAGAACGAAGTAGATTACTTAGTGAACACAAAACCATCAACCCCATAATTCTACATCTTGCCAAAGATCCCCAAAAACATCATACCCCCACCGGGCAGACCGATAGTGTCAGGGATCAACTCTATCCTAAAACCATTGAGTCAGTATTGCGATCACTTTCTACGGCCATTGGTACAAGCAATGCCATCCTATCTTAAAGACACTAAAGAGCCCATCAACCTCATTGAGAACATCAGAGGACCTGACAAATTACCTTACTAGTGACACTTGACGTGGAAGCATTATATACCAACATCCCACAAGAAGCTACACTGAGAATGATTGTAGAAACCTTGAGAAACAGCAAAGCCGCCACACAACAACCCATTGACTTCATCCTTGAATGCGCAAAACTAGCCCTGAAGAACAACTTTTTCAAGTTCCAAGACCAACACTATCAATAAATCTATGGGACATGTATGGGCAGTACATTTGCGCCAAGCCTAGCATGCCTATACATGGCCCACTTTGAGGCCTTACATATTTTACCAGGCTCTAAACCTTTTAAATCAGAAATAAAAGAGTGGAAACGGCACATAGATAATGCACTTATGCTATGGACAGGCACAGAGGATCGCTGCAAAGAATTTCACTCCTGGATCAACCAACAGGACCCCTTCCTCAAAATCACACTATCCACCTCTGGTGAAGAAATACCATTCCCTGACCTACTGATTCTCCTCAAAGATGGAAATCTCTCAACAAAGGCACATAAAAAGCCTACGGATCGTAACAGTTTAATGCCATACTACAGCCATCACACAAAAGCCTTGAGACAAAACCTCCCTTTAGGACAATTTTTGAGGCTCAGAAGAAATTGCAGTACCATACAAGAATACGAAATACAGGCTGCGAATCTAAGCAAAAACCTTGAAAGGAGAAACTACCCACAAAATATCATAAAAACTGTGCAGAAGCGCGCACGAAACAATCACAGAGGAGCTCTTCTAGAAACAGAAGAAAAACAGAAAGATGAAACAATCATGTGTGTAACAATTTACACACCTCAATCCAGCCAAGTCAAAAAGATTTTGCTAAAACACTGGATCATCCTCAACACAGTGAAATGTAACTGGAACACCCAAGATTCGTATTCAGGCACACACAGAACTTAAGAGATATTGTCGTCCACACGAGACCAAAGAAAAAACAGGTGGATAACCAAAGGACTCTATGGGGCCTACCAACGGTGAAGGGGCACTATCCATGTGGTACTTGCAATGTCCGTCCGCTCACAACTCATACCAAAAAACTCCAATTGAACAACCAGGAGTGGTCACAAAAAAGACATACAAATTGTAATATTAAAAACTGTGTCTATATGGTGAAATGTCCCTGTAACCTCCTATTGGTAGGGATGACTTCTAGAGCTGTGAGAACTAGGGTGAACGAGCACAGAAGCAACATTCATTGCAGCAGAAACACCACCAAAAGGAGCAGGCACAACATTGAAAAGGGACATACACCAGACCAAGTCAATTGGACTATCATTGAGTCCAACCCCCTATGGACAACCAAGACCCTATTCCAAAAGTAGCAAAGTTGGGTCTATCGCCTTCAAACCAACACCTGAGGTCTCAATGATAAGATACCTTGGATTGAGGTACTGTAAAATCTCCCCCTAGGTAAACTCAGGAGATTAACCTCAGTTTATTTACCTACATAACAAACCTTTCAGGCTTCAAACAATATCAGCCATCTCTAAAACACCAGTGATTACAATGTCTTCAAACTATGTACTACCAACACGCTATCCACCCCTAGGAAACTATGAATCTCAAAGACATCTTCCAACATGAAAGGGACACACCATTCCAAGATGGCGACCGGGACCATTTGGCTCCAGGACCATTTGGCTCCGATCAATACCAGCCATCTATAAAAACTCCAGTGATTACAAATGTTTTCTACTTATGTACCACTGATACGTTGCCTACCCTTAGAGCCCCCTAGGGAAGTAAGTATTTTCAGCACATCTCCCAACATGTAGGGAAACACCATGCTAAAATGGAGACAGGGACCATTACACTCTCAGTTACGCAGAAATAAAGAATTCACGCACATACATGGACATCTTCCTTTATTTCTGTTATCATAACAATGACACATATTCACTACAGAACCTCGTACCCCATAAGTCCCACCAAAAAACGGGTTCAGAATTAAGAGTAAACCATTCAAAGATGGCACACATAGAACACGTAAAAAACTTGCCAATTAAGCCGCTCATTGAACAATTAGCATCTCACTGGGAAGTACGCAACTCCTACGAGAGGAGGCAGGACAATCACCCCTCTACCGGCGGAGACAGAGAGAGACACACAGGTGATTCGGCCCTGATGCATCGAGGAAACTGTGAGTAACGTAGGCGAGAGGTCTGTTCAGGACAGATCCCGCACCTGACCACAGACTCTCTTGGTGTGAGAAAACTCTTTGCTGGTACTACCACATGGCACTATGGAGCCCTCCAAGTGTTATTGTTTGGTGTTTTTTTCTTTTTCCCATTACAGGCCTCGAGTGACTCTCACTGATCTCATGGGGTCTCACCCTAATTACTAAGGGGTGAGAATTTTGTTCATTCATGCATTCAAAGCACAGAGTCTCGAGGTTTGCCATCAATGGAGGGGTCCTAAGGTATTATCAACCTAGTCCCTAAGGTTCATATATTTACCTGATAATAGAACCTTTAAACATAATCACGTCTACCTTATAAAAACCAGGATGTGTTTATAGATATATGCTTAAAATATTGATACAGTTAACAACCCTGACACAGCAATTTGGCATTAGTCAATGATCTTACCTTTATGTCTGTCTGTCTGTCACTACATCATTACCGTTTATAAATGTAATGATCACAGCACCTATTGCTCACGTGTACATACAGCGATCATTAGCAATAATGACCACGCTATGGACTATGAGCACCTTGCCCTCCAATGGATGACCCAGACTTTACCAGAAAACAAACTACCTTTAGCATATATACCCTAATAGAAACCTGTATTCTTGTCTCCTAAACTCTTGTTGTTGCAGAAGTACTACTTCCTTTGTTTATCCAGCGGTACTGAAATCTTTAAGCCACTGTAGATATAATCCTTTACATTCTTTTGCTTGGTCCTAAAGAAGTTCTCTGGATCTCCTCCTGAGACCATAGGAAAGCGCGAAACATGTTGACCGGGATATATGTCCATTAAGGACATATGGTTTATCCAGCTACAAAGGGACATAACATCCCCTAGAGTAGCACCAGACACTTTTTTTTAATAATGACAGAGGGATCACCTTGATAAAATTATTCACTCCCCCTCCAGCCACTTTCAATACATTCTTTAGGACTTCACTGCCACTTACACCCATGCACCTATACAGCTTCATCAAAAGATATCCGATAAAGAGACCCTTCGGGGGACCCGTAGGACCATGCAGTGCCAGTCCGACGAGGAGCAAAGCCCAATGATGAAGCATGACATCCTTCGGGGTGTGTGAGGGGAACAAGAGGAGGACAAACTGTCACCCACAGACAGAGTAGCATACGACTAGAGTACTCCCTACTTCCACCTTTTTCTCCTATAAGGAACAGTGACTCCCTTTTGGTAAAGTAAACCATTTTCCAGGCCTAAACTTTCATTTTTAATAGTGGGGGGTCATTCCTAATATAGGCCCTAAAATGTAATGAGCAAATAGACATCAAAATGACAAAATAGCTGATGTTGGGAACCAGAGATGTGATTTTTCAAAGTGTTATATGTTTGTAGCACAAAAAAGCTCGAAGTGCCAACCATGAGTATTTGGTCGTGCTAAACTAGGTCAAAGGTTAAGGTCAAGCGCAATGGACCGCGGGTCGGGAAAGGGGACCCGGTTCTATTCAGTGGAAAATGTTATCTTCAGATTTAGGATCTTTTCTGGAAGCTGACACTTTTTGCGAGGCAAGACAGTAGATGGTGGCTGAGATGTGTTCCATGAGGTTGGAGAAACAATGGAGGAAGTCCCAGTGAAGCCGCTGATTTTTGGTGGGAAAGCTCAGAGCAGGAGAAAGTTGAAATTCACTCCCACGGAAGGCTCCTCACCGGTGGGATACTTTTAGTGTCTTCTACCAGTGAAGATTTCTATATTCGCACTTAAAAACTTTTTGGGAAGTCAAACTTCTTTCAGAAGGGCAAACAAATACGTTGAATCTAACTGGCAATGTGATGTCAGTTGCAGCGGCTCAGAGGCAATCCTGTGGTAGCCTCTGGCTCTTTTTGGAAAATGTTTGGGAAAAGTTTCTAAGTGTCCAGTTTTGCAGTTCTTGTTGAGGAGAGTCCAATCTTCACCAGTCAAGGCTCCAGGGGCTTTTGGGTACCACTTGAGGATTAGGATTCAACCTACCGGAAGCAACCAGCAGGGTCGAGGGCAAATCCAGTTGGAACTGGTCAGCTGTGCTCAGCACAGTCTTGGGCTTCTCGCAACTTTTGTGTTCCTGGAGCTTAACAGGAGGCTAGCCCAGTAGTCCAAGGAGACCAGTAGTCCTGGGTACAAGTAGGAGCAAGCCCAGCTCTTGGGGTCTCTGACAACAGGTTACAGTATGTGCAGTCCTCTTTCTGTAGTCCAGGGTTCAGCAGGTGCAGTCCTTCTTCTGTCTTCCACAGGTCCAGAGGTGTTCTGAAGAAGGTATCAGGTTTGCTAGCTTCTGGGTGAAGCGACTCCCTAACCAATAGGAAAAACGTTCTCATGGGTAGCCCTACTCACTTTGATATCACTTTCTGGGAGTTTGGCCCTAAACAGTCCAACTGTGTCCTGCACCGGAAAACTCCAACAAGGCAAAATCTTTCTTCCCTTGGTCAGAGCTCAGGGCAAAACTTGGTGTCTAGTGAAATGAGGGACTCCCCATGCACAACCAATTCTGAGACCCCCCCTCCTCCCCCCCCCCCCCGGGATTGGTACCACTCTCACTGCTTGGACAATGGCAGGGGCAGGCCTAGGTGTAAGTTACATCTGCTTGTGAGAAGGGATGCCCCTTTGAAGCTTGCCCAGCTGGTAGTCACATTGTCCAAGCAATCCTGTCAGAAGGCTGTCATACCTCCTCCCAATCAAGGCTTATTTGTTCCATTTCCTGAGAAGAATTTACACCTCACTGAAGGCTGCTAGATGACAGTTGGAGTTTGTCTCTGAAAGTGCTACTAGAGGTACTAGATAGGAAAATGCACATTTTCTAAAAGTAGCATTTTCAAAACAGAAATTTAAACTCTGACTTTACCATCAGATTGGATTTAAAAATCCTATTACTTTGAGTTCTTGAATCATGGTTTTAGACATACCCAAACAGAAGTTATACATTATTATTTATAACGTAACCCAGTGCTTTTTTTTATGGGAGAGGCAGTCTTGTCACAGCGAAAAATGCCTTTGGACATTTTAGACCTCACAGACATGTAAAACTTAAGTACACGTGTTCTACTTTTTAAAAACCATGCACACTGCCTGTAAAGGGTTACATACTAAGGGGCCTGGAGGATGCGGAAAAACCGCGGCGGAGACTCCAAAGACCCACCGCCAAATTAGGATGGCTGGTGTGTCTGGAATTCCGTCCGCCGCTTTTCCGCCGCGGTCGGCTTCCGACCGCGGCGGAAAAGCTATAACATGGCAGGCGGTGTCTATGAGACACCGTCCGCCATATTATGATGTTGGTGTAAATATGCTTTTCCACGGCGGCTTTTCCGCCATGGAAAAGCATACGGACATTCACTTTGGGGGCCCGTTGCGGGCCCCCTGGGTGAATGGGGGGTGGGGGGTGCACATGGGGGGTACCTATGGTACCCCCCTGCATTTGCGTACACAAAGCAGCAGGCACCGTGCGGTGCCTGCCGCTTTGTGCATGTAAATGCAACACATGCATTTTTAACATTGCGGCGGGTGCAGCTTGAAGCTGCACCCGCCGCAATGTTAAAAATAGAGGATGTGACCGCCACCCTGGCGGTCACATCCTAATTGCCATGGAGGGACCGCCGCTGCCCATGCGGACGGTCCCTCCTACTCAGGGGTGGCGGACGGACGCAAGTCCGTCCGCCATCCTAATCGGCCCCTAAATGTTTCACTTATATTTATTACGTTGCGTCTTTCTTTTATGTTCATTCTCTGTTACGCTCCACATGTTGTGTATTAGTTACGGCATGCGCATCTTCAGTTATGTTATGTTTAAATATGCATTTTGATAAAGTTCTGTTCAGCCTTGAAACTCCAACAGTTGTGCTTCAAAGAGGACAGCTGTGCTCCCGTGATATGCTGTAATACCGAATAAATCTGTCCGCCGCTTTTGACACGGTGGACCATTCCATCCTTTTGTCCCGTGTCAAGGCGGCGGGCATAGGGGAACAGATCCTGACCTGGATAGGTTCCTTCCTCGACGACCGTACTCAGGCGGTCCACCTTGCTGAATATTCGGCCCCGCCCCGCAGGGTGAAATGTGGTGTCCCTCAGGGCTCCTCTCTCTCTCCCCTTTTATTTAACCTTTACATTTTTCCTCTTATTTTTGCACTCCAACAAATGGATGTCACAGTCTACAATTATGCTGATGACCTCCAACTTATTTTTAATTTTTCCTCCCCTTCACCAGCCACCACTAGCTTCCAGTCCGTCATGCTGTTTATCCGGGATTGGATGAATGCAAACCACCTTAAACTCAACCCGGATAAAACAGAGCTGATTTTGACTGGAGGCAGTGGCAACCCCTGGTCGCCTTCATTCTGGCCCCCCTCTCTTGGCCCCCCTCCCACCCTCTCTCATTCAGTTAAGACCCTCGGCATCACACTCAATCATCATCTGACACTTCATACCCACATTATTTCTGTTGTTTCTTCTTGTTTTTTCACTCTGCGTATTATCAGGAAAGTATCCCGGTTTTTCTCCCCTGCTGCACTTAAACTGATCGCCATGGTCTTATCCAAGATCGACTATGGGAACATTATCTATAATGGTGCCCCTGCTTATGCACTTCAGCGCCTTCAGCTGGTGCAGAACCAGGCAGCCCGCCTGGTGCATGGCCTATCTAAATATCACCATTCTTCACCCCTCCTCATGTCCCTTCACTGGCTCCCCATCCGACAAAGAGCCCTTTGCAAACTCGGCTGCCTCACTTTTCAGGCCCGGGCAGGCACTGCTCCTGCTTTCATGAACTCTGCCATCTCCAACTACAGCCCTTCTAGAGACCTACGCTCCTCCTCTAAATCCTTACTAGTCATCCCCCGCTTCAAGAAAAAACGATCGGGAGGCCAGAAATTTTCAGTTCTTGCGCCCACCTTCTGGAACACTCTTCCGCCCCCCGTCAGATCCTCCCCCTCTTACATTGAGTTCCGCAAAGCTCTTAAGACTTTTTTGTTTCAGCAAGCTTATAGCTTATAGTCCCCGGTGCCCTCCTCAGTCCAGGAATCCTTTAGCACCAAGAAACTGCATAGTGAATGTGCGCTCTATAAATTATTAAAAATTCAAAAAAAAAAAAAAAAAAAACTCGAACTTGAAACTACCTGATGTGCCTTCTCCTTTCTGGATTTGACATCAATATCGTACATTACATTTGGCGATGAGGATGGGACTTTGGATCGTAGTATTGTGGGAACAATTCTCTCTCCTCTACAAAAGTAACCAGAATTATCGATAGTTCATTTTTTATTTCCCACATAGCTCTTAAATCTCCTTGACATTCATTTTGTGCTAGGCCATCCTTGTGTGATAAAGGATGCTGCTTTACACAATATCCCAGCATGTGAATATTCAGTGTCCCATTCATCTATGGTGATAGCATTGGGATTGTCATATACTGCTGCCACGTTGAAATCATCCCAAACAGTGTGTTCATTAGTTTCATAAGGTAAGGGAATCAAGGCTTGTTATTCTCTGGCTAAAAAGGAACCTCCGGTGGGGTGCGTGCCCATTCTACCAGGGGGACAGCAGCTACTACTGCTTTAGGACGTGGTGCAAGACATCTGTCAGGCAGCCACGTGAGCCTGGCTGCACACTTTTACTAAGCATTATTGCCTTGACAGTCAAGTCCGGAGAGACGGCTTCTTTGGCCTTTCTGTTCTCCATGACTTTCTGGTGTGATCTTGGTTTGCAGACCCACCACCGGGGTTGGTTTTACTGAGGTATCTATTCTAAGGTAAGGAGTCTATCACTAATGTGTTTCTTTCAGATGAACAAGGGTTGAACATGAAAAACAAGCATTGCCAAAGACAAAAGATCTCGCATTGGCCGCAAGCCTTGTGGCAAATCTTGTTTTTTTCTGTCAGGATGTTTGTAAAACGTTATTGTTCAAGAAGCTGCTTGGTCATCAGCAATCTAAAAAAAAAAACACATTGCCTAAATGCAAAAATGTCTGCTGGTCTAAAACAAAAGCAGACAGTTCCATAGAACCCCCTGGCACTAAAGGGAACTATGTTGGGTGTGGATGTACTCCTTGTGAAAGGGCAGCATGCAATAAGTCATACTGAAGTCAACCTATGACTGAAGAGGGCTGACGGATTGCCCTTTAATGCATGCTGAGGAGTGAGGGAGAAAACTTGTGGATGACACATCATAGATTAATGGATGAATCTGGCTAAAAACTAATATAAGTAAATAGGTTATACACAAAATGTTCGTAAAATCGAACGTGTTCGACTAACACAGACCTAAAAATGCTAAGTAGTCTGGCAGTTACTGCAAACCTCTTGCCTTTGAGAAAGACGGATAAGAAGGAAACAAAGAAAGAAACAAACAAACAAACAAACAAACAAACAAAAAAGCTCCAAAGAAGGGAGAAAAGAATGAAAGAAAGAAGTAAAGGAACAAAAGAAACAAGGAAAGAAGAAAGAGAAAAAAGATGGAGGGAAAAAAGTGAAGGCAAAAGAGAAAAAAGTTATGAACCAAAACAAGGAAAGAAAGAAGAAAAAGATGAAAGTAAGAAACAAGCAAAGAGGCAAGAAAGAAAGCAAGAAAGCAGCAAAACAAAAAGAAAACGTATCTGTTGGCGAGATTGACAGAGCAGACTGATTAGCTTATATTCAGAGTTCATATGAGCCGATGTGAAATAGCAGCAGACTGATAAACAAGGCCACTCAGAAAGAAACAAATTTACAACAGCATTAGCAAGAGATGGGATCTGATGAAGGTCCTTCTATCACATTGGGTTCTAAACGCAAAGGCAGCACTAAAGTAATTAAAATATTAAATAAAAACAAAAATACTGGCCCGCATATGCTCCAAGTGAAACAGCAAAATGCAGTAACTCAAAGTGAAGGTAACCAGTGGCTTAAGTAAGCTGCCCCATTGCCCCATGCTGTCTGATGTAGTGGGTGGAAGCAAAATGTAAATGCCACAGCAACGGGCCAATGGATTTAGAGAGTTCTTTAAGTTATACGTATAATTTTAGTAAATTCAAATTGGTCTTGGCTGACACCAGATCTAAAAATCACGTTCCCTTACCCGTCACAAATAGACCCCAGTGCAGGGCTTTAAGTGGGCCGGGTCTGAGCACCGGCAGTTTTTTTAAGTAGGCCTCGAAACAGGTCTCTATCGGGCTCTGTTTTGTGCCCTGGCACAGGCTGTCCGTTTTCTTCGAGCTTTATAGGGAAAGGGAAATCCTTAAAGAGAGTCATTTTCTCTCTGGATTTCCCTTCTCTTTTCGGAACTAAGAAGCAGCAACATTGTCGTTGTGCCACCAGGGCTTTAAGTGGAAGCTTTTTCAATATTATATACAAGCCACAGTTGCTGCTTATTTATCTTATGCAACTAACAACCATTGGCAAAGCCAATAGTCCTGACTTGTTGTTAAGTGTGAAGTTACTTGTATTATACATCTGAATGCAATGACAGAAACAACAAAATATCAGGCGGGCGCACACTATGCTAAGCACAAACTTTTAGCTTACGTGTTTTTAAGCCACGCCCTTAACTACATTCGCCAAGCCCCCTTGAGCGACTCACAGTTTTTTCATCCCACTTAAAGCCCTGCCCCAGTGTACTCATGGCTGCCCTCGTTTCTTCCCACCACCATTGTTCTTCCATTATATGTCTGCGCATTATTAAATGGTACTTTGACAAAGTTTGAGCGAGCTCGCTCCCTCTACAACAAGCAGATGGATGCTTAAGGTACAGAAAGACCCTCATTACAAGTGCAACGGCTGCCATGGCAACAGAAGGAAATTCTATTGTCAGGGGCTGCTAGACAGAAGACGATCATGCATGCCATCGCAGAAAAACAGCGAGAAAGGAAGTGAATTAGAAAGCGAAAGCGATAATGCACACCTGAGTAGTAGTCCCTGTAGACGGGTGCAGAAATGACATGACACAGAGGTGATTCTACAGAAAGGCAGAACAGTCTGACCGTAAGCACCAAGAAACGAGGGCCTAGGAGCTTAGAAAACACCCCGCAACATCTGTGCCCCCGACTGCATAAAAATGCTTCGCAAAGTCATTACCGCTCGCTGTTCATTTCTTTCCACCTAACAGAATCACAGGGGATTTTCCACGCCTACCTAGGTAGGCCCCAGACAGGAAATACAATTCTAGTTATCTCCGATCCCTTTCATTAAAATCACCCCAAGAATACCATGATGTAACTGTGGATATGCCACTCAGACCACGCACACGCAAAGATCACACAACTTAAATACACGGCTACATCACTGAAACGAGCGAGGCAGCCCAATAAAAGGAAACACAAGCCATCAACAATTTAGAGCGTCTGTTTTTCATATGGGCACTGCTCTATTATTAATGCCCGTCCAACAATGGGTACAGGAACCTGGCCTACAGAGCCGCTGCTCCGATAATGCACCCCCTCTCGGCAACAACACGGGGGATGGAGTGAGGGGGGCGCGCCCCACCTGCCATTGCCGGTAAAACTGGGGACCCCACCCCACCCCACCCCTCCCCTCCGGGCACGGGATTTCCATGCGCAAGGTGGGCGGAAGAGGCACGGAGGAGGGAGCCACGGAGAATTCTATTCCTCGGTGACTCATCACCCTTAATCGTGGCAAAATGAAAGCGCAGTGAAGCAAACAGAAATGGGGAAGTGGAAGGCCAGCGCGGACAATACCCGGGTCCCTGTGCCCGGCGTGTGGCAGCCTGCAGGTTGCTATGCGCGGCTCACCTGTGAACAGGCAGTCCTTCTCCGCCTTGCACTTCTGGATGACCACGTCGATATCCTTCTGGATGCGCTCTTGCCTTGAACACATCCCCATGAAATAGCACCCTGTGAAAGCTGCCTTATCCCCCCGCCCCGCCGCCGGCCAGTGGTGCCACCGGGGGGGCTCCGGGCGCTGCCAGGGGAGGATGGCTAGGGAGGGCAGGGCGCTGCTCACCGCACCGGCTCCCCGCGCCTGTTGTTGGTCCGTCCGTCAGGTGCGTGGACTGACAGCTGGAATGATCACCGGCTCAGCGGCTCGGGCAGGCGCAGGATGAGGCAGGCGGGCGGGCGGCATCAAGACGCGCGCGGTTGGAGACTGGGGCAGCGAAGGCGGAGGCAGGGGGAAGGAGTCGCATCCAGACACCAGCAGGAGGCTGCCTTCGCGCAGCCGCAGAGACGCCCCAGCAAGCCCAGCCCGGCCACCTCCTTGAAGAGGCATCGGCGGGCTCGGAGGGAGGTGCTGAAGCTGAGGGCTCGCCAGGTACCGGATGGGAGAGCGCCGCGAGGGACTGTGGTGTCGAAGTGATGATCCAAACGCAGAAAGAGTTAAAATATTCGTTTCTTAGTTCAGCAAATACGAAGAGCCCACAAGACATCGGCCCACCAGCCAAGCTCGTTCCGCAACCGCCGGGCCAACTCCCCCACATTCTATCCCGCGTGCCATAAATTGCTTAGCAACATTCCATGCCACTATGACATATGTAAACGTCATCTACAGGTGTCATCTCCGTAATTGTGACATCATCTCCGCCATTCTTACTTACCAATGCAACATCTCCTTTATTTCACACAAACAACGAACTACCCTAATCTATACACTGCTAACACAGATGATAATAAATATAAGTTCAATTTAAAATTAGCTTCTAATCAATACACGATAAAACCCTTGTACTTTGCAGGAATAACAATATTTCGTCTTCCACTAACTGTGTTGCTAGAATATCCTTGTAAATCAACCGTTTGTTCATTTCATGCTAATCGCAACCTCTTTTTACTACAATTCCTTCATTTTTAAATACATCATCTTCCTGTAAAACTAGTGCATATACTATTTCCTGAGAATAACAACCTTGTGGTACATTTTCAAAATTGTGCGCATTCAACTCTACATCTTCTCCATCGTTCTGACTGAACAATGTTTCGTGCCCTGGTTTTAATAACACAAGAGCACTCTTATTCCACCAACCCTTTTCTCTAAAAACTGCGCTATCAACTACTTTTACTACTTGTTTTGAAGAGTAATAAACAGATTCACTTTTTTGTACCCTCACACGGGCTGACCCAGGCTCAGCAACCTTAGGCTTGCTATACAGGAGACCATTCTCCCAGTAGATCCAATGTGATCCAGACTGATCACCTGCTGCCTGGTTTGTGTCCTGTTGCCTCAAACCCACAAGAGAAGGGCACTTCTTGTGCTCTTCACAAAATTCCTCCCTGGAGGGACCCCCTTCTTGCTGCCAATGGGTCAGCTCAGGTAGGTTCCCCAGTTCAGAAACTTGCTCACCAGTGGGTTCCAGGGCATCCCCCTCAGTGTCTGCCTCCTCCTGGACCGTGGGAACAATAGGGGCTGGTTTCCCACGCCCCTGACCTCTTCTCTTTAAGGCAGATCCCTGGGCCCTACTTTCAGGCTCCAGGGTCTCTTGAACCCCCTTAGCTGCCATAGACCGAGTGGTCACACATGGCCACTCAGGCAGACCCAACATCTCCAAATGTGCCTTCCTCTCCACCTTAGCCCAAGGGGAGCTTTCTTAATCATTGCCTAACAGACAATCAACAGGCATGGACAGCCTCACAGCTACTTGAAGAGTACCAGAGACCCCCCCCCACTCAAAGGAAACTTGAGCCACCTTGCAATGGCTCTCTGTGTTGTCAGCGGCAACAACTGGGAAGAATGCATGAGGGACTACCTGCTCCTCAGAGACCAAGTGACACTTGACAGCTGTCCCACTTGCTCCTGTGTCTCTGAGAGCCTCCACTCTATGGCCATTGATGGTCACCCACTGCCTGTATTTTTAGTGTTATCAGGCAGCTGAGTTTTAGGGACCATCTCAAAATCTCCTAATGAGACAAGGGACATTTCTGCGGGACCCCACCCACCTTGGGCATCCATCTCCTCCCCACCCAGGGCTACACTGGCCATCTGACGGGGTGGTGCACGGGGTGGCACATACTGTCCTTTCTGAGGACACTGGGGATCATACCAACGGTGTCCCACCTGCTTACACTGAAAGCAGGTAACAGGCCCCCTATGAACAGGTTAACCTGGTGGGGGTCCTGACTTCTTTTCAGGGGGCGGCTGGGAACCTTTACCCTGGTTCCCTTGGGAATTACTTTGGGGACCTTTTTGGAACTCCCTCTGTTTACCCTTGTCTCTCCCACTCTTCTGCTGGGGACCCTGCCCACCTTTGGCGGAGTCTCCCACAAGACCCATGAGGACCCTGATACTGACCCAGCGGTCCGCCTCCTCCGCAAGCTTTCTAGGATTAGTCAACTTGCTATCAACAAGGTGCCTAGCGTTGCTCTGGAAAACAATTAGCAGATAAGTGCTCCCTGGCAATCAAATCATAGAGAGCTGAAAAATTATCAATATTGTTACCCCTCACCCAACCATCCATGGCTCTGCAAAAGAAAGACACATATTCTACCCAAGTGGTTCCCTCCAGTTTCTTACAATTCCTGAACCTCTGTCTATAGAGCTCTGGAGTTAACCCATATCTTGTCATCAGTGCTTCCTTCATGTGGTTATAAGACATCCTATGCTCCTTGGGCAGGTCTAACAAAGTGTCCCTACCTTCAGTGACAAAGCGGCCCCACAACCCCGCTCCCCAATCCTTCTCAGGGACCCGGTGGGCCAACATTGCAATCTCATAGGCTGCAAACCACTGACCAATATCTTCACCTTTGTGGACCCTACGGACCGGATAGCCTCTGACCTTCGGCTAGACCTAATGTCACTCGATATCCGATTGGTCAACAACGAGCCTACCCATGAGAAGGGACACCTACTGGATCCCATTCTGACAAATGTAGCAACTATCACCACTAAACCACCCGTGTCCCTTCCATGGACGGACCATTTTCTGGTCCCTATCGCCTGGGAAATCTCCACCCTGAACCTCCCAATCACTAAAATTCAGGTAACCGACAGACGGTGGCATAAACTTACACCTGGGGAATGGGCCGCCGTCCTTGCAGAATCCACCCCCGAGCTCTCCACCGACCTTATTACGGCCGATAAGCAGTTTGAGGAGTGGATTACCTGTTCCTTAGATACACTTCTCCCTAAAACGGCGACCTTCAAACATCCCAAAAGAATAACATCGGCTCCATGGTACACTCCAGAACTTAAAGCTCTGCGCCAAGAGTGTAAGAGAACAGAACGCTCTTGGAGAAAAAACAAACCGAAGAGTGACAAAGATAGCTACTCGACCTCCCTTCTAACCTACAAAACCGGTATTCGAAAAACTAAAAGCGCGTTTTTCAAGGAAAGAATAGAGAAAGCGGGATGCTCTAGTAAGGAATCCTATGCCATCCTCAAAGAGCTTTTGAAAACCCCAGAACAGGGACCAAGACACCCCACAGATCCCAAAGCCGATCAGGAAAAATGGCAACAACTGGCTAACTTCTTCCATGATAAAATCAAAACAATTCTCGACTCAATCCCCCTTACGAATCTGTGTGATGAAAACGACCCCCCATACCCCTCAATACCTACTTGTCTCTCCTCTTGGGGACAAGTCACAACTGAGGAGGTAGGAAACACGTTGAATGCCATAAAGAGTGGATCTCCTAGGGACCCCGCCCCTTTCCGGATTCTCAAGGAAGTAGCCCCCACGATCACCCCCCCCTGACACATCTGATCAATGCCTCACTCCAACAGGGAGTTGTACCCCCGAGCTGGAAGAAGGCCGTCGTAAAAGCCTTACTCAAGAAACCTTCCCTCGACCCCGAAAATTTGGCCAACTACAGGCCTATTTCCCTACTCCCGGGAGTAAGCAAGATCGCTGAAAAGTTGGTTAACAGGAAACTCTCCCAGTTTCTGGAGAGTAACAACAAACTAAAGAGCTCACAGACGGGCTTTCGTCCAGGGCAGGGCACTGACATCGCCCTCCTGGCCGCGGTTGAGGAAGCCAGAACACTGCTTGACGAGGGAGGATCAGTGGCAGTGATCCTCCTCGACCTCAGCGCGGCATTCGATACCGTCAATCACCAACTTCTCATCAAAAGACTCAAGAGAGTAGGTGTGGAAGGCTCAGCCCTTTCCTGGATCTCATCCTTCCTAGATCAACGGACCTATCAGATCTGGGAAAAGAACGCCCGCTCCTCCGAAATTCCCCTCCAATGTGGGGTGCCTCAGGGCTCCTCCCTGAGCCCCACTCTATTCAATATCTATATGTCCACATTGGAGGAGGTTATCACCCCATTCGGAGTTAGCGTCGTCAGCTACGCCGACGACACACAACTAGTGGTGTCCCTATCTCACCCCAGACAACAATCAGCAGACCTATTTAACTGCCTTTCACAGGTCCATCTCTGGATGAACAACTCAGCCCTAAAATTAAATGGGACAAAAACCGAAGTTTTGCTCCTCGGTCCAAAAGGGCTTACACTCTCCCCGAACATCTGGCCAGCCTGTATGGCCCCCCCCCCTGACCCAAAAGTAGAGGTAAAAAGTCTAGGGGTATGGCTCGACTCGGACCTCTCATTCACTGTGCAGGCAAACAAAGTAGCCGGGACTTGTTTCGGGCTCCTGAAATCACTGAGGAAAGTCCTGCCCCTCTTGCCCTTCAACTCTCAAAAATTGCTTATCCAAGGCTTGATACTCTCAAGGCTTGACTATAGTAATGTGATCTACCTAGGCGCCCCTGAAGCGACCCTCACCAAGCTTCAAAGAATCCAGAATACTGCGGCCCGGATTATCACAAATACCCATGCCAGAACCTCCGCCAAACCTGCCCTCAAACTCCTCCACTGGCTTCCCATAAGGGAGCGGGTCAAATTCAAGGCCTTGTGCCTAGCCCACAAACTACTTCAAAAGCAAGGCCCCCCCGTTCTCAGTAAACTTATCACACCCTATAGACCCACGAGATCTCTCCGGTCGGACACAGAAAATCTCATCACCACCCCCAGATTTAAGAAAACCCGCTCAGGCGGAAGACGTTTCTCAGTCCAAACTGCACGACTTTGGAACTCGCTCCCCCGCGACCTGAGACTAGAAACACGGTACCTTCACTTCAGGAAGCGGCTCAAAACTCATCTTTTTCCCCAATGATTTACGCCTACTCTAAACATTGATCCCCGGTCCCCCCCTTTCCTTCTTCAACCGCCCTTGAACCGGCCCAAACTAAAGAGATAGGGTGCCTAGCGCTGGGATACCTTAGGGTGACTATGCGCTCTACAAAATAAAAAAAATAAAAAAAATAAAAAAAATCTTTGATGACATCCTTGGGAATATGTACCCTGCCTTCTGGAGGCACAGATGGTGCGCTGCCACCAGAGGAATTGATCTCTAAGCCCCTGGCCTTGATCTCTAACTCCCTCAATATTCTCTCATGCTCCATTCTCATTCTCTCTCTTTCCAAAGACAACCTGTTATTCTCTGCTTCCCTCTGACCCTCCATCTTAAGCTTAGCCAACTCCAGCTTCAGTGCTCTATTTCTCTCCCTGTCTTCCAGTTGTCTGGGGGACAGGTCTTTGGAAGAGATGCTGCTGCCAGGTGGGGATGGCACCCCTCCCCTGGCTGGAAATTCTTGCCCATCAATTTGCCCATCTGCATCCCCAACAGGCTCCACAACAAGATCTGGGACATTTCTGGCTTCTACCCAGGCCCTCAGCGCCTTTTGTTAGTCTTCCTTTTTAGAAATGCCTGGTGTAGCAACTTTTAATTTCCTGCAGAGATACTTGAGCTGTTTCACAGTGTAGGTTTCCAACCTCTCTTCCTCAAAATCAAGATCCATAGATGCAACAGATGCTGGTTTACTCATGGTAGTAAGAATTGTGAGTCTTTAGAAAAAATAACAGTTCCAAGGAAAAAGGATTCTATAAAAAAAAAAGTATGTGGTCACGTTTGGTCTGCACTCACTAGTAGTGTACACCAATTACTGTATATGAAACACAAATGCAAAGTTCAAAATCCTCACCGCTGACCACCAATGTTAGATCTGGGGGTCTCTAGTTGGCAATGGTTATCACCTTTGTCCAAATAGGGACCCTTACTTCTAAGTCAGGACAAGGGGATTACTCTCCTTAACAACCCCTGCTCACCCCCTTGGTAGCTTGGCACGAGCAGACAGGCTTATCTCAGAGGCAGTGTGTTAAGCATTTGTGAATATACACAGTAATACAGTGATAGCACTACAGATGGACACAACACAGGTTTTATAAAAATAGGCATTCTTTATATAGACTTAAACACAAGACCACACACGACAAAAATACACAATACTATACTAAAGGTCACTTAAAGGATGATAAAAGTCTCTTAGCTCAAGTTGTTGGTAAATGCGAAAAAGTTCTCAACAAAGTTCTGGGATGCTGCACGCAACGTAAACAAAAGGCTCGCAGAAGGGGAGATGCGACGGTTCCGTGACCCGGGGAACGGTTGCGTCCTTCCTCATTGCTTGCGCAGAGTAGGGGACTCGTCGTGAGCCTTACCAGTGCGGAGGTGATGCATAGATTCTCGACCTGTTGCGGTGCGCAAGATGGTGCCTTGATGCGATGCGATGCGATGATCCAGTTGCGATGCGAGAGGATGGCGTCCTTGATGCAGCGATGCGATGACGATGCGATGACGCCCTGGCAGCCTTGCGACGACTCTGTACTTTAGAGCCGCGACAGGCCCTGCGATACGCTTCTCCGGTGATGCGATGACAGCTCTCTCGATGCGTCGCGCTTCTCCGGCGATGCGACAGCAGACAGCTTTGATGGACACACGCTTCCAGGAAGATGCACAAACCCTCGCTTCTCCGGCGTTGCGATGATTTCAGCTGCAACGGTGATACACTTCTACCCGATGCATCGCGCTTCAAGCTCCCAGCTGCACGCAAGTGACTGGAGTCAGAATTCCCAGCAAGGAAATTCAGGAGGGAGCTGGAGGTGAAGTCTTTTGGCCCTGAGACTTCAGCAGGAGGCAAGCACAGTTCAAGCCCTTGGAGAATATTCTGTAGATAAAAGTACTTACAAAGTTCTTTCTCCTTTCCTTTGGCAATGAAGCAACCACTGCAGGCCAACCCAGCAAACAGCACACTGGCAGAGGGGTAGTCCAAACTCCTGCAGCTTCCTTGGTTCTTCTCCTTGGCAGAAAGGCTTCTTGTCCCAGAAGTGATCTAAAGTCTGTGGGACTGGGTCCCAATATTTATATCCCAAAATCCTTTGTTCTCTGAAAGCAGAGAGGCCTCTGCCTAGTTCAAACCAGTTCCTGAGCATTGTGTTTACATGACTCTTCTCTTCCTTTCACTGTGCAGGGCAGAAACATCAGACGCCCCACATCAGGTGGAGCCAGCACAGGGAGGGAAGATGCAGCTCTGGAGCACTCTGTTGACAGGATTCCCCTTCTCCTTTCACTGTGCAGGGCAGAGTCATCAGACAAGCCACAGGCGGTGGAGCCAGCATTGTGGAGGGAAGGCCCAGCCCTATTCAGATCCCAGGTGCACTCTCCCCCTCCCATCTGGAGTTAAATCTCCTTATTCACCACTGGGCTGTCCCAGATTGTCTCCTGGAATTTCCCCAGCCCTGTCACACACAAACCCAGACAAGGAATACACAAGTCAGCAGAGGCGGGCTCAAATGGTTAGGCAAGCAAATACCTACTTTCTAAAAGTGGTATTTGCAAACACAGAATATTAAAATAAACTTTACTAAAAGATGTATTTTATTATTCTGAGTTCAGGCATACTAAACTCGAAGTTCTACCTTGTTCCCTGAGTCAGTTAGGATTGTAGGGATATAACAATCTTCACTGCCCATTCTAGTCTATGAGAACTGGTAGCCTTCAATAGTGAAAAACGAAAATGGCTGTAATTCACTACTAGAACATGCTAAACACATCAGAGCATGTCCTACCTTATACTTACAATGCACCCTGCCCTTGGGCCTACCAAAGGGGTGTCTAATATGAAGCAAAGGGAAGATTTAGGGACTTGCAAGTGGGTGCACTTGGCCAAGTCAACATGGTAGTCACAGACTACACACAGGCCTTGCAATAGCCGGCCTGAGACACACTTTACAAGCTGCTTCTGTGGGTGGTACAACCAGTGCTGCAAGCCCACCAGCAGCATTTGCTCTACAAGCCCTGGCACACATGGTGCACTGTACTAGGGGCTGACAGTAGATCAAATGAGCCAATCATGGAATCCAATCAGTATATCAATTTAACATAGGGAGCACTTGCACTGTGGCACTGATTAGCAGTAGCACAGGGCCCAAAACATACAACCAGCAAAAATAGGTCAAAACAAAGGAGGCAATCCATCAAAAATGGAAGGGAGACTCACGCCAATGATGTCAGGTCTAACAGTCAAAATTTCAAAGCTTTTCCCCCCCAAATAATTGTTTAATTTTTCTACCGCCCAAACACAAGCCAACACCTCTCTCTCTATCATGCTATACTTCTTATCAGTCTCCCTTAAGCCTCATGAAATAAATGTTATGTTATATTGAGCTTATAAAGCGCGCAGCTACTCAAAGCGCTAGCTCCTGAGAGAAAGAATGTCCGTGTATCAGATTAAAATAGCAAAGTCTTAAGTTTCTTTTTAAAAAGCACTGGGTCTTGGGTGGTCCTAAGGGCTAAGGGCAGCAGGTTCCAGGCCAAACTGGCCCGACGCACAAAGGAGTTGCTGCCAAGTCGCTGGCGCTTGAACTTCGGAATCTGCATCAGCCATTGGGCTGAAGACCGGAGCACTCGACCTGGGACATAGATGGCAAATCTCCTTTGTAGTTATAAAGGGCCCCATAATGAGTCTGACCACCAAGTTCTGCATGACCTGCAATTTTTTAACCAAGGACCCCGAGCAGCTCACCAGGAGAGCATTGGCGTAGTCCAAACGAGAAAGAATCAATGCACGGACCACAGTTTCTCTAGAGGTTCTCGGCAAGAGGGAAAGAAACTTCCTCAGACTCTTAAGTATGCCGAAACAAGTACCGGCCAATTTCTTCACATGCGTTGCAAAACGCAGATTTTGGTCGAACCAAACGCTTAGATTTTTTACTGCGCCCGTTCTATCTGAGGGCGGAGGAAAACCCAGAGGCCAGAGCCTCTCTCTGAAATCTGAAGGAAAGGAGCCAAACAACAGCACCTCCGACTTCCCTTCATTACATTTCAGCTGAGCGTTGGATAGCCAGTGAAAAACAGAGGAAAGGCAGTTTTGGGCCAGCCCGACCGAGTCAGCTTCCTTGGGCCAGGTGAACAGCAGCTGGGTGTCATCGGCGTAAGCCATCACCTTAGCCCCCAGTGATTCCGCAAGATAGACGAGCGGAGTCATATAGATGTTAAAGAGGAGGGGGATAAGTGCTGACCCCAGTGGCACCCCCGTTGACACCGGCTGAGGTGCAAAGGCACTCGGGGGAGCCAAACTTGCTGTTGCCGGCCCTCAAGGAAGGAGCCGATCCAGTGCCAAGCCTTGCCAACAATGCCGATAGCAGAGAGGCGGTTGAGGAGCATGGCATGGGGGGCCGTGTCAAATGCTGCAGAGAGATCCAGTATACCAACGCTGCCCTCCCGCCGGCATCCAGACATTCCCGAATTGCCTCTGCAACCTCCAGCAGGGCCGATTCCGTGCCCCTTAGACTCCTTGATGAACTTGGTAAGTTGGAAGGTTACGGCCTTCTCACAAACTTTCGCCAAGCTAGGTAGTAGCGAAATAGGGCGATAGATCTCAGACACTAAAGGGTCCAAAGAGGGCTTCTTGAGCAGTGGAAGAATCAGGGCATGTTTCCAGGCAGTAGGCTCGGAGGCTGTACAGAGTGACTTATTGATCAAGAAGTTCACCTCTGGATTAACGGTGTCAGCCAGGTCAGACAGTAGCCTAGCAGCACAGGGATCATTGGGAGAGCCGGACTTAAGAGCTTTCAAGATTTTAAGAGAGCTGGCCGAATCCAGTAGGCCAAAGTCCGAAAAGGTGAAGAGAGGCTCTGCCCTGCTGATAGAAGGAAAAGACCCCGTATCATGGAGCCCTGGAAAGATGGAGAGCGAAGCTTGGATACTGGCTATTTTATCCTTGAAGAAAGTCGCCAAGGAATTACACCAGGAGTCAGAAACGGGAGTGACCGCAGCCTGCGCACAAGGGGCCAGAAAGCTTTGAACAATGGAGAAAATCTCTTTAGAATTGTTTTTGGCCCGCTCAATACGTGTGGCATAGTAGTGACCCTTGGCTTCTCCAATGGCTGAATAGTAGAGCCTCTGTCTTGCTCTGAAAGTGTTCTTTTTGACAAGACAGTAGCCTCGGGCGCGCCAGGTTCTCTCGGCAGTTTTACACTCCCGTTTCAGAGTCCTCAGCTTCGAAGAAAACCAGGGCTTAGAGGGGGATTCTCTCCTCAGCTTGGACTGGCACAAGGCAGATTGTGACGCAACCGAACCTGTAATCCAATCCGCAAACTGGACAACATTGTCCTCAAGATCCCCACGAAAGGAGGGACGAGAGGCACCCAGAGCGACGCTCAGGGCCCCCATGTCCGGTCTCCTAAAGGCAGGGGGGCGATAGCAACGGGCCGGGCGGGAGGAGTTCAACAGAGTCCAAGAGAAAAAATTGGGGAAATGGTCATACCAAGCGACCAGACTTGGTTTCTTCACCAATAAATGGAAGTTGGCCCCTATAATATCTAGGGTGTGCCCGCCAAGATGGGTGGAAAAACAAAACTCTTTGAGAGAGGTTCACCAGATGGAAGGCGTCCAACAGAGCAGAGGCGTCCAAGGCCTCAGCCTGGTCTAGGTGAATATTGACATCGCCCAGAAAAATGAACCTGGAGAAACTCAGAACTCGCTCAGCTAGGGCGTCCCCACAGGAGTCTAAAAAGTGCTTAGACGGTCTGGGAGGTCGGTAGACCAAAGAGCCCCCGAGCGTAAAGTGAGCAGAAAATTGAATGCTGAAGTTAAGAACCTCACAGTCTCCCAAAAGCAAGTAAGGCTCGCAAAGCAGGGTCCAACTGTCCCTAAGCCAAATGGTGAGGCCCCCACCCCTGCCCGACTGGCGGTCAAGCCGATGCACTTTATAGCCAGCAGGAGTGGCCAGAGCAACTATCGGATTAGAGTAAGCATCAAACCATGTTTCTGTAACAAACCACATGTCCAGATCATTATCAGAGATAAGGTCCGCCACATGAACATGGTGCCTCCTCACTGACCTAGCGTTGGTAAGGCAGGCCCTGCTAGTCCCCTCCGTAGTAGTAGTCACCGGTATGGCCGAAGTCCGCGGTTCAGACAAGAATCTGTAACCACACTCAGCGAAGGCAAAGTCACTGGAAGGACCAGTGGACCAAACTATGGGGGGAGAACAGGACGGGGGCTTGAGGGCCTTCAGCCCCTCACTAGTAATATGAATGAAGCTGTTACTGTAACTGACTGCGCCGTGCCGGACAGAGTGGCTCGCCCTGAGCGCTGACTTAGCGCGGACAGGCGCAGACGGGCTTGCCTTAGGCGCGCCTTTGGCGCGCCATCTGCGGGTCCGCTGAGCTCGTCCGCTGCGCTTCTGGGCCAGCATCAACTTAAGAGGTGTGGCTGAAGCTGGCAGGCAGCGTGAAACAACTAGAGCGCTGACCGCTCGTGACGCTGGTCTCGCCCAAGATGGCCGCTGTCACCGGAAAAAAAAACCAGGAGAGCCGCCTTGGAGAGGTGCACTCAAGAGGTATCGGGTTTTTTAATTAAAAAATATGAAAGGTTACATGAAGCCGTACCAAACGTGAAACAATGGGCAACAAATTGAAGCAAAGTGCAGGCTGCAAAATTCCTTTTCGTCCACAACTTGACTGATAACAGCACTGAATCCAATTCCACTGGCCACAACCGTTATTATTTTCCTTTCTTTGAGATCATACGGTCTAAGAGCTGGTGCTTTCAAAATGTCCTGTTTAATTTCCATAAATGCTTTTTTCTGCTCCTCACCCTAGTACAATTGTGTTTTTTTTAATAACCTTCTCAATGGTTCAACCAAGAATGCGTACCGGTGTATGAAACTAGCATAGTACTTGCTGATGACTCTCCAGTTATGTTAACTGCAGTCCGATTTGTTTATATGTATTGTTCTATCTGTCATCCTTGATGTTGGCAAGAGTTGAGCTCTCCTTTATAAAGCAGAGATCAAACAGGGTTCCTCAAAACAGTAAATACGTGCAATGATTGGCTCTAAGAAACTGGGTTATTGGTGGAGAGGGGTGGAAGTGCCACTCAGGCAACAACCACAATCCTTGTCAGGGTAAACCGCCAAAAGTCACTGAATTAACATGTGCTTAACTTCTTGGTAGCTTCAGACACAGCAGTCAGGCTTTATTAACTCTGGGTAAAGAATTTATAAGCACACAAAGAGTAATAAAGTGAAAACACAGCACAAGAAAAACTCCAAACAAATTTGGAAAATAGAGTACATTTTAATAAAATGATACCAGACAACAAAAATCCCATCTGTAGAACCAGAGCTATTGAATTTTAAAGTTTTTAATGGAAATAGCGCTACTCGCAGTTATCGAGTTGCCCAGGACCTGGGGAAATTCACAAGTTCAGGCTGACTGCAATGGAGCATGGGCCGGATATAGGGACCAGGTTAGTCCCGCTGAAAAGTTACACTCTTAAGCAGTGTATAGTTGCATAGAGTGGAATAGGGTAGAGTAGAATATCGATTGATGATTGATTAAATAGAATATCATACAGTGGAGTGGTGTACAGTGTAGTGGCATGCAGTGCAGTGGCGTACAGTGGAGTGGCGTACAGTGGACTGGCCTATAGTTGGGTAGTGTAGAGTGTAATATCGAACAGTGGAGGGACATACAGCAGAGTGGCGTGCAGTGGCATAGATTGGATTAAAGGGGCATAGCTTAGACTTTAATCACATAGAGTGGAGGGAAATAGAGTGGATTGGCATGTGGCACAGTAGAGTGTAATTTAAAGAGATGTAGCTGGAAAGTGTCTGAACGGATGTAGATTAAGTTAGGCAGGAATAAAGATTATGGGGTGAAAAGGGTCATTTTTAGTGTTACTCGAAAATTGGTTAATTACTGTTAAAGTTATGTGACAAAACACGTAGTTATGTATTGTGCCAAAGTATACCACAGTAATTTCACTGTATAATGAGAAACATGCTTATCAAAAGGTTGTATATCAAAAGTAAAATACAGCCATGTCGTTTTCACCACATTTTGGCTGTATTCTTGGTTACAGCATTATATGTGGGTAAGTAGAATTTTTTTTGTGTAATTAATTTTTCTTTTCATACAGAAAAAGAAAGAAAACAAAGTAGGTAACAGTGATGTACCATGCACTCCTGATGTATTACATCTGGAAGAAACAACAATACTGGTCAGCAGGCTTAAACATGTACAACAGAGAGTTAAAACTAGATATGCATCCAAAGGTTCATAAAAAAATGCTTATTTGTTGCACTCTGAGGCCAGGTATAACCGGAGTGGAACATGGCAAACTGGATGGCTCCTAGGAAAGAGAGGAGGGATATAGGGAGAGCTAGATAAAGGGAGGAGGAAAAGAGTGAGACAGATAGAGAGAGGTTAGTGGGGATAGAGAGTAAAGTGCCACTGGATTGACCCTCACGCAACCCTGGGGGAACCAACATGCATATGTTTATGCCCAAGTAAAAGTGAGCGAGATCTCAGCTAAGCCTGAACCTAGGATTAGGTTCAGGCAGGTTTGACTTCTTGTATGCACTTGTCTAGAGCGTCCCACAGTCGCCTGAGCCCAGTAGAGGTGTGCATTTTAGCATATAGTATATTGTCTGCACCCCGGAGTGAGCATAGAAGGTTCCACCATTTGTCAAAGGAGCTTGAGGTTGTTGTTTTCCAATCTGCGAGTTTGGATTTAGTCCCTAGGGATATGAGGGGGTCCATTAGTAATCCAATATTGCCAGTATTGTAGGCTGAGATGAGATTATTGCGGAAGCCCAGAAATGTTGTTAAGAAATCAATTTCTATGTGTGACCCTGAGATCTTCTGTAACAACATCTGCATTCTCAACCACAGCGGGTGAGCCATTCTGCAATTGAAAAACGTGTTGCAGATCACCTATATCCTCCTTTCACCTCCAACAAAGATCCGAGTCTCTTAGACCCAATTTGTGCAATCTAGAAGGGGTCCAGTAAATGTTATGAATTGACCAGAATCATCTGGATTGTGCTAGGGCTGGTGTGATTTTCCCAGTAAAGGGGGACTGCCAAATGTTACTCCATATCTTGTCAGTGAAGTCTGGAGTGCTAATAAATTGTAAGTACAGGCCCCATTTTCATGCAGTGTTGCAAAGTGGAAGCACTATATCGCCGTGACTCGGTGGCCCGGGCCAATCAATCAATCAATCAATCTTACCATTTGTATAGCGCACTACTCACCCGGGAGGGTCTCAAGGCGCTTGGGGGGAGGGGTATGCTACTGCTCGAACAGCCAGGTCTTGAATTGTTTCCTGAAGGCGAGATGGTCCTGGGTCAGCCGAAGGTGGATGGGGAGGGAGTTCCAAGTCTTGGCAGCCAGGTAAGAGAAGGATCTTCCTCCGGCGGTGGCTCTTCGGATGCGTGGTACGGCTGCGAGGGCGAGGCTGGTGGACCGTAGCTGGCGGGTGGGCGTGTAGAAGGTCAGGCGGTCATTGAGGTACTTGGGGCCCAGGTCGTGGAGAGACTTGTGTGCGTGGGTGAGGAGCCGGAACGTGACCCTCTTGTCGACGGGGAGCCAGTGCAGGTTCCTCAGGTGGCTGGAGATGTGGCTGCGTTGGGGGACATCCAGGATGAGTCGGGCGAAGGCGTTCTGGATGCGCTGGAGTCTTTTCTGTAGCTTGGCTGTGGTTCCGGCGTAGAGGGCGTTTCCGTAGTCCAGTCGGCTGGTGACGAGTGCCTGGGTGACAGTTTTCCTGGTCTCGGTCGGGATCCAGCGGAAGATCTTGCGAAGCATATGCATGGTGTTGAAGCACGATGAGGAGACGGCGTTGACTTGTCTGGTCATCGAGAGGGAGGGGTCCAGGATGAAGCCCAGGTTGCGTGCGTGGTCGGTTGGCTAGGGTGCGGTGCCCAGGGCTGGGGGCCACCAGGAGTCGTCCCAGGCAGAGGGCGAAGATCCCAGGATGAGGACTTCCGTCTTGTCCGAGTTCAGTTTCAGGCGGCTGTCCTTCATCCACTCGGCGACGTCTTTCATCCCTTCGTGTAGGCAGGTTCTGGCGGTGTCGGGGTCTCTGGTGAGGGAGAGGATCAGCTGGGTGTCATCGGCGTAAGAGATGATGTTGAGGTTGTGCTGGCGTGCGATGGCTGCGAGAGGTTTCATGTAGATGTTGAAGAGGGTGGGGCTGAGTGAAGATCCTTGCGGGACGCCGCAGATGACTTCGGTGGCCTCGGAGCGAAACGGGGGTAGGCGGACTCTTTGTGTTCTTCCGGCGAGGAACGAGATGATCCACTCCAGTGCCTTCTCTTGGATACCGATGTTGCTGAGGCGCTGGACTAGGGTGCGGTGGCAGACCATGTCGAACGCAGCGGAGAGGTCCAGGAGGATGAGGGCCACTGTTTCCCCCTTGTCGAGCAGGGTCTGGATGTCGTCGGTGGCTGCGATGAGGGCGGTCTCGGTGCTGTGGTTGGCTCTGAAGCCGGACTGCGAGGGGTCGAGGGATCCGTTCGTCTTGAGGAAGGCGGTCAGCTATCTGTTGACGATCTTCTCAATGACTTTAGCAGGAAAAGGGAGGAGCGAGATGGGGCGGAAGTTTTTGTGATCGGTGGGGTCCGCTGTAGGTTTCTTCAGGAGGGCGCTGATCTCGGCGTGCTTCCAGCTCTACGGGAAGGTGGCGGTGTTGAAGGAGGCGTTGATGATGTTCCGGAGTTGGGGTGCGATGGTGGAGTCGGCCTTGTTGAAGACGTGGTGTGGGCAGGGGTCGGTCGGTGATCCGGAGTGGATGGTGTTCATCGTGCGGGCTATGTCTTCGGTGGCCACCGTGGTCCAGGTGCGAAGGGTGGCGGTGGGGGGCGTTGGTTCGACGGTTGGGTGCGTGGGTGGGGCGCTGAAGCTGTTGTGGATGTCAGCGATCTTGCGGTGGAAGAACGAGGCGAGGGAGTCGCAGAGGTCTTGTGACGGAGTGATGTCGTTGGTGCCGGTGCTGGGGTTGGAGAACTCCTTGACGATAGTGAAGAGCTCTTTGCTGTCGTGGGCGTTGTTGTCCAGTCGTTCCTTCAGGGATTTCTTCTTGGTGGTGCAGATGAGCTGGTGGTGCTTGCGGGTAGCGTGTTTGAGGGCGGTCATGTTGTCGGTGGTCCAGTCGAGGAGCCAGGCTTTCTCGAGGGTGCGGCAGGTCTTCTTGGAGTCCTTGAGGTCGTCGGTGAACCAGGATGCCTTCTTGCTTCTGGGTCTGCTGGGAGGGTTCTTTAGTGGCGCGAGGTCGTCGGCGCAAACGGTCAGCCACTGTGTGAAGTTGCGGGCTGCTTCGTTGGGGTCCGTTGTGTTGGCGGGTGGGCTCTGGCTGAGGGAGGTGGTGAGCTGGTCTGCGGTGATCTTGCTCCAATTCCTGTGAGGTACCTGTTGCGGGTGGTGGTGGGTCGTGGATCTTTTGAAGCTGAAGTGGACGCAGCTGTGGTCGGCCCAGTGGAGTCCGGTGGCGTGGCTGAAGGTGATGTACTTGCTGGAAGAGAAGACGGGATCAAGCGTGTGGCCGGCGTAGTGGGTGGGGGTGTTTACCAGTTGCTTGAGTCCGAGGTTGGCGAGGTTTTCCAGCAGGGCGGTGGTGTTGCGGTCCTTGTTGTTCTCCAGGTGGAAGTTGAGGTCTCCGAGGAGGATGTAGTCGGTGGAGGGGAGGGCGTGCGGGCTGATGAAGTCTGTGATGTCTTCGCTGAATTGTGTGCATGGTCCCGGGGGTCTGTAGACGAGGGTGCCTCTGAGGGTCGTTTTAGGGTTGGTGTGAATCTGGAAGTGGAGATGTTCGGCTGCGGTGAAGGAGTCGTTGGCGTCGGTCGTGATGCGGATGGTGTTCCTGTGGACGATGGCGATGCCACCTCCGGTCTGGTTGATGCAGTCCCTTCTGATGATCTTGTACCCGTCTGGGATGGCGATGGCGATGTCGGGTGCAGAGGAGGCGTTCATCCAGGTTTCCGTGAGGAAGGCGACGTCCGGTGATGTAGTGTCGAGGAGGTTCCAGAGTTCCACGGTGTGTCTGTGGACGGATCGGGTGTTGATCAGGGTGCACTTGAGGTGGTTGCTGCTGGTGTTTGTCTTGGCGGGTGCGGGGCAAGTTCGGAGGCAGGTGAACTTGCAGGTGCAGCAGGTGAAGGGTCCGTGGGTGCGTCTCGGGGTGGCTCGGCAGCAGGCGTGGGTCCGGCCGGCATTGAGTGTGTTGAGAGTGGCGGCGTCGTAGGTCAGTCGGGTCGTCTTGCCTCGGCGGGGAGGGCCAGGGGTCCTGACGCTGGGCGCGGGCCAGGCGCGGACGGGCGCAGACGGGCTTACCTTTGGCGCACCTTCGGCGCTCAATCGGTGCTCCCGCTGCGCGCGTCCGCTGCGCGGTCGCTCTGGGGGCGTCATAAGTAAGGAGCCGGGAGGGAGGAGCAGCTGGGTGGCGGGAGCGGGGCGGCGAATGGAATCACAGGGGGGCGGGGCCGCAGGGAGGCAGCGGCGGGAAATTCCAAGAAGCAGCGGGCAGCGGGAAATTCCCAGGAGCAGCGGGCAGCGAGCGAAGGAATCTGCAGGCAGGAGGCGGCAAAGGCAGGCAGGAGCGGCAGCAGTGAGTGGGGCGACCAAGCCCTGTGGAGGGCTGAGCGGTCAATCAGGTTGCAGGAACAAAATGGCACCTGCCAGCTGGAATAGAATAGAGGGCTATAATCATGCGAATGAGATAGTCTTCAAGATCATAATTATGGAGAACGGCAGGCAGGAAAGGCCAGGAGACTTTGTCAAAAGCCTTCTCTGCGTCAAGTGCGAGGGCTGCAGATGGATACTGAAATAGTTTGGCCTTTCAAGAACATGACAGAATGTCCTGATATTGTCTGCAGCCAGTCTCCCTTTGAGGAAACCCGTCTGGTAGTTTGCATTTACATTTTTACTGACCGATCTCAATCTTCATGCAATGATCTTAGCATGTATCTAGAAATCGATGTGTATGAGTGAGATTGATCTATAATTTTTGATGGTTAATGAATCCTACTAACTACAAAATACTGCAGTATTTATAGGAAAAATAAAATAATCTAATAAATATGTAAAAAAAAAATATACTGTAATCAACTATATTTGTGAAGTATAGTGTAGTGCACTGTAATATTTTTTTCTCCAAGTTTTTGCTACATTTTTCTAAGTACGCAGTACTTTCTAAGTAGTACCGTAGTGCTCTATTAATTTATTCTCTTTAAAGTAAATCTCTCTTTAAAATACTGATGTATACTATATTTGTGAAATATTGTGTAGTGATATATATTTTAAATTTTAAAAAATTTGTTTTAAGTACCGCAGTACTTTGTAAACTTAAAAAAAAAAATAGAAACGGGGGCATGGCCTGCAGCCGAGTAAGATGGCCGCACACTAGACGAGCTGCGCTAGCAGTTAGTGGTAACTCACCCAAAATCCGACACCATGCGTTCTTGTGAGGGCACCCAACGAAGGCGGGAGACATTGGGAGCAGGTGAAGTGCATCGGTTTCAAGGCAGCTCCCCGAGAAGCACTATATCGCCGTGACTCGGCGGCCTGGGCCGATCGAGTCGCAGGAACGAAATGGCTCCCGCCAGCACAGAGTGCGGTGCTTAAGGGACTCTCCGCCCCGGAGGGGCTGTCGGCGTTGCCTGGGAAGCTTACAGCTGAAGTTGGTAGCAGAGGCTGGAGGCGACGTGAGTGCGATGGAGGGAGGGAAGTCCCAGCTAGTCCCGACTGCAGCCCTATGATACTGGAGCCTGCAGCACCCGTGTGGAGACACAGTGTTGGAGATGGCCTGAGGACCATTGAAGGTGGGAGGCGCAGCGAGGCGGTGCAGGCAAGCGGTACCTGAGAGAGTGGGAACTGGAGATCCCCTCAGGTAGAGACCAGTGGAGTCGGCGGGGGCCCGCCTTGCCGCGTCTTTGAGCCCAGACAACCGTGTATAAACAATACAAAACAGCGCGAAGACCGCAGTACGGGCCGCCGAGGGGCTGGGAGTCACCCGGACTGACTAGCCGAGTGGTGCACTAAGCTCCCGCAGCACCCCAGGGGACGCTGGAACCGCGGGTTGAATCAGGGCAGATTGAGGCGCAGGGAGGACTCCCGTGTGTCTGGTATGCGGGGGACACTGGAGTCGTTGCTGCAACCGAGGCACTGAAAGCATGTGAGGAACAGCACGAGTGGAGACGGTATCTTTTGGGGCCTAATCCCAGCCAAACACGAGCTACCCGGCCGTAATAACAATAAGGGACAGGAGTGAGAAGGTGCAGCGTTCAGCATTCGATTGCCCGAGTGGACCCGAGTGGTAGTGAGGGCTGCCTAAGCGGGTGTCTTGCCCGCACACGGTGAGCGCTGGAGAATCCCACAGCCATACAGCACCTTTACCAGAGGTCCTTTCTACAAAGTGCGCAACAGGTCGACGTACTTTGCCATGGGCTGCAACAGACTGCAGGGACAAGGCCAGTCAAATTACATCAACAAGTATACGGTGACCATGGGCAGAGAGGATGGCAACCAAGGAGGGAGCCAACATGGTGAAACGGTGAAGGATGGTCCTGACCCCTCGCTTAGAGACATCATGTCAGCCATCAGAGAGCTATGTGGAACCCTGGAACCTAAGCTGGACTCGGTGAAGGAGGAGGTCAATTTGCTTCGCGTCGACTTCAGAAAAATGTCCGACAAAGTGGTGGCGGCAGAGACGGGCATTGGTAGTCTACACTCCCAAAAAAAAAGACTTAAGGAACAAGTAGCTGCCCTAACAAAACATCAAACTGACATCTGCGCCAGGTTGGAAGACCAGGAGGGGCAGGTGAGGCGCAACATCATATGCATAGTGGGGGTCCCAGAAGGCGTGGAGGGACCATCCATGGATGGTTTGTGGAGGATTCTCAATCATCTCAAGCCAAAGCGCCGGTCCAACTTCTTTTCGGTGGAGCGGGCTCATCGTGCGCTAGGAGGGAGGCCTAAGCCTTGGGCCCCTCCACGCACCATTATTGCATGGATCTTGAACTATAGGGATTGCGATGCCATCCTGCAGGTGTCGCGGGTGTCTGGTGACCTGCGGCTCGAGAATACCACGATTTGTTTTTTCCCTTATTTTACTCTTCAAGTTCAACATCAGCGGAGGTCCTTTGGAGGGGTCAAATGGGGTGAAATACATGATGTTATTCCCAGCGCGACTCAAGATCCTGGATGGAAGCAAAGCGTACTTCTTTGACACACCTGATGAGGCTTGCGACTGGCTAGAAGGATGGAGGACAGTGGGCAAAAACGGAGGTTCACGCAGATCTGAACACCGCCGACCCGGACAAGATGTGATGAGGGCAGACAGACCAGCTCCGGATGACCAGGAATGTGAACAGAGTAGCCTCAAGTGACTGTGGGACTGTAGCGGTCTGAGGTGATCTCTGTCCTGAGAGTGGTGGGAAGGGCATGGACATGGGGGCTCCGAGATTGAATGGGGACCTTGAGGGTTCAGCCAGATCACCAAAATTAATGGTAGTTGATGGGTCCAGATTTGTTTTTCAGAGGCAGTCCTATTGCTGGGATTACAGTCTTGGCCGGGAGTGTGGGGAAGGTAGGGGGGGCTTGGGGAGTTGGTAAAGGGTGGCCCTAGCACATCTCTCTTATGGGTGTAACCTCCGTTAGCCAGGTATAATTCCTTCTGCTGACTGCTGGCTTACATTCCCTCTTCAAGTTGGATTGGGGTCTGATGGGCAGACAGGCACTCGGCACATTTGGAAGGTGGGAGGTTGGGGGCCCACTGAGCAGGGAGACAGGGAGGGGGAATTGATAGGGGGTTTGGGGGTTGGTTTATTGGGGATGGTATGTTTTGCTCAATGTCAATCAGCACGGGGCCTGCCATGTTGTGCATGGAAGTGCACAACATGCCTTCCTGGCATTGTGGCGGTGGTGCTGAGTGCACCGCCCGCCACAATGTTGGGAATGCAGGATGCGCCTGCCACTGTTGTGGGCGCATCCTAATTGCAGCCACGGGACCCCGCCCTTATGGCGGGCGGTCCCCTTTGTTCGCCCGGCATCCTAATGTGCCCCTATGTGTCCAGCCTCAGTTGCGGAAAATGGGTTTTAGTATCTGGGGGTATACATCACCAGAGATAGAGCGGAGTTCTTCACTAGAAACCTGGAACCCCAACTGATATATTTGGGAACAGATGTGAGCCACTGGAGGTCACAACCGCTTTCCCACATGGGGTGAGCTGCAATGTTTAAAATGCTGCCACTGCCGAGGCTCCAGTATATTTTACAAAATAAGCCGTATCCGGTTCCTAATGGGGTTTTCAAGCGGATTTCTCAGGCATTATGGACGTTGCTCTGGGAGTGCGGCAGCCCAAGGATAGCACTGCGTAAATTAATGAGGGGGGTTTACGAAGGGGGGTTGGCCCTTCCAGATGTACAATTATACTACTAGGCTTCACAGCTGCAAGTGGTTAATGACTGGGTGAATGCGTCAGGTTCGTAGCCAGCTTACAGAGTTGACAGATGGGTCATTCCAGTGGGAAACTACGAACCACTCCTTCACGCACGGAAACAATGACGGGACCTGCCATCACACACAGGGGTGGTGATCCAATGCTGGAGGGAGGCAAATCAATTCCTGGGTTGGAAAGACTCCCTGACAGGCAGAACCCCGTTATGGTTTGGGGATCAGTTACCAGAAGTGACCCGATTGACTGGCTTTAGGGGATGGAAAATAATAGGCATTGAGTATTTAGGGGCTGTATGGAAAGGAGACGCCCCGACCCTTTGAAGACTTTGAAAAAGAATACGTCTTACAGGACACATTACTACTACATATGTCTTAGTCATGTTCTACGTTGCCACATGCGGGGTGTCACGTCGCTCCCGGAATATTTCCCTAAGGAGGACAGGCTTCTCCTTGATCCCATAGTGGAAAAACCCACTTCCACAATCTATCGTAAAATTAATAACAACATGCCTAATCCACAAGTGTCCTTGCGGGAAAGATGGAAGGGTGACATAGGGACCCTGAAGGACAACGACTGGCAGGATGTACTACAGAGCCCCCGCGAAATAGCAATTTGCGGCAGGTTCTGATTGGTACAATACATTTTTTTACACTGGGTGTATTACCCCCAAACTCAACTATATGCCTAGGGAAGAAGCCAATCGGCTCTCTGTGGGAGGGGGTGTAGGGGAGAACGTACATTCTACCATATATTATGGGAATGCCCAGAGATAGTACCCTTCTGGACTAAAGTTGTGGACACAATGGCAGCGGTGGTGGGTTCTCCGGTCCCACTAGAGACTAGGTGGCTACTGCTGATGATCAAAGGAGCCACGGACTAGTCCAGATACAATGAGATCTGGCTTGCAATGGTAGCAGGGGTGGCATAAAGGAACATAGCCAGTGGCTGGGGGGTGCAGGTGCCCCCACAGTGGGACCAGTGGTTGCGAGATCTGGATTGGTGCCAGAGAGCCGAAGAAACTATTTACAGGCCTAGGGGTTGCATAAAGAAATGGAAAAAGGTCTGGGGGCCTTGGGAGAAATACAATACATTGAGGTGCGGATCAAGGGCAGATTTATAAGCATTGACAGTCCTACCTGTGTCTATTGCAGCCTTACACTGTTTTGTGAATTGTCATTCTATCACAAGCTATATGAATATTGTCTTGAATTGTATGACACTATGAGTAATGGTAGTGTCATCCACTAACATTGGTTTCCTAATCTTCTTGGCCCTGGGGACCCCATCCCCATCCCCCATTTTGTTTTTAATCAAATTGGGAAGGGGTCCATGTGGCCCCCCTCCCGAGGCCATAATCTGCCGCTGGGGACCCCATCCCCCGGGGCATGGCCATTTTTTTTTGGAGGGGGGCTGACTTGCCCCCCTACTGAGGCCCCTTATGGTCCCGGGGACCCCATCCCCCGGGGCCTGGCCTTTTTTATTTTTTTGTAATTCATTTTTGAGCAGGGGGGCCACGTGGCCCCCTCTTGGGCCACTTCTAATCCCGGGGACCCCATCCCCCGGGGCTGGCCTCTTCGTTGGGGACTGTGGGGGTCCCCAATCCCCCCAATGTCCCAGCCGGCTCTCCGCATCCTGCGGGACCCGGCATTGCTTTTCCACATGGAGAGCAGCTAACATGCTTCTCCCCATGTGGAAAAGCAATCTGCTTTGCTTCACTGAAGCGTGAGCAGGTTTCCCTGCTCTCGCTTCAATGAAGCAAATCAGTTTGCAATGACAGGGTGGGAGCCGCAAGGCTCCCGCTATGTCATTGCAAACTACAGTGTCCCGGGGGTAGACACCCCAAGATAATACAGGAGCTGGCCCTGGGGGGGTGGCGGACCCCGGGGCCATCATTGGCCCCAGGGATGGGCCACGCGGTGCCCCTTCCACCATTTTAAAAGCCCTGGGGGGTGGTGGTCCCCAGGGCATGTGGGGGGGTTCAAGCCCCCCACGCAGGTTTTTTTATTTTTTTAAAATCGAAGCTCCATGGGGTGGCGGTCCCCGGGGCTTGGGGGGCTGTGAGCCTCTGCACATGATTTGATAAAGCTCCGGGGGTGGCGGTATCCGGGGTTGGGGACAGGCCCCAGAAAATTAATTACCAACAAAGCGCGGGAGTCCGCGCTTCTTTTTTTTTATCGGCAGGATCTGAGCAGCCTGCATGGATTTTGCCGATTTAAAAAAATATAATAACTTTTTTTTGGCCCTGGGGGTCCTTGTGGGACCCCATAAGCAGGCCTAGGGGTCAGGGTGTTTTTTTCTCAGGTTTCTTGTGTCTCGGTTCTACCGAGGCACAAGATGGCTGCCAACACTTCCTGGTTTGGAGTGTTGACAGCCAATTAGCATACAGCTTGTCATCGGGAGGGTGTGCGAATCCTGCGTAGCCATAGATATATATATGATTTTACTTTTGATTTTCTCAGCAAATACTTAACGGATTTACACCATTTAATAAAAAGGCACGACTCTGAACCAAGGGCTACCTCTTTGCCAAATTTGGTGTAATTCCGTTCAGCAGTTCGGGCTGTAGCTGAGGCTAAAGGTTCCTATGGGAAATTGCATGGGGAAAACACGTTTTGGGACCCCCTTTTTTCTCAGCCCCGCTTGGCGAATCACCGTGAAACTTTCAGGATGGGAGCAGACCGGAGCTCCCCACAAGTTTTGAAAATTTTGCGAAGATTCGTTAATTGGCGCCAAAGTTATTAGTAATAGAATGTTGCGGATTTCCTATGGAAAATATGTCCTAACTATAACTACCTACTGGCGACCGCGAGTAGGTAATATATATATATACATATATAGATAGATAGATAGATAGATACATAGATAGATAGATAGATAGATAGATAGATAGATAGATAGATAGATAGATAGATAGATAGATAGATAGATGACCCATCATGTCTACACCTACGCCCCCCTTTGTCTCACTGTCTAGAAGCAATTCACATATGCCAACAGCAGAGCCATTCACAGTCTTATGACCCAGGGCACTGGTAGAAAGGCACAGTTGGGACAAGAAAATGTCAACTGTCTAAAATAGCATTTTCCAGAATTTAATTTAAAATTTGACTGCTCTACTAAAGAGGATTTAAAATTACAATTAATTTGAGCAGCATATCTCTGTCTGCGCCCTTCTGAAGTTAGCACCTATTAAATGAAAGAAGTGAACACATTGTAAGTAAATTAGACAGATATGTCTTACAACAGTAAAGAATGACTTTATGAGTTTTTCCCTGTCAGGACATATGAAACTTAAACACATGTCCAACTTTTTAAATATCATGCACCCTGCCCTAGGAAACATTAGTCCCTACCTTGGGTGAATATTAAAAATGAAGGTTTAGGCCTAGCAAAGGGTTTATTTTTCCAGGTCGAAATGGCAATTTTAAACTGCGCACAGTCTGCAGAGGCTGGTCTGAGACCTGTTTTACGAGGCTACTTTAGTGGGTGGCACCATGAGTTCTGCTGCCCACTAGCAGCATTTAATTTACAGACCCTAGGTAAAACTAGGTCTATTTACTGTGGACTTACAAGTAAATTAAATGTAGCAGTCAGGTATATGTCAATGGTACCACGTTTTAGGGAGAGAGCACAGGCACTTTAATAAACAGGTTCAGCAACAGAAGGCAAACATTTAAGGGTATGGCCAGGTCCAACATTAGTATTTTACAATTATTTGATACTATAAACAAATCGTTTATAAAACTTATGTTTCAGAATTATGGAAATTATTACAAAAATCTCTGCATTCATAAGTATAGCCAGAGCTAACCCAAGCAAAATCCCAATTATTTAAAAGTATCATCAGCTGTATTATTACATGTCTGCATCACCTACCTAGATTTACAACATCCAAGTCATGTAAGTTGTCCTCAAATAATTTAGTTCATTGTGGGGCTGCGGTTAGAACTTGATCTTTCAGCAAATCTCCCTCATCATCTGGTCCATGTGTTTAATCCTCCCTTTTCTGGCTCATCTTTATACATTAGCTTCCTAACGAGAGAGGAGGGTGAACTCCTCAGCATATTTGTACCTACTACTGTACCCAATGCTCTCTTGCAGAAGGGCATAGAAAGCAGTGCTGTAGCAACATTTCTTCCTTCCAAGCTAAATCTGTACAAGACGAGAAGACATTGTAACATCAAGCATGACACGCAGCTCAAAGAGACAGAAAATTCCTTCTCTTTTTTGTTTACATGAACACTGTGAAAATGAAGTCGTAAAAATAATAATATGGCAATCATGCACACATTCAATAGCATCGCCATTCAAAAAAGTTAATTTTCTGGGACCTACGCCTAAAACACAATACTCTGATGATGCCGTAGTGTGCACATGTTTGCACGGAAACAGGCCTGGCTTATATATAACACGTGCACTAACAGAAAAGCCCTGCCACACACAACAGGTTAATGAGCAAACAAAGTATGTCCTACCTAACTTAGATGAGGTCCCCCTATCTGTCCATGTATCTCTCCAACCTCTTAGACGTTCGTGCATCCATCAATCTATCCATCTTTTCACGCTTCCATCTATCCTTTCACCAGTCCATCAATCCTTCCTTTAACTTTCATCCACCCTTTTATCATTAAACTCTTCCATCCATTTCCTATCCTTCCACTAACACTTCCTACTATCCATCTATCATTTCCCCAGCTTTTAAAGCCAAAAAAGCGCAGATAAATCCCTTGATAATATGCCCCTTATTTACAAGCCCCTTGCGCCACTAATGCGCCACTTTTAATATGGGAAAAAGTGACGTACTGGCGGCGCAAGAGACTTGTAAATAAGCCCAAAGGCATTTAGTTTGATTCACGCAGATGTTGGGCCTGACCTCATTATTTAGGATCTTGAAATGTTTAGCTTCAGTTTATTTACCTTGGAGTAAAACTGAGTAGTGTACATAGTATCTCTAGAGCTATAGACGTCTTGGTGGAATACCATTGTTGCTGCTTACAGAAAAAGGGACAGAGTAAAGTAGTTGAAGCAAATAATTCTTTCGCCAAGTCTGAATCCAGGATTTTCAGCACACAACTTAAAGAAACAATTTGCCATACACCACAGTGGTAATGGAGCCATCTGTTATGATTGCAGGAGTATTTTAACAGGCCCTTGCTGGTAGGCCCTTGGCATCTGTCTAGAAATGTGTCCCATAGCACTGCCCCCTTATTGCTTTGGCATGAGACACGTTTGCTTAGTTATCTTCATTGTGATTGTGGGCCTCATGGGTTTTGTCGAATCAGGATTTGATATCTACCCCTTAACTCTGCTGTTTGTTATATACATACACACTTCACAGCACATACTGTGAAACTTATTAATTCCTCAAGGTACTGATGTAAAATAGGCCCTTGACCAGCTGGCACAAATGTGGGAAAATGTCCTAGTTCACCAAGGGCAGCTCAGTGAGTTCACAATGTACGACTCTGTACATTTCATCAAGGACAACTTTAAATTGTTGCAAGTTAGTTATGGATGCCTGAGTTTGCATTCAATGGGCATCACTTTGTGAATGATTAATGAGCATCCATTCCTTTATACAAGACCCACCTCCAGTCTCATAGCTGCACAAATGCAAAACTTACTAAGGGTATCAGTCTGCAGATGGCAAACATTAATTTCTCACAAACAGTCTGTAAAGTAACTTCACTGAAGAATGCACTGTGCCACATGGTTTGTAAATCTGCACCTACCTTGAGAAGAGCATTTAATTTCAGAATTCATAAAAGTATTATTGTTTTACAGCAGAACCGGAAGCAAGTACCTGGAGTATGTTTGAGGTCCAAATCCTGTACAAAGTAAAGAAGGCAGTGGAAAGCATTTTCCTTTAAATTCTGGCCTTTCCTTTTTCTTCATGAATGAAATGCATGTGAGGAATAAAGTAGACCATTTACAAAGGTTACTAATATTCAAATCAATTCACATTTTTGAAATACCTTGAGATGTGTGTTTACGTTTCCTAAGAGTTATTTTTCTTTTACTTTTTTTAAGCAATGCTTTACAAACCAACATTGGTGTACGATGCTTTGCGCTTCCACAACAAGCAATGTTGCAGCGATGGAAATGCGGCAAAGTTCCGGTGCAAAGAAATAAAGACGTGAAAATCTTCCAGATGCGGCACGCTCCTCCGAGGATGCGAGAAGTCTCGGTTCGATGAATCAGCTGCAGCGGCGACACCCTTGTTCAGCGATGCGACGGCAACAGCCTCGGCTGCGGCACTCTTCTCTGACGTTGAGAGAGGCTTCCGTACAATGCGACAACTACAACGGCGACATCCAAAATGCGATGGCGGCGCGCTTCTCCCTGGATGCGAGACACTTCTCCTGATGCGGTGAAATACGACAGCTACAGCACCAACATTTACAATGTGACGGCAGCAGCAGCGACGGCGACACGCTTCCGCTTTGTTGCGAGACACTACTCTCAATGGGGTGCAATATGACAGCTACAGCGCCGACATTCAAGAAGCGACGGCAGCAGCAGCGATTGCGACACGCTTCTTCCATGTTGAGTCGCGCTTCCAGCTCCTTGCGACAAGCAGTCCCTTAGTAGGCCCTAAAACAGTAGCAGGCACTTCTAGGGTGCTGGGGGGTGAAGTCTGTTGTCCCTAAGACTTCAGCAGGAGACAAGCTCTTTTCCAAGCCCTTGGAGATCCTTCACAAGTTAAAAGTAAAGCACACAAAGTTCTTTCTCCTCTCTTTGGCAGTCAGGCAACCACTGCAGGCCAATCCCCTAAGCAGCACTTCTGCTTAGGAATCGTTGTTGTATAAGCTTTATTCGAAACAGTTTTCATAAAAGCACATGACATTTAAAACAATTACACAATAATACATAATAACAGTAAAAAGACATTAAACTACAGTGCAGCTCATACAATATTGCATATAAAAACCATTAAAAAAAATTTATTACGTTAACCGTTATTAAAAGGGATCCCTAATTACATTATTTTCCCCAGAGCCCGTCGTCTGATTGCCCAGGCCCAGCCTAGATATTTGGCCACCCCTATGACTATCGAATCCTGGGTAGTTGTACATAAGATTCTTAAAGCCACAGTACTATCGCGTGTCCCCAGGTTTTTGCATACCGGCGTAAGCCATTTAGCCCTTGGTTTAATATAGGCTTGACATACGAATAGGAAGTGGCCTATGCTCTCTTCGGCATTTTCACATGCAGGGCATAGGTTATTGGTCGATTTATTCCAGCCAGCTGTCATTTTCTTCAGGGGGAGAGATCCTGACCTTAACTGGAAAACCAATTTCCTATCCATTGGTACCGTGATGTTATCCCAATAAGTTTCTAGGGCAGGTAAAATTTTTGACTCCAGAAAGCGGCCAGACATAGAGTCGGTCCTAGTGTCTTTCAGCAATTTAACACCCACCCAATCCCAGTACTGTTTTTTTAGGTTTTCCTTGCTAGGGAAGATCTCTCCCACAGGATTGTTCCAAAGATTTGAGAACCCTAGGTTAACTAGCATAGACTTCAGATGTTTTAACCATTTTATCTTGTGGAAGGTATCTTCCTGGATTATCCACAGAAAGCCCTCCGCATATTGTCTAATTTCTGGAGTCGTCCAGAGGCGCCTCCAGTAAAGGACTGGGCGCAATCGGGCTCTATCTATGATAGAGCGCCTACCCAGTTCCAAAAACAGTGGAGTTAGCGGGGTGCTCTGTGGAAGTCCTGTGATCCCTCGCAGAAACTTATTCTCAGAAGTCTGTAATGCCGCAATACTTTCCCAGGCCCATAACTCTGCGCCGTATAATGTAGCACCCAAGACCTTTGCATCATACACCGTGAGTGCGGGTTTTATAGGCTTTGTCTTAGATTTACGGTGCTCGCCCCTAAGGGCACCTGAGAGCTGCTGGTGTCTAAGGACCACTTTGTCCACGTGATGTGCCCAACCAGTGCCCTCTGCAATCTGAACCCCCAGATACGTGAATTCTGCAACAGTATCCAGCCTACTGTTATTCAAGGTTACTTTGGGGTAATTCCTGCGGCCAGATGAAAAGGCCATTAATTTTGTTTTTCCCACGTTCACCTCTAGGCCATGTTCAGCGCAAAAAGCATCGAAAATGTTCAATGCACGCTGCAGCCCCATAGGGGTCTTAGATAAAATAAGAGTATCGTCAGCGAACATCAGGATAGGAACCCTGGTGTCCGCTAACGATGGGGCATCAACGCTCGCCTCCAACATTCTCTCAACAATCCCGTTGATAAATAACGAGAACAATAGGGGGGCCATGGAGCAGCCCTGCCGAACGCCCCTTTCCACTGGGAAGTCCATAGTTGTTTCCCCTCTTACACCCCACTGGACTCTTGCAAAATTGGACTCGTGCAGTCGCATGATTAATGTAAGCAGATCTGCAGGAATCCCCATCTTTTGCAGAACCGACCATAGCTTGCACCGGGGGACTAGGTCGAATGCCGCCCGTAGGTCGACAAACGCGACGTACAGGCAGCCCCTTCCCAGTACAACAGTCTTCCACCGCAGTATGGTGAACCGAAAGACCTGGTCAATGGTACTGGTTGCTCGCCTAAATCCAGCTTGATATGGGGAAAGGGCGTTGTTGTTATCAACCCAGTCCATAAGCTGGTTTGTTATCATCCTCCCAACTACTTTCTGCATAGTAGCTATTAAGCTTATAGGCCTATAATTAGCAGGCAGCGACCGGTCGCCCTTCTTGTGAATAGGAATAATGGTTGCACCTTTCCAGAGGTCTGGGACCACTTCCCCCTTTGCTAGGGCATTTGCTACGAGGAAGGTGTACCTCGCCCATCTTGTCACATCATATTTAAAAATGTCAGAGGGAATCCCATCTGGGCCTGGGGCCCTCCCACACTTCACAGTCTTGATGGCAATTTCCGCCTCTCTAAGAGAAAACAGATTATCAGTTGCGTAAACAGGTATTATACTGCTCGCCACCGTAGGATGATTAACATTGGCATACTGTGGTCTAAAGTAATCGACCCAAGCATCTTCTGCCACGTTGTTATCAGGCTTTCCGGGACCAGCTCCTCTACCCCACTTAATGATTTCCCAGAACCTTTTGGAGTCTTTATTGCCCGAGGCCTCTTTCAGTTCTGCCCAATGGTCTTCATCCCACTTCTTTTTCGCTAAATGGATGGCCCTCTTGTACAATTTCCTTTGCTCTATTACTGCTTCACGGTCCCTACTCCTTATGGCTTGTCCCAATTCAAGTCGTGCCAATCTACACTGACTATCAAACCACCTTCCCACCTCTTTTACTTTCTTCACTTTCCTGTTTTTGGTGAAGAAGCACGGTCTTAGGAGGGAGAACAACTCGTTATGAATTTCCGTGATACCACTATCGCCTGGTACCACTGGGGCCGTTGCTTCCATTGCAGAAATTGCACTGTCGACCACATTATTAATAAAGATCATAGTAACCTCATTTGCCACTACTTTTGGCCATTTTAACCTACGTTCGTCATTACTCATGGCCGGGATGTCATCATTGGTTTCGGAAGAATTTCCCGCCCCTGCATTCCACCACCTGTGAATCACACAGAGGGGGTTGTGATCACTTTCTACCCTGGGCCTAATAGTCATATCAACAACTCCCTCCCACAGCTGGAGACTACACAATATGTAGTCAATTCTGCTCCTGTGAATACCATTATCATAGGTATACCCACCCTCCTTGTCCCCTTGTGTCCTCCCATTGAGTGCTCTTAAACCATGTTCCATACAAATACCATTTAGGATTAAAATCTCTTTAGTCCATCTCTTAACAGGTTTTAAACATAAAGAGGGTACTCCCCAAAGGTTATCCTCTTCGCTCCCTAAAGGATCGTTTGTACAATCCAACGGCTCAAAAGTCCTGTTGAGGTCTCCTGCTATTATCAACATACTTTCTTGTGACGTAGCCTCTATGGCAGCAGATAACAGCTCTATGGTGGGTGTATTAATTTCATTATTACCTCTCGCATAGACATTATACAAATCTATTGGGGGACCCTTACCTGTAGAGATTCTTAGTAATTGTAAATCACAACTACCCGGATCCAACATTTTGATATTAATATGCAAATCTTGTTTAACCCATACAGTAAGGCCTCCCTTTGGCCGCCCTCTTCCACCTTTTTGGGCTGGTATGCAATAGTTTAAATAACCAAAACAGAAAAGAGAATCGCAAGCCCAGGTTTCTTGAAAACAGCAGATATCATACCCATTTATAAAATTCACCCATGATTGGGAATCCATCTTACTGCCCAACCCTGCAATATTCCAGGATAAAAGGGTACCAATACTAGCCACAGAACCATCAGAGTTGTTGGTATTAATGGATGCTCGAAGTGGCGTTGGACTTCCAATAGAATTGATCGGCCTTTCCCCTACATCCATGCGATCTACAATCATGTTGTCATTCTTTGGCGATGGTACATTTTCATTTGAGTTTGGAATTTCTAAACTAAAACCACTTTCTTCAACCAAATTCCCTATCACCATATTATCAGACATTTCGTTTACACTTATAGTGTCAACATTACCGTCCCCAGCCATTGTTGGCACATTATGACTCTCCCACTTCCCAACTGTACTGGTTTGTCAATATCCCCATCCGTGGTCCTGCCATCCTACACAGGAGTTGTGATTTGTGTATTTGTTATGGTTGTAACCAACTAAAGGAGGTAATGGGCAATTGGCTGGCCATGGTACAGTTGGGGGTATTAGGGGTTCGCTAAGCAGGCTAGTTGTTACGCTACTGGATTGGGGGTAGAAAAAGGTAAGGTCTACAATTCCAATACCTCCCTTATTTATTCCCCATCCCTGCCTAGTTATCCATCCCGCCACCCTAGGGTCTTGGAAATTGACCACTATACAGTCTCCACCCAAGGTTTTCGCTGTGTATCCCATCCAGTCTATTCTCCTTACCCCTATGATTAGCCCATCGATATCACCAGGGAGAGGGCGATTATCCTTTAACCAGTGCATGGTCTTGTTTTTAAGCGTCTGGAAAGTTTCTCTCTGCCCTGGCGCTAATGATGGTACATTAATTAAGACTGCTACATAGGGGAAGGAATCAGGAGTGAGATTAATCGGGGGTTTTCTGTAAGTTGGCTTTTCTAAGGGAGGCGGGATAGATGTAGGAAATTGAGGGACTGGTTGTGAGGAGAGCCTCAACGCCTGTTGGTTATTATTTTGTTGAATTGGTACTAAATTCTTATCTACCACAGGGCGGGCATTAGCCCTATTCCCTCCCACCTGGGTGTTTGAGGCAACATGCATGCTAGTGGTTGCTTCTGCAGTTGACAGTGCTTTATCCACACTCATAGCAATTGGGGGATTTAGTACCTGCTGTGTTGGGGACTGTATATGATGTATTATAGTCGGCTGAGTTAAAACAGAGCCGACTTTCGATTTGTCCGATTTTCCTGAGGGTTTTGTAACTACTGCAACTAAGGATTTACCTTGCTTTGGGGGTAAAGGAGAGTTATTTTGAGGCCTTCTTCCCTTTTCCTGGTTAGCAGGGTTATTAGAAACCTGGGGATTTATCCTTGCATCCACCCCAACATTCGCTTTAATCAGCGATTTTGTAGAATAGAAATTGTCTAATGTAGACTGTTCAAAATGATTAAGCCTTTCTGAGAGCTTATTAATTCTATCCTCTATAGGGTTAAGCAAGGATCTTAATAATTTTTCCAACTCAGGGAGCACATTTACAAATGAGAACACATTATCATTGTTTTGTACGGTGGAATCAGTACCAGAGTTGACTTCAATATCCTGTCTGTCCAAAAGGGCAGGATTGGTGTGTAAAACATTTTCTACACTCTCTGTTTCTTTTATAACTACCTCTCCAGTGTTCACGATTTTAAGTAACTTCCTATGCTTTTGCGGTGGTTTCGCCGCCGTTTTGCATCTCCTTGCTGGGGCTGATCTTTTCCTTTTAGACCCCAGCTTAGATTGGGCCAATATTGCCTGTGCACCAGAGTCAGGGAGCATAGTAGATTGAATATTACTCCCGCAAGAGTGATTTGATTCTGTTGCAACATCCTTATTTCTTGCTTGAGCTTGGCCCTCAAAATATTCGGTTGCAATAGGAAGGTTCAATGATGACAAGGGGGTCACCAGGGTGGGGTACGCCAGATTTGGGAGTTTGTCAACAGAATTCTTAAGTAGCTCTATGGACAATCTGCGCTCTGCGCGCTTCTCAGCCAGAGACAGCTCCTTGTCAATTGATAATGAACGGCTAAAAAAGAATTTATCTAGAGGGCCGATTGCTGATGGGGCATCCTCGACCGAGTTAGTTATCAAGTGGCTAGATACAGGACTTATCGATGTAGACGTTGCCATAGTCAGCATCAAGCTCAACCACAATGACACTTACTGTAGAAAGTACAGTCCAGCAGGAATTAGGGGGGTAGCCCGGCCCGGCCTCCTGCGGCCCCGGACGGCCACAGACGGTCCCGCCCTTGTCCCGGGCTTCTCCCGGCGCCCTCCCGTGCGCTCCCGCGCAGCGGAAGTAGCCCCTGTTTTTAAAAAAGTGTGATGAGCGCAGGGGGCGTGGCTAGCAGGGAGAGCGGGGCCAGGTGTTCCAAATTGGCCAAGCAGGGACTCCTGGTCAATGGAGTCCCTGCACTCGCGCTCGCAGCCCTGCCCTGCCCCTACGCTCACCGGTAACAGTACCACCAAACAGGGACACACCTCCTCACGAAGCGGGACCCGCGAAGCGGGTTCCACGAGCAGTAGGCAGTCAAATGGCACGAAGGCACACACAACGGGCAGCCCAGCAGGGACGTCGATTATCCAGCAAGCAGGTTGTAGGAGTCCCGCCGGTCAGCAGATGAAAGGGAGTTTTAAAGACCTCCTCGCAGCAGCGCAGGGGGCGTGGCTAGCAGGGAGAGCGGGGCCAGGTGTTCCAAATTGGCCAAGCAGGGACTCCTGGTCAATGGAGTCCCTGCACTCGCGCTCGCAGCCCTGCCCTGCCCCTACGCTCACCGGTAACAGTACCACCAAACAGGGACACACCTCCTCACGAAGCGGGACCCGCGAAGCGGGTTCCGCGAGCAGTAGGCAGTCAAATGGCACGAAGGCACACACAGCGGGCAGCCCAGCAGGGACGTCGATTATCCAGCAAGCAGGTTGTAGGAGACCCGCCGGTCAGCAGATGAAAGGGAGTTTTAAAGACCTCCTCGCAGCAGCGCAGGGGGCGTGGCTAGCAGGGAGAGCGGGGCCAGGTGTTCCAAATTGGCCAAGCAGGGACTCCTGGTCAATGGAGTCCCTGCACTCGCGCTCGCAGCCCTGCCCTGCCCCTACGCTCACCGGTAACAGTACCACCAAACAGGGACACACCTCCTCACGAAGCGGGACCCGCGAAGCGGGTTCCGCGAGCAGTAGGCAGTCAAATGGCACGAAGGCACACACAGCGGGCAGCCCAGCAGGGACGTCAATTATCCAGCAAGCAGGTTGTAGGAGTCCCGCCGGTCAGCAGATGAAAGGGAGTTTTAAAGACCTCCTCGCAGCAGCGCAGGGGGCGTGGCTAGCAGGGAGAGCGGGGCCAGGTGTTCCAAATTGGCCAAGCAGGGACTCCTGGTCAATGGAGTCCCTGCACTCGCGCTCGCAGCCCTGCCCTGCCCCTACGCTCACCAGTAACAGTACCACCAAACAGGGACACACCTCCTCACGAAGCGGGACCCGCGAAGCGGGTTCCGCGAGCAGTAGGCAGTCAAATGGCACGAAGGCACACACAGCGGGCAGCCCAGCAGGGACGTCGATTATCCAGCAAGCAGGTTGTAGGAGACCCGCCGGTCAGCAGATGAAAGGGAGTTTTAAAGACCTCCTCGCAGCAGCGCAGGGGGCGTGGCTAGCAGGGAGAGCGGGGCCAGGTGTTCCAAATTGGCCAAGCAGGGACTCCTGGTCAATGGAGTCCCTGCACTCGCGCTCGCAGCCCTGCCCTGCCCCTACGCTCACCGGTAACAGTACCACCAAACAGGGACACACCTCCTCACGAAGCGGGACCCGCGAAGCGGGTTCCGCGAGCAGTAGGCAGTCAAATGGCACGAAGGCACACACAGCGGGCAGCCCAGCAGGGACGTCGATTATCCAGCAAGCAGGTTGTAGGAGTCCCCTTAGGAATACTCTCTCCTTAGTTTCTTCAGCAGAGGTTCTTCCTGTAGTCCAAAAGTGATCTAATTTCTTGGGATCAGGGTCCTAATATTTATACCCCCAAATCCTTTGCCCTCTGAGGGCAGAGGGGCCTTTGCCTAGTCCAAACCAGTTCTGGAGCACTCTTTTTACATGAGTCCTTCTTTCCTTTCACAGTGCAGGGCAGAAACATCAGAAGCCCCACAGGAGGTGGAGCCAGCATTGTGGAGGAAAGGCACAGCCCTGGAGCAGTCTGTTGACATGATTCCTTCTCTCCTTTCACAGTGCAGGGCAGAGACATCAGACACACCACAGGGGGTGGAGTCAGCACTGTGGGGGGCAGGCACAGTCCTATTCAGGTCCCAGGTACAACTCCTCCCTCCCATCTAGATGCAGATCTCTCTATTCACCACTGGGCGGACTCACCCTGTCTCCTGGAATCCCCCAGCAATGTCACTCAAAGTCCAGACAAGGAATACACAACCTAGCAGAGGCAAGCTTGGATAGTTAGACAAGAAAACACCTACTTTCTAAAAGTGGTATTTTCAAACACAGAATGTTAAAACCAACTTCACTAAAATATGTATTTTATCATTCTGAGTTCAAGCATACAAAACTTGAATTTCTACCATGTTCCCTGAGTCAGTTAGGATTATAAAATGTAATAATCTAACTGCCCATTCTGGCCTATGGAGAACAGGTAGCCTTGCAATAGTGAAAAAACGAAAATGGCTGTAATTCACTGTTAGGACATGCCACACACATCAGGGCTTGTCCTACCTTATACTTACAATGCACCCTGCCCTTGGGCCAACCATAGGGGTGTCTGATATGAAGAAAAGGGAAGGGTTAGGCACTGGCCCAGTAAACATGGCAGTATCACACTGCACACAGGCTCTGCAATGGCAGACCTGAGACACACTTTTCTAGGCTGCATCTGTGGGTGGCACAACTAGTGCTGCAAGCCCACCAACAGCATTTGGATTACCAGCCCTGGGCGCTCCTGGTGTACTGTACTAGGGTCTGACAGGTAAACCAAACCAGCCAATCATGGAATCACTAATCCATACATCAATTTATAATAGGGGAGCATATGCACTTTAGTACTGATCAGCAGTGGTAAAGTGCAGAGAGTCATAAAACCAACAAAAACAGGTCAGACAAAACACAGGAGGAAGGCAAAAAGTTCAGGGATGACCCGGCAAAAAGGGCCAATTAAACTGGGTTGATGGTAATGTAGGACATACAGTACTTCTGGTATTAGATGCCTTAGCTGACTCATGATGTCCAATTAGAAGTCTTTCTATCAAGTCCAAGCGTGTTATGTTATGTGTTATGTTGGGGTTCAGTTTTGGGTCCAGAATCGCACTAATTTGGGTAATCACAGTGCTAATATCATTGTTTCATGATCCCTGGGCCTGTTCTTCTACACATGTAGACCACTCTGTCTGTGATGCGCATTGCATTGGGGTTTAACCCAGGGTAAAAGCGGACTTTGTCCAAAACTTTGTAAAGACTTATTTTTTCTTTTTCAACAAATTTTATTGAATTTTGACATCCAATGGGGTGTGCCCCCAACAAGCAATATTCAAACATAGCAATGATCATAGGTATACAAGTCGCTGCCGAGGGTATACTTTGAGGATCTATAAAACATCCAAACCAACAACCCCCGCCCCAGCCACCCCCCCCCCCTGCACCGCCCTACCCGCTTGAAACACTAAACAGGGATATACACATATGATCGCATCTCCGTGCTGGCTAATCCGCGAATTAGAGTGGAAAGTCATGTAATGGCGAGTCTGTCTATCATATCTCGATGCATGGATGTGGGAAAGATAGAAAGGTCAATGCCCCGGTACTTGGCCCATGCAGCCCAGATCTTCCCGTGTTTCTGCGGGCAACCCCTGGCCTGAAACACCGCCACTTCAGCAGATATGCATTTATCCAATGCGGATTTCCAGACCGCCACCCCGGGGGGAGAAGAGGTATTCCAATGTTGGGCTATGTCGCGCTTGGCCAGTGTGAGTCCCAGAAAAAGTAGGTGTCTTTTATATATGTTCCCCCCTATGTCATCAATACTGTGAAGGAGGGTTAGGTGAGGATCAGCTGGGAGGTCCCACCCCAGTACCCGTCCCAGGCAGTACTCCCGACCAAAAATGTTGTAACGCCGTGCAGCCCCAGACGTGTGTAAAAAGGATCCGTCATCTGACCGGCATCTGAGACATGTGGGGGACAGAATAGCCCCCATCGTCCAGAGATGTAGTACACCCGATGCAGGTATTTGAACTGGATCAGTCTATATCTATATGACACTGCTGAACCCCCAGGACTGGCAAGAGCCTCGGTCCAGTCATCATCAGAAAGGGTCGGTACATCCGCCTCCCACGCTGCCCGTGTCTGGTGCAGGTTCATCTTAGTATGCGTGGTCAATGTCTGATAGAGATGACAGATTTTGTGTTCCTCCAGATCACCCATCAACAGTCTACCCTCTAGGGGATGAAATTCTGGCAGCGTCGTAAGGTTTTTAATCACGGGAGACAGAGCGTGGCGAAGCTGGAGATATTTATGGAATTGGGAATTGTGTAGGTCAAACTCCTCCTGCAGCCTTTAAAAGGATTTAAGTGTGGGACCGCGCATCACATCACCCAGTGTCGAGATCCCTATTGTGTCCCATCAACGAAGCCCAGGCAAAGCCGCGACCGATCGGAGGCACGTACCCCGTCAGAGGGGCGTCTCGCACATCAGCATACCCCACCAACCCATGGACCTCGAAACACTTCTCCATATCTGGATCACAGTGCGACAGGCCGAGGGGAGAGCTTCCAGGGTAAAGTTACTATACAGGAGATCCAGCAGTGGATACACTTCTAGGAAGAGCCGTGTAAGCCGGATCGCCCTGCGGATTATACCACCATTCATTGATGACCAGCAGCTGGGACGCCCAGTGATAGGATCGTACGTCTGCCGCTGCGATACCCCCACAGCAAGTAGATTGGGCACAGGTCGCCAGAGCCACCCGGACCGCCCTGCCTTCCCACAGGAAACTGTTCACTTGACAAAACCAGGACGGAGGGATGGCATAAGGGTAGTTTTGCAATCTGTATAATAGGCGCGGCAAGGACACCATTTTAAAAATCGCGGACCTGTCATATAGAGACAGGGGAAGATGGACCATACCGTCGTCTCCTCCTGGACCACAGGAAGCAGAGGGGCAATAATGTTAAGCGACCACGCCGAGGTGGGATCCCTGGCGCTATGGACACTGAGGTATTTAAATCTGTTGTTTGCTATGACGAGCTGTGAGGCCCAATCTTGACACCCCTGCTCCCCACATATTGGAAAAAGCGTTGACTTAGACGGGTTGGCACGAAGCTTCGTCGTTTGCCAAACACCCGAAGAATCTCTAACACCCTCTGTCCCGTGACCCCAGGGTCAGAGAAGAAGAATAGTGCATCGTCCGTGTAAAGTGCAATTTTATCTGTGTATTCTGGGGACCAAACAAGGCCCTTATAGACCGCATCCCGGCGCACCCACGCCACCCATGGTTCGATGGCCAGAGCGAAAAGAAGCGGGAATAGAGGGCTTCCCTGCCTTGTACCCTCCGGACATGAAAGGGGTCCGAGCGATACCCGGCCCCCCCTCACCAAGGCTGTCAGGTCGGTGTGCAGTAGTTTAACGTAAACTTGAAAGCGTGGACCCAAATTAACAGCCTCCAGTAATATAAAAAGGTACGTCCAGCCCTGGGAGTCAAACGGCTTGTCAATATCGGCCAGTAGGACCACTGCTGGACATCCCAGGCGGTGGGCCTGAGCCACGTCATTATGCGCGTGACGTATATTATGCCTGGTGGAGTGATGCGGCATGAAGCCTGACTGGTCCGGGTGGACGAGATCAAGGATACAAGTGCGTAGGCGCTGGTAGAGGATCTAAGTATCGGGACCTGCGTCGGGGCTGACCTCGCCTGGCAGAGTCTGTGGAGCATCTGACTGGATTTATCACCCCATTGATATATACGGTATTGTGTCGCCAGCCAGGCTTCTTTGGCATTGTTTATAAGCAGCTGGCGCAGCTGCTGTTGAGTATGGAGCAAATTGCTGTGAGCACCACTCCCCGAGCCCTCTACCACCGCATCTTGGAGGTCACGTTGACGCTCCTCCAACTCTAGAATTCGTTCCAGGCGACGTCTCTTTTTCCCCGTGTGGTAGCTAATATCTACACTACGTATCGTTGGTTTGAAGGCTTCCCAAAGCAATATCTTGGATGAAACCGACCCGACATTCGAGGCAAAGCAATCAACCGTAGCATGATGAAGTGCCTCCTGATACTCAGGATCTCGAAGCAACTATGGTGACATGCGCCAGCGGTAGGGGGAGCGGCTGGTCTGCAGACGGAGTATGAGCTGGGTTGGTGAGTGGTCCGACAGGCCTCGAGGGAGGATGGAGGTGCACCTTACCCTATGTGTGTAGCTATGTGGGAGAAATATGTAGTCTAAATGAGAGAGCGTGGGGTGTACTGAAGACACATACGAGTAGCCAGCCTTGAGGGGGTGAAGGGCCCGCCATGTGTCCATCCAGCACAAAGTATGCGCCAGGATGTTGAGTTTGGATCTAGGGGGGGCGGTGGGAGGCTGCGCCCGCCACCTGTCCAGAGGGGCCATAACATCATTCCAATCTCCCCCAAGTATAGTCAAGCCATCAGGAAGTTCTACCCAGAGCTGCGTCAGTCTGTCCACAAACGTCTGGGTAAGGGGGGGTGGGGTGTATATGCTACCTAATGTCACCAGTTCACCCGCCAGAGTACCAGAAACGACCGTGAAATGGCCACCGGGGTCAAGCCATTGTTGAGTAACCTGGAAAGGGAACCTGCGATGGGCGAGTATGGCCGTGCCACGTGCGCCCCTGGAGAAGCCCGAATGATACACCAAGTTGTTTCCTAATCTGGAAAGGCGCGGGGCCTTGTTGCCTAGTAGGTGGGTCTCCTGTAGGAGCAGAACATCGGCAGAGTAGCGATTGGCCTGAGTCAGTACTGCCCCTCGCTTGACCTTATTCAGCAGGACCGCACATTGCAGGACAGAATATTAAGGTCCCCCATGGGGACGTCCCTAGCTGTGTGTGCCATGGGCCCTAAACGGAGCAAAGCGCGGATGCCTACACAAGTTTGTGAGTCGGTGCGGTGCAAACAACATACAGCCTAACTTAGAAACAAACTGTCCAACCCCCTCTCCTCCGCCCACCCCCCCCCTTTACTTTCTGGAACTCAGAGTATCCATCGCGGCAGAGTCTCGTCCATGCCCTCCAATGAGAAGACCACAGCGGACCCTCCAATGAATCCCTCCCTCCCACACCCACCCATCAACTTAGAACAAGATGGAGAGTCAGGTCTAACCCAGCCAGAAAGTATGAAATAGGTCCCTTTGACCTAGCGTCTGGGCTCAGGGTGAGTAATCCCCGCCGACACCAGAAGGGAATAGAGCAGCCAATATTATCACAACCCCAGAGTATTCACTCCGCTGCGTCTGTCTTATCCTTGGAGCACCAGTTGGAGCGGGAGTGGTGTCGCCGGCGACAGGCATCCCCACCCTGGCGGCCACTCCGATGTGAACATTGAGAGGAGTCTGAGTTGCGAGGCGGCGGAGTGTGCGGTTTAATGTGCTGGCGTTCATCAGTCCATGCGAAGTCCTCCTCAGGGGTGTCGAAAAAGTAGGATTTGGATTGATAGAGTACTTTCATGCGGGCTGGGAACATGAGAACGTAGGAGAGGTTCAGGTTGCGCAGTCGCCGCTTCGCAGCTATAAAGGACTGTCGCTGCTGCTGGCCAATCCGAGTGTAGTAGGGGAAAGCCATGATTAGATGGGACTCAAAGATCATTTTCTCCTTGCGTGTCCGGGCAAAACGCACTATGGCATCTCGGTCTGCATAGTTAAGGAGGCGAGCAATGACCGGATGTGGGCGCTCACCCAGGTGTGGCCTCTTAGCCAAGGCTCGATGTGCTCTCTCGACCACAAAGCAGGACGAAATGTCCTCAGTGGGTATCAGAGCCCTGAGCCAGTTTGAGAGGAAGTTCCCCATCGAGGACCACTCGCATCCCTCTGGAAAGCCTACCGGACGGTTGTTGTTGCGGCAGGCCCTCCCTTCTGCATCCTCGGTCCTAGCCGCAAGCTCCTTGGAGACCATGGCCAGTTTGTCGACCTTCTTCTGGATGGCAGACACAGTATCTTCCACCGTTGAAACCCTCGTCTTGGCCTCCGTGATCCGGTCCACCACCTTCCAGAGATCATGGCGAAGAAACCCCACCTCGGACCCCACCACTACGATCTGAGCCTCAAGGACCATGCGAGACTGCGTGATGGGCTCCATAAGCGTCGCTGTATCTGAGGAGACACCCCCCCGCGGCCTCCTTCCTGGCCGTGGCGGCCGTGGCGTACTGATTCATGGTGGGTTGCTTATGTACTGCCGCGCCGGCGCTGTTTTTACCCATAGTGGGGTGGAAGGTCATTCGCCGATGGTCTGAGGCAGAACAGTCTGCGGAGCAGCAGAGCAGGGAAAAGGCAGCAGGACCCAGCCCCACCGCGTGGCAAGGCAGAGCACCCCCGCTGTATCGTCGAGCAGGCACCACTCCCCGGTGCCCCGGTCCCAGCAGGTCAGGCCTCCAGGTGGCTCGGCCTCGGTCCAGCCCACGGGCTGCAGCAGCAAGTGTCAGGCCCACCTGCGGTCTGCCACCAGTAAATTGCACACAGCCGCAGCAAAGGAAAAGGGGGCACCACACCTGCGGCCCCACCGGACCTCCGGGACACACCGTCCGGCAACTGGCACGGTGCCCTCCAAAGCGCCCTGCAAATTCGGTCTGACGGGACCAGGATCGTTGGCGGATGGTGTCTCTGGCATGGGCAACTGCAGAGCTCTATCGAGACGCATCTGCCATGATCGGCTCCTAAGCCAAGCCCCCTGTAAAGACTTATTTTTGGTTGAGGATGCTACAGCAAAACCCCTGTGCACCCCCCTTGATTTCCTCTTTTTAGGTTCAGGCTGGCTCGTACATGAACTTTTTGGTGAAATTAACCAAACAGGAGCATTAGTTGATACAGTGCCTGAAGCCCCATTGGTAACCAGGGGAATAATAGGTAGACTAGTAGCAGGAAGAGCTAGGTAGGCTGTAGCATCAGCAAGGGGGCGGGCAGGCCTTCCTCATCTTCTTGTTGCCTGAGAGAGTGTTCCAGATCTAGAGAGAGTATGTGCTCAGCCAACACATTTGCATTTGAGATTGCCCAATGGCTTTTGCCAACATACTGTTGATTATAGTAGCAGTATGTGAGGTTGTACACATCCCTGTAATCATTTGCTTGCCCATTATCAGTAAAAGAATGGATGCCTATGGCTCACCAGGACATCTGAACACCAATGCGCTGACAGGGTCAATTTTGACTGGGCCTCATCCGACCGTGGATGGGCGCAGATGGGCCCGCTCTTGGCCTGGACTTCACCCGGATGTGTCCTGCAAGCGTCCTGTGCTGCTGGAGCCCACGCCCATTTTAATTAATGGAAGGCATGGCTTGGCAGTTCGGGCTGGACTGTTCCCATGATGCACAGGGTCAGACTGATTTGCATATAGCCATGTCTGAACTGGGGTGGCATAGTGGGCTAAAGAACGGTGATGGATCAAACCCAGATCTTTTGACTGGGGGTGAGTGTTTGATTGGTTCAGATGCTCCGTCCATCACCACCCCCTTTTGTACCGTGTTGAGGAGCTGGCCATGACCACTCGCAGGAGCCCCTTAGTGGGCTTCCTTATGGGACAGCCGCCATGCAGCGTTGCCCCTTCTGAGATGAGATCAAGGCACCCCACTGCCTCCAGCACCCTATGGCCAGGGCTACTGACTCATCGCTCCGCATAGCCATTATACAACTTTAACTCCTGGCCCTACAATAACACTCTAACAACTACCTGACCTGGCACGTTTAGCTACGCAGCAAAACTGCAAAAAATACCACTACTAGGTACCAGCAACTGTGTTACCTATAAAATGGTGGCTGGCACCTACAAAATGCCCGACTATATACTCCGATGAGCAGTCGTCAGACGGCTTCATCCCCCTAAATACCTCCCTGCAGTCAGCTGCCTCCCAAATCCCTATTGTCCAAATTTGCAGGACAAAGAGGCAAGATGTCAAAGTAAAAGTATTAAATGCCAAGCAGGTTATGCAATAAAACGCAGCCTCAGCCTCAATCGAGTAATTAAATACACATGTCCCTTACGAGTCAGTCAGGAACTAGCAATACTAGATAGCAAAAAAGGGCTAGGTGTGTTTTCAGCCACATAGACATAGAAGACCTGTATTACAAAGGGATTTGTCCAATATTTGAAAATCTTTGATATTTGAAAAATGCTTGTTGACATAAATGGTGTATTTTAAAAAAGAGTATTGAAAATAAACACTCAGTCAGTCTCCGTATATTAATGTAAAGGAAATGTATACAAAATGGACCTGCTGTGTAATGATCAAATAGTGTTACTCAGCCTTGGGGGATAAATGTTTTTGAATCCCAAGGAAGACATACGTCACTATGGGGCCATTACTTCGACGAATAATGCTGTTATGTATTCACAAGGGTTTGTTAGGGAAATGTCTTGCTGCTTCTTGAAAAACATCTCTTGTGCAGAGACTTTATGAAGGAATAATATTCATAAGGCAGTCTGGTCTGCAAAGAAGACAAAATAGCAAAACAGTAAAAAAAATGGACTTCACAAAAATAGAAGATGGTAGTGCTGTCTGAAAAAGAAGCTTCACTCGTCTTCAGGTGAATGTCCTTATTCGCAATATTGCCTGGATGAACGCTCCTGAAGCCTCCTGCTGATAAATAGGATGCTATGGGAGGGCCAGGCATACCAGTGGCTGAATTGGGACCTGCAAATATTGTCATTTAAGCCAATACAAAAGGTCTTGAGATGACAGAACAATTGTTGTTCCTTTTGTAATAGATTATGATCTGCATGTTTATCAATGGAATCTAGGATTTATAGCACGACCCATTGTAGCTCGTTCTCTGAGTGTCCCTTGGTTAAAACATTGGTTGCTCATGTGTGTTGTTCACTGAATACATCTAATATTACTCCAATGTTCTCCTATGTGAGTCTTGACTTTCCTGCAGGTCATGCTGATGTAGTGCAAATCACATGGGCATGTGATCATATAGATCAGATAAGATGTATAGCAATTTGTGTGCTTTCTGAGTGTCCATGTCAGATGTGGATTAAAATTTATGGTTTTAGGGATTTTAGTCAGGTGGCACTGGAGTTCTGGACTTTTTGGTTCCGTCCAGAGGTGTCAGGGATAACACCCGAAGACCCCGGAGTTCCACCTGTCTCGGTGCACAAACAAACAGAAACACGGGCTTCTCGATGGTGGCGTCAAAGACCAAAGGTTTATTACTGCAGGGACACAGAAGTCACAGAAACTACACATGGGCAGTATCTAGGAGCCTGTTCAATTTGTACAAAGAGGGTTGTTCCTTATATACTAAATATTGGGCTTCAGGCAAATTCTTTACATGTTACCACAGTTCTAAACATTCGTGTCTTAAACAATAAATATTTGGCGTTGCACAGGAATCGTCAACAGTATCTGATGTCAAAACATTACGAATAAGGGGTTCCCACTAGTCCATCATAATCCCATGTCAATTCTTCATTCAAGACCCGGACCGCCTCATCGTAAATTTCGTTACCTCCCCCTAATAAAGGCCCAGAAGGAAAGGAGCAGAGCCAGGTGCAGAAGATAGAAAGACAGGATAAGAAATGTTTGTGGGTCGTAAATGGGCACGGTTACCAGCTTCGGCCGCCTAATCATGATCAGGCCAACGAACACAAGAACCAGTATAGCAGGACTGGCCTCAGGCTGGGGAGGCAGCTCTTGCCGAGTCATGCTGCTACAGCGTTGCTGGCCTAAGGTGCACGTGTCACTCGCAAGGTGAATCGCCGGTTAAGGCCTACGTGTCCTTAAATAAAAAGAGGTCATTGCGTGTCCATTGACTATGTGAGGGCAAGGAATACAAAATGGCTTCCGTGTTCTAAGATGGATGTCATGGGTAAATCACAAATGTGTTGGTAACAGGAGTGCTCTTGCTCGTAGCATAGCGAAAACACCAGGATATACTAAATGGATCATTTGCGGTTCACTGATACCGAAATTATGTATTTACGACAATGTTTACAAACACGAGAAAAATCGTCACGGAACCTCAGACCCTCCTTTTGCCCTTACATAGGCAATTACTCAGTCTATATCAGAGTCAGAGTCTAATTCTATGCCCATTAGGTCAGTGACATGTTGTTGTATCATCATCCTGTCTCGTGCCTTTTCTCCTAATGCAGGTGGTTTTCTGAAACAGGTTGCAGCACAGAGACTACACAGAGCGGGACCACATTGGATAATAAGACAGCACGAGAACAGAAATACTAGGATGACACCAATGACCATCAGAACCTTCCATCCCCACGCTGATATCAGAGTCCAAAACCACTCCATGAAGGACCAGTTTCCCTTATCTACGTGTATAGAGTCGGAAATCTTGTGTAGCTTAGAGATTGCTTCATAGACTGTTGGAGCATTATTTGGAATAAAGACACAGCAGCTCGATTGGATCATTCTGCATACCCCACCTCGATCTGCAAGTATTACGTCTAGAACCATACGGTTCTGCAACATCATGAGACGATCCGCCTGAAGCTCAGCTGTTAAGTTACTAAGGGCACCAGCAGTTTCTGTAATAGTAGATTCAACTACCCGTGTTAGTTGACGTAGATTTCTACTATTGGCCATAGGCCCCCAAAACGGAAGGAAACCTTTGAAAAAGTCTCCAGCTTCTTGACCAGCGGTATCTTCCTTGCTGAAGACACCTCTTGCTACTCTGGTTTTGTGATAATCTGAAGAAGCAGTGTATGTCGGGGGTAACAATCGAGCAATATAACATGAACCTGAAAAGTCAGCAGGCAGCCATGTATATGCTCTGTCCTGACAGATGAAGTAGGTACCCCTAGCAGTCAGAAAGGCAGGGGAGGAGTTAGACGGAAATACGTAAGTCTCAACGCACTCACTCCTCCCTAGCTGAGCTCTCGGATTTCTCCCATTTCCTTGCAAACAGACTTGACCTCGGTGAGGCACGACCCAAACTGAAGTGGAGCTTTTACGCTTGCTTTCTCCCAAACTAAGGCGATACTCTGTAGAGTTCCAACTCAAATACACCCGTAATTCATCTCTAGGGTAAGATGGAGTATTATTGACGTCTTTAATCATATCAATAATTCCCTGGACTAAAGCTTTGTTGGCTGAGTTGTATTTAGTGGACCGTGGTGGACGCGGAGGATAGGTCTCAAGGGCATATGAAAAAATGGTCTGAAAGGCCTGAAATGATCCATTGTAGCTAAAAGGCAAGACTAGATAGGGAATGCCTTTATCCATAGTGTGAGGTATCAAGCCACACACCCAGCAGTCTGTAGTATTAACTATCAGTTGGTGTTGATGCAAGAGCTGTACAAATGTATTGTTAATAAATTCTGAGCGTCGAGCTTGTTCGTGTTCAGGAAATGAGTGAAAAGAATGCATAGAAGAAACCGTAGAAGTAGTAGGATCAAGGGGAGGTACTGTAGTTACTGGCATAAAAATCAAATGTACACCAAAGATGATTCCACCCACCAACGTTATCAAAACAATTAAAAATGTAACTGCACATTGCATTAGAAAGCATTTGCTGTGAAGTATTCTGTACAGTCTATTTCTGCGAACATAAATTACATTTTCTCGTTGTAGCTCAGGAAGCTCCATCTTCTACGACCGTTCGCGACCACTGATGATGTGTACGTAGATGAAAATGCCTCTATCAGCCCTGGGAGTTCCCAGAACTAACAGAAAGATCGACCTTGTGTCTGACCCCCGCAGATTCAACTAGGCACACAGCCACGACCCTACGGCTACCCAGACGGCAAGGCAATTTTAAAACAAAAAGAAACAATACAAAGTATTAGCAAACTTCCTGGCTGGAGGCAATGTATAGCAAATTCAAATCTGAAAATAGGCAGTTTCCTGCTTTATTTGTCCATATTGCGAGAACGTAAGTTGTATCTCAGTTTTGCAGGAGCTGTCTGATCTGGAAACAATGTATTTTCAGCTGACGTTGCAATGTTCACGTTCGCAGATGGCAAATGTTCTTTTGGTGCAGATGGCAAATGTTCATTGGGTGTGGATGACAAATGTTCAGGGTTCAAAAGAGCAGTTTCAGGAGGAGAGTCAGAATTTGGTGAATCCGTGATCAGTTCTGCATCGCTGAAAGGTATGAACCTGGGGATTTGTTCCGTTTCAGAGGTACCGATTCCTTTCTTTACCCAGTTGTCGTAAGGAAGTGGCAGAGGCACACGTTTAGCATGTGTCGTATGGATCCAGTTTTTCCTTCCGGCCACACGAATAGCAGTTCTCGTTGCTAGTAGGACTTGGAAAGGGCCAATGAATCTGGGCTGAAGATTTTTTGTTCTTGCAAAATTTTTGATGACCACCTGATCACCCGGTTTCAGCTGATGGCCTGGACTCTCCGGTGGCTTTGGCAATGCATCGAAAACCTGTTGGTGAATAAGACTCAATTTAGCAGTCAAGTCGAAAAGGTAATCAATTAACATTGGGTATTCCAGCTGCTTAAATTCTTTCGGTCTAGGTACCCCCCAAACATTTGCAGGACGGCCAAAAACTATTTCATAAGGACTAAGCCCTACTCTAGAATGTACGGTTGCTCTTGTTGATAGCAAAGCCAAAGGCAATGCGTCTGGCCAGGACAAACCCGTGGATGCTTGTATCTTAGCAAGTTTCAGTTTGAGGGTGCCATTGTAACCCTCGACTAAACCCGCGGACTGGGGATGATTCGCACTATGAAACTTCTGTCTAATTCCTAGGCCGGCACACACACTCTGCATAACTTTCCCTACGAACTCACTTCCGTTATCTGACCATACAATCCGTGGCATTCCGTATCTGGGGAAGTATTCTTTAAGAAGAATTTTGGCAGTGGATAAGGCAGTATTGTCCTTCAGTGGGTATGCTTCGATCCATCTGGAGAAAGCACAAACTACCACTAGGACGTATTTCAGATTATTGCAACGATCCATGTGAATGAAGTCTAGCTGGATCACTTCAAAGGGGCAGGAAGGAGGAGCGAAGTGACCTGCAGGTGTGGGGATTCCCTTGCCAGGATTATGCATCAAGCATACCATACAATTTCTCACCACTCTCTCTGCACACTTACTAATCCCGTCATTCTTCCAGACCGGAGCCAACATCTTACAAATCCCTTTTGAACTGATGTGCGCTGCTCCATGTGCCATCGTTACTACTGTAAGCACATACGCATCAGGTAACATCCAACGCTGTTGTTCCGACAAGTCAATCCAACACCCACTCGAGTCCAATTTACCCGCTCTCTCTCTCCATGCAAGTTTTTCCTCCTCAGTCGCCTCTTTCTGAATTTCCTTCACGCTTTCCACTGTGTCCTCACACATTCCAGACTCAGAAATCCATCTTGCAGACGTTGCAACATACATTCTACTCATCATATTTCTAGCTGTCTGTTTTGCAGTCTCATCGGCAAAAGCATTCCCACGACCAACATCATCCGTGATTGCTTTATGAGCACTGCATTTCACAATCGCAACTTCAGTCGGCAAGGTTAGAGATTCCAACAAGTCATTAACTAGCTGACCATGTTGAATCTTAGTCCCATGGGACGTAATGAAACCTCTCTCTTTCCACAAACGGCCAAAACTATGGGCCACGCCGAACGCGTACTGACTATCTGTGAACACATTCACTCTCTTTCCCTTAGCTAAAACGCACGCTCTTGTTAGCGCGATCAATTCTGCAGCCTGGGCAGAATTCTGACTCACTCTTGCAGTCTCCACAATCGTACTCAAGGTCGTTACTGCATAAGCAGCAGTCACATCACCATTCTCCAATTTGAAGCAAGACCCATCAACATACAACGTGCCATCTGGATCTGATAACGGAGTGTCTTTTAGATCGATTCGTCCTTTTGTTTCTTCCTCAGTTTTGAAACAACAGTCGTGTGGTTCGGAATCACTCGACTCTTGGCTAGTCGGCAACAATGTTGCTGGATTCAATACATTGCATCTTTTGATCTGAATATGACTAGCTAACAGTGTCAGTTCATAACCTGATAATCTAGCACTGGTAAGGTGTTGCGTCTTGGTTCGGTTCATGAGTGTATCCACAGCATGAGGAACCATAACTACTAGCATGTTGTTCATTACTAAACCAGCAGATTGTCGAATGGAAGCTGCAGCTGCGGCTGTAGCTCTCAAGCAACTAGGCAATGCTCTAGCTACTGGATCTAATGTTGATGAAAAATACGCACAAGGGCGTTGTTTATCACCAAATTTCTGCGTCAAAACACTCAATGCACAACCTTCTCTCTCGTGGACATAGAGCGTGAATGGCTTACTGTAGTCGGGTGTACCCAATACAGGTGCTGAACACAGTGCATTTCGTAACTCAGAAAAACTCTGCTGACATTCTGCAGACCATGGTACCGGACTCGGAACACCTTTCCCAGTCAAGGCTACCAATGGTTTTGCTAAAAGAGAAAAATTTGGGATCCATTGCCTACAATATGAGGTAATACCTAAAAAGGCACGTACTTCTCTCTGCGTGCTAGGAACATTCATCTGTGTAATTGCTTTTATTCTCTCTGGGGTCAACTTCCTTCCCTCCTTTGACAAGAGATGACCTAGGTAGGTCACTTCTTGGCAGCAGTATTGCATTTTTGAAGGTGACACCTTGTGATTCAAATCTGACAAGTGATGCAATAAAGAAATCGTAGCTGTTTTGCAAGTTTCCTTGTCATCGGCAGCCACTAGAAGATCATCGACATACTGTACTAAAGCAGAACCACGAGGAAGTACGAAGGAATCTAACTGGCTTTTTAATGCTTGACTGTAAATGGAAGGGCTTTCACAATAGCCTTGTGGAGCGCGTTTAAATCTGAAGCTTCGTCCTCCTAGAGAGAACCCGAAGATATCTCTGCTTTCCTCGGCTATCGGAATGCTGAAAAAGGCATTTTTCAAGTCGACAACCGAAAACCATGCTGCTGTAGCAGGAATCAACGTTAACAATGCAGTAATGTCTGGTACCACAGGAAACTGTGGGATCACAATTTTATTAACCTCTCTAAGATCAATTACGAACCTATATACTGGAGGCTTTGTAGGGTCAGTTCGTTTCAAAATAGGCAGTACAGGACTATTACAGACATTACCTCTAGTTTCTTCTATAACGTCTTTCTTGATCAGGTCTTGTACTATCAGTAGGAGCGCACGCTCACCTTCACTAGAGATTCTGTATTGTGGAATTCGTGGAAGTTTGACATTTGCTTTCAAAGTTACTACATAGGGTGGAATTTCCAATAGACCTACATCATTAGGACCAGTCGCCCAAAGAGTATCAGGGAGTGAACGCAGCTCTGGTGGGAGCGCATCCATCGACAAGTACATCGGAGAGATTATTTTGTGAACAGGGGCGCCCGAAAAACCTACTGAAACGTTTGTTGAGCCAGACAAAGGTGCGCCAGGGAGTTTCGCATGTATGATAGAACTTTTTGCTGCACCAGTATCCAACAGAAACGGTTCGACTATACCTGATGTTGCTACTGCGACATAAGGCCCACTCTGATCTACTGGAACTGATACTACTCCCTCTCTTTGTCCATGGCTGTCCTAGTACTCGCTTTGCTGACCTTCCTCACTAGCTTCATAATAGTCTTCAACATGATATTGTGGAGACCTATTCTGTTGGGCAGATTGTCCATTTCGCTGGTCGAAATAATTAGAGGGGCGATCACTTGTCTGCGGAGGCATAGCACCTCGTCCTCGACCTCTAGAGTTTTGCATAGAACTACCACGACCTCTCTGAGCTGCCGCAGCATTATTTTGTGCCCGAACTGGACACTCATTTTTGTAATGACCTTCCACTTTGCAATAAGCACATTGATTCCATTGGTATTGTGGTCTTTGAAAATTATATTCCGTTCTTTGATATGACCCTTGCTGCATATTCGTCTGATTCGTGCGAGGCGGATAAGCTTGCTGTAAAAGTATTTTAGTTTTTAAATCTTTCGTCTTTTTATCTGATTTTTCCTTCTCTTCTTTATCCCTATTTTCATAGTACTGGGCAGTCGCAAGTATTTGCGCAGTCGTAGAGACAGCCCACGCACTTTCAGAATTCTTTAATTTACCACTAAGTTCTGGTAACAGATTGTGCACGAATTTATCAACAAATAATCTCTGGCCTCCTTCTGTGCTCATATCCTGACCACTATGATCCACGAAAGTCTCCTCGAATCTTGTGAAAAAGTCGGAGACGCTTTCGTCTTTCTTTTGTTTGCACGCGGACAATTTGTCCCAGTTAACGCGCAATGCTGGCATCAAGGTTTTCATTAAATCGATTATTCTACCAGGCAAATTAGCAATTAAAGGTTCAGGTTTGGAACCACCTATTTGTTGACCATCCGCTGCAATTATAGCTGCCCAGTCACCACCTAGGGCAACTGGATGATTCTCTTTACGAATTTTAGCCCAAATTGGTTGCGGTACTACATTACCAAATAGCAGATCTATGTCAGCAAGATTCAATACACAAGCGTCAACTGTTTGAGCCAACTCTTTGTAGTACCCTGCAGGATTTTTACGCGGATCTGGCAAGGCCTGTTTTACTGCTAACACTTCAGCTCGCTTCCATGGAATATGTATCCATACTCTCTGGAATTGGGCCGGAGCGGCTGCAATACCAAGGTTTGCGTTAGCTTGCACAGCTTCACGCCAAATTGGTGGAACCTCTCTCATTGGATATTGACGATTTTGTTTCGTACTACGTTTCTCTAATTCTCTCGGTGAACGAAGGGATGAGTCATTCCTATAACTTAAAATCAGTTCCATCGCTTCTTTTATATTTTGTCCAACTATCATACCTGCAGCAAACTCTTTCTGAACATTAATTAATTCTCCTAGATTTGATTCAGGGTCATCCTCTTCCAAGTCCTCACGTAGAAGGAAACACATTTCATCGAACACATATCGTTGTGTCGGTTCGTTCCATTGCATAAATGTATCTAATACATCTTGTACATTATATCTTCCAACTTTCGAAACCCATCTAAGAGCAGTGGAATCTAATATTCCTCTTTCTTCAGTACTGGGAAGCTGACTACGCCTCTGTACAGAGTCAGAGGTAGGAGTTTTAATCAGAGTTTTATAGAAGGGAGATAGAATATTGGAGACAGAATCAGTGATTCTTCGACGAACAGAAAGCGGAGTCATAATATTAGCAGAGGCAGTAAATAGAGTAGCAGTTGGAACAGATAGATTAGGAACAGTAGGAGTAGCAGGAAAAATAGCTTGTGAAGTAGCAGGTGTGAGCGACACAGGCATAGGTAAAGAAGCCGGCAACCCTAGAAGAGGGGTTGTCGAAGGAACATTAATATTGACCACAGGAGGTACAGGAACTGGATTCAGGGGAGCGGGAACAGGGACACCAGGTTGTCCAGCAACCGGTAATTGAACATTCGGTATAGGTGGAGCCGTAGCACCCTGTACATACGGTGGGGGTGATCGTAACAAGTAAGACAACAGGGGATCCTTTTCAGGGTCCTCTACTATCTTAGCCGTACTCGATGGCAAAGCAGGATAGCACTTGTCTATCGCTAAATTACGCTCTCTATCGGCCACCTCCATCGCTTTCTCAGACTCGTTGAGTTGCAGCTGCCTAGCAGACTGTTCTAAAGTCAACTCTTGCTCTTTCTGTTCTTTCTTCAACTTTTTAATTTCTCTCTGTTTAGATTCTTTTCGCCAATAACGGAAAGAATCAAACATTGCCGGCCGGGCTTTCTTCTTAAACAACCTTCTTTCTAGATTATCGAGAACTTCAGGTTCAAAACTACCATGTAGTGGCCAACTAAGGACACCATCTTTCTCTGTGAAGCGGATCCATACCTCATTATAAGAGATAGGGCCCACACCAAATTTGCAATATAGATCATAAAGGGGAGTTCCAATCGGAGGAACCAAACACGAGTCCTCCAACTGGGAATCACTGTTGCAACTAAAACAAGACAACATACAATTTTTCCGACTTACCATTTTATAATCCGGAACATAAAACAAACAAGACACAAACAGAAAAGATGCGCACTCGAACCAAGAACTTAGGCCTACCAGAACTGACAAATGTATCGATACCTGAACTGAACAGAATGATTATCGTAACCAGAATAACCAGTGATAATCTTACAGAACTGAACTGAACTGAGAACTAAAAGGATTATCCAAACAGGAGCAACCCTCACAAAATACTTAACTGAGGTACTGAAGACGTCACGTCTCGCCGTACTAAGGACTGCACCTCGGGTCCAAGACAGGGCGACGGTCAAGGCAACGGACCACTGCAGCCGTCTGAACGGGAACCCTCGTGGAAGAGAACGTCGGGGCCACTTTTGCGATATGCCGGGATCGATGAAGTGGGGCGCCTCCCTCTGAAATCTTCACACGAAGCTCCTCGAACTCTTCAGGCTTTAGGACCGGTACCGAATGACGTCGCCCCACGTTGGGCGCCAATTGGAGTTCTGGACTTTTTGGTTCCGTCCAGAGGTGTCAGGGATAACACCCGAAGACCCCGGAGTTCCACCTGTCTCGGTGCACAAACAAACAGAAACACGGGCTTCTCGATGGTGGCGTCAAAGACCAAAGGTTTATTACTGCAGGGACACAGAAGTCACAGAAACTACACATGGGCAGTATCTAGGAGCCTGTTCAATTTGTACAAAGAGGGTTGTTCCTTATATACTAAATATTGGGCTTCAGGCAAATTCTTTACATGTTACCACAGTTCTAAACATTCGTGTCTTAAACAATAAATATTTGGCGTTGCACAGGAATCGTCAACAGTATCTGATGTCAAAACATTACGAATAAGGGGTTCCCACTAGTCCATCATAATCCCATGTCAATTCTTCATTCAAGACCCGGACCGCCTCATCGTAAATTTCGTTACCTCCCCCTAATAAAGGCCCAGAAGGAAAGGAGCAGAGCCAGGTGCAGAAGATAGAAAGACAGGATAAGAAATGTTTGTGGGTCGTAAATGGGCACGGTTACCAGCTTCGGCCGCCTAATCATGATCAGGCCAACGAACACAAGAACCAGTATAGCAGGACTGGCCTCAGGCTGGGGAGGCAGCTCTTGCCGAGTCATGCTGCTACAGCGTTGCTGGCCTAAGGTGCACGTGTCACTCGCAAGGTGAATCGCCGGTTAAGGCCTACGTGTCCTTAAATAAAAAGAGGTCATTGCGTGTCCATTGACTATGTGAGGGCAAGGAATACAAAATGGCTTCCGTGTTCTAAGATGGATGTCATGGGTAAATCACAAATGTGTTGGTAACAGGAGTGCTCTTGCTCGTAGCATAGCGAAAACACCAGGATATACTAAATGGATCATTTGCGGTTCACTGATACCGAAATTATGTATTTACGACAATGTTTACAAACACGAGAAAAATCGTCACGGAACCTCAGCACACTGTGCATGATCCACAAAGATAATGTCCGACAGTGGGGCAAGGTCCATGCTGTGCTTCTCTCATTTCGTGTTCTTTGAAGTCTAATATGGAAAAGATAATCCTACAGATTCTCTTCTATGAGTAAATCTTGGTTTGTACCATTCCAGTGGTCCTGAATTGGTTATTCTCCAGCTTGTATTCATTAATTTTTAAAGATGGTTAGTAGTAACACAAGTCAGGGCATCTTGTGCCACACTAGGTTGTTTTGGTTGTAAAAGGGCTTCTCTGTTCTGATGCCTTGCTGATGCCATCCTAGGTTGAGAAACCTGATGAGACTCCAGCTGTGGCAATGAATATTCACGCAAAAGGACTGATAGTGTTTGAGGATGCATGCCTCACTCTGCTGGGAGCTTCTTTTAAAGGATCTAAATACAGTATAAATGAGTATGCATTTCACCAAATCTTCAGATGAAAGGGTTTATTTTGCAAGGTCAAAATGGCATTTTAAAACTGCCCACACAGGATGCAATCATAGACCTGAGACATACTTTAAAGGCTACACAAGTGGGTGGCACACGAGTGCTGGAGGCCCACTAGTAGCATTTAATTTACAGCCCCCATTTACTATGGTCTTCAAGTCAATTAAATGTGCCAATTAGATATAAGTCAATTGCACCATGTTGAAAGGAGAGAACAAGGCACTTTAGAACTGATTAGCAGAGCTAAAGTGCACAGAGTCCTAAAAGCCAACAAAAAGGTTCAGAAAACAGGAGTGTTTGAGCAAACAATTTGGGGAGGACCCTGCAGAAAGGTTCAAGTCCAACAATTGGCAAAGCCAATTGAGTAGCACTCTTATAAGAAAGGTGATACCTGTTAGCAATGTCAGTGCTTGTTCTTTCTACTTTCCCAATATCCAATATCTTTCTCTGCCTTTGCCCCAGAGGAGAGCAGCCACTACTTGTTGCCTTATGCATCCTAAGTACCTTCTTTCTCCACAGTTATTCTATCACTCCTCCTACCTCTTATTTATTTGCTTATTTATGTGGTTCTGGATACTGTGGACATTCCCCAAAGATGCTTGAGTGCTTTACATTAGAAGTAGCACATTACACATAAATGATAAACATCATCAGCTATACATACAAGCAGACTGACGATGTAAGCATGTATGAAGTGCAAAGTGTCATATTAAACAACGGTAAGCAGCATTAATTGAAATATCTTTCCAAGAGAATGGTTTTCAGTCTTGATTGAAAGATGGGTAGATAGGTAGTGGGATGTAGCTTCTCTCTACTTCCCTCAGCCTGGCTCATCTCTTCCTCCTTCACACAAGCTCCCCTCTCTTTGCATCATGTGTGGCTTGGGGTTGTGCATTTATTTGTTTGGTCTAAATGGCAGTTTTACTGTTCCCACAATCTTCCCTAATTTCCAAGAAATTTCACATATCTATGTACATGGAAATTACATGAATTTCACTTGCCCGTAAAGTCCTCAAAGTTCCTCTTTATGTAGACAAACACTTAAAATATCTACACACATGTGTATGTAGATGAAGTCCCTAATATCAATCCCACATTAGTCTGGAAATGTACATCCTTTACACTGCAACACACTCCAATATATGTTTTCTTTTTAACTTAATGTGAAATTAAGTGTTAATGTTGCTTTAAAAAATTGCAACTTTATGAAATGATAGCGTATCGAAATAAAGATCAGAATGTGCACCTAACTCCTGTACCTGATAGTTATATTTGTTTCGCAAGCTTACTTCAGTCTCCAGGAGGTCAGGTGGTTCGAAGTTGTCGCTGTCCTGTTAATTAAACTGTGTAGCTGTCTTGAAGAATATTGGACATTTTATCAATACGAAGTTAAATTCTAACCTCAGACAAAAAGTGTATGCTGCAGTGGTTCACTGGTCTCTGCCTCAGGAACACTACAAATGTCCCTGTCCAGTTTTAGTTCATTACAAATTTACTTATGAACGGCAACACGCTTGGGAAGTTGAAGCGCTGGCTGCAAGTTGACAGTGTTTTCTCATATATTTACCTCGCTGTAATATTTACATTTGGTAAATACATTAGCACACAATTACTTGGTTATACAACCTGGAGAAGCAGATCTGTATTCCTTTATTTACCCTGAAAATAGGCACAATTTAAAGTTGAAAAATTGCAGGGCCCAATCCACAAATTGAATTTTGTAGTATGTAATGTAGTTCTACTTACTTAGTGCAAAATGTAATTTACAAACCTGTAAGTATAAATCTCTACTTCCTCCTCTCTTATTTATGAGGAAATCCTCACACACGTAAGGTTACTACTAAGGGCCCGATCACGATGTCGTTAGGAAAGGCTCCAGATGGGATTCGGAAATGCAGAATCTGATTCAAAACTCTTGTTCCCGAAAGAATTTTATAGATTTCCTAACGACCAAGTACGGTGCCTGGAAATCGTACGGGCAGTCCGAATCGGTTCCGAAAGGCATTGGGACAACCCGAGCCTTTTGGAGCCAAATCTCACCGTTCTATGGACACGGTTTCCAGATGAGGGATTACGATGACCAATTCGGACAGCTGTTCCGATTCTGTTTGCCCAAGACAAAACGGCTTCTGGAATATGTCTTTAGGGGCCCATTAAGGTGTTGTGTAATTCCCCTAAACCTATATAGGATCTGCACGTTTAGACAACATAGACTGTGGTATTGGTGTTTAGACTGATTCCAGACACCCACCTAGCTAGCTAACAGTGCACTAGAAACCCCTCTTACCAAGGAGAGAATAGTTCTTGGCAAATATCGAACATGACAGCCCTGATCCCTCAGGATCGTGGAAACAGTGCAATACTTTTAGTTCAATCACTTGTGCTCACTTTGTCTCAGAGAGATACACAGAATAAATGCTGGGGATGTTTTCCAATAAGCATTTATTGAACAAGCGCCATTCTAGTGTAAAATAGGTGTGCTGAAACAAATATAAGACAGAAACAGACATAAATGATTATAAGCACCAACAGAGTAAAAGGATGGTAGATTACTACCATAGTGCTAAAGTGATAAATACAGGCAAGTATAAAAATACCTGACAGTAAAATGCATACTCCTATGCTGCGACCCTTATTAGATGTACCTATGTGTACCTAGCATGTATGTAGGTGTAAAACCAAGAATCCCACTAGGATAAAGTCAACCCCATTACCTGAAGTGAGAGACTGTGGGACCCTGTCTTGGTCTTGAGATGGACACCCTGCAAGGGATATCAGATCACTGCGAGCTGGAGTGTCAGTGTTCAGGAACCTCAGCATCTCGCCTCAGTGTGTCAGCATGGAAGTCCTCTTCTCCTCTGACTACTTCAGCAAGATGGTGTATTTATATACCCAAAGTAGTACCCCTAGGAGTTTTACCTTGCTGTGTCATGTCAGTCTTAGGATGACGGAAGGAATGACCCTTAAACATTGTTATTATGCAGGAGATGGTAGTAATGCTGAGTTTTCAAGAATCATCATGCATAATGAATGAGGCTGGTTTTCAGGGGAAACCCCTTGTCATGTTAGCAGTATTGTAACTCAGAAAAAAGGTCAGTCCCAAGAACCGTCATGTAGTGTAATGGTAGGGGAGAATATAGGTGAAAGGGTAGATGGTTACCTGAGCCTATATTGGGGTACCTATATGGAACATAACACCCACTCCTCATCCAACTGGACGACATACTTAAATTCTAACGTATTTGTCAGTGTGTGTACGCAAACAACTAATAAAATTATAAAAACAATGTTTAAAATGTAAAAATTCGTTAAAATGGCTACGATAATGGTTTAAGCGATAGAAGTCATTACTGTAATTTTGTTTGTATATATAGTTTGAACAACTCTGAGTGACTGGAAGCCATCCAGCTTAACAAAAAGTATATTGTTTAAAAATTCCAAATTTGGTTGTTTTTAAAAAAAGCCACATTTTTCCCAGCACACGATGAGCCAAATGTTTATGTGCGCTGGCTGAGAGACGCAACATCACTGTTGCCTGCAGTCACAAATGACGGGCACTGCAACACCTCACAGATTAGGTCGATCGAGCACAGATATTCCTCCGTATTTTCCTCAGCCATTGCTGGGGAAGCCTGGGTGACAACCAAGTCCTGATTATTTGTTGAGGGGCCAATATCCATTCCAGCAGGAGCTCAAGCATCCTGTGCTGTCTCTAAGAATGCAGACATCAACATTGGGATACACTGAGGACACAGCAGAACATGGACCGTTATCGGGTCCAGTAAAGCATCAACTTCCGGTGGCGCAACTGATGGAAGTGTTTGACAAAGATCCCACATACATTCTTGCCCGCAGAACAAGCATCGGAGGACAGGCAGAATACAGTTGATCCAGACTGCTCTAAATGCTAGGAACCAAGATTCACGTAGTTTGCGAAGGCGAGGTGTGCCCAGATGGAGTACCATGAGATCACGGTATCGGCACTCCAAGAGCATTCTTTCCATCTCCTTGGTGACTTGGACATCCATTGTGTAGCAGAAAAATGACAATCAGGATACCTGCTATTAGAAACAAGATCAGTGGATCCTCCAAAATTCTTCAGAATAAGGAGTGTAAGAACTTGGGAACAACTCTGAAGATTGTCTGAAAGGTGCTTAACCTATGGTCCTAAATAGGTGTACTATACCCATCTTATCAGACATGTTAAAGATACGTTGTACCATTTCTGTGAAATGGAAAGGGCAATTTGTTCATACAAGTGCCTGTATCTCAGCCGAGGACCTTGCAACCTGGAGATCATAAGTTTCTGGGGCGGAGGTTAAGGGCACGGTTTTCTGTAAAAGCATGGCTTTCATTCAGCTCAGAGTATCAAACCTTATAAAGGAAACATTCAACGAAGGCCATAACGGCACCTCACTGTATGGGTCGGTGGAAACAATACCTGCATACAGCAAGTAACCCTGAAGTTTACAGTGACAAGATATGCAATGCCCGGGAGCATCCCACACCCACCTTGATAATTCAGCATCAAGTAACTCCCATTTGAAAGTAACCTGATTACCAAATTAATCACAGCAGCTGGGGAACCTTTCAAGTGACAGGATAAGTTGGTAACTGAACCCTTACAGACCCTGTGAAGTATGACATCCTGGCATATGAGAGATCCTCTTAAAGCATTCTTGCAGTTTGTACAGCTTCGAAACACTTCCATGTCCCTACTCCTGCATTGAAATCTGTATGGCAATCCCCAAGATTCCTTGATGAATTCCATACCCATCGCTTCATATCTGCCCACCTGTTATTGATCTAGGCAATACAGAAACTGGAAAGTTGTGACCGGTACTGTTATATGGCCATGGATTAATCATTCTGTGGATGGTGATTCAGCCACAGTAAAAGGTAATTGGTCCAGTTTTTCAATACGCAGCATTGTATATTTTGCTTTCTTTGTGCCATTGATATCATGGGGGACCACTAGCTCAATTTACCATACTCACCTGGGCCCATAAACATTCACACTTTGAACTTGTAGTCCTGACTTTTTACTTATAAATCGACTATCAGTACTTTGAGTCCTTTTAGGACTTATATCTGTAAACCATGACTTACCAATCCTTGTCACCTTTGCTGTACGTCCTAAGGATCGATAGGGTGTTAGAATAATAATCAGCATTTAAACACATTTTACCTTTCCTGTAATAACCACAGACTTGGGAACAGTTTTAAATGCTTTATCTATGCAAGTTTAGGTGAATCTTCATCCAAATTACAGAGACCATAAATTTCATAAGTAAGAATATGATTAATATGATATAAAGTTGACAAGAAATCACAGTAACACCTTTAGACATTGGTACTTGGGAAGGGTGAGAAAGGGAAGTAGCACAAGGACATACCACATGGATTATATTTACCTAGAATGGTGCAAGGAACAATCCTGGCCACAGCTAGGGCAAAGACAGGAGCTCCGGACTAATCAGGTGCTCATGGGACAGGACAGGTGCAGATCAGGACAGGTGAACTCAGCTAAGTGTAACGCCAGCATCACACCCCACGCTAGCAAATTTAGGTACCCCGACTGGGTAATCGATAATTTCCCACCAACACCCCGATTCTTCTGACAGAGCGGTCTGCCAGCACCTCTGCTCTCGATCTCCTATAGCGTGCGTTGGGTCAGTGACAGGTCAGCTATTCGGACAAGTCGGACAAATCTCTATCTAGGCCTACCTTAGTTATACCATTTTCATGGCAATGCACCACCCCTAAATGTTGCAAATCTATGTGTTCCCCTTCAGTGATTGATCAGAAAGAAAAGGAGAGGTCATCACACCATACTAAGATGAGGTCATTCTTCATTGACTTATATTGATCACGTTCCTGCCCATAATTTATTTTCTCATGATTTTATTCCACCCAACAATATTGGTATACATTTTTAATACATTGTATTTGATACAGTCTAGTTGCTTCCTCTCTTGAGGCCAAATGTCCAGGTTCCCAGGAACATCGTGGGTAAGAAGGGTGTTGGCAGCTGTTCACAGTAGCTGCATGATTTTCAGGGATTGTCTGCGCAGGCGCAGCTTTTTCAATATGGAGTTTTGTGTCACTTTCAAGCCCAAACACGAGCTGATAATAAAGTCAAAGAGAAACACATTAGAATACAAAAATAAATGAATTCAGTGTATACCACTTATCTCTACTCTAACCCCATTACTTTATTTATACTATAGCATTAATAGTTAAGCAGAACGAACAATATTTAGTACAAGCAGCAACATATGTGTTAGTATGAGTAAGCATGAAGCGGCCATCTTGGCACTAGTGCGCAGAAGCAAGAAGTTCCCACTAAAAGCACAGAAACGTCGCACCACGTAGATGTGGCAGTCGCATGCGCAGAAGAATTCCCACATTTTTGGCAGCCATTTTAGGACACTCAGGTTACTGTTAGTAAAAGCACATAGGTAAGCTTCCCCTAGATACTACAAAACGTTGTGTAATGTAAATATTATTAAACAGAACAAGTTGATTAATTAATTACAGGTCATTTCGAGAGGGTTGAATCCAAGCAAGTTTCTGTACGTATGAAACCTTGCTCCATCAATCATCGTAATCTGTTTTTCAGTTAGATTGTATGCAGAAAATAGGGATGTACTTTTGATAAATTGCCAAGGCACATAGCTAGTGCACAATGATTGCAGCATTTAGCTTAGCAACATAATAGAATGTAGCTGAGATTGTCCATGTTTTAGTATGGACAAGACCTGTTCTAGTATATCTATAGCAGAAGATTCAATGTTGCCCAGTGAAAAAACCCTGGATGTTAATGTAGTCATACCATTGTCAAGGCCTTTTCTAGGTTAATTATATATATTTCACAAACTCTCTCCTCAGCTTCTTTGTTGAGAGATCTTTCTGATTTCATTATAGACAGCGTATAAGAAACTTTTCTGATGTGGCTTCGGGGACCTAATAAAAAATCCCTTAGATCCACCTCCTCTGAGAGTAAGGATAAGTACTGTTTCACCTGGAACAGTGTCGAGGTTTTTAGCCAATTGAGGCACAACTTCCCAAAACTGTATGATGTCACTACCAGCTGATGTTTTATATAGCATTGGTCCGGCCTATGGATACTAACCCCTTCGGTTATACCCTTGAATCTTGATGACATTGATTTGTGTCTGTGGGCCAAACTAACCATCCCTTCCCATTGGGGTCTGAAGTATTGTACTGCATGATGTCATCTATTGTAGCCCCTCCATGTGATGTAAAATTGATGTGTGAATGTGTGGGAATCCGAGGTGTGTTCAAATCCTTGTTCTTGGCTATCCAAAGTCAGGAAGTCTATTGCACAGTGTCATTCAGAAATATTACCTGCTGTGGAATGAGGCACGCTTTAAATAGTGCATCTGGTCCCTGTACCTGCCGTTCCTTTGAACCTCAGACTTATTTTATGTCTACAGTGTCCTTCCATAAATTGAAACCCTGTTCAGAAAGTTGGAAAAATAAAGGATGCAGAGTAAATCTGTTTGGTGTTAGTCAGCATATTTTTCTGTGCAGGTTTAGGTGCAACCCTATAATAATGTGAGGTCAGGTCAGAAATGTTAAACCCTGAGAAATAAGAACATTTCTGTGCAAACATTTTTGAACTACTTTTTGTTGGTGTTGAGTAATGTTCCCATTGGCGGTATGTGAAAACATTTTGTGGGATACTGTATTTGTGTAAAAAGTGATGACCATAATGATGGTAATAGTACATAGTGTTATAGTCTGATGTGTCTTCTAACATTTCAATGCTTGAAAATGCAGTGGATTGTTCTAAATCAGACAACATATTATTTACAGTTTCAAAATCCCAATCCTCAGAAAATGTACTGGAGGTAATGATATCATTTAGAGAAATTTTATATAAATGTGGTATTTTCAAAAGTTTAGTGGGACCAAATACATAATGATCAACCTTGTCCCAAACTATACCATCAGGAATTGGAACAGCTGTAATGTTCACAAAGAACAGGTGTCTTTGTTCATGATGAGATGATGTAGGAGGTTTCAGGGCCAAGTTGATATTTGATACTGCTGAGCGTTCTGGGAGAGATTTTCCATTCATGAGTAAGCAAGGACAGTCACCAGGCTAATCCAGAACAGAAAAAACAGTATTCCACTTATTATCCAGAGCTGGAGCCAAGGTGATACTAAATAAGTCTTTTTCAGGAAAGGTTAGACATTATGAAGTTGTTGCTTACGGGAAACTGGAGCTGGCGTTGTTTCATGTTCACTTGGATCCAGAGAAAATATATCATAATCGATGAAGTAGCCAGTTCGATCTATCTTTGGTAGCTCAGCAGGTTTTGTTGAACTGATAGGCTTCTCTAATTGAGGCATATTTATGTAGACATTGGTGTTAGGCCTAATTGAAATTTGTCTTTCATTTGTGCTTTGAAGTTCTGTTTCAAGAGGAACAAGTTCAATTTCATTGTTAGAAATTCATCATTTTGTATTGGTGACTCCTCAAATGTTATCAGTCTTTCTCTCTGAACTTCCTGTATGGTAGCAAGAGGAGAGCATTGGCTACCCAGGAGCCCACGAGGCCTACTATTTAGTATCAGCCACAAAGTGTGGTTTGATCAGATCAATGGAGATGAATCTCTTTTCTTTTTTTGCGGAAGAAGTACTGTTCTTGTTCCTTTGACAGCCAAGACAGGGACTGGCTTTCTGTATGATGGCCCAAATTCTTTCTAGGCAGGTCTTGCCGTGACTGATTTGACTTCCCAAGTGGTGGTGCGTTTTACTTGCCCGTTGCTTTGTTTTGCCCGGAATTCATTGAAATCCTGTAAAACAGCCAAATGTTCATTGATGTCAAATGTTTTCCCATCTGCCAATGTGCTTTCACAATCAAGATCAGGTATCCACATTCTCATCCCAAACATAACCCCGTAGGGAGGGACACCTCCTAGGGAACTTCTTGGCATATTATTAAGGGCTTGTTGGACCTCGTATAAGGGCCCAACTATCACCCGCACCTAATAATTTTGCTGTTAATGATTACTTAAAGTCTCGGTTTTTCCTCTCCACAGCCAATTTCCCTCGAGATTGTATGGAGAGGAGTACTGCAATACAACACCCAAACTACCAATGGCTTCCTTGTTAGCTCTAGAGCTAAACACGGGCCCATGGTCGGAAACTGAGTGGCCATACCTACCTGTGTGGGCTTCTGCTGTTTGGGGCAACTCTTTCTGTTTGGATTGAAACGGATAGCCTAGGTGTAGCAGAAGCCCCGCTGCCTAAAGCGGACCATGTCTGCGCCAACCGGCGTATGCTAATTATGGACAGGAAACGATTATGGAAGCTAGGAGAGAACAGCATGACATTGAGATGTGACCACAGCAACCCACAGTCATTTCATTGTGATTTTATTAGGACTGAAGGCACGGCACCCCACTGGAGGAATACCAAATTACACCACAAGGACCAGGAGCCATAGCGGTGACCACGCCCACTGGGGCGAGTGCTGAGTTTAAATTGGTGTGTAATCACTGCCATGCAATGCAGCCCAGAATCAAGCCCACGAAAAAGAAAAGGATCTCGAAAAGCGTTGGATGTGAGAATTAGCTGTGAACTTTGTTCATGTTTTAGATGCAGTTTCCAATAAAGAAACTGAGTGGCCATACCTACCTGTGTGGGCTTCTGCTGTTTGAGGCAACTCCTTGTGTTTGGAGAGATATATATATATATATATATATATATATATATATATATATATATATATATATATATATATATATATATATATATATATATATATATATATATATATATATATATATATATATATATATATATATATATATATATATATATATATATATATATATATATATATATATATATATATATATATATATATATATATATATATATATATATATTCACTGAAAAAACCATAGGTTATACACCATATATAGTTAGGAATTAGCATTTAAAAAACGTTATTTTACTCACACAAAACCATTGAAATTCCATATATAGTTAGTTGTACTAACTATATATCGCGCACCCGCAATCCACTGCTGATCATGTCACATATTACATCATTCATGACATGGTCAGTGACATCACTGATGACATCACTGATGACATCTCAAATGACATCACTGATGACATCTCAAATGACATCACTGATGACATCACTGATGACATCTCAAATGACATCACTGATGACAACATCCAGTGACTGTATGTTTCTGTAAAGTTAAAATATGTCTTACATATTGAAGAATGAGTGGATGTAGAAGTGTCTGAACAAAGGATTTAGTAGGTGCATGACTGACTGTATGAGTGAGTGATTAAATGTGTCTCACTGAGTGCATGGGTTAGTGACTAAACTGTCTTAATTTGTGCATCATTATGTCTGTTGTTCTGTAAACTGCTGCATGTGTTGATCAGTAGCTATATGATTAACTATATGGGTTATTGATTGGTTGCCCAAGTATTTGTATGGGAGACTGAGAGTGTGTATGGGTGGCTGGGAGGTGTATGACTCTCTGCATAGATGTATGGGTTCAAAAGTGCATGTGGAACAGCTGTATGGGTGGTTGACTGTGTGCATGACTGTATTGGTGAGTGAATAGATATCTCAGTGCTACATGTCAAAGTAAGTACATATGTAAAATACAGTACATGTGAGAGTTGACATATATAAATAACTGTGCATAAGAGCCAGTGAATGTGTGAGTGGCTGTATGGATCATTGTGAACTTGTATCCAGGATTGTATAAGTGAGTAAATATGTTTTAGTATATGTTTGAATAAGTAAGGTGTGTTTAACTGTATAGTTAAGGAAATGGAGGTGTGATTGATTGTTTGCATGACTGACTAGGTGTGTGTGTAACTTCATGGATGAGTGACAATCTGCGAGTCTGTGTTTACACTGAGTGTATCTAAGGTTATATTAGAGTCTGAAGAGGTTCATCGTATTATCACATGAATGATGTCATCAGTGATGTGATCAGTAATGTCAAATGAGATGTCATCAGTGATGTCATTTGAGATGTCATTTGAGATGTTATCAGTGATGTCATCAGTGATGTCATTAGTGATGTCATCAATGATGTCATTTGAGATGTCATCAGTGATGTCATCAGTGATGTCATTTGAGATGTCATCAGTGATGTCATCAGTGATGTCATTTGAGATGTCATCAGTGATGTCATTTGAGATGTCATCAGTGATGTCATCAGTGATGTCATTTGAGATGTCATCAGTGATGTCATCAGTGATGTCACTGACCATGTCATGAATGATGTAATATGTGACATGATCAGCAGTGGATTGCGGGTGCGCGATATATAGTTAGTACAACTAACTATATATGGAATTTCAATGGTTTTGTGTGAGTAAAATAAGGTTTTTTAAATGCTAATTCCTAACTATATATGGTGTATAACCTATGGTTTTTTCAGTGAATTTTCAAGGTTTTGTAAATGCTAATTCCTAACTATATATGGTCTATAACCTATGGTTTTTTCAGTGAATTTCATTGGTTTTTTAAAAGCTAATATCTATAGCTGTAAAATGTATTCTTCTTTAAATCCAAAAATATATTTTATATGTTTATTAATAATTTTTTTTAAATATTTTTTTTGTTTCGCTCCCGGTCCGCGAACCGGGAAGCTTCCCGTTAGCTCAATTTGATGCCGCGACCCGGTCCGCGAACCGGTAAGAAATCAACATAGTGACGGTATCGCGTTGCCGCGGAATGCGTCTTATGACGTACTGCGTTAGCGCACCCGGAAGTGCCCCGGGGCGCGGACCGAGGCGCGCAACGCAGCTCCCCGGAAGCGATCCGCGGCGCGTCACGAAAGCGCGACGTATCGCGTTGCCGCGTAATGCGTCTTGTGACGTACCGCGTTAGCGCACCCGGAAGTGTCCCGGGGCGCGGACCGAGGCGCGAAGCGCAGCGACCCGGAAGCTATCCGGGGCGCGGACCGGAGCGCGTAACATGAGCGTGAGAGGTCATGTGACTTGTTAATAAAACTTTTCATTGGTTCATTTCACTTTTGGTTTCATAATGATGTAAGGCTAGGTCAGGTGACCTAAAAATAACACTTTTCATTGGTTGAGAAGTATTGTTTTTCCCAAATGATGAAAACCCCTCCTTCTTTCCTCACTCTGACTTTCATCATTGTGAGAGGAAGACCTTTACTACTATATGAGAAATGGCTTCATTGGTAGCTTATGCTGGTGGACCCCCACCACCACCACCACCTCCTCATGGGAAGAGAGGACCACCTCCCCAGGTCATGACCAACACTGAGGAGGAAGAGGAAGAAATGGATGAGGAGGGAGAAGAACCACAGTTCTTAGAAGAGGTGCCCCGGGTTTCCAGAAAGAAAGCCAGTTTCATCTGGCAGTTTTATTCGATCCCTCGTGGCCAAAAAAAAGTCAATGCGAGGTATGTCACCTGCCTCATATGCAAAGAACAATTATCCAGAGGGACGGACAAGAAATATAGTTACGGAAATCACACAATGCACAGGCACATGACAAGGAAGCATCCGCTCAATTACAGCCGGGCGGAAATAAGGGATATGCAGGACAATCCAAGACCAACTCCTGTGGCCAGACCAAGATTACCAATTTCATTAACACCAGAAGAGGCACGGGAAACTGTGCCAAATATACAAGAAAATTTTGGCCACATGATACACTCTTGTATGCACTGTCGTGCGTTGTTAGCGTGTGGCAACATGAGCATCAATGCACTCAACCTGGCGTATGAACACCATGATTGCCCTAACCGCCCCCAGTAATTTTTTTTTTGCTCCTGTTGAGCCCTTTTCAACGCCTGTTTTTTGTTGTTTCCCCCCCCCAAAAAAAACCCAAAAAAATATAAAATCGTTCAAAAAATACAAAAAAAACAAAAAATGTTAAAAAAAATAAATAAATATATAAAACAACAAAAATATTTAAAAAAAAAGTTCTTTTCAGAACTACCTTCCCTTTCAAAAAAAATTGCTAGAATGTTTAGCACTCTGGCAAGCTCTATTTCTTTTGGTTCGCTCCCGGGTTAGCTTCCCGGTACGCGGACCGGGAGCTAACCAAAAAAAAAAAAAAAAAAAAAAAAAGAGTAAGTATAAAGAAAGTAAACAGAGAGTGATGTTAAAAGAAAGACAGCTATAGGGAGTAAAGAAGAGATACTGTTTAATAGATCTATTTACCGAAGAAAAGACGGAAGAGGGTATAATTGTGAAAAACAAAATAGATAACGAAGTGAAAGAAAAAAAAAGAGAGTATAACATTAACAAAGAAGAGTTTCTTGGAGAATGTGAGTGAATGTTCAAAATAAGATTAAAACATGAGGAATAACAGAGAGAAAAAATAGAAAACAGAAAACAAAAAATAACAGAAAAAGATTAATTGAAACAGCAAAGAAATGTAAGTAACATAGAGCCATATCATCAACATAGGCAATAAAAGTTTTGCAGCTTTTATTGGCAGAAATGTGTCGCTAAAGCTGCTTTTGCGGCAGAAAACTGCCGCTAAAACTACTTTTGCACCAGTTTTCTGCCAATAAAAAGAGCAATAATTTTATTGGCTGTGTTCATAATATGCCCCTTAGTGTGCTTCAACTACACAGAGAAAGCATTATGAACAAGTAGTGATAGAGTGATCAGTCAAAGACACTAAGAGTAATAGAGACGGAGTGAGTGAACAAGAGTGAGGAACTATGAGAAGAGAGGGACTGAGAAAAAGAGTGGAAGGAGTTGAGTAAGTAGGTAATAGAGAAAGGAATGAGGGAAGTAGCAAAGGCAGGAAACTGAGGGTTAAAGAAATGAAGCAGTGGAACTAATAGTAGGTGAATGTGATAGAAATGTAACGAAAAGAGTACAAAGCATTTACCTTATAATTGTCGTTAAATTACTCACTTTTTGTTTTTATACTTTCAATCTGTGAAAGAGAGAACAAACATTTCAAAAATATTAAAACATGTATTTAAAAATTACAAAAGACAAGTGAAAAGATTGAAGGACAAACAGTTTTTCAACAACTTTGACACTTACAGAAGCTTCTGCTTCCCCAGGCCCCCTACACAGTCCTAAAGATATACATTTTAAACTAACAGTATCTTGATGCAGATGAAGTGAGGCCTATCTTAAAACATGTTGCATCTTTTGCATTGCTGTTGTCTCAGAAAAGTGTCGCAAGACACTAAAATTTTAAATAATTGCTTCAGGATGCCAATAAGATGTGTCCTATCCAGAGGTTTGTTTGAGGTGAGGCCTACTCAGGGTTGCAGATGAAATTTCGAGTTGTTGAAGAGAATAGAGGACATAATACATGTGAAGGTCTACCAATGAAGTGAGTCATGTCCACTGCACTCTTGAACAAAGTCCAAACCTCCTATGTTTCCCTGGACAGACCTAAACTTGATCTGCACAATGTGATTCGTAATGATAGGAAACACAGGTGATGTAATTGAAATACGTGCAATTTATTTTGCTCATTTCACAATCACATCACTTGTGTTTCCTTTGCTTAGGTATCTCATTGTGCAGATGTAGTCTAGCATATGAAAGAATACGCAGAAGTGCAGCACTGCATGCAACAACTTTGACACTTACAGAAGCCTCACCTTCTCCATGCCTCCTACACAGTTCTACATATACATCATAAATGCAAACAGTACAGAATTAATTATACATGTTAAATGGTTTATTTTTGCTGTTCTCAGAATGTATCAAAATTCACTAAAAACAGTGACTTGAAGGTATTCATCATATAACAGCGGGGAAAAAAAAACACAATCAAAATGATTGTGTTTAAAAAACCCATACAACATAAGAAATCAGAATTCAGAACTCCTTAAAGTTAACTTACTTTCCATGACGTCAAAGGATGTCCTATGAACAGCTTACACTCTTTTGTGCTGTTATTACTTTCAGCCCGCCACTTTCTGAAAGAAAATCTCCATCGTTTTTAAAAACATGTTACATGCAATAAATGACTTCTTGCTCTCTACCACAAGTTTCCACAAGGCCAAATCTTGTCAGACCCATTTATAACTCTTGGATTTCTTGTAAGCCAATCCCGTCATTTGGCATTTCCGCAACTTTCAGAATTAAAATGTTGAAGATCATTTTCACAATCCTGGAATAGTAATATCTTCCCCTTCTTGCTCAGTCATGTTCTACATTTCCTATGACACTGATACTGCTTACTATGAAGCAGACTTACACTAACTCTATGACTACTACAATTATTTAATTCTCTACATCACTTTCAATCACAAAGCAATGTAAAACAGTAGACAGCGTTGCAGACTTACATTCCCTCTACTCTATGTTTTGATTGGCTGCTTCAATTAGCTTATAAAAAGAAATAGTTTTTCTGAACTCATTCAAAGTGCACTTATTTCTCCATGACGTCCAGTCTTATGGTTAGAAGTTATGTCTCTGAACTACACTTATCCTCAAGGCCAAATTGTGTAGGAGCCATTAGAACTTCTTGAAATTCCACAGAGCACATCCCAAGATTATTTCCCTAAAATTTTGGTTTTAAAAACACCAGGTAAGAGTTTTTAAGGTCATATGGCAATTTTTTTTTGAAAATTAAAACAGAATCGTTGCAGAATGACCAGCCATTTCTAGACTTTAAATAAGCTGTGTAATGTCCTGATGTTATTGAAGGGCCGTCATGATATATAATTGCTGCAGTTACAAAAGTCCTTCCTGATATTGACAACTGCGAAGCTACAACATTTTTAATTAAAGTTGTCAATTTTGTTCCATCAGGCCTACATCGTTGGAACATTAAAATGACATACTGGCCATATGTTCGTATAAATAATGTGGACATCATTTCAGATTTACATTGGCTACACTCCATGTTGTGATCAGCTGCTTTTACTAGCTTATTAAAGGAGACTGATTTACTGTCTGGCAAAGTTAAATATATAAATCTTTCTGAGTCTACACTAGTAGTACTTGATACCATACAGTTCTCGCAGTCATGCTGCCATTGATAAGAAAGCCCAAACAGCTGATCTACAGCTACACCTTCAGCATGCAATACATCAAGCATATACATTAAAAACTCCTGACAATCTTGCTGAATATTTTGAGAGAATTGTGTTTGGCCTGAACATCTGTCTAACAGATTTCGAATTTCAGACACACTTTCTATGTTTCTTCTATCAGTGCTACATTTCTCTAACACAGAATTTAACAAACTGCAAAATCTTTGATCAGAATTGACCACAATCTCTTCTTTTACATTTTCTAGAGAAAACAAAACATTAACCACTACATTAGCATAGCAGTTGACACCAGAACTGTTTTCAAATTGAAAACCAACAACATCTTCAACAGAATCCTTTTTGTTTCTGCTTGTAATTTTAGGTTCATCGACTTTTCGTCTTTTTGCTACAACCTCCCCAGTATTGGTCACATTTCTTCGTTTCCGGCCTACCACACGTTTCTCAAACAAAGGATACTGAGGCAAATGTGGCGCATACTCTCTTCTTAACCTATTGTATTCCTTAACACAATCTAGATCCGCACAAATGTTTGTGACATCACACTCAATCAAGTACAATCCCGATAAAGTTCTAACTCGTGACAATGCCACATATGCCATACCCTCCTTGAACACAGAACTGCCAATATTCACCAATGCACAGTCTACACTTAAACCTTGCGATTTATGGATTGTCACCGCATATGCCAAGCAAACAGGAAACTGCTTACGGCGAACATATAAGTCTTTTACAAGCAAAAATCTAGCAGAGCAACGACCAATTAGCTGTACTTCCTCAATGCCATCAAATTTAATTTTTAAAAATTCAATTCCATCTCTATTTCTGTATTTTACAAAATCAACTACATTACCCATTGATCCATTTACCAGACCTCTTTCAACATGTAAATTCCTTCTTAAAATTATACGGCAGTTCAAGCACACATTCAGAGTCTTTTCAAAACCTGCAGTTTTAGATATACTCTTCTCTAATGAATCCAATTTTGTTTTCAGATTCTCAGACAAAATAATTGTTGATCCCTTATGCTCTACTCTGTCAATAGCTTCCATTTTCACAATCTCTTGCTTTTCTAAATGCAACATTTTGTTGTTGAATTTGGCACATTCTGCAAGAGTTGGCATCAAACATATTCCAGATTTCTTATCAGTAATTTTCTGAAAAATATTCTCAGGCACAACATCTTGTTCTGGATATAAATTTGATAGTAATCGTGCATGTAAAGCTTCTTTCCCATGCTCGGTCACTTTTCCAATTCTAACATCTTGTAGAATAGTCTTGTAAACTTCATCCTTCGCCTGACGCATATTTTCATGCAGTTCAGCATAATTGAAGTTTAACCATATATTGACGTTGCCAATGCTGCCTAGGCACTTCCTGGTATCTTCATGCGTGAGCATTTTGAACACAGGTTGCCCTTTCACTGGTGTCAGCTGCAGAAGATCTCCGAAAACAATGATGTGTTTGCCACCAAATAACACATCATACTCTGTTTTGAGAACTTCTTGCATTCTCAAATGCACAAAGGCAAGCATGACATTGGAAACCATGCTTACTTCGTCAATGATAAGAAGTTTCATTTTCCTCAAGATTCTTGAAACTTCAAAACAAGCATCTCCAGATAGCTTGTGATATTGTAATTTGTTGTCATGCTCCACTGGCAGCATCAGTAAACGATGTAAAGTAATCCCTTTAATGTTATGTGCTGCCAGTCCAGTTGGAGCGGTGACAACACAAGACAGCGATGACTCTGTCCTTTCCTGCAAATAGCATGAAATTGCTTTAATGAGGAAACTTTTTCCAGTTCCCGCTTCTCCACTCACGTACAGTCGGACAGGCTTCAACGACGTACATGAGCACTCTTTCTTGTCATGACTTAATCCATGATCAATTTGCATGGTAACTTCGTCATATATTTTCCTCTGCTCAACGTTGAGTTGTCTTTCCAACTCTTCTAAGTTAACCGCATCCTCCTGAGCATGTGCCATGGCTCTTTCCACTTCATTCATGGCAGTGGCAGCTTCATTTTCGATAACAGGTCCTCCTAGTGGATCCTGACTCAATGAAGCAGAACTCTGACTGTCCTGAGAACTGTCTCTGGCAATCTCGGCTGCAATCGTTGCTTCCTGCTCAATTTCCGCATTCAACATTTCTACATATTTGGGAAAAGCAGGACATTCTATGGTCTCCTTGGCGGCATTGAAAGAGTCTTCGTAACAGAGGAAATCTCCAAGCAGTTCCTCTTCTGCACGCCAAGGCTTGAAAAGTTGCAAAAGTGCTAAATAGAAAAACTCCTTTTTTTCAGGAGATTCGCCACTCAATTTTCGATGGTTTACCAAGTGGCATTTTCTTTGCTTGACCAGACATCCCTCACTTCCTATTACAGCATACACTCCTTTCTCAGTATCTTCTTTGATGTTCCTCTTGAATATGTAATTTTGAAGAACCTCATACAGACAAACATTGTGGCGGTGACTGCTTCTATTTGGATAATATGTATCCAACATGTTGGTCTTCAAAATGTCGGTACTGTTTGGCTCCTTTTCCGCCAAATACTCAATTTCCCGCACAGGTTTCAGAACTCGATTACGCGTTGCAGCAAGACCAAGACTCGCCCAAACGATACTCCTGGACTTGGCATAGAGACTTGCTGAAGACAACCGGTCAGAGCATTCGTAAGCTCCAATTTCTCGATGCGACAACATCTTCAGACTGAAACTGTACAACTTCTTGCTGAGGCTCTTTTCATGGGAAATGTCCTCCCACATATCCTTCAATTCTGTCTTCTCTTTTTTGGTGATGTAAGACGTCACATACCGAGCCACAGCCATACAGTTATCAGCCACAAACTGTATATCCATGTTAGCATTCCACATGGACAAAATCACCGGGTTGTAGTCGTTGATGTACTTGGACTCTTCGTTCCTCTTCAAATTGTATGTGTTTTTAGGTGATTTCTTCATGACATTATGTCGCAGCGAAGACATCAAACTGTTTACTCTTCCTTTAGAAATCACCGGTCGTGGAAAGCCGAAACGACATTTGGTGTAGAACTTGTCCTTGTTTCGGAATTTACGACGGCAGTACTTTCCACATCGATGGCTTTGGAAACGCAGAACTTTTTCTCTTAGGCTTTTCTTCTCCTTTGCGTTTGGAACAGCACACGTAGAATACTGTTGGATGAAACTCATCACTGAGTCTTCTGGATCCGTTCCAAATTTAGGTGCATCCTTGATCCACAGCAACATATGTATATGAGGAGCACCTCTTGCTTGGTACTCCTTTCTCCAGAAGAAATCCAACACCTCTCCAAGAGGTGGATTCTTCTTATTCATGATGAAAGACATCATAGCTTCAAATCTATGATTGAAGTACCTACATACATTGACTGGATCCAAAGAGCACAGTTCTCCGGGTGTCTTGAATTCGATGTTATCTACGTTAGCATTTGCCTCTCGTAGAAATTCAAGTAAGTCTTCCCAGCCATACTCGGCACAGCTCAGAGTGAGGAACCATGTGGGAGTACCTAAGTTCCTCAGCATACATTTTAAATCACCATGACGACGGTACCAGTACTCATTAGTACCACGCTGACACGCCATGAGATTAATCAGGTGAGAATCCAAAATACTGTCTTGGACATTGACTTTATCCATAAAGTCACTTGCCGAGATGTTTTGCATGTGTATACCACTTTTCAAGATGTGGTTCACTGCATATGACAGTCCAGACAGATCGCTTTCAAACAGGAGATGAAACAAATAGGGAATGCATTGTCGAAACCTAGCATCTCCTGCATACAATCGCAAAGTCCGGTATTCAGAAGCAGGAATTTGATGAGGTCGCTCATCATATCTTCCTCCCTGACCTGTTGGAAAAAGCTGTGGGAAACACCGAGCTTCCAAACTTTCCTCCCAAACACTAATGGGACTCCCTTTGGCTTGTTTCATTTGAAACAACTCAATAGCATTCCCCATGACTTCCTTGGAATGCAAAGGATGAACACTATAATGTTCATATATTTCTTCACTAGTAGAGGGTTCTACTTTCTCAATTTGACCAGCACACACATCGCTATCCTCTTCCTCACTTACTTCCTCTTCTGCAACATATACATTCTTATAGTATTTTATTTTTTTTTTCAAATACAATGTTGCCTTTTTAACTTTCCTAACATCTACTAAATCTTGCCATATTTTCTTATTCTTTGTCGGAACCCCATTAACTAAGATAACCAGAGGTTCCTCTTCCACTTTTTCTACTCCAATTGTGTTAATGTTTTTCTTCAAATCTAGAGGCAAATAAACAACTCTTCCCTTTAATCCTCTCTGTAAATCTGATGGAGGCAATTTCCCTGTCTTTGGCTCCATTCTTACAATAGCCTGAAAGGGATGGATACTTTGAATCAAAATAGATTCATAAGTATTTAAATCCTTCAATTCAGAAGGAATCTCAACCAATTCCAGATTATTATGAACTGCTCTAGCAGGCATCTGGTTTTGATTTAATTTGCAACAACAATAAGTACACACACGTTGATCGAATCCCAAATCAAAACAATTTTCTACCATCAAGTATGTTGCAAAATCCTTCCATTCACTATTATTTTCCCTTTCACTTTTTGCATATAAATTCACTAACTTAGTCTGATTCTTACAATAAGTGCGTCGACAACACACACAAGTGAAATTAGGCCTCTCACTTGATTTCACCTGAAGCGTCGCAATTTCCCTCTGGAAATTATCTGTACTGGAAACCTGTACACTATCTTCCACATTACCCTCTTCTTCTGGGTCAATTTCAACATTCTCCTCTTTACTTCCAAAGTAACAAAACTCAATTTCTTCACATATGTTCTTCACATCTATTTCAGAACCATGCAAAAGAGCAGCGCATAATTGGTTAAGCATAATTGCTGGACTCTTAGCATAATACAACATTCTAACTAATTTCCTCACTTTATTATGATGCACTGCTAGCATCCTGAAATGATGAAAAACACTCTGGCATACTCTCCTGGAAAGACAAGCCAGTGAATGACCATGCAAACCTGTCACTTCTCTCACTCTGCAAGGATCTAATTCTTGCAACAACCTTATTTTCTGCTTCAAACTTTTCTTATTAAATGACCGTACAAAATCACAAAGCAAATTGATGGAATCCTGTTGCACACTACAAATACTACTACACTTCCAGGTGTACACAGGACCCTTAGCACGTCTTCCTAAAACCTCATTACCTAACACCTCTTCTGTCTCTCTTGTCACAAGTTTTTCTTTTTCAACTGGACAACCATCTTTCACTTCATAAGCACGACCACTGGTGTCAACTGCATGCACCAAATCATTATCCTGGAAATAACTCTCCTCATTAAAAAATGCCTCACAGCTTGAACTATGCATCCATTCTCCAGAAAAAACTTCACAAAAATTACTACGATTAACTATTCTCTTCCATCTACTATTTCTTTTGAAATCATAAATTGCCTTGTTTAGCTTCCTAATTCTATTGATTATCAAAATAAATAACTTACGTTTAATTTCAAATGCCTGATCAATAACTTTCTCAACTTTTTTTTTTCTCTTATAAAAAACCAGTTTCTGTTGACCTTTCTTAATATTTTTTAACAAATTGCCAATTATCCTGTTGCGGAACATTCGTTTACGAATGTCCCTAAACTGTTGTTTCCTTCTACTATCATGCACAGAGTTATCTCTTGCTCTAGCAGTAACATTTTTGATTGGCCTTTCCTTTCCATTTGATTTGCTTCTCTTTTTATGGACTGAAACATTTTCTGTAGTAATATTTTTTTTACTACACATATTTCTTATGAAATATTTTGTGCTCTTACCCGGTGCTTTCTTCGTGACTTGACAAATCTTTTTGTTAGAGGACTGCTGCTTATTTTGTTTCACCTGCTGTCTTTGACGTTTTGCAGCCTTTCTCTGTCTTTCTATTGTTGGCATGGTGAAATCTTGAAATGATCTGCAGTTGAATCTGTGGTAAAATATAATAAAAAATTTTATTAACCATTATTACCAAACAGTAAATCAATAACAGTGATCAAAAACTTAACACACTACTTGACATTTTAAATAGAAGATTTTTTAGTCCTTGGCAAATTTACAATACAGAAATAGCAGAAAAGAAATGACATTTATATTTATGTTACCTGTGCTATTTTATATGTGAATCTGATCTAATTTTATGAGCATATTTTAATATTTTATTGAAGACACTACACATAACCTGTTTTTGAAGGTGTCTTTATTTTTAAATTAAACGGTTTACATTTTTACTTTTTATTAATTATACATTTTAAAAATAAATGTTTATATTTCCATAGGCTCAAGCAGGTCAGCTTCCCACCCTATGTCATATAATTCGGACAAATCTGCATCCTCATCACGCTCTTCTTCATCCTCAGGATTTAAATCATCCAATGGATCAACATCCACTGATGTTTCAATTACAAGTTCAATGATGAGGTCAAAATCAACTGATTGCAGATTGTCGCTCATGTTGATGTTGTCTTTATCTTTAAAGAAAGATAACAACAATGAGATGTTGCAGAGTAAGAGACAAATCTCAGAGATTATAATAGTAAAATTGTTTAACAAGAGTAATATTTTGCAGCTATTATTTAGCCATGTCCAGCAATGCTGATCAGGTGAAGACTATGTCTAATTTTTCAGTGAACAGGACTCATCTCTTCTTAACCTTGGATAAGCCTCACCGACTCTGTGTGTCCTGCACATACTTAAATGTAAAGGGGCAGATTTATGTTAAATGGCACATCCCCAGGCATGCACCAGTTAACGTGCACCGCTGCTCTGCCACCCATGGTGTGCCGTATTTACAATCAGATAGGAGAAAGCTGCGTCAAAACCCTGCGCCTGCTTTAAGCAGGCATAGGTCTTGACGCAACATTGTGGAGATGGGGCACCCCTGAGCCTTGCTTGAGCTGCATCGCACTTGCGATACAACTCCAGCAATCACTACCTTTACAGCACAGATACATCACGCATCTGTGCCATTTTTGCCCCATGATGCCCCGCATTGTAAATGCAGCACACCATGGGAGGCGGAACAGCGGCGCAGGATGACTGACACATCCCTGGTGATGCACCAGTCATCATAAATCTATCCCTAAGCTTCTTATCTTGTTACAGATGAACCGCCATATGTACCATCAAACTATTTTGCATTTCCTAAATAGCGAATTTTAAGGAATAAATAGCAATTCTTTACCATTCCTAATTTGCAATGAGCAAATTGCTAATTGCAAGTTACCCATTCATTTCCATGGGCTAGGAGCCTCATAGGAATGAAGGTTTAATTTGCGATTAGCAATTTGCTCATCACAAATTAGGAATTTTTCCAAGGGTGCAGGGGTGTCTCAAGAACACCCTGCTGCACCCCTGAAAAAGAAATTTGGGGGCATATGGCACACATACATGCCCTAAGGGCATGTGTTGGCGTCATATGGGACCTTTTGTTTTTTTGAAAAAAAGCTTTTTGAAAAGAATTCACAAATTACCACCAATTTACCACAATAGTTTCCAAATCCTTAATGTCATTTTTTACATATTTTTTGTTTGATACATTGCATTTAAGTAATCGCAAAATTTGCAAATCCTTCAGTGCAATCGCAAAATAAGGAATAGCAAATTTTGCTACTCCTTATTTTGCATCAAACTTGTTTGATACATACCATTTGTCTAATTAACATTCGCAAAGGCCGAAATTCGCAGAATTTTGATCTTTGCGAATGCTAATTAGCTTGATACATATGGCCCCAAGTGAGGCCTGTCTTGCAACATGGTGCATCTTTTGCATCACTGCTGCATTGGTTTCATGTGGTACGTTTTTTTTACACCATGACATATCTGCCTAAATGCATCAATTTGTAATTTTGTCGCCTCATAGCAAATCTTTTGCACCGCCGCTGCATCATAAAAGTGACGCACAGTGGCGCAAAAGAGGCATACACCTATCATAAATCTGTCCCTAGCATTTTAAATGATTAATCCAGGATGACGATAAGGTGTGGCCTACCCAAAGGTTTGTTTAAGGTGAGGCCTACTCAGGATTGAAGATTAAAGTTACGCTTGATGAAGAATACAGAGGAGATAATACATGTAAAGGCCTACCAATGAAGTAAGTGATTTGCACTTTATTTCGCCAGTCATCATAAATGTATCCCTAAGCTTCTTATCTTGTTACAGATGAACCACCATATGTACCATCAAACTATTTTGCATTTCCTAAATAGCGAATTTTAAGGAATAAATAGCAATTCTTTACCATTCCTAATTTGCAATGAGCAATTTGCTAATTGCAAATTACCCATTCATTTCCATGGGCTAGGAGGCTCATAGGAATGAAGGTGCAATTTGCGATTAGCAATTAGCTCATCACAAAATAGGAATTTTTCCAAGGGTGCAGGGGTGTCTCAAGAACACCCTGCTGCACCCCCTGAAAAAGAAATTTGGGGGCATATGGTGCACATACATGCCCTAAGGGCATGTATGGGCGTCATATGGCACCTTTTGTTTTTTGGAAAAAAAGCTTTTTGAAAAGAATTCACAAATTACCACCAACTAGAAGTTGGTGGTAGTTTCCAAATCCTTAATGTCATTTTTTTACATATTTTTTGTTTGATACATTGCATTTAAGTAATCGCAAAATTTGCAAATCCTTCAGTGCAATCGCAAAATAAGGAATAGCAAATTTTGCTATTCCTTATTTTGCATCAAACTTGTTTGATACATACCATTTGTCTAATTAGCATTCGCAAAGGCCGAAATTCGCAGAATTTTGATCTTTGCGAATGCTAATTAGCTTGATACATATGGCCCCAAGTGAGGCCTGTCTTGCAACATGGTGCATCTTTTGCATCACTGCTGCATCGGTTTCATGTGGTACGTTTTTTTTACACCATGACATATCTGCCTAAATGCATCAATTTGTAATTTTGTCGCCTCATAGCAAATCTTTTGCACCGCCGCTGCATCATAAAAGTGACGCACAGTGGCGCAAAAGAGGCATACACCTATCATAAATCTGTCCCTAGCATTTTAAATGATTAATCCAGGATGACGATAAGGTGTGGCCTATCCAGAGGTTTGTTTAAGGTGAGGCCTACTCAGGATTGCAGATTAAAGTTACGCTTGATGAAGAATACAGAAGAGATAATACATGTAAAGGCCTACCAATGAAGTAAGTGATTTGCACTTTATTTTGCCAGTCATCATAAATGTATCCCTAAGCTTCTTATCTTGTTACAGATGAACCACCATATGTACCATCAAACTATTTTGCATTTCCTAAATAGCGAATTTTAAGGAATAAATAGCAATTCTTTACCATTCCTAATTTGCAATGAGCAAATTGCTAATTGCAAATTACCCATTCATTTCCATGGGCTAGGAGGCTCATAGGAATGAAGGTTGCAATTTGCGATTAGCAATTACCTCATCACAAAATAGGAATTTTTTCAAGGGTGCAGGGGTATCTCAAGAACACCCTGCTGCACCCCTGAAAAAGAAAATTGGGGGCATATGGCACACATACATGCCCTAAGGACATGTATTGGCGTCATATGGCACCTTTTGTTTTTTGGAAAAAAATGCTTTTTGAAAAGAATTCGCAAATTACCACAAACTAGAAGTTGGTGGTAGTTTCCAAATCCTTAATGTCATTTTTTACATATTTTTTGTTTGATACATTGCATTTAAGGAATCGCAAAATTTGCAAATCCTTCAGTGCAATCGCAAAATAAGGAATAGCAAATTTTGAATTAAGGACATTTTAAGTCATTTCCACATGTGCAGTGTTTTCAAATTATGATTTGAAAATCGTTTTTGGGGAAAAGTAATGGTTTGCAAATTTATGACAAGGACATAATGGTGTATGCTTCTCTATAAGGCATTTCAGTGTCTCTGATGTCATTTTTCCCATATTACATTATAAGACCTTTCCCCATGGAGCACATTCCTTGTAAATATGCTCCCACCTGTGCATGGTGAATTTAGATTTTGACTGTTTGAGTCACATAGCCATGTTAAAAGTGACCCAAAAAAATTGCAAACGCTTTAAAAAAACACATTCATGTGTCTTAAGGACATTTTAAGTCATTTCCCCATGGACAGTGTTTTGTAAGTGGCGCAAAAGAGGCATACACCTATCATAAATCTGTCCCTAGCATTTTAAATGATTAATTCAGGATGACGATAAGATGTGGCCTATCCAGAGGTTTGTTTAAGGTGAGGCCTACTCAGGATTGCAGATTAAAGTTACGCTTGATGAAGAATACAGAGGACATAATACATGTAAAGCTCTACCAATGAAGTAAGTGATGTCCACTTCATTGCGCCAGTCATCATAAATGTATCCCTAAGCTTCTTATCTTGTTAGACATCAACCGCCATATGTATCATATAACTATTTTGCATTTCCAAAATAGCGAATTTTAAGGAATAAATAGCGATTCTTTACCATTCCAAATTTGCGATGAGCAAATTGCTAATTGCAAATTACCCATTCATTTCCATGCGCCAGGATGCCCATATGAAAGAAGGTGCAATTTGCGATTAGCAATTAGCTCATCGCAAATTAGGAATTTTTCCAAAGGTGCAGGGGTGTCTCAATAACACCCTGCTGCACCCCTGAAAAAGAAATTTGGGGGCATATGGCGCACATAAATTTTAACAACATTCCTTTACCTCAAAAACGATTTTCAATTCATAATTTGAAAACACTGTCCACAGGGAAATTACTTAAAATGTCCTTAAGACACATGAAAGTGTTTTTTTATTGCCTTTCCAGCATGGTTGGGTCACTTTTAACATGGCTATGTAACACAAACATTTAAAATCTAAATTTGCCATGCACAGGTGGGAGCATATTTACAAGCAATTTGCGCCACAGAGAAAGGTCTTACATTAAAATGGGAAAAATAACATCAGGGACAGTCAATTGCCTTATAAAGAAGCATACACCATTATGTCCTTGTCATAAATTTAAAAACAATTCCTTTTCCCCAAAAACGATTTTCAAATCATAATTTCAAAACACTGCACATGGGAAAATTACTTAAAATGTCCTTAAGACACATAAAAGCGTTTTTTAATTGCCTTTGCAGCATGTTTGTATCACTTTTAACATGGCTATGTAACACAAACATTCAAAATCTAAATTTTCCATGCACAGGTGGGAGCATATTTACAAGCAATTTGCGCCACATAATTCATAATTTTCTCCTTAAAGCACACTATTCTCTATCTAAATTAAAGAAATATTTTCTCACCTTAGCAAATACTTTGAGTTTGAAAACAGTCTCAGAAACACACCAATTTGTCTTCAGCAGAGCAAAAGGTATGCACTCCAGAGTCTGCAGCTATCAAAAGCACAGAAATGCTGTAATTCTTCACACATATCTCTCATGTCACCCAATCAAAACTCTTCCCTCACTTTTTTTCAAATGAAAACCCTTCCCCCCTCTGCCCTTTCTGCCTTTTCTGCATGGCAACCACCTCTTGGAAGACTTCTGGTGTTTGCAAGTTCACACAACAATGTTGCAATTGAACTCTGAACTCTCAGTGCACCTGCATATCCAGTGCATTCTTTCATTTAATGATTTTTTATTGACCATTCAAAATACATCTTTCAAATAACTCATCCGTGCACCCTAACTTTCTGTTTTCAGCAATCAAAATCCACCAATCACTGTTACTGCTTCATGAACACAGAAACTCCACAGTTTTTTTCATTTTAAACTCTCATTTTTTCAACTGCCATTTCATTGCCACACTTCATCTGACTGCAGGAGAACCTTCTCTCACCATGTTTTCTGTCTGGATTGTTGGACATAGTTATATTCACTGGGCTCAAAGGTACACTGAAAACAGGAATTTACCTAACCTCAATTTACAAGATGTGGAAATTAAGTGGTTTGGCCACAGAGGATTAAAATGTCACCAATTGATACCATTGGTGAACACCTTTATGCATTTGCCCAAACCTGACCTGTTAATTGTGCACTGTGGAGGTAATGACTTGGGCACTTTGACTGGTGTAGGTCTGGAAATGCTTTTAAAGGACACCTCTGAGCAATTAATGGCACTTTTTCCTCAGACTGCCTTGGTATATTCAAATATATGCCAAAGACAGAAATGGAGGTGGTCAAACCAATTTTGTCCACAAATTGAGAAGTCGAGGAAGCATGTAAACAAATCTGTTTCAGCTTACATGAGAGACCATGGAATGGGCTCCCTGTACAACAATAACTTGCGTTACTACATGCAAGATATCTACAGAGGAGATGGAGTTCACTTCTCAGATGAGGGCAACAGAATTTTCACTCTGAATTTCAGAATGTGCATTGGTACCTACTTATAAGTACCTAAATGTACCATAAACCCAAAAGCTCTTCTCAGAGCTACCCTACATCTGATCACTCACAATTGTTATTTTTCCTCTAACTTTTTTCACTAATTTTCAACAAAGTACGCTCCCTGGGACGCTACCCGGTACGCGAACCGGGAGCTAACCTCGCGAAATTTTTTTAAAAAATGTTTTTTTTTCGCACATATAAGCCTCCTCAGCCACCCTCACAAAACCTAGGGGGTCAAGATAAGTCTACCGTGCCCCCTTCTACCCATTCTGAACATTATTTGCCCTCCATTTTGTATCTTAATTCGACCGAAACACAAAATGGTGGACTCCCGTAACGCTTAAGGTTCGCGAACCGGGGCGCTCAACGGTTCGCGTACCGGGTCGCTCCCTGGGAAGCGCACCATCAAAAAAGGTGGGAAAGTAGTTCACAGAAAAGCCACTGGAGACAATTTCACCAAATATAGATTAGCTCATACTACATACCAATCCCTACCATTTTCACAAATTTGATTGGAATTCCATTTAGCCATTTAGCCTGTAGACCTCTCTAAATACCGTGAGGTAAATTACTTCACAAAACACATCTGAAGTGTTGGAATTGACAACCAATTAATATGTTACTTTCATTTTCTACTTTTTTTACCTGACATTTCATTGGTTATATACCTGAATATATATAAAGGAAGAGAAGAAAACACAGCCATTTTGACTACTACTTCTTGGTGTACATTTCAATAGGATTTTCACTAATTCCTTCAACTTCTTTCTAAAGGTAAGTTTTTATTTTTAAAACTGAAGTATATTGTGCACTATAAGTTAATATGGTAAACTTTTTCTGATAGTTATATACTATCCCTCTGTAGTAGTTATAGATTTAGATAGACTTCTCTGTTATAGTTATGGATGGAGTTAGGCTTCTCTTGTATAATTATGAATTTACTTACGTTAAATCACATACACTTTTTTATATTCCTACTTCCACTCTGATACTATACACTGCCCAAAGATAAATTCACTGATAAAAACTGCCTAGCTAAAATTAATCCCAACAGTGCCCTATCTCTACTAATATATATTTTTTTAATCTAAATTTCAGGCAAAATGGAAGGCGAACAGAAAGTTGAATTTCAAATTGTCCTGCAAGAGAGCAGCCAAGAAATCATTGATGAAAATGATATTGAATTTTTCGATGAAACTTTAGACAAAGAACTACTGCAATGTGTACAAGCAGTAGATAACCTCCTTGAAAATGAGGACATTTTACACCCTCAGAGACTACAATGTATATTCAATGATAATTATGAAATTTCTGACAATGAAATGTTAGAAAGTTTAATAAATTATGAAACACAATCACAATAAAAAAAATGCTTAAAAAATAAAGAAAATAAAAAATAATCAACAAAACCAACAATCAATTAACATACAGCATTTGAAAAGTCTATCATTCATTTTTCATTGTAGTACGCTGCCTAGAACGCTTCCCGGTTCGCGGTTTTTTTTTTTTTGCCCCGCGGGGCCCTTTTAAAGCCTCCACATTAAACCTAGGGGGTCAGGGAGGATCTACTATGCCCCCTTATGGTTATTTCCCCCTTTGTTTTGGCCTCCTCTTGTCTCTCAATCCTACCGAGAGACAAGATGGCGGCCGCTCCGGACTGTTTAGAATGTTGACAGACACCGGAGAGCCAATCAGCTTCTCTACGCGAAGTTCCGGTACGCTTAAGGTCTGCGGACCGGAGCGCTGCCTGGAGCGCGCTTACAGATATATATCTTTTTTTAAACGTTAATTTCTCAAAATCCACTGGAGCACATATATTGAGACCTACAAAAGGCACATCGGGCTACCAGTCCCTACAATTTTGCCAAGTTTCATGCAAATCCATTCAGCCGTTCGGCCTAAAAGTGAGGCCAACCGCCCTATGGAAAACTCAATGTTAAAAACATGTTTTGGGACCCCCCTTTTTTCTGGGCCCCCCCTTGACGAAACCCCCCCAAATTTTCAAGGGCTGCTCCGAAACAAAATGTTCCATTTTCCAGAAAATTTCAGCCAATTCCGTCCACAAACGCAAAAGTTATCAGACATAGAATTTTCAAAAATCCCATAGGGAAAAAATCCTAACTATATATACCTACTGGCGACCGCCAGTAGGTAATAAATATATAAAAATCCCATAGGGAAAAAATCCTAACTATATATACCTACTGGCGACCGCCAGTAGGTATATATATATATATATATATATATATATATATATATATATACATATATATATATATATATTCACTGAAAAAACCATAGGTTATAGACCATATATAGTTAGGAAATAGCATTTAGAAAACCTTATTTTACTCACACAAAACCATTGAAATTCCATATATAGTTAGTTGCACTAACTATATATCGCGCACCTGCAATCCACTGCTGATGATGTCACATATTACATCATTCATGACATGGTCAGTGACATCACTGATGACATCACTGATGACATCTCAAATGACATCACTGATGACATCACTGATGACATCTCATTTGACATTACTGATCACATCACTGATGACATCATTCATGTGATGATACAATGAACCTCTTCAGACTCTAATATAACCTTAGATACACTCAGTGTAAACAGACACTCACAGACTGTCACTCATCCATGGAGTTACTCACACACCTAGTCAGTCTTGCAAAGAATCAATCACACCTCGATTTCCTCAACTATATAGTTATACACACCTTACTTATTGGAACATATAATAACACATATTTACTCTGTTATACAATCCCTGATACAAGTTCACAATAATCCATACAGCCACTCACACATTCACTGGCTCTTATGCACAGTTATTTATATATGTCAACTATCACATGTACTGTGTTTTACATATGTACTTACTTTGACATGTAGCACTGAGATATCCATTCACTCACCAATACACTCATGCACACAGTCAACCGCCCATACAGATGTTTCCACATGCACTTTTGAACCCATACATCTAGTGAATCAACTGCTCACACATCTATGCACAGAGTCATACACCTCCCAGACACCCACACACACACTCAGTCTCCCATACAAATACTTGGGCAACTAATCAATAACCCATATAGTTAGTCATATAGCTAATGATCAACACATGCATCAGATTACAAAACAACAGACACAATGATGCACAATTTAAAACAGTTTAGTCACTAACCCATGCACTCAGTGAGACACATTTAATCACTCACTTATACAGTCAGTCATGCACCTACTAAATCCTTCATCCAGACACTTATACATCCACTCATTCTTCAATATGTAAGACATATTTTAACTTTACAGAAGCATACAGTCACTGGATGTTGTCATCAGTGATGTCATCAGTGATGTCATTTGAGATGTCATCAGTGATGTCATCAGTGATGTCACTGACCATGTCATGAATGATGTAATATGTGACATCATCAGCAGTGGATTGCAGGTGCGCGATATATAGTTAGTGCAACTAACTATATATGGAATTTCAATGGTTTTGTGTGAGTAAAATAAGGTTTTCTAAATGCTATTTCCTAACTATATATGGTCTATAACCTATGGTTTTTTCAGTGAATTTTCAAGGTTTTGTAAATGCTAATTCCTAACTATATATGGTCTATAACCTATGGTTTTTTCTGTGAATTTCATTGGTTTTTTAACAGCTAATATCTGTAGCTGTAAAATGTATTCTTCTTTAAATCCAAAAATATATTTTATATGTTTATGAATAATTTTTTTTTAAAATATTTTTTTTTCTTCGTTCCCGCTTCGCGAATCGGGAAGCTTCCCGTTAGCTGACCTTGATGCCGCGAAATAGACCGCGAGCCGGTAAACGTTTCTTTACCGCAAGTGCCGCGTTAGAAAACAACATCGTGACGCCTCCCGTCCGCATGACGTTCCACGTTGTCGCTTGATACGTCATATGACGTGCTACGTTAGCAAACTGGTACGCGAAGCGAGTGCCAAAGCGCAGGTTTCTGGAAGCAAACCGGGAGGCCCTGCAAAGCGCTTAACGTAAACACAGCAAGTCATGTGACTTGGTAATAACACTTTTCATTGGTTCATTTCACTTTTGGTTTCCTAATGATGTAAGACTAGGTCATATAATCTAAAATGAACACTTTTGATTGGTTGAGAACTCTTGTTTTTCCCAAATGATGAAAATCCCTCCTTCTTTCCTCACTCTGACTTTCATCATTGTGAGAGAAAGACCCTTTGTGATCACTGAGCAATGGCTTCTTTAGTAGCTTCAGCTGGTGCTTCCCCACCACCTCCACCACATCCAAGGAAGAGTGGACCACCTGCTCAAGTTGTAATTCAACAAGAAGAAGAAGAAGAGGAACAGGAGGACGAGCACGAAGAGAGGCAGTTTTTGCCTGAGCAGCCCAAGACGTCTCACCGGAAAGAAAACTTCATTTGGCAATTTTTTAAAATTCCCAAAGGTCAGAAAAAAGTAAATGCAAGATACGTAACTTGCCTTATATGTCAAGATAGACTGTCCAGAGGGACCGACAAAAAATACAGTTTCGGAAACTACACAATGCATCGCCATATGACTAGGTGGCATCCTAACAACTACAGTGCTGCACAGTTTCGGAACGACCTAGATAATCTCCCTATTATGGCCAGAAGATCTGTTGTACCGGAAGTAACGGGACCAGAGGGCAGGGAGATGGTGCCAAATATACAAATGAGATTTGGTGAAGTAAAACACACCTGCGTATTTTGCGATGGATTCATTTCCTACGGAGAAAGAAGCATCACTCTGATCAACAGAGCTATTGACTATCATATGCAAGTTTGTCCGAAACGCCCAAAATAATAAATACTTCTTTTTTTTGTTTTGTTGCTCCTGTTGAGCCCTTTACAATGAATCGTTTTCATTGCCCCCTCCAAGAAAAACCCAAAAAAATATAAAACTGTTCCGAAAAATTCAAAAACAGTAAAAAAATGTTCAGAAAAATAAAAAAAAAAGTTCTTTTCAGAACTACCTCCCCGTTATTAAAAAATTGGTACAATATTTGGAACTGTGCCAACCTCTATTTCTCTTAGTTCGCTTCCTAGTTCGCTCGCTGGTACGCGAACTGGAAGCGAACCAAAAACAGTAAGTATAAGGGAAGGAAACACACACTTATGTTAAAAGAAAGACAGCTATAGGGGAGTAAACTAGAGATACTATTACCCATAATCCACTACTGATGATGTCACATATTACATCATTCATGACATGCTCAGTGACATCATCAGCAGAGGATTGCGGGTTTTTTGGCAACATGCCTTATCCACGGTTTAATAACGCTGCCTTTTGCTTTATATAAGTTTTCAAATTGTATGAAATATATACCAATAGGTCTTTATGAACCTTTAGGTAGTGCTTTTGTTCATGAGGTCTGGTCGCTTCCATACACATACAGATGTTTCAAAGATGATCAAGAAGTTTATCTGAATGGAGAGGAATGCACTGAGACGCCAGATCATTCACTAATGTGTAGGCACATACAGTTACACGATTCATGCAACAAACACCGACCAAATATGGCTTGCGTGTTGCAAGGCACGCCAGTTCCTGCTATCATCCCCACGTTCAAGTTGTTGGAAAATGGTAGTTATTTGATGCTCAATAATGAAGATTGTTCTGAGTTAATTAAAAAGTATTCCTTTTATCGTAACAGTAAGTGAACGGGTTATTTGCTGCAGAAATGTTCTATTTCCTCCCACACATGAACATAGGGAGTTTTCAATCTGGCCACAAATACCAACCTTGGGACACGTTTCAACGGCATGACAAGAATAAGAGCTCTTTTGTCTCAGAGAGAGGTGGCCTTGAGTTCGGCCCGTGAAACTTTCGTACTTCACATAGCGAACACCCGTACACAGGTTTGCCTTTCAATTTCAGCAACATGTTTCCGACTATCTTTAACGCATCCTACACAAAATCCCTGGCACACTTTTTTAAAGTTGTTACCAGTGGTCTCGTGACTTCATTTGAGAAAATCTTTGGAGTCATCCCTGCTCCCTTTCATTCCATTTTCTCCACTCTGCTTCGTGGATTGCATTTTTACTTGCATTACCAGCGGACGCTCTTGTGCTTTTTTACATTTTTAAATATGGATGTCCCTCCTATGCAACCTCCGACCCTGCAGCTGCTGACACTGTTACGCAATCGCATGCTAGAATATTATGGCACAATGCCGTTGGCGATATTAAGCACGGCATATGGATTATCTTTTCGGTTCTCCTACTTCACCTGTGTCCAGCCTGTATTTCACTGCCTGACCTGTGATTTCGATTGGGCCATTGATTTGTGTCTCTGCGGACCGGTTTCTCCTGACGTCGACTTTAATCAGCTGATGACTCCTATCATTACTCACGAGTTGATTTGTCCTGGCGAAAGGATTATGGCTGTGGCATTGATGCATGGACTACTTGGTCCCTGGAATTTACTGGCGGCAGCACAGTCTTTCTTGGAACACAGCTTTCTTGAAAACCCACCGAGCTGTCCTCTGATGGTGATAGAGGATCCGGTGCTGGGAGAGCACGTATGTTCTTTTCCGCTTTTAAATTGGATGGCTGAACTGTTTTCGGATGAAGACGGTGACTTCCTATTGGAGGCTGTTGCAGCTTATTTTGCATACACAGTTATGTCATAGACCTTTTTCATGTTTGATATGCTGAGTACTAGCATTTCATTGACAATTCATTGACTTACTTGTCAAGTTTTTATTATTTACCTTGCCTATTGGCTTAAGACTCGATAAAGTACTTGGCTGTTTTATTTTTCTTTAGCATTGAATTTTCCTAGTTTTTAATGCTTTACCTTGCGGACCGTCCACATATAAACTTGCAATCTGCTCTCATGAGATGGCACTTCTATTATCTTATTCAGTTCGTTTCCGGATCATGAGGAGGTGTCATCTAGGTCCTGGATATCTTTACACCGTGTTAAGTTAGCATGGGCTCATTACCGGTTTAAACGCCATTTTTCCTTTTTTGCAACTTCTGCACACGACACTTAGTTGTTGCTTTAGCTTTCCACCTAGTAGTTCATCGTGGTTTACATGAGAATAATATGTTATTGGTCTACTATCTGCTTTACTTGTTAAACTATATCTGTACAGCGAGTGCTAAAGTTTCAAGAACAACACGATACAGAATTGTTATGAGGTCTGATCTCCACGACTTCATACTCATAACATAAGTGCAACTTCTGCCAATTCTGGGCATGAGGCGGGTTTTATATTGCTTTGCCGAACACACATACACAACAGTTGATGCGGTTCACATGAAGAGAGAGCTGGTGTATGCTGATGTGATTCCTTCAAATCTAAGACACTAAAGTATGGACACGCCCTAAACCAACACAAAGAGACCTTCTTAGCAAATAATATAATATGTGTATTAGGGAGGGTGAGATATAAGCAGCCGCGGGCCGTGGAGGGAGTTACGATGGGGCAGGGAGGCGGGGAGGGGGAGAAGCAGGGTGGAGCCCTCTCTACCTTGCCCCTCCCCCTCCCCGCCTCCCTGCCCCACCGTAACTCCCTCCACGGCCCGCGGCTGCTTATAAGTGTTGCTAACTCTTATTCATTTACAGCATGTTAACATACTGTCACCATTCGCTTTTTATGTACTAGTAACTATGCTGGTAATTTTGCTACTGATAATATGTGTACTTGTATTCTCCACCCTGCTTCTCCCCCTCCCCGCCTCCCTGCCTCACCGTAACTCCCTCCACGGCCCGCGGCTGCTTATAAGTGTTGCTAACTCTTATTCATTTACAGCATGTTAACATACTATCACCATTCACTTTTTATGTACTAGTAACTATGCTGGTAATTTTGCTACTGATAATATGTGTACTTTTATTATCTAAGGTACTACGCCTGAGAAGACGGCATTAGTAAATAAACATTTCAAATACACATGTGTTCTTCTTAACTCCATGTTCTGGTTTCTAAGAAATATATAACGACCGACTGTTCATGAGTTCCACGTATCCTGAGGTACTATAAGTTCATATTCTGGATTGTCTAAACATTGAGAGTTTGTTATATCCAATGTGACACTGTACCTAGCTTGCTAAATAGTTTTTGATTACTAACGTGAGTTTTGGGACACCCTAATTCGCCGAGGTTCCAATCCTCTGTCCACAGTTCTGTGTGAGAACAGAAACCCTGCGACAGGGGCACCCCCGACCCTTGCTGGAGCTTCATCACACTTGCGATACAACTCCAGCAATGCGCCACCTTTACGGCACAGATACATCACGCATCTGTGCTGTTTTTGCCCCATGATGCGCCGCATTGTAAATGCAGCACACCATAGGTGACGGAACAGCGGCACAGAATGACTAACACATCCCTGGTGATGCGCCAGTCATCATAAATGTATCCCTATGCTTCTTATCTTGTTAGAGATGAACCGCCATATGTATCATCAAAGTTATTTGCATTTCCTAAATAGCGAACTTTAAGGAATAAATAGCGATTCTTTACCATTCCTAGTTTGCGATGAGCTATTTGCTAATTAGCCGAATGTAGCCCAATGAAGCCCAATGTAGCCCAATGTAGCCCAAAGATGGCCGCCAGACACACAAAAAAACAAATGTAGCCCAAATATCAGCCAGATGTAGCCCAACTATAGCCCAGTGACAGAATGACCAATCAGCTTCGCAAACCTCCGTTACGCGAAGCGGAGCGCTGTTACAGATATATATCTTTTTTTGAACGTTAATTTCTCAAAATCCACTGGAGCACATATATTGAGACCTAGCAAAGGCACATCGGGCTACCAGTCCCTAATATTTTGCCAAGTTTCGTGCAAATCCATTCAGCCGTTCAATTATTATTTTTATTATTTTTTTTTGCCCCGCGGGGCCCTTTTAAAACCTCCACATCAAACCTAGGGGGTCAGCGAGGATCTACTATGCCCCCTTATAGTTATTTCCCCCTTTGTTTTGACCTCCTCTTGTCTCTCGATCCTACCGAGAGACAAGATGGCGGCCGCTACGGACTGTTTGGAATGTTGACAGACGCCGGAGAACCAATCAGCTTCGCTTCACAAAGCTCCGTTGCGCGAAAAGTCCGCGAACCAGAGCGCTAACCGGTCCGCTGTTACAGATATATATCTTTTTTTAAACGTTAATTTCTCAAAATCCACTGGAGCACATATATTGAGACCTACAAAAGGCACATCGGGCTACCAGTCCCTACAATTTTGCCAAGTTTCGTGCAAATCCATTCAGCCGTTCGGGCTAAAAGTGAGGCCAACCGCCCTATGGAAAACTCAATGTTAAAAACACGTTTTGGGACCCCCCTTTTTTCTCGGCCCCCACTGGACGAACCCCCCCCAAATTTTCAAGGGCTGCTCAGAAACAAAATGTGCCATTTTCCTGAAAATTTCAGCCGATTCCGTCCACAAACGCCAAAGTTATTAGACATAGAATTTTCAAAAAACCCATAGAGAAAAAATCCTAACTATATATACCTACTGGCGACCGCCAGTAGGTAATATTACCTACTGGCGGTCGCCAGTAGGTATATATAGTTAGGATTTTTTCTCTATGGGATTTTTGAAAATTCTATGTCTAATAACTTTGGCGTTTGTGGACGGAATTGGCTGAAATTTTCAGGAAAATGGAACATTTTGTTTCTGAGCAGCCACTGAAAATTTTGGGGGGGGTTGTCAAGGGGGGGCTGAGCAAAAAGGGGGGTCCCAAAACGTGTTTTTAACATTGAGTTTTCCATAGGGCGGTTGGCCTCACTTTTAGCCCGAACGGCTGAATGAATTTGCACAAAACTTGGCAAAATTGTAGGGACTGGTAGCCCGATGTGCCTTTGCTAGGTCTCAATATATGTGCTGCAGTGGATTTTGAGAAATTAACGTTCAAAAAAAGATATATATCTGTAACAGCGGACCGGGCAGCGCTCCAGTTCGCGTACTTTTCGCGTTACGGAGCTTTGTGAAGCGAAGCTGATTGGTTCTCCGGCGTCTGTAAACATTCCAAACAGTCCGTAGCGGCCGCCATCTTGTCTCTCGGTAGGATCGAGAGACAAGAGGAGGCCAAAGCGAAGGGGCAAATGACCATAAGGGGGCATAGTAGATCCTCCCTGACCCCCTAGGTTTGATGTGGAGGTTTTAAAAGGGCCCCGCGGGGCAAAAAAAAATAATAATAATAATAATCGAACGGCTGAATGGATTTGCACGAAACTTGGCAAAATATTAGGGACTGGTAGCCCGATGTGCCTTCGCTAGGTCTCAATATATGTGCTCCAGTGGATTTTGAGAAATTAACTTTCAAAAAAAGATATATATCTGTAACAGCGCTCCGCTTCGCGTACTTTTCGCGTTACGGAGCTTTGCGAAGCTGATTGGTTCTCCGGCGTCTGTAAACATTCCAAACAGTCCGTAGCGGCCGCCATCTTGTCTCTCGGTAGGATCGAGAGACAAGAGGAGGCCAAAGCGAAGGGGCAAATGACCATAAGGGGGCATAGTAGATCCTCCCTGACCTCTTAGGTTTGATGTACCATTTTGCCAAGTTTGGTGTAATTCCGTTCAGCCATTCAGGCTGTAGACGTATCTAAATGTCCTATGGAAAATTGCATGGGGAAAACACATTTGAAAGTGTTGAAATTTAGAACCAATTAAAATGTTACTTTGGTTTTGTATTTGTGTGTGATGAAAGTTAATTGGTTATGTATATATCTAAAATGAGAGGAAACCACAGCCATTTTGTGATACTACTGTCTGAGGTATATTTGTGAGGAATTTTTGGTGCTCAATTTCTGGTGTTTGATTTACACAGTACTAACACTTCTCCTACTTTTAAAAAGGTGAGTTGTTAATTTGTAAGGGGAACTATGTTGTACACTTTAAGATAATTTGAAAAATGTTTTCTGTTATTTATTTACAGTCCTTCTGTTATACTAAATACTTGATAAAGTTAGTTTTATATTATGTATTACTAAAAACGATAAATGAAAGTGATTATTTTTTTCTGCAATTTACAGCAAGCAATTTCAAAATAAAATGGCTCACAATGAAGAGACCGTGGCAATTTCTTTTGAATTATCCACTACATTTATTGAAATTGACAGCACCAATAATGAAATATTCTCACAAGGAGGAGATGACTTGATTGATTTTTTTGATCAATCTCTTGATGGCGAATTTATCGAATGTTTGGAGACCATAGAGTTACAAGAATCATCATTGCAGACTTTTCATGAGGAGATTCCTGATGAGATGATTGAAGAGGAAATTCCTGATGAGGACATGTTACTAGTTCTTTCAAATTTTGAAAATTCAGAAGAATGAATTTATATTTAGAAATCAAAAATTGTTTGAGACATTATTCATTTTTATTTTTAATTTATGAGGTTGTAGCGAAGTGATTGTAGTATAAAATGAGACTTATAGTATAGAGTGCAACATTTTTATGTTACATGGTAAGTTTACTCATATTTACTTTCCTTCTCCCACTATATTATCTCCAATGTGTATTTGACATCTCTTCTTCATCTCCGGCCTCCTTTCTCTCACTGTCTGTGTCTGATGCATCTTATCGCTGCCATTTTGTGTAATTACAGAAGAGAGTAAAATAAAATAGTTCGGAACGTGAAAAGGGGGCAAAGTAGAGTACCCTCACCCCCTAGGCCTTCTCAGGCGGTCCCAAAAGGATCAGTTTCTGTTTTCCTGAGAGATTATGGTATGAGTTCCATATACCACAATAACTTGCATTACAACATGCAAGATATCTATCTCCTATCTCCAAAAACTAACACCTGCCCTGAGCAGTTCTTAGCCATGTTATCCAATGGGAGGTGGATAACATGGCTAAGAGCATTAGCTCGGTAATGCATGAATATCGCTGACTTTTTAGCGATATTCATGCATTGCGGCCGTTTTTTATCGCATTTGCGATAAACCTTGATAATAGCAAGGTTTATCTGCGATAATTTCTGACGATGCTTAGCGGTAAAAAATTCGTTGCTAAGCATCGTTAGCGATAAATATCGCTTAACTTTGGTAATATGCACCAACGTCTGTTAACGTTCGATTCGAAGGAAATGAGGAAGTGTTGAAAAACATTGTCTGCGCCATCTTGCCTTTTTTGAAATGCCACACTTTTGTCGTGCACGGCAGCCATTTTAGATGCCTTGACCAGACCCACTCTCTGCACGCTGTTGATCCGTAGCATGGCTCCCCACCCTCGCAAGCATCTTCCCCAGGCACTGGTCACCCCCGCTCTCTGTCTTATGCATCGGCAATAAACCTCCCCCCATCTGCGCTGCTCTGCCCTGAGAATCACACTCTGTGCCCGCCCGACACCTCCCTTTCGCCCTATTCACTACCGCACCCTCTGACACTCCTCTTCCTCTGTGTCCGATTGTCCAGGCTATCAGCTAGCCCTGCAGATGTAGTTTATGGCCCCAGCTGTAAAGAATCACCCCTCTTCAAAGGAGTTATAGTATATCAAGGCCCACACCCGATGAGATCCGTCAAACCACACGCGTTCCTACTATCTGAAAACCATCCTGTATTGTGATTGGGGAGGGGACCGAGCCTGAAGCGGAAGATTCCAGGGATGACTCTTTGTACATCAAAGTTTTTACAATTATGTGTCACATTAAAAATATATAGCACTCCAACAAAGTAGTAGGAATATAAAACTTTAATAACTTATAAATATATACAACAAAACAAAAACAGTAAAAACATTTAAACAATGAAGAGACCGTGGCAATTTCTTTTGAATTATCCACTACATTTAATGAAATTGACAGCACCAATAATAAATATTCTCACAAGGAGGAGATGACTTGAATGATTTTTTTGATCAATCTCTTGATGGCGAATTTATCGAATGTTTGGAGACCATAGAGTTACAAGAATCATCATTGCAGACTTTTCATGAGGAGATTCCTGATGAGATGATTGAAGAGGAAATTCCTGATGAGGACATGTTACTAGTTCTTTCAAATTATGAAAATTCAGGAGATGTTGCCTGGGTGCCGCACTGATTTGGGTATCCGGCGTGGGGCGTCCCGGGGGGTGGGTTGTCAGTAGCGGTCTGTTGTGCGAATAGTTCCAAGGCAGCAGAACGCGCTGAAATCTGGATGGCACGAAGGTGATGTCTAGTAAGTTGCCGCCCAGCAAATAAAGGCGTGGGGCGCCACGGGGGGGGGGAGGCAGTCCAAAGTTCCGTTAAAAGGGCAAAGAAAAGGATCGGTGGTTTGAACCATCAGTCAAAAAAGGGAGGGGGTGCAACAATTTTTCCTACCGGGTCACACTGTGCTTTCACCGGAACTGAGGTCTGCAGGTTTCTAGTCATTCAAACTGAGGCTGGCGCCAGCATGGGAGCGCCGACGTCCCGCGGCTACAGTTTCGTCACTCCACGGGTGATCATGGCAGTCATTCCCCATCGGGGGTGTCTGCGGGGGTCGGGGACTCCCGCGGCTCCTCTAGAATCTTCAAGGTCGTGGAGGACTACGGTGGTGGAGTCAACCAGTGACCGGGCCATTTCTTCATGCTGGGCCCGCTCTTGCCAGGTCGACCGCCATTTTGAGAGTTCGGTAGCTACTGGCGATCGCGGGGTCAAATGAGCGGACGGGCTCCACCCTGCCGGGCGAGACGTTGCAGCATCGCCACAGTGGAAGAACCCTTTTCCGGGCGCCTGGAGCGCTGAGGGTGCAGCTGGGAAGCCTCCACCTGGGGAGGCGGGAGAGGCCTGTTTGCACCGTCTCTCCCACCCAGTGCACCCCACGGCGTCTCGCTTGACATTTGTTATGGCCGGACCAGGCGATGAGGACGAGGGGGGGGGTCGGAGGCATGTGCAAGACATCCCCCCCCAGTGTTGTCGCAGCCATTATAAAAGAAAGAAGAAATGTCCCGTCCGTCTTTGGGCCGGACCTCCGGTGGATGGCGGCCGGACGCCCTTTGCTCTGGCCCCATGAACGGGTTCCTTGGCTCATCCGGTGGGGCAGGCCTTGGCGTGTGGTGCCTCTCCTGGGCCTTTCGTGCAGTGGCCTCTCCACTCCCAGGCCCTCCATGGATGCTGGCCCAGACTGGGAGAGAGAGGGTCTAACCTGCAATTCTCCAGGGTTACCGCCACCGCGGCCGGATCCCGTCGGCCTCGGCCTCTGGTTGATGGTGGCCGGACTGGGAGAGAGAGGGGAGGGTCGAGGACACAGACATTCCCCCCCCCTGCAACTCTCCAGGGTGGTCGTAGCAATCCCCCTGGCCGGGTCCCGCTGGCCTCGGCCTCTCCTCCGGCTACACCCTACGTGATGATCTCCTGGCCGACGGTTGGCAGCAGGACCCGCCTTATATGTGTTGCTTCCGGCTGGGCGTAGCCGGAAACCTGTTTCTCAAACAAAGGATATTGAGGCAAATGTGGCGCATACTCTCTTCTTAACCTATTGTATTCCTTAACACAATCTAGATCCGCACAAATGTTTGTGACATCACACTCAATCAAGTACAATCCCGATAAAGTTTCCAGAATGGGGCGGATGTCTGCTGACTTGTATCTTTCCCAGTTTGCCGTTATTTGGGCGTGGCAGGCGGTGGGACAGACACATTTTGGGGCAGTGAGGGGCGATGAAGCCTCGTTGCCTTGTGGCCGTTGCAATGTCACACTTGGTTTCTCTTACTGTTTTCAGGTTTCTTATTACGGGCTTACTTCTAACGTTTCTTGTTTCTAGGACAATAATAGGTTTTATCATTACGTATTGTTATCGTTTCTTTGTTTGTTATTTAATAAAAAGTTCATTAGTGGCCTACTGATTTTCGTTTTCCTATTCCTTTCTTTCCAGGTTGTTTCATGCTAAAGTTTCTGTTAACAGGATACAGTGATCACTTCGTTATTATTGCATATGTCCTTTTCACTAGGGGTGCTCTCTGGTCGGGCCAGATGACCTATCTCTAGTAAATGGTCCGGGTGAAACAGGTGCATCAATCAGTGGGGAGTAGATAGGCATGACAGATTACAACGGGGGACAAAGGTCCGCATTACCTACCCTTTCACTACTTGCAAAGATTTTCCTATGTTTATTTGCAAACAGGGAATACCTCCAAAAAGAATCAATTCCCAAAAAGTCAATGTTCGGGCAAACAATCAATCAATGAGGAACGAAATAGGCACGACGTGTTAAAGGTTTGCGTTACCTACCTTTCACTATCTGCAAAGGGAGAGAGAATATTCCTATTCTTCCTCGTTTGCAGGCAGAGAAGATCCTTAAGAGAACCAACTTCGAACAATTCAATGCTCGATTCAAACAATCAACAAGGGGTACTGTGAACACAAATGAACGCCGCTTATGTACATACACATTGCTATTTTCAACAGGTTGTTCCTAATGTTTCTATTTTAGCCAGGTCAAAAAGAGATCCCATTAGTGGCCTACTGATTTTGCTCGATTCCTTTTGTTTTTTTACACGATTTTTCGCTATCTGCAAAGACTAAACAGAGTATTGCGACTCTGTGCTTGTTTGTAAATAGAGAATGAACCAAAGAGAACAATCAATGAAATGGAGAGAGAAGCAGGCATGACGGATTACAACGGGGGCAAAGGCCTGCGTTAACTACCCTTCACTATCTGCAAAGAGAGAGTACTCCTAATAGAAATGAGGGGGGGGGCAGCATTCAAAGCAGATCAGTGTGCATAAACACGAAAATGTTTTTACTTACCACGTACTTGACATTCGACAGCTTATGATATTTGCTTTTAAAAAACCATTGAAATTCACTGAAAAAACCATAGGTTATAGACCATATATAGTTAGGAATTAGCATTTACAAAACCTTGAAAATTCACTGAAAAAACCATAGGTTATAGACCATATATAGTTAGGAATTAGCATTTAAAAAACCTTATTTTACTCACACAAAACCATTGAAATTCCATATATAGTTAGTTGTACTAACTATATATCGCGCACCCGCAATCCACTGCTGATCATGTCACATATTACATCATTCATGACATGGTCAGTGACATCACTGATGACATCACTGATGACATCTCAAATGACATCACTGATGACATCACTGATGACATCTCAAATGACATCACTGATGACATCACTGATGACATCTCAAATGACATCACTGATGACATCACTGATGACATCTCATTTGACATTACTGATCACATCACTGATGACATCATTCATGTGATAATACGATGAACCTCTTCAGACTCTAATATAACCTTAGATACACTCAGTGTAAACACAGACTCACAGATTGTCATTCATCCATGAAGTTACACACACACCTAGTCAGTCATGCAAACAATCAATCACACCTCCATTTTCCCAACTATACAGTTATACACACCTTACTTATTCAAACATATACTAAAACATATTTACTCTCTTATACAATCCTGGATACAAGTTCACAAAGATGCATACAGCCACTCACACATTCACTGGCTCTTATGCACAGTTATTTATATATGTCAAGTCTCACATGTACTGTGTTTTACATATGTACTTACTTTGACATGTAGCACTGAGATATCCATTCACTCACCAATACACTGATGCACACAGTCAACCGCCCATACAGCTGTTTCCACATGCACTTTTGAACCCATACATCTAGTGAATCAACTGCTCACACATCTATGCACAGAGTCATACACCTCCCAGCCACCCACACACACACTCAGTCTCCCATACAAATACTTGGGCAACCAATCAATAACCCATATAGTTACTCATATAGCTACTGAACAACACATGCAGCAGTTTTCAGAACAACAGACATAATGATGCACAAATTAAGACAGTTTAGTCACTAACCCATGCACTCAGTGAGACACATTTAATCACTCACTTATACAGTCAGTCATGCACCTACTAAATCCTTCATCCAGACACTTATACATCCACTCAAGACATATTTTAACTTTACAGAAAAATACAGTCACTGGATGTTGTCATCAGTGATGTCATCAGTGATGTCATTTGAGATGTCATCAGTGATGTCATCAGTGATGTCACTGACCATGTCATGAATGATGTAATATGTGACATGATCAGCAGTGGATTGCGGGTGCGCGATATATAGTTAGTACAACTAACTATATATGGAATTTCAATGGTTTTGTGTGAGTAAAATAAGGTTTTTTAAATGCTAATTCCTAACTATATATGGTCTATAACCTATGGTTTTTTCAGTGAATATATATATATATATTACCTACTGGCGATAGCCAGTAGGTATATATAGTTAGGATTGTTTTCCATAGGGAAATCGCAACATTCTATTGGGAATAACTTTGGCGCCGGTTGAGGAATCTTCCTGAAATTTTCCTTAACTTTGCCTTGCGGCGCTCCGCTCCTTCCCTGAAAGTTGGGGGGGGATTCGTCAAGCGGGGGCCGAGGTAAAAGGGGGGTCCCAAAACGTGTTTTCCCCATGTTAATTTCCATAGGGCGGTTGGACTCACTTTTAGCCCGAACGGCTGAATGTTTTTCCACCAAACTTGGCAAAATTGTAGGGACTGGTAGCCCGATGTGCCTTTGCTATGTCTCAAGATATGTGCTCCAGTGGTTTTTACGAAAATTAACTTTGAAAAAATATATATTGGGCTACATTGGGCTATATATATGTTAGAGCCCAAATGTAGCCCAATGTAGCCCAATGAAGCCCAATGTAGCCCAATGTAGCCCAAAGATGGCCACCAGAGACAAAAAAAAACAAACGTAGCCCAAATATCAACCAAATGTAGCCCAACTATAGCCCAATGACAGAATGTCCCAGAGTGTTCTAAAGAACAACTAGAGCGCTAACAGTCTTACTTATGACAAAAGTATGGCACACCTGAAGTTATCTTGATTGGAATAAAGTGTTAACACTTAAAACATTTAATTTGCAAAGGAACAAAATGAGGGGGTTCATTTTGCCATAGAAATTATGATTAGTGCTGAAGAAAGAAAAATTAGGGCACATTTTGAGTGACTGTGATTGTCACGTGGATGATGTCATCAGTGATGTCATCAGTGATGTCATTTGAGATGTCATCAGTGATGTCACTGACCATGTCATGAATGATCTAATATGTGACATCATCAGCAGTGGATTGCGGGTGCGCGAAATATAGTTAGTACAACTAACTATATAGTAGCAATTTCATTGGTTTTGTATGAGTACAATGTCCAGCTAACTATAACACCACTAAAACTTATAGTTTTTTGAGTGAATTTCAAAGGTTTTTAAAAACTAGTTCCTAACTATATAACTCCTGAAACCTATGGTTTTTTCAGTGAATTTCAAAGGTTTTTATAAATGCTAACTCCTAACTATATAAGGCCTGAAACCTATGTTTTTTCAGTGAATTTATATATATATATATATATATATATATATATATAAATATATATATATATATATATATATATATATATATATATATATATATATATATATATATATATATATATCCAAACACAAAGAGATATATACACATTAACTTACCAAATGGTTTTCTCACAATACTTAACCAAATGCAGACAAACTCGGAATGTGATTATACACACTTTAGAAGGATAACCACATTATTCTTATTAAAAAGAAAATGCACCACATACATTCACTTACTTTTTCAGTGAATTTCAAAGGTTTTTTTAAATGCTAACTCCTAACTATATAAGGCCTGAAACCTATGTTTTTTTCAGTGAATTTATATATATATATATATATATATATATATATATATATATATATATATATATATATATATATATATATATATATATATATATATATATATATATATATATATATATATATATATATATATATATATATATTACCTACTGGCGGTCGCCAGTAGGTATATATAGTTAGGTTTTTTTCTCTATGGGATTTTTGAAAATTCTATGTCTAATAACTTTGGCGTTTGTGGACGGAATTGGCTGAAATTTTCAGGAAAATGGAACATTTTGTTTCTGAGCAGCCCCTGAAAATTTGGGGGGGGTTCGTCAAGGGGGGGCCGAGAAAAAAGGGGGGTCCCAAAACGTGTTTTTAACATTGAGTTTTCCATAGGGCGGTTGGCCTCACTTTTAGCCCGAACGGCTGAATGGATTTGCACGAAACTTGGCAAAATTGTAGGGACTGGTAGCCCGATGTGCCTTTGCTAGGTCTCAATATATGTGCTCCAGTGGATTTTGAGAAATTAACGTTAAAAAAAAGATATATATCTGTAACAGCGGACCAGGCAGCGCTCCGGTTCGCGGACTTTACGCGTTACGGAGCTTTGTGAAGCGAAGCTGATTGGTTCTCCGGCGTCTGTAAACATTCCAAACAGTCCGTAGCGGCCGCCATCTTGTCTCTCGGTAGGATCGAGAGACAAGAGGAGGCCAAAGCGAAGGGGCAAATGACCATAAGGGGGCATAGTAGATCCTCCCTGACCCTCTAGGTTTGATGTGGAGGTTTTAAAAGGGCCTCGCGGGGCAAAAAAAAAATAAATAATAATAATCGAACGGCTGAATGGATTTGCACGAAACTTGGCAAAATTGTAGGGACTGGTAGCCCGATGTGCCTTTGCTAGGTCTCAATATATGTGCTCCAGTGGATTTTGAGAAATTAACGTTCAAAAAAGATATATATCTGTAACAGCGCTCCGCTTCGCGTACTTTTCGCGTAACGGAGCTTTGCGAAGCTGATTGGTTCTCCAGCGTCTGTAAACATTCCAAACAGTCCGTAGCGACCGCCATCTTGTCTCTCGGTAGGATCGAGAGACAAGAGGAGGCCAAAGCGAAGGGGCAAATGACCATAAGGGGGCATAGTAGATCCTCCCTGACCCCCTAGGTTTGATGTGGAGGTTTTAAAAGGGCCCCGCGGGGCAAAAAAAATAATAATAATAATAATCGAATGGCTGAATGGATTTGCACGAAACTTGGCAAAATTGTAGGGACTGGTAGCTCGATGTGCCTTTGCTAGGTCTCAATATATGTGCTTCAGTGGATTTTGAGAAATTAACGTTCAAAAAAAGATATATATCTGTAACAGCGCTCCGCTTCGCGGAGATAAAATTATCTCTGTATTACCTAGCTGTTGCTAACACCAGTTAGCGACCGCTAGTAGGAGATAGCGACCATCTTGGGCCCCACTTTGCATGTCAGTGATATTTATCACTAATGACATGCAAAGTGGGCATGCCAAGATGTTAGCGACTGGAAACAGTCGCTAACATCGCTATCTCCTATTACCAACTTTTGGAGATATTCGCGCTAAGCGCGAATATCTCCAAAAGCTACCACCTGCCCTGAGCAGTTCTTAGCCATGTTATCCAATGGGAGGTGGATAACATGGCTAAGAGCATTAGCTCGGTAATGCATGAATATCGCTGAGTTTTCAGCGATATTAATGCATTGCGGTCGTTTTTTATCGCATTTGCGATAAACCTTGATAATAGCAAGGTTTATCTGCGATAATTTCTGACGATGCTTAGCGGTAAAAAATTCGTTGCTAAGCATCGTTAGGGATAAATATCGCTTAACTTTGGTAATATGCCCCAACGTCTGTTAACGTTCGATTCGAAGGAAATCAGGAAGTGTTGAAAAAGATTGTCTGCGCCATCTTGCCTTTTTTCAAATGCCACACTTTTGTCGTGCACGGTAGTCATTTTAGATGCCTTGACCAGACCCACTCTCTGCACGCTGTCGATCCTTAGCATGGCTCCCCACCCTCGCAAGCATCTCCCCCAGGCACTGGTCACCCCCGTTCTCTGTCTTATGCATGGGTAATAAACCTCCCCCCATCTGCGCTGCTCTTCCCTGAGAATCACACCCTGTGCCCGCCCGACACCTCCCTTTCGCCCTATTCACTACCGCACCCTCTGACACTCCTTTTCCTCTGTGTCCGATTGTCCAGGCCGGTCCTAGGCTATCAGCTAGCCCTGCAGATGTAGTTTATGGCCCCAGCTGTAAAGAATCACCCGTCTTCAAAGGAGTTATAGTAGATCAAGGCCCACACTCGATGAGATCCGTCACAGCACACGCGTTCCTACTATCTGAAAACCATCCTGTATTGTGATTGGGGAGGGGACCGAGCCTGAAGCGGAAGATTCCAGGGATGACTCTTTGTACATCAAAGTTTTTACAATTATGTGTCACATTAAAAATATATAGCACTCCAACAAAGTAGTAAGATTATAAAACTTTAATAACTTATAAATATATACAACAAAACAAAAACAGTAAAAACATTTAAACATTTTTAGGGAAAAACAACAAAGTAGCGGTCGGCTGTGCGAATAGTCTCAACGCAGCACAACGTCCAGATTTCTGGACGGCACCCAGGTGATGTTGCCTGGGTGCCGCACTGATTTCGGCATCCGGCGTCGGGCGTCGCGGGGGGTGGGTCATCAGTAGCAATCTGTTGTGCGAATAGTTCCAAGGCAGCAGAACGATGGCACCAAGGTGATGTCCAGTAAGTTGCCGCGCTGGTTTTGGTATCCTACAATGCTGCTCCGAATAACGGCGTGGGGCGCCCCGGGGGGGGGGGGGGGGAGGTGGCGTGAACGGGCCTCTCAAGGTGGAGTCTCGTCTGTTGTAGTGGGGCGCCCCTTTACCGTTTCAGTTGCCATTCCGTCCGCTTTTGGTCCACTGTGTCAAAAGCCGCAATTCAGCTGAGTTGCGCCCACTCTTGCGGTGCAGCGATAGGCGGCTGTCACAGGATTCTCAAAATGGCGGCAGGCTCTTTCCTTTTTGGGCCTGGTCCACTGAAATGGCCCTGGGACACCTTGGAAATCGGACGCTTGTCTGCTAGGTCTTGGACCCCATTCTCGAAAGCGTCCCCTCCTCCTTGAGGATTCAACAAAAGTTTGGGGGGCCCCCGACTCCTGCAGGCTTCAGGTGGGGAGCGGCTGCCATGATTGCTCGCGGAATGACCACGACGGAGCCACGAGATGGTGGTGCTTTCATGCTGACGCCAGCTTCAGTCTGAAAGATCCAGAAACAAGGTGGGGCTTTCATCGTTTGGGAAATAAAAATGTTTTCATCCAATGAAAAGTGTTATTTTTAGGTCATATGATCAAGCCTTCCATCATTAGGAAACCAAAAGTAAAATGAACCAATGAAAAGTTTTATAAACAAGTCACATGACCTGTTATGCGGCATAGGGTATAAAATGCGGAGAAAATAAGTTGGCACGTGAGGCGGCGTCAGTAGCGGACCGATGTGCGAATAGGCCGAAGGCAACACAACGCGCCAAGATCCGGATGGCACCGAGGTGGTGTCCAGCAAGTTGCAGCACTGGTGTGGCCATCCTACAATGCTGAAAGTCAGCGTGGGGCGCCCCGTTGGCCTGTGAGTTCGCGTCAGTAGCGGACCGATGTGCGAATAGGCCGAAGGCAGCACAACGCGCCAAGATCCGGATGGCACCGAGGTGGTGTCTAGTAAGTTGCCGCATTGGTGTGGCCATCCTACAATGTTGAAAGTCGGCGTGGGGCGCCCCGTTGGCCTGTGAGATGGCGTCAGTAGCGGACCGATGTGCGAATGGGGCCAAAGGCAGCGCAACAATATTTTCTGAATAGAAGACACCACAAGGCGCTGAGATGCCAAGATCCGGATGGCACCGAGGTGGTGTCTAGCAAGTTGTGGCACTGGTGTGGCCATCCTACAATGATAAAAGTCGGCGTGGGGCGCCCTGTTGGCCTGTGAGATGGTGTCAGTAGCGGACCGATGTGCGAATGGGGCCAAAGGCAGCGCAACAATATTTTCTGACTAGAAGACACCACAAGGCGCTGAGATGCCAAGATCCGGATGGCACCGAGGTGATGTCTAGCAAGTTGCTGTACTGGTGTGGCCATCCTACAATGCTGAAACTCGGCGTGGGGCGCCCCATTAGCCTGTGAGATGGCGTCAGTAGCGGACCGATGTGCGAATGGGGCCAAAGGCAGCGCAACAATATTTTCTGAATAGAAGACACCACAAGGCGCTGAGATTCGGTTACCACCGAGGTGATGTCTAGCAAGTTGCCGCACTGGTGTGGCCATCCTACAATGCTGAAAGTCGGCGTGGGGCGCCCCGTTGGCCTGTGAGATGGCGTCAGTAGCGGACCGATGTGCGAATGGGGCCAAAGGCAGCGCAACAATATTTTCTGAATAGAAGACACCACAAGGCGCTGAGATGCCAAGATCCGGATGGCACCGAGGTGGTGTCTAGTAAGTTGCACTGGTGTGGCCATCCTACAATGCTGAAAGTCGGCGTGGGGCGCCCCGTTGGCCTGTGAGATGGCGTCAGTAGCGGACCGATGTGCGAATGGGGCCAAAGGCAGCGCAACAATATTTTTGGAATAGAAGACACCACAAGGCGCTGAGATTCGGTTAGCACCGAGGTGGTGTCTAGCAAGCTATGCAGCTGAGTTGCGTGCGCACTTGCGGCGAATAGGTCGAAGGCAGCACAACAATGTTTTCTGAATAGAAGACACCACAAGGCGCTGAGATTCGGTTACCACCGATGTGGTGTCTAGCAAGTTGCTGCACTGGTGTGGCCATCCTACAATACTGCTCCGAATAACGGCGTGGGGTGCCCGAAGGGGGGGGGAGGCGGCGTGAACGGGCCTTCCTAGGTGGAGGCTCGTCTGCTGTAGTGGGGCGCCCCTTTACCGTTTCGGTTGCCATTCAGCTGAGTTTCGGCCGCTCTTGATGCTACAGCGACAGGCGGCTGCAACAGGACTCTCAAAATGGCGGCCTGTTCTTTGGATTTGGGCCTGGTCCACTAAAATGGCCCTGGGACACCTTAGAACTCGGACGCTCGATTTTTTTTTCCTTTCCTCTACATGCAAAAAAAGGTAAATGCCCGGTACGTTATACGCTTCATCTGCCACGATGTACTCTCCAGAGGAACCGAAAAAAATATAGTTATGGTAACTATACCATGCATCGTCATATGGAGAGGTGGCACCAGTTAATTATAGTGCTGCATAAAAGAGAGATTTGGAGGAGAACCCCCGACCTGCCAGTACATTCATCAAAGAAGTGGCACTGACAGCATCAGAGGCAAGGGAAACGGTCCCAAATATTTAGAAGAACTTTGGAAAGATTAAAATGACATGTTTAGATTGTGGCAAATTAATTTCATGTGGACAGATGAGTGTTACTCTATAAATACAGCATATGAACATCATCATAGTCGATGGTTGGTAGAGACATTTTGACTATATCCTGGACCTGCCCGTCCTCGCCCAAAATGGCGCCGGAATAAATGGGACTCGTAACTCCTTGTTGTGTACTGTTTGCAGAACCTTGAAATCACGAGATACGTATGCAGTTTTGAAGCACATGGCGGGCGGGGACGAGAATTGATTGAGTATTTCGACATCCCTATTGATATTAAGTTCTGATGTGTTATTGATTACTGTACTATTGAAAGTTCGAATTAACATCACCCGTGGTACTTGCCCGCAAATGTATATCTAGATAATTTTATTGTAACTGGCCCTGTCGTATTTTAATTATAAAATGTACGTCCACCGATTCCGCAACTGTTAGACACCTTAGTTCTTGCAACCTAATGGCCCGCCCGTTATGTTCCTCTACAGTGTAAATGTCTACTCATCATATACGATTACAGTTTGCTCCGTGGCCGGCCCACGTGGTTATAGGCTCGTATTTGTATAATGAAATTTTCACAATAAAGGTTTTTAAAAGAAAACATGGTAGTAGTATATACATTGGTAAAGTTTTTAATAATAGTCACTGTTTTAGAATCATTAAAAGGCAAGTGAAATAAAGCAGACCAATTACATGAAGGGTAAAAGGTATAATACGCAGGAACGCAGTAAAGATAAATGGTCAAGGGCTGTTGTGTTTTCTACTCCTGCAACATAAAGTGATCGATAAGAATCTCATATTCAGGCGTATCGGCGACTAAGACAGCAGGTCGACCCTCTTTTGCTCAACGGCTCCGTCATGGGACGAAGAAACGCCCTTTTTCTCGAAAAAAGAATATATTTTACTTGCAGGACAGTTGTAAATTTTCCGGGAAAGTACATTAGCCTGGAACATTATAACATATATTTAAGAAAAAATAATGTTCGGAAGTAATAAAAAGCGTAATTTTTAGGTCATATGACCAAGCCTTTCATCATTAGAATAAGAAAAGTAAAATGAACCAATGAAAAGTTTTATTAACAAGTCACATGACCTGTTATGCTTACGTTACGCGCTGCGCGTCTCGCCCCGGATGACTTCCGGATGCGCTAACGCGGCGCGTCATATGACGCATTACGCGACAACGCAGGTCCAGAATATAGTCAAAATGTCTCCACCAACCAGCGGTCGGAACACAACCCCTTTCAGCAGGCTAAATAGTTCTGTTAAATGACAACAGAAGGGACAGGCAACAAGAACCATCAGTCAAAGAGGGGAGGGCTAGTTCTTCTCTATCGGGTTACATTGGGGCGCTACCGGAACTGATCGAATTGGTAGTCTACAGTGTTTCTGGATGTTTCAGACTGAAGCTGGGGTTAGCATGAGAGCACCACCATTTCGTAGCTCCGTCGTGGCCATTCCGCGAGCAATCATGGCAGCCGCGCTTTATCGTTATTTTGGGCGGGGTGGGTGGCGGAGCCGAGCTGTATTGCAGCCATCATGGTGTGGAGTTCAGTTCATCTCACTAGTTTCGTATTTGTCATGAGGGGTTGTTCCTAATGTTTCTATTTTAGCGAGGTCAAAAAGAGATCCCATTAGTGGCCTACTGATTTTGCTCGATTCCTTTTGTTTTTTTACACGATTTTTCGTTATCTGCAAAGACTAAACAGAGTATTGCGACTCTGTGTTTGTTTGTAAATAGAGAATGAACCAAAGAGAACCAATTCTAAAACAGTAAATGCTTGGATAACAATCAATCAAATGGAGAGAGAAGCAGGCACGACGTATTACAACGGGGGCAAAGGCCTGCGTTAACTACCTTTCACTATCTGCAAAGAGAGAGTACTCCTAATAGAAATGAGGGGGGGGGGGGCAGCATTCAAAGCAGATCAGTGTGCATAAACACGAAAATGTTTTTACTTACCACGTACTTGACATTCGACAGCTTATGATATTTGCTATTAAAAAACCATTGAAATTCACTGAAAAAACCATAGGTTATAGACCATATATAGTTAGGAATTAGCATTTACAAAACCTTGAAAATTCACTGAAAAAACCATAGGTTATAGACCATATATAGTTAGGAATTAGCATTTACAAAACCTTGAAAATTCACTGAAAAAACCATAGGTTATAGACCATATACTGTTAGGAATTAGCATTTAAAAAACCTTATTTTACCCACACAAAACCATTGAAATTCCATATATAGTTAGTTGCACTAACTATATATCGCGCACCCGCAATCCACTGCTGATGATGTCACATATTACATCATTCATGACATGGTCAGTGACATCACTGATGACATCACTGATGACATCTCAAATGACATCACTGATGACATCACTGATGACATCTCATTTGACATCAATGACCACATCACTGATGATATCATTCATGTGACAATACAATGCATCTCCTCACATTTTAATATAACCTCTGTTTCACCCAGTGTTAAATACAGAGTATAATTTTTGAAACCATTGACACACCAATACTAGTTACTACATACGCACTCACTGATTCCTACGTCTACACACACCTTCACTCATTCACCCATACAATCATTCATACATACAATCACTCATCTTTACAACACTATCATATGCACTCATACACCTATACAGATACTCACAGTCTGCCACTCATCCATGGAGTTACTCACACACCTAGTCAGTCCTGTAAAGAATCAATGACACTTCCATTTTCTTGTCTATACAGTTAAACATAGAGCACCTTACATTTTCAAACATATACTAACACATACTTACCTTCTTATACAATCATTGATACAAGTACACATTGATCTGCACAGAGTCACACACCTCCCAGCCAGCCACACACACACTCAGTCTCCCATACAAATACTTGGGCAATCAATCAATAACCCATATAGTTACTCATATAGCTACTGATCAACACATGCAGCAGTTTACAGAACAACAGACATAATGATGCACAAATTAAGACAGTTTAGTCACTAACCCATGCACTCAGTGAGACACATTTAATCACTCAGTCATACAGTCAGTCATGCACCTACTAAATCCTTCGTCCAGACACTTACACATCCACTCATTCTTCAATATGTAAGACATATTTAAACTTTACAGAAACAAAAAATCACTGGATGTTGTTATCAGTCATGTCATCAGTGATGTCATTTGAGATGTCATCAGTGATGTCATCAGTGATGTCACTGACCATGTCATGAATGATGTAATATGTGACATCATCAGCAGTGGATTGCGGGTGCGCGATATATAGTTAGTGCAACTAACTATATATGGAATTTCAATGGTTTTGTGTGGGTAAAATAAGGTTTTTTAAATGCTAATTCCTAACGATATATGGTCTATAACCTATGGTTTTTTCAGTGAATTTTCAAGGTTTTGTAAATGCTAATTCCTAACTATATATGGTCTATAACCTATGGTTTTTTCAGTGAATATATATATATATCCAAACACAAAGAGATATATACACATTAACTTACCAAATGGTTTTCTCACAATACTTAACCAAATGCAGACAAACTCGGAATGTGATTATACACACTTTAGAAGGATAACCACATTATTCTTATTAAAAAGAAAATGCACCACATACATTCACTTACAAGTTATGAACTCACCTTTCAAATTGATTTGTAGATTAGGAAGAATGCAAGTCACACAGTAGATATTCTTATACAGAATCTCTCTACTTCAGTGTTCGCAGCAAAACCAAGAAATGGCACATTTTCCCTCTCAATTTACACATATATACATAATAATAACAAATCAAATTGCTTCACACATTAATTCAAAACCAAACACACATTTCTATTGGTTCAACATTTAAACCCTTCCCAACTCACATAACTTTGAACCCTACCCCCAACACATCATGCAAAGGTCAACTGTCCAAAGAGGTCAAAAGTTCAGCACACTGTAAAACACTCTTCTTCAACAAGTTTAGACTCTGCAAAAGGTACTTACTTATAAGTACCAAAAAAGAAAAAAGCCACTCTAAAAAGCAACCAACATCTAAACACATAAGCTTAATAGATGCCTGTAAAACATATTTTTTTCATTCATTTTTTCTTTCTTAGGTACTCGTACGGGACGACTTATGAACCTCGCACGGTACGTCGTATGGCCGCGCTTGGTAAAAAAAACAAAAATCCCTATCACTCATTTGTATTCTCCCCGGGGACCATATCTCCCGGGGCTCAAATAAAACTTGGGGACCGTGGAGGGAACTCCAACGCCACCACGGTCAGTCATTTACCTGTTTATAGACTAGTAAATTTGCTTTGGTAAAATGCAAGGTGTAATATTTTTTGTCTAGAATCACACTGTGCGTCTGTGTGGATTTAGGAATAGTTCTAAGAGAAGCATTTTTGTATGTTTTGTGTTTACAGATATATAAGTGGTTATAAATCTATCCTTTTTTCTAGTTTTTATAGAATGAAAAACCGGTTATTGGTTTTTATTTCTAAAATGACTAATGGTTGTACAGTAAAATACAATAATTATATTTTTGTAATGTGTGCAGTGATATTAGCCCTTCAAGAGTAATTAATAGTGTTGTTTGTCTAGAATTAGACTTCTGTTCTAAATGTAAAATGTCCCAGTAAATATACATACACTGCTGCATACACTGTGGGGCACATTTACAAGCCCCTTGTGACTTTCTGTTGTTCTATTGTGTCACTTTTTGAATGTAATGTTGGCAAAAAAAATGCAGCAAATTACTCAAGTATTTGCAAAATGAATCAGGGTTGTACATTGAAATGTAGTAGTTATAGACATGGAATGTGTGCAGTCAGTTAACCGTTTCTAGAGTAGTAAATGTTTTTTGGTAAAATGGAAGGTCTTATATTTTTTGTCTAGAATCACACTGTGCGTCTGTCTGCATTAAGCAATTATATTTGCCCCTTTTTCTACATTCTTCCCTCTTTCTCCTTATACTCTCTCCTCTTTCCTCATACACACCTCTCTCTCCTTATACTCCTCCCTTTCTCCTCATACCTCCCTCACTTTTTATACTTCCCCCATCCCTGTATACTCATCCCTCTCTTCATATTCCATCACCGAATCTCCCTCCGTCACATACAACTCCTTTGAATGCCTTTCGGTCAACCTCAATTCACCTCACCACCTTCCACTTCAATGCCTTCTCCTCTACCATCCCCCGGGCAATTCCTCCGAATTTGGCGCCCAGCTGTCGGATCTGATCACTCAAACCGCTCTCAACAGCGACTTCAGAATAATTCTGGGCGACCTCAATCTAAGATGGAATTTAACAAAAAACCCGCTCATCCAATCTCTCTCCTCCCTCCTTCAAGACCACGACATGACCCAGCACTGCACAGAGGAAACCCACCACAGAGGAGCAACCCTGGATGCAATCATCGCAGATAGAAAGACAATTTCAATTGACCACATCATCCCAGTGGACTGGTCAGACCATCACGCCATCCTCTTTCATATCAATATATCGGCACTCTCCGTCCCTCCCACTCAATCCTCCCCCAAATGAATCAGAAACTTTTCAAGAGTCCCCCCTGACAAACTAGAAAAAGGTCTTAGCTCACTCCTCCCGAACTCGGCGGAACTCCTCTCAACCACGGAACTCACCTTGCTTTATCACTCCAACCTGGAGCTCGTCCTAGATCAGCTGGCTCCAAAGAAACTAAAAAAACAAAGAAGCATCCCCTCCAGGTCTTGGTTCTCCTCTGACATTAACGAAGAAAGAAGACACCTAAGATCCCTGGAAAGAACCTGGAGGTCCAACCCCTCCTCTCCCAACTGGGACCAACTCAAGGCAGCCCGCAAAATCTACTATAACTGTATCAAGAACAAAAAGTCGTCCTTCTTCTGTTCGGCCCTTAACGATGCTAAAAACCGCCCCAAAGAACTCTTTAACATCATCAAAAACCAAATATCCATTCCTGTGACAGACAACATGGTGGCGTCCAAATCCCAATGTGACGACTTTGCCAGCTTCTTCAACGAAAAAATTGCCAAAATTGATCGATCACTCTGCACTATGCCCTCCTCCCTCCTCTCTGCAACCTCCACTTCAGACCAGCAACCACATCCTCTCGCTGGTCCTCCTTCCAACCTATCCAGGTCGAACTGATAAGCAATCTCATAGCCATTGCCAAACCCTCAACCCACTCCCTTGATCAGCTTCCCTCGAGATTGACCAAAGACCTGAAGCTCGCTCTAGCCCCTATCTGGGCCAAGATCATCAACAGCTCTCTGAGCGAGGGCTCCATCCCTGACTGCCTTAAAATAGGTCAAGTCACACCACTACTAAAAAAAACGGGCCTGGACCCCCAGGATCTGAACAACTTCAGACCAGTTTCGAACCTTCCTCTCTTATCTAAAATTCTGGAAAGATGTGTGCTTTTTCAGCTATCCCAGCACTTAGAGAACACGAATCTTCTCGACCCATACCAATCAGGGTTTAGAAAAGGCTGCAGTACAGAAACCGCAATCCTTAATATCCTGGACGATCTACACATGTCGCTCGACTCCAACCAATGCAGCCTTCCCATCCTATTAAACCTATCGGCTGCATTTGACACAGTTGATCATGCCCTGCTACTCAATGTCCTCCAAGAGAGAACGGGCCTGGAAAAGACTGTCCTCAAATGGTTCTCCTCCTTTCTCAACAACCGCACACAAAGAATCAAAATTAAAAGCTGTGAATCGGACATTCTTCCCATCAGCAGAGGAGTCCCTCAAGGGTCAGTACTCTCTCCACAACTCTTCAACATCTACATGGAGCCCCTCACCTCAATTCTAAAGAAAGCCAACATCCCCTTCCACCTCTATGCGGACGACACACAACTCTATCTGGAAACCACGTCGATCACAGACATCCATAGACTGAACCACACTCTTACCGAAGTTCAACTCTGGCTCTCATCCAACCACCTCAAACTCAATGAAGAAAAACCAGAAGTGCTCCTCATCTCAAACAAAGATGAAAACCCACAAATTCTAGAATGGCTCAAAGCCTTAAATGCCCTGAACGTCCCTCTTGTTCCTTCGAACTCCATAAAATCCCTAGGGATCACCCTTGACCCCAAATTGGACATGAAAGAACACATCTCAAAAAATGCTAAAAGTGCTTTCCTGAACCTGAAACTTCTCTACAAATTGAAACCATTCCTCCCCACGAAAGACCTGAAACAGGCCACACAGGCTCTGGTACTCTCCAGAATTGACTACGGCATTGCTACTCTGACTGGAACAGCCAAATCGCACCTGGGACCTCTGACCTCTACCCTAAACGCCACAGCAAGAATGGTCACGGGAACAAAGAAATATGATCATATCACCCCAGCTCTTAAGGATCTGAAGTGGCTCTCTATTGACCAACGAGCCAACTTCCGTACAGCCTGCCTCACACACAAAGCCCTGCATACAGGCAAACCTGAATACCTGGCCAACAAGCTCAAAAGGGCCGGTCAGTCTCGAAACCTCAGAAGCTCAAACACGCTCCTACTCATTCCCCTGAAATCCCAGAAACACACAACATCTAGCAAATCCTTTGCGGGTAATGCTCCCAAGATTTGGAACTCCATCCCCCCACACATCAGAATGACCGCTTCCTTCCCGAAATTCAAGAAGTTACTCAAAGCCCTCTTCCTCGAGCGTTCTGGAGCACACTAGAACTCCACCTGGACTTTGAAGTTCCACTATCTCTGTGACCCCAAAGCCGGCTGACTTGCTTATGACTTTCCACCCTGTTTTGCGCTTGGCTGCTATTGTACAGACTATACTCGCCCCTGTTGCCCCTTGCCTTGTTTTCCGTCCTCATTGTCTGTCTGATGCCTCTGTACTTGTTGTGAAGCGCTCTGATACCCCCCGGGTCCAGCTAGCGCTATACAAAACTTTAATAAAAAAAAAATATATTCTCTCTTTTCCACATACGTCTACTTCTCTCCTGATACTCCTCTCTGTCTCCTCATACTCCCTCCTCTCTCCTCACACTCTCCCTCTCTCTCCTTATACTCTCCCCTCTATTCTGACATTTCCCCTCTTTTGTTATTCTCACCTCTCTCTCCTCATACTCCCCTCTGTCCCTATACTCCCCACTGTACTCATACTCCTCCCTCTCTCTTTATACTTCTCCTCTCTTTCCTCGTACTCCTTGCTCTCTCCTTATATTCCTCCTCTCTCTCCTTAAACTCCCTCCTCTCTCCTGATATTTGTCTCTCTATTCATACTCCCCCTCTCCTCAGAGTTCTCTGTCTCTCCTTTTACTCTCTTTTCTCTCCTCATAATGCCTTTCTAGTCACATTCCCCCGTTTCCTCATATTTCCCGTCTCTGTTGGCATACTTCCCCCTGTCCTCATACTCCGCCCTCTCTCCTGCTTCTCTCCTCATACCTCTCCTTTAACAATTCCTTAGTTACTATATATAGACTGCTGCATACACTCTGGGGCAGATTTACAAGCCCCTTGCGCTTCTTTGTTGTTGTATTGTGTCACTTTTTTGATGTAATGTTGGCAAAAGTAATAGAAGAAATGACATATGTATTTGCAAAATGAGTCAGCGTTGTCCACTGAAATGTAGTAGTTATATACATGGAATGTGTGGAATCACTTATTCGTTTTAGACTTGTAAATATGTTTTGGTAAAATATAAGGTCTTCTATTTTTTGTCTAGAATCAGATTGTGTGTGTGTGTACATTTAGAATTTATATTGGCTCTTTTTTAACATTCTCCCCCTCTCTCCTCATACTCCCCCCTCTCTTCTTATACACACCCCTCTCCTTATACTCCCCCTCTCTCCTCACACTCCTTTTCTCTCTCGTCATACTCTTACTTCTCTCCTCATACTTCTATTTCTCTCCTCATACCCCCTTTACTCCTCATACTCATCCATCTTCTCATACTCCTCACTCTCTCCTCATAATACCTGTTTTCTTCTAATACACGCCCTCTCTTCTTATACTTCCCTTTTTCTGCACATTCTCATCTTCTCTTGTTATACTCTCCCTTCTCTTCTCATACATGCCTCTCTCGCCTTATACTCCTCTTCTCTCTTTATACTTGCCCCTCTTTTTTGTACTCTCCTCTCTCTCCTCATACTCCCCACTGTCTCCTCATATTCGACATCTCTCTCTTTATACTCCCACCTGTCATCTGATATTCCCCTCTCTCTCCTCATACTCCCAGCGCCGGACTGGCCATAGCCGGCACCGGGCAGTCCCCCGGTGCGCCGTACGGTTGGGGGCTGTTTTAGGCCCCTGGGGGCCGTTTTTGTCACAGGGCCGTACCAAAATCGGCCGATCACCGGCCCGACAAAGAGCTCGGCGGCACCTCCAAACCCCCCGAGTGGGGAGGGGGGCCGGCTGAGCACTTTGCCAGGGCCGGTTGTGGTTCTCAATCTGGCCCTGCATACTCCCCCCTCTTTTCATATTTCCTCCTCTCTCCTCTCCTCTTATTGTTTTTTATTTCCTTATACTCCCTTTCTCTTCATATTCTCTTCTCTCCTCATATACCCCTTCTCTTCTTATATTTCTCTTTTCTCCACATTCTTCACCTTTTCTCCTCTTACTCTTTCTTCTCTCCTCATATCTCCCTCACTCCTCATACTTCCCCCATCCTTTCATACTCCTCCCTCTCTTCATATTCCCTGTTTTGCACATACTCCCCCCTCTCCTCATACTCTTCTCTCTCTCCTCACACTTTCCCTGTTTCTCCTTATACTCTCCCTCTCTCCTGATATTCCCCTCTTTTTCTCATTTTCTCCTCTCTCTCCTCATACTCCTTCCTATCCTCATACTCCTCCCTGTTGTCATACTCCTCTTTCTCTCCTCTTACTCCTCCCTCTCTCCACATACTCCACATACTCCCCCTTCTCTCATACTCTTCTTTGTCTCCTCATACTCCCCCCTCTTTCTTTATACTCTCCCTCTCTCTTCTTATAATTCCTCCTCTCTCCTGATATTTCCCCTCTTTCCTCATTCTCACCTCTCTCTCCTCATACTCCTGCTGTCCTCATAATCCCCCCTGTCCTCATACTCCGCCCTCTCTTTTCTTACTCCTCTCTCTCTGCTCATCCCTCTCCTCATCCTTCCCTCTTAACAATTCTCAGTTATTATACATGCACTGCTGCATACACTCCGGGGCAGATTTACAAGCCCCTTGTGCCTCTTTGTTGTTATATTGTGTCACTTTTTTATGTAATGGTGGCAAAAATAATGCAGCAAATTGCATATGTAGTTGCAAAATGAGTCAGGTTGTCCACTGAAATGTACTAGTTATATACATGGAATGTTTGCAGTCACTTAACCATTTTAGACTTGTAAATGTCTTTTGGAAAAATGCAAGGTGTTATATTTTTTGTCTAGTATCAGACTGTGTGTCTGTGTACATTTAGAAATTATATTGGCCCTTTTTTCACATTCTCCCCCTCTCTCCTCATACTCTACCCTCTCTCCTCATACACACCCCTCTCGCTTTATACTCCCCCTTTCTTCTCACATTTCTCCTCTGTCTCTTCATATTCCCTCTTTTCCACATACTACCCCCTCTCTCTTCATACTGCTCTTTTTTTCCTCATGTTCCCCCCTCTCTCCTCAGACTCTCCCTCTATGTCCTTATACTCCACCCTCTATTGTGATATTCCTCCTCTTTCCTTATTCTCGTCTCTTTCTGCTCATACTTCTCCCTGTCCTCATACTCCACCCTCTGTCCTCATACACCGCCTCTCTCCTTATAATCCCTGTTTCTCCACATTCTCCCCTCTCTTTAGTTATACTGTCCCTTTTGTTTTTATACACACCTGTCTTTCTTTATACTACTCTTGTCTCCTCATACTAGCTCCTCTTTCCTTATACTTACCTCTCTGTCTTTATAGTCCTCCTCTTTCTCCTCTTACTCCTCCTCTCTCTTGCCTCACACTCCCTTTCTCTCTTCTTATACTCCATCTTCTCTCCTTATACTTCCTCTCTCTCCTCACATTTCCCCTCTCTCTGCTTATACTCTCCCTTCTCTCCTCATACTTCTACCTCTCTCGTCATTCTCCTCTTTGTATTTTCATACTCTTTACTCTCCTCATACTCTCCCTCTCCCCTCATACCTTCCTGTCTCCTCATACTCCACCCTCTCCTCATATTTCTCATTTTCATCATACTTTCCCCTCTCTCCACATACTCCCCTCTCTCCACATACTTCCCCTCTCCTCATACTCCCTCCTCTCTCTTCTTACTCCTCCCTCTCTCCTCATACCTCCCCTCTCCTCATACTCCCCCTCCTCATACTCCCCCCTCTCTCCTCATACCCCCATCTTTCCTCATACTTCCCCCTCTCTCCTTATTCTCCCCCTCTCTCCTCATACTCCCCCTTCTCTTCATATACCCTTCTCTCTCCTCTTACTCCTCCCTCTCTCCTCCTACCTCCCCTTTAACAATTTTCCAGTCAGTATATATACACTGCTATATACAATCTGGGGCAGATTTACAAGTCTCTTGCGCCTCTTTGTTGTTCTATTGTGTCACATTTTTGATGTAATGTTGTCAAAAATAATGCATCAAATTGTATATATATTTGCAAAATGAGTCAGGGTTGTCCACTGAAATGTAGTAGTTATATACATGGAATGTGTGCAGTCACCTAACTGTTTTAGTCTAGTAAATGTGTTTTGGTAAAATGCATTGTCTTATATTTTTGGTCTAGAATACTCTCCCCTCTCTCCCTATACACACCCCTCTTTCCTTATATTCCCCTCTCTCCTCACACTCCCTGTATTTCTCCTCATACTCTCCCTTGTCTCCTTGTACTCCCACTTCTCTCCTCATACTTTTCCCTCTCTCCTTATAGTCTCCCCTCTCCTTATACTCATCTTCTCCCCTCATACTCCCCATCTCTTCATAATCACCCCTCTTCTTATGTTTCCTCCTCTCATCATATTCTCCCCTGTCTCCTCAGACCCCCTTCACTCCTCATACTCTCCCATCTGCTGATACTCTTCCCTCTCTCCTCATACACCCCTTCTCTCCTTATACTCCCCCTCTCTCCACATTCTCCTCCCTCTCTCCTCGTACTTCCCCTTCTCTTGTTATACTCCTCCTCTCTTCTCATACTTGCCCCTCTCTCCACATATTCCCCGTTATCTCCTCATACGGCCAGCTCTCTCATATACTCCTTCCTCTCTTTCCCCTTGTACTGTTGTAGTGATGCATTTAGTAGTATGTACTAATTCATTCACTGCTTAAAAGTTCAACTACAGATACATTGATTAAGGTACTCTTTTTCAGATGTACTTCTTGAAAGTTTTATGCAGTATGTATGCACTTCTATTATCAGTTAAACAGTTGTTTTTTATACTTAGTTATTTTACATTGCATTTATTTAGTAATAGAATAGTATATTTCATATATTTGTTTTTATAATGTTATATATATATTTTATAACAGATTCTATTTATCAACACTAAAAGAAATCCATCATGCCTTCAAAAAGTGAAAAGAGGAAACAACATAATAAAGCTTATTATTTAAAGAGAAGTCATCCACAAAATTTACCTGAACAAGAATGTGTGAACAAAAAGAAAAAAACTCCTGGTAAGACAACGAAGATTTTTTTGAAGAACTTATCAAACAGTAGGAGTAGTGTGGACAATGTCAAAAATACAAACAGTGTATCGGTAAGTAAAATGAAAGAGAGAAAAACAATGGAAATTCATCTTCTAAACAAATGCGGTATAGTAAAAGGAGGAAGAATCAATTTCAGGAAATTAGAAAAAGAATGTTTTATAATAGAATTGTGTTGAATTTGATGATAGAAATGAAGAAATGCAAAAGAAAAACAGCATTTTATAAGAAGAAGAAAAGAATAGAAAATCTAGTTGAGAAGGCTTTCGAATTGAAAAACAAATTGTTTATTTTAGTAATCAATAGAATTCGATCACTAGATAAGCCAATCCATTTAATGATGGCCAAAAGTAAGTGGAGAAGAGTAATTAACAGAGTAATGATTTGTTGCATGCAGTTGACACTAGTGGTCGTGCTTATGAGGTTAGAAATGGTTGTCCTATTGAAAAGAGAAAATTGTTCCTAGAAATGCAGAAGAGGTATTAGCTGATGAAGTTTTAGGGAGATGTCCTAAAGCTCCAGTGTACACTTGGAATTGCAGTAGTATTTGTAGCGTACGATTCAGAAAAGGGGGTGGTGATGAACAGAGTGTCTGAATTAAGCAGACCACTCTTACCCAGTCCAAAGATCAGGGCTTGATCCATCACCGTTATTTAGCTCACTGCCCCATCCCAGCTCAGAACCTGGCTATATGCAAATTAGTCTGTCCCTGGCCCAGTGCATCATGGGAACAGGGCAGACCAAACTACCAAGCCAATTCTTCACCAGAAAGGATACAAGCTACCGGGGACCGGTTTCTGGCATTTCAGCCTCGTCGGCCCGGCTTGCTTGAATCCTGATGGAGCAGTGAGCAAGGGACTCATGTCTGAGTATACCCTGCCACACCTATAGTAGTTCGGTCTGCCCTGTTCCCATGATGCACTGGGCCAGGGTCAGACTAATTTGCATGTAGCCAGGTTCTGAGCTGGGATGGTGCAGTGAGCTAAAAAACGGTGATGGATCATGCCCTGATCTTTTGACTGGGTAGGAGTGTTCTGCTTAATTCAGATACTCTGTCCATCACCACCCCCTTTATGAATCGTTTTGGCCACCACAAATGTGGAAGGGTATGCTCAGATGTGAGTCCCTTGCTCACTGCACCATCAGGATTCAAGCAAGCCGGGCCGAAGACGGCTGTAATGCCAGAAACCGGTCCCCGGAAGCTTGTTTCCTTTCCAGTAAAGAATTGGCTTGGTAGTTTGGTCTGCCCTGTTCCCATGATGCACTGGGCCAGGGTCAGACTAATTTGCATGTAGCCAGGTTCTGAGCTGGGATGGTGCAGTGAGCTAAAAAACGGTGATGGATCAAGCCCTGATCTTTTGACTGGGTAGGAGTGTTCTGCTTAATTCAGATACTCTGTCCATCACCACCCCCTTTATGAATCGTTTTGGCCACCACAAGTGTGGAAGGGTTTGCTCAGATGTGAGTCCCTTGCTCACTGCACCATCAAGATTCAAGCAAGCCGAGCCGAAGACGGCTGTAATGCCAGAAACCGGTCCCCGGAAGCTTGTTTCCTTTCCAGTAAAGAATTGGCTTGGTAGTTTGGTCTGCCCTGTTCCCATGATGCACTGGGCCAGGGTCAGACTAATTTGCATGTAGCCAGGTTCTGAGCTGGGATGGTGCAGTGAGCTAAAAAACGGTGATGGATCAAGCCCTGATCTTTTGACTGGGTAGGAGTGTTCTGCTTAATTCAGATACTCTGTCCATCACCACCCCCTTTATGAATCGTTTTGGCCACCACAAGTGTGGAAGGGTATGCTCAGATGTGAGTCCCTTGCTCACTGCACCATCAGGATTCAAGCAAGCCGGGCCAAAGACGGCTGTAATGCCAGAAACTGGTCCCCGGAAGCTTGTTTCCTTTCCAGTAAAGAATTGGCTTGGTAGTTTGGTCTGCCCTGTTCCCATGATGCACTGGGCCAGGGTCAGACTAATTTGCATGTAGCCAGGTTCTGAGCTGGGATGGTGCAGTGAGCTAAAAAACGGTGATGGATCAAGCCCTGATCTTTTGACTGGGTAGGAGTGTTCTGCTTAATTCAGATACTCTGTCCATCACCACCCCCTTTATGAATCGTTTTGGCCACCACAAGTGTGGAAGGGTATGCTCAGATGTGAGTCCCTTGCTCACTGCACCATCAGGATTCAAGCAAGCCGGGCCGAAGACGGCTGTAATGCCAGAAACCGGTCCCCGGAAGCTTGTTTCCTTTCCAGTAAAGAATTGGCTTGGTAGTTTGGTCTGCCCTGTTCCCATGATGCACTGGGCCAGGGTCAGACTAATTTGCATGTAGCCAGGTTCTGAGCTGGGATGGTGCAGTGAGCTAAAAAACGGTGATGGATCAAGCCCTGATCTTTTGACTGGGTAGGAGTGTTCTGCTTAATTCAGATACTCTGTCCATCACCACCCCCTTTATGAATCGTTTTGGCCACCACAAGTGTGGAAGGGTATGCTCAGATGTGAGTCCCTTGCTCACTGCACCATCAGGATTCAAGCAAGCCGGGCCGAAGACGGCTGTAATGCCAGAAACCGGTCCCCGGAAGCTTGTTTCCTTTCCAGTAAAGAATTGGCTTGGCAGTTTGGTCTGCCCTGTTCCCATGATGCACTGGGCCAGGGTCAGACTAATTTGCATGTAGCCAAGTTCTGAGCTGGGATGGTGCAGTGAGCTAAAAAACGGTGATGGATCAAGCCCTGATCTTTTGACTGGGTAGGAGTGTTCTGCTTAATTCAGATACTCTGTCCATCACCACCCCCTTTATGAATCGTTTTGGCCACCACAAGTGTGGAAGGGTATGCTCAGATGTGAGTCCCTTGCTCACTGCACCATCAGGATTCAAGAAAGCCGGGCCGATGACGGCTGTAATGCCAGAAACCAGTCCCTGGAAGCTTGTTTCCTTTCCAGTAAAGAATTGGCTTGGTAGTTTGGTCTGCCCTGTTCCCATGATGCACTGGGCCAGGGTCAGACTAATTTGCATGTAGCCAGGTTCTGAGCTGGGATGGTGCAGTGAGCTAAAAAACGGTGATGGATCAAGCCCTGATCTTTTGACTGGGTAGGAGTGTTCTGCTTAATTCAGATACTCTGTCCATCACCACCCCCTTTATGAATCGTTTTGGCCACCACAAGTGTGGAAGGGTATGCTCAGATGTGAGTCCCTTGCTCACTGCACCATCAGGATTCAAGCAAGCCGGGCCGAAGACGGCTGTAATGCCAGAAACCGGTCCCCGGAAGCTTGTTTCCTTTCCAGTAAAGAATTGGCTTGGTAGTTTGGTCTGCCCTGTTCCCATGATGCACTGGGCCAGGGTCAGACTAATTTGCATGTAGCCAGGTTCTGAGCTGGGATGGTGCAGTGAGCTAAAAAACGGTGATGGATCAAGCCCTGATCTTTTGACTGGGTAGGAGTGTTCTGCTTAATTCAGATACTCTGTCCATCACCACCCCCTTTATGAATCGTTTTGGCCACCACAAGTGTGGAAGGGTATGCTCAGATGTGAGTCCCTTGCTCACTGCACCATCAGGATTCAAGCAAGCCGGGCCGAAGACGGCTGTAATGCCAGAAACCGGTCCCCGGAAGCTTGTTTCCTTTCCAGTAAAGAATTGGCTTGGTAGTTTGGTCTGCCCTGTTCCCATGATGCACTGGGCCAGGGTCAGACTAATTTGCATGTAGCCAGGTTCTGAGCTGGGATGGTGCAGTGAGCTAAAAAATGGTGATGGATCAAGCCCTGATCTTTTGAATGGGTAGGAGTGTTCTGCTTAATTCAGATACTCTGTCCATCACCACCCCCTTTATGAATCGTTTTGGCCACCACAAGTGTGGAAGGGTATGCTCAGATGTGAGTCCCTTGCTCACTGCACCATCAGGATTCAAGCAAGCCGGGCCGAAGACGGCTGTAATGCCAGAAACCGGTCCCCGGAAGCTTGTTTCCTTTCCAGTAAAGAATTGGCTTGGCAGTTTGGTCTGCCCTGTTCCCATGATGCACTGGGCCAGGGTCAGAATAATTTGCATGTAGCCAGGTTCTGAGCTGGGATGGTGCAGTGAGCTAAAAAACGGTGATGGATCAAGCCCTGATCTTTTGACTGGGTAGGAGTGTTCTGCTTAATTCAGATACTCTGTCCATCACCACCCCCTTTATGAATCGTTTTGGCCACCACAAGTGTGGAAGGGTATGCTCAGATGTGAGTCCCTTGCTCACTGCACCATCAGGATTCAAGCAAGCCGGGCCGAAGACGGCTGTAATGCCAGAAACCGGTCCCCGGAAGCTTGTTTCCTTTCCAGTAAAGAATTGGCTTGGTAGTTTGGTCTGCCCTGTTCCCATGATGCACTGGGCCAGGGTCAGACTAATTAGCATGTAGCCAGGTTCTGAGCTGGGATGGTGCAGTGAGCTAAAAAACGGTGATGGATCAAGCCCTGATCTTTTGACTGGGTAGGAGTGTTCTGCTTAATTCAGATACTCTGTCCATCACCACCCCCTTTATGAATCGTTTTGGCCACCACAAGTGTGGAAGGGTATGCTCAGATGTGAGTCCCTTGCTCACTGCACCATCAGGATTCAAGCAAGCCGGGCCGAAGACGGCTGTAATGCCAGAAACCGGTCCCCGGAAGCTTGTTTCCTTTCCAGTAAAGAATTGGCTTGGTAGTTTGGTCTGCCCTGTTCCCATGATGCACTGGGCCAGGGTCAGACTAATTTGCATGTAGCCAGGTTCTGAGCTGGGATGGTGCAGTGAGCTAAAAAACGGTGATGGATCAAGCCCTGATCTTTTGACTGGGTATGAGTGTTCTGCTTAATTCAGATACTCTGTCCATCACCACCCCCTTTATGAATCGTTTTGGCCACCACAAGTGTGGAAGGGTATGCTCAGATGTGAGTCCCTTGCTCACTGCACCATCAGGATTCAAGCAAGCCGGGCCGAAGACGGCTGTAATGCCAGAAACCGGTCCCCGGAAGCTTGTTTCCTTTCCAGTAAAGAATTGGCTTGGTAGTTTGGTCTGCCCTGTTCCCATGATGCACTGGGCCAGGGTCAGACTAATTTGCATGTAGCCAGGTTCTGAGCTGGGATGGTGCAGTGAGCTAAAAAACGGTGATGGATCAAGCCCTGATCTTTTGACTGGGTAGGAGTGTTCTGCTTAATTCAGATACTCTGTCCATCACCACCCCCTTTATGAATCGTTTTGGCCACCACAAGTGTGGAAGGGTATGCTCAGATGTGAGTCCCTTGCTCACTGCACCATCAGGATTCAAGCAAGCCGGGCCGAAGACGGCTGTAATGCCAGAAACCGGTCCCCGGAAGCTTGTTTCCTTTCCAGTAAAGAATTGGCTTGGTAGTTTGGTCTGCCCTGTTCCCATGATGCACTGGGCCAGGATCAGAATAATTTGCATGTAGCCAGGTTCTGAGCTGGGATGGTGCAGTGAGCTAAAAAACGGTGATGGATCAAGCCCTGATCTTTTGACTGGGTAGGAGTGTTCTGCTTAATTCAGATACTCTGTCCATCACCACCCCCTTTATGAATCGTTTTGGCCACCACAAGTGTGGAAGGGTATGCTCAGATGTGAGTCCCTTTCTCACTGCACCATCAGGATTCAAGCAAGCCGGGCCGAAGACGGCTGTAATGCCAGAAACCGGTCCCCGGAAGCTTGTTTCCTTTCCAGTAAAGAATTGGCTTGGTAGTTTGGTCTGCCCTGTTCCCATGATGCACTGGGCCAGGGTCAGACTAATTTGCATGTAGCCAGGTTCTGAGCTGGGATGGTGCAGTGAGCTAAAAAACGGTGATGGATCAAGCCCTGATCTTTTGACTGGGTAGGAGTGTTCTGCTAAATTCAGATACTCTGTCCATCACCACCCCCTTTATGAATCGTTTTGGCCACCACAAGTATGGAAGGGTATGCTCAGATGTGAGTCCCTTGCTCACTGCACCATCAGGATTCAAGCAAGCCGGGCCGAAGACGGCTGTAATGCCAGAAACCGGTCCCCGGAAGCTTGTTTCCTTTCCAGTAAAGAATTGGCTTGGTAGTTTGGTCTGCCCTGTTCCCATGATGCACTGGGCCAGGGTCAGACTAATTTGCATGTAGCCAGGTTCTGAGCTGGGATGGTGCAGTGAGCTAAAAAACGGTGATGGATCAAGCCCTGATCTTTTGACTGGGTAGGAGTGTTCTGCTTAATTCAGATACTCTGTCCATCACCACCCCCTTTATGAATCGTTTTGGCCACCACAAGTGTGGAAGGGTATGCTCAGATGTGAGTCCCTTGCTCACTGCACCATCAGGATTCAAGCAAGCCGGGCCGAAGACGGCTGTAATGCCAGAAACCGGTCCCCGGAAGCTTGTTTCCTTTCCAGTAAAGAATTGGCTTGGTAGTTTGGTCTGCCCTGTTCCCATGATGCACTGGGCCAGGGTCAGACTAATTTGCATGTAGCCAGGTTCTGAGCTGGGATGGTGCAGTGAGCTAAAAAACGGTGATGGATCAAGCCCTGATCTTTTGACTGGGTAGGAGTGTTCTGTTTAATTCAGATACTCTGTCCATCACCACCCCCTTTATGAATCGTATTTGTAGCGTACAGCAGGAATCTATTGATTTTTTACGCAATTTCTTACGCAAGTATACTAAGAAAAGTGTTAAACAAAAGATTAAGATGTTGCAAGGTCTAGACCCTTGCAGAGTGAGAGAAAATACTGGTTTGCAAGGCCATTCTCTTGCTTGTCTTTCTAAAGAAGAATCTCAGTGTTTTTCACCATTTCAGGATGTTAGCAGTACATCATACTCAAATGAGGAAATTAGTCAGAACATTGTATTATGCAAAAAGTCCAGCGCTAATGTTAAAAAGTTGAACAGTGCTCTTTTGCATGGATCTGTATCAGATGTAATGAATGTTTGTGATGAAATTCAGGTTTGTTACTTTGGTCCTGAGGAAGACAGTGCAGAAACTGATACATTAATAGAAGGAAATGTGGAAGAGAATGTACAACGTTGTAGTACAGAAAATTACGAGCAAGAAATTAGGAAGTTTAAGTTGATTTCAGGTGAAAGGCCAAATTATTCTTGTATTTGTTGTTGACAAACTCTTTATAAAAATCAGACCAGGACTGTTGATTTGTATTTAAAAAGTGAAAAGGAAAATAATAATGAGTGGAAGAATTTTGCAACTTATTTGTTGGTAGAGAATTGTTTTGATTTGGGTTCTGATCAGTGTATTTGTAAATATTGTTATAGCAAATTAGACGAGAATAAAATGCCTGCTAGAGCTGTGCATAATAATCTTAAGTTGGTAAATATTCCTTCTGAACTGATTGATTTAAATACCTATTAGTCTATTCTTATTCAATGTGTGCATCTATTTCAGGCTATTGTTCGCATGGAGCCTAAGACAGAGAAATTGCTCCTTTAGATTTACAGAGAGGATTAAAGGGATGAGTTGTATATTTGCCTCAAGATTTAAGGAAAAATATTGAAACAATTGGTGTAGAAAATGTAGAAGATGAACCTTTAGTTATTCTTGTTAATAGCGTTCCTACTAAGAGTAAGAAAATCTGGCAAGAATTAGTGGATGTTAGTAAAGTGAAAAAGGCAAAGTTGTATCTGGTAAAAAACAATCAATATTATAAAAATGTGTACGTGAGAGAAGAGGAAATAACTGTAAAAGAAGATAGTGACTCGTCATGTGGACAAATTGAAAAAGTGGATATGTCCAGAACTGAAGAAATCTACGAACATTACAGTGTTCATCCACTTAATTCCAAAGAAGTGATGGGGAATACTATAGAGTTATTTCAAATGAAAGAAGCAAAGGGAAGTCCCATTAGTGTATGAGAAGAAAGAAAGGAAGCTTGTTGTTTACCTCAGTTGTTTCCAACAGGCAAAGGCGGATGATATGATGACCAACCTGTGCAGATTCCTGCATCTGTATACCGGACATCAAGATTATATGCAGAAGATCCAAGATTTCGACAATGTATTCCGTATTTGTTTCATCTTTTGTTTGAGAGTGACTTGTCTGGACTTTCTTATGCAGTAAATCATATATTGAAAACGGGTGTACATCTGCAAAATGATTCGGCAAAAGAATTTATGGATAAAGTACAGCAGAAAGATAATGTTTTGGAATCTCAGCTGATTAATCTGATGGCATGTCAGCATGGTACTAATGAGTACTGGTACCGTTGTCATGGAGAACTTAAATGTATGCTAAGGAACTTACAGCCAGATTCATCATTGTAAAATCGGCTCGCAAAGGGCCTGATTCTGAGATTCAGGCCCTTTGCGAGCGCTATTTTTGCATTTGGGATTCATCATCCCAAATGCAAAAATCGCTGTTACAGAAAGCGCAAAATTGCGAAGAATCGCTTTTAAGGAATCTCAATGAGAGATTCCTTAAATGCAATTCATTAACCATTTATTATTTGCGAATTCGCAATTTCTGCCCGCTATTTACCGCGAAGTCTGACTTCGTGGTAAATAGCAAAAACTTAGAAAAATGCACTTTTGTGCATTTTTCTAAGTTGTATGTTACACACACACATGTCCTTTGGTCATATGTGAGCGCAACATCAGGCTACATTTTCATTTCAGGGGTGCTACAGGGTGTCCTTTGGACACCCCTGGCACCCTTGAAATCGCATCCTTATTTGCGATTAGCAAATTGCTAATCGCAAATAAGGATTTTTTTTGCGATTTCTACATGAATCCCGTTTTGCGAGTCTTTAAAAGCGATTCCTTAATAATCGCTATTAAGGACTCGCAAAATGGGACATTGATGAATCTGGCCAATAGGAACTCCTACATGGTTCCTTACTCTAAGTTGTGCTGAATATGCTTGGAGTGATTTACTTCAATTTCTTCGAGAGGCAAATCCAAATATAGTAAATATTGAATACAAGCCACCTGGATAATTGTGCTCTTTGGATCCAGTTAATGTATGCAGGTATTTCAATCATCGATTTGAATCTCTGATGTATTTTTTCACCAATAAAAAAAATCCTCCTCTTGGAGATGTTCTGGATTTCTTTTGGAGAAAGGAGTATCAAGCAAGAGGTGCTCCTCACATACATATGCTAATATGGATCAAAGATGCTCCCAAATTTGGAACAGATTTGGATGATACTGTGTTGTCTTTTATTGAAGAATATGCTACATGTGTTATACCTAAAAGCACAGAAAAAAAGGATTTAAGACAACAAGCCTTACGATTCCAAAGCCATCGTTGTGGGAAATACTGTCTTCAAAAGTACAAATCTAAGGACAAATTCTCCTCCAAATGTCGTTTTGGATTTCCACGTCCTGTAATATCGAAAGGTATAGTGAACAGGTTTATGTCATCTTTGCGACATACTATCACAAGAAAGTCTCCAAAAAATACCTACAACTTAAGAAGAAATGAAGAGAAAGAGTGCTGTTGCTCATCATTTCAACCTATCCGAATGTAAGTGAGTGGACAAGCTGGAACAGGAAAACGTTTTTTAATTAAAGTAATTATAACTTATCTACAGAAAACAACTGAGTCACATTTGTCTTGTGTTGTCACTGCTCCAACTGGGTTGGCAGCACACAATATTAAAGGAATTACTTTACATAGTTTATTAATGCTATCAATAGAGCATGAAAATGAATTGGAATACCACAGGCTATCTGGAGAAGCTTGTTGTGAAGTTTCAAGAGTCTTGAAGAAAATGAAACTTCTCATTATTGATGAGGTAAGCATGGTATCAAACGTGATGCTTGCTGTTGTGCATTTAAGAATGCAGCAAATTCTTAAAACAGAGTATGACGTATTATTTGGAGGAAAACACGTAATCGTTTTTGGAGATCTACTTCAACTTACTCCTGTAAAAGGACAACCAGTGTTTAAAACACTGCCGCATGAAGATACCAGAAAGTCTTTGGGGAGCATTGGAAATGTTAATATTTGGTCGTATTTTGAGTATAAGTAACTTATTACAAATATGCGACAGGCAAATGATGCTGTTCATGGAAGTATTCTTCAAGATATAAGAATTGGAAAAGTGACTGAACATGGCAAACAAGCGTTACAGAGAAGATTACTTTCCAATTTGTTTCCAAATGAAAATATTGTTCCTGAGAAAATATATATGAGAATAGCAGAAAACAAATCTGTAATCTGTTTAATGCCAACGCTGCGTGAATGTTCTATTTTCAATGAAGAAATAAGTTGGAAAATGAAGAAATTATAAAATTGGAAGCTATTAATAAAATAGAGCATGCAGGAATCGCAATTATTTTGACAGAAAAGTTGAAGAGGAAATTTGATTCTTTAGAGAAATGGATAAATAAAACTGCTGGTTTAGAAAAGAGTTTATATGCATGTGTAAGCTGTAGGGTAATTTTACGACGTAATTTGAATGTGGATAAAGGTTTAGTAAATGGAGCAATGGGTAAAGTAGTTGATTTCGTTAATTACGTAAATAGAGATGGTATTACATTTTTGAAAATAAAATTTGATCAAATTGAAGAAGTACAACAATTTAGTCATTGTTCAGCTCGGTTTTTGCTTGTAAAAGATTTGTATGTTCGCAGAAAACAGTTTCCTGTTTCCTCGGCGTATGCGGTGACTATTCATAAATCTCAAGGTTTAAGTGTAGATAGTGCTTTAGTGAATATTGGAAGTACTGTGTGTAAAGAGGGTATAAACAACAAAAAAACCTAGGGGTCTAGCAAAGAGGATAAACAAATTATCTCAGGCTGTCATCAATGGTATTTAATACATTGATGACTAACAGCTAGTTTCAACGAGTAGGACAATATTGCCAAACACAATGTCTGCGGTGCTTTGTGAGTAGAACCCAAGAGGTGTTCGTAGGATTCCCATCAAAGTCTTGTGATGATCAATGTTATCATTTGGTCATCCACCCAAGGTAATAAAGTCTCTTGATCATTGAGACCATATTCTTACCTTGTGCCCCAATCGGGTCACTGCTCACAAACACTTTTTGACCTCGTGATATCAGACTGATGGGTTAAAGTGCAGTGCAAAAAAATCATAAAGGTGGTGAATTTTAAAAAAGGATAGAGGACAAGGAAAGTAATTTTATTGGGGATCTGGCCTCTTCCTAGTTAAAAACAAGAACAGTGCAAGAAAGCAGTGTTAAACAAATAACTGCATCGGAGCCAACATGTTTCAGCCTAAATGGGGAAGACCCAAGGCTTTCTTCAGGGCCTCTGTTCTGAACGTTGCTTCACAAAGGGATTAAGTCGCACAAAACTAAGGTGACAAAAGAACTAATAAAGTGAAGAATCAAGAAAGGATACGATAATTCAGTTGCATATCCTCCGTGTCATTAGATGATTAAATGCATCTGGAACAACAAAACATAAAACAAACATTGTATTCAAAATGAAACATGTCCCACTTATTCTCCTCCTAGTGAGATGGATAGAAAAATAATAACACTCACCCAGCACGACCGGGGATTTTGCCTCACCTCACCTGGACACATACTCAGAAATGATGAGGCCACGCTCTAGAAAAGTAAGGATACGGGTGCATAATGCAAATGGGTGAGAAAACCTAATTCCACTCTCCTCTGCACTAATATAAGCACTCCTATCGTTATCCTTAACTTAGTGTTCTATTACTATTCAAGTACCCTCAAATAACTAAGGGCTCAAGCCTCCCACGAGGTCTCTCAATAGTGGCCTTTAACTTCATAAGCCTGGTCCTGAAAGTCTAGCCGATTCAAAAACAGGCTCTATCTGATTGCCAAATTCCCACAGTGTAAGATATCTGTTTGAAGTCTCAAACACACATCTATAATGGCAACACCCTCTTCCGACATCTGAGCATACCTGCCCATCGTTACATCTGGCAGATCCCGGGTTTAGGGGGAGGCAACGAACGGAACAGTTGCAGCGAGTCAAATAGAGTGTAATGCCTACGAAGCGCCCAATCACTAACACGCTCTCCAATTCAAAAACAAGACAAAAAACGTCTTTTCACACACATGTTGTTTAATGATCCTTGTAATGCCATGGCAAATGATAGCCTATTACAATGATCTGATATGTAATATATCAACCCGAAGACGGCTTACCCCATTGAGCACCGGCTCACTGCTTACTCAGAACCGGAAGACCGGGTCAAGCGCGTAATCCCACGAGACTCGTCAAACTACAGTATGACATCATCCTGCTCATAGGAGTAGTTCTTAAGCAAGACGCATGCGCTCACTGTTCGTGCAAGCCTCCAATCCAACCCAAAGTTCATGTGCCTCGTTAGCATTCTCAAAAGTGGCACCACAACATCATTATTGAACGGAGTGCCTCAGTAATCGTTACTTACTATGCAAATGCTAGTCATGCCCAGCCAAAAAAAAACAAAATGGTCCAACAGTATTGTTTATCCTCTTTGCTAGACCCCTAGTTTTTTTTGTTGTTTATATACTGTTCAGGGGGTGTTAACCTAGGCTAGGTCTTTAAATATCCCTCAGACCCTTTCCCCATCGGTATGTTGTGTTATTTAAAGAGGGTATGGCATATGTTGCTTTGTCTCGAGTGAGAAATTTTTCTGGATTGTACTTGATTGGTTTTGATGAGAAAAAGATTACTGCGGATGCAAATTGTGTGAAAGAGTATAATAGGTTAAGAAGAGAATATGCACCCAATTTAGGTCAATATCCAGTATTTGAAAAGCGTGTGGTAGGTAGAAAAATAAGATATGAGAATATCTGTAGTGAAGCTGTAGAGAAAGAAAAAATACAAGATGAAGATGTGCTTGCAAGCAAAAAGAAAAAGGACACTGTTGAAGAGATTGTTGGTTATCAGTTTGAAAATAGTTCTGGTGTCAACTGCTATGCTAATGTAGTTGTTAATGTTTTTTTTCTTGAAAGTTTGCAACAGCAAATTGTTCGTTGTTGTATTCTGTTTATGAGAAATGTAGTCGTGATAAAAGTAAAATACAAACAGCCTGATTCATGTACGGGCCGTTTTGCGTGGCCCTAATAGCGAATCATAGCGACTCGCTATTGAGGACACGCAAAACGGTATTCATGTAGGAATTGCTAAATAAATAGCGATTCCTACATGTTCTCTATTTGCGAGTAGAAAATTGCTACTCGCAAAAAAAGGAATAACTCCCCATGCATTCCTATGGGCCAAAAGGCCCATAGGAATGAATGGGGAGTATCCCTTATTTGCGAGTAGCAATTTACTACTCGCAAATAAGATAGCGATTTTAAGGGTGCCAGGGGTGTCCAAAGGACACCCTGTAGCACCCCTAAAATGCACATTTGAACAGGTGTTGCGCACACACATGTCCAAAGGACATGTGTGTGTGCAACATGCAACTTAGAAAAATGCTTTTAAAAGCATTTTTCTAAGTTTTTGCAATTTACCGAGAGGTCTGACCTCTCGGTAAATAGCGGCCCAAATTTGCAAAATCGCAATTTTTGAAAGTGTCATGAATAGCATTTAAGGAATCTCTAATAGAGATTCCTTAAATGCTAATCCTCGCATATTAGCTAATTCTTCATTAGCGATTTTTGCATTTGGGATTGTGAATCCCAAATGCCAAAATTGCACTCGCAAAAGGCAAGATTCTGAGAATCTTGCCCTTTGCGAGTGCAATTTAGCTTCATGAATCAGGCTGAAAGTGTTTCTGATATTCGAAATATTTTGGACATATGTTCTGGTTCTACTCAATTTACACAGATTATTCAGCAAGATTGTCAGGAATTTCTAATGTATATGCTTGTTGTATTGGAAGATGAAGGTATAGATATTGAAAACCTTTTTGGCCTTTCTTATAAATGGCAACATGACTGTGAAAATTGTTTGTTTACATGTAGCACTAACATAGACACCAAAAGATTTATAGATTTGACTTTACCAGACTGTGAATCAGTGTATTTTAACAATCTAGTTAGAGGAGCAAGTCAAAATATGGAGTGTACCCAATGTAAATCATCAATGTCATCAACATTATTTATACAAAGATATGGACAGTATGTAATTTTAATGCTGCAACGTTGTAGAGCTGATGGAAGAAAATTGGAAACTTTAATTAAAAATGTTGTAGCTACTCAACTATCAATATCAGAAAGAACGTTTGTAGCTGTAGCAATTATTTTTCATGTCATGGTGGTCCTTCTACAACATCTGGACATTACACTGTTTATTTAAAATGTCTGAAAGGTTGGATACATTGTAATGATAGTCAATTGGTTTTTAAACAACGTTTGCCTAAAGAGTTACCAAATTCTTACCTAATATTTTTAAAGCCAACATTTTAGGAACAAAATTTGGCCTTTCAGGATTACTGCTGTGAAGGTAGGTGGTCTGCTGTTGCAGAGTACTTTGTGAGTGAGGGTGAGAAGCTTGAAAATGATGCTCTTGTTGATGTTGAGACATTGTAGGTGTATCAGGTGGTGGGTGATGTGGCTGCAGCAGGGGACATTGATGATCAGTCTAGCGGAGGTCTTTTGGATTTGTTGTATTTGTTGTAGCTGTTTGGCTGGAATTCCTGTGTAGAATGTGTTGCCATAGTCTAGTCTGCTGCTGATGAGGGTCTGTGTCAGTGTTCTTCTACTTTCGGTTAGAATCCACTTGTAACTGTTGCGGAGAATGCGTAGGGTGTTGTAGCCGTATGAGGAAACGGTGTAGACTTGCTTAGACTTGGAGAGGGAGGAGTTGAAGATGAATCCTAGGTTGTGTATATGGTCAGTAGGTGCTGGTACTGTTCACAGTATAGGCGGCCACCAGGAATCCTCTCAGGCTGAGGGGGTGGGTCCGAGAATGAGTATTTCTGTCTTGTCTGACTTGAAATTTAGAGATCTGATCCTTATGCAGTTGGTGACGGTTTTCGGTGGTATGTGGCTCCTTGGAGAGGGAGAAAACGAGTTAGGTGTCGTCGGCTTAGGAGATAATGTTGAGGTTGTGATGGCGGGCCAATTGTGTGAGGGTGGTCATGTAGATGTTGAATAGCGCCGGGTTGAGGGATGAGCCCTGGGGGACGCCACAAATGATGTTGGTGGTTTTGGATCAGAAGGCTGGGAGGTGGATGCTGAAGATTACTATTGAAGAACTTCCAAACTAAGAATTTAACATATACTATTTGGCCATGAGGAAAAGTATGTAAAACTATTAAGGACTAAATGTTGTATATTTTGTCAGCATATATTTGTAAGTAACTTTTTTTGCAGGGTATGAAAATTATTGATAGTTTTTTATTATTTTAAGATTGTTTGAGATGTCTCACACTTACGTAAGAAATTGCTCTTAGAAAAAAACATTTAACATGTGTTTTATTTCTATTTTTTAGATTGTTATTGAGAATGTTGAATGTCTTTTTAAGATAATCTTATTGATTGTCTTTTTTTTGCCCGCTGTTATGTGATGAGTACTATTGAACTCACTGTTTCTAGTTAAATTCAATATATTCTGAGAACAGCAAAAAAGGCAAATGAAATGCTTTACGAATAATTTTGTGTTGTAAAATATATATTGTAACTATTTTTTTGTCTTCCACAGATGCTAATTATATAATATATAATTTTTGTATTATTTATTACCTTTAAGGTAAGTATAAGTAACTATTAAAAATGGTCGATGGGATGTGCTTCTTCAGAGGAGAAGTAACAAGAGATGGATGGAGTACATATCTGTGCAAAGATGGTTTGTATCTTTTAAAGACATTTGAAAAAGTTAACATATATACTGAGTGTACCTGAAGACCTACTATCTTTGACCATTTATTTAAAAAATGCCAGAGACTGTTATTATAGAGATTTTTAAAATGAAACATGGCTTTAGAACAGCTTTCTGCAACATACCAATATGGTATTGAATAGAAAGACATGCTTGACTAGTAGAGACCAGAGAGTTTTAGGATTAAAAGAGATCAAATTATTCTCATAAAATATGTCACAGAGAGTGTTTTCAAATACTCTATTTATGTTTAGAAGGACACTACTGTGTGCAGTTTTTCTTCTCTTTGTAAATATGTCCTCATTATACACAATACTTTGTGTTGAAGTGTTGTTCTATACCTGTTGCTGTGAGTATTTTCAACTTATATAAGGAATCACTACTTTCTTTTTATGTTAAAAGGTAACTACTGGATAGGTCTTTAAAAATTAATGTGTGTGAAAACACATGAAGTATTCGAAAACTAGTGTGATAATGGTACCTAAATATACACAGATACACAGTGTTATCTGGACAACCAACAGTATCCCTTGCATTTTACTAAAACACATTTACTAGTTTGGAACAGGTAAGGTGAATAGACATATTGTACATTTTTTAGTACTGCATTTTACTATAACAGCCTGAGTCTTTTCCTATTGTCATAAGGAGTGACTGGTTTGAAAATTTAAGAAAATTTAAAAACAGGACATTCATATAAATAATTATATTTATATAACCTTATAAAGTAGTAGAGAATGGTATTTGTATAATATTTTTTTAAGGGCAAAATAGTTGATAAAGCTAGTTTTATGTCATGTATTAGGAAAACTGATAAAATGAAGTGTTTATGTTTTTGTACAAGAACCTACAATATAAGAAATTGATTATGGAAAAAACAACAGAAGAATATGGAAGACAGTTTGGAAATTAGTAACAGTCTCATAGAAGAGCTAAAAGTACCTTTCACAGGCAGCGAGACTGAAGATCAAGAAATTAGTGCTGCAGATATCATCTGTGAATTCGGAGACGAAAGCTTTGATGCTGATTTTGTGGAAGCATTAGATGAAATCAACTTTTTTTAACATATACATTCTGAAATTGATAACCAGGAAATTGATATCAATGAAATACCTGATGAAAATATTTTAGAAGCTTTGTTAAATTATGAGATGTTAGAAGAATACATTTATCGTTATATAATAATAATAGTTTGAGTACTATGTACTAAAGCATTCACTGTACTACAAGTGAAGCACTTATAGATTCACTTATATATTCTTTACATTATTCTATTGATTCAAAGTATGCAAAGTATGTCTCAGGGCATGGACTGCTTTAAACCCCTATACACTATACATGTACTCTTCTATGCACCTGAAAACTTGTGTTTTAAACCTTCAATTGCCCAGTCTGTATCCTTATACTTCCTCCAAACACACTGCCACTGCTGTGTCTGTATTGTAGTGAGTCATCATACAGCAGTATGTGCTTATGTATACACTGTGCTAAAAGAGATGGTTTGAAGAATTATACATTTTATAAAAGAACATAGTACTCCATGCTAAAGGAGAAAAGTCAGCACAATTATGATAGAATAGAAAATATAATAATATGTTTAAATACCTTTACAGTCAACAAACTCATAAGTAGAGTACACAGTTTAAGGTAAAAACACTCTACCACAACTAGTTTTTGAAACTCAAAGTAAAATAAAGTGCGTCACAAAATGGGCTACGTACATGGTGAGTGTATCGTAACGTCACATACAATAAAGAAAGCCAATCAAAATTAGCATCAGGAAGGTAGACGTAAGTACACAACAGCCAATTACATTTTTTTCAAAATCTGCGTCAGGAATGGGATTGGTCGCTAATACGTCTTTTTACAATGCTTCACAACCAATCAAAAAGAGGTGTTGAAAGTTTCTGTTTTTAACATACGAGCAAAACAGATATCTTTCAAGACCCTAAAAGACTTCTTCCAGAATATGTACGCACTTCACTGCAAAACCCGATTTAATAATTATCTAGGCTCTGAAGCTTAAACACGTCAGAAATCATCTCTCTCATAATTTTCTCTTCTTTTTTAGTGTATAGTGTATTGTGTGAGGTAGACTGCGTGATCCTATGCCAAGAGCCCTTGGAGGCCCTGGAGACTGTCACGCCCCAGGACCAGCTCCTGCAGTGTCCCGGAGCCACGCGGTCCCCCTCCCAACATTTAACAGCCCGGGGGGAGGTGGTAAATTAATTGAGATTGAATACGTTAGTACAGCCCACTCCCCTTACGCTACCAGGAAAACACAACAACACTACATGGCCCAGATTTCAATTGTAGTGATTTCTTTGTTCCAGGTCTTGTTGTCAAAACGGCACGCACACTCCCTCATGGCTGGTATACACCCACACCATACCCAACCAGCGCATACGTCACAACACACATGACCCTACCAATAAAAAAGACGGGGTGCACGTGCTGTACGCCATTTTAGAGTTGCTCCCATCGCAAGCGCTATGATGGCCTGTCCTGGTGGTTCAAATACCTCTTGTAGGCCCAAACTACCGAAGAAGGAGGCTCATTACCAAGTGCATGGCCTCTTTGGTCACTGAGTTAGTGGCACCCAAAGCACTGAGCGGTTGAAGATCCTGCGATGATGATGATGGGAGCACGAGTATGTCATTAGCCATAGAGATATCAAGATTCAACACCATATGTGACACTTCTTTGTAGCAGATCGGGACCACATGATGCAGAAGGAGTCCTGTCCGCGAAAAGGTGAGCAGAGAGGCCTGGGTACGCATCAGAGGGAGTCAAAGGGCTGTAGGGCTGTAGCAGACTAGATACATAAAGGCGACACAGCGATTTATACGAACACACTCCTATATAATGTATCAATATATTTGTTTTTTCAATTGCAGGAACGTTTTTATAATCGCTCAAACGTCCAGAATATAAACTATACAAATAGTTATTTTAAATGTGAGAAGGAACGTGTATGAAAGGGCGATGTTATCCAACTCCACATTAAGATACGAACAATTACCAATCATAACATCTTTCTTTTACTATCTTTTAGATGTAGAGCTTCAGGGTGCATTATGTCCGGCACGTGGTGAAAAACACACCGGTGACAGAAAGGTCAGCTGCGAATATTCTTTTCAGTCAGTCTCTCAATTACACACAATGTTAACTTCCTTTTTATCTAACAGTTTGTGTTTCACAACTTGACGTTACCCCCCAAAAAAACCTACAAAGCTCTATATTCGTGTATTCTGCGATGATGGGTGGCCACTGTAACAACGACTGAGAAGCCTGCTTCGACACGTAGTGCACCCTCTTTGAATGACGCCAATGGCACAAGGTGAGCAAGGAAGCTTGTTTCTGAAACAACAACAAGTTATCTGTGAAAGGAGAGAAGATGTAGTATGCAGCAGGCACGCAATACCCATTAGGCTAACGGGGCTTCAGCCCCCCACCCGTCGTGTGTGTCTCTTCCACATTTTAATGTCCTCTTTTCTCTCTCTTTCTTACTGTCTCTCACATAGTTTTTTTGTCTTTTTTACAGTTATGGACGCTGCTGTCTCCACTGTGCCGTATAGAACCTGACATGAGTTTAAGTGGTGAACTCTGTTGGCTACAGTGAAGCCTGCTTCGAGACGTAGAGCACCCTCTTTTATTCATGCCTATTGCACTAGGTGAGCAAAGAAACTTGTTTCCGAAACAACAACAAAATATCTGTGAAAGGAGAGAGCGGGTAGTGTGCAGCAGCTTGACTGCGTAGAAATATACAATTACCTCCGAGCAGTGAGAATAGATAGGTTACAACAATCTGAGGAAATATTAAAATATTAGAGTATTTTCTCCATTATTAACTGCTGCATTTATAATTTCTCTCACAGTGTTAAAGTCGTTTTCTTTCTTCATCTCTCTCACTCTCTCGCACATCATATCTCTTCCTCTTTTAAAGTTATGGACGCTGGTGTCCACGCTGCTGTGTATAACCTTAGCTGAGTTCAAGTAGTGAACTTTGTTGGCCATAATGAAGCCTGCTTTGACACGTAGTGCACCCTCTTTGAATCACGCCAATGGCACTATGTGAGCAAAGAAACTTGTTTCCGAAACAAAAACTTATCTGTGAAAGGAGAGAGTGGGTAGTGTGAACCAGCTTGACTGTGTAGAAATATACAATTATCTCCAAGTAGTGACAACAGATTGGTTATAACAATCTGAGGAACAGATCTACAAGCTTATTGCGCTACTTTTGTGCCACTTTTAACATGGGAAAAGTGGCGCAAGGAGCTTGTAAATCTGCGTCTGACTTCTCAGGAAAAACTCTCAACTCCAGAATCCACGAGTCAATGCGGTGCAACAGTCTAGGTATGCAATATTAAGAACTCACCGCTATGCAGTGGGAGGGGGAACATGCATTACGATGCGGTGTTTAAACCGCACTACCATTACAACGCTGGTTTTACAATGCAAGTCATTACCACGACTTGCGCTGGAGGGCGCTCTAGGCTAAGGAATAGTAGATTTATTATTCCAACACCTTCCCTACTGTACGTAGGATGGTGTTGGAATAGTAAATCTTACTATTCCTAAGTCCAGCACCCTACAGCGCAAGTCGTGGTAACGATTTGCGTTGTAAAACCAGCATTGTAATGGAAGTGCGGTGTAAACACCGCGTTGTATTGACATACAACCCAGTGGGAGTGTATGGGATATACTACTTTGGAAGAAAAACAACACACAGAAACCTCCTTACAGTGGAACTTGTTGTAATATAGAATCCTGAGTATATATAAAAATAAAGCAAAAATATACGTGTGCAGTTGTATGGACTATGCTATAATAACTCTTTATACTATCTTTCAGATCAGACCCGTCAACTCCGGCAAGCTTTAGGCCTATCTCTCTCCTGCCATACCCGGTCAAAATCCTGGAGAAAGCAGTTAGTAGAACATTGTCATGTTTCTGAAGGATAATTACCTGCTTGATAGAGACCAATTTGGGTTCCGACCAGGCCATGGGACCGAGACGGCGCTTGTCACCATGATGGACAATCTGCGCATGCGAGTCGACAACTGGAATGCTACTGTTCTAGTGCTTCTCGATATGTCAGCAGCATTCGACACAGTGAACCATTCCATCCTAGTGGAGAGACTTAAGAAGCTAGGTGTGAAGGGGCGGGCACTGCAATGGCTCCAGTCCTATCTTGAAGGAAGACAGCAGGTATTCTCCTCCAGCAAATCTCTGGTAGTACATGTATATTTGCAGCCCTTGCTCCCTATTATCAAGTCCTTTGGAGTTAGCCTAGTTAACTACGCTTATGATACACAGCTGGCTTTCTCCTTAGAAGGTGAATATGCGATCTCCCTGGATATATTCCTGCGGTGCATGCATCGTACGACTGACTGGCTCAGGAGAAACTCCCTTTAATTTAACAGCGGGAAGACTGAGGTGTTGTATTGCTTCTCTGCCAGGATGCCCAAACCCTTACCATTTGAGTTTAAACTCACTCCCGAGGAGGAACCAATAGTGCCGGTCAATAAGATACGTAATCTGGGGGTTCTGATTGATGATAACCTTCAGATGGAGTCACATGCAAACAAGACCGCCAACGTATGTTCTTCCCTAATACGCATGCTACGTAAAATACTTCCGCTTTTACCAACAGAGTCACGTCCACTGGTGGTAAGAAGCACAGTGCTAAGCAGACTGGACTACTGCAACTCTCTGTATTTGTGGGCCCCACAATACATCATTCAGGGATTGCAGCGATTACAGTCTGCAGCAGCAAAATTAGCACTCAATAGGCCGCGACGCTCATCCACCACCTTGACTCTGAGAAAGCTACATTGGCTGCCCATTAAGGAAAGGGTTCATTTTAAATCCCTCTGCCTGGTTTTCAGAGCAGTATATGAGCTGGTCCAAGTCTCATTGCAGAAAAAGTTTATGCGGTACCAGCCCAAGAGGCAACTTCGCTCCTCTAGTGCCGGCCTACTGGCGGTCCCCAGGTTCAAACGTGCTAGGTCGGGAGAGAGGGCATTTAATGTGGCAGGTGCCTGCCTCTGGAATGAACTACCCCTGAATCTCAGACAAATGGACTCCCTGACAGAGTTTCGTAAGAGCTTAAAAACCTGGCTCTTTCCCTAAAGCTTAATCCCTTGCCTCCTATCTGTTTGGCCCGACTTGTTCTACTCTGGTCACTTTTTTTCAGTCGAAAGCGCCAGGATACCCGTAGGGTGACAGCATGCGCTATATAAGTATTTAAATAATAATAAAATAATAATAATAATAAACTTGAGGGTGCACTCTGAAGCAGCACATCCGTGGACACACAACGGAGGCAAAAGGTAAGCTATGAGTATTTTCTCCAGTATTAACTTCTCCATCTATAACTTTCTCTCACAGTTTTAATGTTGTTTTCTCTCTCTTTCTCTCTCTAACTCTCTGTGACATAATTTCTCTTTCTCTTTTAAAGTTATAGACACTGCTGTCTACTTTGACGTGTGGAAGCAGAGATAAATTCAAGTTGTGAATTCTGTTGGCCACAGTGTTTATACAAGGTATGCACACCGGCCTAGATATACAATGCCTCCAATTAAATGCATTAGAACAAAAACGGCGTATTTACAAAACCATTGCGCTGCTTTTGAGTCACTAACGCAGTAGGCACTTCAATATAGACACCATTTGAACGCGGGAGTATAACAGAAGTGAAATGTACCAGGCACACTGCACACGTAAAATCCTAGGGCCATATTATCAAGCAAGGGCGATACATTATCGCCGCTTTTATCGGCAGGAAACTGCCGCTAAAGTGGCGATAATGGGCTTGATAATATACCCTTGTGAATTCCCGTAGCAGCCCAGATTCTGATGTTAACCTGGACTTCTATGGGAATTCACAAGGGCATATTCTCAAGCCCATTGTTTCTGCTTTTGCGGCAGATTCCTGCCGATAAAAGCGGCGATAATGTATCGCCCTTGCTTGATAATATGGCCCCTATTGTTTCCTTGACTTGTAATGTTTGACCCCATTTAGTCACATCAACGTTATTTTAAACACTATTTTTTTGTTTTTGTTTTGCAGATTACCTATCGTACGTCTACTGGAGTCCATATCATAATTTGTTTATAAAATTGTTTTATTAAAGTTATTTTTGTAGTTCTTTATTATATTGTTATCTTTAAGTTACGTTAACAGTTATTGTTGTTTTAATAAAAGTTAATTTTAAAAAACTATATATGTCTTTTTTGGGGGGGTGACGGTCCACAATAGAAATAATATTTATAATTTGAAGTAGTATGGTAAGCTGTTTGAGAGTAGGGTTGAAAAGTACTGGCTGTACAAAAAGTTCTATTTACTCTGGATCCTCTGCAAGACAGAAAGGAAAGCAAACTAAAACAAAACACTGTGTACCATATTTACAACCCCGTTGTGCCACTTTCCGCGTACAAAGTTGCCCCCTACAAAATTAAAAGTGTGTGGGCCTCAATGACACCCCTCCAACCCCGGAAACAATCACTCCCTGGATATTTCTATATTGTGTGAGGGGGGCTGCGTGGCACTACGCCTGGTGCCCTTGAGAGCCCTGGAGTCTGCCACGCCCAGACCCGGTTCCTGCAGTGTTCTGGAGGGGAAACAGCCATTACAACGCGGTCATAACCACGTGTGACTGTCACCACGAAGCCATTGGCACAAATATGGTTTTACCACGCATGCCTTTACCACGAGTATGCATTTACCATGCATGATAAAGGCAAAAGCGTGGTAATGGCTTTGTGGTGACGGTCACACGTTGTAATGGCTGTGGCTTACGTGCTTCAATTTGTTTTTAGGTATGAGTGTGACCAAGTCTGATAAGGACAAGGACAAGCAATGTGGTGTCTGTGGCAGGAAATCTGATGGATCACAGAGAAGGTAGGCGGGAAGTAAAAAAAAAATGAAAGTGGCAGGTATAATAAAAATGACGGAGGAAAACTACTAAAATGGCGGAGGACGGAGTATGTAATCAAGAATTGGCGCCCCAGGCAACAGGTTTCAAAAAAATATAGATAGTATATGATTATTCATATTAATATATTAGAAAAGTGTAGCAGTGGATGAGGCACACAGCCTGGGAGAACAAAGCGGCAATTTAATACCTGAAATGAGAAGAGGGTGGCTTTACGAACTTGAAGAAAAAGAAAGAAGCGTGGTGTTGGAAACGAGGCTGCGCATGAGTAGAGACTACAACTGGTGCAGAAAAAAACGTAAAGAAACAATCTCGGAGGTGTACACATGGACCATAGAGGAGCATACCAGGAACTATGGGGTATGTCACTGTGAAGGGTAGGTGAATCGGAAAGAAAGGGGAGTACGGGTGCGAGAGTGCATGTTTGACGCATAAACAGAAATGTAGAGAGGGAGTAGAAGAGCTGCCCAGAGCGAAAGTTTAAGCGCTATAGGTAGTTTAGCACATACCTTATGCGTGGTAAAGGCATGCGTGATGAATGCGTGCGTTGTTATATGATACATTCAGAACGGGGGAAGCCGGCAAGACTGTGCGGACATAGTTGCTCTTTACGGTCCCCAACATTTTTTATAAGACCCGGAGGATAAGATCCCAAGAAATATTAGAAAGTTCTGATAGAGGCTAATTTTTTAACGGAAAAAGTAAAAGTTCAGCACCTAGCTCATTGCGGCCCACTGTTGTGCATGCCCTGGATTCCCCCGTTATTGTTAGTTCAGCTAACTATAACTCGCGCGTCCGCAATGCACTGCTGATGATGTCACATATTACATCACTCATGACATGGTCAGTGACATCACTCATGACATCACTGATGACATCTCAAATGACATCACTGATGACATCACTGATGTCATCATCCAGTGAATGTGTGTCTTTCTGAAAAATAAATATTTTTTATATATGTATATCTAAAGGTCGATGGAAGAATAAATGGGTAAATAAGTGTCTAAATGGATGTTTTTTTTGTAAAATTGATTGTATAACTGACTTATTAAGTGTATCTTAGTGAATACATGTATTAACAAGTAATGTTTAAATATGTAAATATCTGTATCAGTGTCTCACTTTGTGTATAAGTGGCTGCATGGGTTGATGAGTAGCTACATGAGTGTCTATATGGGTTATTAGCTGGTTTTTTGAGTATCAGAATGAGTGTCTGTATGGTTTGGTGTGGGGTATTACTTAGCGCACAGATGTATGAATGACTGACTCACTGTTTGTATGTGTTTTGAAGACAGCATGTGTGCAGGACTGTATGGGTGGATGAGTGTGTGTATGGGTGTGTTAGTGAGTGAATGTCTGTCTCAATAGTATTTTTATGAATAACTACATATGTTTTAAACTAGTATATGTGGGTATTGATGTGTATAAGTGAGTACATGTGAGAGTGAGAGATTGGAAGAGTTCCTGTATAAATAAGTATGTGTTTCTATAAGTGATTGTTTAAGAGAGTGTACGTTTCTGTAGAAGTAAGTGTAGTGGTGTGTGTATAGCTGTATATGCAAGTAAATGGATGTTTGATAGTTTATTTGCATGTGTGAGTATGTGTGTGAGTAACTCTATGGATGAGTATCAGTGTGTAACTGGATGTATAGGTGTATGAGTACATATGATGAGTGAGTACATGTATGAGTGACTATATAGAACTGCTGGTGAATGAGTGTATGTGTATGTAGATGTCGGAATTACCTATTAGGTTGTTGTAACTGGTATTGGTATCTCCATTTTTTTGAAAATTTTAGTTTCTATTTGTGAATGTGTGTATGAAAGGTTATATTAGGGTGAGAGGAGGTCTGCCACTCTTTCACAAGGATGATGTCATCAGTCATGTCATCAGTGATGTCATTTGAGATGTCATCTGTGATGCCATGAGTGATGTCACTGACCATGTCTTGAGTGATGTAATATGTGACGTCCTCAGCAGTGCATTGCGGGCGCACGAGTTATAGTTAGCTGAACTAACTATAACAGGGGAATTTCAATGGTTTTGCATGAGTGAAATGTCCAGCTAACTATAACATGTGTGAAACCTATGGTTTTTTCAGTGAATTTCTAAGATTTTTTAAATGGTAATGCCTAACTATAACGTGGCTGAAACCTATGGTTTTTGCAGTGAATTTCTAAGGTTTTTTAAATGCTAATTCCTTACTATGACGTGGCTGAAACCTATGTTTTTTTCAGTGTAAATGATAATTTTTAAATGAATTAATTAATTGTTTTATACTGATTTACTACATTGTTTTAAAATATTTATTTTTAGATATTTTATTTTTTAAATTATATTACATATTTTTAATATAAATTGAAAAAAAATGTTTTAAAAATATTGATATTGTAATATTTTTTTTATTTTATATATTTTTTAATTTATATATATTTTATATAGCAGGCAATGATATCCTATGGAAGGAAATTCAAGTTACTGGTACGTACGGTTAAAATTACTTTCAGGATCAGTACTGGGCTGAAAGATGCAGCTCTGAGGTCTCTCCTGATAACAGGTGAGTAAATCGGAATTTGTAGTTCGGCTGATTTTAGAGGAATGTTTTAAAGTTCCAAAACTCTACACTTAGAAGAATTTTCAAGTGAAACCAGTCATTGTTAGCCTATGGAAGAAAATTCAAGTAAGTGTAAGTATGGTTAGAATTATTTTTCAGGATCAGTAGTGGGCTGAAAGATGCAGCACTGAGGTCTCTCCTGATAACAGGTGAGTAAATCGGAATTTGTAGTTCAGCTGATTTTAGAGGAATGTTTTAAAATTCCAAAACTCTACACTTAGAAGAATTTCCAAGTGAAACCAGTCAATGTTAGCCTATGGAAGGAAATACAAGTTACTGGTAAGTACACTTAGATTTACTTTTCAGGGTCCGTACTGGGCTCAAAGATGCAGCACTGACATCTCTCGTGATAACAGGTGAGCAAATCGGAATTTGTAGTTCGGCTGATTTTAGAGGAATATTTTGCTGAAATAAGGGGGAGGGGCCTGAGTTGACATGTGTGCAAACATGCCCTGTGGCGTGTTTTAAGTTGGGGAATTAATTCCTCTTCAATCCTGAGGTCCCCTGTGGGCCAACTAGCCCACTAGGTACCTCCAGTATGCGCCAGGGAGCTGCGTTGCAGAGAGGTGTTTAGAGGCTACGCCCCCTTTTTACAACACTCTGAAACGCAGCTCCGTGGCACTTACTAGAGGTACCTGTTGGGCTGGGTGGCCCCTAGGGGACCTCTGGATTGAAGAGGAATTAATTCCCCAACTTAAAACGCACCACAGGGCGTGTTTGCACACACATCACCTCAAGCCCCGCCCCCTACCTTCACCACTGTGCAAACGTGCCCCGTAGCGCATTCTAAGTTGGGGGATTAAGCCACCTTGCACACTGGGTGTCCCTGAGGGCCAACTAGTCCACCAGGAACCTCCAGTATGCGCCAGGGGGCTGCGTTGCAGAGAGGTGTAAAAGGGGGCATGGCCTCATTACACCTCTCTGCAACACAGCCTCCTGGTGCGTTTCCAAAGGGGGAACTAAATCCTCTTGAATACTCGGGGTCCCTGGGGCCAACTAGCCCACCAGGAACCTCCAGTATGTGCCAGGGGGCTGCGTTGCAGAGAGGTGTAAAAAGGGGCGTGGCCTCATTACACCTCTCTGCAATGCAGCCCCCTGGCTCGTTTCCAGAGGGGCAATTAAATCTCCTTGAATACTGGGGGTCCCTGAGGGCCAACTAGCCCACCAGGAACCTCCAGTATATGTCAGGGGGCTGCGTTGCAGAGAGGTGTAATGAGGCCATGCCCCTTTTTACACCTCTCTGCAACTCAGCCCCCTGGCACATACTGGAGGTTCCTGGTGGGCTACTTTGCCCCCAGGGTCCGCCAGTATTCAAGGAGTATTACTTCCCCCTCTGCAAGCGCGCCAGGGGGCGAGTTTGCAGAGTGGTGCAGGGAGGGGGCGTGTCCTCCTCCCCATACTGTTTTCTTTATTTTTTTTTAGTTTTTAAGAAGGGGGGCTGTGTAGCTCCCCTTATTTTTCTTTTTTTGGGCCCTGGGAACCCCATCCCCCAGGGCCTCACCCCCAAAAAGTATTATTATTTTTTACGGGAAGAGGGGCCGCGTTGCCCCCCTCCCGTGGCTAATCAAGGCCCCGAGGACCCCATCCCCCGGGGCATGCCACATTTTATTTTTAATTTTTAAGGCAGGGCTGTATAGCCACCCTCCTCAGGCCACTTAAGGCCCCGTGGACCCCATCGCCCAGGGGCCAGCCTACATCTTTTTTTTTTTTTCACTATTTGGGCAGGGGGTCCGTGTGGCCGCCCTCCCAGGCCACTTCTGGCTCCAGGGACTCCATCCCCCGGGGCCTGGCCCTCCTCGTTGGGGGCTGTGGGGGGTCTCCAAGCCCCCCATGGTCCCTGCCGGCTCCCCGCATCCTGCGGGAATCGGCATTGCTTTTCTGCTTGGGGAGCAGCTAACATGCTTGCAGGAGCAGGCCCTGGGGGGTAGCGGTCCCCAGGGCCATCAAGGGCTCCAGGAGGGGGGGCCGCGCAGTCCCCCTCCCTACAGTTAAAAGCCCCGGGGGGTGGTGGCCCACGGGGCTGGGTGGTGCATCATGGACCCCCCTATTTTGAATATTAGTGAAAACTTTGTTGCATAGAGATAGAGGAAACATTGGTCGACTGATACAAGATCATTACCATCGATCTTAAATACTAGATATATACATGTGTAAAATATCAGTTCATATATATATATATATATATATATATATATATTCATTGAAAAAACCATAGGTTATAGACCATATATAGTTAGGAATTAGCATTTAAAAAACCTTATTTTACTCACACAAAACCATTGAAATTCCATATATAGTTAGTTGCACTAACTATATATCGCGCACCCGCAATCCACTGCTGATCATGTCACATATTACATCATTCATGACATGGTCAGTGACATCACTGATGACATCACTGATGACATCTCAAATGACATCACTGATGACATTACTGATGACAACATCCAGTGACTGTATGTTTCTGTAAAGTTAAAATATGTCTTACATATTGAAGAATGAGTGGATGTATAAGTGTCTGGATGAAGGATTTAGTAGGTGTGTGACTGACTGTATGAGTGAGTGATTAAATGTGTCTCACTGAATGCATGGGTTAGTGACTAAACTGTCTTAATTTGTGCATCATTATGTCTGTTGTGATGTAAACTGCTGCATGTGTTGATCATTAGCTATACGAGAGGCTATATGTGTTATTAATTGGTTGCCCAAGTATTTCTATGGGAGATTGAGTTTGTTTGGGGGTGGCTGGAAGGTGTGTGACTCTATGCATAGATGTGTGAGCAGTTTATTCACTAGGTGTATGAGTTCAAGACTGCATGTGGAAACAGCTACATGGGCAGTTGACTGTGTGCATGAGTGTATTGATGAGTGAATGGATATCTCAATGCTACATGTCATAGTAAGTACATATGTTAAACACAGTACATGTGAGAGTTGGCATATATAAATAACTGTGCATGAGAGCCACTGAATGAGTGAGTGGTTGTATCGATCATTGTGAACTTGTATCAGGGATTGTATAAGAGAGTAAATATGTGTTAGTATATGTTTCAATAAGTAAGGTGTGTTTAACTGTATAGTTGAAGAAATGGAGGTGAGATTGTTTCTTTGCATGACTGACTGGGTGTGTGAGTAACTCCATGGATGAGTGGCAGTGTGTGAGTGTCTGTATACACTGAGTGTATCTAAGGTTATATTAGAGTCTGAAGAGGTTTATCGTATTAGCACAAGAATGATGTCAAATGAGATGTCATCAGTGATGTCATCAGTGATGTCATTTGAGATGTCATCAGTGATGTCATCAGTGATGTCACTGACCATGTCATGAATGATGTAATATGTGACATGATCAGCAGTGGATTGCGGGTGCGCGATATATAGTTAGTGCAACTAACTATATATGGAATTTCAATGGTTTTGTGTGAGTAAAATAAGGTTTTTTAAATGCTAATTCCTAACTATATATGGTCTATAACCTATGGTTTTTTCAGTGAATTTTCAAGGTTTTGTAAATGCTAATTCCTAACTATATATGGTCTATAACCTATGGTTTTTTCAGTGAATTTCAATGTTTTTTTAATAGCAAATATCATAAGCTGTCGAATGTCAAGTACGTGGTAAGTGAAAACATTTTCGTGTTCATGCACACTGATCTGCTTTGAATGGTGCCCCCCCCCTCATTTCTATTAGGAGTACTCTCTCTTTGCAGATAGTGAAAGGTAGTTAACGCAGGCCTTTGCCCCCGTTATAATCCGTCGTGCCTGCTTCTCTCTCCATTTGATTGATTGTTATCCAAGTATTTACTGTTTTAGAATTAGTTCTCTTTGGTTCATTCTCTATTTACAAACAAACACAGAGTCGCAATACTCTGTTTAGTCTTTGCAGATAACGAAAAATCGTGTAAAAAAAAAAGAAAAGGAATCGAGCAAAATCAGTAGGCCACTAATGGGATCTCTTTTTGACCTCGCTAAAATAGAAACATTAGGAACAACCCCTCATGACAAATACAAAACTAGTGAGATGAACTGAACTCCACACAATGATGGCTGCAAAACAGCTCGGCTCCGCCACCCACCCCGCCCAAAATAACGATAAAGAACGGCTGCCATGATTGGTTGCGGAATGACCACGACGGAGCTACGAAATGGTGCTGCTCTCATGCTAACCCCAGCTTCAGTCTGAAACATCCAGAAACACTGTAGACTACCAATTCGATCAGTTCCGGTAGCGCCCCAATGTAACCCGGTAGAGAAGAACTAGCCCTCCCCTCTTTGACTGATGGTTCTTGTTGCCTGTCCCTTCTGTTGTCATTTAACAGAACTATTTAGCCTGCTGAAAGGGGTTGTGTTCCGACCGCTGGTTGGTGGAGACATTTTGACTATATTCTGTACCTGCGTTGTCGCGTAATGCGTCATATGACGCGCCGCGTTAGCGCATCCGGAAGTCATCCGGGGCGCGCAGCGCGTAACGTAAGCATAACAAGTCATGTGACTTGTTAATAAAACTTTTCATTGGTTCATTTTACTTTTCTTATTGTAATGATGAAAGGCTTGGTCATATGACCTAAAAATTACGCTTTTCATTACTTCCGAACATTATTTTTTCTTAAATATATGTTATAATGTTCCAGGCTAATGTACTTTCCCGGGAATTTTACAACTGTCCTGCAAGTAAAATATATTCTTTTTTCGAGAAAAAGAGCGTTTCTTCGTCCCATGACGGAGCCGTTGAGCAAAAGAGGGTCGACCTGCTGTCTTAGTCGCCGATACGCCTGAATATGAGATTCTTATCGATCACTTTATGTTGCAGGAATAGAAAACACAACAGCCCTTGACCATTTATCTTTACTGCGTTCCTTCGTATTATACCTTTTACCCTTCATGTAATTGGTCTGCTTTATTTCACTTGCCTTTTAATGATTCTAAAACAGTCACTATTATAAAAAACTTTACCAATGTATATACTACTACCATGTTTTCTTTTAAAAACCTTTATTGTGAAAATTTCATTATACAAATACGAGCCTATAACCACGTGGGCCTGCCACAGAGCAAACTGTAATCGTATATGATGAATAGACATTTACACTGTAGAGGAACGTAACGGGCGGGCCATTAGGTTGCAAGAACTAAGGTGTCTAACAGTTACGGAATCGGTGGACGTACATTTTATAATTAAAATACGACAGGGCCAGTTACAATAAAATTATCTAGATATACATTTGCGGGCAAGTACCATGGGTGACGTTAATTCGAACTTTCAACAGTACAGTAATCAATAACACATCAGAACTTAATATCAATAGGGATGTCGAAATAGTCAATCAATTCTCGTCCCAGCCCGCCATGTGCTTCAAAACTGCATACGTATCTCGTGATTTCAAGGTTCTGCAACCAGTACACAACAAGGAGTTACGAGTCCCATTTATTCCGGCGCCATTTTGGGCGAGGACGGGCAGGTCCAGGATATAGTCAAAATGTCTCTACCAACCATCGACTATGATGATGTTCATATGCTGTATTTATTAGAGTAACACTCATCTGTCCACATGAAATTAATTTGCCACAATCTAAACATGTCATTTTAATCTTTCCAAAGTTCTTCTAAATATTTGGGACCGTTTCCCTTGCCTCTGAAGCTCTCAGTGCCACTTCTTTGATGAATGTACTAGCAGGTCAGGGGTTCTCCTCCAAATCTCTCTTTTATGCAGCACTATAATTAATTGGTGCCACCTCTCCATATGACGATGCATGGTATAGTTACCACAACTATATTTTTTTTCGGTTCCTCTGGAGAGTTCATCGTGGCAGATGAAGCGTGTAACGTACCGGGCATTTACCTTTTTTTGCATGTACAGGAAAGGAAAAAAAAATCGAGCGTCCGAGTTCTACGGTGTCCCAGGGCCATTTTAGTGGACCAGGCCCAAATCCAAAGAACAGGCCGCCATTTTGAGAGTCCTCTTGCAGCCGCCTGTCGCTGTAGCATCAAGAGCAGCCGAAACTCAGCTGAATGGCAACTGAAACGGTAAAGGGGCGCCCCACTACAGCAGACGAGCCTCCACCTAGGAAGGCCCATTCACGCCGGCTCCCTCCCCCTTCGGGCACCCCACGCCGTTATTCGGAGCAGTATTGTAGGATGGCCACACCAGTGCGGCAACTTGCTAGACATCACCTCGGTGGTAACCGAACCTCAACGCCTTGTGGTGTCTTCTATTCAAAAAACATTGTTATGCTGCCTTCGACCTATTCGCCGCAAGTGCGCATACAACTCAACTGCATAGCTTGCTAGACACCACCTCGGTGCCATCCGGATCTTGGAATGTCAGCACCTTTTGGTGTCTTCTCTTCAGAAAATATTGTTGCGCTGCCTTTGGCCCCATTCGCACATCAGTCCGCTACTGACGCCATCTCACAGGCTAATGGGGCGCCCCACGCCGACTTTCAGCATTGTAGAATGACCACACCAGTACAGCAACTTGCTAGACATCACCTCGGTGCCATCCGGATCTCGGCGCCCCACTGCAGATGAAGTGCCTCTCAACTATGAAACCACCACGGTGACATCCGGATCTTGGCGCGTTGTGCTGCCTTCGGCCTATTCGCACATCGGTCCGCTACTGACGCCATCTCACAGGCTAATGGGGCGACCCACGCCGAGTTTCAGCATTGTAGGATGACCACACCAGTACAGCAACTTGCTAGACATCACCTCGGTGCCATCCGAATCTTGGCATCTCAACGCCTAGTGGTATCTTCCATACAAAAAATATTGTTAAGCTGCCTTTGGCCCCATTCGCACATCAGTCCGCAACTTAGACATCACCTCGGTGCCATCCGGATCTTGGCATCTCAGCGCCTTGTGGTGTCAGTCAGAAAATATTGTTGCGCTGCCTTTGGCCCCATTCGCACATCGGTCCGCTACTGACGCCATCTCACAGGCCAACGGGGCGCCCCACGCCGACTTTCAACATTGTAGGATGGCCACAGAAGTGCGACAACTTACTAGACACCACCTCGGTGCCATCCGGATCTTGGCGCGTTGTGCTGCCTTCGGCCTATTCGCACATCGGTCCGCTACTGACGCCATCTCACAGGCCAACGGGGCGCCCCACGCCGACTTTCAGCATTGTTGGATGGCCACACCAGTGCGGCAACTTACTAGACACCACCTCGGTGCCATCCGGATCTTGGCGCGTTGTGCTGCCTTCGGCCTATTCGCACATCGGTCCGCTACTGACGCCGCCTCACGTGCCAACGTATTTTCTCCGCATTTTATACCCTATGCCGCATAACAGGTCATGTGACTTGTTTATAAAACTTTTCATTGGTTCATTTTACTTTTGGTTTCCTAATGATGGAAGGCTTGATCATATGACCTAAAAACAACACTTTTCATTGGATGAAAACTTTTTTTTTTTCCCAAACGATGAAAGCCCCACCTTGTTTCTGGATGTTTCAGACTAAACTGGCGTCAGCATGAGAGCACCACCATCTCGTAGCTCCGTCGTGGTCATTCCGCGAGCAATCATGGCAGCCGCTCCCCACCAGAAGCCTGCAGGAGTCGGGGCCCCCAAAACTTTTGATGAATTCTCAAGGCGGAGGGGACGCTTTCGAGAATGGGGTCCAAGACCTAGCAGACAAGCGTCCGATTTCCAAGGTGTCCCAGGGCCATTTCAGTGGACCAGGCCCAAAAAGGAAAGAGCCTGCCGCCATTTTGAGAGTCCTGTGACAGCCGCCTATCGCTGCACCGCAAGAGTGGGCGCAACTCAGCTGAATTGCGGCTTTTGACACAGTGGACCAAAAACGGACGGAATGGCAACTGAAACGGTTAAGGGGCGCCCCACTACAACAGATGACACTCCACCTGGAGAGGCCCGTTCACGCCGCCTCCCCCGGGGCGCCCCACGCCGTTATTCGGAGCAGCATTGTAGGATACCAAAACCAGTGCGGCAACTTACTGGACATCACCTTGGTGCCATCGTTCTGCTGCCTTGGAACTATTCGCACAACAGTTTGCTACTGATGACCCACCCCCCGCGACGCCCCACGCCGTTATTTGCTGGGTGGCAACTTACTAGACATCACTTTCGTGTCATCTAGATTTCGGCGCGTTCTGCTGCCTTGGAACTATTCGCACAACAGTTTGCTACTGATGACCCACCCCCCGCGACGCCCCACGCCGGAAATCTGGACGTTGTGCTGCGTTGGGACTATTCGCACAGCCGACCGCTACTTCGTTGTTTTTCCCTAAAAATGTTTATATGTTATTACTATTTTTGTTTTCTTGTATATATTTATAAATTAATAAAGTTTTATAATCTTACTACTTTGTCGGAGTGCTATATATTTTTAATGTGACACATAATTGTAAAAACTTTGATGTACAAAGAGTCATCCCTGGAATCTTCCGCTTCACGCTCGGTCCCCTCCCCAATCACAATACAGGATGGTTTTCAGATAATAGCAACGCTTCTGCTGTGACGGATCTCATCGAGTGTGGGCCTTGATCTACTATAACTCCTTTGAAGAGGGGTGATTCTTTACAGCTGTGGCCATAAACTACATCTGCAGGGCTAGCTGATAGCCTAGGACCGGCCTGGACAATCGGACACAGAGGAAAAGGAGTGTCAGAGGGTGCGGTAGTGAATAGGGCGAAAGGGAGGTGTCGGGCGGGCACAGGGTGTGATTCTCAGGGAAGAGCAGCGCAGATGGGGGGAGGTTTATTACCCATGCATAAGACAGAGAGCGGGGGTGACCACTGCCTGGGTGAGATGCTTGCGAGGGTGGGGAGCCATGCTAAGGATCGACAGCGTGCACAGAGTGGGTCTGGTCAAGGCATCTAAAATGGCTGCCGTGCACGACAAAAGTGTGGCATTTGAAAAAAGACAAGATGGCGCAGACAATGTTTTTCAACACTTCCTGATTTCCTTCGAATCGAACGTTAACAGACGTTGGGGCATATTACCAAAGTTAAGCGATATTTATCCCTAACGATGCATTGCAAAGATTTTTTTACCGTCAGAAATTATCGCAGATAAACCTTGCTATTATCAAGGTTTATCGCAAATACGATAAAAAACGACCGCAATGCATTAATATCGCTGAAAACTCAGCGATATTCATGCATTACCGAGCTAATGCTCTTAGCCATGTTATCCACCTCCCATTGGATAACATGGCTAAGAACTGCTCAGGGCAGCTGTTACTTTTTGGAGATATTCGCGCTTATCTCGAATATTTCCAAAAGTTGATAATAGGAGATAGCGATGTTAGCGACTGTTTCCAGTCGCTAACATCTTGGCATGCCCACTTTGCATGTCATTAGTGATAAATATCACTCACATGCAAAGTGGGGCCCAAGATGGTCGCTATCTCCTACTAGCCGTCGCTAACTGGTGTTAGCAACAGCTAGGTAATACAGATATAATTTTATCTCCGCGAAGCGGAGCGCTGTTACAGATATATATCTTGTTTTTGAACGTTAATTTCTCAAAATGCACTGAAGCACATATATTGAGACCTAGCAAAGGCACATCGGGCTACCAGTCCCTAATATTTTACCAAGTTTCGTGCAAATCCATTCAGCCGTTCGATTATTATTATTATTTATTTTTTTTGCCCCGCAGGGCCCTTTTAAAACCTCCACATCAAACCTAGGGGGTCAGCGAGGATCTACTATGCCCCCTTATGGTCATTTGCCCCTTCGCTTTGGCCTTCTCTTGTCTCTCGATCCTACCGAGAGACAAGATGGCGGCCGCTACGTACTGTTTGGAATGTTTACAGACACCGGAGAGCCAATCAGCTTCGCTTCGCAAAGCTCCGTAACGCGAAAAGTACGCGAAGCGGTGCGCTGTTACAGATATATATCTTTTTTTGAACGTTAATTTCTCAAAATCCACTGAAGCACATATATTGAGACCTAGCAAAGGCACATCGGGCTACCAGTCCCTACAATTTTGCCAAGTTTCGTGCAAATCCATTCAGCCGTTCGATTATTATTATTATTTTTTTTTTTTGCCCCGCGGGGCCCTTTTAAAACCTCCACATCAAACCTAGGGGGTCAGCGAGGATCTACTATTCCCCCTTATGGTCATTTGCCCCTTTGCTTTGGCCTCCTCTTGTCTCTCGATCCTACCGAGAGACAAGATGGCGGCCGCTACGGACTGTTTGGAATGTTGACAGACGCCGGAGAACCAATCAGCTTCGCTTCACAAAGCTCCGTTGCGCGAAAAGTACGCGTCCTGGAGCGCTGCCCGGTCCGCTGTTACAGATATATATCTTTTTTTAAACGTTAATTTCTCAAAATCCACTGTAGCACATATATTGAGACCTACAAAAGGCACATCGGGCTACCAGTCACTACAATTTTGCCAAGTTTCGTGCAAATCCATTCAGCCGTTCGGGCTAAAAGTGAGGCCAACCGCCCTATGGAAAACTCAATGTTAAAAACACGTTTTGGGACCCCCCTTTTTTCTCGACCCCCCCTGGACGAACCCCCCCCCAATTTTCAGGGGCTGCTCAGAAACAAAATGTGCCATTTTCCTGAAAATTTCAGCCAATTCCGTCCACAAACGCCAAAGTTATTAGACATAGAATTTTCAAAAAACCCATAGAGAAAAAATCCTAACTATATATACCTACTGGCGACCGCCAGTAGGTAATATATATATATATATATATATATGTAAAAGAAAGCATTTTGATAGTAAAATATTTATATGATATTAATACATTTTTAAAACACACCAAGCCAAGCATATTTTTGAGAACATCATAAAAAGATGGTACTAATTGTGCTTACAAAGTAAACCATTACATTTGAGACATGAAAAAAGGTAAAATCATCAATGTTCAATCCTTAACATCAAGTCATCAATTAAATAATGGTAGTCCTAATGCATGTATAGATCGACCTTTATGTAAGTACTAGGTGAGGTCATATACCATCAAAGTGCTTACTAATCGTATTGCACAATCAACTAAAACAGTCCCGCCCAAGTGGGCCTTAACACACAGTCTACAACAAGTCATCAATAAAGTACAAAGGGCTGATAGTGCAATATAGAAATCATGTCAGCCACTTACTAAAGTGCTATTGTGTAAATATGAATAAAATAAAGTGAAAGCTAAAATGTAATCGTTTGAGGTAGCGGTAATAAGGATTAATGCAGGTGTCTAAAGGAATGTATAGAATACTCATAGCCATGTGTGGAAGTCCTCACTGGAGTTGAGACCTTGAGGCATCTTGCTGTCCAATTCAAGAATGTATTTGGTCTCAAGCCTCCTTAGCATCAGTTCTCTGTTACCACCTTGTCTGAGGGGCAGGATCGTATTCACAACAAAATATTTAATGTCATCTAGTTTGCTGGCGTGGTGATCCTTAAAATGCCTGGCAACCGAGTAAGTATCATCTTTGTTTGTAATGGCCCTCTAGTGCTGGAGTATTCGAATGTGTGCCTGCAGCTTGGTGCTACCCACATACTGGAGGCCACATGAACACCCTGGCACATATACAGCATGATCAGTCTTACAATTCAGGCTCTTGGTGATTGGTATGAGGTTAGGAGAAAAGGGTGTGCAGTAAGCGGTAGTATTGACCGCATATCTGCATGCCTTACAGCTGGTACATTTCCTAAAACCCCTCCTGGAAATCAACCATGTTTTACTTGATTTCACCTCTGGGCTACTTTTCACCAGGGAATTACTCATGGATCTTGACTTTCTAAAGGTGATTTTAGGAGATCTAGTAATCTAACTACTTAGTACTTGGTCACTTTGTACCTGAGCCCATTTTTTATTGACGATTTTACGTATAGCTTTATGTTGTAAATTATACGTTAGGATCAGTCTGGTTGGTGCCTCTAACTGGTTCTGAAGTAAATTCTTTTCTCTGTTACCAGTTTTGTAGGTGAGTTTTTCCATCCTACTGATATTTGTAGTTCTGTTTATAGCTTTAATGACCACCTCTTGAGAGTAACCCCTATCCAAGATCCTGTCCTTGCTTTGTTATTGCGCTACTATGCAATCACTGTCAGAGCTGCATATACGGCGAATGCGTAGTATTTCCCCATAGGGAATGCTATTTATTAGGTGTCTAGGATGATGACTATAGGCGTGTAACACCGTGTTGCCCGCTGTTGCTTTCCTATGCAGGTTCATTTGTAGTTTCCCTTCCACAATAAAAACTTCAACATCAAGGAAACAAATCAACTCCCTACTCATTTGAGCTGTAAACTGTGGATTCAAACTGTTGCAGTTAAGTTGTTTCACAAAGTCAGATGCACTTTCCTTTGTACCCTTCCAAATCATAAATATATTGTCGATATACTTATATCAGCATACAACATGGTTGCTCATAATGCCACCATGAGCTGCCATGAGGACCCGTTCCTCCCACAGTCCCCTACGCAGACATGCATAACTAGGAGAGAAACAGGCCCCCATGGCCACGCCCCTAATCCGATTAAAAACCTGATTGTTAAAAAGAAAAACATTGTTTTCTAAACAGTTTAAAAGCATGGCGACCAGCATCTTGTTGTGCATATACATGTAAATCGGTCTGGTATTCAGATAATGTTCAATGGCTTTGATACCGTCCTGATGGTGAATGCTGGTGTATAAGGAGGTGACATCAAGGGAAATTAATAAACAGTCTGCCTACCAATTGATATCACTCAGTTTTCTTAAAAGTCACCAGTGTCCTGGACGTATGAAAGGAGATTTTTTACGTGGCTTTGTAAAAAATAATCCGCATAGCAAGAAGTGTTCTCTAGTAAGCTGCCACAGGCTGATATCATGGGCCTACCCGATGGTTTAGATATGTTTTTGTGGACTTCAGGTATTAAATATATAGAAGGAATTACAGGATGGTCAACTTTTAAAAACCTAAATTCATCATCACTTAACAGACCTGCTGACTTCCATGCCAACAACTTGTTGTAAAATTCATGGCACGCAGTTGTAACGGTCTGCATTGAACATCTCCTGTAGCAATTGGTGTCATGAAGTTGATATTGTGCTTCTTCCACTTACACCTCACGTGGCCACAGGACTATGTTTATCCCTATGTCAGACTGATGAATGATGACCTTGTCAGCTTGTTGTTTCTTTATCAGTTGATGGTAAATATTGTCCTGTTTCGTGTACTTTTTAGTGACATGATTGACTTTTGAATAAAGATTTTTCAAATCATATGTTGTTTTGTCATTAAAAAGGTCCAAATTATCACGAATCATGATAGGAGAAAATTTAGAGACTGGTTTAAAATGGGTACGCACTGACCTGCCCAGTTCTGGATCATCTTGGCTAGCCAGCAGTGGTTCTCTACCGTCCTGTAATTCCTGCAAATTCCTCCAAAGCTCCACATGCCCTGCTGACAAGGCTGTTGAATTTGTTGTTTCTGCGATTGGTAGGTACATAGACATTTTTTTCGGTGCACCTTGTGTTGGATGGAACTTTGCGAACAAACTTGAATATATTGATTCGATTTTCTGCATAGTTAAAGTTCATCTTTGGGCTGAAAGTTAATCCTAAAGCAAGTGTTTTTGTTTCCTCTGGACTGAGTATCATGTTGGTTAAATTAATCACGGTGTTAGCGCTCATGCTGCTCCTAGCGTCTACTGCTTGCTCCTCTATTTGTGGTTTATCTTGTTTTTGTTTGTTTTGACTGGCTCATCTCAACCTTGTTCGACGTTTCTGATTGTCATTTTTGCTGTGGTGGCATTTTGCACATGTGGTCGGAGGGTCTGTCTTCTGTCTTGGCGAAGGCAATCGACCACCTGGGCCAAGGACAGTTTTGGAAATCCCACCATACGTCCGGATCTTCTTAGGTCTGTTTCTGATCCGCTTTCAACAGCCAAGCTCAGATCTGATGCAGAGGAGAACATTGCTGTATTGCCACTTGTGCTTGGATATGCGGACGGTGTAGAGATATTGCTTTTAGCTGCTTTAGCCGAGTCAAATTTCTTCGCAAATGTGAATACTCGTCCTTGTTCATAATCACATTTGTCTCTTTGAAATTTGAACGCTTTGCATTTTTTTATAATATCCTCTTCTTTCTGCTAGCGGACCAGCATATCCTCACGGTGGCGCTCTATTAATGCAGTTGCATCCATTTTGCGCAATTCCTCATTTATCTGATCAATTTGAAGTTGGAGAGCTATGCGATCACTTTCCGCCTATTTAATTAAGATCTGCACTAGACGCCAAGAAGAGTCCAGATTGCACTCAGCCCACTCAGCGAGCATATGCGGATCCGGATTTTCGTAACAGGGGCCAGCATGATTCTAAGTCCCCTAGGGATCCTTCCCACTTCAAGATACCGTGTAAGTGATCTGTGTTCCCACCATTTAGATTGTTCTGACTTCATCAGTTTTTCAAGTATTTTAAATAAATCCTTAACACTCAGATTAGTTGTTTCGCCCGTCTTGGGTTGAGTATGAAACACTGTCTCCCCACTGGGAGAATCATCAAACATTTCTGTAGCCGCTACCTCGCACAATAAACAGACCACGCAGGTGTTAAAGCGTAAAAGGCCATTTATTAGGACCAGGCTGCACAACTAAACAAAAAAACAATAACATCAACATTAATAACAGTAACCCCATATCAACCCTTCCACGCTTCACTCTCTTCACCCACTCTGACTCATGTCTCCAACCACTCCATGCCCCTTCCGTACCTCATCCATGTCCAAAAATCACCTATCATCCTACCTCGATATCCTCTGGCATTCCAGTCATGCCTCCAGCTCCCCACATCATTCAATCTCCCCCCCGAGGGATGGGTGCGCCCACTCTTGACATGTAGTAAGCATTCCCTAAACGTGAAACATGCACTCCGTTGTCCCTGAACAGTAACGGTTCCTCAAGTCGCAGTCCAGCATGAGAAATAACCTTAACGTCCTTGTCCCTACAAAACTGCCTCATAGCCCTGTTGAGCTTCCTTCGGGCCTTTTCAATAGCCCCATGTTTCATCGCACCCCTCCATACTTTCCTGGGGACAAACTCAGTCCAGGCAATGCAAGTCCCTGCAAGCCTGGTTTTTAGCACCTCCAAGTCCCTCTGCTTCAGCTGCAAGAGTGCCAAACCCGGCAGCTGGACCAAATCATTCTTCCCCAAGTTTATGATCAGTAAGTCCGGGCATCCTTTCTGGGGAACCATCTTTGCGAGCCAAGGCAATAGTGCCCCCCATCGCATCCCCCCTTTACCCCACCAGTGCACCTCATGCTGTTGTCCTCTGAGTTCCAGGTTACGGCCGTACACCTATTGCTCTGCATACTTGGATGCCCAGTGAACGAAGGAATGCCCCACGGTCCAAGTGACCGTCTTGGCCCCGGTCCACCCATGCAACCTACGAAAGAGAAATATGTTAGAACAAGCCTAGAAAGCAACACAAAACTTCAAACTGTTATGCCGCACCCACATACTCCTCACTTCCGCACATACCGATCACAGCACCTAGACTTCCACCTCCCAATCTGCCAAATCCTATCCCAAGACCATCCCAAATGGGCCGCTGATGTCGCAGCCCCATGCGGAAGGAGTGAGTCCCAAAACCAGCCGAATCTAGCCTCCGACACCGCAAAGCCATTCGCAACACCGCCAACAACTGCCCAGACGTCACCGGTGACCCAGACCTGTGACAGAATATTTCACCAGACGCACCCTGTGATGCAGCCAAAAACGTCCTCCATTCAGACACTGCACACACACTCCCCACCCGTCTTGCACAGCCAGACCCACTTGTCCCAGCCCAACTGATCCGTCTTTGAACGCCCCAAACAAATCCCCAGACACACGCCATTCAATCAGATCTCATCATACCTCCTGCCACACATCTACCCCGTGCCCAACAATTCAGACACCCGAAAAGCCCTAAAGAACATCCAAACCATGCACAACCGAAATATCCGTACCTCAAAAGAGTCATAACAACACTCCGGCAAAACCCCAACCAGCCGAACCAACAACTCAAACGTAACTGACTCCCGCAACACCCCTCCCCCCTATGTCTCTCCCTACCCCAACCTCTGAGCATCCAACTTAAAATCACATCCTTTGCAGGATCAAACCCTAAAAACAGGCTACAATAAAAAGACACCCCTGCCAGTTTTCCAGATATAGTCGCAGCTGTCAGCCCCTTGTCAATGCAACATAACACAAACTGCCGGACACCCTACTCCACTGCTGCGCGGTCCCCCAGAACAGAATCCTCATGCCAACCCATAAATGAGCCAAACTCCGCCCAGGCCAGTTGGTATGTCCTTCTTGTGGTATCAGCAATAGAATGTTCAACCAGGCCTATCACTCTCACTCCCAGATGCCGTCCGGCAGCTTCGTCTTTCACTGATCCGCTCCTGGTGCCAGACGCCGGACCCGCTGCCACTGCGAACGAGACAAAGCATCCGTAATGTCATTATTCGCTCCAGGGACATGCTTGGCTCTAAAAACCACATTCAATCGCAAGCATTTCAGCATGAAACTCCTCAGCAATCACATAATTCTCAGATCCCTGACCCTCTGGCAGTTAACCAGCTCCACCACAGTCATGTTATCTACATGGAAAAGCATTGATCTTTTACGAAACTCTGGACCCCACACCTCCAGCGCCACCAGCAAAGGAAAGAATTCCAGAAAGGCAATGCTCCTCCCTTGTTTCAACCAATGAGCCGGCCAGCTCTCCGCGCACCACCTGCCATCCCAGAAAATCCCAAAACCAGCTGCCCCTGCTGCATCAGAGTCAATTTGACATTGCCAAACTGCCCTCTCTTCATCAAAGTCCAGGGACACTCCGTTGAAATCTGTCAAGAACGTCAGTCAAGTCCTCAAGTCCGCCCGCACCCCCATGGAGATCCGAACCCTGTGGTGTGGAAGCACTGCCCCCGACATGGCCATGCCGAGCCGCCGGTAGAACGTCTGTCCCGCCCTGACTACTCTGCACGCGAAATTCAGGAAACCCAACAGCCGTTACACCGCCCTCAAAGGAATCCTCTTCTCTCCAATCGCCCCAATAGGCACATCTGAATTTCCGTCACCTTTGCCCCGGGCAGCCGGGCCAGCCAGTGTATGGAATCTAGCTCAATCCCAAGGAACGTCAGGCTGCAACTGGGGCCAGCCATTTTTTCTGGGGCCAGGGGGACACCAAATTGCTCCGACAGCTCCTGGAAACGCGACAGGGCCCTGCCACTGTCCACAGAGTGTGCTTTCCCCAAGAGGAGGAAATCATCCAGATAGTGAGTGACGTCCCTATGCCCACTGGACCGTGTGAAGGCCCATTGCAGGAAGGTGCTAAAGAGTTCGAACAGCGCACAGGAAATAGCACATCCCATGGGCAAAATCTTGTCCACGGCGATGGCACCCCCGAATTGCATTCCCAGGAGCGAGAAATCCGCGGGGTGTATAGGCAGGAGGCGGAAGGCTGACTTAATATCACATTTCGACAGTTCCGCCCCCGGCCCACACACCCGCACAAGTTGGATCGCATCGTCCACCGACGCATAAAGCACTCTTGAGTCCTCCTTGGTGATGAAATCGTTCACAGATTGACCTTCAGGCCACGAGAGATGGTGTATCATCCCAAACTCACCCTCTTCCTTCTTGGTTACCACCCCCAGTGGAGAAATGATTAGGTCACTCATCTGCCAGTCGCTAAACGGGCCAGCTATTCTCCCTTCCTCCACCTCCTTCTTCAATTAGGCAGCCACCACTCCTGGCAACTTCTTAGCTGACTTTAAATTCTCTGCCCACCTCCTCTCTATGGGACACTGATAGCCCACCCTAAAACCCTCTGTGAAACCCCACTGAATTCACAACGTAGCCTCCTGATCTGGGTAACATGAGAGCTACGGGACCATCGCCTCCACCTTAACCGGTGTAGGCGCCCATCTGTCCAGCCTGTCCCCTTCCTTTCGCGTTCCGCCACTGTTTCGAGGGGGTGACCAGTGTAAGACACTGCGTAAGGGGATGCTTTCCTCCGCACTTGCACACTCATGCTTAAACTTACAGGGGTAGCGCGAGCAATAGCATCTGTTGTAGCTCCAACAGGCCCCAGTATTATAACTGCCTGGCTTGTTAACTTGACCAGTGGTAACGGCACCGGTGGCAGCACCCCCTGCCCCACTGTGGGCAGGACGCGGCGGAAAGGACCGATATGTCACGGGCAACCTGCTGGCAGTATGTGTAGACGCTGAAGAGTGCGTGCATGCCATCCACTGCATCCACAGTTCCTGGTCCACCTCACCCCAATGCTTGTCCGGATTAGCGCTAACCCTAGCCCTGAACTCCTCATCATAGCGCAGCCATGCAAACCCACCAAACTGCATTTGTGCCTTCCTTATTATGTCCATATACTCCATTAAAGCTATGGCCTTAACCAGGTGCTTCTCGCAGTAGATACTAGTGTAGATGAGAAATGCCGAAGTCTAATTTTCCATAGTCACAGGGAACCTGGGCCGCCTTGTCAACTCCCACTCCTCCTCCATGGAACCCTCCTTCGCCTGCACCTCCCTGTGAAACAACTTAAACATGTTCACATACTTGTGTTTCCAGATCTTACCCTTAATCTTGTCTGACAGGTGTGGCCCCAGGGGCATAGCCAGCCCAATGTAGGGGAGCTTCTTCTGATGCTTATTGTCCCCCCTGTCCCCTTTATCATCCTTCCCATCCACCTTGTCCGTCTGAACCCCAGCCGTAGCAACCAACTTACCATCCACCTGCTTATCCCCTGGTGGCGGCCCCCCATTAGGCGTCCCTCCAACATCCCGGACAGATCCATCCCCAACGTCCACTGACCTACATGCTTTCTTCTTACTCCCTTTTGGCCCACCATCCCATGCTGCCCACCAAGTCCCATCACCTGATAGCGATGAGTGCAGCTCTCCGGGCCATCCTCTGGGGGTAGAAACTTTAGCCGCCTCCGCTTTCTCCTTGCCCTTCGATGGCGTAGGAACCTGTAAGACACCAAGGCCACTGTTGTCTTTCACTCCCCCCTCCAGTCAACGTCATCCCTCACCTCCCCGTCCTCAAGCTCCTCCGTCTCATCCTATTAATCCAACTCCACCACCGGATCCACATCCACAGGCAAACACAACACCTCTTTCACAGCCCTATTCACACCCTTGCTCTTCACAGCAGACGCTCCCCGACCCTCAGACACACACGCCGCCGTTGCCCGATCCCGCGTCGGAGGGATGGCCGCCGCGGACCTCCCTGCTGCTTCAAGCTGGCGTCCCGGGGTCGTCTTGCGCCCCGCCGAGCCACCCCGAACTCTGCCAACAGCTGCTGGCTTGGAACCCCACCCGCCCCCCAGGTCGCTCCAACCTGAGTGGGCCCCGGCATCATCGGGCCTCAAAGCCATCCCGGCGGTCCCTGATTGTACCTGCTGGCATTTAGGACACCCTGCGCTCCCTTTCTTGCCCCTCGCCAACCTGGCTGCCTCTTCTTGCTCTGCCCACTGCTCCTCCTCAGACGTAGGAGTGGGGGGCTCTTCCAGCTCATCCCTCCAAACGGCTGACCCGGGCTGCAGTCTGCTCAGCCCATCTCGCCTCATTAAGCTGCACAAGCAGCCGTTGCTCCCGGATCCTGTCTTCCCACACCAAGGCCCCCCAACTCGGGAGGGGAGGGGGTGGGCAGTAGCCCTGGTACCCCACTCCAGGCTGCAATAACCATTCCTGCAGCCCCCCTTGTGTGGTTTCCCCCCCAACACTGTGGCACCCCTAGTGTCAACTCCCACCTGGGCTTCTGTCTGCACCTCCTCCCTTGCACTCCCAACTGGGGCAGGGGTGTGAACCCTGGAGCTTGTAGAGAGGTCAATGGGAGCATCCTCCCATTGCCTCCAATCTGTCTACCTCTCCGCAGGTTCAGGAGCCTGCAAAGCTGCCTGAAAAGGTGAGCCTCTCTCCCTTCCCCTCCCGCACCACACCACTGCCTCTACCTCTGGACTCAGCAGTGCTCCTCCACGCTGCATAACGGGAGGCCCACCCCCTTTTATTTATTTATTTTATTTATTTATGAGTTTGTATAGCGCTTGAATCACTCCGCCAGGAGTATCTCTGCGCTTTCTGACCAATAAATTAGCAAATATACGAGGGAGAGATGATTAGATTTCATTTTTGAACAAGATAGTTTTTAACTGTTTACGGAAGATAAGGTGCTCTTTACATAACCTTAGGGCCAAAGGTAACTTGTTCCACATCTTGGGACCCATGGTGGACATGGCTCTACCTCCGTGTCTAACTTTTTTGACATGGGGAACCACAAGGAGAAAGTTGTTGCTTGATCTGAGAGATCGTGTGGGAACATATGGTTTAAATTTCCTTTCAAGGTAAACGGGTCCTTGTCCGTTCAAGCATTTGTGAATTAGGCAACATATTTTAAATTTTGCCCTTTGTCTAACTGTGAGCCAGTGTAATTGTTCAAGGAGGGGTTTGGATGCAGTTCTCGGGGGGGCATTCAGAACAAGGCGAGCCGCCGTGTTCTGAACAACCTGTAGTTTGTCCAACACTCCTTCGTTGACAGAGTAATAAACCATTACAATAATCAATCCGGCTCAAGATAAGTGCTTGAACGAGAGTTTTTCTTGTTGAATTGGGTAGAAGAGGAAAGATTTTACGGAGTAAACCAATGGTGTGGAAGCATATCCCGGAGATGTAGCTGACATGTTGTTTTAGAGACAGGTCGTGATCAAGTCGAATTCCCAGATCCTTCACGATCTGTTTAGGTTCGGGGACTGCTCCCAACTCGGATGGCCACCAGTCAGGAGTCCAAAGTATCTTGGCTTCCCCTTCAGCCCACCTTTGCCGACATTTGGCTCTGTTAGCTGCTCCCCCGGGAGCACCAGGGCGCTCGCTGCCCCGCTCGGCCCTGGGGCCACGAACTCAAGTTGGGGGAAAACAACATGCGAAGCGAAGGAAGGCTCTTCCGCCTGACTCCGTGTGCGGACTCCCGACGGGCACCGCCCCTCCCCATCACAGCCACCTGCATCCCTGTTGGCGGCGAGTCCTCCTGACATGCTAGGACCGCCGCTGCCACCCCTGCCGAGGCTGCACGTGGGGCCCTAGCAAAGCCCACCCATGCTTCCCCAAGGAAGCCTGGCTGGAAGAGATCCTCCCGCCCCGCGCACCCAAGCAGCAGCAGTGCCGCCCTCACCTCATCCGGAGACACACCTGCCATCCTCAAACGCCGCAGCCCTGAGGCCAAAAAGCACCCGAGTCACCGGCCAGCGACTCCTGCAAAATGCCTCACACGGTATCTGCCGACCGCTCCGATCGCAATCCTGTCAATATCGCAAAACACACCCTCGTGAACCTAACTTATGAATTGAACTACACTCCCTTTCAACAATCTCCCTCCCGATGGTGCCGAGCGCAGGAAGAGGAAGTTCCCTTCCTTCCCTGCGCTCTTATACCCACCCCCTAACTTCACCCCTTCCCCCTACTTGGTCCTAACCTCGCGCAAATGACCAGGGGGAATACGAGTCTGCGACTCTGCTTCCCCCGTGGCCCGGCATTGCGACTCCGTAGTGCGTCGGCAGTCATGGTGCAAACGTGTAGGCAAATAATCACTTTTAATCAAGCAATTAGGTAAATACCGCTGCTCGATGTATACGCTCTCCTTCTCCATACTGTCCGCGAGTCCTTACCGTTTTGCGAAGATCCCGATGCTACTTTCGCCTTCCGACACAGGCTGTGTTCTCTGCTTCTGGTGTAGGATAGTTTAGCTGTCTGGGGGCTACCACGGCTTCTCTTCACTGGAGGTACTATTGAAATCCCGGTATGAACCAGGAAATAGCTTCTTGCCGTACGGCCCGTAACGAATGAGGGGTCTGCAAATACTGAGGAGGCTGACTCTGTAATATGTACTGCTAGCTTCGCCAAGAAGACCACTCAGTCCCGAAGAAGACGAATGCAGACCCGTTGATGGTGCGTTATTATGTTTATTAAAAAATGCCCGGCACCACCGCCATGACGCGTTTTGGGCAACTCAATGCCCTTGATCACATGACGCGCATGTGGAGTACTTTCACCAATTTAAAGTGCTAGTGCAAACACAAGACTAAGTTTCAAAACTTTGTTGCATAGACATAAAGGAAACATTAGTCGAATGATACAAGATCATTACAATCGATCTAAAATATATATATTCAATACTAGATATATACATGTTTAAAATATCAGCTTCGTATATATATATATATATATATATATATATATATATATATATATATATATATATATATATATATATATATATATATATATCCTGTACACCGTTTGTCTCCAAACTCGCGCGCTCGTGCAACACAGCAAGCAGACTCCGGACACGGACCTCGAGGTGTATAAAGTTTTATTCGGCAGAAAGAGTCACCGACGTTTCGGCTCAGCGGAGCTTTGATCACATGACAGCGTTTACTTAGTTAGGTACACCTTTTAAAGTGATAGCAAGTGGTTAACTGAAGTCACCTGTGCAAACTTCGTAATAAACATGGAAAACATACTTTGTATCGCATCCAACGTTATATTGTGTCAATATGTTTCTTAAATAAATGTGAAATACATTTATAACCATATCATATTAACAGGATTAATACTGGATTAAATAAATTGAATGACTATGAGAAAAGAAAGGAGGGGTATTATTGTAAAATACACATCTTAACTGATCACACCCGTTTAAAAAGCCCTATTTACAAATAAATAAATATATATAAACAATGAACCCCTAATCATTGTATATGTATATTTACAAACATGATCTTCAATTACTCTACCAGATTCAGGTACCTCGGTAAAATAGTTCAATTCCTATAAAGTGCTAAGTGCTTTGTTTATAAAGTGCAAATTGTGCTTCAAAAAGTGCATCAATATGTGCAAATTTAGCATAGTGCAAATACGCATACTACAAAAAACCAAGTTCCTGATCCAGTTCATTTATATACAGTATATGATTAAATATAATACAATTGCTCAAGAAGAGAGAAGGGATTACATTTTTACCCCTACCATATTCCTTGCATACTGTTTTAACAGGGCTTCCAATACTTTACGGGTAAGTTATTATTTACAAAAGTCAAACAGTTCCATGTAAAAAAAATTATATCCTGTGTGAATGCAACTAGTTTCCCATGTTTTTTTGAAAAAGAGTTTTTTCAGTGCTAGAAAGAGTTAAAATAAATAAGGCAGGCACACAAGGGGCCCGAAACCCAAAACCCAAACCAATCAAAAAATACAAATAAACAAACAACCTAATGGATGAGAACCTACACATTTCATTATACTTCAATGGTTCTTAACCTGGCTGCAAAAAACGTGCACAGTGAAAAATAATAATAAATGGACTAGCATTATGTTCATATAGCAGCAATAATTCCTTCAATGATGATTTCTAAGGACTGTGACCGCTCGCAGCCCCCACGGGATCCGTCCTGGTTCTCTCCCAGCCGGGTGAGGCCCTGGACAATATCCACGTGGAGGAGAGCACACAGTCCTAATATCCTTAGTCAACTAGAGCAAGCATGTGTGGAGATCTTCAGTCACATTCAACCCATAAGGCACCTTGGTATTGAGCAGGAGGATGTATTTTGTCTCAAGTTTTCTGAGCCTGGTCTCCCTGTCTCCGCCTCTTTTTGTATTGATGACAGAGTCAATCACCCAGTATTTTAAACCACTATTGTTGCTTTGGTGGTGGTCCTTAAAATGGCGCGCAACAGGGTACGTGCTGTCCATATTCGTAATTGCTCGCAAATGTTGCAAGATGCGTTTATGGACAGCATTCCTGGTGCTGCCCACATACTGCAGGCCACAGGGACAGCGCAAAACATATACAGCGTATTCTGTCTTGCACGTTAATACTTGGTTTATCATATGTTCCTTCCCTGTAAATCCATCCCTATAGGTTTTCGTGTTTTCACCATGAGTACACGCTTTACAGATTTTACAGTTATAGAACCCCTTATTTCTTTGCCACCACTCCGTTTTTGTAAAGGGATCTGGGTTGGTTTGGACTATATGGTCCCTTAAAGAGGGGGCTTTGCTGTAGGTTAAAGAGATTGTCTTTGGTAGGCTCTCGCCTATGACATTATCCCTCAGCACAATGGGCCAGTGTTTATTCACTATTTTCTTGATTTGCTGATGTTGTTTAGTGAATCCTGTTATTAATCTGAAGCATTCAGGCTCAACTGTGTTTGACTTAGTTTTGGCCTGACTAGACAGCTCTCTATCCGCTTTTCTGATTAGGAGCTCCTCTCTCCCCATTAAAAGGGATTTCTGTACAGCCCTGTCTATCACTTTTGCGGAGTATCCTCTTTCGAGGAATCTCTCCCTGCTTTCCTCTTGTGCCTGTTCTAGTTCCACGGGGTTGCTGCATATGCGTCTTAACCGCAGCATTTCCCCATATGGGATACTGGAGATGAGGTGAATCGGGTGCGCGCTAGCAGCATGTAAAATGCTGTTGCCCGCAGTCTTTTTTCTGTATACCCTGGATTCCAAATGGCACCCATTGACGTAGAGCTCAGCATCTAAAAAGGTAATTGCTTCTTGACTGAGTGTTGCAGTGAATCTAAGATTTAGGGGATTATCATTAATATCCTCAATGAATTTGAGGGCCTCTTCCTGGCTCCCTCTCCAAATGACGAACAAGTCGTCAATGAAGCGGAACCATGCCACTAGGTTGTTCCTAATGATGTGCCGGAAACCAAACCCTAGGACCAGTTCCTCCCAAGCCCCCATGTGCAAGCATGCGTAACTCGGAGAGAAACTGGCCCCCATTGCCACCCCCTGTTTTTGGCGGTACAGCTGAGAGTTGAACAGAAACACATTGTTCGACAAACAAAATTCCAACATGTCTAACAACATTTTGCTGTGTTTTTCATTGCCTGGTTCCCTTCTTGTTAAGTAATACCGTATTGCCTCAAGACCATCACTATGCATTATACTAGTATACAAAGCTGTTACATCAAGGGCTATCAGCCAATCCCCTTCCTGAATCTGTACATCCTTGATCTTAACTAGGAAGTCCCCTGTATCACGTATGTAGGACCCCAATTTTTGAACATAACCTTGTATAAAATGATCTATATAAATTGAGGTATGTTCAAGAAGGCTCCCCCTCGCTGATATTATTGGCCTTCCTGGTGGATGGATGGGGTCTTTATGTATTTTAGGTAAAAAATACAATATCGGTGTTACAGGGTGCTCAATCTTCAGATAATCAAATTCATTGTCAGTAATGAGTTTGGCTGATCGCCACTTACATAGTCTTCGATGATATTCTTCCTTGATGGTCAGGAGCTCACGGTTGTTGATTTTCTCATAACAATCACAATCATTAAGTTGGTTGTAGGCCTCTTTATCATAGTTGACTTTGGTCATGAGGACCACATTACCCCCTTTGTCACTGCTCCTAATTACAACATTTTTTTCTTTGTTGAGTTTCTCAGTCAATGCTTTATATTGTTGTTGCTGGGCTGAATATCTGCATTTCCTGCTCCCAATTTTTACCTGCAACTTTTTCAGATCTGTAACCACATTTTCTTGGAAAATATCTATATTGTCTCGTAGAAGGATGGGATAGAAGGTAGATGGTGCCCTAAAATCTGTAGTTGTTGATATTCTATTCCCGCTTTCATCCATCCCTTTGTTAGTTATATTGGGACTGTGGGCTGCTTCATAACCCATTCCTTCTGTTTCCCAAAGTTCACTTATGATGCGTGTTCCTTGTGATGCCTCAGGTTGCTGAGTTTCCACATCTGATGTCGCTCCGTCTTTATTTTTTAAGGCATAGAATTTACGCAATTTTAATTTTCTGACCGCCTTGTAGACGTTACATCTGGTATTTGCATAATCAAAGTCGCAGGGGGGTGCATATGACAAGCCAAGTTTAAGTATATTCTCCTCCTTTCCACTGAGTTTTAATTGAGTAAGGTTAACAATTGTGCGATTAGAGGCTGATTTTACTCCAGTTGTGGGGCATTGTTCCGTCCGGATCCCCCACCTCTTTTCTTCTGTGTTCCTCTTTTTTGCCATCCGCGACCTCTGGCGGCGCCTGTAGTTTGCCCTGCATTTTCTTGACTGTTTTTTGTGTAGGATCTCAGGGTATTCCGCCTGTCCTGGCCTAAAAAAATCATCTCCTGGCCAGGTGTAAGTTTCGGTTGCGTTGCCGCTTCCGCCTGTCTACGGCGGTCTGCTTCCCAATCAGAGTCTGGATCCGAACTCACTGTGGCATTGGATGAATCGCTTGTTTCACCTATTTCTTTCCTTGCGGGATTGAGGTGGCTTGGGGGGTTCCTTTTATTAGGTTGTTGTTGCTGTTTGGCACCACCCCTGCGAAGAGTATCAAATTTTCGCGCAAAAGTAAAAATCTGGCCCAACTCATAGTCGTTCCTGTCCCTTTGGAACTTGTACGCCTTCCTTGCCACGATTTTTGCCTCCTCTTTCTTCAGACGTTCTTGCATGATTTTTAAAAGTCTGTTCTTTTCATCCTCTTCCCCCAGGCCATCAATTTCTTCATATAAAGCGTCTATTTCCGTGAGGAGTATGGCTCTGTCAATATCTGCATATTTAATAAGCACCTGCACTTGGCGTCGTGATGCTTCTAAATTTATTTCTGCCCACTCCTTCATCAACTCGGCATTTGGGTTTTCATAGGTGGGGGCTGTTAATATTCTCAAGCCCCGTGGGATACGGTTTACCTCACTGTAGCGTTGCAGTGACTTAGACTCCCACCATTTAGCTTGCTCCTGAAATGACTTTTTTTCTAATAGTTTGAATAGTTCCTTAATTTTCGTTGTATTACTGCTGCCACTGGCTTCTGCATTCTTTCTCCCTTGTATATTGTCAGGGATAGGGGTGTCGTCGGAAAACATCGTTGCAGCTAATGTTTCCCGCGCCCTTACGCTGTCACCCGACATCTTTCTGCAATGTTCTTTGATGTTAAACCGGAACCATTAAGGCTGGCTGCTTTCCAAATTTCCGGCAGACAAACCAAGGTTCCGGACTTGCCCTCTCCCCTTTCCCAGCTGTAACACTCGGTCGTGAGCTTTCTTGATTGAGCGTCCTCACCTTACCAGACTGAATTTTTCTTGTTAGACTCGAGCCCGAGCCGCATACAGTCCAGGACGCCCAAATCCTTCGCTCTGTGTACCGGTCAATTACCGGAAGCCGGGGGTCAGACGCCGTACTCCTACCGGGGCTTATAACTTCCCTGAACGCCGTTCAGAGAAAGAATTCGATTCCAAGCGTCGACCAATTTTCAAGGGGGGTCCCGTGTAAAGCCAGGACGAATCCCACTGGCTAAATCTCCTGTACACCGTTTGTCTCCAAACTCGCGCGCTCGTGCAACACAGCAAGCAGACTCCGGACACGGACCTCGAGGTGTATAAAGTTTTATTCGGCAGAAAGAGTCACCGACGTTTCGGCTCAGCGGAGCCTTGATCACATGACAGCGTTTACTTAGTTAGGTACACCTTTTAAAGTGATAGCAAGTGGTTAACTGAAGTCACCTGTGCAAACTTCGTAATAAACATGGAAAACATACTTTGTATCGCATCCAACGTTATATTGTGTCAATATGTTTCTTATAATATATATATATATATATATATATATATATATATATATATATATATATATATATATATATATATATATATGTGTAACAGAAAGCCTATTGATGGTAAAATATCTATATGATATTAATAAATATTTAAAACACACCAAACCAAGCATATTTTTGAGAAATTCATAAAAAGATGCTACTAATTGTGCTTACAAAGTAAACCATTACATTTGAGACATGAAAAGAGGTAAAATCATCAATGTTCAATCCTTAACATCAAGTCATAAATTAAAAATGGTAGTCCCAATGCATGAATAGATCGACCTTTATGTAAGTACTAGGTCAGGTCATTACCATCAAAGTGCTCACAAATCGTATTGCATAGTCAACTAAAACAGTCCTGTATGTATATGAATGCTCCAAAACTGCCCAGCAGGTAAGCCGCACTCCAACACCAGATGCTCAGTGAAAGCCTTTATTAATTATAGATAGCATTCCACCAGCTGATTGAAAAAAGCAGCAATACCATCAGCTACAGCCTAACGCGTTTCAAAGGTAATCCTTTATTATCAGAGGCATGATGGGATACAGTTACGTGCACTACAAACCCAGTTCTCATCAATTTAAATTAGATTCCACGCCCACAATAAGGCTGCTCGAATGAGGCTGTGAATGCATTCTGGGAACTGTAGTTTTCGAATCTTCTTTCCTGGATGAATGCACTATTTTCTGCCAGTAAATCAAAGTCTGCAGACATACCTCAGTCATCGGTGCTGTCCTCAATCCTATTCTGATGCCCCACTCGCAGAACATGATGAATGTCACGCCTCGTGGCCCCTTGGATTACGGGGTGGTGCGAACTCGGCGGCGGGATGGCCGCCAAATATGAATGCTCCAAAACTGCTAGCAGGTAAGACGCACTCCAACACCAGATGCTCAGTGAAAGCCTTTATTAGGTATAGATAGCATTCCGCCAGCTGATTGAATAAAGCAGCGATACCGTCAGTTACAGCCTAACGCGTTTCAAAGGTAATCATTCTTCATCAGAGGCATGATGGGATCCTGTTACTGCTAAACATATATACTAAGGTACCACCAAAGTTAAATTAGTATACTTTGACTACTAATGAGTGATTCAAATTTGTTAACGTACATTAATTGAATCGCTGTATGTATCTGTGGGTTAGTGGATCTGTGAGAAGCTGTATGGGTGAATAAGTGGGTGTGTGAGTAGCTGTATGGGTCTGTGAGTAAGTGTGTGAGTAGCTGGTTGGGTTCATGAGTAGCTGTGTGAGTGGCTGTAAGGGCGAACAAGAAGATGCATAAGTAGCTGTATAGGTGAATAAGTGGGTGTGTGAGTAGCTGTATGGGTCTTTGAGTCAGTTTGTGAGTAGCTGTGTGGGTTAATGAGTAGCTATGCGAGTGGTTGTATAGATGGGTGAGTGGGTGTTAGAGTGGATTCATCAGTGAATAAGTGGGTGTGTAAGTAGCTGTTTGGGTGAATAAGTGGCTTTTTGACTAACTGTATGTGTGGGTGAGTGGCTTTATGAGTCGCTATATTGGGTGTGTGGGTGTGTGAGTGGCCCTATGGATGAGTGAGTGGCTGTATGGGTGAGTACTTTAGAGTGGGTGTTTGTTTAATTGAGTGAGTGTGTGAGTAACTGTATTGGAGACTGTCTGTGTGAGTGGCTGTATTGGTTAGTGAGTAGACATGTGAGTGCTTGTATGCATGTGTTAAAGGGTATGTAAGTGGATGTATGGGTGAGTGAGTAGGGTGTGAGTGAGTGGTTTTGTGTATGATGCCATCAGTGATGTCATTTGTAATGTCATGAGTGATGTCTTCAGTGATGTCACTGACCATGTCATGAGTTCTGTAATATGTGAGGTGCATTGCGGGGGCTTAACCCCTTCGCTGCTATGCCTCCCTCCCCATCTAAGCCTATTGTGGCTATTTGGTGTAGTTTGCGGTTAGGCCCCTGTAACTTTTTGACCACAAAAGGTATCCACACCAAATTTGCGTCCTTTTCTCACAACAAACATCATGGGGATTCTAAAGGTACCCAGGGTTTGAGGATTCCCCTGGAGGGGAACCAGAAATTAGCCATATTACCGCAAAAAATGTTTGTGGGAACATGGGAAAAATGGCTACAGATGAAAGCATCTAGGGCCATATTATCAAGACCGGCAATATAATGGGCTTGATAATATGCACTTGTGAATTCCCATAGAAGCCCAGGTTCTGGTGTTAACCTGGGCTTCTATGGGTATTCACAAGGGCATATTATCCAGCCCATTATCGCTGCTTTAGCAGCAGTTTCCTGCCGCTAAAGCAGCAATAATTTTACTGCTGCTCTTGAGAATCTGCCCCATGGTTTGTTCCCTGTAAATGGTATCAACAAAGAGGTTGTAGTGCTGTAATCACCATTTTCACACTTCCAGGGACAAGCAGACGTTTGTCAGAAAAACGACATGTTTTACACAGTTTTGGTATTTTACTGGTACATAGCCTATTTTTTCTATGTTTGTGCTTTCAACCTCATTCCAGTTAATAGTAGAAATGGGTATGAAAGCAATAATGGATCCTAAAAAGCTATACATTTTAGACATGTAGACAAAATTCTGAATTCAGCATCGGTTCATTTGTGTATATCCTTCAAGGTTTCTTTATAGAAACTAACAGTTGAATATAGGAAGAATTGAACATTAATTGAAAAAAACAGCCTTTTGTGTAAATGCTTTCACCTGTAACTTCTAATTATGACAGTTGTTTGAAAGCAATATACCGTTACATCCGCTGGACCTTTCTGGTTGTGGGGATATATAGGACATGTAGGTTCACCAAGATTCCGATGAACCCAGAGCCAATAACTGAACAGCGCCTTGCAATGGTTTTTATTATGTACCTGGTATAGAGCAATTAATTCGGGAAAATATATACATGAAAAAATCGCTATGAAAGACACCTATGTATTTCTGAAATTGGAACGAAAAATTGAGTTTAAAAACAGTAGATATTTGCACATTTCCGAAATTGTGTGTACCCATACTAGCATGAGAATTATAGGTCATTTTTCAAAATGGCTTCTTTTTTTCACATTGTCTTTCATTTGGAAGGCAGAAATGCATCGAAAATCAATAGGAAATAACAGTTGCTCTACAATTCTATGTTACCCTGGTATCTCACTTGTGTGGGTAGGCCTAGTGCCCGTGACAGGAAACGGCCCAAAACACGATGTGGACACACCACGTTTTCACAGTGAAAACTGACCCTTTTTTTGCAAAGTGCCTAACTGTAGATTTTTAACCCTAGCTCTGCCAGCACCTAGAGAAACCTAGCAAACCTATATATTTTCGAAAACTAGACACCCAGGGAAAGCCAGGATGGGGTGACTTGACTGGCTCTCATCAGGTTGTTACACAGAATCCTTTGAAAACTTTAAAAAAATTGAGAAAAAAAAATGTCCTCACATTTCTGTGGTGGAAAGTTCTGGAATCTGTGTGGATCCAGTTGACATCAAAATGGCCTATCCAAAAACAACCTGGTTTTGCAAGGGGAGTCATCTGGTTTTTTGGCACCAGGCTCGGCGGCCGTATTGGGAAACCTCCCAAACCCACACATTTCTGAAAACTAGACACCAGGGGACTCCAGCGAGGTAAGGCTTGCGTGGGTCCCCCAACGTTTTCCTACCCAGTATCCTCTGCAACCCTCAGATTTTGCTGAAAAAATTTACATTTTCTCAAATTTCTGGGTGGGAAAATTCTGGAATCTACGTGGATCCACACATTTTCTACCACCCAGCGTTTCCCCTGGTCTCCCGATAAAACTGGTGCTCCACTCACGTGGGTAGGTCAAGTACCACTGACAGTAAAGGGCCCAAAACATATTGAGGAGATATCAAAATGACCTATTACAAAACAACCTGGTTTTGCAAGGGGAGTCACCTGGGTCTTTGACCCCGGTCTCGGCGGCCTTCTTGGGAAACCTACCAAACCGACACATTTCTGAAAACTAGACACCTGGGGGAGTCCAGCGAGGTATGGCTTGTGTGGGTTCCATAAAGGTTTCCTACCCAGGATCCCCTGCAAACCTCAAATTTAACTGAAAAAAACACTTTTTTCTCAATTTTCTGTGAGGGAAAGTTCTGAAATCTAAGTGGATCCACAAATTTCCTATCATTCAGCAATCCCCCTGGTCTCCCAATAAAAATGGTACCTCAATTGCATGGGTGGGTCAAGTACCCGCAACAGGCAAGGGCCCAAAACATATAGAGGAGACATCAAAATGACCTATCTCGAAACAAGCTGGTTTTGCAAGGGGTGTCCTAATGGTTTTTGGCCCCGGGCTCCGCAGCCATCTTGTGAAACCTACATATTTCTGAAAACTAGACACCCAGGGGAGTCCAGCGAGGTATGGCTTGCACGGGTCCCCCAACGTTTCAATCCCAGAATCCCTGCAAACCTCAAATTTAGCTGTAAAATCACTTTTTTCTCAAATTTCTGTTTGGGAAAGTTCTGGAATCTATGTGGATCCACAGATTTCTTACCACCCAGCGTTCCCCCAGGTCTCCCAATAAAATGATACCTCACTCGCGTGGGTGGGTCAAGTACCTGCGACAGCAAGGGTCGAAAATGCATTGAGGAGACATCAAAATTACCTATCACAAAACAAACTGGTTTTGCAAGGGAGTCACTAGATTTTTAGCCCCGTCTTGGTGGCCATCTTGGGAAACCTACCGAACTCACACATTTCTAAAAACTAGACACCAGGGGGAGTCCAGCGAGGTATGGCTTGCGTTGGTCCCCTAAAGTTTTCCTACCCAGAATCCCCTGCAAAAATGCTGCTAAAATGCAGCTCCCTCTGTCCATAAGCAATTCTGGTCCACTCTAAGCAAGACAGTGCATTTTACATACTCTCGCTTTCTGAAACGGAGCAGTGTTTGCTATTGCTTGGGAGAACCCTTGGGGCAGCTGCACGCATTACAAGTCCCTTATAATAATTATAATATTGGCTTAGCAGGAGCAGTGGTCCCGTCAAGCCATAGCAAACGGCAATGTCCCAGGGGTGGACATTTCAGGAGCTGGCCCTGGGGGTGTGGCAGTCCCAAGGCCTTCTATGGCTCCACAAGGGGGGGTGTGCTGCCCCTCACCTTTCTTTCATGTTGCCCCAAGGAGGTGGTGGTCGCCGGGGGTTCACAACAGAACATCCAATTATTGTGTTTGCATCCTTGGGAGGTGGCAGTTCCTGGGGCAGCGAGGGGGCTAGGAGAGCACCTACATTTCTATTATTATGTGCCCCGGGGGAGGTGGCGGTCCCCATGGCAGCAGGGGGCCGGGTGGGCCTCCCTGCATTCCTAATATTCAGTGCCCTGTGAGGTGGCAGTCCCTGGGGCTGCGGGGGTCCAAGAGGCCCCAATTTATGAAAACATAAGTCCAAGGGAGGTGGTGGTCCTAGGTCCAAGGGATGTCGTACGGGTCTCCCCGATATTTAAGTATAATGAAGCGTGGTGGTCCCTAGGGCAGTAGTAAGCCCCAGGAGGCGAGGCCATGCACCCCCCTAAACCTGTATAATGCCACCGGGACTTGGCCCACCCTGGGGCCTATATTTAACAAAGCGTAGGACCCCGTGCTTTTCAATTTCAGCATGAGTCACAGATCCAGCCCGACTCTCACTGAAAATTAAAAAAGAAAATGTTCATGTGTAACCCCCTCAAGAGGCCTAGGGGGTTCTTTCGTTTCTACCCTGCCCCCTTTTGTTGTTTTTAATGTCTTTTCATGTGACTCGGTTCAACTGAGCCACAAGATAGCTCCCCACACTTCCTGGTTTATACAATTGGAAATTTATTTAAATAGCTCCAAAACTATTGAACAGATTTACAAAATGTAACAAAAAGGGCGCTTTCTGGACCAACAGCTAACTTTCTGACGAATTTGGTGTAATTCCGTTCTGCAATATCCTATAAAGTTCTATCTTAAGTCCCTGTCTCCATTATTCTCTAGCGGAGGGTGTTGCAATATCAGTGTTTGGGAATGAACGGTGCTGGACCTACTGCTGCTCCTTTTTAGCAGTAGTAACTTACACTCGAAAATGTGACTTCACTTCCTGTTTCAGGGCTTGGAAACATGTAAGTCTATACTTTTTGCACAACTTTATACTTGTACATAGTGAATCGACAAAAGTAATAAAGTTATTCAAAAGTGTAAGAATAAACTTACAGATATAACATACTGCAAGTGGTGTTCTTTCGGAATCCACACATGGTTGAGAATTACACTGCAGGCCTATAATTGACAGCTTGAATACAAGCATATACTGTTAGCTTAAGAGAGAGTACCATAGGTAATCTTCTCTCTTATCTGGTGTATGTAGCTTTGGTCCCATCTGGGGCACCCCAAATTAACACATAATATACAGAGTGGGGTTAATAATTTTCTACTGTATGCTTTTACAGGTGCAATCTGTAGCAATGACACCTTTTCTCCTTCGATTTTTTACTTTAGATAAACTGATTTTTGCTAGCATATTGTCTATATCCACTGTGCTATGCCTTATTTAAGTCACCCCTAAATATACCTGTACATTTTCAGGGTATGGCACCTAATTCTTAGCTGCCCTTCTGATTCATATATTTATAAGTTATGAAAAAGTGTTACTATGATGCCC